>NC_134175.1:39671000-40888498 GCF_964188355.1 Buteo buteo
GCACCCTGCTGGTTTGTTTGTTTTACCTTTGGTATCTACTAATTATGCTTCAGTTACATGTTATTGAGCTCAATACAGATGCCCCTAAATCCAAGCTAACAGTCTGTGATAGATCTACCCAAATGACCACATTTTCTCTTTTTTGTTTAAATTCTATGAATGGGTGACAATTTGACTTGCATATTTTTCTTTTAGGGAATTTAAACTACACAAAAGCATCATAAACGTAGTCAGGTACCTAAACCTGGAACAAACTGTAGAAACAAAGTCTGGCATCAGTAGGCTCAGACCAATGGAGCAAGATAAGCAGGAAGAATGGCTCATCCTCCAAAATTATGAGCAGGGAAAGTTTTAACTGGCATTGACAAGATTGCAGAATTAATAAGTGTCTGGCAGCCGTTGGTTCTCGTGGCGGATGATGGCAGAACCTGATGGATGCTGTACCCAACAGCGTTGGTCTTAGAGCTGTAGTTTCTTCCTTCATAATTGGACCATATTTCTGTGATATTTTTCTATCTGTCATGCAAACATGTTTGTTTATAAAAAGGAGGTAGAACATAGGCAATAAAAGAGCTTGCATGCCCTGTCGCTGGGCAGGCTAAAACAGAGCCCTGGGCACTTCAGAATCTCTGCAGAATCATCAGGAATGTGGCAGAAGGACAAAGCAGAACAACGACTACCTGAACAGTTGATTAGCATTTGCCTCTCAGGCACCCACAAAAACAATTACAATTAAGCTTAGAATAGAGATTGTTTCACCATAAGATGGGAATGGGACTGGAGTCAGATATTGCTCAAGTCATCGTTTCTGGGAGGTCTTGTTTTCTCCATTCCCCTTGTGGAAAGCATGTAAGTGTTTGGCATTCAGGTTTGGAAAGAGGCAAGAAAGGAAGTAAAATTCTGGGCATCAGGCTGGGAAAAGTAGCAGGCAGTGTGCAGGGTAAAAGCTAGATCTCCCTACAGAGAAAGGACCAAACACTTCTTAGAACAAGTAGAAAGGCAAATGACCTTGTGAAAGGGGAAAACAGACTTTCTGGCTGCAGAAATAGTGAAAGAATAGGCAACCACGTTCACAAGTTTCCTTTGAAAAAGCCACTTCCTAATCAAAGCAGAAAAAAATCATAAAGCATGTTTCAGAGGAGACCTTCAACACCACCTCAGCTGCCAAAAGCTATCAATAGTTTATCTGCAAGGCACCAAAACAAAGGGTCCCTTCCTTCCCTAATGCTAGCTGATGGGAGAACTTAACAACCTACTTCTTCTATTATCAGTCACTCAATTTGTGTAAGTGACAGCAGAGATCTGTGTGGTGGATGGAACACTTCTTGACTGACTGATGGCATCTTGCTGTCTTTATTCAGCTTGCTTTAAAAATATGAGTGCATATATATACATATACTTACATGTGTGTGTATATATATACACACTTATATATATGTGTGTGATGAGTAACAAAATCCAGTTAAAGAACATTATCAGCTGACAAATCAGGTAGTCATAAATAGCATGTTTCAGCACAAAGTTTGCCTGTTTAGAAATATTATTCACTGGTTATTCACCAGGGTTTGAAAGATACAATTTCAAGTCTTTGTCAGAGTTTTCCCATGTGACCTCATGTACAACACCAAAAGATAAATTCAGGTGCCTAAAACAGGCATCTAGTGCCATTTGAGATGCCCTAGTGGATGTGGCACATCTACATAGGCTGTCACAAATGATGCAGGACTTGAGAGCCATGCTACCATGGTGTGGCTACTGGAGGCCAGGTAAGAATACCTCAGAGTGCCTAAAATAAAATTAGACATGTGTTTCTATATCCCTCTGCATTTAAGTTTGTGCGTCAGCACCACATTGGTAAAGTTGTGACCTCTACCAACAATTTTCTCGCCAACAATTCACAGTAATAGTATGTGATACCATTCAGCCATGATAGTGCTGTAGGGCCCTTTAGGCACATTGACCTCTTTGTGCACAGGAATTCCTTTACTTTAAGTCCTTTACCCACTTTTTTTTTTTTTCAAGATGACCTGTCTGTCAAATACCTTACCGACATATATATAGAAAAAGATTTTGATCTGGTGACCGTGAATTGCTTGTGAGCAAATACCATAGTAGAGGTCAGAGGTTTGCTTCAGTATTTGATGTTGCTTTATCACATGCAGTCAGGTCTTGTTTAAAAGAAAGAAAGACAGGGGAAATGTCTTAATTTCAAAAGGCAAACTGATCCCTAAAGCAAAACATTTTTTTCATATTCACAGGGTACCCACAAAAGAATGGGGAAACAGAGCTTATATTTAAATTCATTTTAAAGCAAGATTCAGTTTTCATTTATTTATCATGCCATAGATAAAGAATGATTCTTTTTCCAGTTCTATGTCTACAATGCCCCCACCTAATTGTAGCAGTCTTACAGCAGCCCTTCCTCATGAATCACCCTGGAAGAAGATAACATATTATCTGCTGTTCGGCTTCTGAAACACAGCTGCACATTCCAGAGAATCCACACCAGCAGTGCCAATAGACTGAGAACAGTCCAGCTAAAGACGGATTTTTTTTAAGAGAATAAATGAATAGAGCATGATCATTTATTTCACTTTTTGTAATAGCTTAGTGAGAACATCCAGGAAAAAAATAAAGCAGAAAATGCTAAATGGATAATTAAAGTTCATGCTGAAAGAAATGTATCAAGTTGCAAATGGTAAATGAGAGAGATCTTGTGGAAGACTTGCATGCAGAAAGTTTCACTGAGGGCAGCAAAGTTGTTAGGAGACCAGTAGCACTTAGTTTCCACTAAATGTCTGGGCATTTCTGAAAACCAGACAATTTATTCTGGTCGTAGATGTGATCCCATGTGTTTCTGCTACCTCTAAAGCCAGCTGGAGGCCAGACTGATTACTCTTGTACATCATGAGGTTTTGGTGAAACTGATGAATTTACCAGTTATGGAAGTCATAATGTGAGGAGGAAGACTCACTAACAAGGAACTTTGAAAGTTAAATGGTCAGAAGCGCATAAATCAGGAGGAAGCCCAGTCAAAACCTTGTTCTCTGTCTAGAAGTAGATTGTAAAATGCCAGCTGGCATTACAATGCAGCATTCTTCTAGAAAACACAGCTTTGGTGATTATACAGTGGCATGTGTCATCTATTTCAGAAGGACTGTAGGTCAATAGGGGTGACCCAAGGAGCAGTTTGCCCTCTATAGTCTGTCAAAAGCAGCTCCCTAGTCAAGGAGAATCTGTAAATAAGAAAGGAGCATGGAACCATGCCAGGTGGCAGCCAATTGCACAGACAATGCATTTGATTTATGCCAATTTAAAAGAGCAGTGTTTGGACTCCAAGTCAAAATTATGTACTATTATGACAAATATTTTTATTGCAAAACAGCACGGTCTTCATCATTTTACCAGTTCTTCAGTTTGCCTCTTTTTTTTCACAGAAGGCTATAATTTGCTACTGCTCTCATCCTGATGAAATTCAGCCCTGCTGTATTCAGTGGGTGTTTGCCTGCCTCTTTGAACATTGGCTTTAGCACAGATGTTTGCTGGAACTACTGGCTTGAATCTAGTTTTGTTGACTTACTGTAATTACACGGGCAATTCTCACTGGATGCAAGATATTTTCTTGAAGTATGACAAGACTTTTCTCCCAGGAGAAGACTCCTGGGAGAACATTCCCATAGTCTGAAAAGAGGTGATCAGTTTCTAAGAGAGGCCCTGGAAAAATGCCCTGGAACCCAAAGCAAGCTGCCTCCACTGCTATACCCCTAGGCAAGATGTATTGATACCTTTGGCCCTGGTTCAGCAGAGGACTGAAACAAGTTACACATTATGGAGGGTTGACCCTGGCTGGATGCCAGGTGCTCTCACCAAAGCCACTCTATCACTCCTCCTGCTCAACTGGACAGGGGAGAGAAAATAGAACAAAGGGCTCGTGGGTCGAGATAATGACAGGGAGAGATCATTCACCAGTTACAGTACATGGGCAAAACAGACTCAGCTTAGGGAAAATTAACTTAATTTATTGCCAATCAAACCAGAACAGGCTAATGAGAAATAAAACTAAGTCTTAAAACACCTTCCCCTCACTCCTCCCTCTTCCCAGGCACAGCTTCACTCCCAAATTCTCTACCTATCCCCCCGCAGTGGCGCAGGGGGACAGGGAATGGGGGTTGCGGTCAGTTCATCACATGTTGTCTCTGCTGCTCCTTCCTCCTCAGGTGGGGGACTCCTCACACTCTTCCCCTGCTCCAGCGTGGGGTCCCTCCCACAGGAGGCAATCCTTCACAAACTCCAGCGTGAGTCCTTCCCCTGGGCTGCAGTTCTTCACAAACTGCTCCAGCGTGGGTCCCTTCCATGGGCTGCAGTCCTTCAGGCACAGACTGCTCCAGCGTGGGTCCCCCACGGGGTCACAAGTCCTGCCAGAAAACCTGCTCCAGCGTGGGCTCCTCTCTCCATGGGGCTACAGGTCCTGCCAGGAACCTGCTTCAGTGTGGGCTTTCCACGGGGTCACAGCCTCCTTCGGGCATCCACCTGCTCCGGCGTGGGGTCCTCCATGGGCTGCAGGTGGATATTTGTTCCACCGTGGACCTCCATGGGCTGCAGGGGGACAGCCTGCCTCACCAGGGTCTTCATCACGGGCTGCAGGGGAATCTCTGCTCTGGCGCCTGGAGCATCTCCTCCCCCTCCTTCTTCACTGACCTGGGGGTCCGCAGGGCTGTTTCTCTTACATGTTCTCACTCCTCTCTCCAGCTGCAGTTTCGTGCCTTAGCACCTTTTTTCCCTTCTTAAATCTGTTATCCCAGAGGCACTACCACCATTGCTGATGGGCTCAGCTTTGGCCATCGGCGGGTCTGTCTTAGAGCCGGCTGGCATTGGCTCAGTTGGACACAGGGGAAGCTTCTGGCAGCTTCTCACAGAGCCACCCCTGTAGCCCCCCCGCTACCAAAACCTTGCCACACAAACCCAATACGCACATGCAAAGAAACTCAATGCCTTCTCTGAGCTGATATTGAGTGTAGCCCAATGTTTGCTTTTCACACAGCTGAATGAGAGCAGGCTGTCTCCAAAAACATAACCTTGCTTGTGGTGCTGCATACTTCTGAAAACTCTGACCATTATGTAAAGGCTGCAAGGAAAGGAGCTCATAGATGTCATGTTATCCATTTGATTCATGGATGAAATAACAAGTACAAAGATAATTTGCAGTGAGGGTTGAACAGAGATTTTTTTTTTTTTTTTTTACCAACTCTGTAAGATATCTCTTGGGTCATCTCTGAAGTTTCTGGATTCCATTATAATTGTCCTCATTAAAATATATTTGTTATTCTCAGGCCTAACCTAATGAATTATCCAAATCCTTCTGAATGTGTTTGCTCTGCTCCTTATTATTCATACTTTGTTCCCATTTATTATCTTCCACTGTGAAAATATAGCTTTCAAATCCCTCCTCCAAATCACTCATAAGAATAAGCTCATCATCTTTGTAGCAAATCAACCATACCTCAGAATTAATGGTCAACATCATTTACTATACGCTGTACTTCGTTTCTCTGTTTGTTAACTTTTGCACTTATACATTTAGCAATGGTTTGTGTTTCTTAGCCTGAAAATTAGATGCACACAAAACCTGAAGCTGACAGAGAGTGAGACAATGCCACACATCCTTGGGAATGGCCTGAGATCAACACCTGCCTCTGGAGGGTAAAAGTCTGTATCAGATTTTTGTCGCAAGGGTGTATTTGTCATGCAAGTCAGAGTTTAGACATCATGTAACCATTTCTGAAAATATGCCTGCCAATCTGAATTGTCTTTCACATGTTATTTTCTCAGGCTTGGAAATATGTGAATGGTTGATAATAAGAAAATGTTTGAAACTCCTCAGCCCTTTTCTCTTTCAATTTGAAACTGAATTTAAAAGATGATCTGATTGTAAAGTGCTGGAATAGAAATCCACAGATGAGAATTCAATATTTTGCTCAGTTACACTTTCTATATGTGACTTTGAGCAAGTGGCTTAACCTATGCTTTGCCTCATTTCTCTGCATGGAAACCTCTACCTGTAAAATAGACATAAAGCTTAAAAGGATCAAGTGAAAATGAAGTAGTGACAGTTAGCTAGACACTCTGCATCTGCTCGATGCCTAAGAGGCCACTGCAGTGTCAAAGTCACCAGCTAGCCAGACTGGTTTGCAGGAACACTCTCAGGGTGAGACTTCAGGCCAGCCAGGTAGCACACCTTAGGAAAGAAATGGGGGAAACTCAGGTATTTCTTGACGTGAAAGAAATGGGGGAAAGTCAGGTATTTCTTGACGTGAACATACCTGTAATACAGATGTGTGCTGACTCAGCTGCCTGCCTACATCTGCTCTTGCAACACCCCGACAAGGCTGGAAGAGAGGAGATCCAGGAATCTTTCCTGAAAGGGCCCTGGGTTTCAACAAGGACACATAAGAACAGCAACCTGAATTCACGGCTTCTACCAAGGCACTATGAATGAGTGAAGCTGGGTCTCAAGAGTACCCTGAGCTTGAAGCATCTCCAAGGGCCAGGACTTCTGTATCTGTTGAGCAGAATCAAGCAGTTTAGAGAGTTTGTGACATAAAATTTGCCATCAAGTGGCCTCTAGCTGCCTGTCTATCAAAGCCACAATCAGACAAGACACACAAAATATTTCCTGTGACAATTAAAAAACCCTCTGCTCCACATAAAATGCCATTCTCCTGCCACTTTAAATACAATTCCACTTTGCTTCTTGCTTCAAGGTCTATCCTTCTATTTTAGAAATGTTACACAAAAAACTTGCTAAGCAAATTGCCAATTAAGACTAAGAGAAGGAAAAAACAGTCCTCGGTGCCATTTCACAACCTTCACTCTGGTAAAATGCACCTGTCACTTTTAGTCACTGCCTTTCCCATAAGTCTCTTTTAAATATTAACACTCAGGTATAGTCTACCTGATTTGCGTCTGAAGTACAAGGGCTTGCAGCAAGGAGACCTCAGAAAATGGTAGAAAATGAGCTACAAATAGAGGTCATAGGAGAATTTACAAGAAAAACATGTCTAGGCATCCTCTAGAATAAAACAGAATTATCTTCTTTTTTTCATCCTTTCATTTGAAGTTAGTTCTGCTTTGCAGTGGGGAAGTGGGGGTTGGAACTAGCTGACCTACAAGAAGTCCTTTCCAAACAAATTAGTCTACAATTTTATGATTTGTAACTTTGCTATTAACTTTTTAAATTAAACCTGCCTGAGTGAGTGAACACAGCCACCTAGTTATTTCACCAACTCGGGCTGTAGCTGCCTAATACTATACTTTGTCAAACATAACAATATACAAGTACAGTTGGTGAAAGTTATTCTGTGTTCCTGCTCACACTATATGTGATATAGCAGATAACATCACATGAAATCTGTAATGAGATTTGTCTCCATTATTCTTCAGGGTAGTCATCAGATTTGTTGAGCCTTTTCTCTCATGGTATATCTTTTTCTTACTGTAATTTATTACTATTTTATATCATTATTTTGTTTTGTGAATGTCTCATCAGGAACCTCTTTGTGTGTTCGCCTTTTCTCCATATAAAATGCCTTACTGATAGTTACCAATTTGTGCTCATTTTGTTCTTTACTCCTGCCCTAAATCATCTTTTCTTTGTTTTACTGTATCCCAGTTGTTTGCAAGAAGATGTGATCAAGTTAATAACAGAACTTAAACACCAAAGATTCTCTCTCTAACAAAATTAAGTCACCTGATAAGATATCTTCCAAAACAGAAAGCATGGCTAGGGGCCAAAATATCACTGAAAAAGAAGGGGAGTTTGATACCTGCCTCTTACTTGTGCTTCTAAAAATCTCCCCTCTGCCCTCAGAGGCTTGGGAGCATTGCAAAGTCAAGTCTGGTTGCATGGGTAGAGTGTGCTAAGCATAAGGTCTATGTAATTCATGTTCATCATTTTATTTTTCAAATCCTAAGCGTACAAGTCCTCAATTAAAATTGACAGGCTTTCTGCCTCCAAAATGCAAAGGATATATATTTTTTTCCTTAGGAGTGTTGGCACTGTCATTTACTGGTGTAAGAGTGTGTGTGACAATTTGTCAGTCAATCTTTTTTGTTTGAGGTGCTGGGAAAAAAGCAGCTTGATGATGAAAAAGTGGTGACCAAACTCTCCATGACCTGCAGGTTCTTTATAATGGTGTTAGAGAGTGTTAAAAGTGGACATGGAGTCATTAGCTCCTCTTGAAAAATGTGGCCTTTGCACATTTGTAGTAAACCTAACAAAACACTAAAGCTTCATCCACACTGGCGCCTCAAAGCACTTCTGCAATCCTGTTGTTTAATAACAGCATTGCTATTGAAATTCATTGCAGTGGGTGGGTGGATAAGAGGAGGCAAAATGTGCTCCTGGAACCAGTACGAAATAGAAGAGCTGGCTAGATTTAAAAAAAAAAAAAAAAAAAAAGAAAGAAAGAAAGAAAGAAAAAAAAAAAGAAAAAAAAAAAAAAAAAGAAGGAAGCAAGTCTTCTAAAACATCTATTATTGTTCTTGTTCCAACAGGCAAATGTGCCTCTTAGAGGGCAGGACCAATTTCCTGACTGTGAAGGCTGTGGCTTCATGAGGATAATACATGCTCAGGTCGTGGCTATTGAGGCTGACATTCAATGTAAGAGGAAGTTGGAAAGCAAATGCCACAGTGATAATGATCACAGCCTTTCACCTGCACCTGCACTTTAATTTCCCTACCAGTGTTGCTTTTGCACGATACTGTGGCCCAGTAACAACAGCATGGCCAAAGGGGAATTATCTCTGCTTGGCTTTAATTGAACTGCAAGGGTTGGGAGGGTAAAAGGAGCCTGACAACCAAGGTGCCACCACCAAACCATCTGATCCAAACCCCTCTGATCATGAACCTCTACTCCATCTCCCCAAATCATCATATGCAACAAAGAGCTTCAGCCTTCCAGGTCCCCCAGAAGCACTATTAATGTCATAAACATGAGTACACTGAGCCATCAGACTGACAGCAGTTTCCCAGCTGAAAAGGAAACCTAATGTATGTTGACATATGATGGGCACAGGAGCTGTGGTGCAGCCCTTTGAGGATCACGCATGCCATTTTCTGCCTTTCAAAACTGTTGAAACAACAGAGTATCCTTGCCCAAAATGGACAAGTTTAAGCCAAATGCTGTCAGGTCCTCTTATTATTGATAGCACTTCACAGGCCTGAGCTTTGATTGATCTTTTTTTTAGCCTTTTTGTCCAAATGGAAATGGCCTTTTTTTTTTCTCCAGTTGTTTTTTATACTCCACATTGCACACAGCTGGTCTAAATGTGCAAGAGGTACCAGTCTCTGCACAAAATACCAGGAACAGAGACATGTAGCTAAGACCTTGCAGAATTTCTAGGTGGTTTTTTCCTACTTAAGACAACCAGCAAACCCCAGAACAAAATAAAATTCTGTATGGGCATCCTCAGATCAGACATGAAATATTCATGCTAATGTAGCTATCTGCTGCTGGGTTTTGGAGGGTTACTTTATTTATTTATTTACTTATTTGTTCTGATTTTTTTTTTACCCCAGTTAATTAGGTCTAGCAAAGACAATGTTTACCTGTAGAAGCCTTATCGTCTATTCTACAAGCATTTTCATCATGTCCCTATTACTCTTCGTTAGAATTCAAGCCGTTCTCCTGAGATGGTGAAACCAAGTTAGCCTGACAGGCAGTAAAATGTTTGCAGACACCTAGCCAGTCATGTCCTGGAATAGTTGTCACCAAGAGCAATTTTAGAGGCAAGTGAATGCCTAAAAATAACCTTTTTTTATATATTAAAAAAATCTTTTTTTTTTTTTTTACAGGAGTTGAAATGATCACAGTTGGAAATGATATTATACCTGAACTATAGCTCAAGTCTGAAGTTGAGCAAAAGTGAAAGCCTGAGTGCCAAAGTGTTATTAAATACTAGGATGACATGGACAAAACTTTACAAAATTTCTCATGGCAAATACTGTACTTCTCATGAGATCAAATTGCTACTTTCTCTTTCCTTTGCTAAAAATACCGAAGTGAAAACTATCAGAGTTGAAGAACTGAAATTAATTTCTTTCCATTAAGCAAATTTGTTGTTGCTGTTATTATTTACCATCAAAACAAAGAAAACACCAGGCAAAGACTTTGGAAAAATGGTTAATTTCTGTTGGTAGTTCTCTGTCTAGTCCTTAGACAACTTTGGTTTAGCTTTTAAGACGGTCAGTTGTGATTTCGTGTGCTCCACCTACAGGGCATACTTATATATCCATCATCAGAGGAGCCTCTGAACAATATACCTGCTGTTTTGCTTCCTGGGACCTAAACTCTTTGGATGATTTGGTAAAGCACTGAACATCTTTAAATGCCGATTTTGCTGTATGGTTCCTCTGTCAAATTAGCATGTCTCATCTATGTAGATCATAAGTGATTTAGGACAGCGACTGTCATTCAGTGTGTGATCAGAGTCCAAGGCAGCAGATCCATGGGGGAGTGGTAGGATCTTTCAACTGATACCACAAGGAAAGTACTAATATTAGCAGAGCCGTGATAACAGCTACAGTTTCTGACAGCTACAGAAGAGAGCCAAGTTGGATGAGGATGAAGGCCAGTCTTCGTTTAAGAGTGATTCCTACAGGACTGGAAAACTCCTTGGTAGGGCAACTGTTGGGGTAAGCTTGTCCAGGTAACTTTTGTAATGGAAGAAATGAAGAAGGAGAAAGAAATGCGGTTTTGGCAGCTGAGGTTATAAAAATGCAACAAAAATTAGAATTGAGCTTGATGGTATTGTCCTGTTGAAGGAGTTCAGCACAGGTCTCATCTTACCTTCTGGACTTTGATGATAGCTCATCCAGTCTCCAGGCTGCAGCTCCCTGGCTTTCTGCCATGTCTGGCCACGTGCATAGGTTGCTGACAAACTATAACACATTAGTGGCTGGAGAATGGAAAAAGAAAGACAGACAAGAACAAGCAAATAAGCTAGCAAGTTTCACACCATTATTTGTCCTACTCTCTAACTGGCACCGGATAAATGCAGCAAGTACTTCCAGACATATCAAATTGACAGCCAGGTGTCTCAGGTCTGGTCATGCTTCTCTCACATGTCACCTTGCACAAGCATTGGCATTTCCGTCCGTCTCAGCTGTTTGGACACAGAGCAATAATCGTCAGGGCTGAATGACTGGAGCTCCCCTTTCCAGAGCCCAGCCTGGTGAATAGCCCACAAAAGCACACAACGGACCTTTTTCCTCTCCCACCTAGAGGGAGAGCCAGCCCTGGGTCAGGCAGTGTGTATCACTGCCAGCTGATACATCAAATTGTTTGGTTTGTGGTTGGTTTGGTTTTGTTTTTTATTTAATTGGGGAGTGGAATCTGGGGAGAAGTGACTTCCGACTGAACGCATTTTGTCTGTCAGCCTGTTCATAGAGCTGATCTCCCAGATGGGAGTAAGTATCACCTGTAGAGAAGCTGACAATCTTTTTGAAAGCAGCACCCTGGAAGTGTCTTTGATATGAACTTCTATAAAAAAACAGATTCCAGAAAGAAAGTGTGATCTCAGCAAAGTCCTTCACACTTTTAGCTCCCTTGCAAAGAAATAACAGGAAGGAAGAAGCAAGTTCCAGGTACAGAAAACCAACCTGGAGTTGGCATAAGGACTTTGTAGGACTGGAGCCAAAATCCTTGGATATTAACACCCTGCTGATTTAATGTGCAGTCAATTGTTCTAATAAGCAGTGACCTTCAAACAGCTTAGTTTCTCTCCATGGGTGAAGCGCGTAGTTCCCTGCCTCCCTTACCTCTCTGTAAGGTGTTTCTCTTGCAACATTGTTTAAGTTGGAAAACAGTTTGGGATTGGGACTCAGATTTATTCTGACCTTGCATAACCCTGGTTACTCCAGAAACAGTTAAGTTTCTAAGGCTGCTCATAACTTGCAAGGCCACTCTTATTTAAAACCCATCTCTCCTCGTTTATAGGAGGAAATGCTATTCTTGCAAATTCAATGAATGTGTGCATCTTTCTGGTATTCCTCCATCTTGTAGTCAATCTAAGAACACAAGCCTGTAAGGAAGGACTCGAATTATTTTAAAAAGCCTCTTGGGCAGGGAGAAGAGACACATCTTCTCTTTTGTCACATAACAGCTTACCATCTTTCACAAGTGACTAAGCTCAGATCCTTAAAAGTGCAAAGTGCCTCACTGTGCTCCATACGAAATGTCTGCATACTTTGGGGCATCTGGGTTTAAGCCCCTGAAGCTGTTCTTCACCTATAAAATGAGATAATAATATCTTCCCACGTCAGCAGAGTGATGTGGGATTGTGTCAACTCACCGGTAGCCAGCAGCAGTTCATTACTGCCCTCAGGTGTGAAACCAGCTTCTGGCACAAAGCCACTGCCATAAAAGACTGCAGCTGGAGCAATAAATGCAGTGTTAAATATAGAGACTGACAGGCTGGGGGGGGGCTGTTAGGTGGGCTGGTAGGTTAGCAGTGTGGAAGGGCAGAAGCAGTTGGGGAAACTTGTGAGGGCTCCTTTGCATTCTACGAGTACTGGATTTCTAGGCTAGGATTCAGAGCAGGGTCTACGAAAGGAGCAAGAAGCAGCAGGGTTTTGAGTCAAGGACCTATGCCAAGCATACAGTTCTGGGGTTTAGATTAAAAGCTAAATGGTTTTGCTGTCTCTATGCTGATTTTTTTGTTGTTGTTTTTTTTGGTTTTTTTTGTCAGGGCAGGAAATGCCAGGCTGCATTATGCCTTAGCCACAAACAAGTGTCCTAGATACAGATGGAGCTCTCTGACAGATAGTTTGGGTTTCAAAATTATTTTCCTCTTAGTTTATGCAGGGAAGCTATTTCCTGGCCCTTCACAGAATTAGCTCTGCTTGCCTTGATTTTTCCTATAGTCATCTCAGAAAAAATTGTTTTCTCTTTTCATTTAAAAAATAAGAGGAATGGTTAAAGTTCTTTTAAAGAGCCTCTATGGGACCTTCAAGTGCTCCCAGCTAGAGTGGAACATCTCTCACCTTAAAAGCTGCTTTAAGTAACTCTACGTTCACCCCCTTATACTCCTAGACTGAGCTAATGTTCACTGCATAGCTTGGAGTTGATGAAAAGCAAATATCATTAAGTTAGTGGACATGAAACTGTTCTGCAATAAGAAGAATTCTCCCTATTCCTCTGAAGAATAAGACACCCGGATATCCCGGCTACCAGCACTCCCTGAAGCAAAGGATCTCCTTCCTTTGCCAACATTGCCACAGTTCCCTTGTCTCAGTTAAAGCTAATTGAAACGTTATCTGAAAGCTTCAGCTTTACTGTTATCCTTCAGAAAGAAGTGAAATGATATGATAGCTACCAGAATGCTGTCACTTGAGTACCCAGTTTACCACTTCAGCATGGTAGGAACTGAAATTCAGCATGCAACTCTTTTGGAGAAAAAAAAAATCTGTTTCTTTAACAGTAAAATTACATGTTAATCAGTACGTTCCTCTCTTAAAAAGCAAGCTTGGTCTTTTGCCAGCTAATCAGCGGTGTTCACTAGAAAGGTTCTAGCAAATGCTTTTGTTGTGGCACAGCACCTGTTCAAAAGCATCATTTTCATGGAAATCTACCAATCTAAAATGCATTTACATGTTGGGAATGTTTCTTTGGTGTGGGAGGAGAGCTGAGAATGAAAATCTAGGGACTGATCTCAGAATAAGTAGGAGGCTGCAGCCTTTCCCCTTCCTACCCCTAAGCTGAAAATGGTAGAGAGAGGTTCTAACTGATCAAGCTCAGGAACTCAAAGCTGAGACTCCCATCTCTAACAGGAGGGGGTTTTATTCATGGGCTCTCTGGTTTTTAGTCAAATACTCTCTTCCCTCCCTCTTCTCTCAAAACAGCTGTGAAGCACTTTCTTAAAAAGTTTTTCCTCTAGCACGCAACAAGAGAAACACAAATTGGTATGCTTTCATGTGAAGTGTTCTTCCCCAAGGAGTCCCTAAAGAAGCAGTATGTCTGCAACTGTGCCATTTCATACGGCAATCTGGCCTGGAGGTAAATGAGTGACCTCTCGTGCCCATTAAAATCTTAAGGGAAGTAGTGGGAGTGTGTGAATAGATGTTCTGTCTTGTCTGTCTGATTCCAATCTAACATTAATATTGCCTTAAAAGTGTACTGAGCTACAGGTCAAAATTCACTTTTGATGAACTAGAAATAAGTAATTAGGGTGATTATGTAGATGCAAAGATGTAAAAAATCAGCCCTGGATATCTGTAGAAATTCCATGTTATATTAAGGATCTGAGACAGTACTATCCCAAATTTCAAAGTCATTTGAAGTCAGATAACTACATTTTGTCTCATTGGATCAGCTTACAACCTGGTGCTCTTGCAAAAATCTCAGTAACTACTTGTCAGAATTAGCTCCTGCACAACAGTGCATGGACACCCACTATCTTTTTGTTTTTCTGAAATCACTGCAGATTATTTCAGATGTTCAATATGCCTTTGACTTCTGATATCATAAAAAGGAAATGATCTATGAATTTTGCATTTTTTCTGTGTGCTAGCTTCAGTTTCAATAATCATGGGGCTACTGCAGGTACAAGACAGTTTCCACTCCTGTGAGTCTCCAAATCAGGATCCAGTATCTTTTTAAAGCATATTCTGTGGTTCAAATGTGTTACAGGCATTAATGCTCATCAGACATTATGAGCCTCTGGCAAAAAAAAGACAATTGTGATATTCCCTTCTGATCTTAATATCTATCTGCTTAGGGTTCTTTAAGGTGCAGGAGGGATCTTGGTAATTTGAAAATTGCTTTGTCCATGACCTTAAATACCTTCCTTCTTTTTTCCAATTCTAAATTGTAGGTGCAGTTCTGGAGAGAGTTATCAATATATAGCTCTTCTCTTGATACATAGCTGCGATAACAAACTACTACTTAATTTTACTAAGCTTTGATAATTTTTATCAGTGGTGAATCATTTGCAAGCAAGAATACAATAAATATTTGATTTAGGTTGAGTGTAGTCATCAACTCCCAGAAGCAAGCAGCAAAAACAAATATGTAAATCTAGAGATATCAAACGTTGTGCATACAAAATGTGCCAATTACTTTGCAGTTTGCTTTAGCCTGGTTAAACTGAGTTATTTTGCTATTAATCCACACCCTTATTTTTGGCCTTGAGACTGTGATATAACACCCACTAGCAAATCTCCATTCTTCATAGAATCATAGAATCATTTAGATTGGAAAAGACCTTCAAGATCATTGAGTCCAACCATAAATGTAACACTGCCCAGTCCACCACTAAACCATGTCCCTAAGTGCCACATCTACATGTCTTTTAAATACCTCCAGGGATGGTGACTCAACCACTTCCCTGGGCAGCCTGTTCCAATGCTGGATAACCCTTTCAGTGAAGAAATTTTTCCTAATATCCAATCAGAACCTCTCCTGGCACAACTTGAGGCCATTTCCTCTTGTTCTATCACTAGTTACTTGATAGAAAAGATCAGCACCCACGTCGCTACAACCACCTTTCAGGTAGTTGTAAAGAGCAATAAGGTCTCCCCTCAGCCTCCTTTTTTTAGATTAAACAATCCCAGTTCCCTCAGCTGCCCCTCATAAGACTTGTGCTCTAGACCCTTCACCAGCTTCATTGCTCTTCTTTGGACACGCTCCAGCACCTCAATGTCTTTGTTGTAGTGAGGGCCCCAAAACCGAACACAATATTCGAGGTGCAGCCTCACCAGTGCTGACTACAGGGGAGCGATCACTTCCCTAGCACAGGAAGTTCATTTTTTCCTGTTGTGAAAGGCTCCTCTAGTCAGTGTTGGGATAAAACCAAGCCTCCAGAAGCTCAGAGGTGCTAGAAAAAGATTGTGTTATTTCTTCCCAGCTGTGAAGAACATAAAACGGAAAGGGAGGAGACCTGCATCCAGACAGATTTATACACTACCACATCACTTGTGGAAGAACTGCTGTGCTGGATCATTATCAAGGTTTTACCAGGATGAAGGCAAAGATATATTTGATGAGAATCTTTTCATATCACTAGATAACAGTAGTGAATCTTTCATATTTGACTATTTGTGAGATTTGCCTCATGAAAATTTTTGGAAGATGTCTCTTATCTGCTGTAGCATGGCTTTTAGAAAATGCCACTCCTGTATGCATATCTGACACTTGTTCAGTCTGTTGCTGAGACCACTTCAAACCTTACACTAATCCATAAAGTACCTTCATGCCTCAAACAGACAAGCACATTTTTGTGGTCTTCGTTCATGTTGAACCATAGGACTTTTCCTCCTATGGTAAAGGAAGAGTCACCATGCCCTGCTTATTTTTAGCACTCCATGAAGGGAGCCTGCAGCTGCAGCTCCTTCCTATACATTTCACTATTAACTGTTTCAAGTACCCACTAAGAAAATGATTGTGGGCTTGAACAGAAAAACACTCCTTCCCAGTGGCATGTACTGAAAAACCACAACCATCTTTTTTTTTTTCCTCAGCCATGCATTCAGTCCTTCATTTTCTGGGAGAGATGTTGATGTCAATTCATTCACTTCCAAGAAATTATGGTTATTGAGTAAGCTGAGATGGGCCCTGTAAGCTGCCTGATTAGGTAATCAACTCATAAACAGGGGATTTGTATTGGTGTCACTCACCAGTGACAGTGGGTCGGTTGCTGTGTACCTGCATTAGCATGTCATTGAAAGGAAAGTTCTTGTTTGGAAGAAAAAGGTTTTGAATGGACAATGCTTTTCTTGATGGCATCACATGGCCTGTGTGTGTTGGACAGGTGGAATAAAACCTGTGCCCCAGGCTGAGAGTCCGCTCAACTCGGATAATGTGGCTGCTGACCTTTAGTGCAACAGGGAGTTAAGTTGCTCATAGACTACACTAGCAGCAAAAGATGGACCCCTGGCTGTTCTCCAACCCAGGGTGTACGTGGGGCCATGAACAGCAGCCTGCCTTTTCCAGGTGCAAATCTCAGGATGGAAAGCAGTAAGCAAATGTCCATTGCAGACCCAATTTGCAGCAGCACTTCGTGATGTATCTACAGTCCATCCACAGATTTCTGTTGTGGATGAGAGAAGGAGAAGGGACAAATGGTTTCTCATAGGAAATATTGTTTTTACTGGAGTGTACTAGTGGTTGCACCACGGGAAATGAAACCTTAAGGAGTCTCTTAGGAAAAAAAAAAAAGATTATTTGTATAGTTCAGGGACTTGCATTACATAATGCTGAGAAATTGTAAGTCCAACACTGGATGCAGCAGTCTTCCACTAGGCCTTATAGCAGGAAAACTTGAACGATTTCCCATCAACATAAGATGTATATCACAAGGAAGGTGAATCAGTGAAAAACATTAGGGAAGATCAATTACTATTAATTCATTCAGGGGATAAAAATTAAAATGATGGCTAATTTATTCTGTCCATGGATAAAATCTGAGCCCCACTGATAGTGCGGAGGATTTTGTCATTGACTTGAAAAGGTGTGGAATGCCAAACGTTTTAAATATACATTCAAGCTAGTTTAAGCAAATAAAGCAATTATTTATCATTCATATTCACAGAATAAACTTGCCAGTTAGCTCCCTGAAATATTTGTTGCTATTACACTTATGTATAATTTATTGCTAAACTTGTTTACATGTGCTGTGTTTGAAAATGAAGCAGCATGAGAGCAAAGAACATTACAGTTTGCCTATTATAGAAAAGAACAGAGCGTAAAGAGGCTTTTTTATGCCTGCTGTATTAAAAGTGATGAGTTACATACAGGGACTGAAGGGCCTTTACAGATGTACATAATAAATATAACGTTCATCAATCCTCCTGGCTAAATATTGATCATTATCTCCCACATGAAGGACCAGTCTGTGCCCATTTACTCCACAGGAAGGAGTCTGTGGGTGGAAGGAGTAGTTTCTAAAAAGTTTGTGCCCTTTCTCTCCAACAACTGCCGCCTTGTGCTGAAAGACTGAAATACCAGAGGGACAGAAATTCCCCTCAAATACTTTCTTCTTAACGACTGCTGGGTTACAAGACATTCCCAAGGAGGAGGAGGAATACATAAATATGTTCATGCAGTAAAGGCTTCAGGTGTCCATGGGGCCAGCAGAGAGGATGGTTGTTGAACAGGGTGCCGGAGGAGCCCGGGGCAGTCATGGGGGTCCCTGCACCCTCCATCCCAGCTCCTTGTAGCTCCATCCCAGCACACGCCAGGTGCTCAGGTGCGGTGCCAGCAGCACAGCTCTAGCTGCACCAGCAAGCGAACAACTTTGTGGCAGCAGAGACTCCCTCCCTGCGGCTCCCAGTTTTGCAGCATGATGTGGTTCTGTCAGCTCAGCCAGCCGTCTCAATAAAAGAGGGCCCAACAGAGAGACAGCAATTTTGGCTCCAGAATTCCCCCCAGAAAGGAAATGTTTCCATTAAAAACTGCTTTCGTGTCTGTCTGTAGGTACTGTAACCAAATAACATAAAAGTCTACTGAGTTGTTCAGTATTGCAGTGGCAAAGAAGGAGAAATGCTCAGAGAAGCATCTTAGCTTTTTCTGTAAACTGAGCATGAATGAAAATCAGTGCCTCTGTTATCTGGTGATCACACACAAACCTGTGCACCAGAAGGCACGGATGGGGGTCTGGTCAGAGAATTCAGTGAAAATTTTGTCTTTCACTGAGGTCAATAAATGTTTCTTACAGGCAAAGGAAATCAACTTGCAAAGAAACAAGTCCCTAGAAACAAAATTTCCCCTTCGGCAACTGCAGACTAGCACACACTGCCTTTTGCATAGATGAGCTTAAAGAAATAAGCACTGGGCAGGGAGCTGGGACATCCTGGCAGAATCCTGATTCTGCTGCTGATTGCCAAAACACACAATTTTTCCCATCTGTTTTCCCATCAGTGAAGTGAACATCGCGCTTCTCTCTGAAGGGTGCTGTGCTGTTTAATTAGGTAATGTCAGGACAGTGCTTTGACCATATAAACACCATATAAATGCAAAGTGCCTAATTCATCACGCCCTGTGCTGCAGTGGTGAGGCAATAAGGTATCCCTTCAATCTCGTGTGCAGGCATCCAGCCCAAACTGCTGTACCGACATCCCTGGATGAGTATACAGGCCCAGTTACTCAACTCCTGAAACACATCCCGCTTCTCTGGCGTGTTGATCCTCCTGCCCATCTGTCTGCATGGCCCCGTGCCCTCTCGAAGCATCCTGCGTCCATGTCAGGAGCTCACAAGTGCCAACAGGAGGGAGAGGTGCGTGTGCGCAGCCAGCAGTGCTTTTCCTTTGAGGAGATCACTGCGTAAGGTAAGACAGGCTTTCCATGGTGTGCTGGCCGTGGCGGGCAGCCTTTCTGCAACACGCGAGTGGCAGTTTCCGGCAGAAATATGTTCACGTGGTCGTGTCTTCTCTACAAATTAGGAGCAGTAATGACTTGTACACAAAGACTCTTTTTTATTAGTCACAAAATCTGCACTGTTAGGGCCCACTTTACAATTTAGCCGGTCTCATTTCTATTTTAGCACAGAGCCAGGACAGACTTTTCAATTGTATTATTGCGGTACTGCCCATGAACAGCAACTGCTGCCTAAGTAGGAGAGATTAGGATATCAGCTGAACCGCCTCAGAGCTCCTTTGACTGAATGGACTTCAAGGATTGTCAGACAAAATTAAATGCACCGAGCTTGAGATTTATGGCGCAATGTTGTTTCAGCACAACAAAACAATCCACACAGGCACAGCGTGGATTTCCATCTTCCTCCGTCGGTCGGACAACATTGCGATCTTGAGGTTCCTGCCGCCCTTGAGCTTTACAGGCATTCTGCGCCTCAAAGAGCAAATTCGGTCCCTGGATCAGTGCCCAGAGATAAGGCAGCCAGGGGCCATTGTTGTGGTAGCGGTGGAGTTGAAGAAAAATGTGGATGAAATAAACCCAGACACGGAGCCAAGCAGTTACTTTCTCTGCAGTCCTTAATCCAGAGCTGACTCCAGCAAGCAGAGATGCCAGCATGCACCAGTTGGGTGTTTCTGGCCTGGCTGTTGTTTGTTTTCATGTTCCTCCTTCCCCTGGCTCCAGGCAAGGCCAAAAGAAGGATGCCCAGAAGCTGGGAGGGGAGATGGCTGCTCAGACCATCCAGGTTGGATGAAGGAAGCGCCAGGGATCAGCAGGAATCACTGCGGACGCTTTGTGGGATTTGTTTCCCTGATCTAAATACTGGGCTGTTCAAACTGGGAAAATGTTCCTAGCTCATCTACAGCTAACAGGAATAACCAGCACCACAAAAACATGGCCATCAGTATGAGATGCCGCTGCCAACTTAGATGATAATTCCTTCATGTCACCCCTGATCTTCAGCAATTGTTCTACGAGTTTGGAGAACCTGGAACAGTGTGATTCATGCAAACAAAATAATTTTCTTTTTATTTTCTTTTTTTTTTTTCCCAAGAAGGGAGCACTTCTACATCTAGTGCTTTTGCCAAGAAAAGCTGGCAAATCTGAAGCAAAATATTTTAATAAGTAGTAGAAAACAAACAAGACAACTGTGATTTTAGGAACAGCTTCCAGCCATTTGAGAGACATGTACAGCTCCCATAGCCAGAGTACTGTGTGCACCACCAGCCTGTGTCCGTGCGGAAAGGAAACATTGTGAAGATCCCAAGCATTGCTGAGTCTTTGTGCACTTGCTCTGTTTTCCTGTGTCTGGCCCTAAATAAGAGCGAAATAAGCCCTAATAATCTTTCTGGAGCCTAAAATTGTTTTATTCTAATTCTCTATTGAGAAAAGCAATAAAATGTAGCCCAGTGGTTTAAAATATATAAACCCACATTTCACTGGTGCAAAATCACTATAGTGTCTGTCCATAAATTCTTGCACTAGTCTAAGCTGTTTAATTGGAAAAATATATACTATACAACATGAACTTGAGCACTTGAATTTAATATCGGCTCAGCTTAATCTCAGGTGATATTTATCACTAATTAATACTTTTTGGGGGGTTTGTTCATGCAGAAAGAATCACTACTCTAATTACCACTTGTTTGATAATGTGCCTTTATCTTTATTTTAATGGGGCTGCCAGTTTATTTAGTTGAAAACATCTAAGGATTTTTATATCCCCAAGAGCAATTGCTCTCTTAAATACTTTCAGTGATACAGTTACTTTAAAGCAATAAGCAGTGCAAGAAGAGCTAGCATGAAATTACATTTTATCTCCAGAGCTTTGTAGTTATATAAGAACTCTTGGCATATTCTGTTAATTAATGGAATATGTTTACTGTGGGTTTTTGAAGTTATTAATTATTTTTATTAGTTTAAAATTCTTTAACTATCATGTCTGTGTACTATTTCTATTATTAATTCAATCCAGGGGTGTATGGTATTTTATGCATTCCTATCTTAACCAAGGGATGAGCAAAATATAAGAGGAAGGAGATTTGTTCTGTCAGATATCACCTCATGTTCCGACACTGCAAGTACATATATTTAATTTATATATATATATACACACGTATGTGTATGTATATATTAGCAGTACCCAAAAAGCATGAGAACAAATTAGCATTTTATGCCACAGATTTGCTACACTAAATCTAGCAATTTTCCAGTGTAGCCTTATTTTTAAAATACTAATATTTCTAACCCACATTAATTTATAAGTGTCCCTATAATGTAGAACATAGTACTAATTAGAAATTTTCAAATACAAAAGAAAAAAAACAACTCTACTTTTACTTTCTGAAACTGGACTGAGGAAAGTATAATGCATAGTTAGATAAGGTTTCTTCCTGTGTTTAAAGGACTAGGAGACAGCACTCTCTTTCACTTTCCATTATTTCAATTCCCATGATTTCTGACAAAGACTTAATTGCTGAATTTTTTTAGCTGCCTGCAAAATGAATAATAGATATATATAAATGATTAATGTAAAAGACCTATAGTATTTAGTCATTTTACCCCTCCCTTTCTCAGTGTGGGCAGGTCAGGTGCAAAAATACTTTGCTTCAGAAAGGTGTCTGAAAATTAATTCATTAACGTTCATTAGGCACTCGTAATGAAAAGTGAGAATGGAGTACAAAGAATTGCTATTTTCTTTCTTTACATTCCTCAGACTAAATTGGATTAATCAGATTGGAAAGGGTAATAAAATATTAGAGCTTGTTCTTATCTCTTTGCTTCCTCCCATCGGTTATAAATGAGTACAGTGGAATGCTACTTGGTGTTGCAAAGCAGCAACAGTATTTGAGGCATTCTGAGCTACCTTCTCATCTTGAGGCAGAAAATGGTTATGGAAAGATCTCATTTTCTCACTGAGCTCCACTTCTGAGCAGCAAAAGAGAGGGAGAGACTGTGATTCAGAGGCACTTCTTTTTTTCTTCCTTTGTCTTTTTTTCTATGAAAGACACAATGGCTGTGGGATTTTCTAATTCCCTCGTAATTGCCAAACCTTTTTTTCCCCTCAGCCACACCCCTGACAAGTAAAACCTACACCCCAACTTGCCTTGCCTTTTGCTGTGCAGAAGAGTGAGCAGCATCATTTGCCCTGCTTTGGTGTGGCTGCTGGGCACCGCTGCTCTGACACTGCCCGCGACCTGTCGACTTTCCTCTTTCATCTCGAGGGGTGGCAATACCTTGTCTAATGTGCTGTGAAACCGAGGTGCAATCCTGCTTCTCAGTTCCACCCTCGGGTGCAGAAGAGGATGATACTGCAGCCAGAAATGAGCTTGATCTTTAAGAATACCTGAAGAGGGCTGGGTCTTATGAGAGAGCAGCCAGAAATTAGCTTGAACTTTAAGAATACCTGAAGAAGGCTGGGTCTTATGAGAGATCTGAATCTGATTTTTATGGTTTGACCCATCTCTGATCAAAAAAGCCCACTCACAGCAGTGAGAGCTTTCTCTCTACCTTGGCATCTGGTCCTGTGTGGTTGTCTTTTTACAAACCCTATTTTTATCAGCTGTCTAAAGCAATTTCCATCTAGATTTTCAGTTTTGTGAAGAAGCTTTTCTACAGATTTTTTTCATTAAAATATGGTGAAACAGGTGAAACACTTTAGAGGGGTTTTAATCATAGTTTTCTTCGTTTCTGTCAAAGATGAGCACAGAAGAGTAGCATTCTTTTCCTACCAGCTGTTTTCAGCAAGCCCTTAAACTGATGAGAGGACAGAGGCATGTGAAGGCACACAAAGCACACTTGAAGAGCTAAATGCGCCTCCAGGATCTCAGAAAATCAATGGAGACAGACAAGCGTCTTCAACGTGGACCCACAGGACCGCAGCCTATGGTGCGGTACCCAGAGGCAGCAAATAGGCTGCGTTAATCCAGAGAACAAAAAAGAGCTGCACATCCAAGTGTATCTTAGATCACAGTATATTTAGAGCTAGGATTTTTTCTTCCAGTATCATATAAAAAAATTTTAAGTTTAGTTTTTCCTCAAGGCCTACAGCTTTGTCAGCACTTCCCTAACAGCTTTCTCTATCCTTATATACATAGGAAGGAAAAATATCTAAAAACTTCATTCTTGCATTCTCCCTCCATGAATATTTCCTCAAGGGACTTTTTCTAATGTTGGTGATCCTGTCTCCAGTCAGATAGCTCTGGACAGAGCTGCCCACATAGACCTGCTCTGCCTTCAGGGCTCCGCAGATCTGTGCTACTGCCTCCATTTCTGTCTCATGCTGTCTCTTTGTCTTTCCATCACATCCCTCTCATGAAAGAGAAACTCTCAGTCACAGGCCTTCACAGAGAGCTGCCTGGCTCCTTTCTGAGCACTGCTGACTTTCACTAAGCACGTGGCTCTTGCACTTGGAGCCGCAAACCGGCTCCCACAGCAGTCCATAACTTCTGTATTTTTTAAATGCTTGGTCCCTCCTTCCCTGTCCTTTTAACAGCTCACAGCAGGCATGTAGCTCTGTGAGATGGTCAGCAGGAGGACTGAGTTCATGTAAGTAAAAAGAAAAGACTAACAACTCAAGTCTTCCTCTATCTGGGACCGAATCACTTTGAAGATGCATAAAGGTAATACTCACTTTTACTGTGGGGTTTTTTCATCTTCACAGACTCTTCATGCTTCCCAGGGCCCTGGTTTGTTCTAGAAGCCATTGAAGTCAGGTTTGTGCTTTGGTCCGTGCCTAAATTGGGATCCAAAAGTCTTGAAGTATGTGTTCTTAGTAAAAGTTGTAACTTCAGTCAGCCAGGTTGAAGTGAGATGAACTGAGCAGATCTTGTTCTTGGAAAAGATAAATAAATTTACTACCCACAACAAGCCATGAATTTCATTCATTTCCACAGCACCTTCCCAATACATTTGTGAAGTCAGAAGAGAAGGAACCATATTTCCCCTACCCTGAAAAAAAAAAAAAAAAAAAAAAAGGCAGCTTCAAACCTAATTTGTATTTATCTTTTGGGGAATGAGAATTTCATCTTTTAAGAAATGTTTTTCCTACAAATTACAACTTTGAAATATAGAATCTTCAAAACTATTGGGGAAAATATTTTATTTCAAAGACCTTTCAATTAAAAACTCATTTGAATATTTGAAATTCTTGCGATGAAGAATCTTGCTACTAAAACACCTTGCTCATCTGGAAGAAAGCAGATCAGCTATAGAAGACACCAGAGTTAATAGCTTGGCCAACACATTCCTAAGGCCAAAAGATTGTCACAGTCATTAAAATTCACAGTGCACAGTGAAAGTTGGAGAAATTCATGTTGTGATTATTTTATATTAAGTCTGTACATTCTGGCTGACTTAGGATCATATGTTAGAACAAAACTCTCCTAAATGAATTTGAAGTTCTACCAAAGAATACAAGCTTTATTAATCTAAAAACATCCAGTAATAAAGTTCAAAAAGCAAATTACACTGTTGTCTCACTTCTGGTTCAAGAAACTCACAAGTTCCTGGCAAAGTCATCAAGCCTCTGTTTTTAGTTACTACCTCTTGCTGCTCAATTATAGCCAGCTTCTCTCAAAACTTCCTTCTCCCCCAGAGGTAAGAGAGGTTGTGGTCCAACAGGATCTTCCCCCTGCACAACACACATTCTGTCTGTGACACAGTTTCTTGCAGTGAGTCTTACGTGCTGGGAGAGCAGAAACTCAGGATGTTGTTGATACCGTACACAGCAGCAATGCTGCTTCCCTACTCTGGGCCACATCCCAGTTCCAGCTAGCCAGGGGTCCCTATTCCATGGGTACTGTTTCACCAAGAGCTCAAACTGTCATCTGCCTTGTCCCTTGAGCAAATAATCATAATGTGACCATCTCACATGTTTTGCAACACCATCTATTCCTCTTCCTGATGTAGAAAAAGTCTGTTACTGAGTCCAAGTCAGCCTTCCTTCATTGAATGACGTCTTCAGGAAATGTTAGCATAAATGTAAAACTGGAACCAAATTAATATTAATCCTTCCCAGCCTCCTATGTTTTCACGTATCTCCTCATTTCTGTGTGTGGGCTCTTCAGTATTGCTGGGTTTTGAAACAGCATTTTCTAATTCTAAAGAAAACAGACTTGGGGCTAAGTGTTGGATCATTGTCTCCCGTGAACTTTTTCATTTGTACCTTGTGCCCCCTAGAAATTGAGCCTTGAAAGTCCCAGAGGTTGATTTTTTTTTGTCCATGTAATGCATGTTGCATCCTGTTAGAGAAACAAAGGACACACATTCACTTTTATCTGTGCTACAGAGTCAAAACATCACTGTTCATTGTGATGAGCGTCATCAGCAGCAGTCTCCTGCCAATTCTCCTCCTCTAGATTCATATTCATTTGTTAGGTCTAATTAAAGACCCATCATACAAAAAAGCTTAGGGCTGCTTTTCATTCAAGCTCCTCTGCTTTTGACTGATAGTACACCTTTTGTGTGCAACACTTTAGGATTATGTAGAAATGACTTACAGTGACAGATTGCTTTTGTACTTGCTGGCTACTGTCCATTTCATTTTCATTATACGTTTCATTGTATACTTCAGAGAGAGTTTGCTAAAGGTTTGCAACATATCAACTTTATAGTGGGATTTGAGTGCTCTAGGGATGGATGGGAAAAGCCCAGTATCTTCCATCAGATTATCCTACAGTAGCTGTAAAGGAGCTGTGGAGGCTGCAGCAGATGAGCATACTGTAAAAGATAATACAACCCTTTCTTTCTTTGCAGTTCTTTCCTTCTTTTCCTCTCTACTATTCCACAAGAGTATTCCTAAGAGGACTACATATTGTGCAAGAACTTGGAAATTGGGCTTGACAATCCCACCTGAAAATCAGCCTGGGTTCTTTCCAGGTCAGTAATGTTCTGCAGATTCGGTTAACAGCCTTGTTGGGACATTTCTGTCTTGATTACCTTGAAATCCTGATAATGGCCAAGGCAGCCTAGAAATTGGTTGTCTTTCAGTTCTGCATTGCTAGCAAGAGTCCGAAATAGCACTGACCAAGGTGCTGGAGGTTTACAGATTCGACTCCTGCCCTGCAAAGAGCTTTGGTTCTCTTGGAACTACATCTAAAAAAATCAGGGCAGTGGAGAAGGGAACCCAAACCTATTGCTTAAGAAGATTTTCGTTTTATTTAATCACTTACTGGGTGAGCCTCACCTTGAGCAGATAGAATCTAACTCTGAGATATCAAGGGAGAAGGGAGGTTTTTTTCAAGTCTCTGGAAGAAAAATAATGTCTCTTGTTAAACTTGAGCTGCAGTTATCAAGCACTGCATTCAACTCCACCTTCCCAATACCGAGAAGCCAGTAAGAAATTGTGCAAATTGGAAAGGGCTGATGAAATGCTTTGGCAGGGCTGAGAGTAGGAAGAAAGTGGGTTTTCAGGAAGAGAGCATGTGTTTGCATTTCACCTGCTCCAGTTTTCAGCCTGGCATCTCAGCTTAACCTGCTGATGAATGTGTGAGTGTGTGTTAAGACACTAGACTGCAAACTGAACAGCTGAAGCACAGATGTAAATTCCCTTCTGCTGGATCTGTCACAACAGTAGCAATCTCCAACATGGGGTAGGGCAATAAATTCTTACACCTCGGTTTCAAGTTTCACAAGACTGTTTGTTTCCATGTTAAACTCCTTGCAGAATATCCACATTATCTGCTAAGCCCCAAACCAAAACCAAAGAGTAGGTCCATAGACCTTCTACTCAACCTGTTCGCAGTCTTGGAGAAAATGATGAAAAAAATAAGTTTGGGGTTTTTTGTTTTGTTTGGGGGGGGGGGGTGTTGGTTTTTTGGTTTTGGGTTTTTTTTCCAAAAAAAACCTGTGTTGCATTAGTGTGGTCATCGTATTGATAAAGACAGACCTTTGCCTGTAAGGCAAATCAGAGATTAGGTCTTATCACAAAGGCACAAACATTACAAGAGTACACAATACCATATCAATGACCATAATACTTGTCTGGAACTTTGCCTTGGATAATTAAATAAAGAGCATTGTCTTGGCATTGGAAAGCAGAGCAGATGTGCACTACCAGGCACTATATGTTGCCTCTGCTTATTAAACAGTGTAAGTGCAGTTACTTCATATCATACCTGGGGAACACACTCAAGCTTCATCTCTTTTTTTTCCCAGCTGATGAAGGAGTTGAAAGGAAATATGTCTGTTCATGAAAGGATGGAGTTATTCCCCCAGCTGCTTTTGCACCAGACTAAGCCCAGTTTGTATTCTTCAGATTGGATCAGCCCTGAAATTGCTCATTCAGAAAAGAGTATTTCATCCAGGCAGTCTTGTCTGTATGGGCCCAGACAGCAATATGAAAGATTTTAAGGTTTTAAAGCTTAAAGCTGAAACTATTTCAGTTTTCAAGGTTTCAGATCCTATTCTTATTTCAGTTAGGAAGGCATTAGGTATTGTTTTATGGGGATTCTTCTCTGAAAGAACTGCCACCAGTGCTACTTGGTCCCTCAGAGGCCACCAGTGTCTGCTCATTAATTTTGTTGATAAGTGTTAAATGCATGGTTGACTTTGAAGCAAGAATCTTAAACTAACCAAGACAATCAGTTCTTGCTCATGATAATGTCAGCTTGACTATAAAACCACTTGATTTATAAAGAACTCTGCTGTGCAGCTAAATTAAATAAACAGTACCCTCAATGCCTGCTGTCCATACTGTAAATAAAGCAGAGTATAATCACTATGATAAGAAAATACTTTTCCTACCCAAACGCCATGTTCTCCACTAATTTATTTTTTTGTACTTCTTGTGACATATTTTACCAATAATAAGTTATGGGACAGACAAGTTACTCCAGAAGATTCAGAAAAAATTCATGAATTTTTCTTACAGGACTAAGTGTCTTTACAGACACCCTTAATTGCTGGCAGGAACCCACACTGATATGAGCTTATCTACAAGATGACTGTAAAATAAAGTGGACTGAACTTTGTTGTGGTTACTAGTTTGTGCCCTCAGAAACCCAGGTTCAGCTCCTGATTCTGCCATAGGTTTCCCAGTAGAGCAGTATCTGAAACTAAACTCGCTGCCTTCCAGGAGAATGTTCAACACCGGGACATTGATTCTTTTTCTTTTCTTTTTTGATCTAAGAGTTATTTAAGTATTTTATATCAAGTGGAACAATTTCTAATGATTTAATATTCACTAAAGGGAAGAGACACTGTAGGCTAATAGCTGGTTTGCTCTGCTGGGAGAAAGGAAGACTTCAGTACAAAATCTCTATGTAAACCTTTAATTATTTTAGATAAAGAACTCTGACTAGGTGAGACTAGGTGCCCATCCAGGATAATTGTCTCACCTAAGTATTATACTAGGAAGTGCCTGGCCTTCATATAAACTGGCAAAGTGAGTATCTTGATCCCTCAGCACTGTGAATGGGGAAAGAAAAGACATACTTGTTGCCAGCTCATGTGTGCAGGATTTGCCCAGAAGAAAATCATTCGGTCAAGAACAGCAGAAGTGTTGTTATGACTGAACCCAAAGTCTTGGTCTTCTCTATTTTGCAAATCCCTACATCTAAAGACCATAAACAGACATACTGAGAGAAAGAAGGGAGTTGGGAAGTAGCACCATAGCCTTGGATCCTGCTGTGCAGGAAGTTGACTTTGGAAAACTTAAGGCAGTGGCAGAGATGTTCGGAATGCACCAACCCCTTCAGCTGTCCAGTGATCTTGTTGAAGGTTTTCAATGTACTGTAATCAAACTAAATGTATTCCCAGACTGTTTTAATATTAGATGAAGACAAGTTACAAAAGCAAAGCTTTCTGTTGAAAGCAAGAAAATACAACTGAAGAAATGCAATGTAATTTAAACCTGCTTTTACCAATGAAGTGGGAAGCCTCTGGGCTCATTTAGCTCATGGTGATGCTGGTAGCAGCACCTCATCTATAGCAATGGAGACATATGGGAGTAAAAACATTATTGGAGAGGAGCATCAGTCCCTACAATTTACGCACAGAAGGGGAAAAAACGTATGACAAGAGGAACCCTACAAATAAAAGTTGTCTACCCTCAGAAGACACATCTCTCAAACAATTGGCCAATTGCTTTATATCTCCTTGTGAAGGAATGAATGTTGTCTGCTCAGATTTCAGGAAATAAATACAATACAAACCATATTTACTTTGACAAGCTGAAAATTACAGGCATCAAGGGTCCTTCCTCTGAGCTGTGTTTTTGCAGAACTTGACATTTTTTAAGGCTCAAGCAAACATCAACAGAGAACTGATGTGGAAGCCATGAAATCTCAGGTGAATGTAAATGGCCAACTAACTAGATTTCAATCAGCTCTATCAACTTCAGCTCCCGGTAAACAAGGAATTTGAGAAGATAAGCATTTCAGTAGCAGTATTTTTATTTTCATAATGGTAACTCTCAGCTTCCTCGGTTTTATCAGTGGTACAGTGGTAAGGAAGTCTTAGGAATGCACATGTGTAAGGCTGTCCATGAATTGATTTTTTCCTGTCATTTTCACTTTTGTCAAAATGAAAACAAAGCATTCTTTGGGGCTTGAAATGTATACACTTAAAATAAAAGAATTTGACTTAGAAATGTCATGTTGGTGTTCTGTAGTTTTTACTGTCTTTTAAGTCCTCTTCCATAATACATCATGCCTGAACTGTTTCAATAGTGCACCATTTCTGAGCAAAAGAAAATACTAATGGCAAAGAGATACTTCAATATTAGAATCTCCTTCAGATGCTTTAACTTAAAACTTTGGAAAAAAGAGTCAAATCCCAAAATATTTTCTACAGGGAATTCTAAATCTCTGTCTCCATGCTCCTGGAAGACAAAGCTCAGAGTTCATACTCTTGTTTTGCTTTATCAACTAGATCCTGGCTCTTCTTCCAAGTATTTGAAAGTAAAGCCTTTATATTCGTGTTGGAAAAGATTTTCCTGGTACGTGGTTTTTTTGTTTTTACAATATTTCTTCTGCCTCAGTACCTCATAAAAGCTTTGCAATGTTCTCTGCACAGAACACCCAACCAGAATAGCATGATAAGTAGGATACTATATTGGGTTGTAAAGGATCTCAGTTCAAATTCCTTCTCTGCATGATCCAGACCTGGGGCTTGAACCTTGGATTTTTATCTCTTAAGCAGTACTTGTTAGCTTTCAGGCTACTTTAAACATCATGCTTTTTGTGTATGTGAGTGGAACAAAAGTAGTGTTTCTCCAGGAAAATCTCAGATAACTGTACCCACATGATCTTGATTATGGTTCCTTTCAGTCTGACTGTGCAAGTCTGTTGTTGCACTGAATGACAAATAAATAGTGTTACCCAGACTGGACTGGTTCCTCTCTTCACATAGTTATCAGACAAGATCAATGTAGAAACTTCAATGACTCTTTTCCTTCAGCTTTCCCTTTACTACAGCATACAGTAATTCCAATGCAGATCATGAAAAGTAATGTCAAAGGAATTAGGTATCTAAATAATTTTATTGACCTAGTTTTCAGCACCAGACTGTATCACCTTCAAGTTTTGGCATATCCACGCTCTCCTCATTGTCCTGTGATTTCGGCCAGTAGCAGAGAAGACAGAGTAAAGTCTCTTGCTCCTCTTCCTCCTGCCTAATCACTTGCTTTCTGTAAGTGGGCAGGAAAAAAGTCACAGCTATGCTTGGTTCCAAAGTCAGGCTATCTGCATAGACCCTATGAGAGCAGAAAGCCCAAGGGCAGAGTCCACCTCATTCCTACAGTTTAGATGCTTTTGCATTCCTCAAATGATTCTTGTTTTCCTGAATCATTCATCATTTCCTTAGAGGAGAAGGAGAGGAGTTTAAAGAAATAAAGATTATTTTAATCTGCTGGCAGTAAACACCTTCAGTCAAGTTAATTATAAAAGTGTGACAGGTGGTCTTGACCCCCTTAACCAAACTCAGTAGTTTGGTAAGGGCTCCAAAGGAGGTAAAGACCTGAGCTGTAGCTGGGCCAAGAACTCCTCTAGACAACGCACAAAGGAGTAGAGTGACCCAGTGGGCACCAATGCATATGAACTTGGATCACCCATCATGCGATTTACACATGAAAAGTGGGTGGCTTTTCCAAGACTCATTTATCAAAGAACAAAGTTGTGGATATGAAAAGTCTTGTGCATACTTTCCCATTGTATGCAATTTGACTGCCAGCCAACCACTTTATCCCATAAATATGACAGCCTAAATGAGCATTCTTTGAGCTCTCCCTGTTAGGCAGAGTGGCTGCATGGCAGTGATCTCCTCTTCAGCTGGGACACCTCTCAAGGTTGCTCCTCAAGGCAGAGAGACCTTTTACCAATGACAGGTTGTTGGATGAGCCCAATTTGAGCTCTCCCTGAATTGTAACTGGACTGCACATCAGGTGACTCTCCCCTTGAGCAGCGACACCTCTCAAGGTTTGAGATTCCTTGCCAGAGACTAAGAGATCCTTCCTTACCCAAGGCAGAGAGACCCCTTATTTGCAACAGATCCTTGGTAAGAGACTGATAGCATGCTGAATTAATACTAATGAAATCCGTGTGTCTAATTCCATTAGACATAAATTGTTGACCAAGTCTGGGACTAAGTCTGGATCCAGCTGCACCTAGGCTCCTCTCTGAGAAGGAGTTTAGAAAGCAAGAGGGTCCATTCTGAACCTCATGACTCAACGGGACATTTTCCTTACCCTTTGTATTAATTCAATTAGGCATAAACTGTTGACCAAGTCTAAGACTGTTTGGACCTAGCCACACCTAAGTTCCATCAGGAGCTTAGAAAGCAAGGGGGTCCACTCTGAACCTCGTGACTCAACAGGAGGATCTTCCTTACCCTTTTGCATCTCCAGTCTCTGTGTAAATAATTCTAAATAAATTCTACCTTGATTTTCCTTTGTTTCTTCCATGTAGTAAGTAATAGAGTGAACCTTGCCATCGAAGTTTGTTAAGTTGCACTTTTACAAATCCACATTAAAATCTCTTTTGCTAACACCTTTGACAGTGATTGTTTAAGTGATCTAAATCACTCATCTGCAACAAATTGGTGTAGTCAGCAGGATCCCAAATCAGGATCTGTGACAAACAGTTGCACCAACCTGTGGAGCAAGTCAAACAAACATGAAAAAACTTGAAGTCAAGATAAAAAAGGGACCAGGTGATGAACTTTTCTTCAGTTTGTCACTCATGTGCTTTGATTTGCCATTGTTCTCAGGCATTTTAAGTTTTCTAGGTAGCTGTGCTCACATATTCTGACAGTCCTGCTAATTCTACCAACTCAGTGATGTCTGTTTGAAAATTTGGTCACCAAGTTACACAGATCTGATTACCCATAATTTCTTTTAAAAAGATCCAGGGTTGTTAGTTTAAGTGTATAACAGATATGCACATGCAATCATGTTTATTTATTGATGTAGCCTATAGACTTAAACACGTACGTATGCATGCATATGTGCACGCGCGCACACACACACACACACAAAAATATGTATGTTTAATCTCCTCAAAGACAATGAATTTACAAATGTAAGAATGGTTCTTGTCCAGAGTACAGAGAAAAAGACACACTTTATCTTAGGGGAAAAAAAGATTCTCATGACATTGAAATAGAAAATTCAGTCATTTGTTTGTAAGACCACCATGTTATTTGCAAAACACAAAACGTACCAGAACAACCCAAAATCTTCTTACTTGTGTTGCGGTAATGCTAGCCAAACCAAAAAGACATTTATATCTCAATAGCTACCTTGGTGTCACAGCTGAGTGCAAGCAACATCCCAACTGGCATGTTTTCACATACTGAATCAAAGAAATCCTACAGGTATGTGAGAAGAGCATAATTTTTATATCAATTAGCTAAACTGGCCTTGTCAGCACTAGGGCTGTCTACAATAAAACTGTCAATATAAAAGCATCATCAAACCCCAGCCACAGTTAGTGTGAGTAAACGCAGGTAGCAGGTACTGCCTTGTCTTCTAGTGTCTTATCATAGTTGCATCAAAAATTCTGGTGAAATGGCACAAGTCTGTTGTCTTAGATTCACCACATTAGACCTGTTCCCTTACTGTGTAGTCCATTTTAAGTCCATAAATTCAGTGACATCCTGCTCCCATAAGAACAGAGCAGTAACACAGTGAATCAGGTCTCACAAGGGTACAAATCTTATCTTGCCATCACAGATATATTAAAGTAAAGGGTGAGAAAAAATGACAGTGATGGCAGAAGCATCCAGGCAGGCACAGAGAGGAGGGACTGGAGACCCACCAAGGTGATCAAACTTGAGAGGGTTGTCTGACAACTTTATCTGTCCACAAAGTAGATGAAAGTTTCTGAAACAAGCATGCTGTGTTAACTTTGTAGTCAAGGAAAATTTAGTCAATATAATTAATGGAGTTCAGGGTACATATCCATAGACGTTTGACAAATAAAATTCCCACTCACCTCTGCTGATTGTGGTGACCAATTCTCTGCAGAGACAAAAGGGATCTTAATATGACTAGCTCAGTTATAGGCACACACTCTTGGTCAGATGAAGCCCACCTGTAGTAAGTGTTTTGTTGATGTTATAAAATGCACAAAATACCTCTTTCCATCTCTTTCTGCTCAAAGCTCATCTACTTCATGCTTTGACAGGCCATATCCATTCAGATTCACAAAACATAGCAGACATATAAGCATCTGCTTTGCTCATGCCTGAAAGATTTAAGCTGTAATTACGATTAAATGTGGTACATCTGCAGCAGCGGTGATTTGAGGCCCCTGATGCTAAAATGAGAATGGGAGTGGGAGACCTGTCTGCTCTTCAATGTGCTCTATTCTTGCACTGTATTATATCTCTCATCATTTTTGTAAGCACTTGCCCAGCTTGTATTGTGAGCACAACACTTATTTACTCACAGAGCTGCAAGGAATAGGTTAGATATTCTCCTGGATAAATGCTTCTAGATGAAAGTGAATTGAAATCTATTTGGCAAGAGAGGAGGAAAGATTATTTGTGGTTTTGGTGGCTGGAATGCAGTGATCTCTTCCTCTGTTGCAGAGAAAGAAAAAATAAATATGGCTTGTCCTGTAAATTTTGTTTCACACTTGTACTAAAATTCAAACTCTTCTTGAAAAAAAAGTGTGCACCAAACTAATGGAATGAGAGGTTTAATAAATACAGTGGCCTAAAGGAAATAGTATAGCAATGTTTAATTAATATCTGTTACGCTTCAGAGTCAACACAATTTTTTTTTCCTTTGCTGTGAGAAGATAGCACTTTTTTACCATAACTTACTCCAGACTCTTATATCAGTGAACAGCAGCAGAGAAATGTATCTGCTGAAAGAAAACTCAGCATTATGCAAAGAGTGATAAACTTCTCAGAAGGTGTTTACAAATGCATTCAGTGAAACAGAATTTTAATGAATTGTGCCACATAATCTTGCAGTTAATGAGCTGTAAAAACCTTTGACAATTACAGTGACTCGAAACTAACTCTTTTGGATTCCAGATCAATAACGGGACTCTTCTTCTGCACATTTTTATTTTTTAAAGGAAAATTAGGATCTAAGAAAAATAAAAGGTATCTTTGTCATATTAGGCATCTCAGAAAAGTCCCTCATTATTGTAACAGAGCTATTTATATTCTTATTACTTGTAAAATCATCTCTCAACTGCATTAAAAGAAACAAGCCTTCTGAGATCAAATGGCACCAGTGATGTAAAATGCCAGTGGCAAAACCAGAAGAGACTAATGACTTCAATAATAACTAGGGACTTTTTCCAGGAGTTATATTAAATTCAACTATTGTGCACAACCTCCTAGAAAACAAAAATTATACTGCTCTGCCTTTGCTATCCACCATAATTACTCTGCTGTTAGAAAGCGGATGCCTTAAAACTCTCTGAAAGGCTGGTTCATCTGTTTGTGTCTTATTTTAAGCAAAGGGTCTGCACACATTGCTTTTTTTTCAGGTGAGGTCACTATGCCTGCCTAGGAGCATAATATTGTAACACATCAGAACTGCCACAGTTCCCAGGGACAATTAAATGTTGTGACCAAACAGTTCCTGTGACTCTCTATACAGCTAGTAAAATATTCTTTTTAAAAACAAAAATTTGACTTGATACTTTAATGTCTTCAAAATCTAAAGGAGATGGGACCAGCATTTATCAAAGAAAAATATGGAAGACAGTTTTATTGCCTGTAATCTCCAATTTATTATGTGACTTTTTCCCAGTATGATTCTAGTTTTTCCTTCTCTAAAGATTTTTTTCTCTTACTCATGCCTCAGTGTGGAGGATCCATTAACAGAGGAACCACATAAAAAGTAATTTCAAGGAAAAGCCTTATAAAATGTGAAAAATTAAAGCTGTGCTCAGATCCCATTAAGAAAAGAAATTGCCTTGAGGCATCCACTAAATATGTGAAATCCATTTCTGCTGAAGGGCTTCAGAGTTTATTCCCCTCTTACAAATGCAATTTCACAGCACAAGTTGAACGTTTAAACAAAGCGAAGCAGGATCTTTTCCCAGTTAGCACCTCTTTTCCTTGATTGCTGCCAGGTCACCAAGTGCAAATTTACATGAGAATCTGAGATTATATAAATCTCAACCAAGAGGCTTTGAGGGCATTTCTGCTTGGGAAAACTGTAAACCAGGAAATACTCTCAGTATGGAGGGTTTATTGTTGTTATTATTAGTGTTTATTTTGCTCAGCTTTATACAGAAAGCTAGAGAAGGCTGTGGGCTTAACATCTCCTTTCCTTAAGTGGTTAGTTTAAGCTCCCCTGATGGCCCACCTCCCTCTGACCTTCTGTTTCTGGTGCTGGCACCTCACGTATTTCTAGTACGGCGCCCTGATTCATATTCCGCTCCACAAAACCACATACAAGACTAAGGGAGCAGAAAAAAAATGGAAGAGTGAGCAGCCACCAAGGAGGACGTCTTGTCCCTGCTGAATCCACCACTACCACCTGCTCATTTCGCCATGGCCCATGGGGAGGTGCATCTGCCGCGCACTTGTGGGGACCCCAGCCCAGCTCAGAGGCGCTGTGAGCAGGTAGCAGTCCTGCAGCCTTGCTGCTGGAGAGAAGCTCTTCATCCAGACAGCAAGGTACTATCTATTTAGGCTCCTTGATTGAAACATCCTCAGGAGAAGCCCTGCTTCCTCCAGTAGCTATGGAACCACATTCTGGTGCCAGTGTCTGGATGTAAATCCTTGCCGACACAAGCCAATGAACCAGGCTCTTTTAAATAGACACAAACCAGTATGATAATGACCCCATGGTGACTTCAGATCATCTGTATTTACTCTGGGTTTTACCATTACTCATAAAACTTGGTGTATCTTGGGACAAGAGAGCAGGTGGGAAATCACAGTTTTCTCCTCTTCCAGAAATGAGATCCTGCTGTCTGTTGAGGAAGCAGTCTTCGTCCCCTCCTCAGTTGCAGACAGTTTACTATTCAGTAGCTGAGGCTCCATCTCCTTGCCCAAAGCAATGTTGCATGCCCATTCGCCCCCGCTCCCTTGAGATAACAGACTCAGTCTGGTGGCAACTGGCAGAGCTGTTTTCATCATTTTTCTCTATCCTACAGAATGAAAGATACCTCCAGCGTTGCAAAAGACTTCAATGGTGAGAGCTAACAAGCTGTCTGCAAGTGGTCCAGAAGTCATAAGTGGTAATTTGACTGTACAAAATACCCAGAGAGGGAGAAGTGCTTTTTCCCCATGTAGGTTTCTTGCTTAGTCATGATTTTGAGGTAATGCCTAGAGAGGAGGAGAAATAACATCTCTGAAGGTTATTGGGGAGACTCTTCAAAAGAATGTAACAAGCAAAATGACTGCAAGCCTGGTGAAAATTCAAAAGGCTTCTAACCCAGCTAAGATATATGAAAGAGGCCCCTACCCTCTGGCGTATTTATTATTGGTTGCTATTTCTCGCATGGAACTATATGGTAATATTTAAGCTCATTGGCACGAAGCCTGTCCTTCAGGAGCTGTATGCCAGCCCCCATGAGCTTATAGCAATGTAAACAGCTAAATTGTTCCAGGGTCTAGATCATGGGTGTTGCCTCTTACCAGCCTGCTTCCAATGCAAAAATCCAAAAGAGACACCTAATTGCACACTTAAAAGGAAATTAGAGGGGGGAAAAGCCTTTTTACACGTAATGGTATTGTTTTTAAAAAATGAGTAGGTCAGCTCTGAAAATAGGTCAGAGTGAAAATTGCTAATGCAGTACCACAAAATCAAAGCACTGAGCGTCAACAAATTATCAGTTCTTCTTTGCAATATATTACTTGGCTAATATTGTCCCTGTTCACAGCTTCTGAATAGTTAATTATAATGTGGTTCTTTCTATACAATTTTTCAATTTCCTTCTTGCTGAAACTACTGGACCTTGTCTGACAGTACCCTAGTTTCTGAATTTTGCATGTGTTTCTTGGGCCTGGATATTTTATAATGTACATGAAAATGAACAAATACCTTTATACTTTAACTACCAGCTGAACATTTACTTTTCTCTCAAGCTGTTTCTCAGTTCATTCACTCTTCTATTTAACAGAAAATGCCAGTAATTATTATGTATATTTTTTATTATAAGAAAAATTTTAAGGTCTCAGTAACACATCTCAAAATATGGCATAGCTCTGTAAAATTACTAGGATTTATATCACCATTACTGACTGCTTGATCCATTTTTTGTAAGATGAGTAAATATAATCATTGGGGCTTGTGTATAAAATGTCTTCTATGCCATTAGTGGAAGGTACATTTTAATTAAGCCAAAGTAAAATATTTCTGAGAGAGACCCACATTTTGACATCAGTTACAGATGAGCAATCCTATCGAAGGATATTGAATTCCACTGATGCTACAGAGCAGAGGTTCATCCCCTGTAATTACACTTTAGAAATTATGTTTGTTGAAAAACCTAAAATGAGAGCAGGCACAACACTTGAAACTTTAGTTTGGCTTCAGTAGAAGAGTTGAATGCTCTGGTGTTTAAGGTAGTAACCTAGGACTTGAGATTTCCAGCTTCAAGTCTATTTCCTCATGGGTTTCTGCTGTGTGATCTGCAATGAATCATTTAATGGCAGTCTCTTTGAGGTCTCGCAGAAATTAACACCTGCTGTGTTCAGGGGAAGTTAAGATCTGAAAGACCTAAGTCATTGTCTCTCTGTGCCTCAGTTGCCCTGCTGTGAAAGAGCAGAGTTGGAGGGGTAAGAGCCTTATCTGCTCAGGTATTACAGTCATGACAGCTGATATGCATTGCACTGAAATTCTCCTCTCATTTTACTGAAGTGCATATAAACATGAGGTATTTAATATTTGGCAGAACTTCTTAGGACTTTGATGATTTCCTGAAATATGATTTCTTTATTGTTTTCTACTCTGCCTTTCAACAACACATTAATTAAGAGCAGCAAAATACCTTACTTTTTGACCAAATGGATTGGTTTCTCTCTTCTGCTATGAAGACTAAAATGGTTGAGATAGACTGTTACCTGTAGCCCTTTACCTGGAAAGATTACCTGGCAGTGTTCAATGGTAATGGTCACTTTTCCTCATGGCCTGAAGTATTCTTTTTCCAACATCCTTTTCCCTTCACTCACTCACCATCCTTTTATCTCTCATGCTTTTTATATCTGTAGCATCACGTCTCTTGCATCTTTGCCTCCCCTCCTTCTCCCACTACCCATCTCTTTCTTTGTCAGCTCCTGCGTTAGATTTGCTAACAAGGAACTTGGACTAGATTAGATGGTACAATTGCTGCAAACAAATGAAGGTGGCTAAGACTTTTGCTGGTAGCCTGAAGAAAATCCCACATAAGGAGGTTTCAGTAATTTTTAACACAGAATAGAATAAAAATGTGCTGGAGTAGTCTCTCTTGCATACTCAGAACAGCCTCCTCTCTTTCATAACTGCCCTTGCTGTGGTGCCATCTCCATCCCCACCCCTACTCCCTGCCCTTCACCTCCTTGTTGATCTCCTCTCTCTTTCTACTGCAAATCCTCTCCTCTACGTGAGCATCTCTCTCTCATGGCCTTTCTCAGCCAACATTATGCACAGTGGGCTCCCCCTGTCATCCCCTCCTACTCAGTAAAAACACACCACTCTCCTCTTGACAGCCTTCACTGTCAAGTTTAGCTGCCTTGCCAATAAAACAAGCCATCTCCAAAGTGAATCCTTCCTGGCAGCATTCCCTTTAAGGATAATAATTAGGAGCCTGCATTTCAGATGCAAAACCAGTGAAATTAAAGGAACAAAGCTCTGGCCAGCCTGCTGTATGAGGGAATGTTGCTGTGCTTTCATTTGATGGAAAACAAACTTGGAATAGCTCCTCTTTTCTCAGTAGCCACATCTTAAATCAATAACAACAGTTATAGTGATAGTCATAGTAATAAAATAACTGTGTATATTAGATTGAATCAATGACATAAAACCATTGTTGTAACTATAGACTGGGTAGCTTTCCCTGGCCCATAACACAGACAGAAGGCAGGAAAAAACCCTGAGTTGTGAAGTGACTTCCCCTCAGTTCATCACTCCGTCTTCACTCCTTCCCTGTCCTTTTGGGCCACGTATTTTCTAGCCCTGAGGAGACAGTCCCTTGGACACCATTTCCACTCTTGTCTTTTTGTGGAAAAAATCCCCTGAATATGTCTCAGATGCCACCATGCAACAAGCACGTCACTGCACAGGGTCAGCATTGTTAGTGGCACCTGCTAGAATATACGTTTAGTTTCATTTGTAAGAGATTAGGCACCTGCTACTTTGGAAGTCAACTTGCTCATACAAAAAAATAGACTAACCTGAGCAGCATATCATCTGTATTATATGGAGAGTCATCTTTTGGAAGGAATTTGAGCATTTAAAAGGAAACAAAACCAGAATGGTAATCCTTCAAAACTTGTGCAGCACAAGATGGAAGAACATTTGAATCCCTCTGTGCTGAAAAGCCCATGTACCCAAGGGGACCTATTACAGCTAAGCGATAATTGGTGAAAGTTTGGAAGAAACATTTGCAATTGCAGAAGCTGTTTGCTGAGAAGATGGCTGATTTGCATAGGCACATTGCTTAAGCACTTTGTAAATGACATTCATTAGTTATTTTACTATTTAAATTACATTTAATTATTCTTACGTGCAACAGGGTGCATCATCATATTTGTTTGTACCAGTAAGCATCCATCAGTTGAATAAGGGCAAAGCAGAAGAAAGAAAAGCAGGACACTTCTCTCCCACTTTCATCTTGTCTTTTCTACCGTTAGCAGAAAAAAACTTCCCATTTTTTTTCATAACTCCTAATGTTACTTGTTTCAATGTTACCAAGTCGATTATGATTATTACCCTTTATGAGACAGAAATTGTGTCAGGCTGGTTGATTGTTCTGATGTCTTTAAATATACCCTCTAATTTTCACAGTTTTACTGTTTCACAGGTATCTCTGCAGTTGTCAAAATTCAGTTGTGTGACACCGCACCCACAAATAGCAAGGCACTACAGAGCATATTAGTAAAACTGGGAAAAAAAGGGAAAGATGGAATGAACATTCTTCCCCAGTTTAGAGATGAAAAAATAAAAGACAACATCATCCAGTAATTTCATTGCAACGGTCGCCCAAAATATAATGCCAGGTGTCTGAAGTCCCAAGACTAACTAAATATACCATGCCTATTGCAGTGAGGCTGCATTCACTAAGGATTTCTAGATGCTACTGTGCTTCAGTAACAATAGATTTCCAAACACAAAGGTCAGTCAGCTTTTTATTGTACTTTGGTAACAAAGATTTAAAAGTAGCCAGAAACTAGAGGCAAAGAAATGACTCTCCAGCTACGTCGCTGCCATATTAAGGGCAGTGTAAGCTGTCTACAATTCATTTTTTGTTATCATCATTATTCTTTATTTAAAACTCATCTTTGACACTCTGTCACTTTGAAACTCACAGTCATGCACACAACTTAATCAACCGTATTCCTGTCCTTCTCCTGTTTGCCTAACTCAAGCTTTAAAAGTTCTTTGTCCTCTAGTTCTTCCTTCCTTAGGAAGAGATTATGACCTCCTTACCTTCTTTCTGTAAATCCTGTTCTTCACTATCTTCTTGCCCTGCACCATATTTCGGGATGATCATATCTTCTAAAACAAATTAAATTACCATTCTGTGCCACATTTATCAGACATATTAGAACAATCTAGATCTCATTCAGACAGTGTTTGTTGTAGGTCTTTATCCAATGTCTCCATCTACGTGTGAACTGAATGCAAAATATTTACAGACTGAAAAACACACACACACAACAAACAAACAAAAATTTGCCCTTACACCCCCCGATCCCAGGAGGCTCCCAGTAACCCTTCTCACATGAATAATTTGTTGTGCTTTTCCTCATCGATCTTTGACCTGTGAGAATCAAGGCTGGATATCCAGAAAAACTTCAAGAAAGGTTGACAACTTCACTTTCCATAGCTGCTTTCTTGTTCCCTCTCCTCTATCACAAGAAGCTGCTTCTCTTTATGTTCAAAGTCTTTCCTCACTCACCCCTTTCCCACTTAGTCTCTCATTCCCTCCCAAATTGTCATTTTCAGCTTCCAACCAGCCCCTAATGCTAGTGCTCAATATTACTTGTTCACTGATCAGACCAGCATTTTCATGCTTTCTCTCATGCAGTGTCTCAAGCTTTGAGAGAGTACTCTGAAAATATCCCCAAATCCATGCATCAGTTCTCCTTCAGTTCTTGCCTTTTGCACAAAACCCAAAAAAGTTTTGCAGACAAAAGCATGTACACAGCTTCTTGTAGTCCTGGTCCATCACTCCTTGCTGCTGTAATGATACCTATAGCACACAATAATTAAACTTTATAAACAGTCTTTCAATTAAAAAGAGAGGGGTGCAGCCTGACTCAGTTCCCATGAAAGTCACTAGGTAGACCTTTGCCTCATTCTCTAGATTAGTAAATGTAATTCTTCATGGGATTTTCAGAGAGAAAATTCCTCCTCCTTTAACTTTCAGTAATAGATGCTACTTTATTATACTAGCACCCTCATACAAGCAAGAACTCTCTTGTACCATGGGGCGTATATTGACACACACCAAAAGACAATTTCAGTCACAGGCTTCAGATCTTAATAGGCAAAACTGAAACCAGCAGCAGAAACAAACACCAAGAAGCAAAGTGCATTTTGCTCAAGGCCCTGCAGTACACTCCTGACCACTCTGCACCAACTTTTCTCAAGCCATGACACATGACTTGCCAGCAGCACATTGCCATTTTGAAGGAATCACACCTTGCACCGTCCACCTCTCTCTGCTGCCAGCACCAAAGTCCTCCCTGACTCGTGTGTCCCATATCTCCTTCACCCAGTACTACACAAACCTCTCTGGGGTTTGTACAAAGTTCGTAAGGGGTTGCTTTAAAAACCGCACACATTTATAAATGAAAATCTCACTTTTCTATCCCACAATGTTTTTGCCTGAAGGTCCTCATCAGCTCCAGCTGTGAGCCTCCACACAGTCCTCTGAACTCTGACTGGGGCTACCTGACGGAGCAGGGTCTGTTAGCATCCTGGTTTAACAGCCTCAGGCCTGTAATTTGCTGGGTTTTCCTCACTGCTGAGTGGAAATAGTGCAGCATTTGAGAATTGCCATGGGGTTTAAAACTAATTGAAGGCTCTTAATTGAAATGCACAAAAATGACGTATTCAGTCATCCATATTTTACCAGAAAAATTAGCTGCACGTGGAATTAATTTATGGCACTTTGTTTACATCTAAGTATAAATTAAAATGAAAAAATGAGTGACATGTTGGAGAAACATGGAGAAAAAAAAATCTGTATGGGAAAATATAACTGCCTGCCAAGAATCTATTAGTGCAATTTCAGCATCAGATAATAATCTGATTATTTTCAGAACACAGGAAGAGTGACATATTACCCATTTCATTCTGTTTTGTGTAACCAAATCGTCAACGTTTTCTACCTTTGTGTGTCTGTGTGTTGTGTGTGTGTGCGTGTGGTTTTCACAAGGTTTATACGTGGCCTAATTTGGAAGTGTCTTCTAATGGCTACGGTTGGGGTCCAACTCCACCACCTCCGCATGGTTGGAGCATGAAGGTGTTGGGAGCAGTTAATAACATGAAATGTGCTGAAGGACTGACTATAAACTGGTAAGAAAGGCAATGGCTGTTCCTTCAAATCCCCATTTTACAGCTGCAGAAAGGAGGAACAGAGAGATGCCGAAGGCTTCAGGATCAGAGGGGAAGTTGGTGGAAAAGGTAATCCTTCTCTGTCTGGATGCTCTGAATCCCAATCTGTTGCCTCACCATCACAAGCTCTACCAATTCCCACCCTCACTCTGCCCTGTCCTGTGTTTTGCTGTCGGTAACTACGGGAAACATTTTACCCATTGCTCAAAGGCAGCAGCTCACATGTTTCCTTATTTTGCCTAATTCTGCTTTGTGTCAAGGTGGATTTCCTTAAGATGTTGGTGGGTATTATCTGGTATTAGTTACAGTGCTGACTAGGGGAAAAAAAGAAAAAGAAAGGCAGAGAAAAAGAAACCATGCATGCATATAGCAAAACTGAATTGATTTCAGGGGAAAATCTCCATAATCTCTTGCTAAGTTACCTTATAAATCAGTGTCTCTTACAATTACAGAAGTCTGAATTTTGTGCTTTGTTGGTAGCATTGATTCTAAAAAAGGAGTTGGAGTACTGTTCTTCCTCACTGTCCCTGAGAGCATTCAGAGCATCCCCTCAGAGCATCCCCTCAGAGCATCCCTGAGCTTATGGGATGTGCTTGCCAGAGTCAGCTACCTGCAAGTGTTCTTAGCAGATTTTAACAGAGAACACTGAATGCTGAATGGCAAGCTTGATCCTTCTACTGTTGAAAAACGGATGAGCAAATTAAAATCTTCTGGAAGAGAATTTGGGTTAAATGCAATCAACATTTGGGGACATGGTTCAGTTAGTTGATTGGTTTGTTTTGGTCACGGAAAGCCATTTAACTGAGGTGAGTTTTATTGGCTTTGCAAAGATAAAGTCTATGGTACTTGAATATATTTCTTATCAACTAATTTATGGTGGATTATTCTAACAGTTACACATTTGCAATGTGGCACTTTCAGAAGTGTGAATCTTAAAAATTGTAGCAGAGGATTATGAACTTGTTCTGAAACCGGATAAAAGTTTGAATAATGTCCTTCATAAATAGATGCAAGTTTGGAAAGCCAAAGGTGTCAAAAAGCACAGCAATGTGGAATGTGTTCACTAAATACCCAAATCCCAAATACCACAGGGAAAGGTTTCAAGGCGCTTGGCGTGTTTGGCAGTAGCCACAAATGCAGGAGACATATGTATGAGAAGAAGCCACCCTGCTGCACCCCCAGGGCTGCCTACCCTGACACCAGCGGAGTTTCAGCTCTTTCCTCATCACCCCGCAGCTTTTGCGATCAAGAAGAGGGACTGGCTTTCTGCCAGGGATGTGCTTATCAATGCTGAACTGATGGATGTCTTCTTTCCAGCTTGGCTGCTAGACGGCTGCTGATTTTAAAACAGTTGACGCTTTGCCTCCTGCCTCAGTTTCTCTGACACTACTACGGGGATAATAAAGTTAATTTCCCTAATTGCTAATTTCCTGCTTATTTGCCTTGAAATCTTCAGGCAGTGAGCACTGTTAGAGTTCAGTGCTATAACTTCTGCACTGAATATATGAGGGCAGCCCTTTGCTACATATCATGTTATTCACTGTTTCACCATCTATAACACGTATACAGCCAACCAACATAACTTTTATGTTTCCAGTATAAAGAACCCAGAGCTGACCCTGAGTAACACCTCAATTTGGGAAATATTAAAAATACATTTTCTGGCCATAAATTTCAAACATATTTGAAATTTTGGTTGCTTGAAAAGAATTTAATTTCATTTTTAGTTTGGTTTGTTTTGTTTAACTTCTGAAAGATAAACAGCTATCTAATCTAAATTATGTGCATAAGTATTTTGCCCAGTAAAAGGCTAAGCATGTATTTAAATGCTTTCCTGAAAAGAAGCCTCCATTTTTTCCATAAAATCTACATGACCACATTCTTTTTGCAAGATTGAGTTTTTTTCTTTTTTTTTTTTAATATCATGTATCTAAAATGGCATTTTAAACTGTATCACTCTTAAGAGGGAATTCAAATATTTCTCTCTTTCTTGCAAAGTGAGTTTGTTGCAGCCTCTGCCATAAAGCAAATGACAAGCTTGACTCTAAGCTACAGAGCAGCTAATTCAGTTCAATACTAAAAATTAGCCAGAGGTATCTTGGACAGTATGGCTAAATAAAAGCCGTGCTCAAAGAAATCCCAGTCCTCCTAATTTCAGGAGTTTGATAGGGTCTTTGCTCTCGAAAGCTCAAATAAATAAATAAACGAGGCCAAGGAATTCATTTGAAATATTAATTAAAATGCAAATTAAATCCAGATTGCATGGGCTTTAAAAAGTGCTCTCTGAAGTTTCCATGAATATAAAGCATGTGACAAGCTACTGTTTTAAACGATCTGCATAAACATACATTGTTGAAAAACTGCTTGACTTGAAAATAACCTTACCAACACCGTGAACTGCAAATAATGAGAGAAAATCTCGAGCAGCGACAGCTCTCCTTACTGACGATGCTGTTTGTCAGGCTTTGCAGCGTGGCGGGGGGGAAGGCGATTTGACACGCACGTGTATCCCCTGGCCCACCACCGCTCCTGCCCATCTGTGGAGGTGGCCGGCTGCCGGCTCGCAAGGTGGCACGCCAGCTCCTGCCGGACACGGCGTGCCAAGGTGAACCGGTTCCAAGAGAGCTGGCGGTGGGTAACCGCGGCCAGCCAGGGAGGCAGGACAAGCCACCTCCCTGGTACCACCGCCGCGGCATTTGCAACGAGGCCAGCCACGCTCTGGCATTACCGATTTCTTCCGATCGGGAGTAATTGGACGCAGAAAATACCTAATCCTTCCCTTTGTCAGCCCATAGAGGTTCTGTATGAGGTACTCTGCTTCTGAGTTAGCCACCCTTGCTTAAAATGCATCCTGGCATTACGAAGTGCCTTTTTCTGCTAAATCTCTCTTTGCGCCACGATCCAGTGCTGCAGATGAACTGCTATAAGAGAAGAGAAAGACAAATGAAGCACGGGCACCACCTTAAACAGAGACTAACGCAGGCATCTCGGAATCCTCTCTTCTAACATTGTCTTAACGTAAAATGATGCTGTCAGCAGATTACAATCTCTGTTTAATTTGCTGTTAAGTTCTTCCCACTCCCAGAAACAAGCCTTGTGTCTACTGGGAAAAGGTCTATTTTACTTCTGACCAATAGGCTTTTCACAGTTTGACTGGACAACTACTTCTGACCCTCTGCCAAGCAATATAACCCTGTTAACCAGCCCCGGGAATGGGCTGTGGGATGGCCAGGACTCTGCTAAAATGGACTACAGCCAAGTCACGCCACTGAGCAACACAATCTCAAAGCACTTTATGAGGAAGATAAATGAGGTTCAGAATACATTATAAAGAAAGACTCTAAGTACCTCACCACAGTCTTGGGAACACCAGATTGTCTGGAAGGAAACTTGCACACCAAGAGCATCATGAAAGAGTCCATAAGAGAGAGAAAGATTCTGCCTTAAGAGCTTCAGTGAAGCCATAGTAAATAATGCATAGGGCCACATGCTGAATGACAAAGCTAATAAGAAATATCAAACATCTGCAAGTCCTCTGAGCCTCATCCATCCTGCTTGCCAGTCAGGCAGGTGCTCAGAGAAATAAGAGAACGTGACTATGGACAAGAAGAGCTTATCAAAATGCAAAAGAACCAGGACCTGAGTTAAGGTTACAAGGCTGCCCTGCTCTGGCATTTCCTAATTTCTAAATGCAGGACTTTGTAATGAAAAAAAATTTCATTTGAGTTTGAGGTGTGACAATTAATATATGAAGTTTATACTGACCCACTAGGGTGAGCTTCTAGGAACACAAGTGTAATACAATTTTGTTTCTGTACCTCGAAGAGTCCATCTCCCTGCATTTTGTCAGCCATTGAAAACATCGATGCCCTTGGCCATATCTTCACAGCACTACAGAAGTACTGAGGGATTTCCAAACTCTCAGTGAGTGATCCAGCGCATCTTCATGGTACAGTGCAGTGACATGCAGAAACACTACCAGATGTCTGAAAATACAACCTAGCTATAAGCTGCACCAAGGCTAATTAATGCTGTTGAAAGATCTGGCTGGGTGGGCAACACCACCCAGATGTGATGCTCTTGCCTTTAATTTCTGAGCAGACTTGGTTAAAACAAAGTCAGGTATCTTGGCACAGAAATGCCCTTTGTTTTCAGAGCTATCAGCCTTCAAAGTACTTTTTTCAGTTAACTGAAAATAAAATTTCCCCAGAGTGTTGGAGTCCATTCTTAATGCATGTGCATAGCTCTAATTAATGTTAATTATTTGCATTCACCACAGGGAGAAGCATATTACTTCAGGTGCATACTTAGAATATGTTACTTTAGCCCTTTACGTGACTCCAAGTGGTGCACTCAATGAGAAAGATGCAGCTGCCTCAAAATCCAAGTGTCTAGTGCCTGAGGATAATCCAGATCAGGTGTAGGACAGGATGTACTACACCACAAATAGCACAGCCAGGCTTCCTGTGCCATACAAAGTCGGATTCACAGAGCTTGCAAAACACAGCAGCCCAGAGATCACTGCTAGTTCATTTTCCCTCTGCCCATTTGGGCAGGGAAGTCATTGCATCAGATGCTTCTATGGTACCTAGCCAAATGGGCCTTGAGCCTCAGTACCACACTGCCTCAGCACAAATAATAAACAAGCACTGGCTGGGCTGGGACCACACAACGGGTCAGTGCTGGATCCAGAAACAGACCCCAGATCTCTGGAGATCTAAGCTCAAGTTTTATCTGCTGAGCTACACTTCATTCTGTGGCAGGCCTGAAGCCTCTGAGGGATGTCCCTTCCAGAACACCACTGAAATAATAAAGCAGGAGATTTATCCCAGTTGAGGAATGTGGTCCATACTCTTTTGGTGTAAAAAAACTGCAAAACCTGGACATCTTCCATGCTCTTCACCACACATGCAAGTTCATCCAAATTCATCAACCTCGCCAGCATCTTTCTAGATGGTTACCCTTTAACTAGGGCTTTATTGGATGACTGTAACTCAATTTGCTGCAGCTGTGTGACCCTGATTTGCTTTTGGAGTGGAGCAAACTGTGGGAGGAAGAGCCAAGTGGGAGCCCACCTGCCAGGCAGCCAGTGCAGTTAGAAAGGACCGGTCTGAATGTGCAAAATCTGGCAGGTGGCAAAGATGTGCTGTTTATTTTTCCTAATGACAAAATTAGCACATTGATAATAATCAAACAGAGCTGTGTGCAATGGGGGTTTATTTAATTAACAAATGTCCTTTTGCAGGTATGAGCAGGACACAGGCACTGTGCTCAGCCATGCAAGCTGTTGCTCACGTCCCTGGAAAGCTCATATGTAAACTGCCTTCAGCTTCCTTTGTTGGGGTTTGTTCTGGGAAGGAGGTGGTTCATACTTGCCTTTTTTAATCACGTATTCTCTTTCTGCAGAATGTTATATTCTTGCTTACATCCAAGAACACAGATCACATCTAATAGAATAGAATCGCTTTGAAAGGTGCCATGGAAAAGGCTTTCTTCCAATGTGTGCCCACTATGTACAGTGTTCGGAATGCCCCCTCCTGCTACTTCTAACTGAAGTTCATCTTTATATCTCACAACTGCCTGATTGGAACTGGGTTTTTCTTATTAACAGTTATCTGTGGTTTTAATATTTAATAGATAGAATCATCCTACTTCTTGACTATCTTTATGTAATACAGCAGCATCACAGGCATAATCATGTTTTTTTGCTAGCATCCAGCTCTAGGGACCTTCCAAGTAGCAGAAGTTAATAGACTCCTTCTAGCTTGGGTACACACAGTCAGGATACTCTTCTGGATGTCTCTGCTTCAGCCCATACTGATAGCTGATTTATCCATCCACATATGGTCCTGATTTATCAAGCAATCCTATCACAAGACCAAGTTATCTGTATTCCAGTCATCCAACACTTTCCATTCATTGAGGGCCAAGTCCTGAAAACATTTGCCAGATTTTTGCAGCATTACTCCTGGTGTTACTCACAGTATTACCCCTTCCTTTCTGTGAGTTTTCTAAAGATTCAGAGTGGAGAGTCCCTAGACTAAAGCATCTTTTCCAGTGTAGATTACATCAGCATACATTGTACAGCTACCAAAACACTGTGTATAATGTCAATAGTGGTGAAACAACTGTTCTTCTGTGGTTTTATATTTTGCATTGAAGGAGTTGCCACAGCTGCTCAAAGAGTTGCACTAGCCTGCTTGTACCATACTTCTAAGAGAGAAGTAGGTCAGCAGACATGGAATAGAAAAGATTTTTCTGTTGTATACTGTCCTTCAGAAAAAAGGTAGGTGAAGAACAGCAGTAGACACTTTAGTATAAAGTCAATTCAAACAGTAGCAGATGTTTTCAATTTACCCCTGTTCAAGGGACATCCAAGCATCACACTGAAATTTCTTACAATAGAATCATAAATTTCTAACTCCAACAGCTTCCCTTTAAAAAGACTAGGTGGAGGAGGCTCAAGATATGAAATTCAGATTTATCTTTTACTTATTAGTGATATTCTCTAGAGAGGTCCTAACCTAGAACTTGCCAAATTTTCCACCAACTTCTCTGACAGCCAAGGATATTCAAGTGTTAAGTTTTCACTCATTCTTTCATGGAGATAAGGTCCAAATGTGAAGTAAAACTCTTATTTCTTCAAACATTATGGCTGGTTTTGAAATAAAGTTTTAGATTTCCTTTGCTTCAACTTTGAATTTTACTCATTCTGCTTTGTTATGCTTTTTTTATTATTTTTATCAGTACTCAGATCTACTTTTTGGCAAGTCCAGATAGCCATAATCAGCCCTCAGAAGTTTGCAAGCTGGTCAGTGCCATGTAATCAGTAGAAAGGTAACATTTTAATAGTCTTTCAGTAAGGGCCATTGTGTAACCTAGGCTTTAATTCCTCTAACTAGCTTGGCTCATTTGGGGTAGGTAAAAGATAGAAGCAGATTTAAGAGAAAAAATTAAATGGATGCTATTCATAACTCAGGAAGAGGGACGTTCATCTCAGGAGTTCTAGGGGTATTTGAAGAGGCTTGTGGGATTGTAGGAAGCCTAGCACGGCGGTCATGATTGAGGTGGGAGCACCTTATCAAATACAGACACAAACTTGTGAATTGGTAGTGCAGAGTCATTAAGCACCTTCACGACACTGGGACAGAGACATCGTCAATGAGATGAGTTAGTAGGAGTTAGGAAGGCAGAGGAGGATGTGAATAGATTAACATTGCAACTATATTCTTCATATATTCTTCATTGTAACTATTCATTAGAGGGATGAAAGGCACTGCAGGTGAAAGGCCAGCAAAGAAGTGATTGTAGTTATCCAGGTGCATGTGACAAGATCGCACTGGAGAACTGTGGAGTGGGATTTTGAGAAATCTGGATAGGAGATTAAAAGGTAGGACTAAAGCTGAAGACCCTTTCTCATGTAGAGCCAGAGAAACTTGGAAGCCAGCATTTGTAATAACAAGAAAGAGCCAAGTGCTGAAGTCTAGAAAGATGTTAAATTTGACCAGGAGAAGACATGAACACAGGTCAGATGCAGGACTGAATGGAGAGCAGGGCATCAGGAGCAGGTGGCGAGGCTGAAGACAATAGAAACAGAAGGTGAGTTAATTCTCAAAATGGGTAGAAAAGTGCCTTTTAAAAGGAGCTAAAGACAAAGAAGAGGGGCATTAAGGGTGAAGTCAGTAATAGAGAATAGGAGAAGGACATGGAGGCAAAAACTTCTAAAAATGGTAATTAGTGATGTTGGCATAATAAGTACTGAAGTAATAAAACCATTCTCTGCTGCCTTTGGAAGTGAAAAAAACGTTGCTGAGGCTGGAGAGAGCTGCTGTTTCTTTCATGTGGGATTTTAAAACACACCTGCAATGGGTAATATGTCTCTTATCAGCAATCAATCTTGGGGCAAAGGAATAGCGAAGGAGAAGGAAAGAAGAGAGGTCCAGAACGGTGTATTTAGCCAATTTTGTTGTTCCATTTGTTGTGGAAGAAACTCTGTAATAAAAGCCTGAAATTACACATGCACACATACACATGTATAACTTCTAATGCAAAGCACTGAAAATAGTAAATGCTCCTAGAGATGGATATCATGGGCTTTGTTTAAGGCATAATCTCTATTGCTTTTGAGTTTATGGAGCAAAAAGAGCTGTTGAAATTGAGTGAAAGCTGCAGCCAGAGTCTTTAATCAATCTCCAAAGCTGTTTATTGTAAGTATAGTATAAAGCAATAGAGATTAATGTCGGTTTCTATAAATCACAGCAAAAAGCATCTTCTCTTTCACTGTCAGAGGTGTAAATATCTTCCTTCTTTTTTTCTCAGATTTTGCTGTAACATGTTGGCTGCAGAGGTCCTTCAGGGGAAAAGAACACAAGCACAGTGTCATATGCTTTTAAAACAAGTAAATTTTAAAATAACTTGTAAATTTATTTACAGAACTGGAAACTGCTGGAAGTTTTAGGCACCTAATTCCTACTGAGCAGCTTTGAAAATCTCAACCCATCCACAGAAGACAACTACCAATTAACTGCAGCTACCACTGTAGGGAGGAACCAGGCACACAGCGGGCAGCAAATCATTTTTCCAGTTCACATCCCACAGGTTCCAGACAGGGAATCCAATAGACATATCATCATTTCCTTTCCTTGTGAAAGTAGTGGTTGAGTATCTCTTATGACTACCTTCTTTTCTTTTTTGGTAGAAAGGGAAACAATAACATATGTGACTGACAAAAGAAATTATAAAAAACATCCAGGGGCATATTCAAAAAAGATCTCTATTCACATGCCTCCAATCCTATTTTACAATCATTTATGGCCTTATACTGTAAGAAATGGATTTAAAGCAGAGCGAACAGAAAGCCGTGGGACAGTTCGTGTTGCAAATCCAAGATGCCAAAGAGGAAATACTAAGCAAAGTGGAAAATTATGGCCAAATAAGAGTGTGAATATAACATCTGTGCTTTTCCACCACTCCCATCAGTCCGCTCTCTCATCATTAGCTGTTGGTCAAACATCTCTACAAACGCCTCACAAGAAAACTGCAATAGCTGCCCTTTTATTCCTGTCCTGATCCTTATGAGTTGCAGTGCACCTTATGCAGCTCCACAAACTACCTACCTAGAGAGAGATCCTGCCTTTGTAATTAGGTGGCCAAGCCTTCATGTACGAACCATGGAGAGATGCTCCCTCCTCCAGGAGGAAAGTCAGTATCTAAGCTAGGCTGCTCCTCTGAATAACTCTCTGAAGGAATCTCTCTATACACAATGATTTTAGAGGGAGTTAATGGAAACTAGCCTCTTGGGCTAGGCAATTCCATTGTCTAGGGCACTTAAGGGCAAATGTGAATGCAGTGGGCACACAGCTCAATCTTAAGGGGTCCTTAAGGAAGATCAAAGTAGAAGATAAACTCATTCATCTAAAAAGTAGGGACCAGTGTCAGTCAAAATACTGCATTGTAACAGAGAAAGTGAGCCTTCAGAGAAATAGTGTCTCACCTGAGGTCTCCACGTACCAGCTCGAACTTTGCAAAAGGCCGTGGTAGGTCGAAGCAGCACATAAATCCTGAGACCTTGGCAAAATGCTTGGGAAAGCATCTTCACACTGAGATCTGTCTCACAAGATGCTTCCAGAAAAATTTACAAACTTCCCTTTGCTGAACATATTGTTGTGCATAGGCTGAGAGTAAGAAATACATATTTGGATATTCGTTTTGTTTCCTGAGCTCAAAGGCAAAATAGTAAGGTGAGATTCAGTCATTACATTTGGAGGAGGTTCCTACAAATGCCCCCCTGATTTATCTGGATCATTTTTTCTGTTATCATTCCTGTTAAATAGTTGAGATCTTTGAATGGAATTCTCCTTGGGATTCAACACCAAGGGAAATATTATATGGATTAAAATTCAGTTTCAGGACAACTTAAAACTACGGCACAATGCTTTACTGGGTCCTACACTAAACTGAAAAGCGATGATAAAATACTAGAATATTTGGACTGGACTCAGAGATTTTTGCTTACTGACTTTTGATAAAAACTTCCAAGGAAAAAATATTTTAATTCCAAAAGCATTTAATAAATGCTAAGCTACTAGCTCCGTTTTAGTTAATTAAACTTAAGGAACATGGAAGTGGATAAAAGTTCATTAAATAGGTACAGACTGACAGTGAATTGGAATACTAATTGAGCTTTTATGTGCAACAAAAGAGATACAAATGGAAATGCACTGTTATTCTAGTGAATGCCTCACATAAAAGGCCCCAGTGGAGCAGAGAATGCATGAAGGAAATTGGATTGTAAAATCTCTGAGATAAAGATCAGTTCTATGAAACACGATGCCCCATTGCTTGCTTTTCTATTTTGAGAAGATTCTTTTAATAATGCCAACAAATGATGCAGTGACTGCTGTAGGTGCGTTTAAAAGGTTCCCAGTCAGATTCGGAAATGAGGCAGTTAGATTCAGGTCTTACAAAATAGAAGGGGATGTGATGGGACCTTCATTTATTTAATGGTATGTTTGAGTATCACTGACTTAAACAGCATGAAAACCTTAGATTACAAAGAGCCACATAACACAATGCTGTTCTTAAACTTTTGAAGTGTAGTGGTTATTTGGTTTGGAAAACCTTTCCCCAATTCAATTTGTAGCATAACCCTGAAATTCATGTGAACTATTTAGTCTTAGAGGAGAAGAAATGGGACTGGGCTGAAATGAATATACAAAGAGTTGTTTCTGAAGGCTGGAGGACACAACTGACCCATGCGCTTCACCCTCTTTTTCCCCCTCCAGTAACAGTAACTGACCGTGTGTTGGAGGAGATGCCTTGCATCTTCAAGCCAGCTCCTGAGATGCTCCTTGGGACTGCAGCTGCCCTTTCAACAGCAGTAGCGGGGCTACTAACACACTTTCTTGAAATGTCAAGAAGAAAGTATGGTAACAACATTTCCCACACCATTTGGAAAACAGCTTATCTAGGAGCATTGACAACCAGTGAAGAAAATTATGGAATGGCAAGGGCAAATGTTAAGAATCTACACAGAGAAAGGCTGAATTTTGAGACATTTTTATCTAGCTGAAGCAAATGTTCATTGTAGGGCAAATAATCACTTTAAAATGTACTTTGTTTTAAGTATGTGCTGAGCCAGAGCTGTTCATATATTAACCTCCATATAGAATTCTCCAAATATTGTTATGTGGTCATGTCAGATGTAATTTGAGCTGCTCCCAGGGTTCACAACAAGATATTGAATCTGGACTTATGTCCTCTGTGTCCAGACAGTACAGTCTCTATGCATGTAAATTACCATTAAAAAGTCCATCGATCTATTTGATTTTTTTAGCTATTTCATAAGATAATTTTGGCTGTACAGAGCCATCTCCAGACAGCCTAATTCCATCTATGTCCCTGTGTCTTCAGTGGTGTCTAGCCAGGAAGAATCATTAGGCACAGGGACTCTGGTGGGATTTCAGATGTTAGGGCAAATGTTTATAAAAGTAGGGAGTGCACTACCCTGGAGTGGATTCCCCAGGGAAGGGCAGTGAGTGCTCATTATTGAAGGTTTTAAGAGGCAGCTGGCAGATACACCATAGGTATAGTTCCTGGCTTTGGGAGAGGGAGGAACTAGATGACCTTTGCGGTGCCTTCCAGCCATATGAGATTATCATTATACGGTCACGGTGTTTTCTGCCAAAATAGCTTCAGGGTACCTCACAATATAGACAAAATTAAATTCAGATGTAAACATGAATCCTGTCAAGTCCAATTTAAAGTACAGGTAGATTTGGCATTCCTGTTATAAAAAGATAACAGACCTAAAAATGTTATGCCTAATTATTTAGGGGTTTTTATAGATTATTCTTAGGCTTCCATGTCATATAAGAAGAGCCATCAAAAATTCAACTGGTGTTGATCCAAAGATTCAAAAATTTCTTTTGAGGAACATGTTTCAAGTGTGCACCAACATAGAAGAACTATAGGGAGACTGCCATGATCCTAGATAGGGCAAGACACATGAGATCTCGTCTGCCACGTGTGAACTGAAAACCTGATCCACGTTGTGCATTGACCCATGAGCTTCTCACAGAAACCAAGATTGCCCCCAGTCTTCAGCCTGTGCTAGTCACAGATGATGGGCTCAAGACCAATCCAGTCAAAATGCAGACATTTTCAGGTCTCACTAAGTTTATCTACAAAGATAAACTCGTGTGTCCAGTTTTTGGCTGGTCCTCTCCCATAATTCCAGTCTAGTGCAGTGCCTTGATCTTTTCATCTACTCTAGGTAGTGAAATTAATTTACCTGTAATAACAATCTACACAAAGAGAAAGGGGAGAAGGAAAATATATGCCAGTATGCTTTGGCGCTGTTAATTTCCACTACTTGGTAAAAGCCAACTACTACAGACACAGCCTCAATTGAGCTGTGAAGGTTATTTGATTTCTTCATGTTCTGATGATGGCTTACCATCTGTTGTCCTGATAACAATGCTAAAGGGAGTATTCACACTACTAAAATGCCCCCTGGTAGCACATGTCTCCTCATGTGTTTCTCCAGTATTGGTCTTTCTTCCTACATCCTCTCGCTCACACTATCTCTAAGTTAAGGTTCTTCCATTTACCTTGATAATCGTGATGTCTTTTTAATTGTATTTATTTTCACCTCACTGGCAGTCATATAACCTCTGGCTGTGTTCTTATAACCTCCCTGGGGAAAGTATTCCTGTAACTGCCTATTGAAGGATTTCCCCCTTCTTTTCTCGGAAGCAGCCAGTCACCGTTAGATACAGGACACAGGATTAGGTGGACCACTGCTTTGATCCAGCAGGCAATTCCCTCTTGAAACAATTGAAGCTGGCTTTGGGCAGTGATTAAATGAGGCACCGCTAGAGAAAATCCAAGGTGTTGCAGGAAGCCTTATTTGATACAGAATGGTTTTCTTTCTGAATCAGCAATGCCCAAGAAAATTCACGTTACTTTGTTGCTTCAAAAATAATGCAACTATAAGAGGAACAGATACAGTCTCATATCCATGCCAATAACAGACATGCTACTTCACTGTACTGCTGTGTCCAAGATAAGGCTTACAGTGTGTTTGGGGCTTCAAGCCCCAAATGTGGTGTGTTGCCGCATAGGATGATGCTGTCTTTGCTGCTATCACCCTTCCTCCCCAGGTTATATACACTGTTTTCCCCAGCTGCTTTTTAATGGAAAGTTTTTCATCACCTCAGATCATTTGAGGACTAAGAGACACATCTCGGGCTCTGGAGTGGAAGTGTCTCTCCATTTCCAAGTCTCTCACATAACACTGTTTGCAGAGTCATTTCCCTTTGCATTTGCAGTGTGGTTTGTGCAGCTCCATCCTGTCCCTTGCCTGCGGTCACTGCTTCTACAGTCACTCGGGCTTAGCTGAGCTTTGTGCATGTCTCTGCTCAGCCAGTCCAAAGGAATTTGAGAGAGATCCCTAAAAGCGTAGCTTTTTTTGTGGCAAGGTTGTGCAAAACCAACAGTGCCCAAGAAAAGGACAGAATAAATAATAAAAGTTACATTTATCAGTCCAAGAGTTTTAGCTTATAAATAAAGTCTTTTACTGGCTTCAATGGAGGCAGGATCAAGCTATTTAAGTGCATAAATGGATACACACTAAAAGCAAGTAAAACGATCCTTTATTTTTGTTGAGGTAAAAATAAGGTAAAAAGAAGAAAAAAAAGCCAGGGTTTCAGGACTCTTTTTTTATAGAAATTGATTGTACAGAATGAGAGGTTTGCTATGAGTAATTAGCTCACATTTCACCCAGATCAGCAAAACAATGGATTGTTTCTCTTCATTTACAAGTCCTTTGCCTTGAGGTTCCAGGGAAGTTTTGCAAACAATCTTCTATAGTCCCACCTTGAGAGAGGCTCTGCACAGGGAGCTGCCCACATCATGGTTTTTAGGAGGTGTGGGGGCTTCATGAACTGCTGCACACAGCAATGCCTGGATTCAGTTCTAAAAGGCCAGAGAGGTTTGCAGTTAATTGTTATTTTTCAGGATTTTTTTCCCCATCAGAGAAATGCAACTGCCAAACTGAGCTATGCTAATCTCCCATCTCACCCTTTTGTCCTTCTTTTGACCATGTGGTGACACTGTCTCTGCTGAAGATTTTGGAAAGAAGTCAAGTAACTAATGAATGCACCAGGCTGCTCCTTTAGAGGACTTTGCATCTGAGCTGGGAGTTATAGTTATTAACTCCTCTGGCAGCCCATCGTTTAATTTACCTGCTTCTGACCCCTTTTGTGCATCCAGAGGATAATCCAGTCCACAAGAGCCCTGCTATAGCTGGTGTGTAGGACATCATTGTCCTATTCCCAATTTATCTAATGTAATCACTTCATTGCCTGCCTATAAGAGCTCTATCCCATCAAGAAGCTTTGGAATAATGTAGAGACATTAGAGATTAGAATTTATTGGTCCTGAAGTTCATAAATTTAATGAAAATCATGATTCTCCAAAGGAACTTAATCTTCATTTGTTCTGTCAGTGGAGGTGTCAAGAATTAGTTTATGATTCATTAACCCATTGACTACTGCTACTTTTTCCATATTCAGCTCTTCAGGAAAAGGAAAGATGTCTTGTGTGCATTTACATACAGTGCCTTGTCTTAACTTCTGTATTGGAGACACCAACTGATATTCTCTGGTTGTAAAGGGGGAACAGAATGTGGTTTTCCTATGATTTTTCAGACTGTATCTCATGTGTTTAATTAAATTCATCAGACAGGCACCAGCATAGTCAATTCCAGAAATCTTACCGACTTCAGTGGGATGTGGCCCAGGACCTTTCATGAGCACAGCAGTGCAGCTCACATAGAGAGACTTCTAACCAAGAATGGTAACAATAGAAAATACATGTCTGAAGATTGTTTGTTCAGTGTTACACCAAGGTAGTAGTTTATATATATACACACACACACACATATATACATACACATACAGATATATACACAGAAGCGATCCCAAAATACCAAGAATTAATTTCTACATCTCCACACAATCGCTGCCTATTGTTTCATTTTCACTGCAGAGTGGCCTAAAGGCTTCTGCCCTGCAACTGGGGAGATCTGAGTTATAATCTCAGACCCACTGAGTCAGATCATTGACTGGACTCAGGCCCAGTCATATCACCGCTCTCTGCATTAGTTTCCCAGTGGATAAATCAGATTTCTTTTTAAAACACTTCAAAATTTCATTATGAAAAGTTCTGCTTAACAGCAAGGGGTTGGTCTTACTGTTGTTACTTGTTTCTGCTACCCCATGTGTAGAAAGAGAATTTAATTTAGTTTATTGCCAAAAGTTCAGCACCTCCAGCAAGCACATTTCTTATTGGTACCCTAGTGTTGTACTCATCCCTAATTCCAGTATGAACCCTTCCAGCCAGGAAGAGAGGGTCTGCAGCTAACCAGCACTGGCACCAGGTAGTGCACAGTTAAGCTCTAAGGAACCTATAGGGAAATGAAGATAACCATGCTCAAGTCTTCTGTACCCATACTGATAGGTTTCCAAGATTACTCTGTATTTCTGTTCCACCATGCACTTAATTAGAAGACTGCATTTCACAAAACAAATCTTTCCCCCTTTGGATGCCTGGGGTTTTTTCCAACTCATAAAACCTTGTGTGAAATCCATATTCTTTTGGACACATTGAGAAAAATCCATAAGCAAGAGGAGAAAGGAGGAAAAAAAAACCTATATAGGAAGCGTGGAGAAGAATTGTAAAATCTCTGATATTTCTTCCAGAAGTGCTGTATTTGACACTGTGGTTTTGTTTTTTTTAAGAAAAAGAGAATCCACACAAGCAAAATGGCTATGTGGTGGGTGTTCAGTTCTGATCGGGAGCTCACAGGAGTCAATGGAATCCTACTCATTGATTTCAAGAAGCTTTAATGCACACCTTTAATCTCCACTTACCCCTTCTCAGCTCACAAGGCTTTTTTCCCAGCACTGATGTAAATAATGCAATGCAAAGCTTGTCTTTGACCTTCTTTTGTCCTGCGCTTATTTTGCCACCCAACAATACTCCTTCATCTGGCGTCATGAAAAGCAACTGCACACAGACTCCACTAACAGGACAACCTACAGTTTTGGGGAGGAAACAGAGTATCTGGGGGAATATCACAGCCAGAGTCATCTAGGTTTTAATAATTCACCCCACAGACCCATTGCCAGCTGTGACAGTGCTACTGCTGCAAGCCTCCACCCGCAAACAACTGGCAGTGTGATGTGCTGCTCAGGTTTGGGCAGGACTTCAAGCAGCAGCAAGGGTTTGTTCTGCTTCTTGAAAATGTAGAAGGGGCCTGTTGTTTGCAGCATGAGCAGAGCTGGAATAGCATGAAAGAAGGGCAGCCTGTCTCCTCCCTAGGAAGGCACGTCAAGGGGAGCAGCGACCATGCGACAAGAGAGGTGACAAATGGCCTCTTTCATTATCTCACTACTATTCTCAATTAACCATCCTCTCACAGGACTGATCTCTCAGATTAAAACCACAAGCAGAAAATCAGAAAACATAAAGATGAAAATGGCTGAAAGTCTTAAAAGAAAAAGGGATCTTGAGTTACCAGTCAATAGAGAAACTCCTTTCTGTGTAGTTTTTTACTAAGTTTTCAAAGATGGATGCTTCTGGGAGGGCCACTCACTATGCTGGGTCACTTAAGAATAACTAGAGTACTTTTAGAATTTAGCTTTTGCTTCAGAAATTGACCCCAAAAATTCTCCTGTTGGGGAAGGGTACATGGTTGACTGCACTTTTTCTCACTTTCTTGCTTTCTCTCTCTCTCCATACTTACATGGCCAATAGCCCTTAGCAATTTCCTCTAAAATTCTGCCTATAGCAAAGTTAAAATGCAGGCGCAAAGCCCCAGGCTCTTTACACTCTTAAGGTTTTCAACTTCAGTATTCTTTTTCTAAATTGCTATGTCCTAGAAGCAAGGAGTGAAAACAGCCAACAATTTCAGCCACTTCACATGCAGACTAACCACATGCTTCTGCCTGTACCTTTTCTAGAAAATATAATCTCTGCTCAATGGTGGTTAAATTGAACTGTATAATCCATGCCGACAGTGTGCCCTCAATACTTCTCAATATCAGGTTCACTAACAAAAATGTCTATGCACTTATTTTTTAGGTCCATGCAGGGACAGAAGCAGAAATGGCTGGTAAGGCCATGTTTCCAGTGAGCCCAACAGCTGGAGACAGTGAAATAGGTAGCCAAGGGACTTCTCAATCCACTTACTTGGGACTGAGAGGGTCTAAAGAGCATCCCAAAGACTTGGGCACTTTCGGAGCCTGTTTCATTTCATTCAGACCTGGTTAATGGTACTGCCAGTCCTTGGCAAGGGATGTTCCATCTAAGCATGGTATAGGCATGAATAAACATCCAACAAAAGACTTATCACCAGGGTCATCATCTTGAGAATATTATGCGGGACACCAGAAGTGTCAGAGGTGTCCTGGTTAATGCTGCACCATGCTGTATTACTGGACATCTGTTAATAGGTAAAGTGAAAGCATGTATGCTCAAGAATCATAGCATTACAGTTTTGGTGGGGGTTTTTTTTCAGACAAGCAGTATTTGTTTGGCATCATGAGGGGCTTCCTGTGACAGCTTGCCACATGAATTCTTAGCATACTGATTGTTTTCTGGAATAACATCTCTTTACAGGGCTCTGTCAGTGCAAAGCCATTTAACTTTGAGGATACACTGGCTAAGGACTAGAAAATCATCTTGCTGCAAAGACAGGTTAGCTTTCGCCTTCTGGAGGAAGGGTTGCAGAGCTATGAGTTGCCTGAAGTTTTTCTTTAGCAATGAGTGAGAATGAGAGCATCAGAAATATCCAGCTTCAGAACTATAGCTGCACTAATTACTGTGACCATGGCTTTGTGCAAAAAATGTAGATCCAAGGGGCAAAAAGAGAAGGGCTTTTTGAATGCAGCCCCTGACCGAGGCTCAAGTGATGAACTCAGCATGACCTCAGAACTGTAGTTCATTTTACCTGTCTGAGAGTAGTTCCCTGGGATTGGGAATGGATATGGCAGTTTATATCCAGTCTTTAAAGCATGTCTTATACCCAAACACAAGCATTTCAGTATTTCCATGAGATAATTATTCTTCCCTGAGGATTTTTCCAAACTCCAGAGAACCCGTGGAGAAAATCACAACTGTACTGAGGTTAGTCCAAATTTTGCCAAAAGCCCAGATCCTGGAATGCTGCATTGGAAAAGCATTGGAAAAGGATGTCATCAGCATCTCAGTTCACGTCTCCTTACAATGTCCTCCAAAAGTTGTCACAGATACTGCACTGAATCTTGTGGTGCTCACTGCCAAAGGTCATGAGGACTGAGTAGTAGCATAGCATGAGTCGAAAGGGAAAAATGAAAATAAAACAGAGCTGATCTTAAACTGGAGTTGTGTAATGGAGCAGAGATAACTTACGTTGGGAGAAAAGCCAGGTCTTAAAAATTGCTCAGCATGCCTAGGCCCACTATTTTCCACACCAGCAACAACTGAGAGACTTGGTGGCAGCTTTGTGGGTTTGTCTTTTCTAGTAGACATGCAGCCGAATGATGCTCATCTGTGAGAAACAATTTAGGGAAAATGTAATCATCCTGCCATTGTGACTTACTACAGATCCCACTGACCCAAAGGTCACCATAATTCCTCAAGCACAGATAACCTGGTGTTATTCCATGGCTGCAAAATCATATATATATATAAAAGCCCTTTACTTACTGTAACAGTAAACTGTAGTGATCTGATCAAGCATCACTGCCCCAGCATAGGCAGCCTGACTTCATAAAAGCACATTAAATCACTGCTACTAAGGCTCTGAATAACAGCTTATGGGAGTCCTCAAGAAAGTCCTATGACCATTTAAAATTAGTCAAGAACTGTGTGTACACCATTCTCCTTCCTGCAAGAAAAACTTTTAATTTATAAAAGCGGTTCATTGTTCAATATCCATTGTGTTTTCTTCATTAACTCCAAAGTTTGCCTCATTTCATTTTTCCACCAAAGGGGAAAAATATATAGAGCTGTCAATGATATTATCTGTGAAGAGAGGCTGCAGATTTCATATATTGAATCTAAGCTTTACAAATAGTCAAGTAATGGGAAAGGCTTTTGTAATAAAACACAGGTAAAAATAAGCTTACAAAAATCAAAGGGAACAGAAAAGTCTAAATTGTTTATGTAATCAGTTATACTCCCCTGAGTTGTTGATCTGTCTCTTCCTTTTGAATTTTTCTCTTCTATTTTCCAGAGTTGGTAAATCAGTATTTGAAAAAACTGCAGAAAAATAGTTGCTTCACAGATATTGTCGTCTAGTTCTCGCCCATGTGAGAGAAAGCTCAAGTGTGCATACACGTGCACATGCACATACTCTTTGATCTAAGATTTGGTCGTGGGAAAGCTGAAGTAGGAACTCGCCAACATTAATTCTTTGACGTCATAGAGAGTGAAAGGAGGTTTGCAGGAAAGACTGGGTCTTGGTCATTTCCTTGATCCTGAGCCCAACCTGCAATGTGAAAGAAAGGAGGTACAGTTGCAGACATGCTAGGAGTGAAAAGAGATTGGAATAATTTCCATGAAAATGGCAATTGAACAAGTTTGAGTGAGTGGAATGAACTCTGACACTGGGGGGGTGGGGGAGGGACCCCAAGAGATTGGAGGAATCTCAAAAGACTTGAAAAGGTATTTTTATGAAGGCACTGCCAAAAACAATTGAGAAGATAAAGAGGATTAAGATGAGCAGAAGGTCTGAAATGTGGTCAAAAAGACATTTGAGACTTTGGGAATAGCCATTTCGACACAATAAAAAAGGAAAGATTGAATTTACGAAAATAAACCACTTTTAGATGGAAATAACTGAGGCAGAGATCAGGTAGCCACAGGAGAACCACAGCAGTGTGGTGGTGAGATTGACAAGGGGCTTTGCAGAGAATGGCCATTGAGTAAAATAATTCCTATAGTGAGATGACAAAGAGTCATAAGAGTGATTGAGGAATACATGTGTGGAGCTGCTGAACACAGTGGGAATGGGAGGACTAATAGACTGTTCAATGACTAACGTACAGGTGATTTTAGAGCCTGTGGCACTTCTGATAACTTCAGATTATATAATAAATTACCATAATATATTAAATTTTAAAAGCACACAGGACACTCAGGAACACAGTCCCACTTAACCCAGTGCAATGTATGTTCCTGTGTCAGGCAGGTACTTTTCAAATTCCTTCCCAACTGTCTTCAACTCTTGGAAGAACTGTTGGGGCACACCACAAAAAGAGTGCAAACTGCGATAGTTATACTACAGGTCTGTCTGCAAAACTGTATGGAAAATCAGTACAAAAATACGTGAAATTGCATTTACTTATATGCCCCATGTATTTGTTTCAGCCCCACCAGCAGTCTTGTCTTCTCTCTAATTCTCTCTTTCCTTTCTCTTAAATTTAATTCTCTCTGCAACGGTTCAGCTCTAGATGCTACAGATTTTTTTTTGTTTGCTTGTTTGTTTAGTGAATAATCATCCAAAACCTCTAGAGCATATCCCATTCTAATCTAATGTGAAATGTTAAAAGCTGCTCACCAGCAAATTAGTTCTCGCCAAACTATGTGCACACCAGATCCTACAAGTCAAATAAAATTAAACTGAAGTTTGGTTTCCGCTTTGGTAGAGATAGCTTAGAAACTGGCCCTGGGGCACACAGTCAACCGGCTGTCTGGCTTGATAGCACAAAGCACGTACTGTAATTATGCCAGTCATTTCCTCTTAACCACTCCTTGGTGCAAAATGCACGTTTCAGAGATGTTTACCTGCTTTTTCAGGGATAAAGTACACCATGAAATTCTTCTGGTCCAGACAGAACTGCAAGTCATATCTTATCCTTATAGTGCAGTGCTTTTCAGGAATATACTTGAAGTGTTTGCCAGCTAAACATTGCAGCTGATTGAGTTTCAACATGAATGACAATACCCCAGAGCTCTCCTGTCTCCTCAAGCTTCGTTTTACAACCCTTTCTAACCTTCGTTTGGAGTATCCAGTTTATTTGCACATCGGCACATTAGAACAATGCCATGTAAGGAATTTGAGGGTTCAGGCAGTGCCTGGTAAAGGAGATTTATTTGCTGCTTTGATCACAAATGACTTTTTATTCCTATATTTTAGCAACACCAAAGTCTCATGTTTCTCTGTCTCACAAACACAGCTTTTGTGCATGGGAACGCATCAGGAGAAAGAACTGTTTCAGCATCGATGGGTAAAACCCCACCTCTGCTGAAGCCAAGGGCAGTTTTGCCATTGATCCTGTACAGATTAAAGGCACAGAGAAGTGTAATGGGACAGGTTAGCAAAGGGACTTTCCTCATGTTGAGAAGCAACCTGCCTGTTTATCACCATTCGCTCCAGAGCAGAAACCTTCCTCAGTGGGAAGAGAAATGAACCTAGAAGGGACAAAATGCAAGAGAATGATGAAGAGCAGGACACTGCAGCATTTAGTTATTAGTGGTGCCAAGCGGTCCATAAACTCACCTTTCTTGGTACCACTACACAAGTGTGAGCAATTATTAGCCTGATCAGAATCTCACTGAGCTTGGTGGAAGCTTTTGGTTCTGCTGGGCTTTGGGTCAAGTCCATAGCACATGTTACCACCAGCATGTGTAGTAACACATGCATTTCTTTAATTTGTGCAGGTTTTGTAGAACAAGTGAGTGCCACTAATCAGCCAAGGTGATTTCACAAAGATGGAGCAAATCCATATGATGTGCCTTTTCAAAGAACCACTATGTTATCTATAAGAAATTCTTAAATGATTTCTAATAGCTTGAGTTGCTTCAGACTAGATTGTCAAAATATGCCTAAAATGCACCCATGAGGCTGAAGCTACCCATAAATCATGATGAATTTTTTCAGCTGGAGAAAAAAAAAATATGAAAATTTGTAATTTTTAAGAGGCTTTTTCCCCAGGATTTTTAGATAAATCATTTTGATATCTAAAATTACAAAAGAGAGTTTCAGAATAGAAGCAGCTCCATTTAAGGTACACCTGAACAGATTTGTTTTAGAAGAATTCATTTATGAGAAAAAGATCCGTTCAGATTAACTAAATTTTTATGTGGATTTTTGGCTGGGTTTTTTTTGTTTGTTTGTTTTTTGTTTTTTTTACTTTGTCCAGGGGTCCATAAGTTTGGATCCTAGAAAAAATGCCATTTTTAAAAACAATTTGTTACCAGAATATGTGCCTAATAAAACAATGTGGCTTCAAGATATACCTTTAAGACTGCAAGACTTGTCAGTGATTAATTCAGCCTCTCCGAAGTGGAATGCAAAGCAGAATAGCAAGGAAGATAGATAGTAATCAATCAATATTGTAAATCACCACTAAAATCCACAGACAGCATAAATGTAGAGTAACAGAAACACTTTTATATGGAATTCATGTCAAAGCAGTACTTCTCCGGCACCCTGGGGTTCAATTATATCTACAGCAGCTCTATATAGGATTAGTCTCTCATCTCTGGGAGGGTGGAGAGAAGGGGAGAGGAGAAGGAGAATGTCACCCAGAATTGCAAAACCTTGGATGAAAAATGTAGGTGTGAGCGCTCTTTCTGGAACTTTAAAGTGAGTTTAATTCAAATGAAACAACCCAATAAATAATACCTTGCAGCTGACTTTGAAATGTTCGCACCGGTGCTACTGAATTCTACAGCTGCAAACTTTCATTCCCATTATAAATGACAGGCTATAATTATATTTTTTACAAGGTTCCCTATATATGTTGATTTATTTTTTAATTTCTCTTTCATTAATAGACTTTTTCTTCCTTGGGAAGATAAGGTGATCTGAAAAATGCCCACTGGCTTTTTCAGTGACCCTTTTTTTGGTGTGACAATGCCAATAATAAAAACTAATTTCCTCCTCTGATATCCTCATCTGTACGAAGCAAAGATTCCTTCCACCTGTGCTTGCAAGCTATTGGGAATACAAAGGCTACCAAATAACTGGTCTAAAACACGTATGTATTTTTTCATCTTCTCTTCAAGGGCCCCTTTTTTAATCCATTAACAATCACAAATAGCAAACCAAGTCACGGGTGGTTTGGGTTCCCCTCGTTGCAGTATGTCACTGCTATAATTGATTGCCAGTTAACTTGTGTTAGCCAGACAGTTCAGTAAGCCACAAACATTCATCTCTTGGAATAAATGTTTGCAGACTGTCTATACTAGCATTTACAAATGCATTATCTAACTGGAGTTAATTCCAGCCATCCTTTAACAAAATTAAATCTAGTCTAGAGAAGAGCTCTGTTATTACTGCGCCTTGTACATCTGCTTCTCGGACTGTTTAGATGGGTTATTTTTTACTGACAGTATTGCATTACTGACTTTTACTTTAGGGCTTCCCCTGGAGCTGGCCTTGTCTGTCTTTCCTCCTTTCTTTTTTGGGTGTCATGACTGCTTTTTTCTCTGCAACACCTCTTGAGAACCCTTCCTGAGCCCATGTGTGGGTCATCTGTCTAGCAGAAGTCTCTGTTTTGCCAATAGAGCAGTCCGCTCCTCTTCATGGTCCACATGTTGATGTACACCAGCACTGGACAGATGGCTGTGGAAGTATGTGATATGCTGTCTTTATACCCCTAAATGTACCTCCCCAAAGTGATGTTTAAAGATGGGCATGCAGACACAAGAAATGGTTCTTTCCCCAAACTAAGTACGAAGTGTCCAGCTAAGACGGCAGGAAGGTCAGGGAGAAAAGACACAAGACACGTTTTGTGCTCCTAATTTTTATTCTTAAGGCAGATAGGAATATGGGAGGGATAAGGGAAGTAGTAGGGTAAGGGCAGGAAACCATCAGGAAAAAATGAAGAAAAAATGAAGTAAATCAAGACGGTGGCCAAGTTGCAGTTTCCAGTAGATACAGAAGGTGGTACTTATGCTTTCGGTGCCATCTTCCAAGGCTGTAGAGGGTTGAGGGATGTAGTAATATCAGGCAGCTCTTATGTGGGCCAAGAAGAGGCTTTTTCAATCCCAAACTTACTGTGAGATTAGCAAAAAAGGCTGTGGAGAGCTGTGCTTTAAAGCCGAGACATGTTTACCACTGGGCCTCTATTGGAAAGGAGGGGTTATGTGAAGCAGCACTGTAAAAGGAAACATCTTTAGGAATGAGCAAAGATGATCCAGTGAGTCAGAGGGGAGGTGGTAAACCAGGCTTGTACCTTGCCTGAATGTGTTTACAACCCCTTAAAGCAGAATTTGGCCTCTCTTTGCTAAAATGCTTCCAGATGGGCCCAGGGCTGCTTAGGTAAGGGCGTAAATGGTTTGTAATGCTGAGGGTCCTACTGACAAATTGCCAGGAGGCTGAGTCACACTTAATTTGCATATAAATTGCAACCATTTTTATCAAATATAAATGCACACAATCGTAATAGAGCATTTGCTTATTCTTCCTTCTCCTTTGAGAGATGAATACAAATTGTTTGCCTTTAAGTTTAATATTAAATAGCTGCACCACTTCAACATTGCAAAAAGTGGAGGAGGGGGAGAAGAAATTGGCAGTGAAATCTAATTTAGGATCTTGGCAAACCAGGTCTGGCCAAGCAAGGGCTTATGGATACCCACATGAACCATTTGATATCTCCAGGCAAACCCAAGGTGAAAAAATTCAAGCTGAGGGACCTGTCAGGTTAGTTCCACAACTGCCAAAAGTTCAGGCCAAATGCAAAACTTAATTGCACCTGATATTTATATTTAACTTAAGTCCAATACTCCTGTAATTAGGGCTCCTGCAGCTCTGGATTGAAAGGTTCAAGCTTTTTTCCACAGAAAATTCTGGTAGTAGGGACATTGGCTCTGATAATATCATGAGACTTGTAGTCACAGTTTTAGGTAATGGGTCAAACACGTTGCTTAAGACACTAAATTAGACTGTCCAAGATTCCCAAAAAGGCCACTTGCCCTGACGTCCTCCTGTCCTTCCTGCACTTGCCGACTGAGGTTTGCACAGTGTTAGGGCATTAACGCCTAATATTTTTACCACAGTTCAGAATTAATTTCATTCACAATGTAAATAAACACTGTGTCTATTATTAGGCAGATGGTATAGTCTTTGGGTTTTAGTCTTCTTTATGTTTAACAGTGACATGGGTTAAGACTATTGCTATTAGCTTCTAATAATGCATCGTGCTAATAATCCCTTCCTATAAAGTGCAGAGGGCTGTGAAGAGCCAGAAGGAAAGCCAGCTGACGTGAGGCCAGACGCAAGAAATCACCATTATAAGGCCTGAGGGAAGGATGCTAATGGGTAGCGCTCGGTGCCTATGCAAAAGGAGCCAGGGAGAAGACAGCACAGCTAGGAGGCAAGGAGAGGGATGCTGTATTCATGAGCCTAGGACAGAGAAAGTTTTCATTTGTGCATCGAAAACCTGGAAGTAGATGAATGCACATCGGCAGCAGCCAAGTTTCTCTGTGTGTGGTGCAGAAATTTGTAAGACCTCATCTTTGCCTCCTCCAACTGTTACAGGGCAGCCAGCAGACAAGGTTCCCTGTTTGTTGCTCTGTTTTCTTGCATTGTTTGGAAGAAGCTCTTTGTCTGTTTTTCCTTTAGCTTACAGCTAACATTTTCGTCTCCCCTCTTGTCTATACATGTGGTTTCTTATTCTTCACAGCCAGTGCTATGACCATACCAAGGACTAAATTTGACTCTGAGCAGTGTGTCCTAGCAATCTCTTCCAAACTGCACTAATATCTTCCCCAGGTTTGTGGAAAGCCTGTCAGGTTTTTCCACTGGCAACAGTGGATGAAACTGCAGCCAAATTGCTACCAGCACCATATACAAAGGATGAATCTGTGTATCCAGAGTTCTGGGGAGACCATCATTTACTGAAGTGCCTTTCCCCACCCTCCTCCCCCAAAATAGTGATCGAAGGGAGAAGAAGAAGAAATTCAAGTTCCACGGTCTAAGCATGATTCCCCTCATTGTCACCTCCAACCCTGGCAACGTGGTGAAATCAAATGTTCAGAGTCATACAGCTTGAGGTGTAGATGATGCCAAAGTAGAGCCCCACATACAAATTTCTTTGCCAACTTCTAAATACCTAAGGATACTAATGGCATAGAAACTATCTGCCTTCTTTCCCAGACTACCATATCAGTTGTCACAGCTGGGGATTTGGTAAAAGCAACATGTGTTTTCTGGATAACATAAAATGGAAAATGTCTCTTGGAGAACATTCCTTAAAGGCTGCTTTGTAGCCTTTAGTTAATTTCTTGCTTATTGTGCAGCACTTTACATCAAAACTAGTAGTCAAAGATGGGTCTTGCTGTGATTTACATGCTTCTGGCAGTGCAAAAGATCTTTAATATATAAATGAGAAGAAAGTCAGGTTTTTCAGGCATCTGCATGAGAATCAGTATTGCAGGAGAGTCTTTCTATCCGTGGCTTAGTCTTACTAGGGAGAAATAAATGCCATAGGCAAAAGGAGGTGAGACAAAAACAACAGGAAGGGAAGTTTGCTGCTCTCCTCCCTCCAAAATTGTGGGATTTATTATCCTCTGAACACCATGCAGTGTTGCTTGTTACACATTTACACATTGAATAGTCTTGGCCTTTGGTATCACTGTAACTAGCGGGATTAAATGAGGGTACTCTACACCTCAAGGAATAGCGATCAATACATGCAACAATGGTCAACAGTCTGACTTTTCATCATTCCAGAGCTGCTCCCTAAAAAGTTTAGACATTTATGTTTTATAATTGCAACTTGTTGCTATGTGAACAGTGAATTAGTGCTAAGGGAAGGAAAGAAAACATTGTTATTTACTGCAGAAAGGTCATTCCTTCAAAAGAGGTCTTCTGTCATACATCTGTCCTAGGACAATTTGTTACATGCAATTTGTACATTGCTAAATTATGTCAACAGTTGCAGAGCTTATTTAAAAAAATCTAAAACCCAGCAGCAAAAACATTAATTATACAAAATGTCTAAATGGAGAATTGAACTGGGAGTCTTATCAAGAGAAAAAATGAATCTTTAACTACAAATAAGTTAAACTATGTGTGTCAAGAAGTCGAATGTACCCAACAGGCAAAAGGCGGTGCTTTGAACTCCAGAAATCCCTGGGAAGGACTATTACTGGGCTTAGCTTTATCTTCTTGCCTGGTCTTTGTGACAGGGCTGACCTGTCCACCCCGAGGTGGCTGCTGACACGTGTGAGGAGCAGGGAGAGGATCTTGCATTGACCCCAAACACCACCACACCAGCTACAGTGACACTTGCATCCTTGGCAGAGCTGCTGAGGTTGATTACACATTTTACCCGCAGCGGTAAAGCCTCCAGGCAAGGACAAGTCTGGAGCCCCATCAGCTGTGTGGTGTGACAGGAGTCAGCAGTGAGAGACCTCTTGCAACTCCATGCTCTCTACCCTGGGGGTGAACCTGCCACCATGCTTTCTCCTCATCAGACCTTCTGGGACCTCTTGGCTCAAGGTGTCTTCACAGAGAGGTCATAAGTGTCCTGTGCTGCGGCTGACACCTTTCTTGCGTAGCTTTTCTCCTTGGAAGGAGCCCTTTCATCCTCAAGATCCAGGATAGGCAGGTGGATGGATCTGAACTCCCCCTTTTAAAGCTAATCAAACCTCCAAGGTCCTTCCATTTCACTTTCCCACCCTTTGGTACATCAGTATGAGGTGAGACCTCACTGGGTTTCCTACCCCAGGGGCAAGATATTGAGTCTGGTGGAATTGATAGACACTAGTTGGCTGTGGGCAACACACACGCGCACACACACATGCCCTTTTCCGATCTGGGGAATAAGAAATGTTACTTTATCTTGTTGTTCAAACTAAACAATATCCCAGGCACTAATCCCATTTCTTAATGACACCAATGTAACCTCATATTACTTTACCATTTGGGGATTTGCCACTGTAGCATCTTTACATTATTCTTAGCTAAGTCTAGAAAAAAATTAAGCTGTCCTTTCTTATTGTCCTTTTGTGAAAAATTTCTTAATCCTAAAAGAATATGAGAACCTCTTTTTCTCCATAGTCTATAATGCATAAATATTTTAAGTAAGTAGACTGCAAGATATCCTTCAAGCTTTAGTAAAATGTTCACTCAAATCACAGATATTTTTTAATGGCATTAACAATTAATAAATTCATTTTATTTTTACAAATAATTTGAGAGATGTGAACAATGCAAAATAATGACTAAAGTTAAATCAATAAGAATTCAGCGTACTTATAATTCCCGCTTTCTTTCTGATAGCTGTAAGTTTTGACTGCTATTCTAAAGTTTATGGAGTGTGATTCTTTTAAGTAAATATTCTCCATGTGATATTATATTTCAGATGGAGCTCTTTGGTAGCCTTGTTTTTTGACTATTAAAACACATCACTAGCAAATAATTAAACATGAGAGATTGAACTTAGTAAATGCTCTAGTGAGAAGATGGCACATTTTCCCTCACAGGCATATAATAATAAATGCTGTTTGACCAGTTAAGCGAGCAGCATGCAGAAATAAAATCGTCACAGCCTAATCCAAAACTTGTTGCACTCAATAGAAACAGACCCATTAACATCAAAGGATTTTAGATCATCTCTTTACTGAATAAGTGTGTGTATTATTAGAATAGTTAGGGACAAAGGGAATTAGTTGTTACCGATATGACAGCAATACAGCCATCTCCTTTGTTATTCTTGCACAATGCATTGCCTTTGTGTGCATGGATGTTGTGAGACACAAAGGCTTCTCAAAGACTCAGGATATGTAATGTTGGGTTTCTTCTCTTCTCCTTCCATGAAAATAAATGAGGGTACTCTCATGTGGCATAACAAGGCCATGTGTTTTCTTACCCACTATTTAGAAAAAGCCGCAAATGGCAGTTTTAACTCCAGAAATTAACATGTACAAAACTTTCTTTGGATGGAAGAGAAAACAATGTTTCTCCACCATGCACATGCTGTATTAGACAGCAGGCCACAGTCACACCATCTAACTCTCATGTAAAAGTGACAGATCATGGCTCCTGCTGCTGCTAATGGAGAAAAGCAGAAAGCTAACTTGGGCATGCTGAGTCATACAATGCAAAGCTTCATTGACTACATAGCAAATATGCCTGAAGTTAGGGGGTATGAATATCCATTTACATGTACATCCATCCAGATCACTGTAAGCTTGCTTCAGCACACCTCAAGAAGATTCTTAAAAGCCCTGAACAGTATAAAGGCACTACTTTTTGAGAATAAAACCAAACACCTTTTAGTTTTGGTGCAGTTTTTTAAACAAAATTCCGTCAGTTACCTTCTTTGGTTACTCTACTTTTTGTTGCTCCCTAATCTAAAATGTTTGACCATGGCTGTGGGTTGCTTACTAGTTCACAGACCTGTGCTCCTATTCAGCCACAGGTACAGGCAGAAATAGTCTTGTCTTTGCCCAGCTTCTGTTCCCACCAAAATCTACAAATTTGCTTTGACTTTTTGTGGTAAGAGTCTGTAGACTTCCTAAGCAAGTTGCTCTCCACCTTGTGGTTGACTCAGTGCATTAAGCTGTAAAACTGGAAAAAAGTGAACTGTGTTTCCCTTGAAAAAGAAAATTGAAAGACCTTTTTCAAAAAGCAGAGGAAAGTTCCCTTAATGGACTTAGACTACATTAAACCTGCTATAAAATACCATACTGGTTATTATATCACTCCTGCCATTTTTATTGAATAAGCAAAAAAATACCCCAAACAAAAAGCCTCTAAAGCTTCTTAAAATCTGTTTTTAATATTGCTTGAGTTAACATTTTAAGCAGTTTGTGGGGATTCTATCTGTTTTCCTTCCTTTTTTTTTAATTTATTTTTTTATTACTATTTTTATGTCAGGAGCAACAATTTCCATATAAGGTGAAGGCCAGATAGGTTAGAGATTTTTCACTCAACTATCCCATGACACATCAAAGCAGCAAAATGTTACAAATCAGTTCAGTGCTATTGATATTAGTAGCAGCAGAGACTTAAACAGCATGATTCAGCATTACACTAGCTGAAAGTTCATGCCTTGGATATATCAGAAACCACAGCAATAACAAGAGCCATTAAGTAATCAAGAAAAGATGATCAGGTGACAGGTTTGGGGGTCTTTTTAACAATGACCTGGCAAAAGCTGGTGACCAGCTGAAAGTTTATGACTGGGAGAGGCCATTGTTGCTGTAAGACCAACACACACACTCTCACATCCAGCACAAGGTTTCCTTTTTGCTTGAAGCCAGGCTGATTCAGTAGATAGATTTGGGGGGATGATTGCTTGGATTGTGTCTCAATGCTCCATTCGACTTTTAATAGCAGGTATAAAAATTTTATCTGATTTTCTACTTTACTCTTTTGAAATATTAACCATTGATAAATTATTAAACTAAATATAAAATGTTACAAATGTACATACATTTCATAAAGAGGTCTGCTCAGGCGGGCTACATAATGGGACTGCTTCTGCCACAGAAACAGGCCAGAAACCAGCTCCTCTTTTCTATTATTTTCCCATGTCTGTTAGCCCAGGTATTTCCAAGGTAGTTATGTGTCTGTGTGGTGAGATAAAATGCAACAAATCCTTACTTGAACTCTTATTTCTGCCCTGTCTCAACTCATTGCTCTCCTTATCATCTCCTCCTCCCTTTTTCTGCATTTGTAAAGCCCACACAATCCCATATGGACTTTTTATGAAACTTCACTAAATGTGCTTACTGGAAATGGGTTAATAAAACCGCTGATCTTGCAGCTGGATCAGAGCACAAACATGTCTGTTTGATCTCTTTTGCTTCAGAGGCTCTCAAATTCCATAAGTTACTGCTCCTTCTTGGACTGGAACTAGGCATTCTAGCAGGATATTTATGCTCAATGCATACTGAAGAAGGCAATACTTCTTCCTTATACAGAGGATTTGAAATGTTTCTTTTGTCTGAAAATCTATTTCAAATGGAAAGCTACAGCTTTCCCATATCCCAGTGTTAGTATTTTTCCCTGTAAAATTTACGCACCCTTTCAGGGCTAGTGCAGTAACCAGGGTCAAGTTAGGCTTAAATTCACCAAAGTCTGATGCAGTACACTTCAGAGCATCTCTGTGTGGTACTTTGTCTTTAACAGTATTTATACTACAGCAAAGTCACCATGAGAAGTAATTTCTTAAGTACATTAAAAATTAAGGTCTGTGCTGAATTAGTCTAAATTACTTTGAAAATAATCCTTTGTAGGACTAATTTTGGTCCTCAAATTGACTATGAAAAAAATCAAAAAGTCCAAAATGGACAGCCAGTGCTACCGGAAAATTTCAGCTTTCTTCAAAAGTTTCAGTTTTCCATTAAGTGACAAAAAGGAAAGAACAGGGAACATAAGGAGTGTTAAACTGTCCATTTTTCTCAAAAGATTCATAGTGTGGGACCCCAAGAAGTCTATTGTCCCATCCTAAAGCAGTTTCAGTATATTTTTGCTTTAAACCAGTGTATATTTAACCAAACTGTTCTTAAGAGACCGCAGTGATATAGACTATAAAACCTCCCCTACTTTTTTCTGCCCTAATAAATTTTTGTCCCTTGAGGTTTAACTGAACTGCAACCCTGATGACTGTGTCAGCCTGATACTTCTTGTTTTATGCAGATGTAGAGAAAAGATTGAAATGAAATTAAGTGACTGTTCTTGTGTCTTCATCTTCACTCACTCTTCCTTCTGACAACCCAAGCCAGGTTATGACCCCATAGCTCATATCTTTAAAAACCCTGCTCATTTTCTATCCACTTTCCTGATCTCCCTTTAACTCATCCATATCTTTGTAGAGGGAGGTAACACTGCGTTACCTCAGCCATGTGGCTCCCATGGTGAGCTACCTCCCACAGTGGGTCCAGTCACCATGGAAAATGAAATCCCACTTGGGAGCCTGGCCATGAGAGAAGAGGAAGAATATGATGGGTCTGAACTACAACTCTTCAGCACTGTCCTGGCAAAGCAAAATGTTGACATTTTGTGATTTGGGAGATGTTGCTCCATCATTCCTGAAATGCCAAGCATCTTACTATAAAGGGGAGGAAGAATCCCATTTTCTAGTCATCATAATTGTAAAAAATCAGGGAAAAAACAGAAAAAGTGAATATTGTGCCAGCTCTTAGAGAGAGCTGTATGCACCAGGGAGCAAAACCTGCAGCTCATTCAGATACTGTTTGTATTATGGACTTCAATGAGACACTGTGCAAGTCATCTGAGGAAGAATCTAAATGCCACAGTGGGTATTATTTGGCCTTACATAATTCTAGTAGCTTTAGCACTATAAAGAAAAATGTCAAATCTGGCCCTAAGTATTTGAAACATGGTGAATTACCCTGGATATTAGCTGTATTAAGTTACCATGAAAATATAAGCCTTAACGAAAGTAATTAGCACTCATACCTTGTTTTACATTGGCAATGTACTGTGTGGATAAGAGCCTAACGGTGGTGTTAGAGTAAAGTCATGCAGGTTGTGTTTTATCAGACTAGTGGATTGTAGCCCTTCAGGTTAAAGGGTTCAGAACAATGGAAGGAAATCCAGGTGCCATTCGCTACCGCAGTTTTGCTCTAATATCAAATCCTTGCAGGGTTAGCTGCTTCCTCTACTTGCTAGATTGCCTACATGTTTGTGTTTTCGAGTTGCCATGAGATCATTTGTAGTATATATGCATTTGTCTGATTGGTTTCAAGAATTATGGGAAATGTTAAGTAGGAAAAAAAGTGCAAAGACAGATCAAGAAACTGGTGGCTGGAATTGAGTGAGATAACTTTTCTTTTCCTATTCTTAAAATGGCATTCTTACTTTGAGCCCATAGACAGAAGAATCACTGCATGGTAATGGGGACATGCTTGCACCTCTACCTATCTTTTGCATAGATTTTTTTTTTCTACCTTTCCCTACTAAGAAAAGTAAGAAGCAGAGCTACTGCCCTTCCCCACAGCTTGCTATAGATCATGCCCTTTTGTGTAGGAGGATGTCTAGTTTGAATGGTTGGTTATAACGACAAAAATGATCCTCTGTGACTGTGATTGCTAAGCTAATTAAACCAAGGTACAACTGGGCTGTGAACGGGCTGATGAGTATCCAAAACTAAATCTGAGTTATCTGAGTACAACCTCTGGAAATATGACTTACCCTTTCTGCTCTACAACACTGCAAAATTACTTCTTGAGTCAATACTCATCTTTACTGCTTCAGCTCAGCTGAACTCCCTAAAAGAAAAACAAAAATCCAAGGTTGCTCAGAGCTCAAGACTTTTCCTGAGGAGGATATCAGATAATAACAGCATCAGCCAAAATAAGCTAGGACCTTTTACCATCAGAAAAATTATTTCATTGATCAGCCATATAATATATCACATTTTCTGGAGCATGTAAAATTAAATGAAAGCTAGTTATCTTTAATGTTCTGGCAACTTAAAAATATAACTTTCATGAGTGGTCTATATATACACCATATATATATATTCCTGGTTTTTTTCTCTGGAAGTAAGACAATTTTATTAACTGTTTACACAAAGGAAGGAATTTTCTTATTGATGCATATCCTGGGAAGCTTCTTCCCAGAAGTCAATAATGTCACTGTATTGGGGAAAGAATGGACATTTGTTGGGTAAGACAATCTCCCGTCTCCAGAAAATCCTCCAAGAAGGATTTTATAAAGCATGATAGTCTTGAAAGCAATATAAACCCACATGCCTCAAGCTTTAACACAGCCTCTAACTACCAGAGGCTAAAGCAACTTTTGCGGGAAACGTCCTCCATAATTAACTACTGTGGGGTTTCCTGCACTGTGTTTGCAGGTTGTATCAGCCATTGCTGGAGACAGAATTTATGAATAATCTGGCATTACAGTCTGCTCTGACAATACCAATTTTACAGTAGAAATTGGCACCCTTTAAAAAATGAAGAGGTATGTCCAATTGGGATGTCAAAATTAATTTTAATATGCTTAAAATAATTGTGATGGTTTGATAAGTCTTAATGCTGTGTGCTAAGTTTGCTTGCTAGGGTGCAATACCTGAGGTAATCCAGCTGACTTCTGTATTAGGACAGAAGGTAGACCCAGACCTGTCTCAGTATTAGCACTCAAAATACACCAGTTCTTATATAAATGAGTGTGGGGAGGGGACCATGGTGGGGTGCACATTGGGTAGGAGGTCACGTATATTTTTTTTTCACTGCATTATATCCCTGGTCTAACATCCCTGGATATGCTCTTTTCCATCACCATGACATGCTATGTTAAAGTAATGCATAGTAAGTGAAGCAAATACATTACCATAAGGAAATCTTTCATAAAATCATGTCAATGGGAAGTAACACATTCCATTCAGACCAATCTCCCTGATGGAAAAGGGTGCTTGGAATTAGCAGAGATTGTCTAGCTCCATGGATAATTTATCAGTGCCACCAGCTGATCTCTAGAAAAGGCTTAAAAATAACAAAAGACAACTAATCCGTTTTCAAAAAAAAAAAAAAAGAAGATTGAAAATGTGTTTCAAAAGCTCGTTGGTGCTTCTCATATGAAAAAGCTTACCCTGGTGCCTTCCATCTATGGCTTTAGACTATTCTTCACATCGTTTGCATGAAGAAGCTTACCGCTCTCCCCAGACGGAGAGCGGATTACAAATGTTCTTAAGTCAATAGCCTTCGCATTTTAAAGTATTTGCTTATTAAAGGCTACTTTAGAAAGTTCAGAATCAAAACCTTGCTATTCCTGTTTGACAAGAAAACCTTGGCAGTTTCCTAATGCTCGGCATAAAAATGATGCTTTACATTTCTTCAACAGTTTCCCTCCTAGGATCTCAGGTGCTTTGGATAATTAACATAACTTTAATATGTATCCCTGGAAACATCCCTCTGCAATACAGAACTCTTTACACCACGTTCTTGCAAGAAGAGGTCACAAAGCTGGCAGCCAAAGGCAATCAATTCAGTGGTTAGATTTCTACTCATGTGAAGGGGTTTTCGATATATTATTGGTAGATTTGATAGATTATTTGATATTGTCAGGGATGAAGGACCTTCCATGGGCACATTGGCCGACCTTCACAACAGTGAAGGATTGTGCCCAGTGAATCTCTAAGCTCGTAATCCCACAGATATGGCCCCAAGACTCAGCGTTTCTGCATCCATTTGCATGCAGATGTTGTTCTGCCTTTGCTCAGATCTCAGAGGAGGAGAAGGCAATGTGATCATGCTGTCTATACATCCTATAGTGTGTCCTTCCCCTCCCGCAACTCTGAATCTATGAAGAATTTTAAGCAATTTTGACATAGCAAAAGAGACCTCACAGATGGTCCAATGAATTTTATGAAAAAAAAAAAAAAATTATGGGTCTCAGCACTCAAACAATTACTGTGGTAGAGCTCTAGGGATATAAGACACAAATGCACAACAGACTCTCTTCATTAGCCAGGATGCTCATGGACCAGGTTATTATACTGGGACAGATAAAGCAATCCAAATTCCAACACAGACAGGGATAAATATGTAGGACTAATAGTAAAATAACATTGAAGTGATTGTACCTTTCTCTTAATTCTCACTAGAGGCTGTAGCACAATGATTATTCTACATTAAAAAAAAAGTAGTGTTTAACAAATATAGTAAAAATCCTAGGTGCAAATAGTCTGTTGCAGAGCCAGAGGCAACACTTAGTTTTACTGACTTGCAAGCTATAGCTGTAACCAGAAGTACATCCTCTTGTTTAATAGGGACTGACAGGCTGGTTTGGAAAATAGAAAACAAAACAAAAAAAGCTAAGATTTAACAAAACTCTTGGGCCTGACCCAAACCACAAATATTAGATAAAAAGAAGTAGACAATCTGGTGGGGCAGCGGAGAAGTTGCATCTGTTTTATAAGTGATGACTTTTCCTTTATTGACTTTGGCCTAACTGAAACACACTGGTTTTGCGGGATTACAAAACTGATTAATAACAGGAAGAGAAAATAATGAGATTCTGGTAAGCAGCCTCTATGAGTGAGATTTCCAGTTGTCTTTGGATCATATAGATGGGTTAAAAGAATGTACAACATTAGTTTTAACAAGCCTTATTGTTTCCCAAATGAACTCACTGGTGGGTTGATTTTTCTGCAGATTCCTTCCTAAATATTAAGATCTAGGAAAAAAAGAAATGGAAGTGCCAAATGATCACTTTCTTGCATCTATGGATGAGCTAAATGTAGTTTCAAGATCTCCTACAGACCACTCTTTGGTCTACTCAGAATATTTTTACTAGTTCATTGTTTCACTTGCAAGGGACGTGATTTTCTACTGCAGGAGTGAAATCAATACCATTTTATAAATTGTATCAGTGTAAAAGTTCTTTGTAGCTGGGTAGTATATTGCCCTTTCTGGACAGACATAAGATCTATTACTAAAGGTACCTTAATACAGATATACATGACTCTACTCTTACGGTGCTGTGCCATTTTTATTACACTAGAATTTTGAAAGCAACTTCATTTTTGTGCTATAAAAAGCTCTTCTAATGTTATTTAATACTTGTGCTTCAGATCTTTCCCTCTTTTCTCCTGCTTAGAGTGAAGATGACTCTAATTTTGTTACACCCACTGCATGTCTTACTTGTCTAAATATATAATTTCATTAGGTCAGAGTCTTTTATTTAAAGTGAGCGTGTGTGTATATACATATACTAATGCTGAGCATCCTAGGTACAGTGATAACTGCTTAGGAAAAGCTGGTGGAGGGATGCACTGGCCTCTGCCCCATTTAACATCTTTAAAGCAATTTGGAAGTAAACCAAAAATATGCACCCTGGATTAATCAGTGGTCATGGGCTCAATGTAAAATTTACTAAGTGAAACACAAATGTCTAAGAAATACCAAAAAAACCTGTAGATAACTGTAATGGAAACTAGTGTATGATTTGGCTCTTATTTAATTAGGGCTGCTTAGCAATATTATGATAATAGAAGAATTAATACTAGGAAAAGCCTTAACCATAGTCTAGCTATGGATATAGATACAGATATAGATATGGATATGGATATGGATATAGACTAGACATAGATGATATAGATATAGATAGAAGAGGGGAAAAAATTTAAGTATTGAAAGCCCAAATGCTGGGATAGAAATCTGAGTCTCAGAGTCCCCATCCGTGGCACAGGGAGGCACCACGCTGAAGCCCAGTAGGGGAGCCTCCAGGTGTTAATCGAGTCAATTCAAACTGCTTCAAGAAAAGTTAGCTAAAGCACATTGCTACTGTTCTACCTTAGCTTTCTAACACTGGCATAAGTGACTTTATAGCACTTGCATAGCTGAGGATATGAAGGGGGGAATGACACTCTTGACTGGCTCAGTGACTGATTTTGTCTGCTTAGGAGGATTGTTAATTATTATCCTCTTAACTGAGTCACCCTTATGTGCAGCTTATCAGCCCAGGTAAGTAGACAGGCTGTTTAGAGAAGAAACTGTCTTTACTTCTCACTTTGACCTTTATTTGGCAATTTCTCCTTGAAAAACTTAGACCTACTGTTTACAGTATTTATCCTGTTTAATAGTTGATTGCACACCACCTAATCTCTTGGTGTTGGTCTAATCCATCCAGGCCACGGGCTTTTTTTTTACTGTTGCCAATACTGGACTGTCTTTATCACAGCCATCCTCACTACATCTTTTGAGAAAGCCACATCAATCAAGTAACCATCCTGATTCACTGTATCCCAGGATAACAAGAAATGCCTTGTTCTGACTGTGTATTTTTTAGCTATTTTGAGCCCTCCCACAAACGAAAGTCAGAGGAGCACCAACAGTAATGGTTAGCTGTCTCACGGGGGAACAGCATGAGCTGTTCGCTGCATTAGGATGGGCTGTCAGTGGTGACAGGCAACTTCCACCTACCCTGAACATTTCTCTCAGGACTTTTGTCACCCATCCAGGCTCTGTTGCCCACAGGGGTGGGGAGCAGGTTGGCCACGTGCAGGCGGTGCAGGACTCATGCTGCTGCCTGCTGCCCCGATGAGCCTGAAGGAACCGTCCTCCCAGAGGCAATAACGCACAGGAACTGTGGGGCCACCAGAGAAAGGGTCTGTGTTGTCCTCAGGGGTCCTCAGCTGGTTCCCAGCTCGTCCTCAGCTCACTTTGGTATTTCCAAATTTCTCCGGAATTTTTCCCAGCAACTCAGAAAGGCACCGAGGAACCTCCCAGTGAATCACTAGCATCCCTGTACCAATTTACCCACCCTGGTCCTGCCATCCAAACCCCAGGTCAGCCTTGAGGGGTTGGGAAGGGAAGGGAAGGTGGGGTGGGAGGAGGGCAGATGAGGGCATCCTGGGGTGGGGTTTTCTTATCTTGGACAGGAATTCTTCTGTCCCTGCCAGGGACATCAAGTCTGACATTTAGGCCTGATCCAGGAGCTCTCCTACAAAGTCTCATTTTATGAATAAAGCAAATAAGTGTATAAACTCTACAAGAAAAATTACACCCATCAAAACATTCATAAAGCCATGTATATTCGCACACAAATCTGAAGACATATAAAATTACAGCCTAAACCATTTTCCAAAGAAGTTCTCTTTAATTGGCACAAGGTGTTGAATTATGCAGAACAGATCTCAACAGAGATTTTTTTTTTAATATAAAGTTAATTACTTTATCTTGGTTTGCATGAGGAAGCACAATACTTTTTTGCACTGACTCTTTGTATCAGAGACAGCTACTATCCGTGTTACTCTGTTCATGTAATAAAAATCAAATTGCATCAATTCCTTAACAAAGCACAGCAGAGGCTTGCCTTAATAGAATCCTTATTAGAGAATCAGATACAGCTATCTCCAAAGAAAGGATTTGTAAAAGGTACTGGGATTTCTCTGTAGTTTATTAGATTAAGCAACACTGGAACTAGCTGCTGGGAGATGTCAGCTTGGAATAAGAACTGCTGGGTGGAAGCAGAGGCAATTAGGATACCCTCTGCTGTTGACGTGATTCAATGAAAATTTTTTATTTTATGAGCCAAGCTGCAGAGGTGAGAGGGGCAGAAGTGCTGCCAGTCGACGTTTTGACTCTTCCATTGCTATCCGCACAGAGTTCCTCCCTCACACCCCAGTTTCACTCCCAGGCAAGGCCAGGTTTGCAAACCAAAACCCATTCCACTCTGAAGCACAGGAAACACAGGGAAACCGGGGACTGGAGGGATTCTGCTATGATGGGATTCAGCTTAACTTCCTTCCTATGCCCCCAAACCACAAACATCTTAACAGGCCCAATCTGGGCTTGACAATTTCTAAGGAAGCAAGTGAATTTCGCTTGCCTTTGTTTTTGTTGAGAACAGTTTGCACAGGCTTATTCCTAGCCTGAAATAGTATTCAGTTTGTGCCCTGAAGCATGAGGATTGATAGCCCTTGTCATTTGCTCCCAGCTAGTATAACTGCGGTTATCTTAGCAAAGCACACCCCATTGCCATCGGACTCCTCTGGAGAACAATTAGCGGAGCTCGGCAGCTGAAATAATGACAGCAGGGCAGTGGCAGCGTGGCTGCAGTCGGGCTGCGCAAGAAACGGACCCTGTGTACATCTCAGAGCAGCTCTCTGCGTCTCCCCAAGCCATGGCTGGTGACTCCGGTGGTGGCAGGAGGTTGGCAGGGTGTTTAGAGGTGGCTGTCAGGGCTGGCCAACCAACAGCCACTGCAAACCCTTCCTGCTGACTTGAGCACTTCAGGGATTCAGGTTTTGGAAATCCCAATTTGTGGTATTTTAAATTACTGGTGCCAGACCCTGCAGCCACCACTGCTTATGGTACTCTTGGCCACTTTATCAGTCCATAGTGGCCATGCAAAGTTCTCTGTACACTCCAAGCTCGTATCCAAACTGATGCTGACTGTAAAATGCCAGGCAGCACCATGCCGCCCAGGGTTATCCTCCCCCCTGCAGCATCCTCTCGCTCCAGCCCTCCGGAGCTGCCTCTTTGGAGTTGTATTTTCTCTCCTGGCATGCTGCTATGTAAAAGGCTTTTACAGACCAGGATTTCAAAAGGAAATCAGTTTTCTCCTTTCCTTTCTGGCTGCGGTACTTTAGAAGTGCACAGGCAGCACCTGAAATACAGAGGAGGTTAAAGATCCAACAAGGCAGGGCTCCAAGATTTGGAGAGGGAAGGGACAGCCAAAGGAAATGAATAGGAGCAAAGGAATTGTGTTAGAAAAAAAGGGATGTTTTGAAAGGGGCATTGCCCCGACCTGCTGTGGAGCTGGATCGGAGTGTACCAAGGAGAAATGGCAGAAAGGTACACATTCCCAAATCCCCCTTCTTCCTTGTCTTCATTCCCCAGACAGGTAAATGGACTGTTCCTCTTCTTGGGAGTCTACCAAAACCGAGGCAGGAGCAGCCACTGGTACCTGACTGTGACAGCATCAGAGAGATCTGCCGAGGCTGACACTGAACTCGCAACTGCGTCAACTGGCAGACTCCAAAAAAAGAAGGTCGGATGCAGTTCAGCAGCACTTTCTGAATTCGTTCCCTCTGACGTGAGGTGTCTAACTGAGCTGTTGCCCTCACGCCCTGCTACCATCAGCAGGCACAGATGGGACCTTCCACAGAGCAGTGGTGTCTTGTGTGGGCTGAGTCACACTCTAAAGGATCCTAATTTCTGAAACTGTTCTGGATGCAACCATTTCTGAGTGTAGCAGAAAACTCCAGTGACTGCCGCTATCTTAGACTCTTAACAAAAAACCCGTGCAAAACCCAGGTGCAAAGATACAGGTCAAACCACCCTTCTTAAGCATAAATCATCTGCTTAAAATTTAACATGTACCCTGATGATCTGCACATGCTGTTTTTTAAGTAAAAAGCTACCTGTAATAATTTTAACAAGCATTAGCTGTTAAATATATTATAAAGCATGCTCTAAAATGGCCCACAAGACAGCAGCAACATGGCATTTGGATGGATCCAGTATCAACCCCTTTGCAGTTTGCGTTGGTGGGACAGGGCATCTGGTCCTGAACCCTGAATTTTTGTTTCCCACCTACCTCGGGCGAGTGCCAGGAAAAAGTACAAAGTGCTTGCCTCCAGCTTGCAGAGGCATTTGAAGACAGGAGGCAAGTTTAAGTGGAGTTTGGCATCCCGTGGGGTGAACTTTCCCTGACAGCCAAAGCAATGATATTGAGCACTATCATTCTCTGCTGTGCACATCTTTGCCTGACCTTATCCTGGATGCATCCCCTTTGACTTACTTCTTTAAAGATCCTAATAGATTTTCTTTAGCTTGAGGCAGAGCAAACCTCTGCTGGATTGAACTAATGTAGAAGTATTAGAAAAGATTGGTGCTGGGAATTTTTTTCCCTCTTCCCCTCGCTGCACGATAGGAAGAAAATGTATGACCTAAATCTGCCAAGCACCTTCAAAGGGAAGGAAGAAACACATGTGGAAAAGCATTAGAAAGCCACCCAGCTCCCTTTAATTATGATGAGAATGCCAACATTGCTAAATGAATAGAAAATAAACGGAATAAGTATTAAATGATTATGGTTTCCCTCACATATTTCTTTTCATCTATTCACCAGCAGATAGTTTTACAACATAAATAAATCTTTTCAGATGTAAACAAGTCTCCAGCACATACTGCTGGAGTTGGCGATGGAGCTGTTGGCTGCTGGGTGGGGAGGGAAACTGCGATCTCCAGCACCCCCTGCAGCATCCTCGCCAAAAGGCAGGCTCGGAGTCTGCATCGCAAGGCGAAGGGCACAAATCCAGCTCCGGTTGTGAATATATCTGGGATTTAAAACAGTAAAATGCACTTACATGCAGGGTTTAATACTACCAGTTTCTTATTGTTTCTTGCTTTCTTCCCCACACAGAAGGAAAACTTGGTCTGAAATCACAAAGCTTCGTAGAGAGGGAAATGCAATTTCTGTCGGAGCCCACGGTCCCCAGTGGGGCCGTTCTGCTCCGGGCAGCCAAGGCGTGAGTGGCCTGTGGAAGGGGCCAGAACACTGCAGGAAGAGGGAAGTTTTGCAAATCCCTAATATCTGGGAAGGAAAAAAAAAAATCAAGAGTTTTGAGTAACCAGAAACTCTTCCTGAGGTTGGATGCAGAGGGAGCCCCACATTGCTTTCCAGTGGTCTGCCCCGCTCCCTGCACCCGAGGCACCATTACAGCCTCCAGCCCTGGCTGGCTCTTTAGGGTGGACCAAAAAAATACAGTTACACTCTTAAGCTCCTGAATTTCCCAATTTAATCCTTGGCTTGTTGACCAAATGGCTTTCCATTTCATCTCCACTGATACAGCATCCACCTGCTGAGCTATTGAAATGTGGTAAGAACATAAGACAAGAACCATATCCCTTTAAAGTTCATTAAAAGAAGTTAATAGCAGACCTCCCACGGTCAGCCACACAGCACCGGGTACCCTGTGCAGGGAAATGGCAGTGTGAGGAGTGTCCCTGGCACAAAAATCTGTAACCCCACTAAGGATGCAGAGCTGCACTATTTCATACCAGCCAGGCTCTGCCTCACCCTTATGTCCAGCAAAGAGATGCTCCCCAGCTTGGTTCGTCCCCCTTTAGGAACAGGACTACGTGGTTGCAGAGCTACCAGCTGCCAGTTACCCCCTTTATCCTGCTGAAGTGCAAACATGAACTTTGAGGTATTTGCCTCAGAATCAGGATGGTCTGAGTTTGCTTTTTCTAAGCACAAGAGAAAAGAAAATCCACAAATTGTTCTTTTCTTTGCCAGACTGCTTCCCAGGCAGGATTTGAGCAGAGCTAATTTGGCTCATCCTCGCAGGCCTCCCCGGTGACAATTACGCAACCAGACCTCTCCCACGTGGGGCATTTCATGCCGCTCAGACACGCATATGGGAAGAGGGCTGTTTATATTGTATTTATATCCTTCTTCTTTGCATCCCTGTGCTTCTGAGAGCCGTGTGCCCCCCTTTCGCTGCCCTGCAGTGTCCAGCCCTTCCCTCCCACCCCTTCTGTTAAGTGCCTAATGTGACTTTTCTCCTCTGCCCTGTCCTCTTGTCAAGTCACCCTCCTGTGGAGCAGCTGCTGTTAGAGCAGATGTAAAATGGTTCAGTAACACTCGCTAATATTAGTTTTGACACCAGCACAGAGAGGAAATAAATTCTTTTCTGGGGGAGAAGCACAAATTACTTAATGCAGCAGATCAGAGCAGCATCCGTGACAATGCTGGAAGAGAGCTGGTTTAATATCTCCCTGAATATAACACACACAAAGCAGAATAACTCTTCCCCACCAGCAGCCCAGGTACAGCCTGCCCAAACTCGCCTTGCACAACCTGTGGTGATTTTTTTTCCCAGCCTTGCAGGACTCTGGTCATTAATCTAGAATGTCCTTATTAGTCCATAAAAAGCTGCCTCCAAGGGCCTTGGCTAGGAGGAAAGGTGCTTCACAAGCTGGGCTTTTCCATGGCAGTTACAGCAGGCTCTAGCACCAGTGGAGAGGTGGCCCAGGCATGTTGAGATGGGGTGGCTGCTTGCTGGTGTTTAAGCAGGCACAGGTCACAGGACATCAGATGGGGTGGCAAGCAGCACCCAAGTATGACCAATCCTCTCCATTTATGCTTTTGGCATAAGGTGTGCACCAGTCTGACTGGTCACGGGGAGGAGGAGAGTGGTTTGCAGTGGATAGTGAAGTTGGACAGAGTATTGGGAGCTGACTTGGAAAGGTCTCAGACTCCTCCTGGGTCAAAGAAGAAGAGGCGCTCAGGGTTACATGCCTTGCTCAGCAGCCAAATCCCCCCTGTGCTCTGTACCATGAGGCTTTCAGCTCCAAAACTTGCTTGGCTGACAGCTCTGGCTCCAGCCTGGACAAAAGAGGGATGCGGGGCCAGAGCAGAGTTATGCAGAGTTCAGGGAGTCTGAAACCCTTCTGCCTGCAGGAGCGTCCTATCCTCTGCTGCTCCAGCACATTTCTTCCCCAGAGAAATGGATTTACTCTGCCCTGAATGACTTATCCGAGGCAGTAGTTTGGCCGATGGTTTATGGTGGCCTGAGTTACAGGGGAATCACGTCTCATACATGTGCTGCGTGCAGTGAGCCAGGTTTTCTGTGTGTAGCAGCCCCAGTAGGAGATTTTTACCTCCCTCTGAAATCTCAGGTACGAGAGGGATTCGACATGGATGGGATGACCTAATATGCAAATGATTATGTTCCTGACCTGGAAACTCCTCTTGTTTCTCCTTTGTTCTGCTTTTGGGATGAAAGCACTGAAAGCATTTCAGCAAAGTCAGTACCAGCTGCCCTGGTGGGAAATACCTTCAAAGGGTCCCTTTTGCTAGCACTGCAAGGCTGAACGCAGCTCGGGAAATAAAAAAATTTGGCCAAATTCAGGAGCTGCACCCATTGACACCACCAGTAATTGGCCCATTGCCCCTCTGACAAGCTCTAACGGAAATCTTTGCTGGTCGTGGGAGTGTTGATCTTTTAATCACCGGAGCACACACAGTCCTCAACTGTTACCTGATTCTGTGGACAATTTCTGCTCAGGTTATGGATCGACGCTACATGTGCAATGTAGAGTATTATATTCAGACAGAAAGAAAATAATGAATTCAGCACAAAGAAGCAAGAAACTAAACTGTTTAGATAACCTTAGGCTTTTTCTGCTAAGAAAATCAATACAGTTAGAAGCTCAGAAACTATCCACATTGCCAGCAGAGTCAGGCTACAGAGCTACAGAGAGCCCAATGTAAATGACCAAAACAGTTTAGTCTCCATTTTTTTCCTTGTATTACATTCTCTTTTTTTTTTTTTAAATAATTCTAAGTGTTTCTGTGTAGTTTGCACCTATCTCTTAAGGTATCTTTGCCTGTAAAGTTTAATATTTTTTTTATCTAAAATCTTGGTTCACAGTCCCCTGTATCTGGAATGCTACAGCCCTGTGAGTTCCCATCTCTTTTGATGATATCTGTTATTAGTCCAGAGAAAACCTGGCATGGAAAAGACTGTGTCAACGTGCAGTTTCCCAGCGTGGGTAGTTTATTCTCTGTATTCCATTCACACATTTGGTGTCCTTACCCCCACAGCCAACATGGGTGCTAATTAACAGCTACACTCCTCCTGGCAGGTTGTGTGGGCACCCATCAAGTAGCACCTGACATGAATTTAATTTGCATGACAGATTAACGGCTTTGTTATTTGCATTGCAATAACACCATCAGGTCCCAGACGGTGCTGGGACACCAGCACACAGAAGAGGGAGAAGCAGTCCCAGCAGCGTGGAAAATGTAATTAGGTGTGAGGGCATTAATAGGACTCAATGACCCTGACCAGCCTCACCTGGGACCCAGATCCACACCCTTCCCCTGGGTGTAAGGGCTCTATTTAAGCTCAGGCCAGGGGTTTTAGTCCTTCCCCAAGCTATGCTGTGGATGTATCTGTTCTCAGCCCTGCTGCAGAGCTTGTTTTCTGGATAGACTTGGCTGTGTGCTGTAGATAGCTGGTTTCCAGCCCTGTCACATGGATGGACCTTGGACCCATGCTGCAGCCTTATCTCTGTCTCCTTTTCCTCCTGTGTGGATTCCTTGGATGGCCCTTGGACCTGGTATATCACCTTGCTTTATTTGGGACTGTTGATAGACTCTCTTACCACCAATGCTGTGGTCTTCCTCAGCTCCCAGCTTGCCTTCTGTTGTGGAGCAGCCCTGCTCTTGCTGTTCCCTGATATCATAGAATGGTTTGGGTTGGAAGGGACCTTAAAGATCATCTAGCTCCAACCCCCCTGCTATGGGCAGGGACACCTTCCACCAGCCCAGGTTGCTCAAAGCCCCATCCAACCTGGCCTTGAACACTGCCAGGGATGGGGCATCCACAGCCTCTCTGGGCAACCTCTTCCAGTGCCTCACCACCCTCACAGTGAAGAACTCCTTCCTAATACCTAATCTAAATCTACCCTCTTTCAGTTTAAAACCATTACCCCTCATCCTACCACTCCACTCCCTGATAAAGAGTCCCTCTCCATCTTTCCTGTAGGCCCCCTTTAAGTACTGGAAGGCCTCTATAAGGCCTCCCTGGAGCCTTCCCTCCTCCAGGCTAAACAATCTCAATTCTCTCAGGCTGTCTATTAAAAGAGGTGCTCCAGCCCCCTGATCATCTTCACAGCCCTCCTCTAGACCCGCTCCAACAGGTCCATGTCCTTCTTATGTTGGGGGCCCCAGAGCTGAAGGCAGTACTGCAGGTGGGGTCTCATGAGAGTGGAGTAGAGGGGGAGAATCACCTCCCTCGACGTGCTAGCCCTGCTTCTTTTGATGCAGCCCAGAATGATATTGGCTTTCTGGGCTGCGAGCACACACTGCTGGCTCGTATTCAGTTTTTCATCCACTAATACCCCCGAGTCCTTCTCTTCAGGGCTGTTGTGAATCCACTCATGGCCCACCCTGTATCTGTGCTTGGGATTGCCCCGACCCACGTGCAGGACCTTGCACTTGGCCTTGTCGAACTTCATGACGTTTGCACGGGCCCACTCCTCAAGCCTGTCAAGGTCCCTCTGGATGGCATCCCTTCTCTCCAGCGTGTCAGCCACACCACACAGCTTGGTGTTGTCAGCAAACCTGCTGAGGGTGCGCTCAATCCCACTGTCCATGTCACCAGTGAAGATGTCAAACAGCGCCAGTCCCAATACTGACCCCTGAGGACCGCCACTTGTCACTGGTCTCCGCTCGGACATTGGGCCAAGCCCAATCTTTCATATCAAGACAGAGAGAAGTGGGGAGGAAGGACTGACTACAGCAACACAGGGAACACTGAAGGAGCTGCCACTAAGGAGTGAGGGAGCAAGGAAGAAAGTCCATCTTTGTGTGCCTGCAGTGAGGAAGAGATGTATTAAGCAGTCTTCATCCCACAGGACGGACAGGAGGAAATCATGGGACTACCTGCGGCTTCTTCATCCCTCAGGTAAGCCTCCAAGGAGAAGAAAGGGTGTGCACACCCACCCCTTACTGCAGCAGCCGGTTGGGATGCAGTCAGGGCAGGTAGCCAGGGGCAGCAGTAGGTTGTGCTCGCTGTGAATCCATCTTTGATTCTCATCTAATGATACAGGGGCTACAACCCCTTATCACAGCAGAGTCCCAGGCAAGAGCTTTAAAACACCTGATGCAGGGGTCCCTCTCTGGGTGTATCCAGAGCCACCCTCGGAGTTGTTCGAGTGCTTACAGCAGCCTAGGTGAGTTCATCCCTCATTCTGCCTGGCCTGAGAGGCAAGGCACACGCTCCTGCTTTCCGTACAGTCATTCCTACCTGGTATAAGGCTGCACCATGTTCTCTTCAGCAGTGCAGGTATGCCCTTAAGTGTGTGATGACATTCAGAAATAATTCTGATTAAAGGAGGAGGAAAAACACCAGAGCAAAGAGTTCTTTTTAAGTAAATAACAAAGGACTCTAACCTTTGGAGGTAGTTTGTTCCCTGCGTGTTTTAAAGCTTATGCTGCAGGGAGATGATGCCCCTTGCTGCAAACTTTGTTCCTTTTATTTTTTTATCTTGGGAAGGGATTAAAGATAGAAGCACTCAGTAAAAGAAGTATCTACAGACACTGAAAAGTCAGGAAACGGTGAGATCACCTCCCTTTGCACACTTCATATGTCAAATGGCGACCAGTCCTTGTCAGCCTTGCAGAGTATCAGAGACTGTAGCAGACTGTATGCTTCAGACATAAGGAGAGCCAGCTGGGCTGCCCCATAAGGCAGTGCCTTTCTTCAGTGCTGCTGAGCCATCTATATCCCCCAGCAGGAACAGCAGGTTTGTGGAAGCCAAACTAGAGCCCTCCTAACAAAGCTCAGCGGAGGGTGTTCAAATCCCTCGTGGGGGTTTCTCATGCTCGTCTTGCTGTGCTGCCAGCCTGGAGCCTGCACAGAGCTGCGTCAGCCCAGGTGGAAATACTGTGTGAAACAGCTCTGCATGCTGCAGGGAGTAAAACTTTAGGAGATTTTTACTGAGCAGGAAACCTTAGATTTCCCCACAGGGACCAGGGATGTGCATAGTGAGGTTTGGATGACAATATAATCTATAAAACTCTCCTGCTAAGAGGTGTTTCTCTGTAAAGAATGAGGTGATGCTAAACAGTGAGAGATTAATCACTCCTCCTCCCCTCTCCTCCCACTTACCTCGTGGATCATTAGGTCTCAGGAAGGTTTTAATTCTGCCTCTGCCATGTGTACATGAAAAAAATTGACAAGAGTTTCACCTGGCTGGTGACTAGGTCATGTTAAGATCTGTATCACAATCAGCACTCATTAGTCCAAAGCAGCAAAGAAACACGGCGTCCTCCTGGGAAAGGAGGGTATTTATCAAGTTAGGTGGCTTTTATGGGGGATTATCATGTCAGCTGTACATACAGCTCTTGCTTCCTTCCCCAAGAGCTACATGTATAAACTAGAGACAGGGAAAACTGGTGTCCCTCAGTATTGCTCTCACTTGAGTGGTCACAGCTTTATATCCTGGACGGCTTCCTTCAAGGAGGATTTCCATCACAGGAGCTTTGGGGTGGCAATTTCAAAATTAATTAATCAAAACTTAGGTGATTAGTGCTGAAATAATGTCTCACTCCAATGCAAAGCCCCTGAGAGACTGGCCTGGATTGGATTTACTCCAATCTGAGCCCACCCTGTGCCTGGAGTTATTTACTGTGACACTGTTAGGGACTGGGCATTTCCATCCAGAGCAACAGGCTGTGATTCACCCTCAGTCATATACTGATCAGTTTTTGATCTTTTTTTATGGCAAATGCTCCCAATAACCTATTTTTGTCAAGAAGAGATTGGGTGGTGTCTGCTCTTTAGGGATTAACAGTGGAATTCTTGTATTCATCTGCTGATGTTTCAAGTGATGTTAATCTGTGCAGAAAACAGGGACAATAATATGAGATTCAGGTGATCGAATCAACTGAGCTAAAAATCAAGAAGGGAAGGAAACAGATTTGACTTAAATGTTTGAACTGAGATAAAACTTAAAGGCTGGAAACTTGCAAGGAGGAAAGAAGGGAAAAAATTCAATGAAAACCTTTCTCTATTTCTTTCTCAGTGTGTTTTAAAAATACAAATCGAATTTTTTTCTTAATTTATAGCTTCTGGTTTTTGTATTATTGATAACTAAAGTCAGAACTAGCTCAGAACTTAAAAATCTTTAAAAGTAGTTTATAATGACTGTGACAGTCTTTTTGCAAAAAAAAAGGGAATCGATCTGATTCTTTCCTCCCAGTTTACCAAACCAGGAACCAGAACTCAGCCTTTCCTTTACAGATTAAAATAACTAGAAGCAATATTCTACTCTGCCTATTATGAAGGCGATTCCACTGGTAACTGCTTCCACGGGGGGTGCAGTGAATTTTAAACACTCCGTCTTCTTTCTATGAAAAAAGCTGTTGAGGTCTATTACAAGCTATTATCAAGTTTACAAAAAAGATTCACTCTGGAGTTATGGTATTTTATGCCAACTTTCATCTTAGACTAAACTTTTATAGCCAGGATATAAACTCCTGAATATAGGGTCTTTGTAATAGAAAACTTGGCTGACTATAGGGTCAGGAGGAGCAATGTTATAATACAATTTATAACCTACTCAGCTTGGATTTACACTTCATCACAGTACAATATCAGGAGCAGATGTTACAATGACAGTCCTTCCTTTTTTGTTGTTGTGTAAAAACAACACATAATATAGTCCTAAAACAGAACTGCTGTTTTCTTAATGGGAGAGCAGGGATAGCTCATGTTTCCCAAAAGTATTTTTACAAGCATAGCCTTTGCAACAGCAACACCTCAGATACCCCCAAGCCCCTTAAAAACAATGGCACTGAAAATAAATCCTCTGATTTTAACCTGTGATATTAGAGACCAGAAGCACAGGAAAATCAAAGGCTGAGCATTCTTGAGACAGAGGCCAAGCTAGGGGGGCTCCAGTAGATCTTGGGAAGGGAAAGCCTATTTTAAAAACTGGAGACAGGGCAGTTATAATGGATGGGATGGTGTCACTGAGGTTCGAAAGTGACCCTGGAGGACTCTGGTCCAATGCCCTGCTCAAAGCAGGGCCAGCAGAAGGGATAAAGTCACTTTCTATTATTTGACCATGCAAATAAATGATAGTTCTGCTGAACTGCAAAAATATAGCAGTGCAATGCTTGCTTGGTGCCCAAATCAACCAGTTCAATGACAGCTATGTCACCCTAAAGCCACCTGAATAGAAACTTTTTCCCTGGATCACAGTATAATATGCACATAACAGATAAATTAAAGATGTTTAAGCCTTCTCCTGTCCCCTTGCAACACTCCACCCCCTTTATTTTTACTTTGCTAGCAGAATAGAAATTAACAGTTGCTTTAAGGCACTTCATAACTATAAAAACACTTTGTTTTGAAACCCTGGGTGTTGTCTATGTGCTTCTTGGGGGGAAAAACTGATTTACATTAAAGTTTGGATCCAGTCTGACAGAGCTTGTCCAGTGAAAGATCACTGGGACCAGAAAGTTTTTTGTTCTGTGCTTGTGCAGAGTCTGCTCTGGCTTGGGAAGGTTCAAACACAGAGCTCCCAGGCATTACTGGAAATCAAATAATGATATCAGGAAAGTCTCCTAGTAATTTTCAAAAAAATAATTATTTGAGATTACTACTTTACAGAAAATCATGTATGCAGTTATTTCTGCCTTTATTTTTTGTTGCTGTCTGTCTGAAACTCTGCAAGGCTGAGGGAAGACCAGTCTCCATGCATCACCTCTTTGTGGATGTATAGATCCCTCCCAGGCTTTAGAATCATGTCTCTTGCCATCTACCATCTTATAACTCTAAGGAGAGGACAATATTGATAATATTAACAAAGAAATCCATTTCAGGTTGAGACTGAAGCTCTCTAGTGATTCAGTTCATGTCAATTATTGCAATATCATTAACTACTTAAGTGCTGGTGCTCTGTGCCACCAGCTGAGTTAGCAGGAAAACAATGAGATTTAAAATGTTTTAAATACATTCCACCCTTTTTAATTAGCTCCTGGCTGCAAGGAATGCTGTGAACTACCAGTGAACCCTGGCTGAGAGTTAATGCTTGTAATTTCATGCTTTTGGGCAGGTTCACTGGTGTTTCCTAATGGTGGTCCTGGCCTTGAAGATGCCGGATAATTCATGCACTGAAAAGGGCACTGATGCTGGTGTCTGTTAGAGGAGGTGAGTGAATGGAAGCACTGAAGGGAGAAGTTCAGACTGTGGCAAGAAAAGAAGACTGAAGATATACCATTGTTTAATGTGCAGTTTTGTGCCAGTGTGTACCAGAAGGCATGTACTGGGTGTGATTTAGCTGTGTGCGAGAGTCAACACAGCTATTCAGAGGGGGATTCAGTTGGCCAGGTCCTGGCTATATTGTCAGTGAGATTTGACTGTGAAGCTTGCAAGCTATGTGCAACTAAACCTCCAAAACATTGAAGCCTTCTGATTTGCAAAAGGAAGCCCAGACCAGCCTTCTGCTCTTTGATAAATCCCTGAATTATATCTTTCTGGCCTTGCAAAGTATTTCATAGGAACAATCTATCTGATGTCATTTCAGCATGTCTGAATTGCACAGATCATGCATAGACATGATTTTTAAGGTATTTCTTAGAATTTTCTGAGTTTCCTAAGCATTAAGTGCAGGGGAAGCAAGGCCCGTAAGAGGGTATAAACTCTTTTCTCCTGGCTCTATGTAATCAGTTGTTGGTCATAAACCAAAACACCAGAATGGATCTGTATAACATCTGTGACACTGTCTAGTAAGCTGGATGCTAAGGGACAGACCAGAAGCCCTAGATTTCCTTATCAGTTCCCCTCACTTTGCTGCTTTCCTTTCCCACGACTACTCTGCTTCCAACCTGACTTCTTACCAAGTCCTCTATGTATGCACAGTTTGTCACTCCATGATAATCTTGATGGAGGCATCAAGGAGCTATCAGCATGAAAATAAGAGGTAGGATGAGTGATTAGAAAATTTCTGGAGGACAGAATGACAGGGTGAATCTCATAGGCAGGAATTTTTTTCCCTCCCATAATCCTGGGGAACCCAGGACTTTCAATTAGGGCAGATGTGCTCCACGTTTTCACACATCAATCTTTCATTGGCCTTGCATCAATCATTCACTGGCTTGTGCAAATAACTTCCCCAAACAATATTCTCCCATCAGAAACAGGCACTGTCATCTGCAAACCTGTTTGAATATTTCATTGTTGCCAGATGATGGCATTTGTGCATTTCCTGGATGACATGGCAAGATAGCCCCTGTGCTTCTTGCCCTAATGAGGCTGGAAAGCCAAGGTAAAGCCAGACAGGGACTGGGGCTGTGTCCTAAAAAACCTTTTCTCTGTAGTCTATGCAGGGAGGAGCAAAGGAAACTGCAAAGAGGGAGCACTTGTTCACTACTTGTTCAACTCTAGTCCCATCAGGTTCAACCTCGCTGATGTCAGGAGTGGCTAGAGTAATGTCAAGGTCATCCTCAATATACAGCCATTCAGCAGATGGTGATGGGAGCCCTGACACATGTGGTATATCAGTCTTGTTTTCGGCTAAAAACCTTTCAAATCCTCCTGCCTGCTCCCTGGGAAGTTTGGGGGATTCACTAAATAATATATATCACAGGTAGGTACTGATAACTCTTCTTGGCTTTCACTTAAAAAATACACCCTGATCCCGCTAACTACAAGGCCTCAGCACAAGGTCAATCTACTGATGCGGTGCTGAGCGGAGAGGGGCTCCTGAGGTTTTGGTAGTGGAATTCTTGGCTGGCATTGTCAGACTTGACTTATAACACCAATTAGCTATTTACTACAACTTATACACATACAAAGCTTACTTTGGCTACCTATTCTTTCAGGAAAGTTTTAATCCATAGGTTACACTTCAAGCAGCTACCAGATGACTTTCTGCAGGTGCTATTGAAATTTCTTTGTGCGTGGCCTTTGGGAGGCCACATTTGCCTGAGTCTAGGTCAGCACAGATGAAAAGGGTTTATCTGGGGAGAAGCAAAGCATAGAACTGAGGGGAGTCCTGGTGAAAACTGTGACCTACCCAACAACTTCTGAAAAGGAGGTCTGGCCAGCTGTGGGAAACTGCAGTGACCTGGCTGATGTGAGTCCTTGAAAACTAGACCTATGCAGAAAGTACATCAGCAGTGCAATAAACTCTAAATGCCTGTGAATGGGGCTTACCCGTGCCTGGTTTGGACAATATAGTGTTTACTCGCTTCTCAGTGAAAAGAACATGGTAGTTGTAATGCAAGTGCATCTCAGATAAGGTCACCAATGAGTTTTTATTCCTAATAATGCAGAGATGATCATTACTTTCTGTGATGGCAAGTAGCTTCTCAGGAACAGTGTGCTAACTTGACCCAGGTCTTTTTAAAAGTGCATCAATAGATTAAAACTACAAATTAACACCATGTTCCTATGTTCTTGTGGTCTCAGATTTCCCCCTCAATTTACAATAGCTCCTGCAAGTGTATATTGAACTTTTTGTCTTTGTGCTCTCTCTCATCATGTTTCTTCTCAGTGCTATGCTCTTACAGTAGAAAAGGCTTTGAAATCAATTGCTGAAATGTAGTTCAGTTTATGGTTCATAAAGGGCTTTGGGAAACCATTTTGTATAGAAAGTGTGATATAAATATAGGCAGCATATTTATTCCCTTTTCTTAGCTTTGAAATTATGCTATTAAGCTGGCAAACCTGTCAAATATGTAACTTAGCTTACTGAAGCCCTACCTACCAAAAGGCACTTAAGTGGATGCTTAAAATTAAGCAAGTGATTTAATCCTGCCTTACAGAGTTCTTAAACACAGGCATAAGTCTCGCTGAAGTCAAGGCAAGCACACTAAAGTTAAGTGTATGCTAAGCACTTTGTTAAATCAAGACCTAACTATACTTATTTTCATATCCATTCCTAATTCTGAAAAAAACCCATGTTACAAGAGGCAGTGACATCTCAACTTCTGCCCCGATTAAATAAGTTAAGAAATCATGAATCCTAAAGCAATTGCATTGCCATCATACTTCTTTCCTTTTATGATTAATCCAGAGTTTGATATGTCTTTCTATAGGATTAATATCTTAACTGCAAGGTAATAGGTAGTATGACATTTAATCTCTTTGATTAAATTCCATACTAAAAATGTCCCATAAATAAAAGAAACAATTGAGGCAATCATAAATTATCTTCATTGTTGCAAAGTGATGGATTTAGTGGTTACAGAGGGTAAAATCTCATGAGCTCATTAAAAGCTATAAGGGTTTTTTCCTTCAACAGACCTAAAAGACGTTGTGGCCTACGGCAGGTTTTCTCACATTGCTTTCATTTAATCAGCTGAAACCCTAAGAGGAAACAGAAGATTTGGTATATATGTGTCCATTTCCTTTTCCGATAGAGATGACCAGATCCAAATAGGGATCTCTTGCTTCAGGTTTTATCTTAGGTGTCTCCTGTGGGCTCAGCACTATGTGCCTAATGAAGGGGAATGTATTTTTTGGCTAATAGCCAGGATCAAATTGTTTCAGGATCTGAGTCTGCTTCTCATCTCTGCCACTGACCTCCGCTGTGACCTTGGGCAAGTCACAGAAGGCCAAATTTTCAAGAGCTCAGCATTGACTACCAGAGCCAGCTCAAAATGTATCAGCTACAAACAGAGTGCTGAATTAATAAGGTTTGGATGCAGTCCAGGGGACTGTGCTCTTCTGAGTATTTACCTAAAAGCATCACAAGGGAGATGCTTATCTGAGTCCCTCTGAAAATCTGCATGCAGGAGTATGTCCCAAACCTTTTAAGGCTCCACTGTACTACTGTGATGCACCTGGACGATTCAATTCTCCCTTTGCAAAATGAGCAAAAGGTTGTACCCCACCAGAAGGGCTTCACTTAGCATAATAAGGCACCATTTTTCCTATTCAATTAGAAAACCCTTTTCACTACAGAAACTAAGACAGCTTTTTTCTTTCTGTCCAACTATAGCAGGTAGAGAAGTTTAGTTATGTGACAGAAGGGGAATAAAGTGGACAAGATTTTCATCCAAGTTGCTGGGGGTTTCAAGGGCTCTCATTAGCACTTTCTTGCCTCCTAAAATCTGCATAGTCCCTTTGACTCCTTACAACAAACTGTCATTGCCGTGAAACCCATTCTCCGACAAGGACAATACAGATGCACAGGCTGCACTTTAGAGTCCTCCTGCGCTCTGCCTCTGTTGAGCTGCATGGTCCCCAAGGTTAGGGATGGACAAGAGGCTGTTATACTGTCTGACAGCACTAAAAAAAAAAAAAAAAAGCCAGCCCATTCATGTGATTAAGGATTCAAATGAAAGGCTTTCTTTAAAGATGTGTTTTTAATATAAAAGGCTGCCAGCAGAGAAGTCCCCCATGGTGCAGTTTGTAGGATTTTGTAAGAGTTTAGCGAGATTAAGTTCATGTAAATTCCTTGAGAAGCATCTGCACAACCCAAAATGAGGCTTTTCTGCATGTTTCACCAGATAAAATGTTGCATTTAAGTGTTAAACCTTGTTCAAGTACCCCTAAAAACGACGGGTCCGGCAGTGCCAGGAGCACCAGGTTACCTGCGGGGGAAATATGGTGGGAAGCCTTATTATGGGTGGCATGGGTGCTCTGCAAGGATGGGCCATGAGTGATTTTGCTGTAGGTCTTTGCCATCAGCAGAGAACAGGGAACTCCTTCTACTGCAGCCTCCTAAAACAAAACAAAACAAAAAAAAAGGAAAAAAATGCACATACTGACCAAGAAATTTCTCTCATTACTAATCTCAGGAGCTGCCTGCAGCCTCTGTCCCTTAAATTGTGCAAGGCCTGTTTTAGCAAAGATTCATGGAAGGCAGAAGCTCACTGACAGATCCTGATAAATCAATCAGATCTTGGATTGCTTTTTAAAAACTTCAGCCTGTTTTCTTGAAATCTGTTATTAAACATGCCCTGTTCTGACCAGTTCCTTTCACAATGACCTCCAACATGTTTTTGCTGGAGAAGCTATAAAAGGAGAATGGGCACAGGGCCAGGGACCCTCAAAAAAAAAAAGGCCTTGCAAGTAAACAGGCTGTAGAGCATGACGAAACTTCCAGACAGTGCAAAAGACATCACAGTGGCCCAGGTCTGCATCAGAAACACCTGCTGGTGGAGATCTAATAATGCTTTGGGTGCATTAACAGTGAATACATTCCAAAGGGACCAAAAAGGGAGGAAAATCACAGCTTAGCTTTCCTGTGCTTTGTTTCTTTGTCTTTCTTTTCTTTGTGTACCACCATATTGTAATTGGTTTATTACAGACCAGGCCAGTGCAATCCCAAATTACTGTAGAAACCTCACAGCAAACCTCTAGAAATTCTGATTCTTCATACAACCTTGCCAAACACTTCTCTTCCATCACCCATGTAGGTCTGAGAGTCGCAGGCTGGAGCTGGGGATGGAGATGTGTTTTGCCTTTGGTAATGTTAATTTATTTTACTTTACCTATTCTTACAAACCGAAGCAATGTATATAATATAGGTGAAGCAATCTATGTAATATAGGATGTCTATCGTATTAACATCTTCACTCTGGTTACTTGCAGCCGGAGTTCAAAAGTCCTAACATCTAGGGTTATTTGAAATGCTCCAGGGCTTCTGAGACATCCATGTGGGCCTGGCAGGTATGACCCAGGTCGTAGGGCTACCCATGTCCTTCAGAATTGCCATGTGGAGACCAGGGGGGATAAACTAGGGCACCTCCGGTGACACGTTAGACAGATTTTGGCACTTAAATCCCGTCCCCATGGACTGGAGTGAGAGCTCAGACACCTAGTGCACATCTAGACACTTGCATGTAGACACCCAAGGTAGGTGCCTCAATCTGGGAGGCTGAATCATCCCTCCCCGCAGAAGATCTTCCTCAGCAGTACAGCCCATCCGACCCTCCTGCGCTGCTGCAGGTACCTCGCAGAGCTCCTTGTAGACACTGAGCTCCTTGAGACCATTAGTATTCCTGCGTAACTTATGAAACTGATTGAGGAGGAAAAAAATCTCATTGAAACCTGGGAAGAAAACTCTTAATTTTGAAATTTTTAATTACATCTTAGTTTACTATGAAAGCTACCTCAAAATACAAACTCAGAAGTTTCCTTATGGGAAATTTTTTAGGTTTTCACACAAAAAAGAAACACTTTTTTGTGTGAAAGACAAATCTGAGACTGAATTTGATTCAAAACTCAATTTTCCATAGGGAGGGGAAATTCAGATTTTTCATACCTTCTTTGTTATTCAGGCTGATTGTGCTCCAGGCAAGAACTAGTGGGATTAGGGGGAACTGATAGCTACCAGGACAATTTCAGAAGTCTGTGACATGACCTGAAGAAATGATTGATTTGCACTATCCCTTGACAAAGAAGATACATCATGTACAAGGAGAGCAACAGCCTGGCATCTGAGGTCAACTGACCAATGGTCCCACAGTGCAGAGATGGGGTAGGCTCAGATGTGCAGAGCAATGAAGCAGTTTCTTTAACAGCAGGCAATCAGTCCCATCTTTGAAGCCAAGGGACTTCTCCCATTGATTTCAATGTGTTCTGATTTATATTATAAGGGAAGTACCCACCTCAGGTAGCTGAGTGCAGTTGCTCAATTCAAACCAAAGTAAAACATGTCTGACTGCTTTAATATTTGTTTGGAAGGTAATAGTTTAGAATGGAGTGAGCTGGAACAAGAAAAATTTTGATGCAATTAAGCCTTGATTTTTTGTTGTTGTTTTTGGTTTGCATTTGTTCTAGTTCCTTTCCTCCAAACAGACCATCATCATTTGTTGGTAATCATGATTTGCAGCTATAAATGTAGTCCATAGAGCAAACGCAGTATGCCTTTTCCATTACTCACTTTCACTCTCCCCGTGTACCTTTTACATCCTCACACCATATGTGTCCAGTTTTATGCCCACATGCACTTTTAACAAGTGAATTTCCAAGGCTTGTGTGGATGAGTATTTACAGGAGCTTCCCTGTTTACCCTCACTCTTTGTACATCTATTGAGCCTGGTGCCCAAGAGACGCTGAGAGCATCAACATTCACTAACATCACTGGCAAATAAAAACGCTCAGCATCACGTAGGCCTCGGTCACCTTTTTTCTGAAGTTTTGCTCCTATAGCTTATTTCATCCAAGAAAAGTGCCATAGCCACAAGGACTATCACTAGGGTCACCCTGAAGGGCAGGGTTAGCACTTCAGCCTGGAGACTGTGAGTTTGTATTGGTATTTAGGGTTGGTTTAGAGATTATTCTCTGTGGGGGTTTAGGGCTTTTTTTTTCTCCCCCTTAAGCACTGCATGAGTGTATCTCAGGTTGGCTTGAAGAGCTGTTCAAAGGATCACTCTTCATATTTATTTGCTTTTACTTCTAGTCCTTTAATTTAGTTGTAGCAGATTTAGAAAATGAGGTGTCAAACAGAAATCCGAACAGGGAGTTCTGGCATTGCTGGCAGTGTCCTGCTTGAGCTGCAGGCTTGAAGAATGGGTGAAAGCTCCAGATATGCTGCAATGTACATCAGGCAGCCACTGAGCAGAACCGAGAATTCAAAAGAGGGATTGAGCTAGAGAGAAAAGGGATTTACTGGATATGTTTCAGCAGACCAGGATATAGCATTTGATGGCATCCTAGGATTGACCCCATCAGCGTAGACAGCCTTGAGGACAAACGCAGTATTTCTGTTATGTATTTGCAAATACCCTGGAACAGTAGGCTCCAGTCACAGCCAGAGGGTTTTCTAGGGTTGACAATAAATACTGATAATACTTGGCATTTATCTGTCAAGTTGAGAATTACTGCTGCTGGAATCTTTGTCTGTTTAGTTAATGAGAGAACAGAAGTAATGCAATCTGACTTCCCCAGCCAGTCACACCTTCACAATGAAGCCTGAGCTTCCAATGCTCCTGGTCTGGCTGTTGTGCAAGCTTTCTTTAAGCTACCAAGTTCATATAATAAATAAGTTTGAGGAAATCTCTTCACTTCTGTGGATCCCATGAGCAAAAAAAGTAGGGCTAAATATATGAAATAAATAATTCATTCTGAATTATTTACTCAGCTCCACTTATTTGTTCTCATTTACTTCCTTTTTACTTAAACTAGATCATTCATCTTCTCTCCTTCCTTAAAAGAAATTTCAAATGTTTGTTTAATCACTTTGCACATATCAAAAGTTGTTAGATACTACCATCATGCTGCTGTTCAGGAAGCCTACAAACAGTATTGTATACATTGAAGCAAATAAACCTCATTAGCTTTAACTCCATTAATCACAGTCAATAACATTAATGAAGCCTACTTTAGCATCACTGTCAGAGATTTAGGACTAATTCATCTCATTATTAACTTTCATGGATTTACAGTCCTCTTCGAATTTATTCCCCAATACTACCAGATTTTATGTGAGGTCAACATTTTCCCATGAATTTTTGAAATGTAAATTCAACAAAAAATGAGGTTTGGAAGCACTTTGAGAGATTTTGAGTTTGATCGCAAAAGGGCCCAAGAATCAGAAAGTGAGGAGGACTGGAAATTGAAAGGGAAACTACACAGACTTAAACATCTACTTTTTTTGCTTCTGTTGCTACACTCCCGCCTCCATGTGATGGAGGTGTCACCTGAGTAGTGATGGCCCAAATCCCAAACAGGGTTTAGTCACTGGGGAGTCAAGTCTGACATAAAGAGGTTGACTTAGAGGTTTAAAGACCCTTCCAACATGCAGACTTAGCGGTCTCCAATGCACATGGACTTTACCTTACTCTTTCCTTACAAGTTGCCTTGGATACATTTATGGACTAGGATTTCCACATTTGGGGGGCTGTAGGAGGCTGTTATCAGATTAATGTATTAGTCTTTTTGTGGACTGCACTGAGACAGTTATATTTAGTAGATAATATATTGTGCAGGCCTGACATGATACAGTTAATTCTATATGGAGCTACAGAAAGATGAAGAGTTTATTTTCATTAAAGTTTTGTCCCTTTTTTGTTGAAATGTTGACAAAACTAGTTTTTTCTTAGCTGTATAACATTTCTAACTGTCCTACTTGCACATATATCACATTTCCTGTGCATTTTAAAATTTAAAGCAACACCTTTAATGTTACACTAAAACTGTTTTCTGCTTTTGATGCTATTTTTTTATTTTCCATATATCTGCTGTTCTGTTTTCTGGCATGGATTAGAATTGGCAGTATCTAAAATACCTTGAAAAAGATATGTCTTCTAATAAATCTTTGCAGCTAAAAGCAGGAATAACCAGTGCTATAAAAGAGCCAGTTTTGCAGCTAGACTTGATAAGTATCTATTCACATTAATACATACCAGCCTTCTGTATGACACACCCAAATCTTCCCCAAGCATGACGGCCTCTCCTTAGATTTTTTTCGCATTCCCACAGCATAAAAACAGATCACTTGCTCATTTCAGAAGACCTGATCCTAGATGAATATAATTGCTGTATTTCAGTCCCCGGTTATATAATGTTAAGTGTTAAATGTCTGTGTCAGGCTTGAGGTCAATTAGTTCAAATTTTCTTCTAGGAACAAAACCCTGAAACATCTCCAACGTGGCATTGCCTCAGTCAGGCAGCCTTACAGCCTTTTCCCACTCCTCATGCTTTGCAAAATAAGACATTTTTTGTCCTTACATAATTAGCTGGCAGTAAGATTCAGGAAAAGAGGGGGAAAAAATGACACTTTAGAGCTCTGAGTAGTGACTTGCCTGAGCCTTTACATCAGTTCCCTTTAAAATGCTCTGTGGCTAACTTCCCAGGTTTCTTCTAGTGACTAATGCTGGATGTTAGTTTAATGGGTCATAGTCAGTGATTAGATCATAAATACAGAAATCCCACAACTGAAGCTTAAAAAGAACCCAGAGCTATTCAAGAGGAAGCTAAAACTCAGCACAGCGATACAACATAGTATGTAACTCTTGGCCTTCCCTTACAGAGACAGCCTTTTCTGATCTTGCTGCCTTTCCCCTAAGCTGAAAGGAAGGGTTGTTTTTCTGTCAAGAAATCCAGATGTTATAATCTCTCAAGCCAAATTCTTCTTCCCCTTTTTGGAAGGAAGGGGGAGCAGGGCTGAGAGGCTATCAATGCAGGTCATTGTGGGATGACCTGGAATTGGTTTAGAATCATTAAGAGCTCATCAGTTTTGCCAAGTGTCAGTGACATTTCTTTTCTATGGCAGTCTGGTACATTGGCCTGAATTTCTAAGGGAAGAGGCTACAAATGAGAGCAACTTCATTATTGCAGTGCTTTATTGAAGTCTTTGAGGGGAAACGAAGAAGCTATTTACATTGCCCTTTACAGCACTGGCCTGAGGCTCGAAACAACATGGCAATACTCATTGCCAGTAAAGCTCTGCAGAGATACTTCATGCTGTAGCAGGTGGGAAGGAGGTAGATTGTTACAGCAATGGCCTGAAAGATTTCCAGGTACGATGCCTCAGAGATTCGATATGCACCAGTGACTGGGGGCTATTTTCAGCCCTGCTTGTATACTTTGCTCCTGCTCTGCTTAGGTGCTGAATCGCCATGTGCTGCAATGGTGACATCTGCTTATTTAAACTTTAATGACTGATATTGCAGGTCTTTGCCACATCTCGCCTACAGTCTCCAGGACTAGGGCGGACAATTTTAAGGCAGGGAAAGGAAGCATAAAAATCGGGACAGAGGGCATCTGAGCCCAGCTTGTAGGCAGAAAGCAGAGACCCAACTTTCAAAGTGAACAGGGGAAGAAGATCAGACCTAGAGATGCGTCAGAATAAAGCGTGACCAGCTGCAGGCAAATACACATCATGAATCAGGTCCTGAAACTCACGAGATTTTAAAATAAGATTGGGTATTTTTATTTGCTGTCTGTCTTAACAGTTCTCCTGACAGGCCTCCTGTTGAGCTAACACAGAAAATTAGCCTACTATGGCAAAAAAAAAGGGTGGTCATTTCTAACCCATCCACAAGGTGATCATGTACGGGAAGTGCACCCCTTTTCGTGAAGAGATCACCAGATCACGATCTTTCGTGAAGAGATTCTCGCTTCTTGGGTTCTCCCTGACAGGTGGGGTTTTTTGTTCCTCCTTTGCTATTTTTATGCCACCAAAGCTTTGTAGAAGTGATGGTCGGTGTAGTCTGAGCAGACAGAGGAAAGAATTTCCTGTCAGTGGGATTTTCTTTGGTAGTCAGAGCACAGTAGTCCCAGTATCCATATTAATCTTTATTTTATCCCAGGGACTCTGTTCTGGGAGAGGCACAGAAAAAGGAGAGAAGAAACCTTTGCCCATGTGGGTGGGAAGGAAATGGACTGAGCTGGACCTGTGTGGTCCTTGGAATCCTGTTGCTGAAGATGTAAAAGTGAAAAACCCACTTGATCCTTTACTTGGTGGGGCCAAGGTAAAACCCTGGGTGGCCTCTGGAGACGTGAAATCAGGTTAGATTGGCCCCGCACTTGCCAGGACATCAGCTTTCCACCAGAGCTTTTCCCCTCCAAACAGAGCCCTCCTGTGCCTGTCCCTTAGGGATCTCCACTCCAAGACAGGACTATTTGAAGAGCACGTGTTCATAGTGCTTTGGCCAGCACTTCTATATTTGAAGCTGCCTTGCCAATTCCAGACATACAAAAATCACACAGCAGTTTCTGAAAGCAAATCCCTTCTGGCTTCCTTCTATTTGCATTTTGCTTTGTCTTGTAACTTTTAGGTTGTATTTAGTCACATTCTTGCACCTTCTCTTTAGAGCTGTGAAAAATGAACTTTAAAAATAAGTAAAAGTTGAAGCCTCTTTGGCTCAAGAGTGGGGGCTTTAAAATAACAAAATATTTCAAGACTCAAAATCCAGAATGTGAGTAATACCAGCTGGGCTGGATCTCTAATGCTCTTTTCCTTTCATTATGGACTTGCTCAGGAACATTCATTGTATCAGCTACTTGCATTTGAGCTTCAAGAAAGTGCGAATCTCTTAATGAAGCATAATTTCCAGGGACAGGTCCCCAGCGTGGCATGTGTCAGAAAGGATGAACCTTTTTTACCAGGTCCATTGAAATACTGGTCTCAGGGCTTTCTGGGGAGGAAAAAAAAAATTAAAAATATCTTTCACGGAAGCTCTGATTTTTTTTTTTTTTTTTTTTTTTGCAATATAATCGTAATCCTAAAAGCTGTATCTGACAGCCCACACAAGACTTCCTGCAACAGGGAAGTGGAACACCTGAAGTGTCCATCCGTCACACAGCGATGGGCCTCCGGTTGCACAGCTGGACTCTGCCTTTCCTACCAACAGTAGTTTTCACTCTGCATATAGACAGACATTAGAGGGATGCAGTGTAAAAGAAGCATGCTATCCATTTACTGTGACTTTATTTAAAGCTTTCTTATCAAACCAAACTTTTAGGATGTTGTCCCATTTCAGAATCTGAGCCAGCCACATTAGCTTTCAGACAGGTCTAGCTTTGCAGAATTGAAGTAATTCAGATGAGTTTTCATCCCTTTTAATAGAATGAAAACCTAAGTATGACGTGAGGGGCTCAAGAACTTAAAATAAGTTCATTGTACTTTGGATGGAGCAAATTTCAGATTCAGGATGAAGGTCCAATTACAATACAGCTTGACAAAGATTTGTCATCTGCACAGAAATGTAGGAGTAAAAGGAACTTCCTGCATGACAAAGTTTAGTCCCATGCTAATACCTGCATTATATAATCCCTGTTATATTAAAAATAAAATAAAAAAAAGATTTACTTTAAAGGGACTTTTATTTTAAAAAAAAAATAGATTGGGGCTTAGTAAAAATGAAAAGACAGTATTGAAAGCTTTTCAGTCCTGGCACAGATAGGCAGACAAGCCTTGAAACAGGAAACATAACAGCCTTAGTGATCTTCTGTGTGAAATCAAGGTCACTGTAGAATTTAGGGAGAGCAAGGTGAGAGGATCTGTGGCATGCCCAGCAGAAGCAGATAGGAGCTTCTGCTCTCCTTCATACTAACTGGAGAGAAATACAGGAGGTAGTGTGGGAAAATACTGTCTGCAGTGATAAACCATCCTGTAAACCTTGTAATTCTGTGCCTCCTGTGAAGTATGCCAGAACCACAGCAGAAGCAGCACACACCAGATTTGATTGACACTTTGCCAAGGAAAGGCACAAACACAGGAATGAAAGGGTTGCCATCCTCTCCTGGCACCTCAAATGTGTCACGGAGATAAAGGTTACCAGGAGTAACGAGTCTCATTTCCCAGGGAGAGAGCATGCAGCACCACCACGGCTCTTCACATATGCAAAGTGGTAGTGGAGCAGTGAGTTGGGTAGCACACAGGCTTCAAGATTAACAGCAACAACGGAGTTGACTTCCCTGCTGTCACAGTGCCAGCTGCAGAAATTCCATGCTGTTCCTATCTGATCTCTCGGTAAATCTGCAGGGATGTGGAAGGAAGGCTGTGTTCTTTGAAAAATGATGCACCCTACAAAGAGAGGCCCTCCCCTTGTCGCTGTGGGAATGTGACGCTGGGCTTCACAGTGCTTTGACCATGCATCAGGATCAAAAATAGTATTGGCTTCTCTTGGGGGCTAGGAGAGCTTCTGAAGTCACAAGGTGTGGTGATCAGAGCTCTGGTTTTCTTCAGAATTTGCCCCAACCTCTGGTACCTGCTTAATTAGATTGAAATGATCGAGAAACCATTGATTTTGACTCTCCCAGTTCTGCTCCTTGCTGGAAGCTGAGTCCTTCACAAAAATTAAAGTATGCAGGAGGAGAAGAGACACTTCATTAAATGTTTAGAAACTCCAGGAATGGATTGTTATGCTAGACAGCACGAACAATCCTGCATTTTACTTAGTATTAAATATTTCACCTTGATCATCTTTTAACAGTTGATAGCTTGCTAACAATTAACCAGCAAGGCCAGCTTTGATGTGCAGATCTTGTCTGTAAGAAGTCAGGAAAATTGAATGTGGCTCAGTCATCTTAGGGTTCGTGGGGAGGCAGGTGAAATCACTCTTTTTGTGTTGTTGCCTTATGCCCAGAAGTAAATCTGCTTTGTGACAGATGACCTCTGCCTTTGCTTTCCGCAAGGTAAAAAAATCCATGAATAAAAGCGAGAGCATTTCAAGGCTTTCTGGCTGAATGTTCTACATCTCTTGCTAGTTATTTTCCAATCACTAGCTCGAAGAGGCGCCGGCTTTTAGCTTTCTGGAATACCCACCCTTCCCTTCCTTCTTGCCTCCACCTTTTTGCCTGTCTGCCTGTCAATAGACTGATAGGATTAGCAAAAGGGAGCGGGCGGTTCTCCCTGCCTCTGCCGCTCCGCGGGAGGCTGCGGCCCCACTCGCGGGCGTGCGGTGCCCCCACGCGGTGCTGCTGCCGCACTGCCGCCCGCTCCACGCCACGGGGGCCCGCCTGGGAACCCACGAACGCGGTCTTCAGGCCTGCCTTCGTCCGAGCAGCCGTCGTCTGGTCCATTGAGGATTCCAGGGCTGCCGGGCGATATTCCGCACTGCCGCCTCCTGCGCTCCGGCTCCTGGCTCGTGAGAAGGTCTGAAAACTTTATCTAGTGCTTCTTACTCTGGGAGGTCGAAGACTGTAGGAAATACGTGTCTAATGGCGTTCTAACGTATTTTCTAAATTGCATTGTGTTTTCCAGGAGGCTCCACCGGGGAATCATCTGTCGCGTAGACTTGAACCTTCACGGTTTATCCTGGTTTTCTGCATAAGCAAAGTTTGCAGGAATCTAAGAGTCTCTACCATTCTTTGCTTCTGGTTGAATTTGTTTGACACAGTAGAAGTTTCAAAGGCCTGAAATTCCCACACATTTTGCAAAAATGTGAAAAGATCAGAGAGACTATTAGTACTTTTACCCAGAATAAAGAGTGGAGCGTAAACTGACCCTTGATGAGACATCAAAGTATGCACTTGGGAGGGCAGCTGGAAGACATAAATCCACAGAATCACCATCTCCTTTTGAAGTGCTACTTGCAAAAATGACATGTTACTCTTCCCTATGCATGCAAAGAGAAAGCAACAGAAAGTGACCATCACAGGTGGTTCTCACACTAGTGCAATTTCCTGACTTACGTAATTTTTATAAGGTCATGGCAATACCCTGAAATTGCTAGAATGGCATCTGGGCTGCCTTTTTGATCTAGAGGATTCTGTTATCTTTTCTGTTTTACGGTTTATTGTAGCAAGAAAGTACAGACCTTGAAAATCTATGATCCACTATTTGTTCCTCAGGAATATTTATATTCTTATAAACATACAGTGAAAGAACTCTTCCAGACAATTAATTTGTTCCATAAAATTACTTCATGTAAGGCCAAATACAGATATCCATGTTCCTAATGAAGAATAGTCTTCTGACCAAGTCGTCATAGTAAAGACAGCAAAACAATTTTAGAACAAAATTACCTATTGCCTATAGGTAGTAGGGAAATCTCTAAATCAATTAAGAAAAAAATGTATCCAAAAGAAGAGCGCAAACAAAACCATGTACCAGAAATAGAGGTGACACATTACCAGAAGAGTGGAAAAGGAGCCAACTGGATCAGATCATTCTGCATAGTTTTTATTAGTCTTTATTAATAATCGAATCTTTTAAACGATAGGTTTGTGAGTCATGATATAACAGGACAAACATGCCCATACTATAGGCAAGCCAAAATAAGTTATTCCTATATAGCCATACCCATTCCTCTTGATTCATTTCACCTCTTCCTTCCTACACTAATTGTCTTCATGAAGTTTTTGTTAGTCTCTGTTCTCTGGCAATTTATTTTTTTCAAGTGATGAAGGGCTAAGGTTTCCATGCCAATTAGCAATTCAGTCAAATCCATCTTACTTCTCTTCACTTTTGGGTTTATTTCATCTTCTCAATTTCATCTGCCTTTAACTCCCTGAAACAATCCAGTTTAGCCTGAAGATTTTTTTTTCTTATTATTAATACAATGGCTCATTAGATTAATCTCTGCTTAAAATTCATGTCCTTCTCTCTCACCTCTGAGAGACAACCACTGAAAAGCAGCCGCCTCTGATGTGTATTTACTAGCTGCTGAAGGTCACTCTCTGAAATACCCATTTCCTTCCCCAAAAGTCAAAAGATTCAGGATGGATGGATTATCCGGTCCTTCTTGTTTGTAGCTTCTTGGTTTAGGTTTGAGGGTTTGGGGTTTTTTTTAATTGAAGGAGATTTAGAAATGCTTGCTGGAGTTCAGTGTTTGTTATTCAAACTGTGTGTGCCAATGTGTCTTGACAAAGCAGCTGTGCTCTGAAAATGATGACATTTCTACCCCCCTGGGCTGGAAAAGGAAACTTCTGTCCAGGCTGCAAAGATCTCTAGTGACATTAAAAGAGATTTTCATGAAGTGGAAGGCAAACACCATTAAAAGCTGTAATTTTTGCTCTTAAGAAATTATGCATATTTAACAGGATGTCTTTGAACTCGTGCCACCTAAGTAGAAAAACAAACAGCTTTTTTGAGAATTTGAGGATTATTTTACATGAGAATTTAATTTGTTTAAATGGAAATGAATATGGATGAGGATATTTGAATAGGTTCAGTGTGTTCGTCAGTCACAATTGCCAAGCAGGGACTAATCTTGGTGATTAGTAAGGGTAGTGATAAAAATATGCTTGTACCCAATATGTCTCCTGATTGGCAGTTTATCGCTCTTAGAGGACCAGATGTCAAAAGCCATATGCTAATATTCAGCACAGAACAAGCCTCTGGTTTACACTGTAAAATGCACCATCGTCATATGCTAATATTCAGCACACAACAATCCTCTGGTTTATGCTGTAGAATGCACCATCGTCGTCGGGCACTGCTGAGCGGTGAGCGAACGGCAGCCCTGAAAGACAAGAGCCCGTTCAGGCGAACGGAGCATTTGCTGCAGCAGTTGGCAGAGGGGGAGCGGGGGCTTCTGGGGCTGCTCCAGGCTCTGCTGCCGACTCCCGGCATCTTACGACAACGATCAGGGAAGGGGAGATGCAATATTTTACCTAAATTGCACTTCATACTTACTTAGACTAGGAATTATTTTCTCTTTATACAGCACCTGGCACAGTGTGGTTCTACCTCATTACTGGAGGAGCAGCAATGGAGTTACTAAATCAGAATTTAGAAGTGCATTATGCGAGAAGTGCATTTATAAAAAGAAAATTAAAAAAAAAAAGACCTGCAGATTTCAATGACTTAAAATGTCTTGTGTTTGTATAGGATTTCAGTCCGTGATCTTCCTGATCTGGGAGAGTTTACATTTTACTGGAATGATGAGTTTTGAATACAGAATTAACAGTGAAAAAAAATTCTCTATTAACTGCTGCCTTTGAAGGTGGTAGTACAAGAAAAAAGAAAAAAAAAAGTGGGGAGGAAAAAATACACCCTTGAACTATTTCACCTAGAGAGAGGCAAAGACAACTTCTGCCTTCAGTTAAACATTTCAGCCCCCAAAATCAAAGTGACACTAGGTTTGACTGAAGGCAGTATTAGGGTCAATTTATTCTGGTATCATTTTCCATGTGCCGAATATATTAATCATAACAATTACTGGTAATGCTAGCCATAATGCCAAGGAAATAAGTGCCAAAGCCATCCGCACTCACTTTCCACCTGATCAGACTAAAGGGGCAGGGATGGGCAGGTTTCTCTCCCTACAAGCCAGGCTGTAGTGATCTGGAGAACGAGATTTCCAGTCTCCAGCCACTGCCAGCAATAAACAAACCCACCAAGCTGTTATTAAAGGCAATTTGTTCTGCAACACACTGCTGCAATTTCCTCAGGATTATTCTGAAGTTGCATTTCCTTCTGATCTGATAGTTTCTGAAGAAAAATTTTTCTCTTTCAAAGATCAGTTGGGCTGAACTGCATTCACAGTGGCTGTTCTTAAAGGTTGTTATCCTAATTTTACATCCCATTCTCTTGTACAGGGACTGAGATAAGCACAATTGTGTGCCTGCAAAATTTCATCTCCAAGTGCATCTACATCCATAGCATAAATGGGAAGTGCCTCTTTGATTCATCTCCATTCCAGGCTCTCTTTTGATGCAAGACAAGAATAAAAGCCTTACACAAAAGATCACATGAGTTCTTTTCTTTAAGGAGAATACTGGGGTTTCTATGTGTTGGAAGAAGCTTGAATTTCAAACTTTGGGGGAGTTGGTCTGGAGTACATTTAAATTGCAAGAGAAGATATGCAGTGATAATCCTGCTTTTGTACAGGTGTCATACATCTGGCACGAGCTTCCCCTTCACACCAGGGCTTTGCAGTACTCTGTCTCATTCTGAAGAAAGACCTGATAACATGCTCTGGGAGAAGGAGATATTAATCCAGTTCTTATGCTATTTCTCCCTCCCTCTTTCTTTTTTCCAAAGCAGCAATATAGTGCAGTCATATGTTTCTCCATACCATTCCTCTCATTTTATTAAATGCTTTTCATGAGTTGTGTAATCCCACACTAATTAAAGAGGGCTTAATAGGCCATCACATCTCCATTAGCTTCACCTTGTGTTACTCTTGGAGGGTGTGTCATGCACAGGGGGACTTAACAAGAAGGAGCTTAATGGGGTCAAACAAGATCCAGCAGGCAAATGGTCTTCTGTATCTGTAGAAGACAGAAGTGTTTGAGGACTTGGGTGTTTGTTTTATCATCACGATCCTTAGTACATAGATTTTGCCTGTCTTAGTGTTATTGGTTTTCCCTTTTGTTTTCAGCTTTGTTGGGAGATGGTGTTGGCAGAACATGTTGGAAGGCCATGGGCTGCAGAGGATGCTGTTGGAGCACAAGGTATTGATTGCTGCGGCAGTGCTTTTGGGGTTGTGATGGTTGAGGGGAAAAAAAGGAGGCTCGTAATGGGATCTGCAGGGACTGTGGATACTCCTGCACAAAGATGGGTGCCCCTATTTATAGTAAGATAAGGAAAAGTTGCAGACTGTGCTATCAAGGAATGATGTACAGAGCAACACATAGAGGTATTTTATAGGACTTTGAATCAGGTCTTCTTTTGGAGCCTGCCAGCTGGGAAATGCAGACAGAGTTGGCATGCAAACCTTGTGCCAGACTATTGAAGTGCCCTGTAACGCCTTAGCTTTAACATATTTCTTGAAAGCTTGTTTCACTAAAAGCTTTAGTAAGGTGAAACTTCAGTAAGAATGGAAAGATTTGCCTACTGTCTTAGGCTGGTGAGCAAAGCATGCTCTGATCTAGTCTGGTGCATTTGTAAGAACTGGTCTTGTGCTGCTTGAATTTTCCCAGTGTTGTTCAGTCCACTAGTTTTATAAACTGCTTTTCTAATACTGTATTATAAATCCATTAATTGATTTGGTTCTGGCTGTAACATTGTCTTAATGAGTGGTGTTCCACAGTCCTGGTTTTTAAGGGTAGTAGTTAAAGAGCTGATTGAAAAGACTAACAAAACTACAGTGGTTTGTTTATGGGTAACCAAACTTTTTAAAAGCATGTAGGCTAAAAAGTTTTTTTCATTAAGTAGAACCACTTGTAGTTTGTTCTTCCGTTTTACAAGAGAAAAAAAATCAGCCAGGTTGAAACTTCATAATGCTTTCTCTGTGGTATAAATAAGAAATGCTGAAGCCTTCTCCTACATATTACTACACCCTTAACAAAATTATTTACGCTTAGGATGAGCTCTATATGGACACAGAAATTTTTCTCATGTACTTTGGTAAGGTGATCAAAACCAATGACTTAAAAGGTCCAGAGCATTACATCTCAGATGAGTCTTGCCCCTGCAGGTGGTTTGTAAATTTGCTTAAAATCTTGCTGTGACTTATAACTGATTAGCCCCTATAAACACCAAAATATTTATATGAATCTAGCTGAAAATCATGAGCTGTCAAGATCTAAATGGTTGTGGAACTTCTGAATTATCCTACTATTAGGTTGGATCAGACTTTTTAAAGAGGTAGGAATATAGGGAACCGTAACTGCACACAGAGATAATCATCTCTAGAGATGTTCATTATTTCTGCCTGCTAAAAATCACTTGACTTTGGACTTAACAAAGATGAAACTTGCCTTTCATTTTTTAGAACACCATATATTTTGCAGCGTTAGCACTAATGTAAGATATGTTTCATTTTTTCAGCATACACTCTAGGAGGTCATCTAATTTTAAAGCTTCTGATGATGGGGAGAAAAATCTCTCACATTTGGGTCACTGAATCTTACCAAGAAATACAGATGCTACAAGTCACAGCCCTGTAAGCCCTTAATTTGCAGTTCTTTTGAAGCACACTTGTTATGTCTGAGTCACCTTGCTAGCAAGTACACTTGGTCAAGGGAGGATGGTGCTCTCAGGGGGCTTATTCAGGGTCCGTTTGTTAAGCTGACTTAGAATGACCCTGGTATGGCTGAGACTTTCTATATTTTTTTGAAACACCATTCTTTATCCTGGCTCAACTCCCAGCTAAACCCAGAGCCTACTTCATGATCATAACAAGGTTGATTTGTGTCACTTTGGGGACCCCAAAGGAGATTATTTTTAAAATGGGAGCTGGGGAATCCCTGTTAGCTGGAAGAGGCTCTGGCTGGGACACCATCTCCAGATGCTCCAGAGATGCACTGGCTGCGCCGAGCTGCCCGGGCTCCTGACTGCGTGAAATGGCAGCGAGTGAAGACAAATTACTCTGGGCAGGGGGGACGCTGAGCTTTGTGCACTTTCATAACACGGCTTTTGCGACTGAAAACAGCATTCTGGTGTCCTGAGGGGTGCCTGGATATTGCTAGGCTTGCCTTCTGAATGGGTTGTTCTGAAAAATCAACACAGGCTGGACAGAACGTGGTCTCGCCATTTTCCTGGCACCCTGATGGTTTTTTACCTTAAGGCCTTATTTCCTGATCCCATCATCACTCCTCGCGGGGTCTTTTGAGAAGCAGCTGTCATTTTGGCCTACTTTGTGTCCTGTCCCAGTCACAGGGGAGAAGCAGATGGAAGCTTTGGGCTGCTTTGCTTTTTAGATACAGTATGTTAAGAAAATAATGGCTTCTGTGGCCAAGGGTGGCCTCTAGCCAGGCCAGAGGCCAAAACATTTGTTTGCACCATATGTGACCCAAGTGCTAAGCTTTAAGAAATGCCAGAGAGCTCAAAGTACGGGTACAGAAAGAGTTTGTTGTCTGTACTCTGTGAGAGAGGTGTGGTGAGATGCTGAGCTGTGGGCTGGAGCTGTGTGTAAGAGGGGGTGGTGGAGAGCTGGCTGCTGTGGGTGTCTCTTAGGGGTTTACTTCTCCCCAGGTACTCTATAGGGAGCCTTGGCAAACCTGGGGAGTACTTCAGTCCCTCCCCTGTGTAGCTAGATTCAAACGTGTCAGAAACCCAAATACTTTCTAATTTTCTTATTTTGTTTTGCTGAAGTTACCAGTTATCCTGCTAGTCTGTGTATCCTAATCGTAATAGCAATGTTTTAAAAATGGGGGAAAGAGGAGACAGTTTATCTATTGGCTCATTCATTTTGCTTTCCCCAAAGTATTACTGGCAGCAATATTTTCCCAAGCATAGCTCTTCAGAGGCTAAAGAAAAGTTAGGAACATAGAAACATCACTAGAGCTCAACTGAATTACTTATGCTAAAAGAGTCCTTTCCTAAGCGGACTCTGAAAATTAGCCCTGTGCTCCTGCAGGGTGTTGCGAATCATTACACTTGCAGCTTTAATTTAGAAGTGCAAGTACTTCTTTCATCTCTCAAGCCCTGCAAAGCTGTTACTAAGGCAATTCCTGCAGCTTTTGGACAGTCTGAATTGATCTCAGACTCAGAGCAGTCTTTAAATCCTTTACAGGTCCCCTTGCCAGCTGCTGCTCCAGAAATGGGTGGAGTGGCCATCTGTCATTTTTAAGCCTACAAATGTCAAATATCCAGGATGAAAACAATTGGGAGAAGGCTGCTAAGTCTTCCCAGCTGTATCTGTCAGCTGAATGAAAAATGACCTTTCCCTGTATGTCTGAGCTGTGACCATCGGTGCGCTTGGAGTCCCTGCTCTCCTGGCTCTTCTGCCTCTCGACTGTCCCAGGTGTGCTCACAGCAGAGCTACCTGCTCCTCTTCCTAAATTCTTCTCCACTAGTAAGGGAAGAGTAAGGAAACGAGTAGACAAGGGATTAAATTTTAATGCTTACTGATGCCGCAGGCTTTCTCTAGCTCCCGCTAGGCTGTTTCCATCCTGCCTGCACTGGGAAGTGCTTGAAGTTGAAGCACTCACACATTAGGTGGTGCTAAACTCTAATAAATGCAGGCAAAGTGATTACTGGAGCTGTTCCCCATCCTACTTGCTGCTCTTGGCAAGGCTCCGCACTCATCTTCATGCTGTGAATGCTGCCCTGCAGCAACGACAGCCAGTTCAGAGGCTTGCCAGTTTGCAGTTAAACTTGCCATCAAATAATTCTTGACAAAAAGTTTCCTGACTACTTTTTTTTTTTTTTCTAAAACTACAGCCAGTATTACCAAACTTAGGAACCTGAATTTAATGTTTTGGGACTTTCCTACTCTTAGGGCTGCTCCCAGGTTGGGAATAGTTGGGGTAGGGGTTGTCACCTCCAACCTGCCAGAACCTAACAACTCTCTCCCCCCTTGCTAGAGAAGATGGTCCTGCTGGCTGCTTCTATTAGTAAACTGTCACCAGTTGCAAATAGAATTGACCCTGAACTCAAGGCCCAGTCAGACAATGTTGTCCTAAACCAGGTACAGGTTTGAGGGGTCAGTCTTACAGATGGCTCCTACAGTTTATGAAATGATGTGCAATTAGGACCTTCATGCACCTACTTTAGTCACTACAAGGCCAAAAATGTAGATTCAGCTCCTAATTGAAAGTTTGGAATGGATGTGGGGGTGAAACCTTATTTAATGAATAGGAATATGAAGATATTTGAATTGTTGTCATAGGGGATCCTAGTTAAAGAAGCTGCCAGTGAGCAAAATTTACAACTGTCATTCACAAAACTACTCTTGACAGTTTTAATAACTCTACTTAGCTATCAGAGAAGATCTAGGATTATAGTGGGAACAGGTACCTCTCAGGACCTGACTTGTACTTCCAAGTCACTTCTCTACTACTGCTCTCATAAGCATTGAATGGGATCCGAAGGTAACAGGCAGGTCCCTCTTTGGACCAAAACCCTGTCTCTTCTTGCTTTAAACTTCTCCCAGACACTTGTTGAATAAATCGCCATTCTATGCACAACAGATGGGTAGAAAACTTGACTGAGGGCTACCTGCTTGAACTCTCCTAGCTACATCTCTGTTGCATTTGAGAGGCAAGATAATAGCAAACCTGCAGTCAGGTACCCAGTAGAGCTGGAGACCATTCTGCAGAGCACAAGGAGAAGGAAAAATGTCCATGGCCTTCCCTGCATACTGCTAAGCACAATTTTTTCATGCTCTGCACATATCTGCAGGCTGTATGAAAGGTAGCGGGATGCAGCAAGATCTGGCATGGAGTATGCCATACTTGCAGCCACCTATGAGAGTTTGCTGTTAAAACATTTAAGAATGACAGAAAGGTTCCTTTGAGTTCTGTTGCATGGGTGAAGCGTTGAGCTGGGAGATCAGGACCTTACAGAATAATCGTGGACAGCATTAGAAAAGAAAGCATATAAAATAGCTGAAGAGATGCTTTGAAACAAGCTTCTAAATAATGAATAATCACAGAGAACTTAAATGAGATCCATAGTACAGCCTTTTGTTTCTTAAGGCAAGCTACCTCTCTTGGACATTTTTTTCCTCTCTGAGAACAAAAGGCAGAATCAATAAGCCAGTCAATGAGACTACTGGAAACCACTTTGAAGTTTGTGATGAAAGAGAATTTTCCTTCCTGCTTGAATTGCAGATTCCTTAGCACAAAACATGGCTGGATCACTTCCAGCTCAGCAAATCCAACTGGGTGTCTAAGCTCCCATCCCACCCCACTGCCCAGCTCTCCTGAGCACAACTCCACCGGGTGAGTTCAATCAGCTGTAGTCTGTGCTGCAGACATTGCTTTTCAAAGTAGGAGCTGAATCTATTGTTTCACCGACCCAGCTCTCGGGAAGTTTTGCTGTGGCCATTTTAAAGGCTTTATATGTTATTGGGGTGGGGGGAGAACATTTTTCAAGCAGTCCTAAGCTCTTTAGCCTTTTGGGTTTTGTTTTTAGTTTGTGTCCATGGGTCAAGAGAGCTGCAATAGCACTATAATCATTAGTGGCAAAATAAGTGTTAAGTTGCATGTAAATTAGCACTTGATAGTCCCAAACAGTTAATGAACTATTGGTTAGAAATGGGTTGGGGGAAAAATGCCTAATTCCTAAATATGAACAAGTCTGAGTGCTACGAACCATATCAGTCTTACTTTTAGCTTTTAAATATATAACAGGATAAAGTTGGATCTCTTTTGACTTTCAAGCTCACACCTGGAGGACAGTACCACTTTGACTCTGGCAGCCAGGGGATGTTTGCTCACTACTTGGCTCCTACTTTACAGATGCACAGTTTCTTTTCGGCAATTTTGGAACTGTTCAGTGGCACAGCACCAGTGGAAGTAACTAGTGTACAGTTATCTGGGCACTATTACATTTTAAACTTACAATGGGCAGTCCTTCTCATCCTTTGCTGTCATTATGAGTTAGAGACCTTGCCAGAGAAATGGGTGGTCTTTATTAGTGTGCAGTCATGTAATACAAGATTGTCCTTGGCCAGGGCAGCTCTCATTCAAAGTATCCCATACAGGGATGGCTTCTGTGCTCTGCATGTTTGCAGCACCTGACAATTTCCTTTCCATTGAGGCTCCTTAATATAGTCACTAATTAATACTTTATGCCATTCAAAGATGAGACCAGAGACATTAGGATAGCAAGTTCCAGCTAGATTAGAAATTGGCAGAGCAGAATGTAGGTAAGCCTCCTTACCCATAAAAATTACCTTGCTAACACTGGATGGCCTATAACCTCTTCTTGCATCTTACTGCACAATCATTCAGCCTCTAGCTGGTGAACTACAGCCTTTCAACCCACCATGGCCTGCTTTCCGTCTGCAATGGTTTGTGCTGCTAAATTAGTGGGACCCAGGAGACCTGGCCACATCCCACCAAGCAGCTCCCTGTACAGGTCTTGGGTCCTTCAACTAATCTCCTTTTTAGAGGGCAAATGCAGAATGACGAACCTTGGTGCCTCATCTTACTAATGGCAAGATGGATCCAGGATGGAGAATGGCTCAGAGAAGCCCAAGAGAAAACATCTCCACCTTCCCTCAACCTCTCCCCACTCCAGAGGACCCAGGTATGCCCCAGGCTTCAGTTGAAGACTTTTAGTATCCCTGTCACCACTTCACTGCTCACAGAAATCCCTACCAGCCCAGTAATTTGTGAAGGAAGCTCACCCAACAGAAGTACTCTGCTACTGCAAGTTGCCTTAAACACTTGGGTTCCTTCTGAGTTAAAGTAAAGCAGCAGGGAGTCAACTTCAAGTGAAGGGTTGGAAAGAACACATTAACCAGCTAACTGCAAAACCATTCCCTTTGACTGAAGGCAGGGAGGCACACTGCATTTTTTTATAGCTTGGTACAGAAAAGAGCACACTGTGTAACATTGATGCAGAGTAAATGTTTCATGAGCTGGCCTCCTGACTGACTTCTCCCCGAGAGGAAGGAGCTGGTGCGGTGGTGACAGCCCAAGTGCCTGCAGGAGTATGTCATGAAGTCTCCAGCAGCCGAGGCGGCTTTCTTGAAACCTGAGGATCTTCCCCCTTGGAATTCCGTAGCTTTTTGTTAAATAATACTTTGGTCCCTTCTTAGCAGAAGGGTGCGGTGCATCCAGCAGATGCTGCACTGACAGACATCGGAGCCGGACAGTACTGGTGACGTGTTTGGTGGCAGCTCTGAAGGCTGTGAGCCTGCCTGTCCTGTACTTGTGAACACATGAATAATTGAATACTCTGTCAGACCATGCTCTTATTTTTAGTAGCATTGTTGCAAATCCCCTATGTGCTACTGAGATCTCCCTCTGAAAGAAAATGTTGTTTGCTACCTAATTTTAACATGGTTAGCAGAGTTTGCAAACATAACAGCCTTGGAAAAACTGTTTCTGTAAGAGAAAAACCTTTGGTTTAGTCTGATACTGTTATTATTCTTCCTCTTATGCTACCTCAGCTCTATGGCAGCAGGACAGGTTAAAGAAAAGTTTTTGTCACAGCTTGCGGTGAAAACAGAAGGTGTAGCAGAGGAGCCAAAAAACAGGGATAAGAAAATAGGTGATATATATCTCAGATATTTTTGCCAGTTATTTAAAAAATGTCACACATCAGGGCATAGTTTCAGCTTCCTGGTATCTAATATGGATGTCAGATTTTTATTTTTTTTCCAGAGTAACTAATTACTCCACATTCTTCTACAATACCGCTCTGCTCCAGTTACGAGTGAACAATAAGGCATCTTTTCACCCAACTCATGCAAGTCCCAAGGTCCTTTTGTAGTCCTACCACCAGAAGGTGCTGAAAAAAATCTTCTTGCTGATAACAGCATAGTGATCCTTACCACTCATAAATGAGATGTAAAAGCCAATGCTGTCTTTTAATGTCACACTGAATAAACTGAAATATTAAGCTGGCCATGAAGAAACGAGGCTCTGGGCATGGAAGAACAAGGGTTACAATGCTTACGCTGCCTGGCAAGGGGATTGAGTTTTGTCATTTATTCTGCACAGAGCTTGAGCAGCATCTCGGCGTGCCCGTCGGGAGGTCAGCGGTGATACTGCTGCGTGTGTGGACACTTGCGTGACCATTTCGCTATTCGGTCTGGCCCCGGGCACCTCCAACGACCCCTAAAATGGAGGTGTTTCTTCCTGGCCTCCTGCTGAAAAGGGGAGCTGCCTTCCACCGAGAGCCACCCGCAACCTTCCCCGGGCGGGAGGGTGTTATTACATGATTTTCCACTTAGTGTCCTCACTTGCTTGCTTTTTGGATCAGCTAGGAAAAAGGGAGGGCTTTTGTTTCAGGAAGGACAGAAGGTAAAAAGCAAGAAGACGGAGTATCCTTGTTTCTACTGTGAGGAATTAATCTGCAAAATTAAGCCCTCTCTAGGCTTTGACCGAGCACCCTGGGGTTGGCAGCAGCTCTCCTGATGCCTCTTGGGTTTGAACGGCTTCAGGATGGGACCGATGCTTTGTAGACATTGTAATCCACATTTGGGGCCTTGGCTTAATTCTGAAGCCTTGTGGAGCACAGCAAACTCTTAACGTGTAGGGCCTGATACAGAGCTGAAAATCCCTGGGAATCCCTCCTGATCCAAAGAGCATGGCTGTCGCATTGTGGATAAGCAAGTGCAAATGCTTTCACACTCTATCTGCTAATGAGTTACTGGGCAGACTGTATTAGTACCATTTTGGGTCCCGATTCTGTAACACATCAATGTGTGCTTCGTGCTGAAGGCAATTCCTCCCTCGCGTGTTTACTGAAAGCTAAATGGTCGATTGGGGAGCCTCAGGTAGCTCTCTGCTTATTTCAGACTAAAGGAGAGCTACCTGTCTCGGTTTTTTCAACTGTCCCTGTTAAGCTAGTAATAGTGTATCTACCTTTAAACTTCACCTAGCTCATTAATAAAATCTTACTCCCTAAATGTCTCAAGCTGGAAAGATTAAGGTCTATGCCCACTAGCTCATGTGTTACGATCACCTGCACGTCATAAGCCATTTAATACCATGTGGAATTGCAGACAAATCTCTTCACGCTTCCCCTTTGCCCAATTCCTCAAATCTGAAAATGGGTCTCTTTGTAATGGAAATTATTTTAATAAATGTATTGAATTAATTTATTACTAATTTGATAACTTCAGTATAATAACTATTGCTCACCTTAAAGATACGTCTTTACAGCATTTATGTTATACAAACAAGGACTGCACAGGGCAATGTACCTGCTCCAAAAGTTTTCACCAGCTTGGACAGAGAAGGGATTGAACCATGTTGCAGATCAGCCCCAGGCTTTGGCATACTAATTGTTTGGGGAATCTTTCATTTCTGTCCTTGGGATTGTGGAGTCTTGAAAGCTTTACTTCTGTAGCTGGTAGAAGACAAAAGCCTATTTCAAGACTGAAGTCTTTCATGAAGGAACAACATTGTATTTGAGATGATCCTAATTTTACCAAGTTCCCCTATTTTAAGGTCAAAAACTGTGGTTTTTTCAGATCTTATACAAAGGCGTCTTGTCTCCACACAAAAGCACAAATGGGAGAAAATCCAGCCCTTCCACCAGGGATTCGTTCCAATGATAAACACTGACTTTGGTTTAGACTACTTTGCCTTATTTCTTTTGTGAAATTTCTCTAGCTTAAGTTTGCAGCAAGTCATTGAAGTACTACCATTCCCTGCTAGGGTAAACTCCAGAGGGATAAAATTTCCTGTTACTGGGGAATATTTGAACGCATCAATTCATGAGTCGGACTTTCACCCAGTAATTCCACCAACAATTTAGTAACATAAGAGGATTACCTCCTTCAGTTCCTATTCCTGTTCCCCAAACTCAATACTCATCAGTCCAATGTCTTCTAATTATTTTCTAGGGCTTCCAACCTCTGTCCAATTGAGCGTTAACTTGTGCAATAGTATCTGACAACATTTTAAGTCTGTTTAAATCCAGCTTAATTTGATCTTTCTCCTTTGCTATATAATTCTTGATTCCTTTTCTTTGTCCACCCAAGTCTCAGGACATGGGCCTCTAACCTGATCCTTTTTCGTATGAATTGTTAGGATTCAGCTTGTGGCTATTGGGAGCCAGTTGGCAGAGCAGCTTTTGTGTGCAAGATCAGGACCAGAGCTGAAAAAAAAGAAGTATTTATTTCTCCAAGGTATAGTCTGAGAGCAGCTGGAAGGCTTGGGCTGTCACTAGTGTATTAGGTGTGAAATACCCACTATCTTTAACTAGGTGAATCTCTGACAGCAGAGCCTGTTATTCGTGCTACCAGCAATAGCACTGCATCAATGGGCCAATTTTCTGTGTAGCCATAAATCACACTGCATTTCTTCATAGAAGAGAAAACCCACTGAGAGAACTGATTCTATTTGGGTGAGTTGTAGTGAAGGAATATTGCTATTTTAGAAATAACCATTATTGGGTTTGATTTGATGTGGAATACAATAAAGCCTAAGCTGAATTATGCAGGGTTACTATAATTATTTTGAAAGCTCAGCATGGAAGAATTTGTAACAGTTCATGTGCTCACATCAGGGATTGCTTCAATTTTACCCTCATGAACAGTTGTTCATTCATTGCTGATTGCAACAATCTTTTAATCAAGAAAACAGCGTGGATATTTTATTCCAGCTGGTAACAGGGGTTGGGGGAAATGGTGAGATTAATTTTACAAGCTGAATTTGAGACCTGAATTTCTTCAAAGTAATGATACTTGCTAAATAGAAAGAAGTGGCTTTAAAGCTTCTTTAAAAGGAAAGACTGTGTCAAATTCAGCCTTTAAGCAGTGTGTTGCAAATGTGCAAATCCTAGAAGCAGCAATGGGAAGGTCTGTGTCACAGGCAGCCTACAGCGGCAGCTTTTCCCCACTGCTCTTCATGTGGCAGCAATGGGCAGGAGCTCTGGTTTGCTTCACCAGCAACAAATTATAAATCACTAAGTGAATAAGCCAGCACACAACAAAACAGCTGGAAGCAAGAATCTCCCCTTCCCTCCTCCTTGCTGCTCAAATTAGCTCATGCAGTGCTTGCTTACTCTTCGATGTCCAAACCCAGCGTCGTACTGAGTACCTTAAAGGCTGGTGTTATTTGACAACAAAAAGGTGGACAGATGCTGCAGCTGCTTCCCAGACAGGTAGATGTAGGGAGGGGATAAGTTAACAACTCTTTTCTGTGTTCTCAAAGTCCCATATCCCTTGCAGGTTTACCCACCACCACAGCTGTCTGGAAAGGACCTTTCATCATTTTCCCGCTCTTCATATGAAAGAGGGGAGAAAGACAGCCGGGAGGATCTCTTTAGGTGTTGTCATTGACTTCTGGGTTTCTTTTCCCTGTGGAAAATGTTGCGGTTAAAAATGTTAGAGGTATCTAGTGAAAGCATGAGAATTCTTGATGAAACTTGTTTTGAGGGCTCCTCCCCCAAAACACAGACACACACACTTTTTTAGCAGAAAATGGTACTTCTGGAGGACAGAAACCCAACTTTTCTGGCCACTGTTTGATCACCTCCAGTACTATGACAAATTCTTCAGGTTCTGTTATAGTCTGATGGTGTCTCCTATCATCATTTTTAAGTAGGCTCCATCCAGATATGAATGGCATATTGCATTGTGGAGTCGCTTTGAAGAAGGACCCATTTGGGCATCAGCAGTGCCAAGTAAGTGTTTAGCTTCGGGTTATTGCATGGCCCAGTTGCCTGCTCTTACTGTGCTGGCTTGCATCTGCTCTGGCTCTGCTGTCGAACAGTTTGGATCCATGCTTCCCGATGGGGACCCTGCTCTGAAAGTAGGATGCTAGTTAGTTAGACCTCTCAGATGGCCCAGCTGAGGAGACAAGAGCAAAGGAGAGTTTACCCCACAGACCTCACAACCGGTTTCAGTGATCAAGTTTGGGAACATGTGAAGGAGATGCCCAGGCTGAGAGAATCGAGTCTCAATTCAGACTTGTGCAAATAGGCAGGTATGGAGCAGGACCAAAGCACTGCCAAGCCATGCAAATATCTGTTTTGCAATCAGGAGATATGAATAAGTAGCCTATACTGAAACAGGACGCACTGCTTTTATAAGTGTTTTTGTAATCTAGTAAGCAGAGGAAAACTGCATTAAAGATGTATTTTTTAACAGTGTAGTGACACTACTAAGTCATGTACAATTTAGGAGCTTTTCTATCAGTATAAAAGGATATGCCCAAGATGCTTTAGCCTTTCCAGGCACGGGTGGAGTGACTCCAGATATCAAAGGTACAACTGAGAGGTTTCCCTCCTCTCTGCCCCAGTAAACTCTTGGTGGCTTCACTGGGAATCTTTAGGGGGCTGTTTTTAATGTTGCCTCTTCTGGAATGCTAATAGGGACTGGGAGACCTGAACCTATTCAAATTGATCTTTTGATATTTCTCATTCATTTGTATATTGAGATTATTCCATAATAAGAAAATGTTTGGATTTGTCATACAGAATCAAGCAGCTTTGATATGCCATACTTCACCCTACCCAGTATCTTCTACATGGAGGGACCTCTGTCATGGTGATATTTTCCTTATCTTTTTAGTGGCATGAAAACTGGCAAGTAAATCTTCTAGAGAAAGTCCCAGCATGAAAATGAAACTCAAATATTTAATCCCCATGGAAACAGCTTATCATTGGCTGGAGGATTTCCCCCAAAATCAGATCATGAGCTTTCAAGAACACATCCTGGAAATGGGGATTTCACATCAAAGCTGAAAAAGGTTGTGGGAGGAGGAGAGAGAGGAGATTTTGGGGAGGAGGGGAACCTGACTGCTGGTGTTCACCCAGCCCATGCAGTCTCAGCCTCCAAGATCTAACTCCTGTGGATTTAGCGTACATGTGAGCACTTCCACAGATTTTAAGCACTCCAGGCAGAAGTGCCATTGTTAGATATTTAATCGGAAAGCAAAGAGGATCATCTTTCTTCTTTTCAAATCTAAATCCCTTGTTAGCTTAATTTCTTAAGAGAGGAACACAATCAGATGTTTTTTCCCCCAATACATTGGAGAGTCAGGCTTTTTTTATTATTATTATTCACTCACAAAGAAAAGTACAAGTTACAAAGGAATGCTTACTTTTATTTGTAGCTTTCTTCTGATCACTGAAGTGCACGTGATGTGTCAGCTCCTTAAATCCCTTTATTCTGTGCCTGAGTTTGTACTCTTCCAAGCATTTTATTTTCAGTCTGCTGTGTCACTTTCTGCTTTACTCAGAGGCTTTTCTTTTAATTGCAACATTTTAAAACTCGACACCCGCATACCATCACACATCAAGACCGTCTTCTCTTAGGTCTTAGATTTCCCACTCCTATTAGTGGCTCTCTACTTCTAGGCAATGATGCAATGCGCTCAATTGTTTATGCCATCCTCCAGTGGCAGAAGAAAGGAAAATCTCTTATGAATGGCCCAGACCACCTTCTACAACCCATGGGTGAACTAGGTCCCCCTGCCCCTGTGACCCAGAATTTATTTTCTTTCTGCAAGTGACTGAATTTTCCTCATACTCTGTTATTATATTTCCTCAAATATCTTGACTCATGACACTTGGACTTCTCTTTTCTGTGGCTTCGTTGCTTGAGAAATGCTGCTCAGGCCATCAAATCATGTAACTGCCCATAATCTTTGTACAGCTGAGGGGGAATGGATAGGTCCCAGCTAGTAGCCCACTTCAGAGCCTTTTATTTCTAGTCTTGCTGATTTGGATCTTGGCTGGGGTCTGAGTAAAAACTGACATTACTTAACAGCTAGTTTTTAAATGAGCTGGCAGCTTCTATTTTCTAAAGGGGCATGGCTGATATGGAATACTGGAAATTTTGGTGACACGCTCTCAACAGAAAAGAGGCCAGGGACTGAATTAGCATGCAATCTGAATTACTGGAGCGTGCTGAAGCATCTCTTTAGATCAAATTAACTTCTTGTCAGTGCAAACAACCCCCACGTGCTCACACCCTTTGGATTATTCCTTGGAACCCGGACTTGTATCAACCATGATGGCAATTTTAGTGACTTTCCATTTCAAGACACTCCTTTTTTGAGTAAGGAGTATAAGTTTGTTAGTGACCTGATCTAATGCCTGGCAGATTCACTGAGCTGTGAGTAGGTTGTCTGCTCCTAAAATTTGCTGTGCTTGAAGGTTTTCCATCAACTACCTGTAAAACAGTGGGACAAAGAGCCTTTGTTTTCCCATTTCCCAAATGTGAAATGAGATAACAGTTCCTCTGAGGCTTGATTTACTGACATTTGTAAAGCTCATGGTAGTTTCTGCTTGGGGATTTCAAAGGGCTGCACTTCTGTCTAGTGTAAGTACCCTGACTTCAGCAAAGCTATGAGCTAGATGAATATCTCATCTCCATCTTGTGCTAGTAATTCCTAACTAATCTTATTAAGTCCTTTCCAGACCCAGATCAATATCTGAAATGCACTCTGTCCTGTAATTAATCTGATGAGCCATGCTATCCATATTTACAAGTCCCTTCAAATTTTTCTTTAGAGTTTTTTATTTTAAAATTGAACTGGTTTAGCAGAAGCAGGGTCATGATCTGTTTCTCGGTAGCTTTTTCATGCCCTTATTAAATATCCCGTACTGAGTACACTCAGTAATTCAATGATCCTGCCCTGGTGAATAGAGCTGGATACCAGGGTCTTAAAGACCCTGCACAGGGGCAGGTCTGGCAGTTTGATGGCTCATGTGTGAAAGGCATCGGTCAGACTGGCCTGACAGATGCATGGATTTGTCCCTCAGAGACACAACTGCATGATGAAATGTGTAGACCTATATGAGTTAGAGCAGCGTCATGTCAGCACTCCTGGCTCCTACCTCATGCAGTCAGGTATCCTCACCAACACTTGGTCTGCTTCAGCTCTTGAGGGTAGGGTCTACCTCTTGGTGAGGACGAGTTTCTGACACCTGCCTTTTGTGGAGCAAAGGGCTATTCAACAATCAGTGATGAACCATGGTACTACTAATGCATGAGGGCATGAAAACACCAGCCTTTAGCTCTATATACCCTCCAGAAAAATGGGCATGTGATCTTAGTTCATTAACAGTACAGATGACTTCATTAATAGTATAGATGACAGCAAGACTTAGAAGTAAGCTGTAGGAACAGAAGGAATAAATGGATAAGTGACCCAATCTTGTTGCCATTGACCAACAGTCACATAGCTCATATATGTAAGAGTGCAGCAGGCAGTAATTAATGCACTAGAATTGTGTCTGGGCTCAATGCCATGGCTGGCTGGTCTAGTGTCGGCCATAACTTTCTGTTTGAGCAGGAGGTTGGACTACAGACCACCACAGGTCCCCTCCAACATACCTTTCCAGGAGTCTGTGACCCTGCCCAGGAGTCCTGTCATGTTGCACAATGCACAAATGTTCACACCCTAGCGTCACAGAAAGGGGTCCAAGGATGGGGAGAAGATGTTGGATACATGCACAGGGAATCATGAGAGAGCTGGAAACAATATCCCAGTGTTGCTTTCTTTTTCTTCATCAGCCTTTAGAGTGCTTCTTTGGAAGGGACTCAACTAATCGAAGGCATCAAGAAGGAGGCACTGGAGAGGTTTATGGCAACAGGGACAACAGGGAATGCAAGGCTGAGCCAAAACACTGAGATACTGGGTGGAGAGCAGAGCAGTCCAGTATCTAGTCTCTAGAGTTTTCCATGGAACTCTAAAGTTTTTGCCATTTAAAGAGTGGAAATCACAAACATTTTTGATCTTAGATTTAATGTTTCTCCACGAGACACAAAGAACATTACACAGCTGAAAATGCAGTACTTGGAATCAGTGAGAAAGTTTTGCTCACCTCTTAGCCAGTGCAGGAGCTGCTAAAGGTCCTCCAAAGGTCCTGTGAGGAGGTTCATCCCAACCCGTTGTATTGTTTGAAGCTTACATGGTCATAGAGAGGTGAGGAGAGAAATGGGCCCTTGCATTCTGTTCTGTAGAGCCTGAAAATACTCATCAGCACTCCATCTATGATTCGGGTTTGGCACAGGTCTAGACTGCTCTTGTGCTCAGTTCAGTCTTGCAGCTGGTACATGTGCTAGTTTGGATGCAGGGACTGTTTAAGAACATCTTCCTTATCTCTGAGAGCATTTGCATGCCTCACTGTTCCCCTTGCATAAAGAGGAAGGCCTGACCATCCAGCTTGTGAAAATCACCCCACAGCTAGGGCACTTTTGTATTACAATTTTAGCCTGGGTCTAGTGACCCAGCCTTAACCTGGAGAGCTAACTTGACCAGTCAGAAGAGTGCCAGCCTGCCAGGAAAATGGCAAGCTGTCTGCAAAGAGCTGCTCAGCTGGGCTGCTGCTGCGTGGGATGTGAGGATGAGAAACCCTTCTCGGTTGGGACCTGGGGCTCAGCTTGGCCACCACACATGTAGGCTTCACTACCAGGGTCACACAAGCACCCCTGTTCCCGCAACTAAATTTTAGGAGAGTGCTTTGCATAGTTTGAATATCCCAGTCTTGGGTGGGGGAAAGGGAGCAGCTCCAGATCTCCTCTCGCCCTTCCTCCTCACGGGAATTAAACATGAGAGCTAAGTGCTTGCTTTTCTGAAGCTATTATTGGCAGCCAATGCAAAATGTCCCTTTTCATGACAAGTAAATGACCTGCTAAGTACAAGCTATAAAAATTCAGGTCATGTTTTCTGTTTCATTAATATGCTGCCTGACAAAGCCTTTGCCTGCTGGGGCTCTCTGCTGGGGAATGGGAGAAAACCCTTAAGGATTTCTCACTGTCATTATTAGACAGAAAGGCAAACAGGCTTCTAAAGGAAAGAAGGCTCCCAAAAGACAGGCTGCCTTTGTGTCCTGATCTCATGAGCAACCAATGGAGGAGGGAAGTAATGCCACTTACACACACAGTCCCAGTAGTGTGGGGTTCGAATGCTTTTATGTTTCACTAATAGCTGGGCCTGACTGTCCCAGAAGTCAATAGAAAGGTTTTCCTTGATTGCAACAGGCAGTAGACCAAAATGTTATTCAGCCACAGAAATGTTTGTAAAGTTGGTAAGGATGGGAGAAGAGCAGTATGAATCGGAAAGAGAATCCAAGGGATAGTCTCTCTGAAATGCTTTTCTACAAAAATCATAGAATCATTTAGCTTGGAAAAGACCTTTAAGATCATCAAGTCCAGCCATTAACCTTACACTGCCAAGTCCACCACTAAACCATATCCCTAAGTGCCACATCTTCACGTCTTTTAAATACCTCCAGGGATGGTGACTCAACCACTTCCCTGGGCAGCCTGTTCCAATGCTGGATGACCCTTTTGGTGAAGAATTTTTTTCTAGTATCCAATCTAAATGTCCCCTGGCTCAACTTGAGGCCATTTCCTCTTGTCCTATCGCTTGTGACTTGGGAGAAGAGACTGACACCCACCTCACTACAACCTTCTTTCAGGTAGCTGTACAGAGCGATAAGGTCTCCCCTCAGTCTCCTTTTCTCCAGGTTAAACAATCCCAGTTCCCTCAGCCGCTCCTCATAAGACTTGTGCTCCAGACCCTTCACCAGCTTTGTTGGCTACTGCAGTGTTTGGGCCAGTAGCATCAAGAATTTACTGGAAATGGTTGTTCTTTCCACATAAAACTGTCTTTCAGAAATCAGAGAAATGTATGCCTGCAGGGGACATCCATGACGGGTTCAGAGGGTGTATCACTTCTAGGTGTAATTACAGGGCTTTCCCATAAAGGATGTAGGGAAGATGGACATGCTTGGCTAAGGCTGGATTAACCTGGATTCTGGATCCAAAGCCTTTGCCCTGTGTAGGGAATTTGGGCTTGAAGGAATTTGAAGAGCATTAGGTTTTGCTCTTGGCAATGTTGAGTAGGACACATCCTGCCTTCTTGACTGCGTTATCTGGGCTTGCAGGGTGGTAACTGATGTGCTGGCAGTGAGGTCCTGCTGCCCTGCTTAGGGCTGAGGTTTGGCTTTCCAAATGCAGGTCAGCTCCCATTCCTCTCACCTGTCCTGCTTCCTCGACTATAAGCTGATACAGTGAGTTTCACATGGCAAGCATGGAGGCTGAGATGCAGCAGAAAGATCTGAAATGTAACCTGACAGGTCAGTGCCATTTACAGGGTTACAGATATTTCCTAGAGCCAACAGGCATTTACAGGTTTGGCATCCAGGTGTCCTGCTGAATCACTTCTTGCCAGAGGTGAGTTTTAGGGACCAGGCTGCTTTGTGCCCTCCTCTGTGTTGTTCACTAACATGTACCTTGTTCTGCTCTTGCCCAGAATGCCGATGTTTTGGAGCAGCACCATCAGCCTCATTGCAGGGATACTCAGCCTGCAATGAATGCATTGATTCATAGCTTATTTTTAAAGCCAGAAGGAATTGATATGCTGATCTGCTCTGACCTCGAGCATGCAGTGGGCACAGGAGTATTTATAGGTCTGTTTACAGCATTCTGCTCTGTGTACAAGCCAATAAGGCCAAGTAAAGAGCAGGATCCCTGCCCCAACATAGGTTTGACAGCCATTATAAGCTCAACTGCTTTCTTAAGGTATTGCCCTCAGTAAATGGCAGGGCAGACTGGCCCTGCCAGTTCCAGAGCATGTGAGCAGAGTCACCCGTGCACAGGACTTTTTGTGCATACATCTGTGGCTTATCTGCAGCAGAAGCAGAAATAAGCTCCAGGTGCAAGGACAGAGTTCTGGAAAATCCTAGGTCTGTGCTTTAGTGTTTCTTAGTCTCCATGCTGAGCCTGTCCTGCGTCTTCTCTTGGGGGATCATCTCTCCTATGTTGTAAACATTTTGAAGCAGCCCAAAGATGCATAAGGTCACTGGATTAGATGGTTGAAACAAGCCTAGGGAATAAGAAATAACTTGTAGGGAGGTGCTGGAGAAGAGCAGGACAGAGTCACCACCAACTGCAGCTGCTACAGCTCTCCCAGTGTAATATTTCTCAGCGTGTGTTCCCTACTTCGTATTTGGAGTTGCAGGCTAAGACATAGCATGCTCCAGAGCACCATAGTGCTGCATCTCAGATGTGGTGATGAACTGGCCTCCCCAAAGCTCAAGTACTCCAAGAAGATAAGCTCTCTTTTATATGGGGAACTGAGGTCATTAAAATTGACACAATACTAAAAGTTACCTTGCTTTCCACTTGCCATCTCCTGTCTTCATGTCTCACAGCACATAGCCAGTGTCCAGGGCACTTCTCTTTCTCCTGTGCTTAATTCTGTTGCCTTAGCTCTTGATGTGTGGTGGGTGTCCAACCAGAAACCTGAGCATTAACTAAATACATTAACTAGATAGATTAGCTAGTTTTTCTTCCTGTTCGATGTCACATTTCTGCAGGTTAGTGCCCCGCAACTGCTTTTGGACCATCAGCAGGACATAAGAAGCCCTTGTCATTCTCTTTCCACTAAAATGGCAATTACAATATTTCTTAGAATAAGATTTTCATAGCTAAATTTTGTTAGTGTTCTGGTTGACATGTGTCCGGTCGGGTTCAAATTCCCCTAAGAGCCTGCCTTTTTCACCAGACTGTATTTGTGAGTGAACATGTAACTGACTGTAACTTTGTACATCCCCCAGATGAAATCCCTGAGAGGGAAAGTAATTGCCTTTTTACATGCAGAAATGGTAAAAACAGCTGGAACTAATGCTTTGATAGTTAAGAGAATCAGTTATTAATAGTTCTGCATGGAAGCAGCACAGCCACTGAAGCCCTTGCAACTGTGAATCTCACAATCTTGCTCTTGGGCAAAGTATATGCAGTCACCTCTAATCTGTTCCATCTCTCCACAAGCAGCTCACCGAGCAGTGCGAACAAATTGCCTGGAAATGTCGTCATCGAGCTTCATCTGGCACTATCTCCCCTTCCGTCTAGGTCATTGATTTCCTCATCTCCTCTGCGTTAAAACTCACATCATACATTAATTTGCAGCTCTCCAGTACTGAAGCAGCTGCACCGTGCCTTCCCCGCTCAACACCAACAGCTTTCAGCCTCTGAAGTGTCCTTTACTGCTGCTCATATGAAGACCTCCTGAATGTGTCTCAAGTGCCCACCCTGCCTGCTACATAACAGCATGTGCTCTGCCAGCTTTTGTTTCATCACAAGAGAGCTTAGAGCTGTTCTGCTTTCGGAAATTGGGTAAGATTCGGTCTCCTTCCTACAATGACTCAGTGTGCTGGAGAAATGACTCCTGCCTTGTACGAGCAGCTACCGCGGAGCTCTCAGAGCTGTGCCAGCCTCTGCTAGCCATCAGCTGCCCTCTGGAGAGCCCCTTCACCAGCAAGGAGCTGGGGCTGCTCCACACTCTGGTCTTATGATTGCTAAATATAGAGTCCATTGATAAATAACATAAATGCATGAAGGGCGCAAGAACCAAGTTGTTGCAGAGTCGTCTTAGCTAATACAGGCTTTTCCTCTGTTCATTTGTCCATGTCCCTGTGGCCTTTCAACACCAGCTTTTGCATTTTGAGTAGATATCTCCGCACACCAAATTCATACTCAGTTCTCTTTGCAAGAGTGTCCAGAGTTGGCCATTCAACGTGTAATTCAGCCCAGAGAAATGATTCTGTAAGAGATAAAGTCTTGTTTGCCTACTCACTGATGCTGTGGTCGCTCTCTGCTTACACTGGCCAGTTTATTCCCAGTCCTGGTCTGCTGCTGTTGTTTAATAGCCAGGTACCACTCAGATCCTGTATCAGACCTGTTTGCTGAGCTGAAGCCAGTTCGGGCAGCTAAGCCACAAACTTTTGCCTACTATAGGTTTGCACAGCTATTCTCAAGGATCTAATCTGGCCAGCATAAACTTACTTTCCCAGTGTTTTATTAGGAATAATAAAGTCCCACCTTTCCTCAACACTTGTAAACTGAGTGCATCTGACATAGAAATAAGTGCGAGATGGCGAGGCCTCAGATGTGAAGCCCTTACTCCTAAATTAATGGTGATCTTAACAGGAATAATTCCATTCAAAGGAAGTATCAGATAAAATTAGTCTATTTCCTTAGGGAAGTGTGTTCTTTTATAAAGCTCTGCTGATCCTTTTCTTTCTAGAAACCGAATTGGCAGTGTCTTTGTTTTGCAGCCAAATTCCTCATCCTAGGCCTGGAATATGTCCGGAAAAATATTTCTAGAGAATCCCCTGTTATAAATAACCTGGAGGGGGGAAGTATTCTATGTATCCTTCCTAAAAAAAAAAGAGCAGCAGGCTGCAAAAGGGTATGGAGAAAGGGCTGATCTCTCGTACAAGGGGAGGAAAAAAAATCTTGATCTTGAGGCTGATGTTCGCAGTGTGTGCTCTGGGGTGAGTCACATGAAAGGCGAATTGAGATAAGAGCAAAAATTCCTGAAAGAAAACTCTGTATCCCTGCTTACAGGGTCTTTGCTGTAGAAATAAAGGCACTGCACTTCCCTGTAATGTCTCCTTGTTAAAAGGTGCAGCACCACCAGCTCCCCTGAGCTTTCTGTCTATGCCCTTGCTGTGTATTTTCTATGTATAAAGCCTCTCGGGAGTTTTTTCTTTGTGACCTGTTTATAGAAGGTGCTGCGTGGTCAGCCCGTCCCAGCCCTCTTGCAGCTGTTACAGCCACACCGTATTCCGCCTTTAGCCACGCTGGCTCTTAAGCAGTCACACGTGAACTTTTATCGGGTTTATGTAGTTGCATGTGAATATCACTAGATGTCCTCTACAGCTAAGTAGCTTTGTCATAGTCTGTGCCAAGCACCACACAGAAATTCAGTTAAATGAATCTCAGCTGTTTAAGCTGTCTTTTTTTATAGCTTCATTGTCCCTAGTCCATAGATGCACAGCAATATTCCTCATTGATAGCCTGAAGGAGCGATCTGCTACCTCTGACCGCCTGGATTTAGAGGGACAGCAAAGCTATTGTATTGGCTTCATGCAGATTTGGAGCCAGCTGGCCATAGGAGCACCTCAACTTTTTCCTTGGCTCATTCGAGACTGAGCCATCAGGCAGGGCTCAGGCTTTGGTTTCCTTGTGCTCTTCTCCAAATTCAACACCAAAGGCCAACAAGCCTGCGGGGCTCCGCTCTAGTGAGATGTGATGCCGTGCAGAATGGTGCGTGCACCTCCGTAGGGCGCAGTCAGGTCCAGCTCCCTGCTCCAGCACAACCCAGCTGCCCTCCAGGCAGTGATGCCAGCAGCGCCTTGGGCTAGCTCACGGGAGGGCCACCACTTGCCCTCAGACCCCATCTCCACCCTCTGCCTTCTCTGCAGTGACCTCTTATCCCCGGCTACGTGGCACCGGCAGGAACTTCTACAGACAAAAATCTTACCCGTTGCACTGTTCCTGCAGGGAAAACATTGCTTGGTTTGTGCAAACAGTCCCTGCCTTGCTGCCGTGCTGTGCAAGCCCCTGTGCAGACTTCAGCTAGTGTGCGGAGTGCCAGGGGCGGGCGAGGGAAGCATCCCCAGCCAGCCCGAAAGGCAGCTGCCAGCAAAACAAGCCAAGAGGCTCGTGCTGCGTTAACCCACTCAGCTTTAATATGGGATTATAAACAGCCACATTCATCTAGCCCTAATAGTGAAATATTATGCTATATAAATAATGCGTCCTCTTATTTAGAAACAGTTCGCCTCAAGTATAGTCTGACCTGAGCAGTTCAGGGACTGCACGGTCACTTTAATCTATTAAGTGAAGCTGAAAGAGACTGGAAATGTCATGTGCTTAAAGCTGTATGGAGGGAAATGTTGGCTGAAATTTTAAGTCACTTTTTTTCTTCTAGCTTTGTATTAAGTTCCACGGTTTGAAGCGTTGCTCATCCTGCACTCGCATTCCCCTGGGGAGGGCTGGTAAAGAGGGGGGGTCCTCATGCCACTGCCTCTGCTGTCAAATTGAACATGAAGTTTTGTTTGAGGGCTCCTTGGGGTGACTCAGCAGGATACAAAAATGCACTTAAATAGGAGTCGTATTGTGTAAGCGCTCAACCACAGCAGCAATTCCCCTTTAGCAATGTTGTTAACTAATACGCACTACAAGAAATTTAGTGCTGCTCCAGATACTGGCTGGAATTGAAAGCGGAGGTTTTGGCTTTCCTCCTTACATAATTTTAGTATTTCTTATGGGCAGGAAGGCTACTGAGAACTGAGGAATACCCCGGAGACCCAACGTGCGGGAGCCAGGCCACGGGCTTTTCCTCTCAAATGTTACTGACTTTGTATGAAATGCATCAGAGATTTTCAGGTTTGGGTGTCTGAATATTGGGCTTGGTTTGGAAATACGGCTATCTCCAGAGAAACAGAAACGTGCCTGCTCTGAAGGGTGATCTGTTTAAGATGCCCAAGTACAAAGCTGGATGCTTAGGTTTAAAGATCTAAACATGCAACCTTTGGCCTACCAGTCCCAGGACTGCTGTGTCCCCAGCATTTCGTGACAACATTTCCACACTCCCTCTAGGGTGTATAAACAACCTGCTGGGTTTTGAGACTCACTGATGGGTACCGCTTACCGGCAGCTTTGCCAGTGCTGCCCTCGCTCGTCGCAAGATATGCTGATAGCAAATAAACCAGATTCCTCATAGCCAGCCACCTCCATCGCTGCACTGCACAAAGCTGCTGACAAAGTCTGCCCTCAGGAAACCGAGGAGGCCGTTTTGTCCCAAAAGGAAAATTTGCAGCCAACAGAGGAGCCGAGTTTTTCACCAAATTCACGTGCGTATCTGTGACTCCTGTTGACAAATGTGTGTCTTACAAACCCAGCTGTTGATTCATGTGAACAAAACACCTCTGTCCCACGGTTCGGTCAGGAAAGTCTGTGGGAGTTCTCCTGGACACGTCTCCTGTGTCTTGAGACAAGGTGAGATTAGTGAAGAACTTGCAGGGTAAGCTGGCATGGGCGCCACAGCTGGGTGTGCTGTGGCCACTCGCTGTGGGTTTGCTCCCTCTCACCTCCTCCATGCTGCTGGACCAATGCAGATTTTGAGGCAGAGACTCGTGGGTCTTGTTTGTAAAATGTCCTCTCTGCCTCTTACTTCTGTGGGAAAGACAGCATGGAGGCTCTCGTTTCATGCAGGCCACGGCGCGGTGCCAGACTGCTTTGGGTAGACGTTTTCAGGGAGTACTGGGGTGTATGTAATGCTAATTTGGCACAGGAGGGGAGCTGGGGCTGTCCACTTATCCGTAAGAACCAATTCGAGTCACGTACATCTGCTTTGTGAACCAGCGTGGAGGTGGGCCCTGACCCAGCAAGGTAAATGAGCAGGTGCCTAAATGCAGACCCCTGAGATGCTCTGGGCATTTGGCACGTGCCTGAGCACCCGCCAGGATTGTGCCCAAGATGCTCCCGCGGTAGGAGACGGGGCACAGCCGGACCGACCCGTCCTTACTGACACGGATTATCCTCACGTAGCTACTGCCCGCATCCCCTGCGAGGGCAGCGTGCGTAAATGAACGAGTGCACGCGTGGAAGCGGGACTCTTGCTCCGGTCAGCTGCGAGGGGAAGGTGCGAGGCGGCAGCGGAGTCTGCCGGTGACGTGTGGAGCGCTGCTTTGCTTCTGTCTCCCAGCACCAAGGGCACAAAGGAGAAGAAGGAAAAGTAACCACTGCCGGTGTGTTCCTTGGAGTCCCGTCTGGGATGAGCCCTGGCGCGTTAAACACAAATTCTGTTATTGCGACAAAAGTCGATACGGCTTCCTCGCACTCAGTATGAATTTAAGCATGTGTGTGCGCGCGTGTAGGAGCCGGTCCCCCGTGGCATAGCGTGTGCCATGGGGCACGAACCGCATTTGTACAATCCCGTGCCCTCCGCTTGCTGCCCCATCCGCCAAGCAGCCCCCGCCGAGTAGCCCTTCTCCACGTCCCCCACCCCGACCCCCCCGCCCCGTTTGCTGGTGGCTGCCCAGACCCCCGCGGCCCGCAGGGTCGCTCCGCTCCCTTTCAGCCACAAACCCCCCAAAACTCCTCCTCCGGGGTGCCGGGCGGGGAGAGGCGACGCACCGGCCGCCCTGAGCGGCTTAAGGTACCGCCGCCCGCTCCACCTTAACGCGGCGGCGGCGGCTGCGGCGGACGGGCCCATTGCCGCGCCGGGGGTCGGCGGGACCGTTCCCCCCCCACCACCACCAGCACCGGGAGGCGCGCCGCCGCCCCGCGGCATCAAAACGAGTCAAAAGTGAAGAAATAGGTGGCCGTCACCCAGCCGCAGGTGATGGCGGGTCCCCGCCGCCGAGAAACCCCCGCCGGCGGCACCCGGCCCGGCCCCCGCCGGCGGGGCCGGGCTATTTATAGCAGCCGCCGCGGCGATATAAGGGATGGCCGGCTGCGGGCTCCCCGGCCCGGGCCGGCGGGGAAGGAGGGAGCGGGCGGGGGCCGGCGGGGCTGCCCGGCGGCGGGCGCCTCTCGGCGGGCATGGGCGGGCGCTGAGGGCGCGGCCCCGGGTGAGCGGGGCTGGAGGGCTCGGGGCTGGGTGGCGCTTTTGGGGCGGGGGGACCCAAAAGCCATAAACCGCAGTTCGGTTTGCTTCTCCACACGCACCCCACCCCCCCCGCCACGAAGCGAGGGGGTGCGGGGTAGCGCCGCCAGGAGTTGCGGCGCCCCACGCGTGGAAAGCGCCGCGGGAGGGGTGGGATCGCCGTGACACCCCAGCGGTAACCGCCGGCGGGGCTTTCCCCTTTCCTCTTTTCCCCCAGTAACCCCCGGTGAAATGCGGTGCCGCGCTCTGGCATGAGCCCCGCCAGGAGGAGCGCTCCCCGGGGCACCGCCGCTTTTTCCCTCGGGCCGGAGATCGGGGTCGGGAAGAAAGGGCTGTCGCCGACTGTCGCCGCGGAACCGCCGCTCTCAGCAACGCCAGACGCCGGGCTTGGGACGGTACGGTCGCTTCGGGGCGCCGGGTCTCGCTGCGCGGCGGCGGTGGGCTTGTCGTGTCCGGGGTGGGGGGGGTTTCTTTCCCTCCCTGCCGAAAGCTGGGAAAAGGGCTTATAGAAAGCGAGGGTTTGCACCGCCGTGGGTTTCACGTTGTCTTCGGGGTGCGTGGTGGGGAGAGGGGGTCACCCCGAGTTGTAATGCAAGATCTTGAGCTGAAGGGTTGTTGGATTTTTTGTGTGTCTGGGGTTCCTCCCCCCCGCAGCAGAATCAGAGCCACGCTGAGCTTCTACTTTCCTACCCCTTGCCTCTTCTGATCTGTGTATTGCAAGATTTCTTACCTTATATTAAAACTGCTCTTGGACACTAAATACTTCGTGAAAGCTTCCAGATTCATGTGTTTGAGTTACTTCCTGGACTTTTAGAAGAAAGAGACAGATACTGTCTTTAATTACAAAGAAACAAGGAGAGGAGGAGGGTTTGGGTCTTTTTTTTTTTGGTTTTGCTTTTTCTCTGTTTTAAGAAAATTAACTGAACCACAGCTGAAGGACAAGGACTTTTCAGCTCTTGTGCTTGGGATTGCCAGCGTATAGAAAGAAAACTTACAACTTTTTTTTTTTTTTTTTTTAAATGGCTCAAGAGCCCTAGAAACACTGTTTAGAAAAGCTTGCTTCCCAGACGAGAAACTAAGAAAAAGCCACGCTGGCTGCAAGTTGAGGGGCAAGTTAAGAGTTAGACCTTGGGTGGACCACTCTCAGCATCCCGCGCTTGGCTGCTCTGGTAACCCTCCCTGTCGAGCTGGGAGGGTTTATGCAACAAACTGGGACTTTACACCGTGGCAGCTCAGAGTAGAGGCTGGGGTTTTGTTAGAGGAGCAGAGCACCCAGTGGAGTCCTGACCCGTGTGTGAGGCTCTCCCTCAGCACAGGTAGCTGCAGCCCTTCCGCACCCATCAGCAGGCACTTTTCCACATTTAGTCGCCTGATATTATGAAAGTGTAAAAATCTAAGCCACCAACTCCTTAGGTATCTTAAGTCATCTAAGTTCAGATCTTGGTAGCAGGCTTAAAGGGATGCTACTGACTGGAAACGTTCTATTTATGTCTTACCTGGAAACGGTTGTTCATACAGTAGTTGGTACTAAGAACAAGCACACCAACTCTGTAGTCATACCTGGATATAGATGTGCTTTCTGAATTTCCACTGTGAAATTATCCGGTTAGCTCAGGCCCTTTCTGCACAAGACAGATGCATTTCGAAGGCCTAAAACTGCATGGGTCAGCTGTCATTATTCCTCTTTATGAAAGGTGTGTGTTGCTCTGAATCTGTTAGGGGCATTGCAAAAATGGGGTCTATTAATTTAAGAAAAACTAGAAGATAAGAGAGAGCAAGGGTGTGGCTAGGAAATTATGAAGTAATCGGTTCAAAAAAACCACCTCTCGGTAGCATAGCTTTGGACTGCCTAATAGAGACAGGATTTCTTTCTACGTACTGGAGTCTGAAAATACAAAGCTGACAGTATCTCTTTAAAAATACTAGTGCATGTAGAAGAATAAGTGTTCTTCATATTATAGTTCTGCATCAATTTGTTTGACTTCCTTTGATTTTGGTCCTCCATTCCAGGAGATATCCCATACAATTGAGCGTGTAGCCCAGATTGCAGAGGGCCAAACACCCCACCAGCATGACTCCCGAACCAGAGCAGCTGTACCAGGGTCAGAGCTGGCCCAGCATCTGTTTTCAGAAATTATGTGAAAGGCAGTTTCTATTTATTGAAGTTTTGGTGTTTTTTTTCACAAGCTCAAAATTTTTTGCAGAGGAACTAAGAATTACAGAAACAAAGCTTGCCTTATTTATGGGGGGGGAGTTTTTGGTATGTGTTGCGTTGGGTATTTTTTTTTCTTAAACTAGGACTGAGGCTAACAAAAAGGAGGAATAAAACTGTATCATCTGGTGATTAGAGAGGACTTCTTTCCTTCTCTCCGCACACTTTTTGGCACTGAGAGAGACATGGCATTTGGGCACTGGAAGGAGGAGGATAAGCCCTGTACATAAGCTGGTGTTGTCATTGGCAAAGTACTACAGGAGGGCACCATAAGGACAAGTGGATATAGGAAAAATGAATGTGATGAATCATTATTCTTGACATCATGCTGTGGTTCCTCAGAGCTGCTCTTTAAGTGCAGACAGGAACAGTGTCCTGTACCGAAGACCTGCATGGCCCTTTAGCTTGCGCCATGTGCTACCAGTGGTGTTTCACTGTTGATACCTTCAGGGCAGAAACTCTACTGCCTTCTGCTCTTAATTCTGGAGCGCTCCTTGAGGAAAGCTGTTTGGCTTCATTCATTTCTGCCCTTTCCTTTTGAACTTCCCTCTTTGGGTGTGACCTATTTTTTGTGGCTGGGTTCAAGCCAAGAGCCTCCACCTACCTCCTGCAGTTACCAGCGTGGGCATCCCTGCTGACCTGTTGGGTGCAGGTGAGTCAATTCATTAGGATGAATCTGTCTGTCTAAACGATGAAAGTTTTAGGCTCCAGACTTCAACTGGACCAGTCTTAATTTGGTTTTGCCTGTTTGCTTTGTTTGCTTTGCACTTCTCCAGCCATGCTGTCGCTCCTGGTGGCTCCTCGCTCCAGCCTCGCTCAGCCTTTGCAGCCTGCACGGGGCCTCTGGTGCGGTGTAGTGCCCCTATGCGCAGGAGCTGCCCTTGCCTCAGCGTTGTAACTTCTCCATGACTGCGCATCCCTTTATCTCTCTTACCTGCAGAGGTGGAGGCAGGAGGGGTTGCGCCTCAGCATGGGAACATGCAGCCCTTGACACATCTCCGGACTCTGGAGATGGAGAATATTAACATGAATCCCCAGGAACGAAGGGGAGAGTGTTTTTGCGTGATGGCGGTGTTTGCATAAGCTTTTAGTGTCATAAATAAGGAGATCAGGGTTGGGGGGACAGATTCAATATGGAAAATATGGAATTCATTTTCAGGCTTCCGAGACAGTACTATAGACAGGGCTGAGGAAGAGGAGTGGTGTTGAGATATGGAAATGTGCCTTGAAAGTGACCTTTCCAAGATCATCAATGTTATTCTTGGTGTCTGAGGCACCCAAGTTTAATGAAGTATAAAGCAGAAGGGCTTGGGAGGATTTGGTCCAAGTGAAAACAGAATGAGCGTGGGACTGGCAGATGGGAGGAATGTTAGCCCACTCCTTGGTGGAGTTATTGCTTCTTTCTCCTGTTGTTGCCTACAGAGGGACTTGACAGAAGATACTTAGTGGGGAGGCGAGTACAGCCTTCCTGTTCTACTTGAATGTCACTGGCTGTATTTTTCTCCATGGGGAAACGAAGGTCCAGTGCTCCAGTGGGTCACATCCTGAGTGTTTGTATCCAATGTAAATCCAGAGCAAGCCCATCAACTTCAATAACATCTGCAATAAGCCACGACTGGCTCTTTCTGAACAGAGAGGAGAAATGAACAGCTGTAACTTCAGATACTGAATTTTTTGGCGTACTCATTTTTTGAGATTTATGACTCTCTTATTCTCCATTTGAGAATGTAGTGGAGCAATTGCTGATCCATGCATGCATGTATATGTGAGGAAAAAGTCAGTGGAGGAGTAATACTTATGGAAGTCTTGCATAGAGATATGCCGAACTGGCCACCTGTTCTTAGATGATGAAATAATTATACAAAAATATGTCTCCTGAAATAATGATTGAAGGAGGAGGTGGGGGCAGGGTTGGGGGAGGTTAATGATATTTTTAAGTGGTTGGCTGTACTTATAGTACTTACAGTACTTATTACTGACTCTTCTGCTAGTTCTACTGCTTCAGACACTAATTCTTCAGTAAGCGGTGGTTAGTGCTTCACAGACATATAGGTTTCGTCAGAGACCAGTCCAATGGCTGGAGCTAGCGGAAGAGATGAGAATCCTGCTTCCAGGTACCTTCTCTGTCACAGGCTGCCCAAAGGCGGGTTGGCTAAGGTCAGCAACTCTTATAGATACCCATAACTGTGAGTCTGCTTCTCACTGAGCCTACTTTTCTTCTTTCTAAAATGGTGTGGTAGGAGTTTCTTCTTTGTTGGGACCATGAACACAGTAAATGCTGAGATACTTCAGAAGGCATCTAAGTATCTGAGATACCCTGGGATTGCATTCCCCTTCTTGCTGCTTTGCTTCTGGCCAGAACTGACCTGCAGAATTGCTCAGTGCTTCTACAACTGAGGTTTCTTATTAATTTTTGGCTAAATCTTTTTTGCCTCAGAATTTGTTTACCATTGATGGGCTTGAGATTAAAATCTTGAACTACTTTCTTGTACTTTCTTCTACCACTACTACACAGCAGCTTAAAAAGCGTGCTGATACCCCTTCACCTTCTCCCAGATAACATAATGCCTGCCTTGCCTTCTTTTTCAGGTCTGCTTCTGGTAAGAATGTTGTAACAAGTATATAACTTTGTGCAGTGTGGTAAAAATGGTTTATTCTTTCTTCATCCCTCTCAGCCCTTCACTATCTAAGCCTTCTTTGTTGCTGCAAATTCCACATAGTTTCATACAAAGCCTCTCTTTCGGATGTACAACAGTCCTCATTCCCATATTAACTTGCTAAACCTACCTGAAGTGGGCGCTTCATGTCATGGAGGGGAAAATCTATGTAGTTTTGCAAAGGTGGGGGAAATGCCCCCACATGGTTTGCTGATCTCTGCTCTCTCTGTTTGGTTATTGCCAACTCTTGACTGCCTCTGCCTAGTTCTTGGTCTAGAGACGAGTGTCACTGAGGACTTCTGGGCACTATTTTGCATCTGAGTGGTGACTTGTCTGGCCCACCATGTTTGATCATTACCACGGGTTTATGTAGTGACTGTTGTTAGTCCACTGAAGACCAACCAGCTGCTCCAAGTCTCCATCATCTCCAGTGAAAACAAGTACAACTGCATCAGCTTGCAGCCAGATTACAATAAACCTGCTCCCTGGGCTGTGGGTTAACCCTGCTAAGTATCTCCTGGGGTCAGGTCCGTTACTCTTGTATGTGAAAATAAGTCTTGGTGTGCTTTCTGATTTACTGGAGTGTAAATAAAGCAAGAAGGTCTTTCACTTACAGGCTCACTCATCAGCATATATTAGTAACGCTCATCAGCTCTTGACTGGAACTTTGATGGCATAATTATTCTAAAAGGGTAACATATTCAAAACTACCTGTGTGACTTTGGGAGTTAGATTCCTAAGAGTCTTAGTCATTATTTTAAACAAGTATCAGCTTTTTAAGCCACACATGCTCCTGGAAGTTTTAAGAAAAGGCTTCTGTTATCATGTCTTTAAAATGATAGTTTCTAGGATGAGTGTGGCAGCTCTGCCACTCCGCTCATTTCAGATATTAAATAAGGAGGTTGAAGAAACAATTAGAAAAATACCGTGGAAAATAGATTCTCATGGGTAGTCTTGCTAGAGAGGTCCAAGATGTAAAACTGTATACTCTTCAGTCACCTGACAGCAGGATGGATGTGAGCATGTATTTTCAGCTATGTCTTTAGGACGGCTGGGAGGAAGACTGATGTCTCGGCCGTCACTGTAGACAGAGTAAATCATGCATTTCTCCAGACATGATTTGGTGCACTGAGTTCAAACAACTTGTGACTGGAACTGTTTGGGTCACCAGGGCAAACATGGTTATCAGAAGAAATGAATAAACTAAGAAAACAGTCTTGCATACTCTACTATTTATGTTTGTGTAGGTAAGACTTAAATTTGCTATCAATCTTGGGTTTCTTTTTGAGCATGATGGATTAGTCTTTGTACTTGTGCAATTTTTAAAGCATTCCTGTAACACTTGTAATGCAAAATCCATTTCTTTCGCAACATACCTGTGAGATAGGGACCTACTATTTATCTCACTTGTACAGCTGGGGAACTGGAGCATTCAGTAAAGCTAAATGCAGCACACAGGATCACACAGGAAAGTCTGCAGCAGGACAGGCACGAGGGTGCTGAAACTGGGTCTCAGTTCCCATGAAAACCACCGAGCTCTAGTCCATGCTCTTCCCAGCAGGTTCCTCCTATGTGCTTCTGAGGCAGCTTGGGGCGTTTCTGTGGCTGGGCAAGTGGGGTTGGGCTTTTCTAAGGAGGAAAGCTCAAGCTTGGTGATGGAGGGAGGAAGATGATATATGTCTGGAGGTAAGATGGGGAATGGGGAGCATCTCCCAGCTAGAGATGCCTCCACCATTTCTTCAGCGAGCCCAGCTTCCCTGATGCTGGCACAGGCCGCTTCATGGCAATTGAAACTCCATTCCTCTGGGCAAATCTCTGCTCCTCCTGTGCCCAGAGCCAGCTCTGCTCTTTTTAATAAAGTTGATGTGAGTGGCTGGGTTGATGATGAAGCCATCTGCCCCGCCGCTGGCTCCACATCTGCTGCCACTGTGCCATGTCCCTGTGCTGCCTCGGCTCCCTGATGGAGGAGAGCTGCCTTTGCTCTGTCCTGGCCTTGTGAGGGGCACCAGTGTTTCGGTTTTGGGGGAGGAAGCTGTCACAAAGCTGGCAGGAGGAGGTTTTTGGGAGGAATTTTTTGTTTTGGTTGCATGGTGAACAGTAACAATATGAGTTTTATTGCTCAGAATATATCCACATTTATGGGATGCTATATTTAAAAAGGAGAAAAAATGAGTCATGGGGAGCTATGCTAATGCTAAGTATTTATGTCTACCTCTTGTGAGGCTGAAGGCAGCGGGAGTTGAGCAATACTTTTGTGAAGTGTCTAGAGGATTTACGGATCAAACTAAAGCCCGCTGAAGTCAGCTGTAAGTCATGCTGTGCCTCTCTCGGGGCCCATATCATTTACCTTGTGCTGGTTACCATGAAATACTCTTCTTGAAAAATCTGGGAGCGCTCAGTGCTGTCGACTTCCCCGGGCTCGGGCGGCAGCTCGCTGAGCCGCAGGTTGCAGCAGAGGTTTTCCCCTGCCAGCGGTTACTGCTCCTCTGCTGGAGAGTCACCCCTTGGTCACAGCCAGGGGATGGGTGTCCCTGTGCCTCCCAAGCCATGCCTACAGCACCACGGGAGCAGGCAGAGCCTGGGCACATCTCAGCTTCTGCCCTCTCCTCTACAAGAGCTGTGGTCCCAAAGAGAAGTAAGATCAGGGGTCTGTGGCGGTACACGCTTATGGCACGTCTTGACGCTCATTCAGTTGGCTTGCACTTAATTATGAAGTGCATGTGTTGGGGTTTGTTTGTTTCTTTTATTTAAAAGTTCCGTAATGAAATAGCGTTCTATTTGAGAGTGCCAGTGAATTCAGCTTTCCAGGTGCCTGCTTGCCAGCATGGCTCAGCTCCAGTCACAGGTAGAGGAACGTCTGGGACTGGGGTTTCACTGCTGGGTGGGCCAAGAACAGAGGATGGAGATGGACTCGCTGTGAACAAACCCAGACAGCGCGATGTGCCCGGGAAAATGCAGATTTGGTAACAGCAAGGTGTTCTGCAGCTCCTCTGTTTTGCCCACTTACTTGAGAAGAGGAGTTTTCAAAGCGAGCAGAAAATAATTATTAAACTGAAATCTTCAGGTTTATTGGGCATTTTGTTTGTTGCTAGGGGTTTTTTTTTTAAGAATTGGTCATATCAGGATGAAAATGTGCATGTTTAAGCTTCCTTCAATATATTTTTGAGGGGTACACTGGTAAAGAGAAAAGGCTGTAGTAGTATAAGGCTGGTTCTGGTTTGTGGAAACAAATACTTGCTCATCTTGCAAATGTAAGAGGGGTTGAAAAACTTTTGAATAGGGATCTTGTATTTGCATTGCTGAAAGCACAAAGCTTAATGGTGAGTCCGATATACAATAGCTGGAACAAAACCCCACCCAACCCAAACTAAAAGGATGTTAATGGACATTAGTGTAGTGGGAATCCCATCCGTTTTTTTCTTGAACTGGCCTTCCCACTGTAGCATGTCTCCAGGCACCCGGTCACTCCAAAGAAGCATTTAGAGGATTTTCTTCTGTAAGTTTGTGAGCTTGAGATATAAGCTCTTTACCAGTTGGTTGTTGTGACACAGAAAGACTCTAAAAAGGTATGAAATGACAAAAAGTAACAGGATGCAGATGGAATTTAATCTTTCAGGCACATCCAGACACTGTTATCAGGTCTGTCATCTGTACTTAACATACCCAGATGGCTCTTGAGTGGTCTGCATAGACAGCTGGCAATTTAGCAGAGATCGTGATCTTCAGAAAATATGTAGCTAATGTCTTGTGTAAAACATGGTATGGAAGTATGAGCGCCACCAGTCTAAGTACAAGACTTGCTGGGTGGGGAACACCTATACCTATAAGGTAGGACTCTTTGGGAAGAAGTCATTCAGTACCCAGCACTCAATCCCAGAGAGTCATGAAGGGCGTTCACACAGCTTGTGCTGTGGGGCGATGAACTGGGAAGGGGGAGGTCACGGAAGGAATCCCTTTGGCTCAGTAGTGCTAGCAGCTGAGCTGCAGTTGCAGACTGGAGGTTGGTTTGATGGCTGCTGGCGTTTGGTGGGGACAAGAGTCCCCAGCTAACCTCAGCGGAGGAGGAGACATGCCCCAGTGCTCTGGGAAAACCCTGAGCTGTTGCGAATTGTTTTTGTGAAACAACAGTGTAACGCCAAGTAATGCCATGTAGCTCTCAGAGTAGCGTGTGATCTTGCTGTTAAGGTCCCCGCCTAGCCACAAGTCTACGTCTGACATAACCGTCCTTTGAGAACAAGGCGAGTATCGTCTGAGCCCATCCTGTGCGTGCCCTGCTTCACTTCCACCTGAAGAGACCTTGGTGGTAGCTGGTGACGGATCGTAGCTCTGAATTAAAAGTCCGAAGGTTACGATGAACCGTAGCAATGAGGTGGACTTGAAAGAGTCCTTGCAGCTCTTCCCTCAGAAAATATTTTGTAGCTTAAGGGCAGAGAGCTTGGAGAGAGCCTTCTCTGTTTCCTCCACATCCTGTGGATGCTTTCAAATTTGATCTGCAAACAGGCAAAATAGCAGGCATGAGGAGCTGAGTGAACCATTTGCTTTTCTTGAGGTTTGGTCTGGTCTGAAGAGAGACCGAATGCTCTGTTAAAATGCTCTGCTGAGCATCGTTTCCTCTGTGCATTCTGCAAAATGGCTCCGTGCAGCGCAGAGATACTGATAAGATGCTGCATCACCCCTGTCCTGTGAGCAGCAAGTGGTTTGCTACATGAGATTTACCTATGGAGTATTAAGTCCATCTTCAAAAGTTTGACTTGGACTGAATGGCTGCGGAGCATGAAAAGTCTTTCATGTTCATCAGCAAAGTTAGCCAAGGGGATATATAATTTCTTATTCTTTTTGCAATGCAGCAAGACTGTTTAATTAAGCATCTGGGATTTGAATTATTAAATAACAGAACAATTTCAATCTACTTTTCTGTTGGTAAAGATCTCCAGCAACCCATTTTTACTCCTTGGATTTTTAAATTACGAGCTTCAGAAACTCTTTGAACCTCGGGAGGACGACTTACTGCATCCGGGAGGGCAGAGAAATACAACTCTTATTCTAAGGTCTCCTGAGCACAGCAAGTTACTCCCTGTTGTTTACATACCAGCCTCACAAGAATATGTGAATAAATGTTAGGTTGTCGAAGCAAAGCAGCAAAATTGTGTTTTCAGGCATATCCTGCGTTGAAGCATCTGTTTGGTTTTGTGCAGTGTAAGAATAAATCCTTTTGCTGCACAAAACACTGGGAGCAATTGTCTGATTTGGAGGCCAGATTGTCTCATCTGTTTGGGGGTAAAAAAAAATAGAGAAAAATAAGAGTAGTTGCAGTTTGCATGGGCTTGGGATGGCTCACAGAGGTGGATGGGTCTAGCCGAGATGTGGGAAGGTACAAAGAGCAGTTGTCTAAGTCGAAGTGGTGAGGGGTTGCTGAGCTTGGGCGGTGGGTGGAGGTCTGCCACCCTCAAGGCAGGGAATGAGGAGCTGGGGAAGGAGGTGAGGCAGTGCCTGCTAGGGTCCATGGTGGGGGCAGAGGGGCAGGCAGCTCTGGGCAGGGTGTCCTCTCAGGCAGCGGGAGGTGAGGGACTTGCTGACAAAGCCGCTTGGCCCCAGCAAGCTCCCAAAATGTCTCCCAAGCTCAGGAGCGCGCCGGCTCCCCAAGCCCTCCTGACCCCAGGCTAACGTGCTCTCGCTCCTGATCGAGACCGGTGCACTTCAAAAGCCTTGGTGAGTGGAGGGGTGGGTGGACACGGTGGGTGGAGCCGATGACCAAAAATACCATTTCCCCTTTCTAAGGCTGGGCGTGTACCAAACTTGTGTCTCTGTGTGGTAAAAGAATATGAACCAAAAGTGCTGAGAGATGCAGTGGTTAAATTGAAACATGCTGTGGCAGGATGAAAGTAATCTTGTCCCTTACCAGCCCTTAATGCTTTGGGGCTTTTTTTTTTTTTTTTCAAGTGGCTGCAATCCATGCCATCTCTATCTGTGCCTTTAATAGAGAGATTTTTTTATGCAGAAACATGTCAAGACACCATCAGGGTAAACCATCCCCTGTTGTGTTATACCTCACAAGGTCAAGATAAAACGTAAGGATATCTACAGTTGTCTTTCTGTTCAAATTTTATTTTTGCAGTGTCCTTGAATGTACTGAAGCATGTGAAAAAGACCTCTATGTGGAGCAAATGTCCGTTAGGGAGAGCCCAGCAGTTCAATGAAGGGCTAAATCCAAATTTCTTGCTCTTTCTGTGAGTCTGCTCTGTAAAATGACGCAAATGAGAGATTCACCTGAGTTGCCAAGACCAAGGCTAGCATCTCTTTGCTTGGCGTTTAAAAGTAATGGAACTACACAGGCATAGGAATGGTATGAGAGATCTACCATAACACTCTGTCCCACTGTTTTTGAGAAAAGACCTTGATGTCTTGACTCCATTGTGACTTTGCAGCAGCATAGCTGTACTTCACAGCTGTGTGGTGGATGGAAGTTAAAAACAGATCTTTCCAGGCTCTGATGGCAGAGCCTAAACATTTCTATGAAACTTCTCCGCCAACATCTGTAGGGGGTTGAAACTCAGGAGAATATGAGCAAGGAAACCTGTTCAAACAGGAGAGCAGGGTAATTGAACCAAAACGATGCTCTGGAAGAGCTAATCAAGGACCGGGAATTCTTCTTTGAAAGTAGTTCTTCATTTGACCTCAATAATTTAGACTTGGAAACTTTGTTCAGTTCATACGTGGTCTTACCTGTGAAACGACCCTTCCCATTGCCAAGGTAAAGCAGAAGTCCTGTACACTTTTGGGAGCCAGTGCTCTGTACCACTGCAGGTACAACTGCACATAGTACCACTCGCATTTAAGGAAAAGTGAGTGTGTCCAGCCCCAGTAAATGATAAGCAATGTGGTGATACCGGTGTTTAAACAACCTTTTTTATCCTCTTGTCCCATCAAAGGTCCTTATCCACCCCTTTGCCAATACCGAGTGGTGTGTTTGCTGTCTGCGATGCTGCGGGGAGGGAGGTCTCGGTGGGTTGGCTGTAGCCCAGCACATCTCCTCATCCCTCTGGGACAGCATCTCTTTGGGGAATCCAGCATCACAGTTTCTGGAAATCTGTTAATGCCAGCCTGATCATTAGATGGAAAGCATCATCTTTGGCATGGGGCACTGGGAGGCTGAGTACCTTGAAGGCTGACTTCTGAAATCAGTGTAACCTTGTGTGGAGTGTTTCTTCCATGAATGGTAGAACCAGTTTATAGGGCAAAAGCAGAAGATGGTATTCTTTGGTGAAAGATGCTTTGTGGCAATGGCAGCAGAGGGTGTGCCTCTCCTTTTTCCTTTAACTGGGAAGAGACTCTGCTGTTGCTTTTTCTTTTCTTTTTTCTTTTTTTTTTCCTAAATGGCAATTGATTTTTGAGGGGGGTTTATCTTTTCCTGAAGTTGTGAGTGAATTTCTGATGTGATTGCACAGAGGTAGTGGTAGTTGGAGCCCTGCTGTTGCCTTGTTCATCGGAGGTGCTTCACGAGAGTGCAAAACACTTCTGAGGTATGATTTCCCATAGCATGCTAATCCAGTGAAGTGCTGTAGACTTGCTTGCTGGCACTGTTTAAATCCATAATGCAGCACCACCTGCCAAACCACGGGGCATAATGGAAGTGTTAATGAATGTACATATATACCCTCCCACGCAGCTGCAAGTTGAGTGACTTAAAAGTTGAGGCAGAAGGTTTAGATTCAGCATAGAAGGAACCAGGCTCAGGGTATCCTGATGGAGGTCTGTGCTGAAACTGGAGGGTAAGGGGTGGCCACAGGGGTCTAAAGTTGGGTCTACCGACCCATAGGGTGCTTTCAAAGATGCGTTGATTTTCAGCTGCTGCTTTCTGATATGTGGTATCATCCACTCGTGATGTGTGAGAAGAAACTTGAGCATTCAACAGCAAAGTGCAGGTACTGAGCAGCACCGGCTGGGAGCCCGGTATGTCTTTTCTGAAGGGGTGTCCTCGTGGGATGCTTCTCTCCAGTGCTGGCAGGGTGAATGCACACAATAGGAGGGAGGACTTGAATCATGCATGGGTAAACTCTGTTCCTCAAGCGTGGTTTTGCCAATTGCCCACGGGTCTGAGTGTCAAGGTATGCGTTTGCCACCGGGAGGGCTTGCCCGGGCTGGCAGGGAGCGGGAGGAGGACAGCAGGGAGGGAGCTGACAGTCAAGGAGGTTGCCAAAGGTGAGGGCTGAGAAGAGGCGCTGGGGCTGGCCTGGCACGTGGCTGGGTTGCTGGCGGAGCACGGGCACCTTGTCCTCAGGCAGATTTGTGGGGACGCTGTGGCTTCGCAGAGCTGCGCATCACCACGTGTAGAGCAGAGGAGGGGGCAGCGCAGCCCCCCCCCCGGCTCCTTACCCTGGTACACGGCCCCCAGCTCTGCCAACACTCCTCTTTCAGACAAACCCATTGGATTTGCCAAGTACAGAGTCGCCTCCCCAGCACGTTGTATGTAAATAAGAGGCTCATGCTCTTGGCAGACACTGTAACGAGCCTGGAAAAAATGACTGTTATGGGTCCTGGGCCAGTGATGAGATCTTGGAGTCTTCCAAGTGACAGAGTAATGACACGGACACGGGAAACGCCTGGAAAATAGCCTTCCACATGGTTCTGGGATTTAGAGTCATGAAATTCTACCTAAAATCTGCCAAGTGCCTATTTGGGTAAACCTGGGAGATGGTGTTTATGTGAACCTGGGAGATGGCTGTTCCTTCATCTTCTGAAGTCCATACTGGTGAAGCTCTACTAAAGCTCCAGCATCACAGACTAGCATGCTCTGTGCTCTTCTGTACCTGTAAATGAGTATTAAATGGATTGCAGGGAACTAGAAAGACTGTCCTTGATCCAGGAGCCTGGGAAAATTGACAGAGCACCCTACAAGCCTGCCCTGTGCCTTGGGGTGTAGAAGTGTTGCAGAAACACCCGTGCTGCCCCACAGCTCACAGGTAGTTCCAGGGAACACTGGGATGCAGAGAGGGAATGGGTGATCTGTCTTTTTCCATAGGATATGGACAACAATAGTCTTTTTGCCTAGAAAGGACAGTCATGAGTCGAGTATTGGAGAAGATTTCCAGTAGAGCACAGGTTTTGGACATAGCCTGGAGATCCCTGCTCTTCTCACCTTCCTCCGTCTGCCCCAAGAGAGGGAGCATCAGCCTGGGACTTAATAGGATTCACCCATCCCCTCGTGGAAATGCTATTACCAGGGACCTTCACAGCCTTCAGCTCTTTACAGCTGTCTGAAGAGATGCAAAGTGTGTTTGCCAGCAGGGAAGGGAGTCTTTAAAAAGCCATTTACATCTCGAAAGACATCCGGTAGCAACACTGGAGATGTAAAAAGCATTAAATACTGAATTGAGCTTGACTGGAAGACAAACTTGGAGCCAAATGCATTGATTGATTTGCAGGAGGGTGACTGGAATGAGATGGCCTGGTACCCTTTCTATCCATAAACCATCTCCAAAGCATCCATGGGTGCCATGGAGTCTGTGCATTGGCTCAGCCATGCCTGCCCTGTGCCTGGCCTGATGTCCATAAGACTGCAGTGCAGTGAGCCATCAAGGAGCTGGGTGGAGAGGTGGGTGCACAGTGCGGTCAGGATACTGTAAAGCACCCCTTGTTTTGGCAGGGGGATGCAGGGAGATGCATGGAAAAAATGACTGTTATGGGTCCTGGGCCAGTGATGAGATCTTGGAGTCTTCCAAGTGACAGAGTAATGACACGGAGCTGGGAAACGCCTGGAAAATAGCCTTCCACCTGGTTCTGGGATTTAGAGTCACCTTCTCCATGGTGGAGAAGGCAGGGCAGAGCCGTGAGGATAGTCCATGCTGGGCAGATCTTGGCGCTGCTCAGTATTCCCCCCCCCAGCTCTGTGCTGCAGTGCACATATTCGTCCCATGGACTGCTTCTGCCTGCCCAAGGCAATGCTTGCTGAGGCCAGGAGGGCTGTGCCGTCCACATCTGGCTGTGCCATGCACATCTGGCCGTGTCGCCAGCAGCAGGGCCACATGCAGGCAGCAGAACATCTGGCTGCAAACCGAGCACTGCCACAGCTCTGGGCTATTGGTTCGGAAACCTAGCTGAGCAGTATAAGAGCAGCAAAATCACCCAGGGCAGTGGATTTGGGGTCTTTTTATTGGTGTGTCAGCAGGCTGGGATATGTAGGAGGGAAGCTGCCCATTTCCAGGGATTGTGCGAGCAGGAAGGGCAGCTATTGGAATTCGAAGCCGCTTCCTCCACTGTAAATTCGTTCTTGTTGTGTTATCTCTGGCTGGGCAGGGCAGGGGAACAGCTTGGCTCTCTGATTTTTTTGCTACAGTATGTTTAGGTCAGCTTCATTGGTTCCATGATAACATAAGAGAGGCATTCCTGGCCTCACTAGTGAAGAATTTTCAAGAGTAATACAGGAATCTGTCATCCCCTGATGTCTCCTGAGGGCTTTGGAAATAAATGAGTAAGGAAAAGGATGGTGGATTTAAACACACGAGAGGTGATGGAAGTAAAAGTAGCTGAGCCATCCACTTCCTCAGGCCCCAGTTACTGTGCAGGGATGCTCTCATCTCATGCCTTGGCAAAAGGCTTGGGTCAGCCTCCACTGGACACGCCTAAACTGGAAACCATACAGTTTTAATTGAGCTCTGAGAGATACAGGAATGAATCTCACGTAGCTGCTTTCTGGTTGTATATCTGGATTCTCCTACAAAACCAGTAGCAGCAGTGCTGTAACTCTACAGATGACCCAAATCTGACTTAAGTGTTGTTTTTAATTAGAAAAATAATAGTCTGGTTTCTGCATCTGTCTATTGGCTTGTCAGAGGGACAGGAATCTTCTTACGTCTTTTGAAAAGGGCACTACATCACCGAGAGAAACAGGCTGAAGATTGATGGAGTTGTTGTGGGAGGTGGAGGAGGAATTGGGGGAGGGAAGCAGAGTTTGTTTCGGATGACATTTGTCAATATGATTGATGCATGCTGTGCTGCATTTACATACAGATCAGGACACCGACAAGCATGTGCTTCCAAGTAAATGTGAGTGAGCCCCAGAGCCCAGCCTGGCTATGGGAAAGCTGCTGCTCGGTGCTACAGCGAGGGCTCCTTATCGCTTAAAGATTCGCAGCGGGGGGAGACGGGGGACCGCCTACCACCTAAGCAATTTCCAGTGACGTGGCTTTTTATTATTATTATTTGTTCAGACTATAATTCCATGTTTCCTGAAATAACTACCAAGTATTCGTCAGGCAGCTACTGCCTTTAGCTGCCTTTTGTGCAAATCTGAAGTGCTTCATTACTCCCCCGGTGCGTTTTCTTTCTCTTACAGTAAATCTGAGCAGCATCTGTGTTGTGGGGGAGGCAATGCGATCTTGGGTTGAAAAGGAGAAAAGGTCTGGCAGGCACAGGAAGCCAGTGAGGAGTTCAGGGAGCACAACCCTCGGGGTACAGCATCTTTTTGCGCTGGAGGAGAATTTACAAGGCCACTTCCAGGACACACAGCTACATCCCTCAAATTCTAAACCCAACCGGTTGCAGCTCTTTATTGCTGGGCTGAGGATTTTATTTTTAAACAACAGTTGGTTTATGACTTTTTTTCCCCCTCTTTAGTAGCAATCTGATAGTGCTTTGATCGCTGCTCCAAAAGGAAATGCCTGTAATTTCCTGTGCGGGTCTTGCCAGGTGCTGGGCTCCATCAGATCTCCTGGAAGCTGATGGGAGTTGAGAGCGCTCTCACCTAGCAGAATCCTCCTTACTAGAAAACCTCAGAGAGTTGAAATTTCACTTGGGTTTTGAACAACTTAAGGCCAGAACTACAAAGGGCATCAGGCTCTGGCTTCCTACGTGACAGATCTCTTCCATGCTGCCTTCCCACTGAAGACTTGCACTCGGTCCAGCTTTTGCTTGGTGTGTCCTTTTTGAGGCATTGACCGGGCAGGAAATCTGACAGACTGGAGGAAACCTGGCTAAGAGTTAATCATCTTTATTTAATAATAATTGGCGGTGGTTGTTCATACACCTACAGGTCCTTTAGGTCTCGAAGGTTTCGGACACGGTCATGCCTTCTTGAGGGAGAAATTCCTGAAGTTCATTTGGTCCTGACCAGCATGACTCAAGGGAGGCAGCTGCCTCCTAAAAGGGCATGTCCCGTGTTTCAAGGGTTCTCAGTAGCTCCCGGTCCAAGGGATTGCCTGCAACACATAAAGCTGAACTATTTTGGTACCTGGCGAGCATCTCTGGGTGTGTCATGGTGGTTGTGTGGCTGCAGCCAGCAGTCTGCAAGAGGAACAGAGAGGGAAGCGTTCAAATCTTGCAGAGTTTCAGCCCTGGAGGCATTGCATGGAGCTGCTAATGCTTGCAAAGGGGCCAAGTAAAAGGGCGTAATCAAGTGAGCTGTAGCCAGAGGAAGAGTTATTAATTGCAACTGTAGGAGTAGTTGGCAGCCTCAGTGGCTGATGGTCTTCCTCGGCCTCAGGTGAGGTTGGTGTCTTCAGGTACGCAGAGCTCTGGCAGGGCGTATGTGAAGAGCTATCCATGGACCAAAGCAAGCCGATGACAGGAAAATTCCCTCGGCCGTGGGCTGATGGAATTGGTCAGCGTACATACATATACCTAAGTATATGCTAAATCTCAGCCTATTGCTATAGCGGCCACAAGCTCCCTAAAGTTGTCAGTTTTGGAGAGCTGCAGCAGAGGAGGGAGCTAGTGGTTCCCACGCAGACTCTGCTGCAGCTTTTTCTTGAGGTTTCATAACAGAATTAAGCAATTTGTGTTGCGTGTTGCCATGGAGACCGTAAATCACTGTCATGCTGGGCTTCTCTGTCAGGGAGCCAGTGTCTTTAATTGCACTAACCTCCCCTGCAAATCCAGGGCTTGGTGCTGAGCTCATTTACCTGCTGTAATGGCTTTGCCCTGGGAGCTCTGCCTCCAGAAGAGCAGAGCTGGGACCGGAGATAGAGGTGCTAGCGCATCAAATATCAAATATCTGGGGTTGATTTTATTATGGTCGTATGTGGCCACACCTTTGCTCAGATGGAAAGAAATTACGGTTTACACAAGCTGAGATCTGTCCCACTTGCATTCAGGGCAAGTTTTGCAATGAGGATGGGGATTAGATATACTACCTACGTGTTACGGTGACCTGTTCGGGCTTGGTGGTCCGGTTGCACAAACTAAACTGAATTTCTCTGTCTTTGGTGTTTTTCTATTACTTGGCTGCTCTGAGGGGATAGCTCAGCCCTTCCACTCCATCCCCATGTCCAGACAAATAAATGGGGTTGTATGCAGTTTATTCTGCCTCCATAAAAAATCCTTTTTGCGGAGGAGGCTCAGTCTCAGTGACACTCTTGGGTCAGCGCTTCTCTTTTTCCTTGCCATCTACCCTACAAGTAGCCACATTTCTGACTGTCTCAGCATTACTGGCTTGTGCTGTCGGGACACAGATCTTGCCAGTGCGTATGAAGATGATGGTAATAATCACCCTCCTTCCAGTGACTTAACCAGAGCCCTGACGGCATTCGTCAGCGTAGGTTATGGATCCTTCTCTTGGCTCCTTCAAAATAAACAACTATATAAATTGTAAGATGATTATCATCAGAGCTTATTAGCATATTACCACATGCTGCTTTGTATTGAGACAATAGATAAAAACGTCTGTGCTTCAATTTTCTCAGTCAGATCTACAGCAAACACGCTTATTCTTGCTCCCATCTGAGCAGGACTGTGTCAGTACTCTTGCCAAAAACACATGAAAATCAGCCCAAGTCTTGCGCACTTGCCCGTAGCGACGTAACCAGCTGGTGTGGAGCTCTGCACACCTTTGGGAGTGTTTAATGTTTTCCAGGAGGTGACATATGTTTCTTTTAAGGTTTGATTTATTGGCTGGTTTAGATGATAATCTTGTCAAGGCATGAGCTGTCTTCTTTGGTTATCAGGGCAGGTGGAGGTGTAGAGGGACTGAAGTACTTGGCTTTTGGAGGGTTTGCATTGCGTACCTGCACGTTGGGAGCACAGGACCTGCCATCTCAGTAGAAGGAGGAGTGTTTCCATGAGCAGTAGAAAGAGCCCTGCAGAAACATCTAAACTTGCTGCCTTTTGACACTCAATAGAAGTATTTGACTGTGCATGCTAGCATCACCTAAAATGTGGGGGGTTGTGCTTAACAAACCAGCCTACAGTTCTTGACTTTTCTTTTTTTTTTTTTTTTTTTTTTGTTCAGTTCATTTCTTGCTGTTCTCCCCAGAATACATGATACTCAGTCTGGTAGCTTAGATGTACAGTATGGCAAAACTTCTGGAATCGGTGGGAAGCAAATGCCCTGATTCAACCCATAAGCATGTTGGTCAGAGTCACAGTTTGTACAATGGGCTAAATATTATCCTAGTACTTTGGAGAGCGTTCCATGCAAGATAAGCTGGAGGCTTCTTAGCAGCAAGTTAAAGAGGCTGGTACAAAATGTCAATGAAGATGTAATGCTTGTCTGCCGAGCAGTAGCTTGTGGTTTTGTGATGAGGTCAAAAATCGTGCACAAACGGAGTATGGTTTTCACATCCATGGCCTGTCCCCAGCCCTGTCAGTAACAATTGGTCTTTCATACTGCCCAGCCGGAGCCACTTCGCCATGTAAAGAAGGATAGAGTGAAATCTTGGCCACGGGCAAAGCAAAAAATTGTCATCAAATGTAGCCAGGATCTCTGTCCTAAAGAGCCTGTGAGGATTGTCTGACCCAAGCAGGATTACGCAGAAAGAAAATTTGGTCTTCCAAGCAAAAATGAGAGATTTAGTTGGAATTTGTAGGTTTCTATGCAGCCAAGCATGCTGCTTGTTGATGGTGTGATCTTGTAAATCGGAGAAAGTTGCTTGCTCTCCCAAAAATGGGAGTAAGAAACTTTTTCTTGGGATTATGGTGAGGAACTGCAGTAAGACTGGTTGAGAGCTCAGCTGGTGCTTGGTCTCCTCCCTGTCTAGCAGCTGTTGCTTGCAGTGGAAATTCTTGCTGTTCTCAAGAATTTCTCCAAAGATAGTTTAGAAACAAGCAGACTTGATCATGTTTCTTCTTGCTCTGAAAATTTTGTCTTGTCTCAACTTGGACAAGAGGCCTTTGCAGTTCTTAGAAACTGCAACGAGCTCACCTCTGTGATCACCTTCTCTCTCCCTCTTAAGGAGTTTTATTTTTAGAGGAGGAACTAAGACATTTCCTATATATTTGGTTCACGGAGAAACATCCAGTACATGACCTTAATTAGAGGTCAAGGCATTTAAGCTGTACACCATGTAGATTATCCATATGGCAAGTTATTCCTGTATTTGCAGAAGTTTCTCAAACGCAAGCTGTACCTTATCATACCTAACATGGTGCTGGAGAGGATGGAGGAGAGGACATTCCCTCATTTTAAAAATTGAGGGGTTTTCTCTTTTCACATTGAGCTGTGACGGTAGGTGGGAATGTAACTCCCCAAGTTGCATCCTGCTGGCACTAGTTGGATTACGGTATGGTGATCAGAGGCAAGAAGTAGCAAGGAAGCCTTGTCCTCATGCCTACCTTGCGGACAGAAAAGGCATACAGTGAATCACTCAAGTTTCATCGTCTTGATATTGTCTTTGGGCATGCTGTGGTTTGAATGGTGCTCTCACAGCATGCCTCGGGTCACCTGCTAACACTGAATGTTTTGGAGGGTTATATTTTAGATTATGGCTCAAATTCCACAGGCTGCTTTGGCCTGAGGATCTTTTTTCCATAAGTAAAACTTAGACTCAGATATGAATGTTCACAACTCATTTTATTTTGTCTCCTTTCATGCACTTACCTGCATGTGTGGGAAGGTGGGTGTGTAGTGGGGGGGAAAGCTGCTTAGCAGAGGTGTGAAATGACTGTGAAAAGCCCTTTCTCAGGGGCTGAGGTCTCCAGTATACAGTAAGGAATGTGGGACCCCCAAGCAAGTGCCTTTATGGTTCAATAATTTGGATTAAACTGAAACAGTGATTTAGGAGAAGGGAACTAGAGAAACTAGCAAATGAGCTCAGAAGTCTGATATCTTCTTCAATATGAAATCAAACCATTAGGGGGTTATGCTCTTGTCTGTTTGAAAAATGGTCCAAGTTGGCTTTTGGGCCTCTTTGGAAATGAAGTGTGTTCTGTTTGGAAAATATCAAAATGAAAGAATTTCTGGGGAAAAAAAATATTCTATCCTATAGGCTGAAATAAAATTATATTAGTTGGTGGCTCAGCTTGCACTGTGCACGCAGCAGCCCTGCAGTCTCAGCTCCTAAGCACCACCTGGGCCAGCTGCAGCACCGAGCGCATTGGCCTTGCTCTGTGCTTTCTGAGAACAATAAAGTTAAAATTCTCATCTTAATGACGAAAATCCCTACGGTTATTGGGGAAGCCTCCAAAAGCTTGTATGCGATAGTGAGGTTGCAGATCGAGATGCCAGCAGTTTAGGGAGGCTTCCCCGGAGCAGGTAGTCCAGAGCAGTCCTCGTCCCCGCTCAGCTCTGACCCCAGCCAGCGCCTGCAGCCCGAAGGGCGCGAGCAAAACCAAAATGGATGGGAGCAGGTGCCTGCACAAAGTGTCACCACAGTTGCTCCCGTGCTGTACGGCTTGTGTCAAGAAGACCGATACCAAGGAAATCAACTGCCCTCTCTTGAGCCTTATCATTAATTAGGATGCGTTATTTTATTTTATTTTTTGCTCTCTGAAAAACCTCCCCGAAAATGCAATGGTCATTCAGATTTGGGAGATGGCCACCCATTGCCTATGTGATTTGAGTGAGCATCGCTGTTGCCCATGTGCAGCAGGCGGGGAGGGGGGCACTGCCTTCTGCAGCATACGTATAAAACTTCTTGCCTGGCTGCTTCTTAAATAAGCAGTCGCTGCTGGTGAGTGTTGAAATGGGCCGTTCAGCAGTGGCTGCCTCTTGTCCTTTCTCAGCACACGTGTGCCATTGCCCAGTTGCACCCGGTGAATTTTTTTTTCTTCTTTCTTGAAAGAGTCAGTTCCTCTGCAGCTCACCCGAGATGAGGGGAGCGGTGCGACCGTGCTGCAGGGGAAGCTGCTCTCCTGGCTCTCCGGGCTGTGTCATAACCACAAAAACCAGTCTTCCTGCCACGGCAGGGTTGGGGTTTTTTGTTGCTTTTTTTTAAAAAAAGGAAAACAAAAACACCTGTCGTTCCTGGCCTGCTGCCTTCTTGTTTTTATTTCTCAAACTTGAAAATGAGGGAGAAGAAAGCAGCTAAGTGCATTTTTGTCTGCCATTGGAGCCAGGATGGGACCTTTAACTTCGTTTTCATCCATCACCACTGGTTCTGCCTGCAGATCTGCCCCGAGGACATAACATGCCATTTAATGTTTGCTGTACCCTGGGTTAAGCAGTGAAGGGTGGCAAGGCTCTGACCTCTCAATGGGATTTGATCACTGGCAACTGGAAATTATCTGGAACGTGACAGCTGCACTGAGCTGGAGTGATTTTTGGCATGGTCACCTGGGCCCAGCCCCTGTAAGAAAGGTATTCAGATGATAAGTTTTGCACACGTGTTTGGTGTCAATTAGTGATGCTTGTAGATGAGGCAGGAGTAACCAAGCCAGAGTGGTGGGGTTGTCTGCACTCCTAAGTGATGGGTCTGAGTTGCGGTAGAGCTGTTGGGGATAGTAGGTGCTGCCGGTCCTGTCCGAAAGGACTTTGGATGTCAGTACTGCCTTCATCCTCACTTCTTAGGCAGCAGGTAGAAGCTGCCTTGTGCATGTTGCCCTCTTTTCGTTGCTAACGAGTGATCAGAGATGATCTCTTTCTCCAGCAGGTTTAGCATACTGGAAGCATGGCTACAAGTGCCGTTCCCAGCGAAAACCTCCCCACGTACAAGCTGGTGGTGGTTGGAGACGGTGGCGTAGGGAAGAGCGCGCTCACCATTCAGTTTTTCCAGAAGATTTTTGTGCCGGACTATGACCCAACTATTGAAGACTCTTACCTGAAGCATACGGAAATAGATGGGCAATGGGCAATTCTTGATGGTAAGCAAGCGACTCTTGTCATCCCCCTTCCCTTCTAGTTCAGCATAAGTGCAAATAGACCTCAATGCCTCCCACACACAGCGTATTGTGCCCTTCTGTCCCTCCTACTCTGCTGTGGGCTGCCAGGAATTTGAGTGCAAACTGGCCTGTGAGTGGCAGCACGTGGTCTGCAACTGATCTCCAGCAAAGCTTCTGCTTCCAGTTGCGTTGGTTCCAGTTCTGCACAGAAATGTTTCTTGCAGGAGTGTAAAAGCCTATAGATCATCATAGATATTTGGGATTCTATGAAGGGTGAATTATAGCACTGTAAGGTGGCTATTGCTAATGATACTTGATTGTGGTTAGGCTCATCCCCTGGGAAATAACAGTGAGTGGGTAACTGAATGAGGGTTATAACCAGGAAGAACATTTAATTAAAACTGTCATCCACTGACAGTGAAGAATTGTGACACCTCTTAACTCCCATCATTCAGGCGTGATGTTTTCATATCTACTTACCCGTTTCATTTAAATATGGGTAGGGTACCAGCCTAGAGAGCTGCTGTAATCAAGATCTTCAAGTTCTTTGAAGAAAAACCACTTTAAACAAACAAACAAAAAGAAAACAAACCAGCCAACCCCCCAAAAAAACCAAAACCAAAAAATCTTGATTCTGCAGTTGAGGAAAAAGCCCTGTATTACTTAAAGCTGCAACTTACTAGTTTGTGCTGCAAGAGACAGACTGACCACAGCCATGAGGGGAACCTTGCTGTTAAATGTTGTAAGTTTTGTTTGACTTGATACAATAATTAGGTAGTACACAAAAGCAAGCAAATATTTTGTCCCTTAATGACCCGAGTGCATGTATGTGGCCACTAGCATAACTGAACTAAATTTAACTTCACTTGTGTCGAGTTCCTACCTCCACCCTCTTGTCATGAAGACGCTCAAGATCTTTGGTGTCTCTCAGTATGTATCATTGGTGTGTGGGGACAGAAAACTGGGGGACTGGCATAAGTAGTGGAATGTGGAGGCTGGTGGGGTTTGCTGTGAAGACTATAAGCTTGGTCTAGAAACTTGAGATCTTAGTTGCACTCTTAAAGATTTATCGGATACAATTTAGTGAGTACAAATGGCCCCAAGGTCCTTAAAGAACAGCCTATAGTCAGCATTAAAAAAAAAAAAAAGAAACAACTTAATCTTGCCAACATTTGTTCATTTAAATATGTTAGTAGTTGATAGCTGATATGAGGGAACATTTATGAAATTGGTGCCCAAACGTGTCTCTTGCTGTCATCTGCATCAGAGATACATGCTCTCAATTAACCATCATGTAATGTACCTGGGCACCTTTATTTTTAAAATGCCAGTGTTGTATAAAAGAAAAATCCAATCCTGCTGTAAATGAAATCCATTCTTTCTTTTTAGTCCAGAATCTAGCCCTCTAAAACAAGCAACCTTTATCTTTGCTGGTATGCCCCGTGTTCTGATACAACAGTACCAGCTGCTGTACACATTGGTGTTGGCTGAAACAGCCTGGGTTTGTAAATTATTTGGAAGAAGAAAAGGCATCTTTCACTGAATATTTGGAATTTTTGTTTAGTCAAAAAAAACAAAAAACAACCTTGACCTGGGTGGGAGTGGGGAAAAAGGTTGTTTTCCAACAAGCAGAAACTTAACGCTTTGTTTTAATGAAAAAGCCTTTCTTTTGCTCAGATGGAGTTTAGTGGCTGTACTTGGGCTGAACTGAATTCAGCTGTGGCCTTGAATGGCATGTTGGGAATCCCTGACTTTCAGAGTTCATGTGCCCACAGATGCCTCGCGGCCACAGAAGTGAAACTGCAGCTTCTCTTTCTCTTTCCTACCGCTTGAGATTTTGAACAATCAGAATTTTGGAAGAAAGGCAATATTCTTGCTTGGAAAAGCATGTGAGCCTTTACCATCTGCCCAGTAGAAACAGGGCATAAAGACTGACTATCACATGTGTCTTCTGCCACATCTTTCTGTCGTAGGCTTTGGATCTAGGCCATCCTCGGAGGTCACCATATACTTGGACAGCTGCTCTTGTTGTGGTTACACGTGGTTGCATGAATCACTTACGGTATAAAATTAGGGGCAAACATGATAGGAAGGGTAAAGATGCATCATGGTAAATTCTAGACTTTCCAGTTGTCCTTTATGACCAAATCCTTTACAAGCTGATGTTTCGTGCAGTGCTTTGTGGGAAGAAGCTGCCCACCCCCAAAATAGGAACTAGTTTTAGAAGATGAGACTACCAACTGAGGATATAGCGTGAGGGGCTCCATAAGTTTCTAAGTTTGCAGAAATAGTTATTTTTTTAAAAAAAGCCAAATACATTGGCATCCAACAACTTAAAAAAAAAAAAAAAAAAAAAAAAAAAGAAAACACAGCCCACCCTCTTCCAGGCTGTTGTCTGAGTAGTTCTGTGCAAAGCATCTCAAGCATTTGGTGTCTGCACCAGCATTATGTTCTAAAAAACCCCTTGTGCTAGCCAGCTTGCATAAAGCATTTGGCTTCCCTCCATGAAGACCTCCACCCACATTTATTCAATAGCACTAACTGGCAGCACGATGAAATGTTTGACTTGCATTTTTTTCCTTTGCTGAAATCTCTCACTGAAAGTAGACTTAAATGGAATAGGCTTTTATTTCAGATTTTAGACCTTGGAGCCAAACCTATGTTCAAACTCTTCTTTTACATATTTGCTCTCTGGCTTAGGCGTGTCTCTGTGTCTATTTTCTCTCCAAAGAAGAGTCTACGATAGTTCCCTGCCTCCCAGAAGCTTGTGGGACCTGTGCTTGGTGTGTTCAAGTCCAACACTACACAAAAATACTTCACTGTTGGCCTTACGCCAACTTTACAAGACCATCGATGCAATGTTTGGAGGACAAGTGTTGTAGAGTGGAACGGGACACTTAACCTGAATAAGAGATGCACAGCATTTTTTCAGTTGCTGCCACCCCAACGAGGCTTTAAGATCAGCCTCCAATTTTCTTTGCATATCTTATCTTCAATTATTCCCTTCTGTTCATGCTGAAATCAGCACAGTGATGTGCTTGGTTAAATGCATTCACATGCAGGTGCCGTATAGACACATCAGGTCAGAATCAAGTGGGGGACAGAGTTAATCTGCTTTGATTAGCTGTTGCTCCAATTGAGTTGCTATCATTAATTTGTACGCTCCTTTCTGTGTGCAGGCTAACTTAGAAATTAGCAGAGGATTTTTTTGGTGTGGCTGCAAAATGCCAGTCTGGAATTATTAATCTGGGCATGAAGCCAAAAGTGGAATACCTTAATATGGCAAAAAATTCCCAATGGTTCAAAAATTCCTTATAACCACACAGAAATAAAAAGGTGGTGAGGAAGAGGAGAGGAAGAGATGGCCGCAAGCACATAGCTTGGGCATGTTGATGAATTGGGCTAAACTCTTAGCTGTCGGTAGGGCTGTGCCAATTGGTACCAGCAAAGCAAGGAATTGTGCCTGTGTGTTGGGTGAAAGGAGACTGTGGTCTCCCTCCTCTTCTCTTTCCTTCCCCTGGTATGATTTAGATTAAACTCTCACTGCCTAGAAGTTGTCTTCCTACTCCTGAGCTTCAGTTTTCCATTTTATTTCTCATCTTCCCAAGTCCCCCTCTCAATCCCTGGGTCCCCTTGCCTTGGGCTAGACCTGCACAGCCCTGGTGTGCACCCCTGTGGAGTAACACCAAGCACCGTTCCTTCCCCCAGGCTCCCTCTCTGCCTTTTTCACCCATGTCTCCCATGCTTACCTTTTTGCCGAGGGTTTTTGCTCCTCGTCATCCCAGGACAGGCTGTCTGCTTTTCTGCTTTTCTCCTCAGGAAGCTTGGGAACAATTCAGCCAGGAGGCCAGGGAGAGATCGAAGGTCGCTTCAGACTTGCAGGCAGAAGGGTTGGTTTGTGGCTCGCTTTCTTTTTTTTATTTAAACTTCGGGTAGCATCACTGAAAGAATTAAAATTCAAATTAAGTTTGTACTTTCATTCTCTTATTTGTGTGTACAGTATTTTCCCTCACTTAATTGCTGGGATTTTGCAACCTTGAAAGAGGGTTTTTTGTCTTGGGTTGTGGGGATTTTTTTCCTGCCAGGAAAATTTTGATGTTGCAACATGGAAAACACAAGGCTTTGAATACTTGCCCTTTGTTAGAGAAAGAGCTCCTTCAAGGGCTCGCATCTTTATTCTGTTTATTGATGTGGAAGCCTTTCTTCTGAAGGCCTCTCTTTTCTTTTTCCTTAAAGAAAGGGCAAGAATTCAAGTACTCGAGTTTTCCATGTTATAACATCTGTGTATTTAGTTAGGGCACAGAAGAAGAGCTCATAAAAGCCCCAGTGTTTCCCCGTCGTGTGTTTTTCCCCGAGGAAAACTCTCATGCCGCGGGCAGTGTGGCTGTTATCTGAGAAGAAGCAGAAGCATCAGAGTGACCAAGCGAAGCTTCTACCTCGCCTTGCGCACCACATGGGCACCTCATACCTCTTCAGGGTGACTTGGGGTGGGGGAATACAGAATATAAACCATGGCCCCTGCACTCCATCTCCTCAGCGCCCAGAATACTCATTCCTCAGCTGAAGCCAAGAGCTGATGGGGGGTGCCCTCTCCCACCACACTGCTGATAGAAGGAAGACAAAGACTGTGGAGATGGCTTTCCTCAGCCTGGGACTCTTTAGTTTGACTTGTCAATTCAAGTTAAGTTTTCCCTTGAGTTAACTTCCAAGCTGCAGAGCGGCTGGGGATGGAGTTTCTCTCTGGCCCCACCTTTTGAAGCAGAGCTGCCGTGCCAAGAGGAAAGCAAGACTTGGAGAGAGGAAAGCAAGACTTGGAGAGAGGAAAGCAAGACTTGGAGAGAGGAAAGCAAGACTTGGAGAGAGAAGCGCCATGAGGAATCCGGCTCTGTAACCTCTGGTCCCCTGACAGTGCCACATTCCCAGTTCTGCTCTTTTGTTCCAGGGACTTTTCCTGTATTTCATATTAAGAAGTCAAAGAAGCAGAAAATGCTTGGGGTCAGACTCCTTTGCGCTGCTCCTCTCCCTGGTGCTGTGAACCCAGGTTCCTATCTGCCTCCTGACCCATCCAGCCCCTTAAAGGCTTGCACGTGTGCTGGACTTAGGTAGCCAAAGGGATTTCACTGGAGACTGCTTGCAAAGATCAAGTCGTACGCTTTGGGCTTGCCTTTCCGTGTGTGAGATCGAGGTAGGTGCAAACAACTGTGTCCTGCTCCTGAGCTTTGTGGTGTGCAGCCACTCTTCTGGATGCTGGAAGGAAAGGTGCTCCGAGAGCCGCACTGAGCTGCTTTCAGGACTGGCTGCAGCAATGTGCAGTTGCTGCTTGGAACGGGCTGCTGGGGTCTGATTCAGGCAGTGAAATCCAAGGGCTGAAGGATAGAAAATGGGTTTGACCTGCCTGTCTGGTCACCTTTGGCCCCTTAGATGCCATATGGACAGTGGAGAAACTCCCTGGAGTTGATCTCTACACCTAGCTGCCCAGCAATGTAAAGATAGAGACGTAGGAGGGAATTTTGCCTAGGTATGAAAAGAGAAAAGGAACTCACCTGCACAACCAGATCTGAGCTCCCTGAAGGCTGGGAAGGCTGTGTTTGAATCTGAACTGAATCCAGCCTAGGCTCTAGAAAAAGCAGTGCCATGACTTAGATGTCATAGTATGTCTCTACTCTTGGTATAGATTTACATGCCTGTGTCTCTGGATGGGCACTCAGAGCACTGTCAGTTGCAGAGACATTGCCACATAAAATACCTGGAAGCACCAAGTGCTTCTATTTTGGGCCACAAATTCCGGTGTATCCCTGGTCTCCTGTGTCTGCTCAGAAGTGCTCTCTAAGCAGCCACACCCTCCTATCGGGATTCAGAGGAAAATGGTGTGGAGAGCTCTAAGGGGGCAGGATTCAATTAGCGAGGAGTTCATCACAACACTTGGGGTCACATCCACTGGAAAGCGGAAAAGGCCATCTCTTCGCTCAGCAACCTCTTACCTGCAAAGCCCTCCCTGCTGGGCTCTCACAGCCTAATTGCTCTTAGTCTCTAGCTGATTGCGCGATAGCTCTGTAAGATGGCTTTGCCCTCTTTGGATGTCTGTTCCTAACATCAGACATAGTCCTTAGCTTCTCTCTCCTCAATCTTTACCCAAACGCTTTCGTTAATGCTCCTTCTTGCTTCTTCTTCGGTCAAGTTTGTGGGAACTTCGCCAAGTTGGCTGCTGGAAGTCCCTGACCATGCGCTATGCAGCCTATGAATCTGATTTCAGTTTTTGGAAGAATGAGGTGGGGGAAACCCGCTGTGCTTTGGTCCAGCCTTGTTTCCACATTGGCTTTTATGCGCTGCCAGTGGGGTGGCTGCCAGTAAGAGGCAACTGCTGGCTTAAAGTGTACCAGGGGAAGAGACAGCTCACAGTTCTTCTCTGCTTATGATTATTTCTTTGTCTTCTGGCATCCTGTCTGCAGAAATGGGAATTTTAAAAGAAGGTGAATGCTGGCCAACATCCCAAATCTCCTCACACCTTTGGGAAGCCAGTCAAATCACCTTCCCAATTTCATCTTTGTAAGGTTTCTCCTTGCCACTTTCCCTTTTCTGTAGGTAAGAGTCTGCTTGAAGTTTTTATGCCACAAGATTACACCAGAAGCAAAGCCACTTGCATCTGGCCCTTTTTTGGCACTGATGCTTTCCAGGATGTGGTCCCGTCCTCCCTACAAAGGATCCAGATCAGACTCTCCTCTCTGATTGTTTACAATTCATGTAGCAGAGAAGTGTTAGGATGGGGGGTTGTCTTTATGAAGAGCACATTTAAAGTCAAAAAAGGACTTTTTCTGGCCATCCACATGGTGCTTAACTTTGCATGAACAACCTATCTGAGATTAACCTTAACCTTTACTACAGCGTGTCTTTTACTTACATTTTCAAAGTGCCATTTTAAATGCTGCCTGGACTTGCTCGCCTTTCAACAAATGCTGCAAGTGAATTCCCTTAAATAGCAGCTGCTGACAGAGCAGCTCTGCCTGTGTTTAGTGTGAAGCCATGGCCAAGATCCAGGCGAGGTGGGAGTGGCAGGAGCACAGCCTGGTGCTGTCCCTTGGGTATCCCCACAGCCCTCTCACCCCAGGGCTCATTCCCTGCCTTCTCACAAGGGATGCAAAGGTTTGGAGGGGCAGCAGCTGGGGATGGGTGCAAGAGCAGAGCTGGATGCTCCTCATATGTTTCATGGGAGGTTTGCAAATGTGCCAGAGCAAGGGGAAGTCCCTAAGCAAATTACCATGCAGGATACGGCACATCCATCTCCACCTTCCTGCCCACGGCTTGTGCTCGGGCACCTGCCCTGTCTCGGGGGGAGGGAGGGTGGGAGAGCCTGGCCCCCTGCAGAAGCTGTCCTGCTCCACCACAGGCTGGGTATGCGTGTTGGAGAGGGGAAGGGAGTGTGTGTTTGTGTGTGTGTTGGTTGTCAGCTCTCAGCCCTGCCCTGACATCGCGTCCAGCTGGTGCAGGAGTCAGATGAGGGCAGCCCAGCCTCTCCTTACAGGTTGGGCGGGTAGGAAGGATTAATTTCCTCTTCCGTCCTAGCCACGCAGTCCTGGCCTTATTCCATGGTAGCAGTTCTGCCCAGGGCATAGAAATTCACCAGCACATGCAGTGTCTTTGGGTTGTTTTTCTATTTTCTTTTTTTTTTGTACAGTCCCTAAGAATAGCCTGGATACCTTTGAGCTGAGACCCTTGTTTTCTAGATTTAGAGGGGTGAAGCAGGATAAAAGGCTATGAAGAGACAGCTGTGACTTTCCAGCAAGCCCCAGCTACTTGGCAAACAAGCCTAAATCTCAAGGTCTCTGCAAGAGCCTAGAAGCTCTTTTCACCTTAAGGGCTCACGGAAACAGAAATTCAAGACCAGCTGAGGCAGGTGAACGAATGAGGCTGAAGGCTTTAAAGGGCCTGCCATCACCAAGTGAGGTCTCCAGGTCCTCCAGCGTAGCTGCCGTTCCTTCAGACACACAGTGAAGGTGTGCGGGCTGGCTCACGGGGTGCGCTCTGACGTGCAGCATGTCCGCCTGTGGCCATCAGTCCTGATCCAGCAAGTAACACCAGCAGCAAAGTGGGCTTTATCCTGGCCCACCTGGAAATCAGGGCAGCCTGAGTACTTACAGGGAGCATCTTGCTAGGACCATGGGCCTGCTCAGACTAGAAAAACCCGTATCAAGCCCTGCTGCTCTTTCAGCAGTATGCTCTTGCCACAGTCTCCATCCACCAGTGCCCTGGGCTTTCCCCATCACTTGTGGGCAGCAGATGCTTACGCTGTGGCTGTATGGCGGAGGCGGAAACAGTTTTCCCACCCAGCCCAGTTGACTGGGATGTGATAACATTCCCAGTCGTCATGAAGGTCCCGCGTTTGCCTTTAGGATACAACAATGCATTAGGACTATTACTTCTGAGGAGCCGATGCACTTGGAGCTCACACCGCATTTGTACTGGCATAGCCTAACCTGATGAACTCCTCTTGTACCCTCCTCCTGCCAGTCAAAATCCTGGCAGTGTACGAAGCTGGGGCCCAAGAATTGGCATGGATCTGTGCATCGGTATGTGGTGTTTACCCAGAAGGCTGGTGTAGCTTGCTGCACGTGTGGTCCATGATGTAGGTGATGGGACCCCCTGCAAGGAAGAGTGGTGGAGAAACAGTGAGTTATGGTCACGTTAGAGAGGAGGTTAATCTAATGGGGAACAGCATCTGGGTTGCTGCCACAACTGGGGTGTTTTAGGGGATTTGAGCATAGATTTAGGCATTGTCAATGCACAGAAACATGGTCGCTATATAGGATATGCAAGTCACTTAAAGCTTTTCCACCTGTTTTAATTAGCTTCTCAATGTCAGCACACCACTTGGGACTAAATGTTTAAGGGGAGTTCCTCAAGGCTGTACTATCTTGCTCTGAAAGCACATGATAGCGTAGAAATAATATCCAGGTATTGAGAAAAGGAAAATGCTTGTAGCTATTACTCTGGTTTGTCTCTTAGCTCTGCTTCGCCATGCAGTTTGTAGATTGTCCCTGATGTTTAAACTGGCATTTACTTACTCTTCCAGTCTTGGGTTTTTCCATGCAGGGAACAGAGAGAGCTGGGAGAGGGAAAGATGGCGGGCTGCGAAATCCTTTGAGCTGTATCGTGCCAGAGGAGCAACTCCCCAAGTTCAGTGGTCAGTATTTAGTACCAGAAAAGGAAAATAAAATCAACATAGTCTTCTTCCCCTCCATCTGCTCCCAGCATAGTTACACAGTGATCAGTGGGGGTCTGGGAGTGTTTTTTGGTTTATAACAAGAAACCACCTTGTCCATCCAACTTGCTTTTGTCAAATTGTGCAGCCTTTGAGAGGACCAAGCCCACTGGTGGCAGAAAGGCCATGTAGGACACATAGCAGTGACAGCAGCCGCAGGTCCTCACAGTAACTAAAAGCCTTCATCTCTTCTGTCCTAGTTCTGGATACTGCGGGCCAGGAGGAGTTCAGCGCAATGCGGGAGCAGTACATGAGGACCGGAGACGGTTTTCTTATAGTCTACTCGGTGACGGACAAGGCTAGCTTCGAGCACGTGGACCGGTTCCACCAGCTGATCCTCAGAGTCAAGGACAGGTGGGTGCCGTGGAGCCAGGCGCTGCCTGACCCTGCTCCTGCCGCTCTGCAGACCGTGCCGTGGGGCCGGTTGCACATCCCGCCCTGCCTTTCGCCTCCTGGGTGTCTCGGGGCACGTCCTTGTGTGTGGGTTCATAGACCTACATATGAGGAATAAGAAGCGTTTTACCACTTCTGAGAAGCATGTAGTGCTTTCAGTGTGGAAAAGTTCAGTAGTGTTATGATGGAGTGAAAACGGGTCTGGAAGGGAGAAGCTCCCGCCAGAACGGTCTGGCAGAGCAGTGTGAGAAAGGCAGATCGGACACCTTTGAAGGTAACCAGTTTGGCTCTGAAGAGGGAGGAAGGATGCTCTGTGCACAGTGCAGGCACTTCGGGAGCACCGGCAGGGAGACAGCAGCCATTTGGCCCTAATCATTTTGTGTGTCCTGGCAGCATCCTTCTTTCCCTGCCTTCAGTTTGTGCCAAACAAACCTTAGAAGGTCCTGCATGATTTGGGCCTGTGAACAAGAGACTTGAAGGGGAAGATGGCTCACGTGGGAAGGAACTGTATTTCTTACAAGGGGTGTAATGCAGTTAACGCATCGTGCTCTGTAGTGACCATTTTCAATGAATAAAACATCTCTGCGTGACTGGGGAGAAAGCAAGAGAGGTCGCCCGCTCCCCTCCTTGCGCACGCATGGGAGAAGGTAGCACTGAGAGTTGAATTGTGGAAAGCAAATGTGTCCTGACAGAGCGAGGGGAAGCTGCCAGCTTATCTCCAAGATAACTCCCTCTTCCCATCCCAGTTCAGGAGGCGATGAATCCATCCTCACTGGGTGGGGTGTGAATTAGGCCCTTATATGTCTGCAGCTTTGAAACACTTAGTTTTTCCATTCATAATGGCTTTTAATTATGGAAGTCATCAAGAAAAGCCACCAGAGGTTTCAGGCCTCGTTGCTGGCTTCCTTTCGCAGCTCTGAATAACTTCCCCACAGGAAGGGTGGACTCGTATCATGTGAGGTTCAGCTGTGAGAAAGCTGACAGCTCTTCCAGTAAAGCATCCAAAGTGGAGCCCACAAGAGTGAAAAGCAGAGGAAAAACCACCCTTTGATTTCATCTAAATGAAGAAAAATGTCAGTCACTCAGTCTGCCTCCCAGATCACGACAGTCTTTTCTTCACTGCCAGCTCAGCTTGGGGCAAATTAAATCTGTTTCTGAAAGCTGAAGAAGACGGGACAGCGTTTCCGGCAACCTGCCCCAAACCGATGTCGGTTTTATCTAATTGAACTTCGTGAAAATAAGGTGTAGTGTTCGCTGTTTTGCTCTAAACTGAAACTTTTACCCCTCCGTACGCCGTGCAGACTCGGCAGCCGGCGTGTGAGAAGCAGGAAGTGAAACAGACTGGTGGGGTTGTTTTTGTTTCCCCGCTCAACGCCACCGAAGCGCAGTGCGCGAGGAGCTTAACACTTCGTCCAAAACCAGAAAATCGCAGCAGTAGGAGCAGCATGAGTAAAGAAACCGTCCTGCCAGACCTGCAGGTAGCTAGGAGCAGAGCATCGCCCTGGCTTTCAAGCTAGCAGTCAGTTTTGGCAACTTAAAACCCAGAGAAATAGCAGGCTGCCGCGTTAGCAGAGCCGTTCAAAGCCTTCCTCCTGTTTCTTTCCATAACCTTCATTACAGTAAAACTTCCAACTATAGTAGCTTTGTCCAACTAACAATCGTATGGCTTACAACAGGGAACAAAGTCCCCATAGAGTTTTATGCCTGATGTAAACAAGGCAAATGAGATACCGTCCAAATGTAATCCCTTTCTTATCAACGTGCTGCAAGCCAAAAAGGAATCAAATAATCCAGACAAGCAAGTGTTTTGCTCCAGAATGATCAGAGTCAAGATATATCAATGCTCAGGTATTAAAATTAAATCAAAGCCACATTATCAGAATGAATAACTGTAAGACTGATTTAAAATGCAGAGTGCAGCACAGTATTTTTCCAGCCAGAGCAATGGGGCAGTGTGCCAGAGAGAAGATGGAGCCCTTATCGTCTCGATGAAAAATTACACGGAACCGCTATTTGAAAATCCAGAGTTACTCTGGGAAGTGTTTTATGCAAAAATGAGTATGGCCAGCTGCTCCTTTCCCCAGTAAAATCTGCTCTGTTACAGCAGAAAACACTGGAATCATTTTAGGAGGGTTTAAAGTTAAATATAAGAAAATAATACTGCAATAACTGTCAATTATCAGAAGGGACCCCCTCCCTCCTAGCAGTGGGTAAAGCCCTGCAGCACGACTTTGCTCTCCATGTCATGCAGCCGGAGGAGAGGCTCCGTATGGGAAGTGAGGTGGGGTGGGCAGCAGCTGTGCTGCCAGGGCCTTCCGTGGCACGAGCTGCCTTGGTTCTGTTTAATTCTTGAGCTACGGGGATTTCTGCTGGGGGAGAACCTGACCCACACACCTCATCAGGAGAGCCCTGCAGTGGACATGCCGTGGAGAGATGGGTCTCTTCTCAGGTGGTGGCTGGAGACACTCACTTACATGCCCGGTAAAGTTAGAGAAATACTGAGTATTATTACAGAGGTAGATGGGTGTCATACAAAAGGATGGTTGTTCATCAGGTTTTTGCTCTGGGATTAGAAGCAGGAGATGGTAGGAAATAGCATCTGGAAGCTTAGCAAGACTTTTTGGTTCCCTCCAGCCTCACTCCAGCTACCACTGCCAGTCTTTCAGTCTGTCTTGGGGTAACAGCTGATGGGGATCTTTGCTCCCTGTCATTTTCTCCCCCATTTGATGCCCCTCTAAGCACCAGCTCCCAGATCCATCTTTTCTTCCCCCACGGTTGCTCTCAGTGAATGACCAGGACATAAACTGATACCAATTCCTCCACCATACCTCGTGCAGCTGCCAAGATACACAGTCACTGAGAAGCCTTAACTGTTACAAAAGAGTCCCAGTCTCCTGTTCAAGATCTGTCTGTATGTCTCAGTTAATTTCCTGACTAACTCTGTAGTTCTTTCTTCACCTAGTTGGGTCTTCAGGCTTAGCTATTACCAGGCATTGCAAAAATGATGACACTAAGTCCCTGAAGTGCCTGCAAATAAGAAGGAATGTGTGCATGCATGCAACTTGTCAAGTAAATTTTCACAATATTAACATATGGGTAGCACAGTCTGGGGGCTCATGTGTGTTCGTTTGGTCTTTCTTTATATTTCTTTACACGTATGTGGTGTGTCTGTAGCTGAAAATGTTAGATGATGGCAGCATCAGAAAGTGAAACTTATGCTCAGCATTTTTTATTGTAGTCTGCTAATAATTGGGTGGTGGTTTTGATTTTTTCCAGAGAGTCCTTTCCAATGATTTTGGTGGCAAACAAAGTTGATCTAATGCATTTACGGAAAATTACAAGAGAACAGGGAAGAGAAATGGCAACAAAACATAATGTAAGTTTGTGGTATTGTTTAATTGGTTGTTGTACGTCCCATTACAGGCATTCAGAATTGAATTCTCTGCTCATCTGGAGCTGAATTAAAGCATTTCTCTTACGATTGAACATTTGCAATTACATTTTTGACTACTGCTAAGTAGTGGCTATGCAGTTTCCTTTCAGTAGGTCCAGTTCTTCATTGAAACTAGAACCTCTGCTGTGCACTAGGCTGTAGCAAAGCTGTGGCCATCACAAAGCCATGTGTACAAGGTGTCTGCAAGTGGTCAGAAATGTGAAATGTTCAAAATGAGGGAAGAAAGTGCACTCTCCTGGAGTGAAAAGGCGGAGTCGGGCATTAGGAAGTAAACCCAGGTGTCTGCAGGAACGGAGGGTGTTAAAGATAATGAAGTTACAGGGTTGTTAAGCCTGTAAAATCTGGTCCACCATCTTAGCTCTGCATTACTCATGCCGTAGTTTAGCCTGAGAAATTGGTCTTGGATGGGTGCAAATCCCGTGCTACTCCGCTAATCACCTCTAAATGCCAGCAGTCCTGAATACCCAGAGGGAGACAACTCCCGTAGGAGGAACTGAATGGAAAGATAAAGGCAAACAAGAGACCTGAGACCTCTTGGCAGTTTGCTGTGCCTAAACAGCAGGCTGTGTGGTGTTTCTAAAGAAGCCACGATGGGAGTTTGGCAGGACTGGTTCACTCCCTCCTCTCCCCAAGGAAGCTCATTTCTGTAGGAGCCAGGACACCTAAACTGCAACACAACATGTTGCACCCATCTGTACATGCACGCTTTGGAAAAGGCCATGTACGAAAATACCTTATCAGAAGCAGTTTTATAAATCTGCCAGCGTGCTGGACGAGCACTCTAGGAGGCCCCATCTGGCTGTCAGACTTTGAAGGAGAAGATCATTTTACACTGAAGGGGAATTGTAGTCATGAAATATTCATGCAGTAGTCCTAATAAAATGTGGCAAGCAAGAATTTTTGGCAAGTGCTCGTCTTTCAACAACCTTCGGCTATTTTCATGTCTGCAAGCACAGCTTAGGGGGAGAGAACATCTGACGACATGAAGTCTATGATTATTCTTCCCCAAACCCGGAGCTCTGATAGCAGCTGGTTTGCCTGGTGCTTATTCCGGACCTTTTGTAAGCGTTCGCTGACCTTGCTGTGAGCGTGAATGTGTTGATAGCAGTGCCATGACAACGCTTTGTTTACCTCTATTTCCCTTGTCTCTTAGGCACCCGATTTCTCTAGCCTTTACGGTTTTTCATTTTGAAACTGGTTTGCTACCAACGTGTAGGCTGTTACTAATCTCTTTCGTGATACGCTTCTCTCCTCCAGATTCCCTACATAGAAACTAGTGCCAAGGACCCACCTCTAAATGTTGACAAGGCCTTCCATGATCTCGTGAGGGTAATAAGGTAAGCTGCAAACTTTTCACTTGCTCACTGCCCGTGGACGGGACATGCAGGAGTCCTGGCCCGGAGAGCCAGGAGCCAGCTTTTGGGGAGCAGGGGCCAGCTGGTTTGGTTGGGGGTGGGAGATTCCTGGAGTTTATTAAACTTTCTTGTCCTGTGTCTGCATAGGGATGTTACTAGTACTTAGTTACCCTTGCAGGACATGAGTGCTAGGCAGCATGAGAACTAGCTGTGGCCATGATGAGAATATATTATTCAATGAACAGTGCAAAGCCTATGATAATGATCAGCTTTCAAAGGCCTGTATTAAAAGCTCTGGACCAGTAACTTGGGTTTTCATAGCTTTGTTCTCTCAGGGTCTCGTGTTGCCAGAGGTTAAAAAGGACTGGCAAAAAATTCCACAAAATTCTAATTTTGTAGGTGACTGCTAACATTTTTTGCTCACTAAATGGAAAAAATTAAGCCGCTTTATATGAGAAACAGCATGACCTAATGGCTCAGCCACAGGTTTCCTCCTCAGACTGCAGAGGTTTGTTCCTAGTTTTGGCATGAGCTGCCTTTGCTCGCCTTGGCAAATGCCTGCTCCCCGGGCGAACCCCTGCTCCAGCTGCCGGCAGGGAGGGACTGCCTTCCAAAGATCCCGGCTGCCCTGCGGGAAAAGAGCTGCATGCACATCTCAGCATCTCGGCTGATAACTTCAAATCTCTCTCAGAAGATTTGTTTTTCTGGCACCAGTTGTTTGCCAGATTTTTCTAGGCCCTCATTTTTCATGTTTTGGGAGGGTGCTGAGCTGAAATCATGCTCCTCCCCGCCGTGCAGTCAAAGTGCCTCACTCGGCAATTAAACCATGAGGCGTTTATTCACAGCATATCTGTACTTGTGAATATCTTAGCGCAGCCTCGAGTCAGCCTCTATCAAAAGCAGATGGTACTGCCCACTCTTCCCACATGTCTCAAAAGCAGGGGGCAGAAAGTCTTTGGAGAACTACAGAGCTGAGTTGGAAATGTCCCAAGCTATTTCCCAACTGTTCTGTAACTCAGCATTAGCTGGCTAGATATTACTTTTGTGTTACAGTGAGCACTTACCACCATCTATTCTACTCTCAGGGAAAAAAAAACATAGCCAAAATAAGATGGTGAGGCTCTGTTTACTTTCTCTATATAACACGACTCCAGACAGGCTGGAAGGAGTGTTGTAATGAGACATCACTGAATTCAAGCCCTTAAAATGCTCCCCATAACCTCAAAAATAGGTGATGCACGTCAGTTCCCCGAGTAGTCACCATGAAAGTCATTGCCAGGCAGGTGAAACCCTCCATGGCATCAAGGGCACCAGAGATGTTCTCAAGAGCTGGAACTCAGGTTAATTCAGAGAGCAGAGAGGTGCTGTGTGATCTAGCTGGTCATTTGCCACAAAGCAGCTTTGCATGGTCTTTGGATGTTGCCAACTGTCCGCAGCCATTAGGATGGCATCACCCACCAAGTATTGCTTTTCTTTTTTTAAGTGAGCTTTTCCAAATAAAACATAACTTTACAGCTCCCTACTAATTGTGTCATTCCTGGAGTGCTTTACAAATGTAGAGGCTCCTCAGAGCCACTATGAGTTTGTAGGGTGAGGATGCTCCTTCAGGGTTGGCACTGTTTGTACTCCTTGCACTGGGCTGATTCCTAGTTTATTTAGCTTCATCCAAGAAACTGTTGTCTGGAAGTAATCCAGAAAGGAGTGGGGTGATTGAGTCTGCCCAATAGGTCTCTTAAATTTGCTGATAACCCTTTTCTGCTGCAGCAGTGCGTACACAAGGACTGTCACAGCAGAAATCTTGAGTGGGCGTGGGACATGGTTTTCTGGATCTCTAAAGCAGTTCCAGAACACTGTGAACAGCTTGCGGCTGCTTAGTGTGTATCCAAATTAACTTTAAAGTATTTTTTTTATTTCAGCTTTCTAGTTTTGAGCTTTAAAGTTTTATGTTTTCATGCATCCAGCCTTCATCCTCGCTGAAAAAGATTCTTTTTAGACAAAGCTGAGTTTTTCAGGTGGCTGCAAGCATTTGGGAGCTGAGGCTGTAAGAAAAACATGAACTAAAGCCATAATGATTTGTCCCCCACCTATGTCTCATCCTGGTCTGGATAACTTGGTCTAAACACTCAGTTTTGTGCCTGGCATATTACATAGCGAAGAGGCTGGTTTTGAACTATTCAAACTCTCAGGCTGGTTATTTAGACGCTGTTTGCATCTACAGAAGCTGCCAGTGTTTGTATGGTTTATCTTGCAATAAAATCTAAGGCTACAGGCTGCCTATCAGGTGTTGGAACTAGAAAGCTGCCTTCTGTTGAATTTGCACCGCTGGGGTAGCTGAGTGGCTGCTGCAAACAGGCACAGTTGCAAACAGGCGTTTGGGCAATGCCTCATCTTAATGAAAAGAGAGAAGACCTCAACGCCACGTTTTAGAGGGTGCTCACAACCCACCTGACTGATGGGGGCTGCTGCGGTGTGCAGGAGTGCTCTCAGCTGCGTGTTCCTGGTGGCTGTGACTTCCCACAGCCGGGGACATCTTTCTGGGGTCAGCTTGCTCTCCATGCTCTGGTGCTCTCCGCAACTTCCAGGGGAGGCCAGAGCCCCATCGGCAGCAGACTCTGTTTTTTCATTATTATTTTTTAGCCCCCTGCCATAATCAAGTCCACAGCAGTGCAGCTGGCTAAGGGCAACGCCCGCTGAAAGCAAATCTTTCCAGGAGGGTTTATTTCTCTGCACTCTGTATCTCTTTCAGCCTCTTCCCTAATGAGCCTTAGCAGCAGTGTGATGGATGGCGTTGCATTGCTCAGAGCATCTGTGTTTCCCGGAGCAGCCCCTGGCAGGGGAAGAGGCAGCAGTTCACCCAGGGCAACCGGAGGCATAGTGCCCTGGCAGGACATACATCCCTGCCGTCAGCCTTAATGTTCGCTTATGGCTTCTTTCCTCCTTCCTTAAAAATGCAGGCGGTTGTCTTGTTAGCTGTATGGCATGAAAAGCCATGTGGTGCTGGCAGGGTATATGGAGAGGTATATGCAAATATGCATATGCATGCCAAGATGCCATTCTGCTGGCTGCCCAGAGCTCTGGATGCCGATGTCCCACCCAGCCTCGTGTCTCACCTGCATATTTCCCTCTCTGTCTCCCAAACCAGGCAACAGATCCCAGAGAAAAGCCAGAAGAAGAAGAAAAAGACCAAATGGCGAGGGGACAGAGCCACAGGCTCCCACAAACTCCAGTGCGTGATTTTGTGACGGGACCGCCTGGGAGTGCCTTGGATGCCTCCCTCCTCCCCCCTTGACCCACCGCCGACCCAGGCGAGGAGCAGCAGCAGCCCGCCGCCCCCTCGGGCTCCCCACGGCGGCTCGGGCTCGGAGGAGGGGGCTCGACGGGGTCCGGACCCCCCGGAGGGGGGCTGCTCGTCGGGGCCGGCGTGGGAGCCGCGCGAATGGGAGGCGGAAGGGATCAGCAGGACCTCGGCTCTCGAGCATCCCCAGCGCCTTCCAGGGGCCTCCATGATGTTTATTTAAAAAAAAAAAAGGGGGAGAAAAAGAAAAAAAAAAAAGTGTTGGTTTTATCTGCAAACATTTCTCCTTGTGACCCATTTCTGAACAGCCATGAATAGCCCCCCTGTTTGGTACAGTCATCTGTGTATGTGTGGGGGAAGGGAGAGGGCTTTTCTTTTCTTTCTCTAATTTTTTTTTTTGTCCTCTTCTCCTTTTTCGTTGTTTGCTCAGCGAGTGTTGGGTTGCAAAGAAACACGGCCGGGGTTAGATTTTTTGCACTGAACTCTCTCTTAGGCGGCAGTGCCAAAACACGACTTCATATGAAAGTGCATAGATTTGGAGGAAGAAAATGAATTCCAGCTGCTCTGGGTGCTCCAGACATTGTGTCAGACTCTGGAGGGCAGCCAGCTCACAGACCATAAACTCCAGCTTAGGAAAGGAGGTTTGGGCTTGGATTGTTTTATTTTTTTTCTTACCCTTTGTCAAGAGGTTTTGTTTCTGTTTTGTAATTTGGGGCATGTCAAAGTTAAGATGTTTTGTTAACCTGGAAGTATTTAAATTAAAGTAATTTACAAATGGAAGGGTATGTCATCTTTAAGGGGAGGGGGGAAGGGATAGAGGAAGTAAAACCTGAACTGAATTTGTTATCTGGGTGTTGAATTTCTCCCTCATAAATGTGTGTAAAGCCGTGTGATCTAAATCCCTCTTTATTATTCCTTAACCTTTCCCTGCAAAGCCATTCTTGGGTAGATGAATTGTTTTGCTTTTCCCAGGCTCATCTCATACACAGAGAAGAAAATCTGTTTATGGGCTTTGGCTCAATGTTTCTTCATTTCTTCTTCTTCCTCCTTCACTGAGAGTTGGTGACTTGAAAGGAAGAGGTGTTTTGAAAATGATTCAAGTGGGATGTGTCTCTTCATAAGCTTACTATATCTAAAGCTTACTATATCTAAAATGTCTCCCTGAAAACAGCAAAGGCTAAATATCTTTATGCCTTATGAAAAGGCAAGGCAAAAAACCTGCAGCCATTCAAGCCACCATGGTAGCACCAGAAATATGGTTGTGCCCATCCTGAAGGGGCCACACGTTCTTTCACACCTTTCCTGGCACTAAGAATTGCAGTGGCAAATTTTTCTTTAATTTAATGGATTGTCATCTGCTGGACTGAAGCCATCGGCTCCATTCACAGGGTCACCAAACCCCTTTAAAAGTAACAACTTGCTTTTCATCAGCTTGAATCCTATTCAAATATGCTTTATAGGCATGACTTAAAATATTGGCAGAGTATGAATGCTTGAGATTTGTGTGTCTGAGCGCAGAAAATCCTAGTACTGGATATTGAAGATCCATTCAGGATGGTGGATCATCACAGACTTAGTTGTTTACGTTTGTCTTTGCAACCTGTTTGCCACCAGATTTTGTTTCCTGACTCTTTGCCAGGCCACCTTTTAAAAAGGGAGTTGGCTGCTGATTATTTTTCAGGTGAGTGAGGCTAATGAAAACATTTTCCTAATTTGGCCAGTCTTCATCACAGCCAGAAGATGGCAAATGTCTGTGGCTGGCTCAGCGAGCTGTGATGCTGGCTCCATTGCCTCCGTCCCCTTTTGTGTGATGACAGATGCTGGGGATGGATTAAGAAGGGGGATATTGGAAAGAAATATCTTTCGTGGACTCTTAACGTTGGATGTGGGCCATACGCTTCAGTAAACTTGCAACACCCTGTGTCAACTGAGATCTGGGTCCAGACCTTCGCAGCATTTCTCCCACTTTATTGTTTTCTTGTTGGCTGAACTGTGGTGACTGAACCCATCTGGGTCAATCCTGGCTCTTGAGACTTGCCACTATCTTCTGGAGGTGAAGAGCTCCCTGTAGGCATCTCATTTGTTCTGCCTTGGAAACCTCTAGTAAATCAGAAGATGTCTGATATTTGCAACCAAACCAATTTGCTGTAACCCCCGTTGCCACTTTCCTGCCAGAATCCTTGTCTAGCCTGACTACTGGCTTAATTTTTTTTAATTAACACGACTAATGCTATGGAATCCCACACACAAGAAGATGATGGCATTTTCAGGGAGCCCTGTTAATAACCCCTACAGCCCTTCCACTTAAAAATAACCTGATTTCTGCTGAAACCCCTCATCATTACTTTTATCTAACCCATTGGGAATACTTGCCTGAAAACAGCATGTGTGTATCTTGAGTCACATCTGCTGGGTACTCAGCACTGCGTGTGAGAAATTACCTGCTTTTTCTGAAGCATCTTGTTTCTTCAGCTTCTTTAGCAATTAACAGCTATTGCGGAATAATGGGGAGGAGGAGAAAGGAGCAGATTAACAACTGAATATGGATAGTGGCAAATGGGGACAGCATGCCCGTTTCCTTCCATGTGCATCAACTTGTTTATAGCAAGGAGTGTTTTCCAGCAGGGATCGCATCTCTGGCAAGTCTAGGGTGCTCAAAATAGCGAGGTGTACAAAGCCTACTGCCATCTAATTCACCCTTTCATATTCAGGGCCATTGGGAACCCAAGAGCACCTTCCCTGCTATACGCAGCACCTAGAGACCTGGGTTGTGAGACACCGGTTGGTGGTACTTACACTACAAAAAGCACCAGCTGTGCTGGTGGGTAGCTTATTTTTTTCTATGGAGCATCCAGTGGATAGGCACTTTTTTGCTGTGGTCAGAGACAGTCCGGAGAAGGATCCTGTAAGGGTGTGCTTGGGGCTTATTTAACAAAGAGCTGATGGTCCGAGTGACCTAACATCTTCAGCCCCTGGGTTAATCTGCATTCGCTTGTCTCAGAGCAATCTGGTTCCTCTTCTACTAAACAGGAATTTAGAAGGTAGAGCTGGCCATAGCCTTACCTTGCTTTCAATACGCACTTTCAAACAAAATGAAAAGAGAAGAGGGATAAAACCTTGCAGATTTACTTGTATTTGATAATGAAATGGCCTCCTTTTTTCATTTTAGACACTGAACAATATTTGTAAAACAACAAAAAAACCTTAAGCTATATAAGTTTTGGCTTCATAAAGGCGTAATCACCTCCCGAACCGGGGATCTCATCCCAGCTGTACCACTGCCTTCAGGTGAATCACGTTGCTGTTTCCTCCCTCTGGTCCTTCTGCCTATGAAGCAGACACTGGCTTGTTTTCTTACCGGCTTTTGAAATGTATGGCATTTATTGTACAGGCAAAGTCATCTGTCTACCTTTGTCTCTCATTTAAGGGAAAGGGGAGGTGGGAAGGAAGAGAAGGAAAAGTACCTGGCTGAAATAAATACATTTTCCTCTGGTCTAAGCAGAGGCTTTAATTGTCCCTCTCTGCCTACCAAATCTAAATGGAACAAAAGCCTGGTAACAACAAAAACAAACAAAAATACCCCCACCTGAGTAGGCCTGCAGGTGGTGGGCTACCTACAAACCTGCTTTCTTGGCTGTCTCAGCCAAGGCCAGTGCTATTGCTGGCAAAGCTGCTAAATGACAGTCTGGGTACATCTGAGTAAGCCATTTTCAGACGATGGTGCTCAGCAGAAAAACACTAGAGATGGTGAACAAGACAAGGAAGAGCTTAATGAGGGGCTGAAATTGCTTGGTTTGGATCAGATGTTTCAGTTTAACAAGAGGCCATTGCAGTATGTTGCTCTGTTCCTTAATCTGTCATAATTAATTTTGGCTGGCTCTTTAAACATACAGCTGTACTAGAATTTGTAAATTGGGATAGGCTGAGGGGTTTAGACATACATGATGTGTCTCGTCTCGAGAGGAAATGAGTATTATTAGGCACGGAGAGGACAGCATTGTGATACTGGCTCAGACCTTTCCTTTTTTTTTTTTTTTTTTTTGCTTGTTACCATCCTAAGGCCAAAACAGACTGCTCAGAGCCTTGTTCAGCTCCAGTGATTTCAGGGGATGGTTGTTAAAAGCTGAAGTGCTTGGGAAGGAGGCAATCCGCCCAAAGCTCTGCTAAAAGTAGAATATAATGAAGAATATAGAATATAATGAAGAATACAGAATATAAGAGTGTTTTAAGAGACAACAACTTGTGGACTACTCCAAATGTCAGGGTTCAGATAATGTGTTTCCTAATGAGAGGGAGAGAGAGAGGGCTTGAGAGAAGTTGAGCAGTTGAGCATTAAAGAAACAGCCAAGCCCCTGTGACAACTGCCACATCAAGCTCTGTACCTAGGACTGGACGGAAAAGCGCTGTGTCTGGAAATCCAGGTTCTGTGAGCTGGGGTTCAGCGGCCAACCTATCTGCTGTAGGTTGGGCAGAAAGGAGGACCTTCAGTGCACTTATGAAGCACTGCATTACAGCTACACAGCAAACATGACAGTAAAAAGGAGACGAAGGATGCTGTGGCACAGGGAGCGTTGCAGTTCTTGGTCACTGCTCCCTGTGCTGGGAGGTCTGCTGGGGCCAGCGGTCGCCTAGGCTCAATTCTGTGTCTTGTATATATGTACTTAATGCTGTCCGAGATGCCTCGGGGTATCCACGGTGTTTGCCTGGGAGTTTCAGATGTAACACAAGACCTATGGGAGATCCAGGTAAGATTCACCTGAGCATCTGAAATGGCTCCAGATGTGTGTCCTCAGGCAGCTAGCTGAGCAGCTAGTTGGCTGTTTGAGAGCTCTTTCCTATTTCACAACAGCGCTCTGAGAAAAGTCTGTGGATATTTCAAGTGTCTGGATATTCTAGCTCTTCTCCTGCAAAGTGATCTCACCTGCTTTTTAGGGACTCACCAATGCATCAAAACAAAGTCTGAAGTAGAAGTCACCAATTTTGCAAAATGTATTAATTGCATCATGCAGGCTAAGCAATCTCATGAGTATCACTTGCACAATTAGGCTGTAAATAATTCAATATTTGGCTATCAGGGATTCCATCGATATTATGCAGGCTTTTTGCTTCTTTTTCTCTTGCATGCAAGGGAAATAAATATTTCATAGACGACCTCACAGACACAGTTTCTGGGATGACATGGGACTTGCTTGCAACAGAACAGAGCAGGGAGACGACTCTGCGTGTGCTGGATCCCACAACGGGGAGGGATGAGGAGGAGCAGCAGCAGCACGGAGGTATGCTCTGGTTTGGGGGCTTTTACCCACCACTGTGGCAAATCCCTCCAGCTTGAAGAAGTCACACGTAAGTGGCCAGCAGGTCAGGCAGACCACGGCTTCCCGAGGCAGGAGAAACGTGCGGGTGCTGCATCGCTGCTGTGTGTGGTGCCGAAGGGAGGGGGCCAGGAGAGGAAAGCTCACGCTCAGCATGTGAGACCTGCCAGGTCGGTGAGCACAAGGATTAGTGTTCCCGACAGTGATGGGGATGTCCAGCAGTGCTGATTGCGGAGTAGAGACGGGCAAAATCACCTAATCCTTCTGGCAGTTTTGGGACAGCTTTTTTATTTCTTTTGAATTGAGGGCTCCCTTTGCCAAATCCTGGGGGACCAGCAACATCACGCTAAGCCCAGCTCAGCAGCCTGACCTGCCACAAGCGTTACTACTTCTCTGGTTTCCATCCCTCCTCCCAGGTCTCTTCTGCAAACCAGGGCATGTACAACATAGTCTGAGAGCTCAGACTGGGCATGTGGTCAGGTCCAGGAGCCAAAGAGGAGGGACTCAGACAAAATCCTGGATTTGCTCAAAAAGAGAGCAGGAGCAAGAGAAGGAGGAAGGACCTTTGTGAATTGGGAGCCTGTTCTATAAAGCCAAATCCTCTGCAAATCTGGGTAAGAGACATTGTACAGCCTGTGATTAAGACAATCTCTGCTGAGAAGTCAGCCCAGCTGAACAAGTCACGAGCTGGTCCTTGGACGGCTGCACGCAGGGGTGGTTGTCGTGTGGCTTCTGTGACGGCGGCTCCTCTCGACTACGGCAATCGAGCCTAACCAGCCTGAGACCCAGTCAGGTACTTGGCATGTCTCTTTGCATCTCAATAGCCCACGTCCCCTCAGAGCTGGAGCCCTGGCGCTGGGAACCCACTGAAACGCCTGGGCACATGCTTGTGGGGCAGGGGTTTCTTTTCTGCTAGCTCCATAATACGAGCCGTGTTTCAAACAACAGTCCCCGGGATGTGAGCCGACAAAAAGCAGGAAATTCGAAGCGAAGGCTGATGCACCGGGCTCTGCTCACACAATTGTGGGGGTCGAACAAAGCACAATGGCCTGAGCTGGGGACAGGGTGCTGCTCACCCTCCCCCCGGGAGCTTCCTGCCTTGCCTTGCCCTCATCCCCATCTCAAAACCTTCACAAGAGCTTAAGCCGGTTTCTGGCATTGAGTTTCCCACAGAGCTGGTCACAGAGTTTCATTCCCACGTTTTTGTTTTTTTTTTTTTTTGCTTGGCTTGGTGAAGTCTCTTTGTCTCCTCCAGCACCCTTTGGCCAGAAGGTTTAGCTTGCTGATGGGGGGGTGTTTGGGCAGCCTTTGGCAGGAGGTGCTTCATGGGGAAGAGGAGGTGCAGCAGGAGATGGGGAAAGCAAAGCAGTCACACCACCAGCATAAAATAAAGGCAAAGGTGGCATTCTGCTAGGTTTTTGGTGGTTTTACTCTAGCATCTAACAATTATTCTGGGAAAACTCACGTGATACCTGCTGCCATAAGAATAGAGAAGTAGGACTAAGGATTTTTCATTCCAGGATCTTAAAGCATTCATGAATCGATCCAACCACTTTGCAGTGAGGACACTCAGAGGTGGCAGATCTTGTTCTGTAGGCCGCAGAAACGAGAGCGCAGCGATCTGAAGTGTGGAGAAAGAACGAGCTGAAGTTGGTGAGGTGCCCGAACACCTAGCACTGTTGGGACTTGGGCTCAATTTGCTTTACGCTGTGAAACTACAATTAGCATAGACTTAACTGAAGATAAATATTACATGCTGAAAGAAGAGGTCTAAGGCCAGCTATCTTGAGAGGTTCAGTCCCTGATAAAAACTGTAAATACCTACTAGATACAGACTGCTTCCAAAAGTGGTGTATTTCTTAGTATTTCCAATTGATTTTTTTTCCTAAACAATCCATCTCCTTCCTAATTTGGGATTCGGCTTATCACATCCTAGAGATAAAATAAAAATGGAAAAGATCACAAGTTCACTTCATTTAGGAAAAAAAAAAAGCATACTCTTTGTAAAATGCCTTTGGACTTACTTACGTGACTGCTTTTGTTTTTCTTACAGAACAAAAGCTTGAATCCTGCTTGTCCCATGGAGCCCCCAATACCGGTGACTGTATCAGCCATGGGCTGCCCTAGGAGAACAAACCTTGGTGCTCCCTTGTGAGCACCAAGCATAAGCCATGTGAGCCCACAGCGAGGTTGCTGTTTCAAGTTTCCAAGGGGCAGAGGCTAATGCTTATTTTTAAAATAACAGGACCTTTGGCAATGTTGTCCTAAGGCAATAACAAAGAAATGATGGTAACTAATCTCAGTGTGGCTGTTCCTCTTAGCATCCAGAGGACCTTCAGAACTGGCCATATAAATAATGTTACCAATGCCTGTGCTGGATAAACTACTTCTGCTTCTTGGGCCAGAGTTAGCATCAGTCTGACCAATGCTACAGGGAGGAAGGCTGCCTCTATGTTTCTTGTGGCTTATTGCCAACTAATGCCAAACTGCAGGCTTATTCAGCCCTAGCAATGGTCTCAGTTGGGTTTCCTCTTACTGTGACCAGTATGGGACTTGTAGCACTGAAAAATCACCAGAGAGACAGTTTGGCTACGGCACAGTATCTTTTACTGCCCAGCTGCCTCTTCTCTGCAACAGTCTTTTTACCACAGGCTCTGTAACGGTGGGACAGAGCTGGTGCTCCTCCCTAGAGAGAAGCTGGTGCCTTGAATTTGATGGTTTGGGCTTGGGTTTGTGTCTACTGCACAGAGCAGCTTCAAGGACAGGGTCAAATTCATTGCCAACCTGCTGGGTTTACTATCTCTTTGGAGCAATTTGGCTGTTTCCCAGAAGTGAATCCCCTGCGTCAACCAGCTAAGGACAGGAACGATTTGTCTGTGTTTTCACATGATATCAGGATTAGCTGTTTTATATAGAGATTAGACCCCAGGAGAGCATCCGTGATGAGAGATGGCCTTACCTGCCATGTGGACTGGTCTTGTCCCAGCGGTCTCCATCAGTCCCACCTGCCCCCTCCAACAATGTCCAGCAGCAAATGCAGACAGGGTGGGTGGCACAGGGTCTTTCAGAAATGGCCAGCCGTATGGTGTCTGGTGCAACCAGGGAGGTCAATTTGCCCTCAGGACCACTTCATGTTTGTGCAGGGTAGGTACTGCCAGCAGGACTGCTGGGTGCTGGGCACCAGTAGGGGTTTTGGTGAGGGCATACTACACTTTTCCAGATCCCTCCTGTCCCCTTCTCTTGCCTACAGCTGCAGAAAATAGCCCAAAGAACAACTAAAGAGCAGAAACTCTAACACCTTAGTCCTTCGTGTCCCTTCTAACTGAAGGTTGGGAGTAAAACTGCCCCAAAAACAATGGTGAAAAAATTGCTGAAGGGAGAGCATGTAAAAGGGAAACTAAGCAATCTGTACTTGTGTTAGTGGTGGATGTTTTTATTATTACTGTTATTGTCTATTCAAACACTTACCCAAAAAAAGAAAAGGAGAAGTAGAGGCAGCAGCCTCAAATCAAACAGAAGATTTCAAACAGTTCGCAAACTTTTTCTAAATACAGTAATCTTCCAAAGACTCTTTAGTTTGTTACTTAGACTTAAATAATCATGACCTAGTACTTACTGAGTAACTAAAATCTTTTGAGAGTTCACGTTTATTCTCCAGGAGATCATTGTAAAACAAAGGGCTGAAAAAATCCCATTTGGATGTGAATATTTAATACGGCTGTTTGGAAAGCTGCTGCACTGACATTAATTTGGCCAGATAATCAAATAAGTATTAAAACACACAATTATGCAGAGATAAAATTAGAACAGTAAAAAGCCCTAAGTTAAGCCAAAGGAAAATGGTTTATAAAGAGCATTTGACTATGGCCTTTCAAGCATAACTGGAACAAAACACCAGAGTTGTTACTTTATATTCAGGATTACAGATCAGCAGCAGTATCAGTAGAACTTGGTATGTAAATACAGGATGGATCTTGGGTTTGTTCCTTAGAGACCCACTTCAGAGCCTGTGAATGTGAGCCAGAGCCTTTCTGTTAAGTTGAACAGGCTTTGGATCAGGCTCCATCAGCTTCTGATGAGGGAGAACCACAATTCCTTTAATTGGCAGCTTGCAGGAGAAGCAGAAGTGAAACATATTGCAAAAGCCAAGGTCCAACAAGAGTTCTGTTCAATTATGTCTTAACATTAAACTGTAGCTAATGTGCTTTTACCAGATGTCCTGATGAAATACTATTAAGAGCCGGTGCATTGCATTAATTAAACTGAAATTTCATAATGAATTCTTTTTGCAAGGCAGCAGAGATGAATCGGTGACCTACATAACCTCCCTTCCCTTCGAAATAGCTTTCTGAACTAATGAAATGAATCCCCCTGGTTGTGGCAGGAGAGTGGAGGGAGCCGTGCTTTGCATCCCAGCTACACGCTGCGACACGAAAAAATCCGAGCACTCTCCGTGGAGATTATGGCTTGCCTTTCATTGTGTCTAGCAACAAGAGGGAACTTTCAGAGGCAGAAGGACTCTCCATTATGGGCACCTTGCATAACGAGAGGCTTTTGAAAAGTCCATTAAAATTCTTGGACAGTGCCCTCGCAGAGAAGCCGGGGGATAAGCTGGCTGACCGTCTACCTTATAAACCGGCACGAACGCACAGACAGTTAAATGCACATTTGTTTGAGCGTAAGAGGCTTAGGGTATGTCATTAAAATATAATCCGCAACACACAACAAACATACACGCAGCTGGCAGGCTCAAAGCCGTTTTTGCAAGCGTGTTAGGAGAGAAGCGGGAGAATAAGCGTTACACAGCTCGTGTACGCGGGGAGAGGATGGGAGGAGGGGAGACCTCTGTTCCCCGGCATATGTTTTTAAAAGAGAAAATATGCCTGTGAATTCTGATTATGCCTGTGTTAGTACATTTTTATCCATGGTGGTTTGAGATTAAAAGTGATTTATGATGTTCCTAAGTCTCAGCAGTCTACGTTTCACTAAGCCATTGCAGCGCAATCAAAAGAGTGCCTGTACCAATTGTGCCAGTGAGTCCTAATTGCCTGAAAGATAATGGTGTCATTAAAGTCTCTTGCCCCTGTGAGCCTTGTGCTCCTCGACAGAAAAGATGCTTTTATTGTTGGTTTCAAAGGAGCCTTCAGTCACTGCTGAAGCACATTGTCCATTCAGAGGTACTGGGAAGCTGTACTCTGTAGCTGCTTTATTTCTCTGCTCTTCTATTCTTAAGCAGTGGACAGGGGAGGGCAACGGAGAGAAATGCAGAAAAAAATGTTGACTTTTCATCAAGCAAGCCAAAATATAAATCAGATATTATTCAGTTAGACATGGTGAGGGGAGGAAGTGGCTGAGACCTTGCACTGGTTAGGCTTCTAGCAATAGAAGAGTGTTTCTGTGAAAGGAGATGTGCTCCACAAAAAGTGCCAGCTTCACCAATAATTTTCAATTCAGTAATCATTTTGACAGAAAAGCTGTGACCAGCTTCTTTATTCATACAAAAGGCATATGCCTCTGCAATTATGCCTGAATTCATAGCCATCCTTCTTACTGGACAATTTCAATTAAGAAATTACCTCTCCCTAAAACATTCAATTCTGTCACATAATTTATTCCTGTCTTCATCTGGTAACATCTTTCTAAAAGGCAGAAAGACACTTATGAAGGTAAATTGATCCCTTGCCAGTTTATGGGTATGAGGTTTTTTTAAAAAGAAGTTTATTTTTATTTACCTGCACTCTGAACCTTGTTAGTTCTTGTGCTTTGAGAATCACCTTTCTGTTTGCTTTGCACAGTGCCCTGCTCAGTCAAGGAGCCTGTCTTCACTGGGTTTAGCAATACAAGACCACATAAAAATGACAGCGACATGCAGACGTAGCCTATTAACAAGTATTTTCTGCATTTTTGCCATACAAAACTGAACAGATCTGTATTTAAGACCTAGGACAAGTAATATCTGCTGAGTACAGTAAGAGGCTTGGTTTGCAGAGGGGCTGTAGTCCATCTGACCTGCTACCCTCATAAAACCATTGCAGTTAAATGTACACTCAGTTATGCTTAAGAGACTTATGGCAGGCCGTTACGACGTAATCCAGAGTGCTTACTAAATGCATGCATTACAGAGAAAATGCTTTGTGTTGCTGGTGCAGGGTACTTTCAAGCAGAGCATTTGTACTTTGCAGCTTACAAGAGTAAACCAGCTCTCCACAAATCAGCACTCGGATCATTTTTCCTTTCATATTTTCCTTCTTATCTATCTGCCTTTCATTCTCTTAGTTGTTGCCTTTACTCCTCCATCACTACCTTTCCATCTTCCCTCTGTATTATTTACCCACCATAGCTGGTATAAGAGCCTTTCTTCATTGCTTCATCCTTCTGGAGCATTCTCTGTTGTTAGTTTTTGCCACTGATTCTCCATCTGTTTAAGGCTTACTGACATTTAATGTTTTTTCTTTGCTGAAGCCCTTTTGAATGTAGGATCTAAAATGTAGTCCCGCTGCTCAGGGCTGTGCCTGTAATGTGGCACCGGAGCAGGGGCTTGATTTGAACCAAGAGAAGTCTTGGTCAGGTGGATGAGTAGAGGGAATTTATAGGTGGAGGGGAAGCAGTGATTAGACAAAGAAGAGCTTAACGCTGCTTGCCTGAAATGTGAGTCGGGGAGAGAGATTGTTTAAAACCTGAAAACAAATTTGGAGACCTTCCCATGCATATCATGCAGCAGCCTGCAAGGCGGGGGGTCCCAGCAAGCCAAAGGGGCTCATTCATGACGACGCTGGAAAGCCCAGGGCAGCGGCGTGGGCAGCTCTCCCCAGCCTCCCGGACTCCCTCATGCACACTGGGCCCTGCCAGGGACTCGCTCTGATGCCCAAACCTTGCAAAATGTGAGGTCAGATCTTAATCCAGTGTATTCAGAATAGACACTGGTTTAGTTGTTTTTGTAAAGGAGCAGAGCACAAATGGCAGTAAATCCATAAACCTTTTGGCTTAATCCCATTTCAGACACAAAAAAGAAAACCCTGCCTGGCAGCCACAAGCTCTCTGGGAAGAGTCGGCTCTTCCTATGCTTCCCTAACTATAATTTTACTCAGTCATGTGCTGTCATCCTCCAATCCTCCTCGAGTGTCACTTGAAAAAAAAAAATCTGTTGTCAATTATAATGACAATACACTGAAGATGGCTTACAGCAGAGAATGGCGCTTTATAGCAGCCGGCTGTGACAAATCTGGGTTGGGAGAGAACATTGTGTGTGTCCTAGAGATTATAGCTTTTAAAATAAAAACCTCATTCTCGTTCCCTGGGGCTTTTTAATGAATTGCCACATGCAATAATGCCTTAAACGAAGCATCAGTGATTACCCATCTGACTGCAGCTCTCTCAGTATTTACAAAATAAAAGAACAGCCAGCACCCTGAAAACCCTAAACCTACTTGAAGAGCTCTACTGATGCTAAGGATAGCCCCCACTTTAAAGGCAATCAAGTAATAGTCACCAAAGGAGCAAAAACTCTCAGAGAGGTGGGACATCTTACCATGGTTGACGTTACTCAGAGGGATGATGCACCCACCTCTGAGCCATGTACCAGTTGCACCACACACAGATGAATGGCAGCAGGTGCCAGTCAGATCCCAGTATGATTCAGACACCTGGATAAAGGGAAATCGTGTTTTACGCTGGTGGCAAGAGCTAGAACAAGACCAGGAACAGCAGTCCTGCTGGTATGAGCCAGAGGCAAGTGGTTCTTGTGGGACCATGAAGATAGGGTCCAGTGAGCATTACAGGTCTTGTGCCTAGGGCCAGGGATGTCCTGTACCACCCAGACATCTGCTTAGACACATAAGCACTACGGCTTTTCCCTCTTGGATAGACATGCTGGTCATGGCATTTAATTGCGTTTGGCCATTTGGCTTAGGTGTGCAAGTGAAAAGTCCAAACTACCATGGCTCCCTCTGCAGTTGCTGGATGAGATGGGCTCCTCTCCCATGTAATACAGCCTCTGCTGTAGATCACGCCTGCCTGCCTCTCTCCAATGAATATACAAGGGCCTCTGGAGACCACAGTTCTAAATTAGACGCCTCATTTAAATGCCTCAGGTTGGGTTGTGCAAATACTCGCCACGGTACCAAGTATTAGGGGAGACCTCCAGCTCCCCTGTCCATCCTAACCACCCTTCCATGCCTGTGCACTCACCCTAGGCCCTCTGGGGCTACAGCCTGTACACACAACCCCAACAACTCCTTTGGGTCCAAAAGCATGTTTTAAAGCATCCCAAACTGGATTGCTCAGTACAGCCTCTGCACACGTGGAAGAAGGCTAACGCATCCCAATGCCTCAGCCTTGCTGCGCGTGGGACGCAGTGTCCCTCTGCATTCTCCCAGGGTTTCCGGATGCCCAGCAGCCGGCTGGCAGACATCCAGATATCCACTAGCTCATCGCCCGCGTCGCTGTGGAGCTGGCAGGTCCGCACGCTTCATTGACACCCACCCTGCATTCATCTTCTGTTGCTCCTGGACTTGGCGGCTTCCAGGGTAAAACTGGGTCAACATCTTTCCATAGGATTTCTGTTCCCTTCCTGCCGTGGCTGGCAGAAGGGGACATGCCAGGACAGTACTGAAGGGCCATTGATTGATGAGGAAGGACAGGCGGGGAATGAGGGGTTTTGGTTTAACCATGTCAAAGCTGTGCGTGAATGCACAGACTCACAGACAGGCATCGCTAGCAAATGTCAGTAAAACTCAGAGGCTGATGTAAGAAAATCTCTTGTTTTCTCCAAAAATTGCACAGATCCATTTGAATCAGCGGGAAATTCAGTGCCTGCGTTTTTTTACTGTGGCTAATAGCTACTCGGGTTCTCATAATTTTAAGCCATTATTCCTAATATATGTAACAACATGTTCAAAACCATACTTAGACCAATGCAACTCTGGCTGTTGGGAAGCCCATAGAAAAAAAAAGTCTCAGCCCTATTTCAGTAAATGTGCAGGAGGATCAGTATGAGTAAAAGCTCTTGTTAGTTCTCTCACGCTTTGCTCTTAGTAATTGGTTGATATTTTGGGGATGGAATAATCTGTAGAAGTTGCCTTCTGTAGCATGAGCTGCTAACCCTCTTTTCTTTCAGAAGATCCTTTTGAAATTAGACACAGCTTCTGGAATCAACCCAGACACTGCTTTTCAAGCCAGAAGCATTTGTATAAGCATCATCAATCATGCCACTGGCTCTTAATGCTACTGTATATTCACTTTCTACCTGGTTTGAATTCCTAATCGGCCCTGCTGCGCAACTTAAAGCCCTGAAGAAAGTGTGAAGGGAGGTGGGGGAGAATATGACTTCCCCAGCTGGGACTGGGAGGGTTTCTTGCAAATTACACTGATAAAGTCCGTTTCCTGGAGAAAATAGACAAGAAGCAGTTGGCAACAGGGTGAGTAAGAGTCGGATGCAATGGGGTATGATGTACAAAAGTATGTACAACCGGCTTGATTATCATCAGAGCAGTTGGCCTGGCAGCTGCTCATATCATGTGTTTCAGGCTCGTGTACTGTAACGCAAGCACACGAGAAGTCACTTGGACAGGAACGGAGCAGAGAATTCAAGAGACAAGGCTGTTTTTCTGATTTAAGTACAGGAGAAGCTCTGAAGAAGGCAGGTGATTTTCTGTGCCATCTCCAGCAGGATTTCTCTTTCCCTGCCTAGAAAAACCACTGATGCTCTCCCTGTCCTCTAGCTCTCATTTATAGCCAACTCTTTGTTAACAAAAGGTTCCCTCAAGCTGTCTAAAATGATGTTAAGTAGGTGGGAGCACCCCCATGGGCTGGTGACCGAGAGCGCGGTGATGGGTCTGGGCTGTGCCAGGGAAAGGGCTGCCCCCTCCATGCAGTGATGATGGGTCAGATCCCTGCACAGCCTCAGGTACAGCTAACACAGAGGCGGCTTGGAGCTACCTCTCCGTCTCAGGTGCAGAGTAAGCATGAACGGGAGCTCCATTCGCATATAGTACATATATTTCATTGCTTTGCATCCCCTACTGTCCCCCACCCTATTCCTATTAAGCACTCACACATGCTGCTGAAAGCCAGGGCAGCTGTACTCATCTATCAAAGCCTGTCAGCTTGAGAGCATAGGCTCTTCCCATTAATTAAGCAAATGTAATGTGATTAGCTAAGGCTGTAAATGTTTCTAGGCCCACTTCGAAAGCTACAAAACACTGAGCATCACAGCCTCTTATTTTCCTGCACTTGTGTTATCTGAGATGCTCCTCTGGGGCTGAGATTTTTGTTCTTAAATTTATGTGTGTAAGAGAAAATAGGAAGATGTAATAGAAAAAGCACTAGGAATGGGTCATACCTTGTAGTCCTTAAATTACTGTTTGAATTACAGGATTCTGAAGAAGAAATTAATTTCTACACTTTTAAAAAACTCTTCTGCCTACACCTTTTTTAAAGGGATATAACAAGAACTGCTGAAAGCTGAAATTTTGGTAAGAATCTATACCTCATTTAAGATTTCTACTTGCTTTGATGAAAAAAATATATATTTCTTAGCAGTTAAGGATCTAAACTGGGGTGCTTTAGGCTGTCAACCTGAAAGCAAATGGAACAGTCATTGGGAAGCTGCACATAGAATAAGAAAATTCTTGAAGCCAATTTGAGTGGTATGAACAAGATCTACTTAAGGCCTTAAACCTAAAGTGGAATGGAGGTGCCTAAATCTAATATTGTGATGCTGACAAAACCTTATTCAGCTTTTGACAGACTTTCAGCCTGTGTAAACTCCAAAGGCACCTCCCTGCTTAAAGTTCCCCAGATGTTTACAGTCATTGTGATCTCTGGGTCTCAGAAGTGCTCCCATCCTGTCCTGGCTGAGCTACTCAGCATGTCATGTGCATCTACAGCTCTTTGGGATCCAGAAATTTAGCATTCCTTTCCCTAAATCCCTGCAGCAGCTCCCCCTGGTAGGCATGCACTAAGAATACCTCAGACAAAAGGGCTGTGCCTGCGCAGGCAGCTTAGGCTGCTCTCGAGCTCCTAAAAGGACTTCCTAGCAGCTTGCATCCACTCATGGTTCACAGCAACTTAAGCCCAGTGCCTGATGTCTCGCCCTCTGCGGGTTCTGTGCCAGCACTCAAGATCAAAGTCTTGGCACACCACATACCTTCATGTGGATGTAAAAAATAGCCAGGACTCAAATCACGAGAGTCCTTTCCTGAAGCCAAATTAATTTAAATGAACCATTCCACCAAGTGCTGACATCCTCTGTGCAATCTTTTAGATGACCCAAATTCCCAACTTTGTTTCAGAAACCTGCTGGGGATTTTCCTCCATGAGAGAGGAAGAAGCTACCATCACAGCAGGCAAGGCAAGAGGAGGGATGTATACCTGGTAAGTTCCTCTCCTGCCAGGCAAAAAGCTTTAGGAAGCCTCGGGTAAGAAAGTGCTCCCTGCAATCCCTATCTCACTGCTCTCACAAATGTCCCAGGGGACATAGGGAGGAAAACGCTACTTGAAAGCACTTTAACTCCCTCCCTGAAATGGGACAACACTGCAGATGATAGCTGCTGCTCTCGGCAGGCAGAAGGAAAGGGCCAACAGACGGCACATGGGAGGAGACCCAGCAGTAGCATCTCACAGCCTGATGTTTTCCGAGGTCTTGGCACTCTGACTGCCCCAGCCTCTTCCCAGGGAGGGCTTCTTACTGCCGAGGTAGAAATGGAAGGGGGAAGAGCGCTGTTGTTACAGTTATCTTCTCATCTAGATGAATATGTGATTAGATATGAGGTTTGCCCTTATGGTAGGTCTGTGGTGCTTGAGACCAAGACTGGGCTCAAGCCCAATCACTGTCGAGACCTGTTTGTACACACGGAGCCACGAACATGCCTGGGCCCTTCTCTTATAACACACAGTCGCAGCTTCTGGAAGGCCAGCAGCAATGCCGCATTTTGTATAGTTTTCTAGTGCTGCAATCAGCAAGAAGCAGGAAGCCAAGGGTTAGTTCGCCCCTTGGCTGAAGGAGATTCAAAGACCTCTCTCATCAAGACAGTGTCTCAACGCAGGCTTGTATGAGGTTTTGAGTGGAGAAATTCCCTGTCTCTCCTGCACCAAAAGCAGAAAAAAAAGGACTATCAGACCTATATGGCCAAGGAGCACTTGCAGAATAGGATGCAATGCTGGAGCTTCATGTTTTGGGCCTTCACCTGGCTGTTAGTATATTTGAGAGTAAACAGGTGTATTGTAACTGCAGCCTCTCCTAGCGATTGCTGCAGATGTTTCAAACCCACCTAAGGGGCACAGGCTATCTTTTCTTATTCAGTTAGACCCAAGCCATCAAAAGTGTTTCCAGTGACTGTAAGATACCAAAACATCTCCAGGAGCCTATAACATGCTAGCTTTCAAGGAAGAACAGGTTATTAGCCTGATTTCTGAGGGCACGTCAGCACTGGAAGAGATGTGGGGTAAACCTAAGTGGCATTCTGACAAGCTCTTGGGTACCCAGGTCTAGTGAAAACCATGGAAGCCTAATGCACAGGGTATTGTGAAACTCTGCTATATGTCCCTCTGTTTCACCAGGCAAGATCCTCTGTAGTGTCTCAATGCTTTTTTTAAATCAGTGGTGGTTAGATGGCTGAATGCTTTCAGAAATCTGGCCTCAACCTTTCTCAGAAATGGGAATTTTTCCCTACAATTTATGCTATTGAGGTACAGCCTTTACCAATAACAGTGGAAACCTAAATATTTTACTCAGAGGACACAAAGAGCCTTTTTCGTACCTCAGTTTGATGCTGGCATTCAGTTAATGTTGATGTAATGTGTCCTTTAAAAAGACGGTAATTATATTTACCAACACAGTCACCAAAGAACCATTTATAAATTGTATATATAGTTGCAATTCAGCATGTGCTGTGAGTATTTCATTGGGTTAGTCCTAACATCACAAGCTAATAATACTGAAAACAGGGATATGGGTAAATCACAGAGGACACTGCACTCAGCGTATAGCTAACAGTGATTAAGTAGTCTCTGCTTTCAGAAGAAAGATAAGGGCCAAAAAGAATAGGTCCCTCGATAACATCAGGTAATTCTTATATATGGTCCTTCATGACACAGGCATAAATCACAATAAAACCCATCTGCAGATCTAAGGGGTGAAATCATAAATCCTGCTTTATAAATGAGACCTGCACATCTGATAGTGTACATTGTTCCAGATTTACGGCAGCTGTAAATGATGTACTAAGGTTCACAAACCCATTTGCACTCTCTGGCTGGGAAGATGGGAGGTAAGATTTTTCCAGGGAGCAGGATATATTTCAAGATGTACTCAGAAATAAGAGAGACCGTGCGTGTGAGTGAGAAACTGATGCTTTACACAGAGTTGTCTTGACTTTACACTTGAGACTCTGTCCTCTGGCCTCAGTTTCTGTAAATCCATGGCACAGTGTTATGCCTTCCTTCTTGCTCCCAGGTCTGATGGGGTAAATGCAGTTGATGGGGCAAATGCAGCTGATGGGGCCAAATGCCCAGTTTTGGCTGGTTGCTGGAGCACACTAGGCTCAAATAAAACTTTTCATGCTGGCCAGGAGCCCGTGCCCTTTCCCAGGCTTCAGCTTTGCATGCCAGCTTCTCCTGTGAGCAGCAGGCAAAAGCCAAGTGGTCATTTAAGCAAGTGCAGGGCTGGATGATCCAGCATCTTGCCTGAGTTATGGCTCATCTTCTGGACCAAGCTGGCCAACTTGGCCTTCTTCTCCTTCTCCTCTGGGCATTGGAGGATGCATCTCCTCTGGGACCGGCTCACCTTCCTCCGACCGCAGAGCTGCCTCGCATTTGTAACCCCTGCACCCCGCTCAGGGCCACTCACCATCGCATTCGCAACATGAAGCATCTTCCAGGGGCTGCTCTCATGACAGCAGGTTTGGGTTTTTGGCTCACATTGCTCCTTGTGTTGCTGTAGCTCTCCCATGACTGCATTTGGCAGTGCGTGTATTTGTCTTTTCTGCTGTCAGCGTGAGACAGATTATTTCCCTGGTGCTCTTCTGTGGTTTGACAATGCTAAACACAAGGTAGAGGCTGACTCAGCACATTTTCACATATGTGGCATATTCTTATTTGGACCCGCTCTCCTTCACATTGACTTGTCTGCAGGGGCTAACGAGGAGTGACATATCCATGCCTGCTCTTCCCTCACACACACTGCTTAAACCTCAGCCTGCTCAACTGAGGCATTATCTAAAGTGCATGACAGACTATTTAATTTTGTGTTCATTGTTGGGACTGGGACCTTGGAAACATCCTAGGTTTCTTAAAACATTTATATTTCACATTCACTAGGATGTTATCCCAATGGTACTCTCGGACTTTGGCTTCGGACAGCCAGAGGAAGATGGTTCTCCCCACGCAGGCTTTCACTGCAAAAAGTCTTCTCTATTCTTAGTTTTTAGCAACTTTACTGTGAACTTCCAGTACACTTTGCAGCTGAGGTTAGCGCAATCCAGCAGCACTAACTTCTCTCCCTGTTTTGGTATTACTGCTACACCAAATTTACATTTCCATATAATTGAGTCCAGCAGCTTTGCTTCTTTCAAAGCAGTTGGAGCTCCCAGGCGTGAGCTCTCTGTGTTTCCAAATGGCATCTATATAAAGTTCAGTACCTCCTGAACAATCAAATACATTGCTGTGTTTTCCTGTAAAATGCCTCAGGGAATGAATGTAACCAAAATGTCAGTCTGAGGAAGAAGTGTCTCCCAAAGGGTGAACAGAGCATGTAGAAGTACAGAATTTGTTTCTCTAGGGGCACCTGCCAGACATCTAATGATGTACATAAAGCTATTTGCTATCTGTCAGCTTCCCAGAAATCTTTCTTTTGAAACTAGGAAAACCCCCTTTCTCTTATTACAGGTTTCTTAATTTTTTTCAGGTATACATACATATAGCATTCCAGCTTTTTAACATAGCTCCCCAAGATAACTGCATCTGTGCAGTCCCTCTGCCTGTTTCTCTGTTTGTGGTAATCTGAATTTCTTGGCCATATAAACATACTAGGCAGATGAATAGAGGCCTCCAAGAGAAAAAGTTTCCATAAGATCAATGTAGAAATCCATGGCTGGAGAAAAGAGAAAATTATTAATGCCTCTACTAAGGGAAAAGTGAAGGCCATCTCTTCTGCTTGGTGGCAGCTGGCGGCCAGTTAGCCCTGTGTAGCTTCAGATTAGCCACATCCCATGCTGGCTTTTGACCTGCCAAGAGGCAAAAAAAGATGATGGAGGGCAGGGAGGCAGCTGGGAAATTGGCTTAGAGGCCACATCAGGGAGTGAAGGGCCCAAACACATGGGAAAGGAGAAAGAAAAACATGGGAAAGAAATCACAGACAGGGGTGATGAACTGGCTGTGCTCTTTGGGATGTCCCGGGGAACAGCAACAAGGAGATGGATTATTGCGGTGGGACAGTGCAGGGGGTATGGACCATGAATCCCCAGTGGGTTTGCTGCTCATGGAGGACTTATTTCAGTGGCAGTGCACCTCTGTTCCTCATTAGCCTCTGTACCTGGGTTCAAAGCCCAAAAGCTAGCAATGTCCCAGCCGCTTTTAGGCAAACTTTCTGTGATCCTGTCTGTGGCTCCTGGGAGGAACTCCTGAGTGCTACTGGTGCTCCTCAGTCTCCTCCCTGCTGTGGGCACCCGGTTGGCACCTGAAAAGCCTTGTAAAAATGATGGTGGGGTTTTTTTTGTGTTCAGAAGAATTTTAGTATGTTTGTCTCCTTTTCACACTCCCGTATCTCACTTCAGCATTTCTGTAGTGTCCATAGCTTGCCTCTTTGCCCAAGTCAGCTGAAAACTATTAGAATTGCCAAGCAATTCAGAACCAGTTACTGTTACAAATAAAGCTGCTTTCTGACTGCTGTCTTCATTAGTTTTGCTGGCACTTGCAGCTAATGGGGACAGGACAACGTAGGGTCTAAACCAGTTGTCTTACATATTTCCAGAGTTTAAAATATAGGTGGGCTATTAACTGCTCCTTTGCTCCACTTAAATGATTATTTTGTTTTGTTTTATTAGCAAGTACTCCAAATGGCTCACTCAGGGCCAGCAGCTGCAGCTGCCTTACTGCCTGAGCTCTTGCGGATCGGCCCCCTGCAAGGCAAACCATTACCCAACGTAACAACCAGCCTCAGCTTGCTTGCTGCAGCGTCTCTGAAAGGTCCCAATCTCAGTAATAACCTTAATGCTTTCAAGACAACATTTCATAGACTAGTTTTGCCCATAGTCGCCCAGCTGGAATACACAGTAAGAGCAGCAGGGCTGGTGCAAATGCTATGCTGAAAGGGGCAGCAAGTGCAGTGGGGTGGCTCTTTGATGAGCAAAGTGTTGCTAATGTTTCTAGTAGGGTCTCGTCATGGTTTCTAGGACGTAAAGGAGGAAGGAGTTGCGTCCTGTGGATTAGGAAACGCAAGGAGCAAGACGGAGGACTTTGCAACTAGCTGAAACGGCAGCTGTCAGAGGCGCAGGGCAGGTCCTGGTTGCGTGCCCACGAGCAGCGCTGCTCTGAGTCACGGCCAGGGACTGTTTGTTTAAGCTGCAGTTCAAAGTTGGCTGAGGGAAGCTGCGGGCAAAGCTCTTTTGTTTAGATGCTGGCTCAAGGTCTGCCTGGACCAGAGCTGAGAAAAGAAGCTGAGCAGCCTTTAACCACTTCGGGGGGCCACCACCTACGGCTGACAGGCATCACCTGTGCTCTTCAGTGCTATCAAGCAGGGGAAGGTGAGCTCTGTGGCCCCAAGAGGACTGTTACTTCCCATGGGCAATTCTTGCTAGAAGTTAAGAGGATAGTACGTGTTGTGCTTTAGGGGCCTCTTATTATCGAAACCTGAAGAACAGTGTTTCCTGCTCGTCCCCTTTGGCCCCACATCTCTCCCCACCACTGCTCTTCCAGTGCAGCAGGATAACTCCAGTTGGCACCTCTTGGGACTTCTTCACGTTAATGTTAAGCCCGTGGTTTAGGACTTCCTCACCCACCAACCTCTCCATCCATCCGTACATGGCTTGCTGGTGGGAGTCACTGCTCATCTCCCCCAGCCAGGAAAGGACAGCTGGAGGTGGGATGTGTTACAGATTCAGATTATAATTGATCTTCAAAGTACACATTTAAGACTGCTAACCCACTTAAAAGAGAAGCGGTACCTTCCAACCGCCCTCCTCTGTAGCATCTGACAGCTTGCTTGCGCTGTTTTTTCCCTGAAGATTCATTCCACAGCCTTATAGATGTGTTGAGCATCTGAACCCTCCTGGATTTCCAGGGTCTCCCAATGTTCAGCTATCAGCTGCCTGAAACACGCCTGACCTGTGGCTTGGCTCCCATGCCCCACACTGATTCATCTGTTCAGCTTGTCCCTGATGACTTGGATACAGTGGTTCTTCCTAATATTATGAGCTGGCCAGTATGGGAGCGCCGGACCTGACAGCTGTGGGCACTGTTGTCATGATGGAATAAACAAAGACTTTTCTGTTTTGGAGGCTGCCAGGCTGTCAATCCTCAGGCGGGGAAAGGATCGCTCACTGTTTCCTTCCCCTCCTGCTCCTTAAATGAATACAATACTCCATTTTAAACGTGCAAAACTCGCCTTCCCCCCTACAATTGAGCATCTGGGAACTTAAAACGGACTCCCCTAGTAAATAAAAAGAAGCAGCTTGATTAGTTTTATGGCAGCAAAAGTGGGTTAATCGCTAAAACTGCTTCTTATGCTGTCATGGTTCAGATAAATGGGTTTAGCACAGCAAGCAGCCAAAGGGCACGCATTAGTGGCTCCTTCTGCAGCAGAGGAGAGCATGCTCAGCGGATCACCCCTCGGAGGCACCAGCCTGCTGCCTGTGAAGTTGGTGGCAGACTTCCCACTGACTTCAGTGGAGCTGAGATTGTGCTGTAAATAAAAATATCTGCTTCCAAAGGGTATAAGAGACAGACCAAACATGAGTGAGCTTTTCTTGTATCTAGTAAGATCTTTTTCATCTATTTCCTCTGTGGATTTCCACAGTATTAAAGTTTCATTAAAAAGAAAGAGCCTCTGACCATATGCAGCCATATTGCCACATAAAAAGCATGCATAATCCCAGCTCCTATTGGAAGTAAAGCTACCGTGCTTCAGTTGTGGTGTTTATAGCACCTGGGTACAGAAATATCCATTCTGGCTCCATCTATGCTAGCCCTAGATCAAAAGCACCAGCAACTGGTGGCCAGAACCAGCTGGCTGTTTGCACCTTAGAGCCACAGATAATTTAGGATAATTTTGTTAGTCTGAATGCAGGACTTATGTTAAATCATCAGGTGTAGCCTGGATTTGTTCATACAGCAGTTGCAGCAGTAAAAAGGTACCACAGCCCTGGGGGATGTGAGGAAGTCAAGGAGGGAAATGAGTATCACCTCCCAGGCAGGAGAGAAAAAAATCACAAAGGCTTGGTGTAATCTCCAGAGTCTGGCTAAAACTTTTGGGGGAAACTTTGAAATACAGAACATTATGAGCTTTTTTGACCCCCAACCTATTGTTCGTATTAGGTAAAGCTGTCATACTGTTTGGTAAGTTGGTAAATAGTTGGTAAGTAAATATTTGGAAGTATTGCATTCCATTAGCATATTGCTACAAGCCCTTCAAAAGCAATTTTACAGGGCATGAAGGAAATGCAAGGTAGTTTTCCATTTCTTGAGTGAATAACTGTACTAGCTCCTCCAGAACAAATACTTGGATGGATAGATACAGGATTTGATTTCTGACATTTCATGTGCAACAGAGGCATTCGCTCCTGCAAAGCAGAGTCACTGTTCATGTGCATTATAAACACAGCAGAAACTCACAGCATTTTGCTGCTTATTGGTTTCAGTACTGGCTTCTGTTGTGTTATGTTATTTATCCATTGCTCTGGCAAACTCTCACCTAAAAACAATTAAGATGCACGAAATTATTACCTTGTGATTCTCATCTCTTGTCAGTTCACCACCGAGTCAGCCACCAGCAGCCCCTTTCCTACTGCTAGCACGCTGCTCCCTTGGGAGGTTTTCCAACCAACCCTGCCTCTGCTTAACTCCGGAGACCTCCCCAAACCTGGACAGGTGGCTGTTACACAGCCACACTGTCCTCCCCTTCTTCACAGAAAGCAATAAACGAAATCTCTACTTTCAATGGACTGTAGCAAACAAGCAATCTCATGTGCGTGAGAGAGAGAAAAGCCATTTAGTGTGGCTCTTCACTTCAGCAAAAGTGTCCACACCAGCTGCAACCCTCAGTGCTGCTCCAGAGCCCTGCACAGCTCTTCCCTCGTCCGATCCTTTTGTAGTACTGGTGCTGAGCAGGGAGATGCTGTGTATATCTGCTGTCAGAGCAGCTCTCCGGGCTGGTGGGAACTGACAGATGGTTACTCTGAAATATTTCCAAAAGAGGGAAAAAACAAGAGCCTCCCAACCCACTGCAAGGCCCTTGTTATGGCTGCATCAGCCGCAATGAGTGCTTGAAGGAACCAGGGGAAACAAATGAAGCAAAAAGAAGTGTTAGGTTAAAATAGACACTGAGGTCTCAAGTCAGGGACTTCAAGGCAAATTTTTGTGTAATCTAAGTTTCCTTTCTCTTCCCCAGTTGCTCAGCTGTTGCCCATTTTACAAGGGGAGGAGACCCAAGCAAATACAAAGCAGAAAAGCCTTGGGAGTTTTTCTAGGAATCGATGTTTCTCTTTCAGCCGTGGCATTTGGATTTCTTATTTCTTCATTTACTGTTCGGTTGAAACGAGACAGCACGTCCTAGCAGTTGGCACAGGAGATGGGGAGGCCTCATGTCTGTGCTTGAATTTCTCGCTGTTTAATTGCATGAACACCAGTGACACTGTTAGACGCCTCAGGTGTCGCAGGGACTCTCACACAGGCGGCCCTGGGACAGCATCACACTGCCAGCAGCTTTCAGAAACGCAGGTGGAAGAAACAAAGCTGCAGGCTCCGGGGTGGAGGCGACCTGTAACAAAGCTAGTGCCTTCCCACCTTCCCCAGTCTCGCACACAGAATGGAAGTCAGGGACTTAAGGCAGGCTGCGGTAATTATGATGTCCCCCTGAAGTGGAATGATCAAACCTTCGCTAGAGGCTGGGCAATGAATATATTGTCAGGGCCAGTAGCACCAACCTGCTCCCTCTGTAGGTAACATTTGCACTCCCTGATATATGTGCGTTCCCTCTAACAGGCTACATGTACTGGCCAGAAAAGGCCTCTACATAGGTTTCCCAGCAAATGCTCAGCGCACCAACCCTCTCCCTCCCACCTCTATCATACTGTAGGTAAATCACCCCGTATTCACTGGATGGAAGGAGGGCAGAGCAGAGGAAGAGTGTGAGGCTCCACCGTTCCTACTCAAACCATCTCTTCCTCCATATGCTCATCCTCCTTTGCTCTCCAGCTCTCTCCAGCATCATTGGTTCAATACCCTGACATCTGAGCTGGCCTGTTTTCTTCTAACATCCTCCTTGCACAACAACACACTACATCACGGATTCCTGTAGGAATACACCCTTTGCTGGAGCAAGTTTTTATAGAGAATACAGGGCAGTCCAGGTGAGGAATCATGTGTGCAACACCCACATCCAGGTCAAGCATCCAGAGAGCAGCTCTTGCTATAATCAGTACTGTCTTTAATTACAGCACCAGATTGCAAGATCTTCAGAGAAATTGGTTCTGGACCCAGTTCTTCACTGCCTCCTATTTTTGGCTAAGCAAATGGGTGTAGCTCAGCATATTGCACGACGCTCATTCTGTCCTGGTAATCCATCCTAGTAGCAGTTGCCACTCTGCTTACTGCACAAAGTGTGCACAAAGTGCTACGTGAGGGACAAAGTGTGTGTTCTGGGGTGGACGGACAGGTTTGGGGCTTTGAAATCCTCCAGCACAGATGTAATCCTGCCTGCTGGTGACCTGCAGGTGATGGTCCTGTTCTGGGCTATCAGGGCAGGTTGGGGCCACACAGGAACGTGACGCTGACCTTCGCGCTCAGGGGCTGCTGAGCACTCGGCGCCTGACCCGGCTGCAGGTAGGTGGGAGTCCAGGGAGCATCTGTCAGAGCTGCCGGACTCTGCTGTAGGACTAATAGTGTTGTCACTCTTAATTAGGGTTGGTATTGCTGCTTTGTGGTGAGCATCCTTACCGTGTCCACACTGCTGCTGCTTTCATTGTCTCCTCCCTGGTCTTGCTTTTCAATGTATTTATTCATTTCTCTCCATTTTTAGAGCATAATTATACTGAACATATTCCAAAGCTCACAGTATATCCCCCCCGCCAAGGCTCCCCCAGTGCTGATCTTCCCAGCACTTTCCCTGGCCTCAAGTTAACCCCTGCACTCCCAGAATCTCTAGACCACTGATGAAGGACGTGCTTTAAAGACTCCATGTCCCTACTGAATGCTTTGCTTTCCAGTATCTCTCAACTAATTTGAAGTGGATATGGAGCTATTAGAGCTATTATAGCTCCATATAGGAATGAGAAAAAAAGGTTGTTAGCAGGGGGAGGGGGAGTGTTAAGGAGCAAATATCAAAACATCGTGACTTTCTAGCCCTGGGAGATACAAACATGTCACAACTCTTTGGGAGCAGTATCATGCCACGGAAAAAAGCTATTTTATCTTCTCTTTCTCATTTCTTAATGATATTAAATAGCATTCTCTCTCTCTCCTCAGCGTACATTCTGACTAATTGATATCTTACTGTAAATCAAAAGCATTTCCACTAATCTCAGCAAAGACCGACTTAGTGGAGAGTAGGATTTTGGAGAGGTAATTAGGGCATGAAAAATAGTATAGTCATGAGGCTTCAAAATTTCTCTCTAATATTTTCGCCATAATCTCTTTGCAAAGGTGATTAGGCAGCAGGGGAACCTGCTTAATAATTAACTAAAACCAAGATCCCTCCCTTATGTAAAAGCTATGTTGATAACCAAAAGTCACTCTTAGATTCACCGCTTTGTTATACTGATATTTGCGCTGATAAAAGCATGGTCTATTTCAACAAGTTTTTATCGTGCTCCTCATCGGCAGAGGTTTGATGGTGTCTTCTGATAATTAACAATATAAAACACCAGACTGCTCAATTTTTAATCACGTTTCCTTTTGAAAACAGGCTTATACAACAGTACCGTCTGTCATCCATGTTCTTCTCCTCCCAGTCCCATCACTGTCAGCTGCATCACCCAAATTTAAACCAATTGACAGGGGGAGGGAAATAGAGACCTGAAATGTGTTGAGTGTCCACAGATTTCATTAAATGAGTGGAGAAGACAAATGCTATTAAGGACATCACGTTGCTGCACGTGGTGGAGGGAAGAGTGGGATGAAGATGACCCTTCCTAAACCTGGGAGAGCCCACGCTGGAGCTCTGCCTGCACACAAACCCATGGGAACAACACATCTATGGTTTCACCACTTGAGCTTTGATGTCTCTGTGCATGGCTTTCTTCCCATCCTGCTTAACCTATTTGTTGAGAAGGCATTCTCTTAATATGGGCTATAATCTCTGTTATTTCCACAGGTCACCGATGGGAGCATGGGTAAGTAAGTGAGTCCGTTCGTCTGGGTCTCTTCGACCGCATTCCTCCCCCTTCAGAGCAGCAGTAACAGCCCCTTCCTCCCTTCCCTACCCCACAGCTGTGAGGAGCGTAAACACAGTGAACACTGTGAGCAATCCTCATCTACCACCTTTTTGCCTCCAATCCCAAATATATTTCTATGCTGACAGCAGAAATGTCCAAATACTCTTTCACTACATGTCCTCTTTTATGAGGTAAAGTATCTAACGGTGCCTGAACTAGCATGCACACCCCTGCACAGACCACGTTGCCCAAGCAGGTACCTGCATATGCTGTGGGCCTTTTGGGACCTATCCTTTACAGAGCAAGTGCATTTTATATGATGCCTATACATGTCAGCACTTCACACTTCCCCCTGCACACACATTAGTTAGTTCAGGTTGGTAATTCACCATCGCTTTGACATCTGGCAGTACAATCAAAGCAGAATCTCACTTACCAAGGCTGCAAGGCAAGCAAATCTGTGTTTCCGTACAGCTTCATCCTGCTTCACAGCAGAAAATTTATAGCCGCCCCTGTGACAAGACTCTTCTGCTTCTAAGGGCATGGTTCCACATCGGGATTTCTCCAGCAGCAAAGACAGTGTAAGAGGTTTGTCTGAGTTCAAGCCTCCACCTACGGGTGCTTCACCCCTTTCAGGTGTGCTAACTTAATTTTTTCTACGGTTATGTCCTCAAACGTCTTTGAAGTGGATTTGCTGCTGGGGAAACTGTAATATAGCATGTCACACAGATTCAACTGCTCTTGCCAAACATGTAAGAGTACCTCTTACTCTATGCTATAAAATACTAATGAACGCAGTGAAGCCTGGATTTTAAAAATAATTGGCAAAAAAAAGGAAATGTGATGTGTCATTTTGTATTTTTTTGGATGGAAGAGGGACTGATCCAGCTTCTACTAAATTAGAGTTTATTCCTATGCTTCCTACTCTATAATAAAGTATCTTTATTTCCAGACCAGAATGTGCACACAGAAACTTACTCTGCCAAGCACAGATTTATCAAGCTGAGAGGGATGGGAGAGGATCTAACGAGGACTAAGCTCAACCCTTCCCCGCCATGCCCATTCATAGCTGGGTTGTTAAGTGGCACTAAGTCACGAGATGCAGTTGTCCACTAGCACGACCACATCTCACCCTGCCCCAGGAGCTATCCTGGTCAATGCCTCCAACAGGCAAATCCTTCATAGCAATACAAGAAAGTCAGCTGGGGAACGAGGCAATGTATAAAACAGTTCTAAATCTGACAGGTGATTTGTTGGGATCTGCCATTGCTTTTGTTGAAAATTAAATAGTTACTTTGGCAATAGCTGCTCTATCACACTGTATGAAAAAAACCTTGAAATTATATCAGAAAAACAAAGCTAAATAAATTTTAAATTTCCTTCATTACCAGTCTTTCTTGGGATCTGGTTGATTTTAATTCCTTCCTCTTCCCCACCCATGCCATGTCTTATTTCAGTCCGTTTGATGTTCAGCAGCGTGGTACTCCCACTAAGGGGTAGGACCAGGCTCTTATATTGGCTGTATAGCTGTCAGTGCTGGCTCTGCGTTTTTCTTGGTTTTCATATTATTTGCTGCTCATGCTTTGGATTTCTTTCCCCCTCTTTGTTCCCAAATGCTGCACGTCCAAACCAGCTATCTGTAATCTTACAGTCATTCTTTCATTTACAGAGCAGGCACCAACACATCTCTGAGATCTCTCTGCAGCATCCAAAGAAAAATCAATTCCAGACACATTGTATCAATTTCAACACTTTGTAGGAACTGGCAGAGTTTAAATCTCTTAGGTCTGTATGCCTTGAATCAACTTTGCCTTTCTCTTGTATAGATATAAAGGCAGAATAATCCTCCTAACTTTGAGGGAGTTTAATTCAAGTGTGCATCTGTCAAAAGAAATTAAATAAACTTGTTGCTCCCAATTCACATACTTTTTCTAAGGAAGGGGGAAGATGTGACCACTTGCTTTTGGAGGCCAAATTTTGATACTTCTAATGAGCTTTAACTAACTTTACCCTAGTCCCACATTCTCCAAGGGAATCACAATGGAGTAAAGGCTTAAACTTGTTCCCATTCACATCAGTAAAAAAATTCCCCTTGGTTTAAATTAGAGCATGAGTGATCCTAAAATATGGGTGAGAATTGTACAACCCAGCTTTCCTTGGGTCAGGCTTGAAGGGTCTCTCTTAAACTACAGTCCAATACATACTCACCCAAGTTCCTCGCATGCAAAAATATTGGTTTACCAAATGAGGCCCCAAACCCTGACTCATTCCTTCCTTAACCAGGCTCCCACTGCAGTATTGTAAATATTACCTAGGGAGTCAGAGATTTGTTCTTTCACCCCTATAGCACCATCGCTTTTTTCCTTCCCTTCCCTAAGTCTTCTACTCTGCAAGCCCCCACGCTTTGCCCTGTGCCTTTATAGAAACAGCAGAAGCAATAAACTTTCATTTCCCTCTACAAACATTATGAAACTGCTTAATTATTAAAATGTCTGTGTTGTTTCACTGGAGGGAAAAAGTCAAACCCTGCATGTTCTAATTGTTTGTTTTCTTCTCAGTTTCCTTGGCATAGGGTTCGTTCTTTTTTTTTTTTAAGCTTAAACAAACATTTCTCCAGACTCAGCATTCAAAAAGTTCCTGGTGAATTAAACTGGTTGAAGCTCACCCACCTGAATATTTCAATGGAGACATGATGAGGGGAAGTGATCTCATTTTAAGGTAACATGTCTGTAGAACATCTCCTATGAATCTCTAGAACTGGAAGAATGCAGTTTGCCTTTTAAATCTCAAGAGTTACAGTCAAAAACCTTCCTGAATCTGTAGCTGAGCTTGAAGAAATGTGTTGCAGAAAGTATTTTCTAATCAAGACTTAGCTAATGCTGGAATAACCTGTGGTTCGTGAGATCTTTGTGGTTGCCAGGCCCTAGCATGGGGCTCTCTGCGCAGGGAGGCTGTGCAGGCAGGGCTGCCTCCCCGCACCTCGCCACGAGCACACCTCGCAGCAGTGAGGCAGGACATCAGCTCCTGCCTGGAGAAGCAGCCTCCTGCCAAAGAGCTCAGGCTCCTACCTCCTCCCCAAACCCCTCCTGCCCATGCTGAGAGCTGCCCGCAGGAGCTGCAGGCAGGAGAGAGCTCTCAGTTCCCTCTCTTGATGAAAGCTGCCAGCGCTAAGGTTGAGCCTCCCTCTCTTCTTGGATTTTCAAGGCCCCTCAGGCTGTGCCCCAGCAGACGGGCAGCACAAACGCAGTGATTCTGGTGTATCTGAAGCCACCATACAAGGCATCCGAGCATGCTTCATGGCTCCAGTCCAAGTGTCAGCCAGGCTGGGAGGGGTTCCAGACAAACACAAGTTCAGGACAAATGGCCAAAGTCTTTTTTTCAGCCTGGAGAAAGTTGGCTTTGTGAAATGTGTCCAGTGAAACCTGAACATATGGTGGCTTTAGCTGTAGAGAACTTCATGTGCATAATCTGCCCTCCCGCGCTTCTGTTGGTGACAGCTGGGAGATCAATATAATTATCCTGAATTTGGATGCTGAGCGGCAGTAAGCACTTCTCTGTCTGGAGGAAGAGAGAGAATTTGTTTGCAAATGGCTTGTAGCTTAATGTCTTCAAAGTGTGCCTGCCCCTTCTCGCTTATAAGGACCATGCATGGGGAGATAAGGCAGAGGATTAATGAAGTGGATACTCATCTCCTCATCTACTCAAGGTTTTGTTAAAGCTGAGTCAGTAAACCCGATTAGTCGGCAGGATGTCCAGGCAGGATTAATTTGGGATTGGAGATAGGCTGGTAAAGAAGTGCTGGGTGTGTTTCTCCTTCTCTGTCAGGGCTGCAAGTTGGGTTTTGTGCATGTGAGACGTGGTGTGACCAAGCGGCTAGTCCATGAGGGAGGTTCTTAGCAGTAAGTGGGATGAGACGGGTTACTCTCTAAGCTACAAGGAAAAACAGAAGGGAGGTCACCTTGTTTTCTCTTTGCACTGTTTGCTTGCTTGTTATTTTATCAGAATTGCAGACCCCTTCTCTATTAAAGAATTATTTATCTGTACTCTAACTTGGACTCTTGATAAGACTGGGGAACTTTCAATGAGAGTCATGCTGGAAGGGGTCATGCAGTTTCCCAAACTTCTGCATGAGAGCTAAGTCCAGTTCAGTTATTTATCAAGTAACACCCAAAAGATACTAAAGGAAGCCCAGAAGGATCCAGATTTAAGGCCCAGAAAACAGTGGAGTTGTCCTGGTCCTACGTACCAGAGACAGAGCACATCATTCTGTGTGCACTACTCAGGTTATAGCAATGCAGATTTTTCAGGACCAAGAAACCTGGTGGATGGTGGCAGTCAGAGTGGGAAGTGCCCAGTGTGCACTTCTGAGTACGTCTCTCAAAACTACGCTTTTGTGTTAGTCATTTCCTTGGAGGGTAGTAGTGCTGGAGGAGCTAAGGCAACTGCCACAAGTCAGTAGGCACCTCAGTGTTTCATGAGCAACTCCCAGGGTGACAGTTTGCAGAAGGACTTACTGTACCCAGGACTTTCTCCAAATAATGACTATGCTTTCCAGGAAAGTTCAGTTATACATAGTACGTACAAAAGCATGGTGTGGTGATCTCTGTGAGAGGACATGGCACTCTCTGCTTCAGAATTTGTCCTTAAAATGTTCAGCTTCTTCAGACAGACAGAACTGGGGCCTCCTACTCTGCTCCAACTCATAGTTACTAAAGGTCCTTTAAAGTGGGTAATGTTACCTGCTCTCAGCTGTGCAGGCTTACTGTGCAAGCAAGGTACTGTAACATGGAGCAGCAGAGTGGCATAGGGAGGAGGGTTTTTTAATTTTTGACTTGTTAATGACCCATACAGCTAATTTCAATCATTTGTATAATTGTGCTTAGACAGAATGTGTTGATGTTTTTCTCTCTTAAACCCAGAGGACATTTTTAGGATCTGCTAATACTCTATTTCAGTACTTTACCAATGCTTGAATGAACTTTCTGATAATGACTCCCAAACCACACCGCAAAATCAAAATAATCCCCTCCAAACCATTTGCCATCATCTGTCAAACAGAGGTATTTTCCATAAAATCTGAAGGGGTGCAGAACTGTAAAGAACAGATTTATAGTGAACTGGTGTTCCTACCTGGGGAGGAGAGGGAACTTTCTGGGTTAGCCCAAAGCTTTAGAAAACAGAGAACTGAAACACGTCTCTCTACCCTGATGTCTTCCTGCAACAGTCCCTGGAGGAAAGTATCATTTATGAAGCATTGAGCTTGCAAATTAAATGAGCTATGTTGTGTAATCTGTGCATTCAAGAATGGGGTCACTTCTTAAATGATATGTGTGACACCGCAGGCTGCTTTTAGAGACATAAGTGACACTCCTGGACCAAAATGGTTCAGTGTTTCTGCTTTCCAGGTCTTGCTATTGTGCAGATATTAAGGGATGGAAGAGGTGTGGGATACATTGTTTACTGTGCACTGCAGAGAAGCTCTTCCCAGTCACACAGCCAAGTTTAAAGCTAAATTCAAATGAAAAGCAATTAATTTGAATAAAGAGAAATTAAAAGTTGCAAAAGATAACACTTCCCAGACAAAGCTGCCGAGGCAAATTATTTCCTCATCATCCTTGGAAGCAGAAGGTCACTTGGGAAAAGACGAGTGGAAATTAGTCAAGAGTGTCTGTCCCACAGCCCTTCACAGGGAACTGGATCAGATTCAGCTTTGGTGGTTGAAAAATGGCAAGAGACAGAGTTCTGCCATCTGCCCTTTCTCCCTCCCTGCCCACAGGGAATGCTCTGGTACCAAAGCTGAAGCCTTTCTCCTAAGAATGATTATCAGGTAGAAATCCCTATGGACTGCTCCAAATTCCTTAACTACAACTAATCAGGTCCCTCACTGTGTAAGTGCATAAGATGTTGTCACTGCGGGTGACAGAATGAAACCACCCCTGGAGAACTGATGGGGCTAAGCCCATGCTGGTTTCAGCCAGCTCATGCTCCACTCTGCTCTCTCATCACACGCACTAGCCAACAGCCATGCCACAAGCAGACAAATTTCCCTTAACTACTAACTGGGAAGCACAGGGATACCTCTTACTGTTGCCTGGACCATAACGAACCAGGAAATCTGGCAAGCAAACTCTGGTCTGCTGGTGCCTCTTCTAGCAGTGCCATATGAAAACCTCCAAAAGGTGGACGGTTAGAACTGCCTCTAGTAGCAACTGCTGCCTGTTTTTGGAGGGTTGGTGTCCAGGGCTGGCTGGCAACAGATGGAAACGGGCATGTGTGGTACAGAGCCCAGCAGCCAGTGCTGCGGGGAAGCGGTCACTTGTGCAGGGGACAGGTAAAATGCCAACAGGTCAACTGGCAGTGTGAGATGGCATGTGTCCATTAAAGGCTGACTGAAGTGGGAGATATTCCCCCTGAACAGAAGTTCTTCGCTGAGCAGAGGAGATGGATGGAGATGGAATTTGGCATGAATTTTGAAACCATTCTTGTCCATAACAATGCAACAATAACCAAGTAATCGTATCTCTTGTCATGCTCCCCCCCAACATTGATCTTACTTGGCCGACCTGCTGTTTGGAACCTGGTATCTAACATTCGCTGAAAGGTGTTGAGGGGTCTGGCTGTTGCATAAAGTCCCTAGCTGGTTTAAACTAGTATTAATTCAAGATCAGCATGAGGAAGAACTGAGGTCAGTCTGTTTTTCAAAAGACAAAATATCTCTTTACCTGGACAAGTCTAAGCAGATCACCCGGTCTGCATAACTGAAAAGCACATGCAGTCCTAGTGACCTCCTGGGAAAGATTTTGAATTTAAACTGGTCTAGGTGTTGTTTATCCAGAACTGATTATGTCAACACAAATGCACTTATTTTTCTCTGTTGCTTTTCAAAAGATCTCTTTTAATTACCCCGCTTTGAGATAGCATTTGATAGCATCTAACAGCTGAACAATGCTGATTGTCACCTCTGATTACAAGAGACTAGACAGGGTGGGAAACTTGAAGTTTTGCCTTATTTGCTTTAGAACTTTTATTCTTTTTATGCTTGATCCAAAGCCTGCTGGAGTCCAAATGAAAGTTTCCATTTCTTTTAGGCTTTAGTTCAATACCTTTGCCAATAGCCATTTAGTCACAGCCTGACTGCTAGCATATGTAATCAAAACAAGCCTTGCAACTAGACACTGAACAGTATTTGTGGACAGCAGGGGCTCAGCACAGACTTTCAAGCTGGAGAAAGAGGCTCTCTAGGTCACCCCTGAGGTACTTTGGCAGGGTAAAAATGGTGGCATGAGTGCTCAGCTGGTGTTGTCAGTCTGGCATGATTTGCCCAGACAGTCTGATTCTAAAAATGACCTGAAAGCAGCAAACTTTCCCCTAACAAACCCATTCTGATATTCCTTGCCTGGACCTACAATAACTTGGGAATGCAGGTTGTTAGAGCTGAGGCATGTAGTCTCTGAAAAACAGAAAGCTTTTTCTTTGTCCACTGTAGCCAGGTTTTGTTACAGCCATTTAAATGGATGAACTCCTACACAGACAAAGTTGGTTGCTCTATTTACTTTTTCCCCCCTGTTTTCATGTGTATTAACTTACTCCCTGCAATCCCAGTGGAACAGAAGCATCTCCTCATTAAAATTCAGAGCTATTAATTTTGGCATCCTCTGTGCAATAAGCAGTTTTATTTCAGATTGCACATTGCCTACACTTTGCACCATAGAGAGCTTTACAGAATAAAGCAAAAAATATAGTGTTCAGTAGTAGAGGCAAAGAAAAAATGAAAAGACCAGACTGAACCTTTCAGGCACTGTTTTTTGGGGGGTAGGAGGTAGGCCAGGACTACTTTGTCTTTGTGGTCATTATTAACAGAACAGGGTTTCTAGGTTCAGAGTTTTTATGAAATTCTTTCCCCTACGCTACAATAGTAAACATACAATTGAGGTCTTGGGTTTTGTGTAAAATTACTAACTAGCCACTGATCACATCCTTAGAAATGGTTGTTAATGTTTATCAAATATGCAGGTTAGAAAGGAAACAAGACTCAGGTGGCCTGGATCATGAGAGGAATCAATTAATTTGGGGGAGATTTAAGGGAGAGAGAGAACTTGCTGGTAAATCAAATGTCTGTTTTGGAAGAAAGGGAAAACACAAAGAAGAAATTGTGTATTTATTTTTTTCCTATTTTGCTGGTCTTTGTACAAATGAAGCTTCTATCACTGCTTCTGGCTTATTACGTTACCATGGATAGGCTTGGAGCACAAACAGGTTTGTTAATTTTTGTATTTTTTTTTTTCCTGGCCTACAGTTTCTGTCTGTATGTGTGTTCCCATGTAAACTGTTCATTCTAGTTGCTCCTTTGCATGAAGCAAAAATAAGTAACTAAAAGGTTTACAAGGGTACTTAGTAACAGTCTTCCTGTCCTGTAACTCTTCAGCCGATAAAATATTGACATTTGTGTGCAGCAAATCAGAATATCAAAGTGATCTGTAAACTAACATTAGCTCTTGCTGGTCACAGTGCTGCTCTGTAAGTTCTCCTAAGCTTTAATCATTCTTCTGTTAATTTTGTATGAAGAAATCACGTGACAGATATATTTATTAAAACTTTATTCTGTTTTCAAGCTGAGGACACCATGACTCATTCTCACCTGGTTCTTAGATGTCCTCACTCATCTGTGAAGTTGCTTTCTGAAAACCACTTGGATATCTGTTGCATTTGATATGTCAGCTCTCAACTTTGTTTTTAGCACTAAATTATCTATGGCAAGCTAACCAATAAGTTGTTATCATAACATATGATAAGATTTCCTTTGTCTTTAGGGATAATATGGACTGCTCCTCCAAAAGCAGCTTCCAGCTTTTTGATTGACTCTCTAGTTTGTTGGCTCCCATGTGATTCTCCAGATGTAACATGTGAGATCAGTCACTGTTATCAACTCCAGATTAGCAGGGAGATTACTTCTGATGAATGCAAACCATTCTTGGCATTTAACAGTTTGTTTCAGAAGTGGATTATCAGTTTCACAGTCTTCTGAAGTGTTATCCTTGTGTCTTCCCTTGTGATTTGTGATATACAAATGCAAACTACTGTGATAATAGGCTTTTGCAGGCATGGTCTAACAATTGCAAGGTTCCTGCCTTGTATTTTCTTTGTCATAGTATTTCACACTAGTTCATCTGCACGTAGTATGTTACCCTTACTGTAGTCCACAGACTTTCTCAGCCCCTTGTTTTTTATTTTTTTCCTTGAAGAATACATTTAGTTGGGGGGAAAACAACAGTTTCTATTTTGTATTGGATTAATATCTCATGAGGAGACTTGAAGAGGATGTAACAGCCTCTTGAGAAGACAGTGTTACAAAAAATAGCCTTTATGAAACAAAGCTGTTTCCTGAAACCAACATACGTTCCCCTTTGTAGGAAGCTGGTTGGCTTGAAGCTTGGCTTGGGGATTTCACAGAACTTTCTCCTCATGCAGAGTTACTTGGTAGATATGAAAGAATCCAGAAGCATTATTGTTTAAACTTTGATCCTGCTTTATGTTTTCCAACGATACTGAACCTGTGGTATTTCACTTTTCAGTATTCAGACCTAGAATATGATTGCAGTTTTAGGCAGCTCTTAGAGGATGACATAAAATTTGTTCTGGAGTGACTGTAGGTGGCAACTCAATCTTTGGATGCTGCATCAACTGCGTAGGTCTTCAATGCTTATTTTGAAAGGTACCCACAGCGTATTTCTTGGAGCTTACCTTTGCAGATGGAATGTTCATGCTTCAACCCAGCTATAGGAACTTGTATATAGTGTAAACTTCATCAGGCAACACTAGCAACATAACTGGAGTAGCAGTAGATGTATAAATGAACCTGATATTGTGGTATCCAGATTTCATTTTAGCAACTATCCTGAAAAAAAACTATTGACCTGGAAAGCTAGTACTTAAATAAAGAGATGCTAGTAAACTGTGTAAACAAACCTGTCTGTTCCTGATCAAACTTATTGCTTAAACAGGAATGAGTCTCTTTGGATGGTACTGCTTTCTTTAGACTTCTAGCTGAGAGGGGATCTCTTCAAAACTTAATTCATTTGCAAGGATGCAGCACACAAGTTGATCCACATTTAAAGTTGCAAGATGTCTGGTCTTGGAGATCTGTGCAGTCTGAAGAACAGCTCAATAGTGTTTCTTAAAGTACTGTACGATTTTCGAGTGACTGCTGCAATAGAAACACAGACTGTTCAGTGGTGGAACATCTTCTGCTTTTCCCCAAGAAGAGAGTGTGGGATCAGACCCCTCCCTTCCTACACACAGACACACATTGCAGCGTCAAAGCAGACTTATTTCACCTGGTTTGGCAGAACAACTGGTTTATAGAAAACAGCTTTGGTTTACTGTGGCTGCTCTCTGCTTCACACACTCCTTATAGGACTTGATCAGCTCCCACACAGAAGCTGTTATTTTTCTCCAGTTAAACGTTCTCTCCAAGAAAAAATGCTGTGGGTTACAGCTATACGTGATCCCATCTTCTCATGATGACCTTTTAAATATTTTAACTATGATTTTTCTGACCTGAGGAAAAAATTAGATGCCATTTTGAGAGTGGAAAAAAAATTGTAGCTAGCTAGATTTTATTTTTAAATTAGAAACCCCATAGGTTGGGAGTGGGAGTCTGGAGCAAAGCACCAGGCAAAGTGGCACTCAGTAGGAAAATACAAAGAAAATGCTGGATTTCCAGTGATGACAAAATTATTTCTGCATTAACAGAATGTATCTTTCACTACTATTATCAGCATGAGTCTTCTTACCCTAGATAGTACAGTTGTGGATCTGAGCTTTGGTTGTAACACCTGTCTTAAACTGATTTGGTTTCTTATTAATTCAATACGTTCCAAATAGATCTCACTTTAACATTCGACTTGCATTGCCTCTTCATTTAATCCAGTTATTATTATTGATAACTCTCCCCTAGAACTGGGGTGTCTTTTCAGCTGACTTGTCAGGGTGGAATCTGTGGTCCATACTTGTGCCAGGAGTATGTACTGTTTTCATAGGCTTCAAATGCATAAAATAAAGAGAGAATTTTCACTGGAAATACTATGGCATCCCTGATTTGAATTCCTTTGCCCAGACCCTCCTGGCATAACCTGATCCTTAGACTTTAAATTACTAGAGGCAGGAGACATATCCTTGCACATCCTTACACAGTATGTACCACTAAAGGACCCCTGACTTGTGCATATGCTTTACTGAGGCTATGAAGACATCAGTCATGCACTTTAGTCTCTGAATAACTCTGTAGGTGCCAACAAATTCTAAGTTTAATAACCATGGTTTGTTTTGAAATTTTGTTCCACAACACAAAACAGAATCCAAAGACCTGGTCTACACAGTCTCTGCTCCCTAACCCTCTCCTGCCAGAATAGCCTATGTTCTGTTTGTACCTTCCACAGCTACTAATGAGATAGGAAAATATATTCTTATCTGCAGTGAGTCTTGAAAGGTCATAGTGTTTGCAGAGTACTCCCACCATGGAGCAGTGCTCAGTGACTACCTAGGCTGATTGACTCGGTGAAACAGGCTCAATTTCTGCTTGCTGTCAAATACCATTACCTTTGCAGTAAGGATATCATGAACTGTAAATATTACCAAGGTTAGATAATATGATTAAATCTGTTAAATATTATAGCATTGCCTCTAAGAATTGGCATCCCCTGCTTCCCAAGACATGCTGCTTCCAATTCTGAAGGGAAATGGTGCTAATTAGCTGTATAATGAAGACATGTGACATCTTAATTCACTATAGCTACCTTCCTTTTGCTACAGCTAACTAATTGCAGGACCAGAGCTCTTGAAAATAAAAACTATATCAGTTGTAACCAGGACAATTGTGCACTGTCTATAAGTTTGGCTTGTATGCACTGGCAAGAAATCTCGGGCTAGACAATGAATTTATGTTTGTGAGTTTTGTTCTGATTTCACCAAATGGCATCACAATGATGTCTGTAGTACAACTAGACCCTAATGCAATTCAAAATGTAATATGGTATAGGGTCTGTCTGCACAATGTGGATAGATCTGAAGCAGTTTTAAATAGCAGTAGACTACTTGCAGGACCATGGAGTTCAGCATAAATTAATTGATTTGCCCAGAATCTGTAAGTGGCTTTGCTTCTTAGCTCTTGACTGGTATCCAGATTTTCCACCAGCATCCATGTTAACCTGGATATGTGTCTGTTAGCCTCAGCAGAGATTGCAAGTGCAGATCAATTAATTTTTTTATGATTATACTTAAGGAGTCCTGTTTGAGAGAAGAAATTTTTCTTTTACTGCACAGGATGCTCAATCTTTGTCATCAACTTCTGGTACATCCAGATAGAGCTGAGGGAGCTTGTACAATTAGTCCCAGGATCTGAAAATGCAGTAGCAGAGCAGTAAAAACATGATCACCTGCATGTTTTCCCTTTCCCACATCTGCCACCACAAAAAACCTGCCTGAGCTTTAGGCAGATCTGGACCCACAGAGGAAGACTTCAAAATGTAATGCCAAGGGTGTTTGAGTGGAAACAGAAGTCAGTCCCACAGTCATGTAGCCAGCCAAATGCCCCACAGCCTCTTTGCTGCCTTCTAAAACGCTAGCTTTTGATTCCTGACCAATTCTGAGCTGTGGTACATTGGGACGACAGTATCTTCCCAGTTCCTTTAAAGACTCTTTGCTTTACTTTGATTGCTTTGATCTATATATCTCCCAATCCCAACAACACAATTAGCCATCTTTTCACTCCTTCTTGAACACTGGGGTTTGAAGGTTTGATTTGAGACCAGAAACAGAATTCCCTGTTCTATTCTCACAGCTGTGTTTCTGAATGCTCATCCTTTACTATACTTGTCTATATATCACCCCTCTTGAGAGGGCAGCACAAGGTATGGATTTATCTTTAAGAACATATGCATGCCCCAGGAATAAAATAGTTAGGAATAGATCATCTTTTTCTAGAGAAAAGGCTTAACAAGGAGACAGAAAACTTTTTATCCTACTACTTTTTACACATGGCTTTGATTATCAGGATAAGAATGGTAGGAAAAATGTAGATTCTAACCTGTGCTATTTGAGCCCATAGCAAAATCCTAGAGTACAGGCAAAAATTGCAGATGTATCCTGGGATGGAACTATAAGAAGAGCAGTGGGAATGGGACATACAAGGAAATATTACCAATATTGGCCAGTATCTTCCCTTTTCAGCAACTGAAATTGCTGAGATCCCAACAGCTGCACCTTTGTGCTTTTGTTCAACGCTGTGTACACTTCAATCCCACCGTCAGTTTGCTATTGGCTGCAATATGGAGGTGTGCAACTTGCTCAGAGTGACAGGCTGGAAAGCCATTTTGCCACAAGCTTTTCTTCCCCTTCAGTGCAGTAGGATGACCATTTAGGTATGAACAGGCTTGACCTCTGACACCTGTCAAGAACCTTAACAGTCACTTAATACATCAGTTTTCAGTGCATTGTCTGCTGCCTTCAGCTGAGTTTAGAAGTACTTCCAGCACAGGTCTTTGTAAGTCACCTTAATACAGGTACTTTCTAAGTATATGTTTTGCTCAAGAGTCTTGCACTGCTCCTCCACATGCTTGCCACTCATTACTGAAGCACTGTGCTCAGCAACATTGAAAAGCAGTCCAAGTAACTGTACCAAAAAACAGACTGACATGACACACCCTTCCCTCACAAGATGATCTTCCCCAGATCTGCCAACACATCTTATTTCAGGACCTTGTTGTGCTCTAACATTTCCTCTGTTGTTCATCAGACTTCTTCTCTGGCCTCATGTCTTTAATTTGACAAACACTGTTGTAGAAACCCCTAGGCTATCCAGTCCCTTGTTTTTCATGATTGCTTCCATGGCTAATTAGCAGATGATCCTTGTCCTGCAGACTTTATAATCTCTCTCTTCCTGCTATCCATATTACTTTATGGTCATAGACTCACACAGCACATTTCCCTAGTCCTAGAATCCTGCAGTGTCTTTTCCATCTGACGCCTGCAAGAACTGAACTATATGAAGAAGTGTTTGGGACATGCAGCATTGCATAAACTTGGGCCAGAATTGCAAGGCTCTTCATGCTACCTTCCATTAAAGCTCATGTCTGGAGGCTGGATTACCCCAAAACTTGCATAAAAGGGCAGATAAATGGACTCCATAGAGGAGGAAGAAGAGGTTGGGGGAAGAAATGTGTATATCTCAGACTGGTGGGCACTCACTGACTGACCACGTTTACTTTGGAGATCACATAAGCAAAGAAGACCGTGAGAGCGCACAAATCATTAAGAGAAGTCACGGACTTTCAGTTCTGTACTTAAAATTCAACATTGTTGCTAATGTAGCAACAAGACTTTATATATAAAATTGTAAGTTAGGCAGGTGATGGTAGGCACCCATGTGTCTTCTGGTAAAACATCAGACAGAACTCGAATATATTTTTGAACGAATAGCTTAGAGCATGTCCTATAGCACCACCTAGCAGGCTAACTTAAAAGTGGTCTGTCCCTTGATCCCTGACTATAACGATGTGCTTATGCAACAGAAATAGCGTGCACTTCAGTCTTCTTTCACCTTCCTTGCTCTAACAACTGCTTCCTGGAACCAGGATCATGCCAACATGGCGATTAGTAAAGTTGGGGTCTCTACTTTTCACAATCGTATTTATTATAAAGCTCTTAAGAGAAACCACAGTGCAAATGCAATGCTGTGGCAGCCTCTCCAGTTTTTGTGTAAGAAACCATTGGTTTCTAGACATCTCCAGCTGGTACAGAAGGCAGAAGCACCTTTCAGAAAGTCAGATTGTACAAACCCATCCAAGCCTCCCTCCATATTTACTGGTAGGATAAGTAAGTCTTAGTGACTCTCAGACTTTCAAAATCCATCATCATGCTGTGTGTTTCAGTTAATGAGAAGTCTGGTCTCCAGTTGTCCACCATCACCTGCATGCACTTTTTCTTTGTACATCTGCATGAAGTATGAATATTAATGCCAAGTTACAAATGATAAGTTTTGGCAGATGATGAAGCTACACGCCAAGGCTGCAGACCCATGGCTATAACAGCTCTCTGCTGATATAAAGGGGGAGGTGAAGGTCTCCTCTCCTCTTTTTTTCTGGCTGCCTCCCACTTTGTTGCAGCCCTGGCACTTTTCAGACTTTTCAATGATTGGATTCAGCTCGCTAACCTGGTAGAAAATGATTCCTTTTTTTCCATTACTATGTTTTCTGCTGATAGTGAGTTCAAAGCAGTGCACAAGAAGATCTGATGGATACCAGATCTGGCAAAAAAGTGAGTGGTTCAGAAGGAGAGGGAGATGTGAGGAAGGTGGCATCTTTCCCCAGACTTTTCCTTTTGGGTGGCAGCAAACCGTTCATCTGCCCTGCCATATTGCATAAAACCATACATAACCTAAGGGTAGAACTATGCCTTCTCATGAAGGAATGTGTTTTCTTAGCAATTAGTGACTTGATTATTGGAAGTTAAAACCAAGGCTGTCATTAACAGCCTCTGTTCACAACAGGGCGGGATGCTGGCTATGCCTAGCCAGGACCGTTTAGTGCTTGCATTTCTAAAATGCAGATCATCTCGTAGGAAAAAGATAAGATAAATATCTTCATTAGGATACTTTCACATAAGTCCTGGAGGAAGACCTGAATTTGAATGAAAACTCCTAAGTATTAAGTTTACGATCTTAATCCTTTTATGTGAAAGCAAATCTCAGGCCAAAAGGTCTAGGAACTGAACCTTTACTGGTAAGAAATGCCTCAGTTGGGGCCTGCTACAAAGATAGATAGATCTGTCAAAATTAATCTAAGTAGCTAACAGCCATGGCTTGCCTGTATTTCTATTCTGTGGTCTCTCAACCCACTACAAAAGCATTATTTCCATTTGCATTGTGGAAAATGGTTACCTCACGCCTGCCTGGTGTGGAGGGACTTTTTTTAAAACAACCGTTCAGCACCAACGCATACCCTTCCTATCGATGAGCCAAACCCAAACTTCTACCATCCATTACCCAGACAAAATCCTGACCTCTCCAAAAGCAGGTTCACCCTCTTCACTCTGGCAAGGCAGCGCTCCCAAGGACAGGACAGGCCTTTCCAGGGCTGTCTGAGAGCACCCGGGTTGCGGAACAAATCCATGTAGGATTATGGAGAAACTCCACCGGCCATATTCTGCTTTGAGCAAATTGTAATTTTAAACCAAATAAAAATCCCTGCATGTTATTTTCCTATAGGGATGACAGAGAAAACGAATTGTATGTGACAGATGCTAGTTACGCCACTTACTGCCTTCCCAGTAAGCGTTCCCGCGCTGCAGTGGGAGGCCTGTATTAATAACACGTATGCGAGGTATTTCGCAGGAAAAACACGGGCAGCTAGAGCGTGACGCCCAAGGACACCGAATGGATTTATGACTCCGGGGGGGGAGGCAGTCCCTTCCCCAGGCCGCGGCTGCCGCTCGGGGTATCTCTCAGCGAGCTCTGGCCTTGCTCTTCGCCTCCAGCCCGCTTTCTGCCGCCGATTTACTCCAGGCCACGTTTACCCCCGGGGCCTCAAGCCCGCCTCAGCCGCGCTGAGAGGAACGCCCCACCCCGCCATGGCGGCAGCGCCGCCCGCCCCTTCCCCTGCCGCTGCCCCTTCCCCTGCCGCTGCCCCTTCCCCTGCCTCTGCCCCTTCCGCCCGCCGGAGCCCCGCCTCGGCCGCGGCGCGGGGAGCCCCGGTAGGTGCGGGCGCGGGGCGGGGGAGGAGGGGACGGGGGAGGCCAGGCCGGCCTGAGGCGAGCGACCGGCTGGAACCGGCCCCCGGCGTTGGCGGGGCGGCGGAGGAGGGGAAGGGAGGGACGGGGAGCGCTGCCCCCGCGGCCTGGTCCCGGGGCCTCGCCCGCCCCTGGCGTAAAGCCGTTTCAGCAGCGCCATCCCCACCTCCCTCCCCCCCCCCCGTTATATTTTTATTTTTCGACAAGTGGGCCTTGAGATCCCGAGCCCTGGAGGCGGCTCCAGCCCTCGCCCCGTTTCCTGGTTGATACTGTTCTAAGTTGGGCTTTCCCCTCGGCTACGTGTAACTAGAAAAAAAAGGCATTTTTTTCAAGTGTTAGGACAAAAACCTGCCTGGATACCCGCGGTTTGAGCTTTAGCTATTGAAATTATCAGACTCGAGTGAGAAAAGGTGCCCGTAACACCACAAAGATAAAATAGTATTTCGGCATTTGGGGCAGACCACCTTATAAATGTTGTTGAGGCTTTACGGGAACTAACGAAATGATTAGATTTGCAGGATATGGTCCGTATAAATTGCCTTGCGGTTTCCGGTTGCCCTCCTTATACACAAATCACACAAAGGTTATGAATAAAAATAAAGATGCCATATGCAGTTAGGGCTGCAGTGGGATTTTCTGCAGGAGCTGAGAGTCTGCGCTGACTCTGGGGGAAGATTTGAAAGCACGACTGCTAAAAGGTATCAAGGGCAATTTTCCTTTATTTTCCTGAGTATTGACTACCATGAGAAGATGAATACTCTGTGGCGTTTCCTGCTTATTCCTGCATTAGGTGTGTGGCAGGACTGTTGGGTGTGATCCAGTCAAGAGCACAGCCTGGGCTGTGAGGGGTCTGTCCACAAAGGTTTGAAACCATGCCTGCACAAAGGATAACTTAATTTAAAAAAATGAAAAATACTTAGCAACTGTTACAGTTTTTATCACTGAAGCAGGAAAAAAGTTAGTGTTAATGCATTGAGGTGTGTCCTGCCCTTATGGCTGTTCAGAAGTGTATAGATTTCCTGCCCCACTTTCCTTTCCCCATTCACCCATGGGCTGCCAGCTGCCCTCCTGTCCAGGTGTGCTTCCCAGCATCCTGAGTTGCTGACCAGGAGCAGCATTCCGTGTCCCGTGTGCTTGGCAAGCACCATTCGGTCATGCAAGGAAGGAGAGTAGACTGGTTTTCACCATGGTCTGTCCTTCCCCGTACTGCTGTGGACAGAAGCTGAGGGGGGAGTTTTCTCCTTGCAGTGTTCCTAATCTTAAAAAGATCTGTTAGCCAGCCTGAATGAGAGGGCTCTCTCTAATGTGAGCAGGAGAAACTTGGGAAGTCCTTGGCTCAGCTTCACGTGTGGATCAAGTGATAGTCTTCATACAATCATCCCCTTAGAAGTGCTGCCCCCCCCCGTAAATGGCATGACCTTTACAATCAGATCTAGACTACCAGATTTGCTGAGAGGTCATTAACTCCAAAGAGGTCATTTGGGTTTAGTATTACCATTTTCTGGTTTTTAGCTCTATTATCAAGAAGGTTTTCTCCCGAAATTGGGTTTCATCCAAGCTCTTGGCTCTTTAGCATGTTTTTCTTAAATAATTTTGTCAAACAAATCACCACCTCCAGTCTTCAGCAGAATGTAAGAATACCACCACTTATTAAACTAAGAAATACATATTAAATTATTGTACACTTACATGCATCATTGTTTTTATTAAGCACTCAGTATGTGTTCATTGCAGTATAAACATTAAACAAGGTTATTCTTCCCCTGGTGAATTTACAGTCTGAAAGAGGTTCATGGGAAGGAGTAGTAATAACATATCATTAAAACACCGCCTTTAATTTAATCCCTTTTTGTTTCCCTGTGGTTAATACTCATTTGCTGTTGATCATGACTGGTGTATCCTGGCATGTCATGCAGTACTGTTTTATAATATTACAGCCCCCAGTTGGCCACTCTACCCCTCTGCGGGAGGTTCTTGTTCAGCGTGAGTGGAAGAAGAGAGCATATGTCTGTGTTTCAGCTGCTGCCATACAAAGCCCAGCAGCATCCCTGACACCCACCTTTGATGGTACTCTACACTAAGACCTTGGTTGTTGTATCAAAGCACAGTTTCTTTCTGCCATTTCGGCTTCCTGTAAGGACAGCTGGAAATACTAATGTCTTCAACAGCTGCAGCAAGATTCTCTGAAGCTCCTGTGTTAACGCCCTGAGAGAAGAGACATTGCAAGATGAAAATGGAAATAGGGACATCCAATTTTTGCTGATATCTGTTGCATTGAGGTCCCTAATTCACTTTTATATCTTTATAGTAGCATCATTTGGGGGGAGAATTCAGTAGCCAATGAGATTTTTTTAAGAGATTGGAGCTTTCCTGGGCAAAGCACATCATATCGCTTGGACCATAAAAGGAACTGATACTCCCCAAGGGAAGCAGGACTCTTGAACTAAAGGAGTTGGCAGGTTTGAAAGTTTTTAAGTTTATCTGCTTATTTAAAGAGTCACAACATAGTTGTCTGCCCTGAAACAATTTCTGTTCCAGTTTCTGCTCTGGATTGCATGTATAATGTGTCAGAAAAATTATTTCAGAGAGAAATTTTTAAAAGTAGCCACTGAAAGCATGCTGCTTTCTGAAAATAGCTTTTTGCTGAGTAAGCTAGATCCACTGCCTGGAAGTTGAAATCTGAAAAAAAAAAGAAAAAAACCACATACTGTTCTTTTTTTTTTTTTTTTTTTTTTTTTTTTTTAATAGTGAGGTTGACTGTCCACTAGAACAAACTCTAAAGGAAAATTCTGTCTCCTGAAATTTTCAAATCAAAATGTGATCCTATTTCGGAAATTGTAGTCAAGCTGAAGTTACAGAATTTAGTATGGAGGTTACTGATTAAAATTTTTGGAGCTGTACTGTAGAGGCGGTTAGCGTAGATTAGTATAATTTTTAGCTCTTTCTGGTCATAGCATCTGTAGTCTGTGACTGTAGTGGAGCGCAACAGTAGGATTGTGCTGGCAAGGACTAGGCAAGTATGTTGGGTAAATACAGAATCTGTATTGATTGCTGGGGGAAGGAGGAAGCATGGTGGCTTTATTATTGCCTTTATTGTGGTAAACTGATTTACTGGAGGAGAGGGAGAAGTTAATTCTTTGTATCAATCATCCTATGTTCCAAGGCCCCAAAATTAATGAGTATCACTTTCTCTGTAAAGGTGTTTTCTGTTTTGTTAATGTGAAAAAGAGAATGTTTCTTTGGTTATTGTGCTCTGCTTCTTCTCATGTTTTTTTCTTTCTTTTTTTTTTTTTTAAATTCTACAGAGATGAGACCCATTTGTGCACACTTTAATTCCTGATTTTTTGTTGTAAACAGGTTAGGATTTGACTATGGCAGTACAGTTCCTGCGGAACGCATCTGTGTGGTTAAAGAAGCGCAAGATCACTTTGTTGGCCGTTTCTTGCATGGGACTGTTTGGCGCTAACCTTTCCTATCATGTATTTCCTGAGCAGACATTCAAACTGTTGCATGAGTGCTGGTCAGAGGGGCAGCCAGCTGAGCTTTCACAGAGGCTCTGTAGTGTCTTTCAGGATGTCCTTCAAGATACTGATGTGAAGTCCGCTGACTCCTATCGAGCCTTTGCAGCTTCTGGCTTCCACCCTGTGAGTGCTGGAGTCCCCTGGCTGCCTGCAGGCTCTTTGGTGGGCATCCCACCTAACTTTGATAGCACAGCTGAGGATAAAAAAGGAATAGTCAACCATGTAGTTGTGATCAATGGCAAGGAAGTAGACTGGGAGAGCAGCGAAGGTGTTGCTTTGAAGGAAGCTCTGACATTTTCACTTAAAGCTCAGAAGTTTGCCATTGCCAGAGAAGTTGTGTATTTGCAGAACGGCAGCCCTTTAGCAAGTGCAGCTGTGGCTCCAACTTGCTTAGCTGGTACATTTCTCTGTGGGAGAGGTATAAAGCTACTTCTGGGTTTATCTCCTGGCCCCGTGATACTTCGAGGCATTTGTAACCTCCTAACTGCTGCTGGTGGACTAATGTGCTATTATGTTTCTTACGACGCTATGACCTATCACCTAGACTGCAAGGCTGACAGAAAGGCAGCTACTATTTCCAAAGACTATGCCAGAGGTGGGGTTGAATTTTATGATAAAATATTGTCTCGCAACAGGATTTTTCGTGGTCTGATGGGCAAACAAGGGACAAAAATGTATGCCCCGAGTGGTAACCTTTTCCCAAGGCACTGGTTCAGAATAAAGTATACCCCATACACTTACCGAAGAGATTTGATTGTTAATATTTTAAGAGAGCTCCAGGCATAGGAAGGGAGTTCTTGAATTTTAAACTTGTGAATTATGTATTCTGTTGGAACACGGCTGTGCTGCTTTTTTTTTTTTTTTTTCTGTATCTTCATTAGAATTTCAGGGTTATTTTTTGCATATAGTTTGGAAGGAGTTATTGCACATTCTGTGAATAAAGAATTCTCTCTTAATATATTAAAGATTCACTTCAAAATTGCTCTGTTCTGTGTGCATCTCAAATCACAAGACTGTGGAGGAGGGGAACTTCTCAGGCACTGATCTGGAAGTTCTGCTCTGCTCTGCCCTGCCTTCCTGCCAGTGCAGTCTGGAAAAGGGAAAGGGTAAAGTCCAACGGAGAGTTAGTTCTGGGAGCATTATCATTTAAACAGGGGTTTTGTAGGTATGTTTGCTGTTCCTCCTATGGAACAACCCAAAGATGTTTAAAAAACTGGGCAGTCTGTATTGTGCTGTTTACATAAATATCAAGACACAGTGTTTCTATTTTGTGTAAGTTCTTGTGCCATGTAAGTTCTTATGCTGCAATCGCAATTCTTCAGCAGGGCTCACTAGTTATGCCGCAGTTCATACGAATACAGCTAGATTATTACCAGCACCTGCATCATTTTGCTTAAATCTAGTTTTGCTGTCTACATGCCATGGTGACTTCAGCGTGTATATCTTGAATGTTTCCAAGCAGTGGCAGTACGTAACATGACTGTCACGGGTTGGTTGTTTTCTCAGAAATGAGATAAGCATTTTCAGGAGAGGGTTTTCTGTTTGCTTTGGTACAGTTTTTGTTTAATTTAAAAATACATGTAGATGTATGTCACCTTTTATGTCAAAGAAGGCAAAGTATAAGAAATAAGTCTGGCATTTGGTGCAGAAACTGGTGAGGTCTGTGATGAAGAGTTGCCAAAGGAAATTCATTCTCCTGTTTCAGACTAGCCTAAGAAGGTTTTGTCTGGCAGAACCGAGTTTTGCCCAGGATTACTAATCTTCTGGAAAGGTCTTTAGTGCATGGGCAGTAAACTTCCCACTATAGCCTCACCTTGAATCTTTTATGTGATCTCCAAGTTGATAGTTCTCAAACTTTTTAGTTCCCTGTTTCCTGTGTTTCTGTTGCAGCCGTTGCAGTAGCCCACCCTGATGGCATCACAGCAGTTCTCCTCATCTCTGTTGTCATTCTTACAGGAAAATTATTTTATTTTGTATCTTCTCAGTCACAGATGTGCTGAGTGTCCTCTCTGCCCTGCCTTTGTCCTTTCTTCATCTGCTACAATAATAGCTGTCATGCCTGTGTTTGCTCAAAGCATTACTGAATTCTGTTTTCTCTTTAAATAAATCACACGGTGACATGATGTTGATATATTGGCTGCTGAGGCACTGATGTTGCTTTATATTGCTGAAGCCATATACGTAAGATGTTTGGGTTTCTGCTGAAGTAATCTGTGTCATGTTTTTCTGGACCACCACCTATCACTTGCAGTTGTCCTTGAAGTATCAAGTCATGAGATGCCTCTTAGGTGCTTTCTGGGTGTAGGGCATAAGGTTATTGTTCCTGTGACCTTTGTGGAGGGTTTGACAAAATCTCCTAGTCTGTGGAATAAAAGGAGACTTTACCTTCAGGCAGGGGGCTTTCAAAGCTTCAGGCTAAATTTTATTTGACTTCTTTTCCAGGTAAATCCAATATGACATGTCAGGATAGAGGGTTTTTGGTTCAGTGATGTAGTGGCTCAAGACTGGAATATAACTCCTGTTTTCTGTAGCCTGTGAGTTCAATTCATCCTTGTGTTACTCCTTCAGACAAGTCTAAACTCCATGATATGTTCTTAGAGAGAACTTGGCCCAATTGTTTTGTGCGGTTTAAGGACCTGCTACTACATAAAGAGTGCAGAGAGGAAACAGAGGCCTTCTTTGAGATTTACAACAAGTAGCAGTTTCAACAAAATTAAATTAAAGAAATCTGCTTGTCTCTTACCACTCCTTACTGCTGCTTTTCATCAAGGTGCCTGCAGCTAGTGCTGTTATTTAACAGGTTGTAAAGCCCCAGTGATGCTAATGGGTTTTGCAGTTGTGCACTTTGCTTTACTCTTACAGCTGGATTCTCTAAGAAGCTGCATGTATCTGTAAATGCTGTGTCTGATTTACCCTTCTTTGAACTTGCTGTGGCATATTGGTGTCAGTAAAGGAAGGCTGGCTAGTATTAAGACATATGCCCTTGCCTTCCAAAGAGATGTTCTTGCCAAGGGCTTACACACCTCCATCCCTATATAGTCAAGCTCCCATTCTGTTGCCGTCTGTGTAATCTGGAAGCATAGTACTGTTAATATAAGGGAAATGGGAGTTGAAATCACAACTGTTAATTAGGATTTCTCTGAACTTTGGGAATGTGTGGGAAAAGGTTTGTCATGTGTGTGTTGTCAGGTAATTGTTGTTTGCAAGATCACCCATGCTGTCTGGCAAAAATAGCACAACGCAAATGTATGGCCATGAAAATACTCATGCAAAGTCTTATAATATTGCATATGTTTTTCTGTAGGTGGAACTTCTGATGAAATCAAATAGGAGTTCTACATACTGGTGGTAGAAATGGTCTAGTTTTGAGAGTACAAAAGAAGCAAGCACCCCAGAATTAAAGGTGAAAATGTTGGTTGATCATGCTCTTCCGTGCTAACAGTCTGATGTGGAAAAGCAAGTTCATGCAGTGCCCCAGAAGAGCCCAAGTGAACCATTTTGTAAATAGTGTCAGCAAAAAGCCTTATGTTCTTCCCCAGCTCTGAAGCTGAAACTCTGAGGAGTTCAGAAAACTTTTATTAGTAGTAACTGGCTTCTCTTGCACTGCTTAGATGAGGCAGACTTCGTATAATTTTTTGTGTAGAAAAGCAACAGAAAATGTTAAGCAAAGGAATTGCTAGGAGATGTGGATATAAGAAGTCTAAGCCAAGAAACTGTAAAAGCAAAGGTGTGAATGAAATAATGAACTCTCATAAAAATGGATATTGTCTAAAAAAAATGAAGTTTTCCTTCTGTCTGGTAAAGTGATTAAAGGATGAAGTATGAGTAGCAAATGACCAAAATGAGTTGCTAGTTTAAATTTATACACAATCTCGTTTAAAGAGTGATTTCCTTGACTGGTTGGTTTATGTTATTATCCTGAATTTTCTAGATAACTGAAAAGAAAATGATCCTTGTAACTTAATTTTTATATAAATGTAATGCTTGCTGCTACATAAAGCTTTAGTGGATAATGCTGTAAGAGGCGAGAGCCACCTAGGTGCTTTGCTCAAAATTCCCAGTGGTGTGCAAGAAATGCAGGGTCTGGCTCACATGTTTCTTTCCCTATCCTAAAAATTGTGGTTTCTTGTCATGGAGATGCCTTCAGCTTGTTTAGTGGTCAAAACCATAAAACTGTCAGAAATAGAGCAAGACTGAGAGATAGACAGTTTTCTTGAAGACAGACAACCTGTAGAAATCATCTGATTTAAAGTAATTTCTGAATCAGCTGCTATGGGTATCTGGCTCCTCTTGCAGTTTGCAGGAAGAAGGAGCTTCAGAGGTGGCTTCCAAGAGAGGAATCTCCACTCAGGTGGCATGTGAGTAAAGAATGTCCCCTGTGGTATTGCCACAAGGGCTTCAGCCGAAGTGTAGCGGTCCTTTAAAAAACAGCACTTTTTGTTACAGTAGAACACTGTTACCACCCCTTTTCACGTTAAAGTGGTTTCCAGAACCTGACAGATAAGATGGTGAGAGAGCTGACTGCGAAGCTGTGGAGCCTGTTGCCCTGCAGGGTAAGCTGGTGGTGTTGGGAGAGGTGATGCTGGAAACCGAGCCTACTGCTGTCATTTTGCCCTTGGCCATAGCAGCTGTGAAACAACCACCATGACAAAGTGTGGCTTGGGTGGGAGTGAATTAAAATGTATGAATCAAATCATCATGACTGAATCACAGGCAGCTTTCATGAAAGGAACAAATGCAGAGACTTCATCCCAGAGCGAGTACTGCTATATGCAGCCATTGTGGGCATCATTAAAACAACTGTAGGTATCTCCACTATGTGGAAATGCAATTCCTATCAAGCTGCAGACACCAAGACAAGTATGCGGGCCATATCCTGCAACTGTTATCCGCTCGTGTTCATCAAAAGCTTCATGTAGCAGCTGTGATTACATTAATATAAAAATGATTAAGTTGCAGACAACCTGCCATCTATGCATCCAGTTCCTCCCTCAGTTCATTCATCTCAGCTGTGAGTATATATAACTGAGAGGCAGAACGCACTGGTAAGCGGAGGAATGCTGATGTAGGAAGACATAATTAAGATCTCAGAATAAGGAGAATACTGTCAGGAAGAGAGAGAAGCTGGATTTGGTTGTTATCAAAACTAGACTTAGGAACAGAAAAATAATGTAATTATTCTCTAGGAGTTGGTATGTTAGACAAACCTGAAGGAGGTGAAAAATGACTTATGGATGTTTTGCTGGGCTTCTTTTTCACTGAGAATACATCAGTTTGTTTAGCTGAAGTGAGTATATTCAAGCTGCTCAAACTGTTGAATCTGTAATGTGGACAAAATTACTAAAATTTAGCTAGAAATCAGTCTGCCTTTGCCATCTGGAAAAAGGGGGTTTTTTGGATAAGCCAAACTCTTAAGCTTCATAGCCAGAAGTGAACACTGAAATGTCTCTGCAGTTGGGCCAAGTTTGCCATGATGTATGCTGGTCTCCAATCTTCAGCGAAAGAATGCTCTTAAAAAAATCAGTGTGGGCCCCAAAACGCTGTTTAGAAAACACAGCCAGCCCAGGAGTATGTTTATTTCCCCTCACCTTAGTCTTTCTGTACTCCTTACTGCAGGAACCATTTGTGGTACTGTATGCTTGCGCAGTACTTGCTATAATGTAACCTCTGCCTAATAGTATAACAATGAGCTTCCTATATATGGCAGTAATTAAGTATATCGGGCCTAAGTTTTGAAAAAAGTGTTGTCTCCCAAATCATGCTTCCTAAAGAACTTTTTTTTTTTTTTTTTTTTTAATAGCTGAACTCCCATTGTCTGGGAGTTGGGCCCTTTTCCAATCCTGATCTGGTTACTTGGAGTCACTAGCAACTTTGGTCTGCAGGAGCATTACTGTGCTAATGTAGTCAAGGTGCTAACGGCTTCTTTCAATATAAATGAATAACAGGTGAAGCTGTGTTTCCTTCGTGTGTGGCCAAGCTACTTCTGCTGTAGATGTCTTGCAAAACAGCAGATCTCATTAGGGTGATAAGACACTGTGAGCCCTATCCCAGGTTCACGGTTCCAGCAGTTCTTGCAGAGGGAACATTAAGAAAGGATATGCAGTATCCCAACAACTTTTCTCTAGTAACTGTCTAGTGATTTAGTGCAGACCTGCTGACCTCTGGTAGCTTTGTTTCTATCATTTGCTGAAATAATTTTCCAGTGGGAATGTTGTTTCTTCATTCTCTGTTCCTTTTCATTTCCCCTTGCTCTGCTATTCTAATTGCCTCTGCTGCCTGCTGACTCATCTTGCAAGCTGCTTCAGCTCACTCAAACGAGATTTGTGAACTTTTTAAGCTCTCACTTGCTGCTTGCGCTTTTCATTTGCACTACCTACTTTCTCCTACAGTACTTAGTAGCCAAAGAACACAGCGGCTTGAACTTCTGTTTTATTAGGTTTAGTCTACATGTTTTTGCAATGAAAAATGCCTTTGACTAAATGAAAAATAGGCATTGTGGTTAAAAATCTTGTTTTGCCTCAAAAAAAGAATTTAATATTGCTTTTGAATTTTTCATTTAGCACTACTTTTTGAAAGATGTATTTCTTACTCGCTGTCTGTGGCACTCAGTTTGCTTTTGATCTTAATTTGTCTCTGTCAATTTTAAGACGCTGCTATTCCATTTGAGCCGTTAGAAATTTTGTTTCCTGTTCCTGAAAATTGCAGGGAATGTCATATACTTCTGTACTGGTTTTGGCTGGTATAGAGTTAATTTTCTTTGTAGTAGCTAATATGGTGCTATGTTTTGGATTTGTGCTGGAAACAGTGTTAGTAATTCAGGGATGTTTTCCTTATTGCTGAGTAGCGCTTACACAGAGCCAAGATCTTTTCTGCTTCTCACCCCACCCCACCAGCGAGTGGCTGGGGGGGCACAAGGAGTTGGGAGGGGACACAGCTGGGACAGCTGACCCCAGTTGCCAGCTGGGGTTAAACCACGACAACTTCTACAGCTGGGTGATGTATTGTGAATTGAGAAATAACAACTCATATTCTACCATGAGCTGCTGGTACTGATGTTGACCTAGCGCAGGCACATCTGTGTCACACTTGAGTGCTGCCGTGTAGAGAAATGTGTCTTCTCAAGTGCTTGTATTACCAGTTCCACTGAGGAGTTTATAGATGTGTTGTAATCATGTGCCACTTAGCAGAACCAGAGGGGTCTAGTGGGTTTTGTCTGATGAAAAAGAACACTTACTTTGACAAAAAAAATATTTTGAATGACTCTTGCAAGGGTGAAGGGTTTGGAATACAGAAGAAAAGTCAAGGCAAAACCAAGGAAAATAATCTCATGTTCCTTAAATTTTCTAAATCTTGATGTTGTTACAAAGCTGTATACTGCACAAGAATTGCAGTAGACTTCTGTAACCAGTTGCATCTGATTTCTAGGTTATCCCTTTAGTAGGCTAAGCTTTGCAGTCCCGACAGTATGCACAGATACTTAGCTGCTCTTGAGCAGCGTCTTCGTGACCATGTCAACTACAGTAAAACTCCATCTGCTCAGTACCTCCTCAACTAGTCACCTTTTCCATCACTTCCCAGTTCCTTGTGTGCAGCCACATTCCAGGTACTCCAGGTAATACACACACACCCCCAGACAAAAGCTTCTGCTTCACTTGCCTTACCCACAGCAGTTCCTCTTCCATGCTCCTTCGGACTGGAGGCAGTTAGTGCACATCCACCAGAGATCTCAGTGGAGTAACCCCTGATTTGAAGGAGTTGAGAACTGAATGTAATGGTTCCCTCTGCAACGTCCACTAAGCAACACATGACAGTTCAATACCATGCTGGCTCTATCAGGAATGCTGGTCCAAAAAGCCCATGCTACTACTGATTTCCAGCTAGAGAAAATGGAATTTTGCAGAGTTCTGTTACCACAAATATAACTGTCAATATCAACGTGAATCAGCTGAGACTGAAGCCATAGTTTGTGATATAAAAACTAGAAGTGCAATTTCCAGAAGTGAAAACAAGTAAATTACTCTACTGTAACTATAAAGAGATTTAACAAATGTGGAAGTAAAGATAAAACTATAATCCGCTTTACTATTGTAAAGCTATATTCATTCTTAAACAACAAATAAATTACTATATGAAGAAACACTGGATCTGTTTCTCAGGGGAGATTGAAAATTAAGTTCAAGGCATGATGTAAATAATGATGCTGGTTTTGAAAAAAACTTTTTTTTTCTTTTTTTTTTTTTCTCCTTCATTTCCTGACTAAGACTGGACGCATCTATAAATATTTCAGAAAACAGAGCTGGGGAAGAATTACTCTGTAGAAAGTTTTACTTGTAAGATCTTTTCTCATATGGGATGAGTTCCACTGCCTCAGTGACTGTGTTATGAAAGCGTGTTATATAATTCTCTGTAGATACCGATAGACAGATGTATTTATGGTTTTGGGAAACTTCATGTAATTTAGGCATAAAACTTGAAGTGTGTTTTATAGTGCCTCATTAATAATAGTTGAGAATTATGCTCATCTAAGGCAGCACACATAAATTCTTAATGTTCAGACATTCGTTATATGCCTGTGATGGTTCGAAGTTGCCATAGGAAAATAAAAGCCAGTGATCCCAAAAGTTATTTTTTTATATATTCTTTTAAGCAATTTGGAAAATTGTGTTTATCCCCTAACACTTCTTTCCCTTTTGCTTCCATGTTCTTCCACTTAATCTAAAGATATAATAGTGAATATTGAAAAAGTCAAATCAAGAACAAGACAAACTTTTTATTGATGAAGTTTTCATTAAGCATGGCAGCACCTTATAAAAGGAAATGCTGAATCCATCGTTTTATGGAGGTTATAAATCCAGGTAGTTTTTTGCAGTCACAATTTACAGCTCTTAATAGTGTTCACTTTTATCACATGTGAAGATGGCTATGACATAGTTGCAGGTGGCTAGATGAAAGCTTAATATATGTATGTTGGCTTTACACCTATGAAGCAGGTGAAAAGGCAAAAGTTTTTTGTTACTTTCCTGGCCAGAACATAACTTGTGTTGCAAACTCAATTCATGCTTTAGCAATTGCAAATTGAACTGTAAAGACATTTCTTTCATTTTTTTTTCTAACTTTCCAGCAGCTGAACTGGATATGTAGAGCCACGAAAATGCAAAAGTTTCAGTCTAAGAACAGAACAAGAATGAGAGTAATTGGGATTTTCTGCATATTTGGGATTTCTTTCAGTGAGTATTAAAGAAAAAATCTGGGCTGAAACCTCACAATAGATGGATCAAAAAAGGTACATTTTCTTCTAGAGTCATGTGGTGGCCAGATCTTTTTTTCTGCTTATGTGCAATCAGCAGAAAAAAAACCAAACCAAATGTGGTGCCATGTTCCGAACAAGCAGTTTGGCTGGCAGAGGTATTTACTGTTTCCTTGACCCAGATACAAAGTTTCTTGCACTGGAGAGGTGTTACATGGAGATCCCAAAGGTAAGTTTTCCTGAAGCACAAATTTGCCAAATTACGCCATGGCTATCTCTGGAGTTTCTTTAATTCTGAGACTGGAAACAGATTTGATGCAGCTTTGAACCCTGCAAAATACTGTATGTGCGTGTTGCGGGATCAGATGTGTCAAAATTCCTTCCCCTTTCACTGAACATTTTCAACTTGGACTTTCAAATCTGATGTCTGGTATGAAAGGATTGTTCCTTACTTGGTATTTTATGGGTGTCAGAGGCATGTTGGCTTCAGCTGACGCTGTGGGTATGAAAGCCTCTGGAAGAAAATCCAGACCTACAGCACTCTATTTTTTGTTTCATGGTATTGCTCTGGTTTTAATCTTACAGAGTTACTACTGAGTTTTGCCTTGAATGGTGTAAACAGAGCCAATATTGATGGCCAAATCCAATGGAAGTGCTTGCCTAGAACAAGCAGAAGGCATGACTGATGTAGTGATACAAATTTGTAATTACAAAACATGCATCGCCCAAGCCCGAGCACCTCTGGTCACTTCGCAGGCAGAATTCAGCAAGGGTCTGGAAGGGACCCAGCCGTGCTGCTCGGTGCCGACCAGGGACGAGCCCTGCTCAGCCGTGCATTCGCCGCTGCTGGATCTGCGGAGGGGAGCAGTCTGTTTGTGTGCTCTGAGTGGCCCAAAGCTACGCTGCGGGGATCAAACCCATTGCAAGGGACCAAACCCATTGCAAAGTGCAGCTGGGATGTCCTTTTAACATGTGGCTGGAGGAGATGGCATTGCGCTCACCGTGTTGTATAACGTGCTGGCGTGCACGTTGAGGAAGCAGACCTGTGCTAAATAGTCTCTTCAGGCTGATGTATTTGTAGGTTTAGACCATAATCTCCTGCAGATTATTTGAAGGAGGGTGTTGCAGGCAAGGATGGATGAGGGGGATCCCTACGCTTGTTAAACTGTGTCGTGGTGTCGGAGGAAATGCAGGAATCATGGGTCGGGAAGGGGAAGAGACAAAAGGAATGTTCTGGTAGGTTAAACAGGAGGGAGCCTGGGCTGCTTGTATCATGCAGTCCAAGGAACATTTACATCATATACTCATTATAGCTAATGTGGAGAGTGTTTTAACTCCTTGGGAAGCAAGAGACTGAAACCAAGTAATCCCCCAAGGTGGACGACCTAACCACAAAACACTCATCGGGCTCTCCTTGGAGAGGTTATTTTCAGCAGTGTGGAACAGTGTCCCCTCTGCCTACTTCTCAAGTCTTATTTTGTCTTCGGTTTTCTTTTAATGTTGGCTTCCTAGAAAAGAAAAAAAAAAAAACCCAAGCAATTTTATTGCCACTAAATAGGTTAAGGAGTGCAAAAAGACTGCTAGATTTTTTCATTATGATCCAAAGAAATCTTTCCGTAGACTGTGGCACAGAAGTATTATCACCTCATGTGTCTTTTACAATTTTCCATCTTTACAGTGGTATTTGTTAGCACTTTGTAACTTCCTTTAAGTTAGTCTCTATCCAGGCTATCAAAGAGCATGCAATATAAATTTCCTGTTGCACAAATAGGTTCCCTGAAAAGCAATGTGTAAAATACAGATCATGTTGTAGCTGTTTTATTTGCTGTCGTTTAATGTGTGCATCCATCATGCCATCATAAACTCATCAAGTGTTTTGTAACTTAGCTATTAAAAGTTCTTCCACCCTGTAGTTGGTGGATGGGTTCGCAGGCTGTCAGCTATGAAACAGTGATTCCCTAGTTTAAGAATTAGTCTGTTCTGTTCGATGTCCCTATAAATAATATAAGGAAAATCACAAATTCAGAGGTTTTTCCCTGCCCCTTTTCTAATGATAATAAATAATATTGTGGGCCAAAGAGCAGAGAACATCCTAGGTAAGCTTCTGCGTGTCAGATGTGAACTTTGTGTACCTCTTGGCAGGCAGTCACTCACACGAGCACTGGCAGCAAGTCACTGAGCATATGTGCTTGAGTAACTCCTGCCCAGTGGGGATAACGCTTGACATTCTCTCTGAAAGAGAACTTTTTTTCAGGAATTCGACAAAGCACGTAGACTTTGAGGACATGACTGCTTCTCCTGGAATTAACAGGCTGAGTTGAGTTGCAGGCTAGGATTCTTTGGTTCAGCTGACGTTACATCCGCTGTTCATAATACTTGCTGGACTTTTCGGTGCCAAGGGTGTGCTGGTAGGAAAACTAGCGACTAGCTGGAGGGCTTGATTAATGGGAGCCTAACCAAGGGGAAGGGAAACTGGCCCAAGATTGCTGTCATCTGTTAATAAGACCAGAATGAAGTTTCCACACTGTGGCCACTATGAATTATTTAGTTACCACAGATAGACAGCATTCCATTTGAGTCAACAGAATTTGGCTAGAACCTGCCATTAGAGATCTTGCTTTGCTTAAAGCCCAGTGTAGGGCATAGGCAGCAGGTGTCTGAGACGTTTTCTTTTGCCCAGTGTGCTTTGGCCCTTAGCAGCATGCTGGTTCCTCAGAAAGAATTGAACCGCCTTCTGCTAAGAAGCACGATTTTTATTTGTGCCAAGTTTGCCACTCAAGGAAATAGTGGCAAACAGACAGCTGACTGTAGTTCCAAGGTTTCTACTATGTTCTGTCCCTAGTTGAGGGGAAGAGGCCCTGAAAGGTGCGCTTAATTTGTGCCAAGTGGCATCCATTCCTAGAGAATCCTTCTTGAGCTAGGTATAGCTCCTTCACAGCATCCCCTCCATCCTCCTACACAGCTCCAGCCAGGAGCTAAGGGAGACCAGTGGACAAGGAGCCAGCTCTACACTGTTGAAGGAATAGCACTGGGATCCTTCTGGTATAGCAGGAGGAGTGGATAATGGGTAGGCTGAGATGAAAAATGTAGTTCAAACCAAGACTAAAATTTGTATTTGATCAATAATGGAAAAAACTGATCAATCCAGCATTGCTGTTGCTCTGTGCTATCTGTTGGCCAAGCAATGGTACTGTGGGCTGGATGAGTATATTATTTTCAGGTTCTCAGTTTGTGCTTACCCTGCATCATTTTGGAGAAATATGGTTTTAACCACTTGCCATAGAAGTCACCTATATAACACAGGAGATCTCAGTGTTTTATGTTTTTGGTGAGAATGACATAAAGAAGAGGAGAGAATATTTGAGCAAGCTGACATCTTGACCAATATGGTCATTCTTAGGTTGACCCAATACCTTCGTCCAGAGTGCGGGTGGATGCATCTGCAGCCTCTGGAGAGCAGAGCCTGCTGGCTTCCCTGGAGCAGGGCCTGGCTGAGCTCTGTGTGGGCTGGCAGGAAACTCCCATCCCTGCCCTGAGGAAGGGCAGAGGCAGAAGATGTGCAAAAGGTAGGATCAGAGGAGAATATGCAGCTGCAAGATGGGAGTTTGAAAATGAGAATGAAAGCCACTGTCTTGACTTTTTGGCCTCAGCTAAAATCACTATATTTTGAACTTTGAATCCTCTGCCCCTTTGGTTGTGCAGTTTGTTTGGTTTAGTTTGAGGTTTTGGTGGTGTTCAGAAGAATAGCTGCACATTCACAATGATCGTCTACAACACCCAGTTGAGGATTATTGGTGTCAACATTATGGCACTCCTGGACTACTGAGATCCAAGCCCTGGCTCAAATAATTTTACAATATAAAATTCAGTCCCTCTGGCTAAAGAATCTCCTTCACCTCAAGTAGTAATTATTCCCCTTCTACCCCATATGTATAGGCACAGAAGAAATGTCATGATTATAACTTCCATGGATGCAGCCCAGGGGATCTGGTGGGCACAGCATGCCTCAGAGTTTTCAGTGTTTAACAAGAGATGCATGCTAGCTTTTTTCAGTTGTGTTGAATGTGTGTAAAGATGTCAGGAAGAGGCTTAAACCGTTAGAGAAAACAAGTAGGGCATAATCTGAAAAGTTTGAAAACTACTGTTGAAACAGATTTATTATGTCATTGCTGAAGGTATTGTCTGCAGAAGTCAAAGGTGTTTGTAGCTTCTCTGCCCTTTTGGCATCACTTTAGGTGATTCTTGTCTGGATGCTACTATTTTTAATCTAAATAGACATAGTCTCCCCTGGTATTCTCAGCTAGAGATGTTATTTGTCTTCCTGGGTTCAAATGTTGTGGAGTGGCCATTAAGAATCACCCGGTGTTGGCATAGAGGCATCTATGTTTTAATGATAACAAAGTGATTTCTGCCCTTTATAGGGCGTATGCCCCTGTCATTGTCACTGATAGACTAATGGGAGGTTATCGAGTGAAGAGGGCCAGGCTGACTGGTTTTGTCAGGTGTAATTTTCACTGAAGTTACACAAGAGATGCCATGTATTTTGCCAGAACTCTTTTTGAACCACGTCTTTAGTGGAGTTCTTTTACCAGAGGATCCTCAGGAATATATTCAGAATGAAATTTGCTTCCACCTGCACTGTCCTTGTTGGATATTTTCTCCCTCAGCCCATCCTAAAGTTCAGAGACTGAAGTTTTAATTCTGTTGGTATTTATTGACCTAAAGTTTTCTAACATTTCATTTTCTTTCTGCTTTTGGATGGAGGTAGGATTAGAAGGGGGGGTAGTTACATGACAGCTGCCCATGTATTTTGGGGGTTGTCCATCAACAGAGATTACCCATTGTGGGACCTCTCTGTCCAAAAAGGATGACGAGAAACTTGAAGGGTCCAGCAGGAGCTACCCAGGTTATCAGAGACACAGAGCACAAGACCTATGACGAGAGGTAGAGGGAGCTGGGCTTATGTAGTCAGGAGAAGAAAAGACTTACGGGTAAGTGTGACTGGTGGCCGGATGAAAGCTGCAGGATCTGAGGTTGGATCCCACTGAGGACAGTTATGTCAGGCTAAAACTAATTGCCGTGTAACACTGCTAATATGTTTGTAAAAAAAATTGGATCACATATAAAAGCAATCCTGTAAGATTTTTGTAAACCTATGTTGTGGGTGAATACCCCCTTTCAGTTCTGCAGTGTATTTTCATATACTACTTTATGGGGATTTTCATCAGCAGACCCACTCTCTAGTTTTGTCAAATTCTATTGAGGTTTTTTTTTCTGGTCCACTGACTTTTCCTGCCCACAAAATGCTAGCTTTCACTACTCACTCATTACTCATTCACTAATAAATTTAGCAAATCAGATTGATTTTATTATGGTACATAGGGGTATTTTGCAATCAACCTTATGTGACATAGAAAAATGACTAAGTATTTCTATTCTTTTTTTTCTGTCTCTGAGCCAGCTTCTTATTGATTGGTATTCCTTGACCGCTTACTCTTCAAAAGCAGCTTTTTGCTAGGAGAATATCAGTTTCCATTAAAACGATGATATTCATTTTCTGATCACTGTTTTGTTTACTGACTGGAGGAATCACAGAAGAGTAGAAAAATGCACTTTCTGTAGAAAAGCCTTGTTGTATAACCCCAGCCATGAGCTCCATGTTTTTTGAGATTTTTAGGTGATTAAAACATGACTGCACTATTTGTGGTGGAATAATGCTGACTTGTGTCCAGTGAGAATCTCGGTTTTTATTGGTAATGACCATAAATGGGTAGGAGTTATCAAAGAGGTGAGGCATCAGAGCGGAGAAGTGGATCTGGTGCACAGTAAGATAGGATATATGCATTTATTTTCAGAAAGTTTTCTTCTGTGGATATAGAATTAACATGGTGTGTTTCTTATTGATGCTCTGAGAACAGCATCTTCACATTGGGAAAATAAAATTTTCTGCTAACAGCTTCCCACAACCAATTAATTATTCAGTTTTTGAGAACTCTGAGATTTTGTAAGCAAAAGTGATAGGGCAGGAGTGAAGAGAAGTCACAACATGTGGTGCCACAACTCATGTAAACTCAGTCATGAGAAGAATGATTTACTTGAAAAGAATGCAATATCCGTTCTTTTATTTATGTTTTGCACATTTATTGTGGGTCTGTAGGACATAAATCACCTGTAACATTTATTTTCCATTAAAATATAGAAATTACAACAACATTTTCACTTGTGAGTGTGTATGTTAGAAGCAAGTCATGAATTTTAATCATGGACTAGAAACTCAGTTGACATAAATTGTAACAGCACTCTGAAGTCAGTGGAGTTATACGAATTTATCCCACCATAAGTTTTGGACCAGTATATTTTAAATAGATCCCAAACTGGTAGTCAGTTTGACTGTCCTGAAAGCTAAACTAATCTGTTTAGATTAGAGGTCTACTAGCAGACAGGGAACAATTAATGAATATTTTATACGTCTCTTCCTGTTTCTCGAATTTGGTCTAATTGTTACTACATCAGGTGACTGACTGGCAGGTTTATATTCAATACAGCAGCACTTCCAGTAGATGTCCTTTTTTCTTTTCAAAGCAGCAGGGCAGCGGCAGTCACACCAGCATAACAGGGGAGCAGTTACCACATCGTGCCCTTGGCTGCTACCTGGGTTTCCGAGTGCCACACGTGCCAGCCCAGCATGGGCTGGAGAGAGTGGCAATCACCAGTAGAGTCCCCCTAACCTTAAAGCATAATGGCTTTTTGTTCACCGTCAGCCTAAAGGTATCATGTTTGGTGACTGGCACTAACAAAGATAAATTTTATAGGAAAAGCATTTTGCCCAGTTAAGTATTCACCACCAAGCTGGTTGCTGCCCTGCAAATTCAAAAGTATCTTCATTCCTATGTGAGGATGAGGGTATCTTCTATTTGGGGGTGCTTCTCTGACGGCTGTCCAGCTTCTTTCATCTTTCTTGTGTCACAGTGGACTATTAACATGGTGTAGTTTCATAGACAGACAGAATCCGCTTTCTTTATGTTATTCGGAGTCACCTTAACAAGAAGGAGAATGGTTGCACTGGAAAAGTGTTGTTAGCTCGAGAGCTTGGTGACAGAAGGTTTTTGCTGCAGAACAGTAAGAGAGCTTGAGACTGTCTAAACCAATAATCTTTTAATGTGCTAAATCTCTGTTCCCTAAACTCACAGTCTTTTTATATTATGGTAAGCTTGTCATAACTTGCAGATGTAGGCTGGTAAATAGTGCATCTTATATTTAGTAAATAGGAAAACAAAAAAAAATTAAACCTTCCCTGTAGAATTTTTTCCACTACAGTACTTAAACTTACTGGAAAAATCCAAGATGGCATAAACTGTCAAGTGCCAAGACACAGCTAATACAGTACAGCTTTTTCCCAGAGGTGAACATTCAAGGACATTCTAGCCTTTCTGCTTAAATTCTGAAAAAAGATGCAGACAAAGTAAATATTAGGTTTGTACTCATTTCTTTTCTTTGCACATCGGGTATCAAGGCTCTTGCCAGTTTTTATTTTGGCAAGCCTGATGACCAGGTTTGCTTGCCAAGGCTGTAGAGAAACATCCTTTGTTGGCAAGATGGACTAGATGACCTAATGCTCATAGTTGTTCCTTTCTACAGCTTCTTTACTTCTGCTAAAGATTGCAGCACTGTAGTTTCGACTTACTGAAATCCTGTCATTGCTATTGTTTCGTGACTACTGGAGTTAGATAGTTGCCCATTAAAAAATATGTTGTATTTGAAAGATATGAGCATTTATCAAAGCTCTGTCACAGGGTTTCAGTGTCTGTGGGCCACATTTTCACAGGTACCTAAATAACATAATAAACATCTAGTGAAACTTGTGAAGTGCCTGAGAAGCTAAGTGATGGTCTGCTCCTTGAACACAATCTCATGGTAATGAACGTTTCTCTGTTGAGCAAAAGGACTTGGAGGGACAGATTTCCACCTATTTTACTAGGTGAGAAAAATCCACTAGTCTCTCTCTTCTCTCTGCAGGAGTGCTATAAACGCACCAAACTGTGAAGTTAAGTGGTTTTTATACTTTGTAATGACAAATTGTCCATGTTACAGTCCTTCTTTTAAAAGCAGGAAATATGTAAGGCACTTCTTCAGGAAATTGGCTTTCTCCTCATTAAGCTAATCTTTTGCCCCAGAACACAGACTATTCCACACGTTCACAATTGCTGAAACATGCTCTCACCATAAAGTCATTAACGAAGGCAGCTAAGTAAGAGATACCATTAGAATCATTACCTAGTGACAAGATATAAAACTATTCTGACATCTCATCTCTTAGGCTGAATTCTGTTCTCATCTGGTGTTTCGTTATCAAGATAAGGATTAAAATAATAAAGCCAGAGTTTAACAAATTTGTTTCTGATCTTGAAGCCAAATGGTCCTACTGCATAATGGTAACTGCTGCAGCCTTCATGAGTAAGGCAATAGCAGAAGAGTGGCAGTAAATAAAAATGTGAAAAAATTCCTGTGGTTATTCTAAAAGACATGAAGTAGGTGAATGCAAAATTGCCCAGAGTAGAAGTGGATAACCACCATTTACCTTGGCTGTCACTGGGCCACAGTATCATATCCTAATCCACTATCTCTGCAGCAGCATCACCTGGGAAACAGATCAGGCCAAGACCTGTGCTGCTATTATCTTTTCCTTCTCAACGCACCAAAATTATCTTTTAAAAGTAGTTACAAATTAGATTTTCCTATGTACAAAACCAGCAAAGTCATAAATATCTGCCTTTGTATCTGATCAGAGACCAAGACAGAGAGACTTTTAAGTAGCTGGCAGAGTAGACAGAGGCCCTGTTTTATGACTTTGCTTTCTGGTTTTTTTATTTATTTTGAGGACAAGGGAGACGTATTTAACAGGTTGTAGTCTGCATTATTTTTTAAGCAATGTGTGCATGTGTTCGATGTGTTTATTTTCTTTTGCTTCAGCTTCAGTGATCAGCAAACACAAGTGCAAAGCTAAGCACAATTGTGTAGAGGCAGGTATGTTGTAATGCTAGTAAACGGTTTGCCAAAGCCTCAATACCGCAAGGAAGCGGTAACGCCAATTTTCAGCTAGAAGCTCTTTTTTTAAATAGCATTTCATTCTAGCCGAAGGGAGCTTGATCTGCTGCAGGAACGTAACATCTGTGTGTGGCATTGTAGGGTGCATCTGCACCGGGATTTTAGTTTGGTTCAGGAGCATGCTTTTGAACCGTCTCTCCCAACTCTGCCACCATCCCACGCTTTGGGATGTGTCCCAGAGAGGTCTCGCAACACACCAGCTCATTTCCCGAAGGATGCACTCTGAGAGGCAGGTGTGGCTCCCGTCCCCTTAGCCGGTTGTCCAGTGCCACCCCCAGAGCCCCCACGTTCCTGTGTAGCACACGCTGGGCCAACAGCATGAGCATCCTCTAAAAGCCCCGCTCGGGGGGGCTGCAGCACAGCCATCACATTATTTCACACGCCGGATTGAAAAAAAGCCAGCTCCTTCTGGCTGTCATCATCATAGTAATAATAACAATAATAATGATGACGATGACGTCTCACAACAAGAAGGGCCGTGATGCAGTGTGGGCATGACCTGTTTAAGAAGAAGGGAGTCACTGTCTGGCCACGTTTTATTTCACAGTATGCACATCTAGCCTATGATTTAGAAGAGGAAAGAATTTCCTTGAAACTTATGAAGTACAGGCTATCCATAAGGTTTTGCACCACAAAATGCCAGGGGTGTCCTGTTTTGGCCACTGGTGATAAAGGTGAATTTTGTTCAGGGTGACTGTGTGTCTTAAAACACCATTGTTTTATACAAATCTGAAAATTAAAGCAAAGGTGACAAAAGCAGCATCAGTGTGTCTTGGGGTTGGGTCTTGGAGAATATTTGCACGGCTGGAGAATTATTTGTAGAGTTTGTGCGTTTGCAGTCCTGCAGGCACAGCATTTGATCGGAGATTGGGGACTAATTGCAAGCAAATATAAATTAGTCAATCTTAAACAGATAGACAAGAAAATAATGAGATAATGAGTGTATTCAGGCATTAAAAGAAGAAACGGGCAGAGAAAGATTAAAACCAACATAAAAGAATGACAGTCAATGGAATAAGGACATATCAACCAATATAGAACCAGGGAGTTCATATTTCTAACTTTTGACTCATTTTTCTTCCTTGGTTTCCTGTGTTTCTTTTATCTCCATTTTGATCCCAGAAATACTGTGGTAGCGTAGAAATCCACTTGTATGCAAGAGCTTGCATGTCTGAAGCTAAGATTACAAGTACTTTGGGGCTAACACTATATCTGTTTATTAGCCTAGACAGAACCAAGCTCAGTGAATAAATAACAATAGTTTAGCCTAAGGAAATTGATTTGGAAATAATTATTCCATGAAGGAAAGTGCCAATATTTCAGTGCAACATTTGCATGAAATATTATTTGCAGAGTATTATTCAAACATACATTGAGGTACTGATTAAGGAAAACATTTATCCATAATAAGTATTTGATAAAAATATTGCCCAGATTTGCAATGAATAATTCAGTCTGCATTAGTAACATGTGCGTGACTATGCATATTATTCATATCTTTATAAATGCTATGGTAAATTGCTACAGGTTAATAGGCACTTACATCCTTTTCTGTGTAGAATGCTATTAGGTCCAATTTTTCAGAGGAGCTGAGCCACCCAGAAGTTTAAATATGATAATGAGTTGCAGATACCAAGTGTGTGTGTAAATCAGGCCATGGCAACGTTAGTCACAGGGAGGCTGTTTGGGACTGGCATGGGAGGATAACGCAGCAGCCTGAACTAGGGGCATATTCTGTAGGGCTCTGTGGAATTACCTGTGTATTCATTTCACCCTAAATATTCTGTTCTCCTGAATACAAAAGACATATTTAGAACAGATACAATTAAGTGTTTAAAAGCTGATTAGAAACTGAATAGATTGCTAACGGAAATACCAAAATATGGATAAGACTGATTACTGGACACTGTGATGAAAGATGACAAAACCTTGTGGAAAAACAAGACACAATAATCTAGAAAGCTCACTGGAGAAAGATCTCCCTACCACGTTTCTACTTCTGTTTCATTATAGCTGACATTTAGGCAGGCAGTGGGAGTCGAGCAATATACATAGCTGTGAATCTGGCATCCCGTTGTTAGGCTCTGGACAGGCATTGCAAAAACCCATGCTCCAAGCCACAGAAATGTGTATGAGATGTATAAGAGAACAGAGAAAAATAGAATGTGAAAGAGTAATAACATTTTCTTTAGATTTAGGTTTTTTGCACTGATCCAAAAAGCTCGTTCCTCTAACTAGAGTTGTTTGAGTCCATAAAATGTGAGGTTTCTGAGAAGATTTAAAGTTAAGCTGGTTCAATTATTCACTCTGTGACTTCAAAGAGCTCCCTAGACTGCATCAACCCATACGTCTTGTTAAAAGTTCGCATATGTTGTGAAGCAGTTTTGATAACACAGCAGTTATACTGCCATAACCAACAGATACTAATAACAGGTCATTAAGAAAGCATTGTGTCTATTTTTATCACTCTCTGTTTATCTCTCCACACATCCTAACGGACCATTATTTCTGTATATTGAACTAGCCAGTGACCCTAGAACAGGGATGTATGCATGACTAGATCATGCTAATGAAACAGTAGTTATTTTATCAGGAAGCCATTCCTTGAAGTCTGCTGAAGAAAAGCAGGGGATTATAGCGCAGGCCACCGAGAGCACAAGAACATGACAAGAGCAGGGCCTTGAAGGTACAGGCACAGGACATTACCAGGAGCCTTGAGCACAAATTGCAAGTAGTAAATTACTGATCTCAGGAGAAATGCAATCTTGAGAGCTGGGTAGAACCAGTTTTAGGGCCTAACTGGGACATGCAGTGAGTTGTGTAACAGCTTATTGCAGCTGGCTTGCAGCACAGGTGGAGACATCTTTAGATGGTACACAAGATTGCCACAAAACCAACTGGTTGCACAGGAATCTTATTTCAGAATTGGGTATGCGATATCCTATATTGATACCTATGTAAAATTATTTCATCATCATATTTGCTCTAGTGTTGTATTGCTTGCGTTTGGTTTGAGGCTTTAGTTGTAATTTGGGTGCAACATGCAGAAAGCTATACGTTTTGGTTTTCTTGGAAGAGAAACATCAACACTAACTGCTGTGTTTCTTAAAACACCGTTGTTTTATACAAAGCTTGCAGACCTTCATCATCCTAGATGATGCCATTCCATATGTGCAATTCTAGTGTAATCTGGCATTGTAAATCTCTGGAAAAGAGTTCAGGAAGCAGATATGTTTAGACATAAAATATGGGCTTAGAGTCTATACTGTCTTTGCAGGAACAAGATTATGATCTCGTGACTGATCTTTAAGCTTAAGAAAACTGATGTGCCTTTTCTGCCTGCTTTTATTTTGTGCTGACGTAGGCTGGTAGAGCAAATAAATAAATAATGTTTACACAAAGCTGTACTAGAATCATGTAGGTTTTTTAACATGGTCACACCTGAACAGCTTGACGATGTCGAGTATGTAAATGAAAGATGTTCCTGGTGCATAAAAAGATGCTGCATGCTGTAAGTGACAAAGCTGAAATACTGACTTACAAATTAGCCGTGCCATCCGGTGAGCTTGTTAAACAGCATCCCTCTAGAAGACAGTGGTAGATGTGAATGATCAGCCATGAATCCACTCAGTGGATATCCTGTGAGAATAGATTTTGAGCCCACAGGTTTTATCTGCAGACAGCTCTGAAAAACAGTATCTGTGAAATGATTCCTTAGCGCAGACATTTGGTACAGGGCTGGTGTTACAGCTCCGGGATCCCCTTTTCCTGACAGGAAGAATAAAGGATTTGACTAGGAAATAATGTGAGCAGGATTCTGATCCACCATGTGTTTGTTGACAGTGCATGTCAGCAGGGGGGCACGGGCAGCCAACCTCCCTTGGGTTCACACAGGACTCTGAAGATAAGGCAAATCCACTTTCCACCTCCTCCTCCTCTTCCTCCTCCTCCTCCTCCTCTGCGACAGAAGTTTCAACCTGCAGAAACAGTGTAACTTCATTCTTCAGCTCATATTCACACCTCATTGCTAGAGGCATTACTCTCTGGTTTTGAAACCTTCTTACTGCTTTTTCTTTTTGCTTTTCTTTTTTGCTTATTTTTGAGAGCTAGTATTACAGTGCTGTTCTAAATGAAAGTTACTCTTAAACACTCTCTGGGAGGTGCCCTCTCAGGTGTTTTTTTCCCTGCGTGATGCTTGATGTTGTCTACACAAGTGCTCTGCGTTTTTAGGAAGCCGTTGGTCTCTACTATATCAAAGCTTAGCATCCCCCTGAAGGACCAAGAGTTTCAAACAGGCAGAATCTGCTCCACTTTCCTGTTTTTTTGATACCCGTGGTATGTGGCCTCTGGCTGATGTATTCTGGCTCCCCATGCTGCCTCCCTTCCCTCAGCACACTTCATTCTGGAAAGGTTTGCTTGTAAGTACCTGGCTTCCTCTGAGGAGCAGGAGTGCTTTGCTTTTTTCCCCTTGCTGTAGGAGAAAATGAGGTGCTATTGGCAACTCTCAGGAATAAATAGCTGCAGCTTTCACGCTGAGACAGAAGGACAGATCGCCTTCAGACCAAGGTCTGGGGTAGCTCGTGCTGTGGGTCTGAGCAGGTCTAACCCTCCAACGTGGGGTTACATAGGCTAAGTCACAGTTCTGCATACGGTTTTACTATTAATGCTTCAGCAAGTGATGGTTTAAGTTAGTCACTTCAGATGCAACAGCTGTAGGTTGCATGATGTAAAGACACATATGCATCTATTTTGCTGAATGTCTGAGTGGTTGTATTTTAAATATATATTTTTCACTTATACATTCTCTTGAGAGGGTATTCATGCAAGATTTACCTGGATGGGTTTGTAATGAAAAGACCTAGCTTAATGCCATTTTTCAGCTTCAGAAAATATGTTTAAACTTTATTCTAGCAGGATTTAATTCTTTATTTCACTAAAGTAAACCCAAGTTTTTCAGGCTTTTAAAAACAAAACAAAAACAGCCTGGCAGTTTCAGCAAAAATTTAACAGCATTAAATGATGCATTAGCCAAGACTTCATTACTTTTACCAGGTATAGCATGGTGCATTACAAGGATTATCAAAACTGACCTTCAGCTGTCAAATTAAGTTAATAGATCTGAGGCCCATTTGGCCAAACCTCTGCACTTAGTTTGGCAGGGCAGACCCCTGTCTCCTCTGAGACGTGCAGCCCCATGGCAGTACTGCCGGCGAGTCGGAGCTGATAGCCCAGAGCTGGGCTGGCACCTCTTGCTCCTGATGAGGCATGTGAAGTTAGAAGTCACAAGTGATGGGGTCTGGGCATCTCTCTGCATGGAGCTTGTTCCAGGATTAGTGGATTTGGGGCTAGAGGAAGCCACAGGGACCAGTCAATCTGACTGTCTAGAGAATTTCACCCACCGTAGCTGGTAAATTTGCCTTGTATAGCTCAGATTACTGCATATGTACTGCATTTAACTGAGCACTGTATTAAAAAAAAAAAATAAAATTCCCTTTTTATTGGAGGCTCAGCTTTTGCAAATCTCTAAAATACAATGACAAAAAGCTGCAGGAAAAACACTGTGAGCCTTGGGTTAGAAGCCAAGAAGTGTAATTACTGATGTGCACAACAACCTATTGCACATGTGGTGAAAGTGTGATCCTGGCATTGATTTTTCCATTACTGCATCAAACTCCATGTGTGAAGCATTAACAGCGCTTCCGCAGGTATATATGAAAATCTGTCATTTGCTACAGCTGCCTCAGTGCCTGCCTTCTAACAGCCCCAAAACCTGCCCCATGCCCCCTGCCAGGTATTTCAGCAGTGTGAGAAATGATCACTCTTGACACCTGAGAACTAGATAGAAGAAGGGAGATGGCAGCGCATCCTATCTGCAAGATTGCACCTGCCTCAGTGCCCTGAACGATGCGGGGAAGGGAGTGGGGCTTTTGCAAAGTGAGCAGAAATTAAAGGCGAAATTTATCCCCCAAGAACAGGAGCTGCCAGGGCATGTGTGCCAATGCACTCCGGTGCTGTGGGGAGAGCCAGCACCTGGGGAATGGACCTCCTTCTCTTGGGGCTGGGTGAAGCACTCTGTCTTGTCCTCTTATTAAGCCACTGATCCAAGGCAGACATGAAAAAGAGCCTTTCTGATTTGAAACTTCCCACGCTTCCCAGTTCTTCTGTAAAGACATATTCCAAATCCCCAGGATACAACTGCTGTGTTACCCACCTGGCCCACCTGCTGGTAAATTTGGTTTTCAAATGCAATTGGTAAAATGGTTGCTCCATGTGGTGCAGCCATCCTGCGCAAAGCCTTACTTCCCTCCCTGCTCCACCTTCAGAGAGTCTTTCCCTAAAAAGTGGGTGAGGTGCCTTACTAGAATCCTCAGGGCCACAAGAAAGGACAGCAAAAGGAGTCAGAAATGGAACACTGGAACCTCCACCTTTCAAAAGGTGGAAATTTTGGGAGGGAACAAAGTGTAACAAGAGCCGGAGAGGTGGTGTCAGATGCTGTGGTTGGAGGGGTGGTAAGAGGAGGGGGGGCACGCATCAGGATCGATAGAGTATTTGGATAAATCCAGAAATAATGATCTTGTACCAGCCCTACATCTGCTCAGTCTGGAAAAACTGATCGGAGTTCAAGAGGTTACAGGCAAGAAGGGAAGAAGATAGTAAGTAAAAGATAGAGTGGAATTGGGAGAGAACGGGGGAGGATCCGGGGAGTGAGAGGGGATAATGAGGTAAGATGTTGCAAAAGCAGTGCAGTGCTTCTCTAGTGTGCTATATAGAAAAGTGAAAAACTGTTGAGATTTTATATCATGGGGTCAGGCTTAACGTGAGCATACATTTTCCCTGTGCTTATTACCTGAAAGTGATAATTGCTTATCCAGACTTTGCCAGGATTAGTTTTACTATAAAATGCCAGTCACTCGGCAATTGTGATTTGAAGGCAAGTAAAATTTCTTCAGTATCAGCAGTGCATCATTCTGCGTGATTTGGGGCAGCGTGATTCATCACATGCAAGAATGTCCTGCAAGAATATTAACTAATTTCATAGGAATATAAAATGTGCTAAAGGAATTGACCACCCAAAAATTGTTTCCTTGCTTTCAGTAACTCCAACTGGATTGCTTTTTAAGCAAATTTTCTAATATTGCAAACTGCAACACTTTCCGGTTTTCTTGCTTCTTGTATGGTTAACTGGAGCAAAAAGGTCTACATAACATTTGGGTTTCTCCTTACAAGTAGGGAGAACAAGCTCCAGCCCAGGGACATAGGAAAACTAAATGCCTCCTCCCTGGTTTTCCTTAGCAAGCAAAATTTCTCCACCTGCAAATGCTCCGACACTGTCCAAACAAAGAAGCCGGCAGTGGAGGAAAGGGAACACAGGAATATTTTTGCTTTGTTTCCTAGTACGTGCAGATGAAGAGTAATATTTATCTGCACCCTCAAGCTCATTTTAACTTTTGCTATACTCCATCAAACTCATATTCCTCCCACCTCCCCCCTTGGCAATAACGTGCCACAAAATTAATTCTGTAAGTCACCCTGCCAACTGAACCCTGCTCCTGCTCTGCTCAGGGAGCATCGCCTGCCCCTGTCCGTCTGGCTCCATGGGAGTCACCCGTCTGGTCCCGCTCAGAGTCGCCCACGGCTTTCCCGAGGCGCTCGGCAGGCAGGGCCGGGGGAGAGGCAGCCCAGCTCTGCGCCCTTTGCCATCTCTTGCAGTAACGGCCCCTCTCTGGGCTGTTCGCTTGCCGTGAACCTCGTCTCACAGGGGAGAGCTGGGGGCATTTCTTGTACTTGCAAATGGTGCTGCTCCACCAGCATCCAGAAGACTGAAGTCCTCTGCCTAACCACCGAAGATGCGTGTTTTGAAAAGCGGACACGAGAACCGCCTGCTGCCCTGCCACATTCCCCCTTCCTGCGGTCTGTGCCCCCGGTACGCCTCCAGCTTTGCTGGGAGGTATTCTTGTCTTTATGGTTACTTCTCAGCCTGACCTCTCTGTTGGAAGGCTGCCAGCAAAATTAGAAATTAATTTCAGGTCTAGCGGTGGTTTTATGTGATGCGGTGACTCGTCCGCTGGGAACACGATACAGTTGCTGGGCACTAAAAAGACTGTGCAGAATAACAGTTTTCAGTCAGTAGTGACCTGAGCTGGAGACGAACCCATCCACGAGAGATGAGAAGCTCTGCAGAGTTCCTGTTTACAATTCCCTTCGGCATGCCAAATCCCTACCACCGGCAGATCCTTTCTTTCCCAGGATCATTAAGAAGCAAACTCCATTTCATTTAGGTCGTGAACTTTTGTTTGATTTTTCAGAGAATTATGACCTACTTTGTGGCAGGGCTTTGTGCTTGTTTTTAGCTCTTTGAATGGAGAAACTAGTAAGTAAGTACCAGAGGACAAGAGTTTATTTTTAATACTAGCTTCTCAGTGTAATCAACCATAAAATATTTAGGGTTCTTCCTTGTAAATCTAACAGCTACTAGTTCTGAATCTGCTGCTTTTTCTCCTGACCTTGATGAAGTCTTCTATACCTCACGGCGAAGTATTACATGAAATTCTGCCAAAATGAAATCTCTAGTCTGAAACACAGTAAAGAGTCCATAGCTTAGAATAATGCTGTATCTTGCCACTGGCTAAACTGATCTAAGCGTTACCATATCTACTAGAAGAAAGAAAAAAAACGGAGATTCCCCCCTCCCCATTCTCTTAATCCACGTCTCTCTATACTAATCTGAAGATAAGCTTGTGAATGGTCAATAAGGAGGCCAAGGCTCAGTGACAGTTCGCTGAGCATCTGGCCTAGATCCTCAGCTGATGTATGTCACATATATTTTGAAATTCATCACACCAGAAGCAGATTGGGTTCCCGAACAGTAAATATTTACTCCTATAAGGCCCTATTCAACTTCAGCAAACCATCATTTTCTATTCCAGCTCTTTTCCCAGATTAAATCCAGATAAGCAAATTAAAGCATATTACAACAAGATAGGCCAACATAGCAATGTTTTGAAGCCATGTTTTGATTTTTGCTGGAAAGGAAGCATGCCACTGATGCTTTACCTTAACCAGGTCATATTGAAGTTTCCCCAAATTATATTTGCCCCCTTCCTAAAACAATAAAAGTGCTACCAGTTGGGCTATAACACACAGTGCATTTCTGAATAGTGTGACAAATGGCAAGGTATACATAATAAGCAGACGTCTTGGAACGTGGGGTAACCAAAGACCTGATAGAGACACAGCCCTGAAGACCTTACTTCGCTAAAACAGTCAGTCTCTGACCTTTGCTTCAGTTTGTCCGAGTAGAGACTCCAAGACAGGCTGTAACGCATCTATCCAATAAACTTGTCACACAAGAAAGGCTGTGCAGAAGTGCTTGGTTGGGCGCGCCTTTGCTGAAAGGTAAGAGGATCTCAGGTTGTTTACTAGAAGGTATTGCACAATTCACAACACTGGTTAAAAACCAGGCTGGCAGGCTCTGTGGGAGCTGTACTGGATAGGACTTCCCCGGCTGCCTGGGTCAAGGCTTGCATAACATCAGGAAAAATAATGTTTATCTGTGACATTATTTGAAGTGTATGTAAGCTTCATTAAAAATACCATCTACCGTAATTTTTTTCCAGCTAAGTCTGCAATTTTGGATTTCTAAGATATAAAGAGAAAAAACAAAGGACTAGCTCATTGTATTGACATATATTGATCAGTTAATTCTAGATTTTGTGGCACTCTCTTGGCAAACCATTTCACACCTTTAGGTAACTATCTGATACAGTTCCACGTGAGTAATAACACCAGGATGCACAGACTTGCTTTATCCCTCTTCCACGCAGCGCCAAGTAATAAGCTGTGATGAAGTCAGTGCAGTTACTCCAATGTGAGATGCGTTAGTCTCATCTTCACACCACACAGATAGATAAACAGAGCGATGCTGTCACTGTTTTGTTTTAAACACTGTTCTGCTTTGAGTCTTCAAATTTATTTTATTTGACTCAATAAATGTTTGATGGTCTCAGTGTAGCATCTAGTGGAGAAAGGGTAAATAACAGAAAAAACGCAAAGCAGAAACGTGCCATTAACCCTTGGGCACGGCAGGGATGAAAACGTGAACTGTTGGGGAGTGAGAATACTCACTTCCCCAGATCATTCAGCAAAACACTGGAAAGGTTACTCCGAAGCAGCTGCAGTTAACTGGGTACAATACGGGGCTCGTAATCCTGGCAGAGCAGGATGGTATCACTGGCTTCAGTTCAGCTTGGGAAGGTCTCTGTGAGGTACTCAACTGCTGTGAAGGCAAATTATCCTTTAGAAACTTCCCTACTTGTTTTAAATTTGCTCTCGCTCCGACAGGGGTGTTTCTGTCCTGGCTTACAGGCAGTTTTGTGTTTCTTCCGCTCATGCTAGTGCTGTCTCCAGTCTAAAGACAGAGCCAAAGCTACTGTTCCCCAAATTCTGTCCTGACTTAGCCCCTGCACAACCCAAATTAAGTCAGTGTTACTACAGTGGCTGGTTGCACTGGAGACACTGCAGCCAGATCTGGCTCAGAGGGGACTTGTCTCAGGGCTAGTCCTGGACCTGCGGCACAGCCAGACCTCGTGGGGCTCGGAGAAGGTGCGAATGCGCAAGCAAAGCAGGAACTGTTCCTGCTGCCTTTCTGCAGATTTAATCTGGGAATCAAGGGTTTAGCTTTTGAGACATATCAAATCTCAGCAGGTCCTGAAAAATGGGGTCCTCTGTGTAATTATTTAACAGCAAAAAAAGCTTAGAGTTACATTTTCAACATTTTTTTTTTCTGAATGTCATTGTTGTATCCTGTTTATAAACAAATCAGAGTAGAATATCCGGGGCAAAAGAGAAGAAAGCTTAATTTTCTATAACCATGAACTTAACAGAGTAAAGAATAGAAGGCTTGTTTTATAATTATTTTCTTCAAACTTTACTGGGACTTTTTCATGTGCATAATGTCTTTAGTATTTTGTGGGGAGGTGAACGAAGAAGCACAAATCCGTACACCAGAAGCTGCCCCTAGGCACAGTTCATAGCGGAGAGTCCTCCAGAAGCACCACTGTTAGAGGAGGGAGACAGCTGTGAAATTAATGGTGGGGTTGCAGAGCCAGTTCCTCATGATACAGCATGGAAATGTGCTGCCTGGGGCAGGAATACAAAGTAGAATGTATGTATGTCCCTCATTAAGAGTACCTCTAGAGAACACTGTGATTAATCCAAAATTATCTGAGATACAATTTCTTTGCAATTCATGAGGACTTTGTATGTTGCCACATACATGTGGCAAGTGATTACAGAAGCATCTGCATTAGCCTGGTGTCACTAATCAATATGTAGCAGGAGACTCATGGGTTACCCATTCTGTATTTGTCCTTGCTAAATCTTTTAAGCAAGATAGAGAGGAGTTCAGATCTGTTTACTCCTTCATCCCCATTAGCCAGCTGGAAGGTGTAAAGTGGGGGGATTCTCATTTTCCTGCCTTGGTGCAAAGAGTACAGCTGAATGTGCTGCCTGCGAGCAGCGAGGCTGCCGAGGTCACCTCCTGAAGTGCCTTTCAGCTCTATCCTAATCTCAGTCCAAGCCCTCATTGCTTCATGTTTTCCTGTTCCTCTGAACTGCTGCGGGTCCCATCCGGTGATCCCAGAACAAAAGCCCAGTGGAACCAGAGTAAGTACCCTGTTTTCTGAGAACTTAAGAAAGGGCAGCAGACATCACTGAAAAACTATTTCACAGCAGTAAGTGACAGAGCCTCAAGCTGGAGAGAGTGAGCTCCAGATTTTTACGTTTTTAAGTGGAGAGGAATTACTTTATGCACGCTTTCTGCTGCCCTAAAGGTGACTTGGGATTATCAGTAGCAACACTATTGGTAAAGCCAAGCATTCAAAAAAGAGCTTGTTTCCAAGATTGCGAAATACAAAATATAGTTGCGTTTTAATTTGCATTCTGGTTTTTTTCTGACTTTTTTGACTTTCACATTTCCAAGTCACCGCAACTATTATGACTAGAAACATTGTCATTATCATTCTTATCATCAGTACTATGGCTGATTGTAACAGTAGTACATGAAAGCTAAGATTCTTAGATAATAAGCACATTTCATGAGCTGTGGGCAACATTACAGACCTGCTATAGATCAGAAAAAAGCCACATTAAATCTGCAACTAATTGGTAGCCTTGGTGGTGGTGTCACCAGAGAGATGAAGCAGTGAGCTATCCTGCCCTCCGTCTGTGGTCCCTTTGCGGTTGAGTAAGATAGGTGCAGGTAGAATAGCGGTGTAAATGCAATGCAATGCCTTATTATTTTCAATGCGTACTACAGTTCATAGGGCTGACAGCTCGCCCCTCATTGGCATCTCTCTTGTTCTATGTCCCTGCGAACACAGAAGCCAATATTGTGTCTGTGAAAGCATCTTTTTAGGGCTCTATCCACGTAACAGCAGTCAAATAGTTTGAAAACTTCCATCGGCTCTCTAGTCCTCTTGTCTTCGCTGGTCGTTTCAGAAGATGTCATCTGATACACTCTGTCCATACTATTTTTAGGGTACATATATTTTTAAATAAAAAAGAACACATACAACCTTTTTGCAGTCTTGATCTGCAAATAATTTTTTTCACCCTATTAGAAAATGCAGTGAGCTGAATTTTGTGTAAATGTTGGTACTTTTTATTGTAATTAATCTGGCTAATTTTTATATGATCAGCCCAAGCCTTCTAATAATTTTTGCTATTTATAGCATGAACTTTGGAACTACTTCAGGAAGCCAGAAAGTGAACGTTCTATGAATCAAGAATTCAGAACGAGTTGTACAGTTCCTGGAAGAACTTAATGGGTCAAAAATCTCTCTTGACAATTTTAATTACTTTGCAGGGAGGCCAGAACGTGGGTGTACCAGGAAGTAGTTTGCACATATGTTTTGTTTAGCTGACTTGCTGCTGTGCCGTCTTTTGTCTTTTTCTTAGGAAAGGTCAAATTTGGCAGTTTACTGCACACTAAACACTCTTTTATTTTTATCTTTAGAGATACTTGTAAAGAACATTTACTTTTGAAACATGTCATGTTACACTGCAATGAAGAAAGATGTTGTTAGGACTGGAGTTGCATTTCTGGCTATGGCTTACCGGGGGGGAAAGCCTTTCACTGGTGCTTGCTGTTGGCAGACAATGTCGACCTCAAAACCTCAACTGTGAAACTGCGGAGCGGTGAGAGGTGACATACGGTCTCCTCTGTGTTTCACGTGAGTGTGTAGTTCTGTGCAAACTTTTGTAAAGAAATCTGTGAAAGGCCAAAGTAACCAAACACTACAGTATTTTTTTAAATCCCCAGCAACAAAATGGGAAGGGATGACAGAGCAGCCATTTTCCTCTCCCTTTTTTTATATGTATTTGCATTTTTCAAAAGGTTTCCCAATGTTTTACTTGAAACAGACCTGAAATATGAAAACTGCCCATCGGAAAGCCTGAGCTCATTCCAGTACTTGCCTTGCAGATCAAGGAAACAAAACCAACAAAAGCAACTTCTTTGCAGAGGTGGAATGTGTATTGCTTATCTACAGAGGCTGTGCCACCTTAGAGAATAAAATGCTGTGGCCTTCACTCAGAAGTGGAGATCTTAGCAACAGAAATGTAAATAGCATTGAGTACAAAACGCAGCAACCTGTGCACATACGGCATCCTTATTAGAATCACTGCTATCTGACTTTTAGCTTTGAAAGAAAACTATCTACCTTCCTGAAAGTTACCTACAATTCAGCCAGATACAGGTCAACGTAAAGTTAGGAAAAAAAATATTAAAGCCTGTAGAGCTGGAATCTGCATGCCTGAGCTGCGCCTTTCAATGTATTAATTGGAAATTTTGTTTGTCACTATAGAAAGAAACCAACAGCAGAGTTGAACTAATTCCTTAAAAATTGAGCCCACCAGTACTCTTTTGCTTTTTCCATGTTTCTTTCTCTCCTCTCAAATACTCCAGAAATTTTCTGTCAAGTTGCAAAGCCAGGAGGAGGCTTTGGTGGCAGTTCTTAGTGCTGGGTTGCTTAATGATGGACCTAGAAAAGGCAAAACTTATTTTAAAACATGCAACATAGCTCAAACCAAAGTTATAGGCTTGCTGCATAAATTGCTGGGTGAGGTTCTTTGGGTGAAGTCAAAGTGGAGGTCTAACTAAATGGTCATTTTTGGCTTTGTATCTATGTAACTTGTTTGCCTAAAATAAGATCACTAGGGATCTCATCTCAAAACATTAATCAAATCCCATTTAAGGTTCTAAAAATGTTCATTAGATGTTTCATTCATTAAAATGTTTTATCAGGATTTCTCATGTTCAATACCCACAGGATACGATAGGAAGCAAAAAGTCTGAGACAGATGTCTTTCTGCTGCAGCTGTAATATAAGACTGAATTGAGTCACACCAAAGTCCAGATAGCCTGGCACCCTGCAGTTGCCTATAGTAGAAATACAAGGACAGAGCATTTACAGCTTCATTTCTCCTCCTATTTACCATCTCAATTTCTGGCAATCTAAGGACAGAATTGGAGGCTCTGTCCGTCTCTCTGCAAAGCAGCCTGTTCTTCCATTAATTTGTCTAGTTACTTCTTGCAGCCCTTGGTATTTTGGCATCTAAAATATCTCATGACAATGAGTTACCCAAATTAAGCAGATGTTGTTTAAATAGTACTTCCTTTTGTTTGTTTTACACTTCCATCTGAAAAAATATTATAGGATTCATCCTTGTTCTCATAACTAATTGCTCCCTGTTCACCTTTTCCATGTCAGACATGATTTTTGATACCTGTATTATGTCTCCCATTTGTCATCTACTGTCCAGGTAGTCCCAGAGTACTTGATCTGCCTTACTTAGAAGGCACTCCATCTTTCTGATCAATCCAGTTGCTCTGTTTTTTCATATGTTATTCTGATGTTTAAGATGCTACCACATGTCAAGGTGCTATAAGCAGAATTTTGTGTTGTATTAAAGGAAAGAACATGATTCCTGAGGATTTATAGAGTAGCATTATGTTTTATGTTTGCTTTTTCATTCTCTTCTTTCCTATGAGTCCTAACTGCCTCTCTGAGCACTGAGATAACAATTTCAGAAAACTACCCATAGTGACTCCAAAATATCTTTGCTGACTGGTATGAACTAATTCAGAGCCTACTATGTTGCACAGGTAGTGAGGATTTTTGTTTTCCTTTCATGGACATCTCCGATCATTGCATTTTAGCTGCTATTTTATCGCCTACTCAGTCTTTATCGTGAATTTTTTTGCTATTTTGTGCCAGCAGTCTTGGTTTTGGTTTTCCTGAATAATTGTGAATCACTGGAAAATACTGTCATTTCACTGTTCAATCCTGTTTCACTTACCACTTATGAACATGTCTCAAAGCATAGGTCCCTTTGGAATCTCACTGGTTACTCCCTTCTTTGTGATTATTTACCCATCAATCTTCCTTTCAAAGCAGTTAGTAATCACAGAAGGAGCTCCACTCTTGTGCTTTGTAAAAAAGTTTGGGGAAATCGGTGTACACGATTGCTTAATCTAGGCTGCATGTTAAATTTTCTTCGTGTCATGTCTACAGTCCCCTTATTGTTCAGACTGGGAAGATACCCAGAACGTGCTCTGTCTCCCTTTGTCCCATACATTTGAATTTCCTTTCTGTGGACATGAGCCTGAGAGTAAAGGCAAGCTGGGAGGAGAAGGAGGGGAGGCAGGAGATAGCAGAAGATGGTATGTACTTCGTCTTCTTCCAACAGGAAGCTGGATTATGGCCAAGAAGGACTCCAATGTCCCAACGTTTATATGAAGTCTACATAAGCCAGCTCCTCTTTATCAATATTAGTTGACATTTTTAAAGCAGTACTAGATTTGCAGAATCCATCTCTTCCCATTATACGGTGATGAGCCACGTGTTAAGATTGACTGGTCTGTCGTTTTCCCTGAAGTCTTTTCTAAAAATTGGAATGTCATATGCCACTTTCCATTCCTCCAGAACGGAGTTCACTCCAAACCATAAATTATAAAGTACAGTTAATAGTGTGGTGATTTCCGATCCAAGTTCCTTAAGAACCCTGGGGTGAGAAACATGTCGTCCTGGCAGGCAGGTACCGTACAATTTACTGATTGGCTCCAAAAACATTCACACTAAGTTTTGTAGATGTTTTTTTCTGATTGTGCCCCTAAAAAAGGTTTTGTTGTGGCAGTCACCTCAAAATCCACCATAAAGAACAGTGGTAGAAAAAAAGTACTTATCTTTTCTCCTGTGGTTTCCTTGAATGCTTCTGTTGTACCTCTGTTGCCTGCTAGTTCCTCATGTTCTCTGGCAGATCTCCTGTTCCTGATGTATTTGGAAAAGTACTTCCAAAAAAAAAAAAAATGCTTCAAAATATTTTTTTGGCCTGCTTTATTATGGTTTTATATTTAACTTGCTGGAGTTTATGCTATTCCTTTTCTGGACAGAAGCAGAAAATAACAGTATTCCACAAGTGAATGCACAGATGGCATTCACAAAAGGCTCAGGTATTTGCAGTGGATATCTAAAAATGCAACCTTGTGCTACTTTGATGTGTGTTAAAGGCAAAGGAGTTTGCTGAAGGCTGGCTGGAGAAAAAAGGACTTAGCAAAATGTGGTCCAGCAACTGCAGGTACTCATGTTTCCATCAGCTTTCATTCTCAGTATATTCCTAGAGGGCTATCTTTTAAATATATTTTTTAGAGAAATACAGCCAGCCTCCAAACTGGATAATAGCTGCAGCAAGCTTATTAACACCAATTATTATTTCACAGTATTCTAACAACTAGTATTGTGGAGCCCTATTGCACCCGGTATTGCGCAAACTTGAAGAGAAAGCTTGTCCTTGCCCCAAACGGTGAAATGATTCTGTCCCCACAGCTTACCTAGGACAGTGCTGAACAAGCACGCTCAGTATTTGTGTCAATACTACATTTTAACAGTGATCCCAAAGCCATGTTCAAGCACAAACTTGCCTGCCGTTCACACCGATCTGTGGCACGCTCCACACGGGATTTGGCCAATCTCACTTTAAGGTTGTGCCTATGCCCCTGAAGTTTCCGTGAGCAAGGAGTGCATGTCTTAAGTGTTTTGCTGAATCAGGACCCCACTTCACAGAAAATGTATCTGCTATTAAACATACATTGTGCTTGATCTTAGCGTTAAGATTATATGCCTTGTCTCCTGCTCCTTTCCCAGCTAAACTCCACCTGTGGTGAGAGTCATTCATCTTGAATTGCTTTAATGCAGTGTTTAAGTATGTCATCTTGGCAACGAAGCAGTTTGCATGGTATTTCAGCGAGAGATTTAAAATCCCATTCACATTTTTAATATACATTTCTCTCACATAAATTATCACAGCTTGGTTGGCAGGTCTTGCATGAGTAATAAGGTTGTTGGCACAAACACGTACCACAGATCTATTAAGTAAAGGAGAAGCTTTTGTTTGTTCCTACGTTTATATGAGAGCTGTGAGGTTTAACTTGTACAAAATAGTTTAAGATACTGGTGTTTTACTAAGCAGGACATTACTAGTCATGAGATAACATATCCTCCCCAAAATGCATCAGCGGCAGTACAGATAAATCCCCATGCACCAGTATGAAAATTAAGCTCTTGCTATGTGAAGTATCTATGCAAAGGGCAGCTTTCATCACTTATATACACGGGCAGACTGTAGCCGAAAACTTGCTCTTTTATATAAGAGCCACGCTACTGAAAGAGCAGTGAGCTGAATGCACTTTTACATGTGAAAGGGATGTGTTCTCTTTCGAGTAAATAATGAGAGTCACATTTCAGTTTGCTTTCTCCCTTTCATTCATAATTTTGGGAAGTGATTGCTCAGGGTATATAACACATAACTCAGAAACTGGAATTCTGCGAAGTAAGTTCTCTGCTGATCTCCACATTATAAGGTCGGAGCAACGTCTGTACGCAAATACCCTGCAGTGCAATTTTGTGCTCCATTGATGTTGTAAGAGCATGAGCTGAAGAACTTTGTCTCAATATCTATTTTTAAAACATTTAGCACTCTTGCAATGTAGGCCTGACCTGAAGTACTTTGCACACAGTGGGAACTTCCACTGCCGTTATTTAGGGCTTTGAATCAAGCCTTCTGTAAACAATGAATTATAGGAATAATAATGTATTGCGAGGAAATAAATTTGGAACATCCAGGCTTTAATATCTGTACGTGTCACCAATTTTGTGTTAGATTAGCAAAACATATCCTTTCATAACAGCTTAAGGTTACTCTTGCCAAACAAATGTTGTGTAGTTCTACAATCACATTGAATAGTGTGGATTGCTTCTCTATTACACGCTCTGTATAAAGTAATGTATTAATTATTGTTATTCTTAAATTTAACATAACCATATGTTTAACATAAAACGGGCACAAGTAAATAAAATTACACGAAAATGTGAGAGGCAGACTTTGAAGCTTATGCGGAAGTGGATTAAAACGTATCTATGCAATTTGCAAATAAAGTTGCCATGATCTGAAAGAGAATTACCAGGAAACCAAGATAACTCTGCAGCTAAGGATCCCTTTAATGCACAGAAGAACATATCTTATCCACTGCTCGAGAGGCTGGCAGCAGTTCAGAAATGCAGAATGCAGTTATCGGATGTCTCTAGATGCACTGCAATCAGTTTGTCAATATAACTATGGAAATGTTCGAGAAGAGCTGAAGCAACGTGGACACAATAAGGAATGGCATTACTGATGTTGTGTGTGTTATTTTGGGGCTTTATGAAATCATCAGCCTAGGAATTGTTCAATCCAGGGGAAACGTTCACATTTCAAACTTTGTCATCTTATTTATAGGCTTTCATTAATAAAGTTTAAATAATAGCAGTTTATGAGTGTTTTCTAATCATAATAATGAAAAAGTTTATTATTTAAAAGTGCTCCAGAGATTGTGCATTATCTAAAATTCCTGCTTGATTGCCTTCCCCAAATTTAGTCTTCCAACCCCTGATTCAACTTAGTCCTGAAAGAAGATGGGATAGCTGGAGAATCCTATGTGTCCTAATACTCACTCAGGAAAAGGGAGAGGAGGCTAAAAGAGCTTGGATTATTTAACCTAGTAAAATGAAGGGGGTACGACTGCTTTCTTAAAAATAACGGGGTAAACACCACTAAGAGTAAAGGGCTATTAAAGCAAAAGAACAAAATTGTCACATGAACAATTTAGGCTGGAAATGTATAGAAGGTTTCCAAACATCAAAAGAATGAGATTTTAGAAAGCTTCCTAATTAGAAAAGTACATGCAAACTCCCTTAGTATTATTCTGCATCTTGCTATGGTTAGGAATTTAATTGTGAAATCCAAGAACTCATTCCCAACCATATATATTCTAGGTGTCTGTAATTTGGTAAAGAGCTCATTGTGAGAGGTTGTATTTTAATAAGTGGACATTAAAGACATTTTTAACCAAACCCTTTCACACGTAGTATAAATACATGAAAGCAGAGAGTTGTGTTAAACTATGTCTTGCAAAGCCAACCTCCCCATGGGCCACGTATGAAAATCTTTCTGTGGCCAAGAGGCACAATATGCGTCATACCTTGGAGAACTCTGGCAAGGACTTACAGGCAGAAATAACTCTCTAGGACATCTGCAGGGTGAGGTTGGGTGAACATGTGGCCAAGACGGAGGGTGACGCCATTAAGACAGTCCTGTCCCCCCTCCCTGGCTCCTTTCCTCCCACCGTAGGGATTCTGACTACCTGGAAGCCCTGATGTCAGCGCAGACTTGCTGCCATTTAAGTGACATTGCCCTGGCTTGGCCGTTGCACTCAAAACTACTTGCAAGCGGCATGAAATCAAGAGGCACCAGTTAGCTGCATGTCACTGATGCACATTAGTGCTACTGTTCGGGTGAGCAGTAGCTCACCACCCTTGTTAGATGCTTCCCTCAGCTCTGCGGTCTCACTTCACTCCCGTGTCCCTGCCAGCCCTCGAGGCCCGGACTACTGCCCGGCTGCGTCCCTGGGCCTACCCTCCAGGGAGGCTCCGACCCTGTGCACCCCGACCAGGAGGGTCCCCAGGCAGCTTCATCTCTCCCACCCCACCCGCGTCAGGGGCACCGGCACAGATTATCGGGAGCGCTGCGGTAACACCCCGCCTTCCCGCAGCCCCGTTTCTGAAGAAGGGGGATCCCCGCTCTCCCCGGGCCTCGCTGTCCGCAAGCACGCCGGAGGCCCGAGGGGGCTGCCTGTGACGGCGGTGTTTCGGGTTAACGTCCCGTGGCGGGAGCGGGGGCCACAAGACCAGCCCGTGGCTCCCACAGCCAGAACCTCCCTCAGGAACCGGCCTCTCTCCTCCCGAGCGAGGGGAGAGCGGCGGGAAGCAGCGACCGTCGCTGAGGGCCCACGAGCTTTGCACACCGAGCGGCCGCCCGACCGACGGCTGCGGCGACCAACCCACGCTCACGGACGGACGTGGAGCACCGCCCCCGTAATTGATGGTAGACCCAACCAATGAGGCCGCAGGAAGAACGCTCAGTCCTGCCCTCCCTCTTTTATGGACGAGCAGCCGGGCCAATCAGAAGGAAAGCACACCGCCTACTTCCCTCTCGACTCTCGCGAGCTTTCCTGGGCTGGCTCCCGTTCCCCCCCCCCCCGCCTGCCCGCCCGCCGCCGGGTGACTGCGCAGCCGCCATGTTGGTTGCTATGCTGCCAGTGCTGCCCGTGTGAGGCGGGAGGGCGGCTATGAGGGGAGGAGGCTCCTGTTCCTCCCCCCTTCTCCCCCGCAGACGCTCGCTCGCTCGCTCAGCGGCAGGGAGGGCGCCTCTGCAGAGCCCCGCCGCCTCTCCCCTCCCCGGTCCCCTCTGCCTGCCGGCCGGGGCTCCGCGCCGGGCGACTCCCGGTGTGTGTGAGGCGGCGCCGTGCCCCGTGAGGGGGAGCCGCGGCCCCCGCCCGCCGCCGCCGCTGCCCTTGCCCTGCCCGCCTGCGCCCCGGCTCCCGCCTCGCCGCCCCCTCCGGCCGGCCGCCGCGAGGAGAGGGGGGAAGGAGAGGCCGGCGCGGGGGGCCCGCCGCCTTCCCCCCCCTCGCCCCGGGCTTCCCCGTCCCTTCCTCCCTCACCTCTTCCCCCTCCTCCCCCCCCTCCCGGTCCCTCGGCCCAGCCGCCGCAGTACGATGTGGTCCCCGCCGCTGCGGCTGGGCGCGGGGCGGCTGCTGCGGCTGCGGTCGCTGCTCCCGAGGCTGCGGCTCGGCCGGTGGCTGCGGGGGGGGAACTGAAGGCAGCGGAGCGGCGCTCCCGCGCGCGCGGGGGTGCGGTGCGGCGCGGTGCGGTGCGGCGCGGCGCGTGCCCCGCCGGCGCGTGCCCGAGCCCCGAGCGTCTGCGGCGCGTGCCCGTGCGCGCGCGCGGGGGGTCGCGGGGCGGCAGCGGCGAGCGCAGCCCCCGCGCCTCTTCCCTGCGCCGTCCCCGCTCCCCGCTCCATCTGGAAGGACGTGGCTGTTATATGAAGGTAAGGCGGCCGCCGGGGCGCTCGGGTCTCCGTGCTGGGGCGAGGAGAGGGGCGGCAGGGGCGGCGGCGGGGGGGGGGGAGCCGTGCGCCGCATTCCTCTGCTGTCACCCCCCCCTCACGCACACACACACACCCCGCCGGCCGTGGGGGGGGGGGGGGGGGGCCGAGGCGCCGCCGCTCCCCCCTCAGCCCCGCTCGCCCTCCCCGCAACTTCGCGCACAGGTCGCCGCTGGCGGAAAGCGGCTCTGCCGAGAGCCCTGTTGGGGGGGGGGGGCGGGTGTGTGGGTGCCCCTTCTGTCGTGTGTGTCGTCCCCCCCCCCCCCCCCCCCCCGAAAAGAAAGGAGATCCTGCTCCGCTCTGGAGAAGGCGTTTGGGGGGAGGTGTGTGTGGAACCGACCGCCGGCCCGCCGAGGGGGCTCGTAAATAGCCTTCGGGGGAAGGAGGGCGGCGGGGGCAGGTCGGGGGCGCTTGGGGTCTGTAAAATGTGGTAAACTCAGCCTGAAACGGGTTGGCTTTCTTTTTTTTTTTTTTTTCCTTACTGTGTTTAATATGAAAGTTTGCGTTCCTGTGCTTTCTAGGCACATGTGCGCGTTGCCCTGGTTATGGGCAGGGAAAATGGGTTTGAGTGCTGTCGTTGCATTCCTCCGGTACATTTTTAGTATCTCCCTCAAGCAGAAGGCTTGTATAATCGCGTGTGTCTATATATGCGACAGAGGCTTTCGGTGTACCTGGTGATGGGTTAACTCGTGGATGCTGTTGCCGCACCAGCTGGAAGAGGAATAACGTCTTTTTCCTTTCAAAAATCTCCTAAGAGCTAGTTGCTAAAACTAGGTAGCTGCCAGAGTAGGTGAAATGTTCCCACCGCTTGCCTAGTGAAAGAATGTATGTCGTCCAGATGTAAAATATACGTGAGTGAACTTTGTGCTGCTACTTAGACCCTTCCAGGACTTCAGGGTGGCCAACCTGTTACCGTTTTTTTAACTGTGAGATAGAAAATACTTGTGATTTGTGTATTACAGAAGTGCTAATGGATCTCAGCTGAAGAATAATTGTTAGACTACAGCATGCACATACATTTTCTCACCCATGGGGCATTTCTCTTGCCCTGAGCTAAACTCTGCATTGAATGGTAAGGGGGTTTTGTGAGTGCACGTTTGCCTGCTTGTTATTGCCAAATAACTGCCCTGTAATGTTGGAAGCCACTGGTGTGTTCACACACATGCAGACATTAATGAGCTCATCACATCGTAAATGTGCATTGCAGGAATACAAGAATGAGTTAGATTAAAATTGGTAAAACCATTTTCTTATTAGATATGTATATTGTAGGAAAGTTTTCCAGTTCATTGCCTAAACATAAAATACTCAGTATTGTAATCTTATGGATGCCATTTTCTTGACAATGGATTTCTTGCTTCACTGACCTAAAAAGTTGTTTCTACATATTGATGTGACTCTGGCTTGCACCATGTTGATAAAATATGATTCTGGGTGATAAACTTACAAATACGAATGAATGTGTCTGTACGTTTCCCAGGCACGTTTATGCTTTATAAAATCAGAAATGTAACTGTTGGTCTGATCTTTTTTGAGAAAATTTTGTCGTTACAGTTTCTGTGTATTTTTAGATTATGTTCATGCTTTTATTTGTAGGGTTTTTTTTAAGTTAGATTAAACAGTAAAATACAAATGCATTTTCCTCAAAAGAAGAAATGTATTAATATTTTAATTTTTGGTACATTTTCCTTATGTTTGCAGTTAAGTTTGTTTGGAATCAGGTTCACCTACTTAGGATTTAGTTTGATGTTTGTTTCTTGTTCACTAAAATTTTCCATGAAATGTATTGTTTGTTGCCATGCTTTACAATTCTGTTGTCCTGCTAATGTCTAATTTAGGTTGTACGCAGCAGTATTGATTGAACACCCTTGCTAAAAATACTTTCGGGGTTGGGTATACTTGCACTGTAGCAGCAGGGAAGTTAAGTGTATACTGTTTTTCTGTGACTAGAATTCATTTATTATTAGCAGCTACATTTGTAAAACATGAATAAAAGCAAAATCCTGTAATCTTAGAAGCAATGCTAATTGCTCTGTGGAGTGGATGAACTCTATTAATGAACAGAGTTCATGTAGTACTATTTACATGTCATTGCCATTAGCATAGTTGGAATATATGGTAGATTAATACCCAGGGCACATGATTTTGGCTGTGATCCTGCAGTGACCCCTGTTTGGGCAGAGGGATCCACCTACACAAAACGCACTGCAGGAACTGGAGCTCAAACATTCATTCTGTAGACACTAGGCCGATGTTTATCATGAGCATTTGCTGTGTGGGAATGTTTTGTATGTTTTGTTGTTAACCTTTGTGTTTGTGTGGCATGTCAGATAGGCTTCTGTGTGTGCAAAGAGCTGCAGGTTGGTGCCCAGAGTACAGTAGTGTGTGACATGATTATTTTGTGAAAAAGAGGTGTTTTTTCTTTAAATTGCTTTCATATTGTAAGTTAGTGCTGCTGAAAGGTCCTGATCAGCATTTGGGGATTCCATCTCATGAGGGTCTTGTTATCCTTGGTGGGTTATTTTATGTTTTGTTGAATGTACATGGAAGTTTTGTGCATCAATTTATGCTCTCATATAAAAAGTGGAATGCATACTCTACATTGTGTTCTGGAGAACTGAGTGGAAGTTACAAGTTTGAATATACTGGAGGGGAAGATACTTGGGATGGTTCACTTGGTCCCGTAAGCTAACCTGCAGGTGGGAGACAAAAACAGAATGGCTTGCTTGTGGCAGTTCAAACATTTGGATGAGGTAAATAGGTTGGGTTAAGTGTCTTATGAAAATTATGGTGTATTAAAAATTCCATTTTAATTTTTCAGCTGATCAAAACTTAATTAAAACAAATAGTAGGCATGTGCATGCTTTTTTGTTGTTGAAGTCATTGTTAGATTACTTAAATTGATAAATAGCACGTTTCTGTGGTCTGTCTTCTTAGGTCTTCATACTAGCATTAGTTAGATCCTCTGATACATCATGATTCTGCCTTGTCCCTCCCTGCTCCACCCCCCCCCCACCCCACCCCCCACCCCAGTTTGGGTTTAAATTTGGTACAAGATCACATGAATCCCATGCCTTCACATCCTGTTTTTGTCTCACCTCACTTCCATTCTCACCAGTTATAAAAATGGTCAAACAAGGGAATCTTTGAGCAGATGGTTGACTGTGCTTTTTTTTTTTTTTTTTAAACACCACACTTTCACTCTGGTGCTGTCACTTTTCATAAAATGACCAGGCAGAATTCTCATGGGTTTTATTGTGCTCCAGCCTAAACAACTGTAAAAAATGGTTTGTGTGTGCGTATAGTATGGGATTGTTTGCAGTGGAAAGAAGGAACTGTGAAGGTGGAAGAAAAAGGGGAGGGGAGAACAGCCTGAGCAGGAGACAAAACCAAAAGAGCTGAACAGTGGCCTGGTAATACAACAGCAGGTCTTTGCTCTCTGGGCCAGCTGTTCATATATGCTTGTTTGGGAACAGAGGCTGTTTTTCCTTGAGGACTTGTAATCCACTGAATTAGCACAAAAATAGTTTTATGTAAGCTTGTGAAAGCCTTTAATTTCTAAAATTTTGCAGTTTTATGGAAGTTTCCTCTGTTATGTTATAGAATTGCATATCTGCAGGTACATATTCAAAATATCCATTCTTATTTGGGAGAATTTCAGAATTATTAGAAAACAATTGCTATTTGTCACTTAGAAAATAAATTACTTCATTGCAGCAGTTGTTGTGTTCACAGAAGTTTTATTGATGTGTTGACACACCGGAATTTGATGTCCAGATGTAGGTTACAAGATTATGGTCTTTTCGTGGTGATCTGTGCTACAGCATACTAAAGTCTGTGCTGGTTGTATGCATGGTGTCCTACTACATGCTACAGAATACTACAGCTGATAGTCACATAGTTACTCAGGTAGATCAGACGAGTATAACTGGATGCATTTTTGTTTGAAATGTGAAAGTTGAACCAGCTTCTCCTTTCTCAGCTTATGCACCTTCAAAAAAGACTTGGTAGGGTGATGCAATTAGACCTCTCTTGGCACACTTCTTTGTCTCACACTGCAATTACTCCTTGGACAAGTTAAAAGGCAACTGTTGGATGATAAATGCAATTCCATTTGCGTGGTTTATGAGATACTGCCATCTCTACAGTAACACGAAGAAGGGGGAAATGGCTAATACCCATTTAAAAGTAAACAGTCTTTTAATTATGAGTACTTATGATCTGTAATGAAGAATGTTCTGGGAAATATTTTCACTGATTGGGGAATGAAGTGCAGTTGCCACTGAAGAGTTTTCAGGCCATCTGTAAGATTTAAGAGGAAAAAATTGATAATCCACTTCCTGTGGCATGTGTGTTCTCACACTGCCTTTCTAGCCATTCCTTATCTTCTGCAGGGTAACTAGCTGAGAGAATAATGACTGAATTATTCTGCATGACCAAAAGCCCAAATCTTCAAATGAAAATCAAATGTAGTGCTGCTAGAGATTAACATTTTCATACTTGGATTTTTTTTAATTAGAATGGTGTAGATTAGATTGAAGGAGGATGTATTCCGTTCTCTTATCAACCTGGGATTTATACTTTAAATTAAAAGTTGCTAAATATCTGGTATTAAATGCTGAAAACCTTGTTCTAACTAGTGCTTTTTGGGGGATGATGTTCCAGTCTGGAGGCCTTAGTTGCATGTAATTTTGCTATTTTGTTTGATAGTTTTCATAAACTGATTAAACAAAATCATTTAAATGTAAGCTCTTTTTTGGTGTTTGTTAGGACTAACAGTATAAATTGATTTGGTTTTATGCTGTTAACTGTTTGGGCTAAACAAATGATCCTCACTTACTTTGTCTCTGAAAGGATATTAACTTTTAAGACAGTTCAGTGTACTTTAGCTTTTCCTGAGTCCTTTGGCCAGTTTATTGCATTTGTGTACCAACATCTGTCTGCCCTACAAAAAAAACCCCACTGACCAAACTGCCAAACAATGTTCTGTGTCTGTTGCAAAAGACAGAAATGAGAAACAAATTATATCAGTACTGCACTGAAACTAAGTGTCTATTGAGTCCAATGAAAGTTACATAAAAAAATGTTTTCTCAGATGAGAAAATTATTCTTAGATAAGTCTTATCATTTTTTTCAGGTGGTTTTTTTTTTTTTTTTAATGGCATCAGTCAGGTTTAAAACCACAAATTGAAACTGTATCTGTAGCAGATAGCTCTCCACGTAAACCAAAGCAGCAGCTGGTAAAAAGATAAGGGCCTGCTGTGGCTCCTTTGTCTCAGAGCGATGTGCTAACATACTTTGTCTTGGAAGAAGGTTAACAAGCAAGATTCCTGTGTTTTCTTTTCGCAGTGGAAGGCGGTATTTGCAAAAGAGTCAAGCAAGTGGATTTGATACACTGAAAAGCTGTGTTTTTAAAAGAAGAGATTAAAGTGTGACATAACAGAAACTTGTGCTCCCTTTTGTCTATGCCAATAGAGATGCAATGCTGAACTAACTTTGTAGTTAGTTCAGCTCTCAAGAGAAATAGAAATGTTGTTAATTGCTCTCTTTAGGTAGAGAAATGACCACCTCTTCAATAAGAGCGCATAAAAATATATCAGTCAGCGGATGAACAGTTATTGCTGTTAATGCTCTCTGAACTTCCAGGTTAGCACAGTTATGTCTGGATGAATAGACAATTTCTTGATGATGCTTTGCCTTACATTTTCCTAAGCCATGTCAAGTAGTTGTAAGTTGGGAAACATGTTCATTGTAACTTAAAGCTGTTATCATAACGGATTTGAACAAAAAAATAATCCAAAATGGGATGTATTTCTCTCAGGACAGAAAAAGATGCTTCTCAGATCTTACAACTGTGATTCGATGCCTTTGCTTAAAAAAAAAAAGACAGACATAGTAATTGAGGAGGAAAATCACATAGTAAAACTGTGGGTTTGGTTTTTTTTTTTTTTTTTTTTTCACTAACCTTGTCAGTGAATTCAGAAATGCTTTAGGGAAAAAACCTGTAGTCTTTCCATGAAAAATTGGTTTTGGAGAGAGTTAAAATTAACATATGTCACTTTGCATTTGTCTGTCTTGGTACTTGCAACAAGCTTTTAGTGTCATGTGAAAAAGTAGTGAGACGTATTTTTGTCTTTTGATGTGTGAATAGGGTTAAAGATGACCAGTGCTGATGACCAGTGATGTGTTGCATTGTAAGTTGTTTTTTCCCATACAGATTGTGTATGTGCACTGCATATGCCAGCTTTGTATTATGTCTCTAAACTGCATATAGCCTCAGTACTGTTCTTAAAATGTTTTACTGAGTTTATATAGTGCCCCTCTTTAGAAAAGATATACTTCAGGAGAAGGGATATGCATCAATTAGTTTGACTTCTTAAAAATAAAATTGTATAGAACTTAGCATTTGAGTTTTAAACCACTGTGGCCTGTAACCTCCAAACTGTGAGCTGCTGTTAAGACTTTCCTTGGAAGAGGTTCTTGGCTTTTTATGGGAGGTGGACTGCTGTTAGGATTGATGCCACAGTCTGTTTTTAGTGCTTGAGTGTAAATGAGGCTATGGGTGAGTCTTGGGAATCCTAATCTGCAAGTAATACCCCACTTAGGATGTTTTAGGCTTGTGTGTTGACTCTGTAAGAAGATACTGCATCCTGTTAGCTCATCTGAATGCACCTGCTTTCTGTGAAGCTGATCTCTTTAAATGTAATGTTTGGAGGGACCTTTCCAGGTGTAATGTCTATGAAAAGGGGGTTTGAAAGCTTAAAATGTGGCTGCCTCTGAAACTGAAGGGATGTATCGCCTTTGTCTAAGTCTGGATGGAGAAGACGGGAAAGAGAAAAAGGACAGCTGCCCTGCAGTGATTATTAAATGTATAAGGTTTTGGAAAACATAATTAAAGGGAAAGGTGAATATGTTTTGGGGTTTTTTGTTTAATATCAGCAAATCTCATGACCTCATGGGAAGCTTCTGCTGGAATAACTGTGGTACACACAACCGCAGGAGGGGGAAACAAATACAGAAGTGGCGTTACAATGGAACAAATGGATCAGTCGGCTATATTATGGGGTCATATCTCCGAATTATTTGAATATTTTTTGGCTCACTTGTTTTCTGTGAGTTTGAATTACACTACTGATTTAGAAGTTTCAGTAGAGGGCTGATATATTTGTTTCTAGTCATGCTTCTAGCATCACTTCTCAAGTTCACTATAGGTGCAACTAGGTAAGGAGGGACAGAACGTTAATGGTGGTAAGAGTTTTTTCACTTTTTTTACCCTTCACTAATGAATATTTTGCTTCTCTTTTCATTTTACGATATATTAAAATGCACCATATAAGTCAAATTCATAAACTGCTCAGTTTGGAAGTGGCTTGAACTTTTTAAACCTTCAGGTATTCATATTTGGGACTAAGGAAATAATTACATTTTGGAGGTGTTTGTCGGGAAAACTTACTATTTTTTGCTTTGTTTTCCCGTGTGGTGTGATCTGCTTACAATTATTTTGGCATCTTCACTTAATAGATTTACTATTACTTTAGAGACTTAAGGCGTTGGTGAATACTGTCTTTTCCCATAGCTCCTAGTATAGATTTGAGTCCTTTGTTCTACAGCTTTTAGATCTGCTGGGGGAAGTGACTTGGTGTGAATGTGTGTCTGAGGAGGGGCAGAATGTGGTGGATGCTCTCTGGGTTCTTTTTGTAAAGCCGTTTTTGACTTTTCACAGTCCCTGTGCTTGCAGAAACTGGATTATTTTCAAATTTTGCAATAGTTATTGAATTGAATAATAGATGTGATAAATATATTAATTAAAATATCTCTGCTTTCAAAAACATGCCACTTAAAAGGCTGAGAGAGATACAGTAAGAAAATGAGGCGTGAGTAACCACTAAGGATATATACAGTTACGCTTAGAATGGAATTCCTCTGTAGAAGACTAGAAAATAGACTGAAAATTAACATCTGACAGAAAGTCCTCTAAGAGGAAATTCCTACAGGAGAACTTCATTCTTGAGATTAATTAAATGAAAAATTAGAAATTCTCTAGATAGCTGTAAGCTATTTAATAAAACTGAAGTAAGCAATTAAAAGACTCGGTTGTAGTTACCAGCAGAGGCATTGCCTCCTTTTTCTGATCCTGGTGCTGCCCCCCTCTCCCTGTTACATATGTTCTCCCTCCTTTTACAGGAAAGCTATATGTGAAGCTCATTAATGCTAGCTGTTTTCTGCAGAAGGATTTTCATAAAAAACATCCCTCTGAATATGAGTGATGTAGATAATAACTTTTTTTGGCATTGAAAAAACAGTCCTGAGAAAACAGCAATAAAAGTGCTTTGTAGGAATTATACTAATGAAATGTATGTGAGAGTGTAGCTTGAAAGAGAAACCTGATTAACATCTGAAACTTCAGCTAAGGTTTAGCCACCTCTGAATAGAACTTAGTTGCCAATAAAGCTACTTTGTCCAATCTCTGTTTTCTATTTCTAAGTTACATTGATGTAAGCATTTTTCAATCCACCTCTTTACAGTTTGAGTGTTTTTTCTATATCTTCCAGACAAACAGATTAATTCTAACTGTTCTGGGAAATGATTGTAGTTACTCAATCATTTATCTGCAAAAGGCATTTTCCACTTAAGTCTTTCACATTCATTCTGAATGTATTTTGCATTCTGCCTCCCCTGATGTACTGTGATAATTGTGCGTGCTCTAGCAGTTGTGTACAATAAGCTGGGATATGTTGTATCACCAGAGATCAATCCCTCATCTGAGGGCAGTGTGTGATAGCAAATCACGTCGTCATGTTAGGGAGAAAAAACTGTAACTGCAAATTGGCACTGGATTCCCCAAAATTGAAGTAGTTGCCATAGTTCAGCAGAATTACTGTGCTGCAAGTAAATGGGGAGAATAGGAAAAAATGAATCCTTATGTGTTCCAGGTAGTGCTATTGTAATAATTTTAAGTTGCTTCAAAATAAGTTACTAAAGTTGTTAATAAGAAGAGTGCTCTGTAATGAGAGCTTTTTTTGAAGTGTTCATTACTTTTCACTTTTAAGTTTATGAGAAAACAGACATGGTCTTCAGTGAAAATAAAGATAGGCTGATACAGAAGTTCTGAAGGTAAACTTCTTAATGCTATTATTTTTCTGCTGTAAGCAGAAAGCAACATTCTAAAAATCTGCTTTCCAGACTTAAATGACTGTAATTAGTACTCACAAAAAGCCACTGTGAAACTTTTTCTTTTGGCAATATAAATATCCTTATTTTCATAACATTTAACATTAAAACATAATCTATTGTCAGACTTTAAAGCAAAACTCTAAAAAGGAAGAGATGCCTTTCCTAGTGGCCATTTATTGCGTTTATAATAATTCTTTGTGTCCAAGTAAAAAGAAAATGTTGACTAATTATTACTAAAATAAATTGGCGTTATTTTTGTTGTAGCTTCCAAAGTATGGAAATGGGCTTGAAGCCCACTTTGCTATCTACAATTAATAGAAAACAAATTGTGCTTTGAAGGCCTAACGTTTCTGACGCTGAGGTAGGATCCTTGTCCCATAACAGACTTGTCTCCTTACAGTGTTGGTGGGATATCCACTTGCTTTGCAAATGCTTTAAAGTGTATTAAGAATGGCATAAAAATGAATGAATGCTTATGAATGAGGGCATTGGGCACCCAGATCTCAAGCCTTCAATGTACTTCCAGCACTTGCAGAAAATGTTTTATAATATATGTATTCCTAATAACTGTATTTACTAATGTGGCCTAAAATCGGTAGGGAATTAGCTTTTCAGGAGTGTATCTGTTTAGTGTCCATAATATGATTAACATATATTGTATGCTTCAGATATATATCTTCATATTGGTGTATAGTGGACAAAAGGATGGAGTGATAACATTTTAAAATTCTGTAAACAATAAATCCATGTTTTACTATAGAACATATTTGAAGAGTATCCCAAGATTTTTTGAAATAATATTTGAGAAGCAGATACCAATGTTCATGCTTCCTTTTCAGGAGTGATTGGGAAATGTATTTTGTATATTGTTTCTGTATTAGACTTAATAATTTCTGCCAGTGTCGTACATGCTTACACTTCAAAAAAATGTTGAAATGTTCTGTTGACTTTTTGAAACTTTTTTTGGCAATGCTATGCTTTCCATTTATTTTGTCCCTTGTTTAACAGTTTTTGTGTGTGTTTTCAAAAGCGCTTCCATTCACCATTCAAGGAATTCAATAGAATTCTAATAGGAACTGCACATAAATAACTACAGAAATCAATGCTTCAATTCAGCCAAGAGTTTTTTGTGACTTCAAAAGCCGCAAGAGCATTTATTATTAGAAATGTACAATTGACTTTTCTTGTATTATCATTTTGCATAGTGATTTGGTTTTTACCACCACAACAAGATGTTTGACAGTTTCATTTGAAAATGATGTATTTACATTCGGCGTTCCAAAACAGTGTAATTTTTATCTTTTCTGTGAAGCTCTATTGATGTTAATGTGCATGTTCAGCTCTGTGCAAAGATTGTCAGTGAAATATTCACTGGTGGATTTCTCCTCAAAGGTCAACCAAATGTTAAGCATAGTCTCCTATTTCTGTACTGTAATGAAAATATAAAAGAAATTTTTAAAGAATGGAGTTATTGGGTTAATTTTTGTCTATGCAACTCATACAATGTAAAGCATGTTCTCTCCTCCAGAATGCTCAATTTCCTGAGTGTAACGACCACAGAAGTAACCAACCTGCAATAGCACAGGGTTGTCTTGGAAGTACTTCCAGCCTTTAGCATTTGCATTATACCTCAGGCCATGTCAGCTGTAACAGTCCTTTTGATCCTGTAGTTTTTAGGTGGGTTATAGAAAGTGATATGGTCTCAAAGGAGATTGTTTGAGCACATGAAGCTTTAGAAGATTGATGGTTCTTTTCTTTTGAAACAACCTGAAGATGATGTGACATGAAATACAGCATTCCGTGTTCAGTAGTGCTTATTGCCTTGTAAATGGACCTCTTGAGTGCTGTAGCTTTTGGGCAGCTCTTGCGCATAGTTTCAGTCAGGTAATAGTACAGCGTTACCACCTTGGGTGGAAAGCACATCCAGAAGGAAACAAGAGTTTTGTTCTAGTTGTCAGGAGTGTACTCATAGATTATTGGATTTTTCTCCATTAATGCTTTGTCTTTCACTGTTGCTGATGACTTTGTTTTTCAAACTAAGTTACCAGCAGGGGCTTTTAGATAGCAGTAGCCTTGTCCCACCCTCCCAATCTCCTAATTCCTTTTCACCAACCAGTCTCGTTCTGCGTGAGAAGGATGAGGTGGTGTTAGGAACTGTTTCATGGAATTTCATCTTGTGAACCAACTGGTGCTTAGACTTGCCACCCAGCACTCTGATTACCTTGAGATGCAGATCAGCAGTCCCATTCTCATCTACCTTGTTGCATAAGCAGGTGCTGGTGGTGGATGCATGTTTTGGCACTTGAGAAATATTTCAGCTAGGTAGAGAGGTAGGGAAGCATGCCTGTCTCCAGTCCTTCCCTCTCCTAACATTTGGAGTGGAAAGACTATGCAGGTGAAACTTACACTGCACCTTGAGAAAGGTTTTAATGGTGATGAGGAGGAAGGGAGGTAAGGGAGAATTCCATTACTGTTCAATGTTGTTGTCACTTGGAATTATATGCATTTAGGATGAGTGCTGTCATGGTGTTATCTTAAAAAAAAAAAAAAAAAAAAAAAAAAAAGAAAGAGATAACGGAAGTGAAGTCAGACCTTCTGTTGGTTCCTCAAAGTTCTTCCCCATTTCCTTTTACCACTTCTGTCTAATTCAGATTGCATTTGAGTCAGCTGCTTTCATCTTGACACTTATGTCATTCAAGCATCCACAAAGTTAGTATGCTAATGTCTGCCTTTCAGCTGACTGATAGGTACACCAAAACCTATCTTACTTTTTGTCATTGCAACATGAAGCTTCTTTTAATTTCCCTGGCTGTTCAGCATTTACAGAAACAGGATAATAGAATGTTGCTGGTACAGTTTGTAAGCCTAATGTCTGAAGTTTATTAAACACAGTTTTCCTCCTGAAACACACTCTGGCCCTTCCTCTGTTCTTGTAGGTGCTTGGTATTTAACTGGTATATAAGCCGGAGTAGAAGAAATAATAATGGGCATCTAAAAATTATGGTTTTGTTAGGGTAACTTGATTCTTTTATGGGGCAAAAAAAGGCTTTTTAGATTTGTCTGAAAGTAAGCATTCCTCTGTGTTTTTAGGTTTGTGGGTCTTCTGCTTCTTTATGCAACCCAGCTTATGACAGTAAGCAAGACAAACCAGACACCTCATGTTTTTCTTGAAACTATCCATCCCTCTTGCACTGCTCCTCTTACATAGCCAATCCCAAATTTATCAGTGGAAAGGAGAAAAACATCTGTAATTTGTTTTGAATGCAGGAAGGAGAAACAGAAAAGAAACGGATAAGAGAGATGGGGAGGACTGAAAAAGAAACAGTCTTCCCAGCTCTTGCAAGTAGTTGCCAGAAAATATGAAGCATGGAGGTATTAAAATATATTATTGGTATGGAGCAACAATGACTATTGCTTGATACAGCACACTGTTTTGTAGCTCCACCCTATCATGTAATCCCTTTTATTGAACGCTGTTTTGAACTGGTTGAGGTTCCTTATACCCTGTTTGTAGAACAGGTGGTTAAAAATTTACCTCAGAGACAAAAAATAAATTTGGACTAAATTCTTCCCTGGCACTTTATTTACTGTATTTTGTACTCGTAATTCCTTTTCCAGAAGTGCTTTCTTTTCCTGCCTCGGCAGTGTATCTGTGAGAGTGTTGCTCTCCTTCATATCACATAAAAAAAAAAAGAAAGAAAAGAAAAAAAAAAGGTAGTATCTAATTGGTGTTACACTTTAAGCTTCTTAATAAAAATTCCATCAGCTATATATGGAGAAAAAATTGTGTTTCGAAGTGCTTGAAAACTATAATACATACAATTTTGCAATCTCAGGTAAAGCAATCTGAATTGTTTCTTTTTTATCATTGTTGTGCTTTTTCAGGTATTTCATTTTGGTACTGCTTGGTACTGGAACAGTCTCTTGACTGTTCTTAATTGATCTATGTCTTTTTTTGGAAGCTTAAATGATTCCATTTGAGCTTTTGCAATACTGAGCAGCATGAGAGAGGACCTTCATCTGTCCCGTGGGCTGTGCGCCTGACTAAGCATCCTCATATGAGGAATTCCCTCTCTACAACAGCATGACATAGTTGGTTTATGTTTGTATCTTATGACCTACTAAAAATATTCTCTTTCCTTCCCACTTACCTTCTAAGATCCTCTTCTGCAGAATTGGTGTATTACCACTTTGTATGTAATTTCTGTATCTTTGCAGGGGATTATGCCTGCTTGATAAACTAGAGAAATTGTCCAAACTTATAAAAGAAATGTATGTTTTCAGAAAATAGTTTTGTAACTAAATTTTTAAGAATAAATGTTGTTCTTATGTTCTGAAGACACTAATAACACTTCAAGAATGTTTGTTGTTTTTTTCTTAAATTTACACTTATGTTACTGGGATGAAGTAGATCTTGTCTAAATGTCAGTAAATGACTGGACACAGTGTCCATGAGCGGTTGTGAAAACTACTGAGATTAGTAGAGAAAGCATAAATTGGATCAGAAACTGACCAAAGAGAAGACTGCAAACAGCTGTACTGTAAGAGCAACTAACGGGATGGAGAGACATTATTAGTCACGCTCTTCAAAAATCAGTCTTGAAATTAATCCTGTCTCATTACATTCATTAATAACCTTGGTGCAAGAATTATGTCTCTTCTTATTAAAAGCTGTAGATAACACAGAGTTCAGAAAATTTTTTAGTATTTCAGAGGACTGGATTATCCTGTAAAGAAAACAAGATAAACTCATAGATTTGAGTACTAAAAAAAAGATACAATTTAATAATATGAAATCAAGTATTTAAGGCATAAGAACATTTCTTTGATTTTAGGAATAATGAATTGGTAAGTAGGAGAGGAATTAAGGAATGCTGATAGTAATGTGAATAACAGCTTCCGATAAGAAGTGTGAGCAAGGCTAACCCACCGAATAGTTATCAGTGGGTCACTGTCAAAGCAGAATGTACCTAATAGTTTCTGTACCCGGTCTGCATTGACTAATGATTTTTATTACTGGCTTGGATAGCAGAAGAAAATTGGGGGTTGCATGTCTTAAGTTTCACCAACAGTACCAACTATGGGTGACTGCAAATATGTTGGAGAGAAAGTTGCAATGGAGATTCTTTACATGTTTTTTTTGTAAACTTGTCAAGGTAAAGTAGGGTTGAATTCACTAGTGTCTATAGAACATAGAGTGTGTTTTTTAAAATATATTTAGAAAACTATTTTTTAAGAAATATATTAATCTTTTAAAAGATTAGACAGTTTCTCTTGTGCAATTGTTTTCCAGACTTTCTTTACTTTTTGTAGGAGAATATACCTGGAAACAAAAAGCATTCTTTGAGAGTTTTAAAACGTCTTTGTTTTTAAAAGGAATTACAAAAATTGGATTCCAATTCATAAGACATTTATATTAAAATTGTAAATATTAGAAACTTAGTTTTAACAGTAATCTATATTATAGGTAAATATCCTGATTTACTGAGCTTATGGCAACAAACTGAAATAATGGCCTCTTACTTCAGGAGATTTGTGCTGAAACCAGTTGAGGTCATAAAAGAAATTCTAGTTCTGTCCCCATTTCTCTGAAAAAGAATGCTGCTACTCAGTGCCCTGTTAGTACAGACAAAAGGCTGATCAACAGGAACATCTGGATCCGACTGTAAAATGGCCTAGTGTGGCAATACAACTAATTGCAGCTCACTCTTTAACATGTGTGTCCTAGTTGAGATTTACAGCATTTGCAGTAAGATTATCAGTCTGTTTGGTTTTTTTTGTTGTTGCTGTTTGTTGGGGTTTTTTTAATGTTTGGGAAAAAAATAGGAAGGGGAAAAAACCTATTTGTTTCTGAGCAATTGAAGTAATTTTAATAATTGTGGGGAGTAGATAATGTCCTTTTAAAGGTTTTAATACATCTACCCTATGGACTGGTCTGACTGTCTGACAATGTGCCAAGGTGAGCTGATAATGTGTTTTAAACCTTAAGGATGTTTGGAATGTTTTTGATGGTTTGTATGTCTATGTTGTGTATACCAACAGGATTTCTCATAAAGTATTAGTTAAATGCTGAATTGCCTTGCCTTTAGGATTTATGTTCCTGTTTGTGTTTAGTCTCATCTGACCTTACTTGGATCAGATCTATTACAATACAGAAAAATGTGCAGGATTTGTACACACAGGAATTTCTTGTAAAATAAAATTCTGCTAACAAGCAAAATCAGTATTTCAAACCTGTTCTTGTGGATGTTCTTATTCCCTATTGAGTGTCTAATTAACTTTTGGTTGAATTCTTTTCTGAAGTGAAATAAAGGCAGCCTTACTGTTGAATAAATGGGTGCTGTTTTGGATTATGTTACAGAAGGAAAGAAGAAAAGAGAGAAAGAAAAAGATACCTTAGATTTTTAGTAAACTGGATCGAAACCTGAACATCTGAAGTGATTTGTCTTGAGTTTTTGGGGGAGGCATCTTTGAGGAAAAAGATTTTGTAGAGTCTTTTATGCATCTTAAACATCTTAACTATCAAAATACATGGAAGCACAAAATATCAATATGTATGGAACAGCAAATTAGAACAGGTAAGAAGTGAATATATTTTATGTGATAGTTAAATTTTACATGACTTGGGCTCCTAAGCACTTAGAGCAGTTTTGAAAAGTAAATTTAAAGTATTATTTCAATGTCAATCTCTGCATTTGTTTTAGAAAGAGAACTTGGGTTTCTAAATCAGTTAAATGGTTTTGAAGGGTTCATCTGCCATCTGAAGGGCATCTTACAACTTGAAGCTAAGCTGTCTAATAGATAGGTGCAGCCAGAAATATATAGGGATCTTAATACTTCTTTCCCTATGCCTAATTAAACATTGGCTACTGTGTATAAATATTTTTCTTCTGTAGCAATTACTGTTCCAAGACTTACATGGGTGCCTGGTGTAGTCATTTTCCAGAAGATGTTAACTCAGCCACAAGTAGTTAAGCCTATGTCGCCTCAACTCTTCTCATTGACTATAGCAGTAATATATCATCCCTTGAGCACCGTAAACCCTCTGAAGCAAGGTTCTGTATGGCTATGCAGATTCCTAGATGTATTTTTTTTAATGGAATTATTCTGAATGTTATTAATACTTCACCTTTTCAGAGGAATGTATACATTCACTGACATCTTAGGAGTTGTATTCATACATCAGAAGCTTTCTGAAGAGTAATAGTAATATGTTAAATCTTTCACTTACAAAGGTCTTGGCCCTTACTGTTGAGAAGAGAAACTTGAGAGTGTGTGTATAGGTGATGCAGCTCCCCAAACCTGTAGGGAACCTGCAGCGGTTCCTAGAGGCAGATTTTCATCTGTTTTAATTGCTTTTGCCTTTCTAATTCCCGTGCCGCCGTCTCAGTACTTCTCATGATCCCCTGCTGTAGCCAGGGTGTGATAGAGGTGCATTGCAGAAGCAATTGCACGGAGGGGTCAAAATCTAGAATGCTGCATTCAAATAACTGTTAGAAATGGCTGATAATGACAGAAGTTTGGAAGGGAAGGAGCAGATACAGCTTTATCTCTTCCTTCTGCTGCTGTTTCTTTTTCGCTTTACCCACAACTGGGCATTGGTTACAGATCCTTGGAGTCCATCCTTGTACAGCTACATGGTATTTTCAGGTAGGAGAAGATGTGTTGTCAAGCAGCTACATAATCAGCTTGGCCTTGCCTTCCCTAGCCCCTACTGCCTGAGCTGCAAGTTTTATACTAATTATATTAGATGCACTGGCATGAAACTCTTCATAGCACAACATCTTTAATCTGTCTTTTATTTTCATACATCAGAATATCATGCTTTGTCTTTTATTAGCAAAAGTGGCAATGATTATTTGTCTATTTGGACTTGGACATCTACAGGATAAGAAAAAATGATTGTGAATTAAAAGTCTAGACTCCAGCAATATTCTGGCAAATAGTAAAACTGAACATACAGTAAGAAACTTAAGTGAAAGTTTCTGCTAGAGAAACTACTTGTAGAAAAGTGTATCAGCACCAATTACAACAGGAAAGTCTGTCTTTCTGGAAAGGTCTGCCAAAGTCATTGATGAAGATAAAATCCAGTCTTTCCTGACCTGCTTTCTGTGATTGTGTGCCAAAGATGATATGCTAAAGGAATCATAGACTTTATGCCAAGTTCTGTGGGATTTAAGGATTGCTTGTTAACTAGAGGAAATTTTTTCTTTGAGTTGCATAAATTAACCTTTCTTCTAACAATTTATCTTTTGTTTATATATTACTGTTCCTTGTTCATTTGTACTGTCATCATCATACTTCCTCCCCACCCCCCCCCCCCCATGCACTAGTCACTTTTCATACCACAGGGAGAAAAATTCTGCATCAAAAGGGACTGGCACAGCACGCGCTGCAGATAAGAACCCAAGTGCCGTGTTGGATCAGATTAAAGATCCAGAACTCAGTAATCCTGACAGTGATGAATAACATGGAGAAGTATGAGACACAGGTCCTCTATACAGTGAACCTTCCTTGGTGTAACCACATACAAACTGATTATAAATAGGTTTCCTGGTTTTGTTTGAACATGTAAGTACTGATGGCTATAACTTCTATTCTGCAGAAGTAACTATTTTTAAATGTTCATGGTAAACCCAAAAGCATTGCCAGTGTCTTTCAGACAGTGAAGTACTGCACTGAAAAAGGAAGCCACTAGTGTGTTATCTTTTAAATATAAGCTTGTATAAGCTTTAGCGTTCATTTTCATAGCAAAAGAAAGAACAAGCATAAACTTGAAATTGTGAGGATCATGTTGTTAATACATATGGCATGTAGCTATTATAAAAGACCTTATTCTAATGCCACTACCTGATAAGAACAGCAAGAGATGTATGACCAGTGTGGGTTGCTGCCACTGACTCACTGTGTAATGACAGGCAAATTACTCAGTCTTCTGCATCTCATTCTACTCCTTTATAAATGAGAAATATTGTTTCCAGTAAAACTCTTTGAGATCCTTGGATAAAAGGAGATTATTTTTTTTGTACGCCTACTGAGTATATAAATTTGAAGTGAGAAAGTGCAGCAAATACCATATTCTATGCAAGTCTTTTACCAGTACAGACACAGTACGATGAGTCTTGCTGCTCATTATGGATTGTGTTAAAGCACCTTGTACTCCTGAAGACCTCTGTAAAGCGCAAGCAAAAAGAGGGGTTTAGGTCAGACTTGGCACTTGAGCTTGTGTTCTGTTCAAGCCTTTTTATAGTTAAGTATAGCTACAATAAAACTTTTCTGATGTGTGCATTGATAACTACCATTCAGTTTTCTTTGATACACCAGACACTGTACCACCTTCAGATGAAATAGTACAGGGAGCCTTTTAGAGAAGTTTTCTGTCAGTCTCCATCACCTCTTTGACATTATGTCTTTGGCTGGGTTTTATCACTGAATTTTCATAATGTTTTGGGGAACCTGACCTTTCCAGAATTGTCTGTGTTAACACTATACTTTTAATCTTTCCCCTGGCACCTCCTGAAACAAAATACAAATTAATGATTCAGACACCACAAAACAAATCACATGCCACTTGTTTCTTCGCAACTATTCTTCATTGTCATTGTTTGCTGTATTGTATGCAAGGCCTTGTGTATTCTGTGGTGAAAGGGACCTAAATAATGCAGGAGGTTTTAAGGGGGAGGTCAGTAGCAGATAAGTAGAGAAATGATGCAACAGTTTCAATTATATACAGAAGACGATTTGGATAAACATAAGAATGCTATTAATTCAGGACTGACATGTGGAAGTTAACTTAGGTTTGATGTATGCTTTAGTTTTTAATAAATTCAGACTTATTTTGTGATAGTCCATAAATAGGTGTGGAAGTGGTGGAGGGTACATGAAATTTCTGGTCTCTGGTACTTCAAGGAAGAGTATGTTGTTGTCTCCTTTTGTAAATTATTGCCCCTTTGGTTTTGCATCTTTATTTCCTTCCATTCCATTTATCATCATTCTTCATTCCTCTTTAATTTGCTGACTTCCTTAGACTTTTTCTTCACAAGTGCCTGCTTTAGCTTCATCATTTATAAAAAACTCAAAAACTTCATCCCATTGATTATTCTAGCTGTCACCTCATTTTATCTGGTCATGTTCTGCTGCAGATTCAGTAAATACACAATCTATAACTTACATTTCCCCCTGCTTTTTCACCATTTTCCACTCTCTTATTCTTCTCTTGAAATTGCTTTTACCAAAATGAATGATCTTCACTTAGCTGGATGCTAATACTTTTACTCCATTTTGCTTGTTTTGACCAGCTTCTTCCCTTCGTGGCCACCTGCTGTCCTCCTTGTGCTGCTGTAGTGCTTATGCCACTGCACAGTGAACCATATTGGGGAATTGGTCAGGCTGAAAAATAATTTTGCCAAAATTGTGTTGCTTCTTAATTCCCCACTCTGGTTTACCATATGGCTGTACAAATGGCTATGTCAGCAGTAGGGAGAGGATGATGCAAGGCTGGAAATGAGTGGCCAGACTCAGGAGTGGGTCAGGAATGCTGCATTAGCTAGCAGTGCCAGGTTATGTCAAAATAAAGAGTTCATCAAAGTAGAGTCTAATTGTCTCTGACGTGATCACATCCTAGTTCTGGAAATCCTGATCTCTGCTGCTTTTTTTCCTTAACCTCTCTCGCTCTTCGTCTTCCCCTTGTTGTTTAACACATTTTCCAAAGCTGCTTGTTCATCTCTTTCTTTATAATAATTGATCAGTAACATCAGTAGAAGCCTCCAGTTCTCAGTGTGCACAGGAGGTGGAACCTGTCATCCTCAGGACATTTGAAAACCCCCTGTTTAAATAATTTGGATGGGCATCATTAGTCAAACCTGTACCATCGTTTGAAAATACCTGTTAAATAATCATTATAAGGTTTAGACTGATAAGCTGTTGGAGTTGGATACGTATGAGTTTCAAAAGAATTACTTAAATCAGTAGTTTTCCAAGGCAGCACAGTATGATGCCTGTTTAGTATGAAATTTTAAAGATTTAAGCCATTTTGGTAGAATAATTGGTAACAAAAAAGATGTAATATATCCTTACCTGCTTTCATAGTGTCTTTCCAGCAGGGACCGGCTACCTTCACAACAATTAATTTTGTTTTTCATGTTCCTGAAATCACAAGGCACTCTTTGCCTGTAAACAAATCCATTAAATAATCCCACCCTTTTCCTTGGTCTACAGAGATGCACTTTCATTAGTCTGCAGTCAAGTTATTAATAGCAGCATAAAAGTGTTTATGGGTATTTTTTTTGCGGGAGGTGGAGTGGGGGTGTTTTACTCTGTAGATATTCAACTGATTCTGAAATGGTGAAATATACATCTGAATTTAAGTTACCTGCAAAGCTGGGCATTTTCAAATCTGAGCCTCGGTTAAAGCCCACAAAGAATATGAATTCACATCTAAATTCAATTCTGTATACTGCCATGGTGCTGGGTAAATAGACGTTCTGGCTCAATCCAAACCTGTGTATGATGGTGCATCTGCATGCATTTAGGTCTCAAAATGTTTCAGCTTACCTAAGAATATCTTTTTGTTGTTCTTAAAAAAAAAAAAAAGGTAGTAAATTATGTTCCCTCTATTCCTTTATTTACTTGGAAAAAAGTAACAGAAAAAGTGGCATTCTTTAACAGTGTGATACACGCTATTGAGAGTTTCTACAGTTTAGCTTCAATACTCAGCTGTGTATGTCCTTTCAGAAAGGAATGATATTAATTACTCTCTGGTCAATCATATGAGCTGTAGTTCATTGTGTTGTCCTTGCCTTTTTTCTGGTTATCATAATCCTGCTTATTGACTTTCAAAATTTCCATTTGTTTCTAGGACAAAAGGATCAATCTTTGGTTCTTTTAACGATCAAACCACGAAGTAAAGCAAAACAAACCAAACGTGAGCTCGCTCAGGCTACAGATGATCATTCAGTATTAGGTTTTTTTCAGTAAATAGGTCATTTTCCAAACTTTAATACCAGGATTTAATGCACTGCCCTGATGAAGGTGAACTCTTGAATTCCAATCTCTTGAAGTATAACCCCAAATCAGAAATGGAAAACAGACTGTTCTATGGCACGTAAAATGTAAATAAATATGACTTTTCTGTCATCTCTATATCTTCTCCCAAAATATCCTAAGGCCATATTATGTGTACACTTGGGAATCTGATGCCCAAATCATAAGCCTGGCAGCACTCCTCTGCCTGAGAGCTCTTATCGTCACCTTCCTCCTATTCTGAGTAGTCATATAATGTCTTTTTAGCCTGTATCTGTTCTCTAATGCTGGTATCTGCCAATAACATGGATCCAACTGGCTGCTCTTTTCCATAAGCCTTTGAATGCTTTTCTCTTTTCCCTACTGAAAGGAAGGCATGATCTTCATTCAGGAATTGCTCTCTGATTCCTGAGGTAATATTTTTCTTGAATTGCTGCCAGTGAAGATAGTGGTTATGTTCTCTTTACCTAAATGTTGCTGTCAAATAGTCAGTTTTCTGTTTCTCCCCTGTTGCCTTGCCTAGATTTTTATGTACTTTCCATAGATGTCGTATTTTTATCTGTAAGTGTTCTGAAAACAGGCATTTAAGTAAAGGCTCTCTGATCTCCCTTGACTCTGATATAGTTATTCTGGAAAGTGATTTTGTATTCTCTTAAATTCTCTATCAATCATATTCAATAGAAAACTGAAAGGAACCTTGTAGTGAAGCCAACAAAACAGGAAAACAAGCTAACTACAAGAGTGAATTTCAGATAAATCTTCAAACAATTGTATTTTTAAGACCTTTCCCATCCCTTGTGGTTCAGACTAAAAATTCAACAGTCCATGGAATTGCAAGATGAGCTGTAAGAACCAAATTTGTGGTATTATTAAAACTTGCCATGTAATGGTGGCATGGCTACTCATGCTCCAGCTACCAATACCTTCCCATATCATGTTTCAGAGGAGTGTTACAGCAAGTTTATGAAGTGGCTTAATAGAATATCTAGTGGCAAAAATACTAGTGGTCATTCGTAGATGCAAGTTATTTTGCTGTAGTGAACACCATGTGCCAGAGATGTACATGTAGTGTAGTCTATATATCTGTTAAAAATCAAAGCCTACCACAAAGTATACATAAGCTGTAGGTTTGGGTATCTGTGCTCTTCAGTTACTTATTTTGGATTTCTTGAGAGCTAGATGAGATTTTTCTGCACTTTCATGAGCTCTGTCAGCACTTGTTCAGTCTAGTTGGCACCTCTTCATTTCCCTCTGTTTTTTTCAGCAGATTTTCTTAGAGAAAGGCGGATGATCTAACACTGTGAAGAAATTCTAATTTTGTTTCTCTTTATATACTTCCAGAGGACAGATGGACATGTCTGTTATTTAATAATGCTCATGTTACATCCTTCGTAAAGAATCAGAATAGCTCCTAGCAGTCTGCCTGCCTGTCAGTAGCAGACACAAGCTTCTTGCTGGTTTTGTGTTAAGTAACAGGGATTTCTGCTCTCTGGGCTCCAGCTTTCAGACTTTGAGAACAGCACATTTTCCGATGGGCATTGTAGATTCCTCATACTCTTGGCTGCTGAGAAGTTCTCTTTCTTTGAGAGATTTTTGGGTGACATGGTAAATAAACATGCTCTGCTGGTTCTTGGAGAGTGGGAGTTACTTTTCAAAAGGATAAGGTAGTGGTGTTAATAAACTCTTTACCATAGCCTCTTTCTCTGATGCACATAACATCGTGCTCATTCTTAAGAAACTACCAGAGCATCCTGACACCAGCTCCTGATCTGAAGAGGACAAGCTTTGTTTCATTTCTTTCCTTTGAATAGTCAGAATCGAAGAACTGAAGAACACTCATAGATATTCTTCATCTTGCCTTCTGAGCCATCCCACTGTTGACTAACGCTGAAGGAATGACATGGTGCACGGCACTGGCTAACTGCTATTTCACGAGTGGTGGGTAACGTTCCCAGCAGCCTTGGTTCAGTAATTGAGTGATCCAGCTGGAACCACATCGCTTTTGTTCTCTGGCTTCACAGATTCCAGTTTTGGACCTGCTAGCACTGACTTCAGAGGAGAGGACCTTTTCCAGCACTGGACAAAGTTGAGACTTTTCAAACCTTTACTGGACTGTAAAGGGACCCATTGAGCTGAGTGTTTCTACTCTCTTTGTAACTTCCTGGAGCCACTGAAACCTTTCCAGTTATGGGTCACCGGGGTCTCCTTCCTGTGATCTGGGGAATAAATTGTATGCCGTTGTCATACCTTTCCACAGAAGGTATCAACAATTTCATGGTAGGCCAGGGTGTTATCAGTGTTACTCAGTTTGCTGACAGTTCTGAGATTGTTGAACTCTATTGGCAGCCCATTTCAACAACTGCATGGTCATATCTAGATGACTAGTCAGTATTTGCCAACCCGTAGCGACAGATACTTGCTGAAGTGTACTCATTCTGAAGTCAGTGTTGATAAAGCTGGTATGGTGGCTGGAATTCAGAAGGGATAATCTGGACTTTGTCAGCTAGAGTGATATTCTGATGAGAATATCTTGCTACTTAGAAAGTAATTGCATCCCATCAGCAAATATGGCTACTGCTTGTGTGATATCAGTGTCTTCATTTTGGGAAAATGTCTCTTCTGAACAACTGTGGGAGTGCAAAGAGCAGCTTTGTGCCCTCAGCTGGGCATGGTACCACAGTGCAGAGAGACCCTGCTCTGCAGAACAACACTCCTGTTTGCTTTCACCTGTGGCTCCTGCAGCTGCTACCAGGGGAACTGGGCTGTGCTGCAGAGCAGCTGGCAGGAGAGAGTGCATGTGAATAGACACTGGAAAATAGAACCACCCAGTTACTCTGTTTCTTTGTTAATGTGCACTTTCCATATCCTGCCATATGTCCCTCTTCTTTAGCCTTTTAATTCTGGGGTGTTATACCTGATGCCTTCAGAAGTGCTTCAGTAACGTTTGACTGCGTGCCTGTTGTAAAACACCATTAGAACAAACTAACAATTTTTTTGAATAATGTTATAGTAATGTTAATACAGCATGGAAAAATTAACTAAAATCAACAACAACAAAAGACCACTTGGTTTTATCCTTTATAGTGGTATTAAATGAGACTCATGAAATTTTTGTATCTAAACCGTGAGAACCTATCTTCACAGCAGTTGGGAGGAATAATATTTTTCATAGGCAATATAAATAAACTGTGCTTCTAAGATAACATAGTTTAGCTATTAGCTAAATAGGTTTTTAGCTTAGCCTATTCTTTTTTTTTTAAGGATATGAATTCTAGATAATGAAAAAGCATTGGAATAAACAGTCCAAGGTAGTATTACTGATGTTGCCTTATAATAAAAGAAGTTGCATAATAGCATTTTTAAGATATCATGCCTTTGCCTCTAAGGGAAAAAATAGTCATTCTCTGTATGAGGTAGAAGTTTCACTTTCTGTCATGTAATGCAGAAGGCAGCAAATAGTTTGCAGAAGCTGAGTTTAATTATAAAAGAGTGCCTGAAGAAGAGGGTGTAAGAAACTGATTGGGCCTGACTGCAGATGCACATGAATGAAAAGAGTTTTTAAACATAATGCCCAAGAGGAGCAATGCAGGTGTGCTGACTCAGAGAGCTCGTCACCTTTTAATGCCATCTTCATAGATTCATTTGTATGTTGTTAGACTGTTCCTTTTCCATGCACTTTGTACAACGTTTTCACTTTAAAGAAAAAGTGAATGTAATCTTTTATCTTCTGAGTGTCTCTTCACACTTGATAGAGGCTGTAAATTTTCTTCTCTTTTTCTGTATCGGAAAACTTAGCTGCTGGAAAGCTGTATCATGTCACTGTCAACATGTTTATGCATGTTGAGAATAAACTTGTACTTAATCAGTTTTCCTGCAGGGTTTTCTCTTCTCCTGAAAGTCTTGTTTTGAAGGAGGTTGTCCCTAAGCATTACAGGTGTTGAATTAATTCTGTTGGTGAAGGTGATAAAAAAAACGAGGCAGGGCTAAGTTCTGAAACCCGGAATTAACTGAAAATTTGTGCGTCTGGGAGACTGTTAGGGGGAAGTTCACTATGCAAGTCCTTTATTTTTTTTTTTCTGGTGGTGTGGGCATCTTTCTGTACCTCATGTTAAAAATCTGTGAAATTTAAAAGCGTTTTAATGATTTTTGGTAATGCTGTGTAGGTGATTATGTTGCCTTTCCATTCATAACCATGTGGAAAGCATATCTGCAGAGTGCATCAGGCACCTTACGCCTGTGGTGTTACTCTGACTATAGATGTGCCTGGCATCTCTCTTTCAAGCTTGGGAGTAGACTTGGGCATGGTTCTTGTCCCTTGGCTACAGTTTTTCTTCTTGCCTCCAGGTGGTACACGTTTGTTTTTTTGTGGTTTTGGGGGATATTTTGGTAATTTCTATTGCTGTTCTATCTTCTGTACCCACCCCAAAGGAGTAGGGCACAGAGTAGCAAAGACAAGGATAGAGTAGGCCAGAGAGAAGTTGAAAGGTGATTAGAGAAATGGGCATAATGTAGGGAGGGATTTGAGCAGTGAAGGGAATTGAACAGTTACAAGGAGGACTGCTAGAACCTTAAGAAGTGAAGAAGGGACGTGGAGGAGATCTGGAATACTTGAAGGAGGGGAATGGTATGGAACTGATGGTTTCAGTAATAAATAATTATCTTTGTAGTTTCAGCATGGCCACTGCATCAGCCTGTGAATCTGTAACCATCAGTTTGTGAATCTGACCCATGTTTGTACCTGCCTTTCCACAGAAAACAACAGGAACAAGAGCCAGGCTATTTTACGATTACTTAATTAGTATATTATTTAAATTGCCTAATGATGCCTAATGACTTTTAAAGGGCTATTAGTAGCCACATTTAAATGTCTGAAAACATAAATTTAACAATCTGCTATCTCCACTGTCACCTATTATTTCTTTCAGGAATGATAACATGTACTTGCTATGACAAGAAATGTTGCATTTGATATCTGTCTTTATGAAATGAGAAAATATATTAGAAGAATTTTCTTTTTTATATTGCCAACTTGATAGGAATTTTTGTTGTCTATAATGGTATTCATAACAGTAACAAGTATTCATTATTGTAACTTGTTTTCCTTTCTCTGCAAGTCTGTGCTGATACCTTTGACTATAAGAACCATAGCCTTTTATTGTGACTTAATGAACTCTGAATATAAGCAGGAATTGCAGTGGGAAATTTTAGAACTGTATTTTCCTTTAAATAAAACATAAATGCCTAGAGTAAGCTTTTTTAGAGCTTTTGGGAAACTAAGCTAGATTCTTCATAAAACTTGCCTCATTCATTATTTTTGAGATTTGCTTACTGAATTGAACTTAGAGGTATGATTTCTCATTTGTGCAAGTTAGCACTAGTGGAGACTAATCGCACCTGATCTAATGCTGAACTTTTTTCTAAGGATTGCCTGTAATTTTGGGATGGCTGACATCAGGTTGAATTCTAGATATTCCTTCCTTCTACCATCAACATTCTCTGCACATGGCATTATTCAGGAGACACTGCACAGATACTTATTTGTGCTCTGTATTTTGAGAGGTGTTTTGTTTTTTTTTTTTCCCCACAGTAGCTTCTGTTTCCTTTCAGAAAAGGGAAATGAATCTGTCCCAAAATGTTCACTGCTTGGTAGCTGAGCAGAAAAAAGTGTTCAATGATGGCCTCAAAGGAAAGGTATTTAAGGAAGCGATGATTTTACTTGCTCTCAGCTTCCCTTCCACTACTTTTACGGAAAATAGCAAAAATTTTGATTCTTACCTTTACCAAAAGGATGAGAAGCTGGGAAACTCGAGTACATTCTGCAAATCTTTTTCTTGTTATGGACACTTAAATTTATCATTTCTGTCAAAAGACTCAAATCTTTTTGGGTGCACAGGCTTGGAGGAATTTCAGAGTGAGTTTGTCAGAGATTAACGTCTCCATATACCAGTGCATACTGGAAGTATGGCTCACTTTTTGTATGGATGGATCCTTGAGAACTGAAATGCTGGGCAGAAATACGCCTACTTATTAAGTCCTCTGCTGTGTTTGGCATGGACCACAATTACACCTGAGGAAGTAGTTACTTCCTAGATTTAAGAACTGCAGCATCATTTCCATGCTTAGTTTTGACTGCAGGGAGTTAACTGCTCTGTCTTTGATAGGGGTTTTGGCTAAATGTCAGCTGTCTACATAATAACTCGTACTGAATTTGCAAATATTAAAGGTCTACTTTCATAAAAGTACTTTGACCTGGTGTCTTACTAAGATGCTTGTCAGCTACCTTTGAAGACAGAATTTCACCCTTCCTGTAGAAATAACGAATACGGTAGCAGGGTGAGTTTTATACTGTGACTGTTGCTTAGGGCATCATTGCAGATCAGCTACTTAAAATGTGTGTTCTTTACATGCTTTTGGAAATCATGGTATTATGGACAAGTTTGTTTTTTCTTGCAGATTTACATTACCTTTTTATTTTGACTATGAAATCCCTTTCTGGCATTTGTAGCATGCCAGTTTTGCTGAAAACATGCTCACTAAGCCTTCCGTTAGGTCTCTGCTGTCAGGTTTTTGTAGGCTACCACATGCTTCAAGTGCTTGTTATGAATTTGAAACAGACATTCAGCATAATCATTCATGATTACTTAAAGTACTTTTTCAGTAGAATCAAAGGAGAACTGAGAGCACTGAGGGAATTGGTTAAAAACTGTCATTCAGACCTGCTGCCTTGCATAGCCCCCGGCTTAGCAGAGGTGGGGCTCGGGAGTTTAGCAGTTGCATGGAGGAGCAAAGAGAACTGACTGCAGTAGAGATGGAACAGCCTTGCAAACTTCTGGTTTCTAACAGCCTGAGGATTATAACTGGTTTTCTTCAGTTAAAATAGTATCTGTTTACTGCAATATAGTGGAAGAGACTATCCAAATGGTATTTTTGCTAAGCATTTTGTAAAGCTGCTGTATATTGGAAGGTGAATTAGTTTGCATAGATGGCTTTGAAATCAATCTGCTGCATCAGTCATTTGACTTCGAAGAGAAAAAGAATGCTATATCCTTATTTTTAAAACAGTGGGAAAAGATTGTTAAAGGCCAGGATGTCACAGTCTCTCCCATATACAGTGGAACAGTAAAATAACATATGTTCATTTTTAACAGTAATTTTTTTTGCACAAGCAGTGTGAACTTCACTGTGGCACATAAAGCTAAATTAATGACTCAAGACTTCTTTTGATAGCAACTTTTATGGTTAGCTTATTTTATTACAAATAAGTAGATGTCAGTTATAGGCAGTGTAGTGGAAAAGTTGATTTGTGTTTCACTTACTCAAAGTTTAGTGACTAGATATATAACCAACTCTGTCAGCATGATTTTCTTAGAATTGGGCTTTGTTTAAAAAAAAGTAAAAATAAAATTGGTCTGATCTTTCATACCACAAGTTTGAGAAGGTTTGCTCTGATGACGTGTGGACTTCTGCATTGGGCTGTGGCTACAATCAGGTTGGCATTTATGGTTCTGGTAGGGAAAAAAAACCAAAAACCAAACTCGCCCCCATCCTCTCAGCTGAGGCATGGTAACTGTGTGCTTGCAGCCAGCAGCACAGTGAAGAGGCTTGGGGTGGGGATTTGAACTATCTTACAGTTTTAGTGGCAGAGGAAATATTTTAACAGGGTACTTCCAGACCTCCAGTTGTTTTACAAAGAAGAATAAAGAGGTAATTTGATCACTGTCAAGGTATCATCAGGGGCGATGGGCTTTTCCCGTGCTTGTTTGTGGCAGGAGGTATGTGCTAGCTTCCTATCAGGAAATCGATTTGGGCAGATGAAAGTTCTCAGGAGCAGCAGAGAAGTAAGTAAATGAAATTGAAGACCCTGTGATATGCAGGTGATTAAACTGCATTCAGGGTTTCGTTCTTGCTTAAAAGCAAAAGGTAAATACGTGAGAGAAATCATAAATAGCAGTGTGATAAACAGCAGTGTGACATTAAGCTTATAAATAGCCTTTTATAATTTTGTAGTACTTTCTCCTTTTAATAGCCTGTTGCTTTTTAACTTCAGCACATGCTAAGTCTGCATATGTGTGGTCATTTGCCCTTCTTGGTAATGTTTTATACCAGCTGGAGCTGTGATGTTTCTTTTATTGCTTTGTTTTCAGTTGATTAACTGGCTTGTAACATGGTTATGTGCCTGCTTTTTCAGTGGATATGAAACTTCATACTGAACTGAGCCAATATGATAAAGAAGCATTAATGCCTCTGTTGTCTTCCTGAACATGAATCCTTTAGAGGAGATTGTAGAAGTTGTTTTCCTACTAAAAATAAATTCAGTAAATAATAGAATAATTGAATTAATTCATCTCAGACCAACAGTATTGAAAGTTTCTTGCTGATTCTGAATGGCAGCTGATTTTAGAAGTTTTCAGCTCCAAGCAAAATGGCCAGATAATTTTTCTCAGCCGGATATTTTATTAAAAGCAATGACACTAAATGTTTTTGTATAGACAATGTATACCCTGTACCTGGAAAATAATTCGCTATTACATTAGTAAAAGGAATCTAACCTCTAATGAAAGGTCTGAGATTTGATTGAGAAGAATAGTATATAAATACAGTTTGTCAGTGAATTTTAGTTTTGCTTGGGTAACAGGGTGTGTGACTTCATTTTGGTGCTGTAGTGCATTAAAAAATTCCTTCTTTCTAGGTTTTGTGCCTGTTCCAGTTGTGTACCTGCAACTTTATGCCTTTACTTTTTGGATGCAGGAATGTAGGGTGCTGGTGTGGGGGGGTTGTTACAGATTATTCATAGTTAGCCTTGACACTCTAATGTTGCTTTTCACACCATTAATAACATCTGCTATTTTTGCTAAGTTAATTTTGTGGAAACTTCCAAGTATTACTGTGTAGTTCTATAAAGAACAAAGCTGTAAGGAAGAAAACAGTCATATTAAGAAACAAAAAAGTAAAACTTTAAAGTTTTTTCAGAAGTCTACTTTGATGAACCCTGGTAAAAATTATAAACTTTTAATGTAAGTTTGGATCTTGTCTTTCTTCTTGCATTATGTTTTCTTCCAATACTTTTTTTTTTTTACAGAAGCTTCTGTAAGTTTGTCAGTGTAGTTTCAAAAGAAGGAAACACATCCCAAAAGAAAAGCATTTTTAGATAACTCTGAGAAATACACAGGAAGGTGATTTTTCCTCTTACTCGTTTATATGCAAAATTAATTGTAGTTTAACAGTTTACAAAACTTAGAATGTGTGAAGATAAGTGCACAGAGCCTGCAGTCTGGCCTTAATGTTAAATCATGTCATAACCCCTGACAGGGTGTGGCTGTTGAAGTCAGTATGCCACAATTTTGGAAAGCTTTTGGTTTGGCTTTGGGTTTCACTTCGTAAGAAGTATAGATAAAATTGCCCTGTTGTTTTCTGGTCAAGATCTTTGAAAATTATCCTTTTACAAAGTAGGTTTGTGCAATTTTTGTACAACAACCTGTTGGGGTGAGTCAAGAGGAGGGCCACGAAGATGATCGCGGGCTGGAGCACCTCCCCTATGAAGACAGGCTGAGGGAGTTGGGGTCGCTCAGCCTGGAGAAGAGAAGGATCCAGGGAGACCTTATAGCAGCCTTCCAGTATCCAAAGGGGGCCTACAAGAAAGCCAGAGAGGGACTTTTTACAAGGGCATGTAGAGGTAGGAGGAGGGGTAATGGTTTTAAACTGAAAGAGGGTAGATTTAGATTAGATATTAGGAAAAAAATCTTTACTGTGAGGGTCATGAGGCACTGGAAGAGATTGCCCAGAGAGGCTGTGGATGCCTCATCCCTGGCAGTGTTCCAGGCCAGGTTGGATGGGGCTTTGAGCAACCTGGTCTAGTGGAAGGTGTCCCTGCCCACGGCAGGAGGGTTAGAGCTGGATGATCTTTAACGTGTCCCTTCCAAACAAACGGTTCTGTGATTTTGATTTACAAATCTGGGGAGCTGAGTCCTCTCTAAGATACTTTGCTAAAGAAACTAAAGCCACAAAACTGTGATTAATTTCTTTTTTTAATTTCACTGCAGGTGAATGATTATCAGATTTAACTGCTTAATCATTTGAACATGAGTGATATTTTCATTGCCAGATTCACTGAAATAATTTTGAACTTCTAGTCCCCCTGAGCTAGCTTGAAAATGGAAATTGTTTCCTATAAAGAAAACCTTTGAGAGGAGGCAGAAGCAAGTCAGAAAAATACTTACCTAAGCTGCATGGAAGTTGTAAAAATGTGAGAGCTCTTAATAATGAATAAATAAATAAATAAAGGGAGAACTTAAAATTTGGGATGATATGAATAGGATGATTCTTTTGCTACTGGGCAGGTCTGTCAGCAAAGCTGCTTTCGCCCTGTGTGGAGAGCTTTTCGTTCTAGTGCCCAGGTGTGCTTTGGGGTCTTTCTCTAGTGTGCACCCAAGGAGCAATTGAAGAGGTGACCTGCTTCTATCACGCCCATACCCCAGGGCCAAAAAGCTGGGTAGAGGCTGAGTATGCGGGTGCTTGGGAAAGGAGTGCGAGGCAGGGCAGCTGAGAGCCAGGGGCAGGGATGGAGTGAGGTCACTTCTCTGGGCAGCACTGCTGGAAGGCTTCCCTTGGTTTGTTTTCTGTTAGAGGAGGAAGTGGAGTTGACAAGCGTTTTCCAGGCAGGTAGCCAGACAGGCATTATTTTAATGTTTCCAGTGGAAAATTGGTGGGTTTTGGCAAAACTGAAATTTTCCATGTGAAAATTTCTATTTTGTGGAAATGGCAGTTCTGATTAAAAACTAATTTTGATGGAAGGTGTCCAATTGGTTATATTCAGCCTTAGAATTAGCATCTGCTGTGTTTAAGTCTATTGAAGATAATTTGGCTTAGGTTTAGCAACTCTGAACAGAATATACACAGACAACTTTCCTCCCTCTGTCTAATACTTCAGTTCTAGTGCCAGCCAAAATTCAACTTGAAGTTGGCTATGAGTAGAATAAAAGCTTTTTCTGAATTTTGCCAGTTTGTTTTCAATTCAGACTGCCTTCAGCTTCAAAGGCTTCACTACACAGATGCCATGGCTGGAACTAAAGCTGCCAATTCAGCTAGCTGCTCTGGACTTGAAGATCCTGCTGCGTGCAGCAGTGTTGATCTGTGGGTGCTCAAGTGGCTAATAGCTAGCCCACAGATTTTCTCCCATCAGTATGTTTTCTGTTGATGTCATCTTCAGATAATTGTGGTTGAGACTTGTACGGCATACAGGATGTGGGACTTGTATTGTTTTACAGTCACACCAAGTTAGAACATGTAACTTTGCAGCATTTGGTGTTTTACCCCTGTTTTATCTGCTTAGTTGTATAGAACTGTTGAAGACCAGCAGTTGTTATCTGCATGTAATTTCTTTCTCTTTTTAGCTTCTTAAATTGTGTTAAAACTCCCTTGTATTTACAGATGGAAAAACCGAAATCAAAACCTAATTCTCACTTGCTACATTTCCTTGATTCAGTGTGTGTAGTCAGGCTGTTACTCAAGTTTAGAGCTGTTAATAATTAGTGTCCTGAAAGGACTGTACTAGGTTATCCTAGCTATAGGCAGTTGTACATTGTCATTAAAGGCTCAGTGACTACCAAGCTCCTTTTAGATACTAAAGAGCTTTTGGTTTCTACTAGGCCTGCAGAGGACTGTAAACTCCTTTTTTAATAGGTAAAGAAATGTTTTTTGGAGTTGTATAGCAAAGAGGAATCAAATTTAGTTACCCCTTGATACTTTCGAGGAAAGCTGTAGGAAGAAGTTTTGGGGGGGGGGGGGTGTTTGTTTGTTTGTTGGTTTTGTTGGGTTTTTTTCCCTTTCTTAAGCAAGATATAAAATACTAACTTGTTATTATCACCTGGTGCTTCTGGTTTTAGTTTGTCTGAACTTGCACTGATTTCAACTCTTTTTTTTCTTTTGGCGAGTAAACATTTAGGCTTCCTAAACTTAAGAGTTGTATGGGAGCCAGAATTTCCTTTTAATGAAAAATCTATTTAAATCTATTTAACCTAGTTTAAGAACACATTTAAAAAATTACCACAAATTTATTTTGAGAAGTTTCTATCAAGAAGATATTTTAGTAGTGTTTCATTATAGTCTCCATTTATTACATCTTATTATAGCATTGAGTCATGAAACCAAGAATAAGAGATCCAGCTCCAGGAATGGGAAGAGTTGGGTGTAGTAATCATCTGTGTGAGGGTCACGGATTGCCATTTTTAAGGCTATTTTCAAACAAAGGCAGGTTATGGATATGATCGAGTTTAAAATATTGGAGGTGGAACTGACTTGGAAAACTTTTCTATTTATTCCTAGTAAACTTTACACAGTATAAATGCCTCCAAATATCATGAGCTGACAGCTGCATACTAGGAAACAAGGTGGTTTTGTCTTATCAATGCATTTGCTTATTTGTTTAATTTATTTTTTTAATATAGAAGGATAGTTAAATTCACCATTTTATGATATTTAAACAGTACTCCTCTTCCTAGTTCTTTTTCCTGGTAGCTTTATCCTTTTCTGACTGCTTCAGCTGTCTGGCCTTCCACAGGCTAGCTTTGCCATTTTCCAAACTAAATTGCTTATTCCAGGAGCATGAGCTGCTGCTAACTCGGTGCACATGTTTCTTTGCTGTCCACCGCACTGGCTGAAGTAGTCATATAGTGGTGCAATGACCACAGCTGTGCACTCAGGGCTTCTTCCTTGTGTGTGCTTTTGCTGGCTCACAAGCTGACCACTGCTATAGCTGGTGGTTGCCATCAACTTCTGTTTTCATGTTACAGGCCTTAAACTATACCGATATCTGTACCTAAAGACATTTCTAGCTTCAGCTGCCTGTTCTCTGTTTCTTCATACTATGGTATGCCTTTCCTAAACCATTCTGTAAAGTGGTTGCACTATGATCCAGGTGGCTCCTGAAGATCAATTATAGTTTATTGCTTAATAGAGGGATACGTGGTTTTTTTTTTTTGTTTGTTAAGGTGCCTATGCGTATATTGCTATCATATAGAAACTTTCTAGACATGCTCAATAATCTCTGAAAGCTCATATAAACTTCACACATCTTGTTCAAATGTGTGTGTGACTTGTTTCATAAAACTTCCCTTACCCCTGAGTATCACCTGCAAGTGAAAGGTCTCTGGCTCAGAAACAGTGTGGCTGCACAAATTCATATGATGTTTCAAGTCTGATTGTGGCTTCAGTCTGTCACCTGTAGGACAGATGGGTTTGTATTTGTTGTGAATAACCATGGGTACTCCATATGAGCCCTTTTCCTAAAGGCACGTGGATGCTGGACGTTTTTCTTGCATCATTTGGAAGTGAGACAAAAGTCCTGTCTCTTCTGAAGTGCTGTTATAAGGTCAGTGAGTACTCAGCCTTGAGCTGGCAGGAGCTAGCTGGAAGGAGGTTTTCTGTTGTATTTGCATTTGTTCACACTCTGACCTGTGAGACTGTTGCAGTGAAAAGGGAAATGGGTTGAACCTGCTGAAGTAGGATAGGGTTTAATAAAAAAAAAAAAAGTTTGACTTTTAATTTTAGATCTTTCTTGACTGCAGACTTCTAGTGTATTGGGTGTATTTCTTCAGCCTCTCTGAAGCTCAGTTCCCCATCTAGAAAACTGGTCAAAAACTGAAAAAAAGATCAAATTTACTATGAAAGGATGCGCTATGGGAATGCAGTGCATTTATCAGGCTGCCAGTTGTAATGTGGTATGGACAGGTATTCACTAAGAATAAATTTGAAACTTAACAATGCATTTAAAATGAACTGTTTGCAATTGAGCTGTTTGGAATCTGTAAGTCCATCTGTCTTTTCTCTCAAAAAAAATTTTAGTATCTTCTCAGGCTTTATCTAATCTAGAGTCTTGGATACTGAAGATGGAAGAGTTACTTTCTTCATGTGAAAAATGACTAGGCATGGAAAGGGAGGCCATAAAGGTTTTTAGGTTCAAAATGATTGGTACTGTTGATGGCATGGTTTCTAAGAACTACTTTTTTTAATTAGTATTACTTCTAAACTGTACCAGTAAGTATTGTAATGTCAGACTAATGAATTTTATCTTGCTGGTTTTGTTTCCTGAAATGTTACATACAGGAGTGAAGAAAAGCAGATAACTAGACTTCCTGCACTGTCCTACTTCAGACCCAAAGCAGAGAAAGGGAGCAGATGAATTTGAGAGGCTTTTTTTTTTTTTTTTTTGGAGCATTGTGCATGCAGTTCAAGCATAAGGAGTATTGACATCTAATTAGATAGAAGTGTCATTTATAATAGGCTTTTCTGTTAGCTATGTTCTTGTTCTTGGGGAAGGGGTGGAGCAAGGGAGGGAATTGTCAAATTGTCAAAATAGTTTATTTTTCAGATGAAATAGTAGATTGATTGCTACAGTACTACCAAACTAATTTGCTGTGTTATGGTATACATCCTCCAGCTTCCTCTAACAGATTGGCCACTATCCTATGTAGAGTGACTGAACACTTGTTAATTATTATTTTTATGTTGCAAAGAATGAAATTCTGGGAGTGACAGAGCAAGGTGTTTCACCTTTGACCTTTGTCTCTATTAGTAATGATGTGATGGTAACAGTGAAAATCTTGCTTGATAGCACACAGCAGTTGTTCAAATTTGAAACCCCTATCCAAAGAAGTAGATAAAAAGCATTATCCAAGGACATCTTAATTTAAAAATAAGTCCTCAAGTAATTTTTAAACTGAGAGTAATTATTAATTTAGGTGTCGAGCCTGTACTGAAATCCACAGCCAACCCCATGAAATCCTCATGTTCATAAAACGAGATGAATTAATAACCTTAGAAACTTACCTGAATAAACGCATAGAATATTAATTCTGTGTTACTGGCTCGTATATACAAAGAAGAGGATGGTGGAGGAGAGATGCTAAATTCAACTTCTTTTCTCTCAACTGTTGAACTTTGGGCCCAAAATTTTCAGAAACTGTCAGGTGTACTTTGAGAATTAATGCTTTTTGTGTTAGATTTGGCTCTTCATGTGGTTGAGGATCGAGGATGTAAGACTAGCTCATTCATTGAAATGTAGGTGAGATTATGGACATTTTGGGGGATATGCGAGTATGTTGCTCTATTGCTCTCAAAAGTGAAGTACTTGCAGATAGGAATTTCTTTTGTTGTTCTATACTTACTGCATCTGTGAGGGATTTAATCAAGCAGCTCGGAGTGCCCACAGATAATGGAAGTCTTGAGGGAATGTATAAAAGCAGCTGGAGATAAGATAAGTTTCGTGTACCAGTTTTGCATATGAAGCTTGGAGGCTGCTCAGGGCCAGCCTGTAAAGAAGGGTGTGGGAAGCCCTGACCTAGGAGGAGGGTGAGCTTGGAATCCCAGAGCTGCCATGTAGATACCTGGGCTAATGAGAGCACAATATGGTTACCCACCAGTGAAGAGAAGTTGCTGAGGTTTTGGAGACTTTACCTTTCTAACTTCCAATGCCAGTGTCTCCTTGTATCCAGTACTCACTTTTGACAACTCTTTGGGAATGTAGTAGCACTGAAGGAATCATGCTTATAGTTACATTGGTCACTGTAACTGTCCCAGTTTGTCAACAGGAAAAATGCAATATCCCTCTTTACCAGTGGAACTTTTAGGAAGAGTTTAATAAATGGCCATATGATAGCTACACAGGAGTATATTATTTTCCTTAAGCAGAATTAACTTGATTAATTATATATTTCAGATAATTAATAAACTTATAAAATCAACAGAAGATTTTGATAGAGCCCAGAATCGTTAATGGTGCTGTTGCCTGGATAGAAGTCTAGCTTGAGCCTTTGCACCTGGTGATGACAAAGTGAAATGACCCGAAGTTTACATATGAACTTTAAAGAATTATGGATACTTTCCATTGTTTGGTCAGCAGAAGGCAAGAAGAAATGAATGAAGTGTGAATCATCAGAATGAGTTCAGGATTGTAGTGCATGGGTCGATTCACTTAAATGAAAGTGCATTTCTACTCTGATTTTATTTATAAGGAATGACCTGAAGGTGTGTGATACATCAGAATTGCTGAAAGATTTCAAAACAAATTTTTGAACGATAAAAAAATTGAACTTCCGTTTGTTGGACTAATGTAGACTTCCCTCAAAATAGTGCACAGTCAACTAATGCTTTGCGTTTTCAAACTGGTTATAGTTAAAACATTTAATGTAACAGTGTAGTAGTTTCACTAACATGTTTTCAGTAAACGTATATGAAGATAGGTTCTAGATAGAACTTGGTGTTTGTTTGAAATGCAGTATGTTGTATTATTCTGTTTAAACCTTCAAAATTGTCTTTGTACTTTTAATAGTTGGGGTTTTTTCTGCTAATTAGATTGCCTGGATAATTGTAGTAACCATGGGGTCTGCAATCTATTTAATGTATACAAGCTTCATCATGTTATAAGGATGTGGGTTTGTTATGAGTCTGGCCTACTTTTCTACCTCTTGTAGCAAATTCATGTACTGTGTTAGACCCAAGTCAGCAAGTGGGCTACAGAGGAAATACATGCCTTCTGGGTAGCTAAAATACCAGCTTCTAAACAAATGGAAATCTAGCAATGCATTAGCTTCTTAGCTGCTTTAGATTAGCCATGAAAAATGAAATTTCTCATGTCCTTGCATCCACGTGTGCATACGGTACTGTGTGCTAAGGTAGTTGTCTCTGTGTACAGTATGTGATGCGAACTCTCTTTAAAAGAACTCTTCAAGTCAGTGAATCAGTTGCACTCTTGGATAAATTAAATTTCAGTCAATGACTTGCTTAACCAACTGCTTATTTATTAAGCTGCTTAAAATTGGTTAGTTTATTGTAAGCCCAAGCAAATTGTCATTTTACTGTATGCATTTACATAAAAGAATAGAGGATGCCGAAAATTCACTTGTGAAGCTTCTGTATGCTCTGTAGTGCCCTAACCAAGCCAGTATTGCAGGAATGTTCTGCCCTTTGATAGGGAACACTCCCTAGAATTGCTTCATCACTTGAAACCTGAGCTCAGGCAGGAAATGTACAACTTACTCCCTCCACAGACCTGAGAGGTAAGTGGAGTTTCATTGCACAAGTTCCGTCCTTCTCCAGTTGCTGTAGCAGCATGTGCTTTGGATTGTTAATTCAAGTGTCTAAATATTACATGCTTAGCAGAAGACGCTGAAAAATTATAAGCAGAAACCTTCTTCATATGCAAAGATTAATCTGATTTAAATCCAATTTAAATAACCCGTTTGCATATAGAGAAAGATTTTAGCGTAAGTGGCCATGGTACTGTCCATGACGTGGATATGCACGCATAGTTGCACCTTGCTTAAGTTAATCTGCTGCTTAAACCAGTTGTTCTCAAACTTTTTTTGGTTGAATCTCACCTTTTGTCTTTACTCCTCTTTCTTTTGGGGCTGCGGATTTTATGTTGGAGCTTGAAGTCAGTCCTTTATTTGTTCCATACTAACTTTAGCTATAACATATTTTCACTGCAGAAGTTTGCAACCAGCGTAGCTGAATTTTTATCAGTTTTGTCATTTTATATATCAGTATTTGCTGGGAAATCAGATGGTTATGATTTTTAACCTCATAAGCAATAGCTAGCCATATCACTGTTGTGCTAGTATGTTTTCAAAATGTATAGCAACAATGCCAATACCCGGTAAGGAGAAATAATATTGTCTGTGTTCTTGGTGCATGTATTTCTGGAAGAAAGGAGTAGTGAAGATGATATGGCTACAGTTCAGGGCCAATTGTATTGTAAAACAAGTGTGTCACAGTAAGACCAGCAATTGCAGGGTCTGTCTGTGATTAACAACTGCCTCCTTTTTGTATGTACATAAGCTGATAGAAGCTTAAATATGGGTTGTGTACACATGATTGGCCACAAAGCAGTTACATGTAATAGCCCTGGCAGATCTCAGAAGTATTTTTGAGAGAGTGTGTGATGGTGAAGGCATTTTAACATAATCCCTACATACTTCCATAGTTTCTTTGCTGACATATGGGGAAAGAGTAACTTTGAATGTGATTTGTTGAAAATAGTCTGTGTTTTGTCACCTACCTCTGTATTACTTTCATGGCTGTTATATTTCTATTTTGTAGAAGTATTTCAGGATTTCAGTTAATATACTTAGTTATAAAACCGTATTCTGTAGTTGCAAAAGCCTCTTAGTTTCGTGGAAGAAATTGTCTACTGCAAGATAGCTGTTCAGGCTACTATGTATTGTATGGGGGACATGGAATATAATGCTTCATTGCCTAGCCTGAAAGTTCAAAACATGGTTTCCCAAGTCCATGAAGAAAACATTCATGAATAACTGATGTCCAGCATGGTGTGAATATGAGCTCCATACCAGGAAGACGCTAAACTCCAGACTGGAACAGTATGTGAGAAGTATCTTTATGTGTGTGTTCTGTTCATTTCTTCCTTCCTTAAAGAAAGTGAGAAGGTATTGCCCTTCAGGTCTGCTAGCTAGATGAACTGTTGTTCTGACCTAATATAGCTGGTCCTGTTTCCTTAGTGAACTCATAATACAGTGCCTTCTTTCTTGAATTTGACCATTTCATTTATGTACATTGAGAAAGACTCAGATCACTGTCTGTGACTATTCAGTGATTTTGGTTGGTTGGAATGAAGATCACCTGTGTTACAGCAAGAACCTTGCTGGGTCTGCAGCTTGGGTCTGTTGAAGGATATGTGAATGGTTGCTTGGTACTTAAAGGATTTTGAGGATCACTGAGGGCAGATTTTCTCCTTGCTTACTCTTAGGAATTTGTTACTCTGAAATCCAGAAGCTTTCTTTCTAGTTTAAGGCAGTGATGAGGAAGGAAGCAATACTATTGTTCTTGATCAGCGAATAAGACAAAAATAGGGGATCAAACAGGAGGCAAAGGTGAGATTTGCCTTTTTCTTCCCTGAAAGCGTGATGATTTCTGGCCTTTAACAAATCTTCTCTTTTTCTGCTGCAAAATTGTGGATTGTTGAGTTAGACCCTTCTAGCTTACTATCAAATGGTTTTGTGAGGACTGCAATGCTTACCTGGAAGCTAAACAGTGCTACTTTGTGCACTGGTGTTTGTATTCATGGGAAAGGACTCTAAGATAACCCGCACTGTGTCTTCGTTGATTTGTCAGTTATTCAAATCCTTGTAAAATATGCCTGTCGAAGGGTTGTTTCTGTGTTACGGATAAACTGTTTTTAATCAAATTGCATGCTTTTCTGAAACCACCTTTGATTCAGCTCACAGGCAAATCCCAATCAAATCTTGGCTATAGTTATTGGTTGCGTAGCTGCACTGATAAAGATGCTGATCTTTATGCTGTTATGGCTAGTAAGACGATTGACTTCTAGATTGTGTCTACATGACAAAATACTGTTTGTGAAATGTTATGTTGTTGACTCAGATCAGTGTTACGGAGGTTCAGTTCCTGTTCTTCTCTGTTAAAGTTTTTCTTCTGCGTTTTATTTTTGAGGCTTGTAGAAGGCACAGCAGAAGCAGCCTCTTCATGAGGCGTTGTCAGACATGTGCTTTCTTGTTAGGCTTTACTTTGGAGTTTTAATGTTTGCAACAATTTTTCATTATTTTATCATTAAGAGAAAGTCATGAGTTTAGCTTGCAGCTGGTGGGTTTATCTGGTATCTTTATCCTTTCTCAGTTTGTCATGTTGGTTTAGCAAAACAAAAATAAACTTGCTGTAATTGTACATGAATATGGCATTGCAGTTCTGAAGCCAGAGTGACTGAGTAGCAAAAAAAAAAAAAGCAAGCTGTCTGGTAAGGAAACAAGTACTTTTTAATCTGAAAATGTTGGTTAAGTCAAAACTGAAACATTTTGCAAGGATGAATTATCATCAAAAAGATTTTTTTTTTTTTTTAATGTCTGAGTTGTGTGGTCATGCTGAAAGAGCTGAGGACATGCTCTAGAAAAGCAAAATACCTCAGGGATTTTTAGGGCAGTTGCTCAGGAGGTTGGCTGCAGGTGGTGGGAAGAAGGTTAAACTGAAAAGTCCCAGCCATTCCTGATACAAGTGGCTTGGATCTTGGTCTTCCACTTTCCCACGAGGGCCTAAGCAAGCTATCAACTATTTAGGGAGGGGATCGATCTTTTACTTGTTACCCCTATTGATTTGTGTATATTGGAGCACAGATATCTCTTATGATCCAGGCAAGCTCTCTAATCACTGCTGGGATGTTTGCTGTCCTCTGCTCAACTCTCCTTTTTTTTTTTATGATGATACACCCCCAACCCCACCCCAAAGCCAGGAAGCAAATGTATAAATGTTTTTTGAAGTTTCATAATTTTTCACAGAATAAAGAAAATCAATCATTTTGTATTCAGTTTTGAGAATACCTGTTTTCTTTTACTCCTTTGTTAAGGTATTTTAATTTTCTATCTCAATATATTCTCTACTTAAGTTATGAAACTTTCTGTTTGCTTACGCCCTTGTCAAAGGATGTAGAAATAGTTCGCTGAGTGTGTAATTAAGTGAATCACAGGCTCTGATCTTGTGAGGTACTTAAGAAAGTAACTAGTATCATTGGATAGGGCTAATGGCATCAGGTGTGCTCATAAGTGCTTTGCTGGACTGGGGTTGCATGATAATCATTAGAATCTTAGTTTTGAAAAGTGAAAGTCACATTTCAATTCTTGCATTTTATTTATCAGCACTTAGCACAGGTTGGTCACAGTCCCTTATTTGGAGAATAAGAATTGCTTGTGCTTCCAATCTGGACATGTAAATCCAATCAAATTGACTTAGACGGAAGATTCAGTAGTTTGACAAACCTTTACCTATTCATGTTGCAATTTAAAAATAATTTTAAAAAGGAGAAAAAAACAATGCTAATGTTTTTGTTATCTCTGTGTATTCTCATGTCTAGCAATTATACAGTGAATGCACAGGCATTGCAGAATAATGCATCAAAATCTTTGTGTTTTCTTTTCTTCATGCTTTTTCTCTATAAAGCTTTTTGGTGTAAGCATTATTTTTTTTTTTTGCTGTTTTGCACTGAAATTAATTACTTAATTGCCTCTAATATTGGGAGCCTAGTAGCCATGTTGCCCAGCAATTACAATGCTTTTTGAAGTGAAAATGCAGTTCTGAATCTTTAAAAAAAAACCCCAAAACCCAACCAAACCAAACCCACAAAACAACACTAAAATAGGGAGGGAGTGTACAATAGGCAGAAAGTAAAGGACTGAGTATTTTGGAATAAGATTGTGTTGTAATTTGTAGGACATTGTTTCGTTATTGGATACCATGAATTTAGTGACACATTTTTCTTTTAGCTGTAATGGAGCTTTTTAACAATGGACTTGCTGTGTGTTGACCTTTGAAGTATGACATTCTTGCATTTGTATTTTTTGATCTTTTTAAATTTTATTTTTGTTTTGCCTGAAGACCCTGTGTGGACAGTAATGACCGCACGTTTCCGATTGCCTGCTGGCAGAACCTACAATGTACGAGCATCTGAGCTGGCACGAGACAGGCAGCATACGGAGGTGGTCTGCAACATTCTTCTCCTGGATAACACTGTACAAGCTTTCAGAGTTAATGTAAGTAATTTGCATATCACAAATCAATATCACCAAGCTTGCTTTGCTTTGCTGGATTTGTATGGCTAGAGTTTGACTTTCAAAATAGTGTTAAGCACAGGATAGAAGGGGAAGTTATGTTCAGGAAGGCATGCTTGTACATGTACATACTAAGTCACTGAACTTAGTCATTCTGGCATCCTCTATAGTAGTAACACATTCTCATTTCAAAATTGAATATAAAAAGCATAATTTATTTCTGTTAATTCTCTTCATGGACTAAAGCTGTCTAGTGGAAATGGAGGGCAGTTTTGCCACTGAGCTGAATGAGAAGCAAGCTTTTGTTTTGCTTCATTCTGGTTTTTGCATTTTGAGCATGAGTAAAGTGTCATGGTAGCTCTTCTCATCACTGTGTAGCTAACTATGTTCAATCATGTGTATGATTATATTTTGTTACAGCTATCATCTTAAAGTACCTCTTTGCTTTTTGCTTTTCTCAGATTATGTTCTTATTATATGATTTCCCTCGCTTAAACTCACCACCTTCTAATGCACTAATGAGGATGGCAGGATAGAATACAGGAAGCTGGTTGCTGAATGCTGAGGACTGTCACTGGGAAAAGTGAATAACTTTTATATATGAGCCTGGAATTTAAAATACATTATTCATCAGATTTTCTAATCTGTAATCCTTGATAAAGAGTTGAAATTAAAATGTTCATAATTTTGTGCATATGTTCACACAAGTGCAACCATTTCTTTTGACTTCTTGAGGGAAAAAAAAACCAACCACAAACAACAGGCAAGGACCTCACAAGAAAATGTTAAAGCATTTAAAGGGATCTTTGTGTAAGAAGAACCAGAACTCAAACAGGAAAGAAGCTGTGTGGTGTCCTGGGGCAGGAGAACTCAGTTTTTACTTTATAAGCTATAGAATTGATGGCTTAAGTGAAGCAAGGTCGAGTAATGTGATGGTGAAAGTTACAGGTGGCATGATTATTAGTTTTTCGAGAGAAAATTGAACTTCAGCAAATAGAGGGAAGGAATAGCTCATTGTCAAATAAGGCTGTGGGACTTAAGTTGGGAAGTGAGGGAGAAACTGAAGCAGTTCTCAAATCTATGTGAACAAATTTAATTTGGACTATGAGAAAAAGTTCTAATGCTCAGCAATTATATCGAGTTCTGATATCCAGTGTTCAGTGAGGATGTTGATACATTTGAATGTTTTAGGGAAGGTTTGTGAGAGTGATTGCATTTATCTGTTCTCTGATTAGGTGGTTAGAGCCTGTGCAGCCTGCAGCTGCCTATCAGAGGAGTGAAATCTCTGTTACCTAGATAAAACTTGCAAGGATCCAGTGTTGAGTAACTTATGATTTAGAGGTAGACTTGGTGGTTATTTGGTTTAGATATTTCAATCAAGATAGAAGGTTTTAGGATGTTTTCTTGAGATATTTTTGTAGGGCATTCAGGAGCTATTTAACTTTTCAGGACTTTTGAGTAGTTAAGGGTAGCAATTTTGGATGATGGACCTGGGGGAGGGATGACCAAAGACTTAATTTATCAACATCAAGCCTCATTTCTGTTCTGGGATAATTTGTCCTGTAAGCCTTTTCCCTTTTTATCTACAATATCCCACTGCTCTTCTATATCTCTTACCTTCTCACCCTTGCTAACATTTTCCCAGTCTATACTGCCTGCCAAAAAGCAGTATGTGTACAATGTAGTTGGAGACAAAGCATTAAAAGTGTGTGAGAAATTAAAAATGTTGTGTTCTTTGCTTTCAGGTACATGAGTTTTCTGTTACAATATCTGTCTTGCAGGTTTTTGTTTGTTCTTGTGAGTTGGCTAAAATAAGGAATAATTGTTGTACAATAGGTATAGGAGATTATGCTCCCTTTTGATCTAGGTCTTCAAAAGCCATATGTTGTTAGAGAATGCTAGTGCTTTTCTAGAGTAGAATCACCAGTTATAAATCCTCAAATGTCTATTCTATCTCTCCCAAGAAAAACTTATGTAATATGTTCTCGCCACCTCCCTAGTGTACTAAATATTTTAGTTGCATGAATCATGCTTTACTGCTTATACAGATCGGCCTGCAAGTTTGTCTATTAAAACTGAGTTTAGGGAATAAAAAGTTACTTGGTGCTCAACATTTTGATCTCGGGTCTCAGCCTCAATTAATTTTTTTCAAAAATAGGGAGTAATAAAGTATTCAGTCATAGCAAATGCATGCTAACCTACGTGGTATACAGGTTTTCAGGGCTTATTGCTGTGTTTTACTTTATTGCGGTTGACACAATACTTGGCAGTAAATATTTATGGAATTGTTCTCAAAACAGGAAGAACAAAGATAACATCAAATAAATTAGCAAGGTTTTTTTCTCCTGGTGATTGCTATAGGTATTCTGTATGCTAATGATCGTAAAGTTTAATCATCTGGAGTATGCAGTGCTGTATTAATAAAAATGTACTCAAATACTTTTTCTTCTCCAACAGCAAAGTACTGATCACAGACAATGTCTCTTGATAATTTATGTGACGTGTTCTAAGTTCACATTTCAACCAGCCTTTTCCATTGATCTGCAAGATGGGCATACTTTGTGCTAACCCTTACCTTGTATAGAGTGTAACAAATCAAATCAAATAATTCCTGTGGATTGTAGCCAGACAAAGGTTATTTTGGTGGCAGGCAGAAGAATCAGTTGGAAGTAACCTATGCCTATGTTTGAAGGAGAGAAATCCTTTCTATAAAATGCTCTGCTTGCCAAATGAAGAACTCCTACTTGGACTCTGAAAAGCATAATTCATAGAATGTGTGGCTGGAAGAAGTGAGGCTGACTTGAGTTGTTAATGTGATCAGGATAGTTTGCATTACCGTAAACCTGCTTCTTCAGGATCAAATTTCTTTAATTGATTTTAATTAATTGTTGAAATACCTCAAACTGTATCTTTTCTGTGCAGGCTGACTTAATTGTATTTCCTGAAAGCCAGTACATGGATATGGAGATCACACTAAACTTGAGGGAAAACTAAGTCAAGGTAGATGGGATGAGTTGTTCTGTGAGCAACGCTGGTGGGTTAGCAGTCATGGACAAGTGCTTCAATTTGGAGCCTTTATTATCTCAGAATTCTGCTCAAACTTAATGAATTTACACTCTAATGGAAGTAAAATCTAAAAATCTGTAAAATAAACCAAAACAAACCAAAAAACCCCCCATACCAACACACCTGTAATTTTAGAAGCGAAAACTTTGAGTAATTTAATCTTCAGCATTACTTGCCTCTGGTTTTTCTTTGACCAAAAAAATAATAGCCTGCTTGGAAACTTTTTTTAAAACAAGGTAAATTTTTGCAAAGCTAACATAAGCTGAGGAGTGAAAGGAGACAGTAGTGCGGCGCTGGCTGTTTGGGGATGTGCTTGCTTGAGTTGCAACACAAGTATTGGGGTGAGCTGTGAGAGGAGAGCTTCCAGTGTTGTCATTAGTGAAGGAGCAGCACAGCCTTCTGCAGACCTGTGATCAGCAGAGCCATCTGACCCCCTCCAGGAAAGCTCGGGACCTGTCATCCCATTCCTCTGTCATCAGAAGTCCAAATTTGTTTGGACTGACACGGCAGCAATATCTTCTGGTGTTTGCTTTAGATGCAGCCAGTTCTGTAAGGCCAGCAACAAAACCAGAATGTCAGTAATATAAATTGGGAAGATGGTGGTAGTTGGTAAGCAGGTATTAAACCTATGTAATTGCAGATGTTTTCCTAAATTTCCAAATATGGGTGTTTGTAAACAGCTGACAATCATTTTGCAATTAGAGATTAATATGTATGTAGTGGTACTAGATCTTGGCCGCTAGATGACAGATACTTCATAAAGTGCAGCTAATATATTGATGTCTAGTGTTGATGTCAAATTTGTTCTGAAAGGCCAAAATTTGTTAGACATTTTGCCTCCAGCAATGACTAATAAGAAGTACACATAATATTCCAATTTGGAAAAAATGTTGATGTTTTGTATTTATCTACTGCAGTTTCATATTAGATATTTCCCGTTTTTCATATATTTCCATTATTCCCTGTTTTAAGAGGAAATACTAATGTTTAACTTTATCTGTAGGAATAAACCAAGTTTCTTTTTATGCTAATCCACGTTTATTGGGTTTGCTTTTTTATTAAAAAAAAGCAAAAGTAGAAACTTGTTATCATACCTTTTATTTATAGCAACTATTCAGTGGTTATGATAGTAATACAAGTATTTTGGACCTTTCACAACAAGCAGGATTGTGACCTTCACCTGCTGTGGCAAGCTGCGACATCATTATATAAATATTAGAGATGGGTTAAACCGAGGTTTGGTTTTACTAGATGCTTATCTTTATTTTGTACTGAGAGTAAAACATTGTGATCAAAACAAATGCTTCATGTTGAAACTAGTCTTCTCTTACCAGATTTGCTGCTCTGTTGCAGGAGAAATACCTTCCTTGCAGTCATTAAATGACTTTCTGTATTACTAAATTCAAACTGATCAGCAAGTTCTAAGCTTTTTCGTTAGGAAACATATATTCAGATATTTAAGAAACAGTATAAATTCTCAGGTTTAGATTGGAAAAAACCTACAGAATTGATATCTGCATGTTATTTGAAGAAGTAACAGGTCAGCTGTGGTAAATGTAAGCCTAAACTTGGGTTCCAAATGTCTCCCGTTTTCTGATAGTTACTGTCATAAGTTCTTAGTTTGAGTTCTGATTTTAATCTACATGGGGAAAAATGCCAAGAAGTAATTAGTGTTGCTATGTAATTTTAAAATTAGTTTTGTTTGCTGAAAAAATTGTACTGATTACTGGTTTATTTCAAAATATATCAGAAACTCCTAATTTAGTAAAAATGAAAGTGACTATTTTTGGATTGTATATAAAAATTGCCTTATGCATTTATACTGTTGTGTATTTATTATGTTAACATCTGTTTTTTTTCTTTGCTTGTTTTTAGTTATTGGAAAGTAAATTTTTCAGTAGTGAACTTTTTAACAATGGTGCTCCTACTGGCTCTTCATTTTGTTAAACATCAAGAAATTTTCTCTGATTTTTTTTTTTAAAAATCTTCTTTCAAAGTAAATACAATATTTCTTAGATCACTTTAACCTAGCCAAATTTATATGGGACCTGAAACACATGCCCTATGTAATTTCAACTTAAATGGACAGAGCTATTGTTATGATTGTACTGCTGGGATCATTTCAAACATAATTTGTTGATAACTATTTCCTGATTTTTTTTATTATTATGAAATATCAAGCTTCTTGGAGAGTTTAGCCCCTAATAAATGTTTTTTTTAACAGTTTACTCAACTTCAGCGTAATTTCAGCTGAACAAAAAAATGAGTTTTGATAGGATGCCCTTAGGTGTAACAAATGTCTGAATGCGATTTGTAGATTTTTCTCTTATATGGATATAATGAAATTCTTGCAACCTTCTTTTGACCTTTTAGTTAAATACTTCTGTTTTAACAGCTGTAAAAGTAAACCCTTGTATAATGTCTATGAAAAGTGAGGTCATTTGGGAGCAGAACAGCAGGGGTTTTTGTTTTAAAACTTTAAAAATATCTTATTGCCTACAGTAAACAAGGCAAGATGTATCAAATTCACTGTAGCATCAATAATACTTGGCATCTAGAAGATTATTAGAAGCTTGCTTGGTGCCAGAGAAGTAGAAAAACTGGGCGGAAAATAAATCAATCATATCTCTCATAATTATTTTGTTTGTCAGTTGTTCTTGCAGAATTATTCCTTATCTTTTGTACTTCAAGAAGCTCTGACACTAACTTCTTTGGGAAACCCCCTTCACATGTCACCAAATGTGTTTATTGAGTCCTGTCATAATGGCACACTCAGCGTTCAATTACTGTGTTGGCAGTATTTTCAGGTTAAGCAAAAAATTGAAGGTACCAACAACTACAGGTTCTTTTTATATCATTTTGAGGGTAAGATTTGTCCCTGTAGTAGAAATCAAGTTTGTTCACTTCTCTCTGAAAAGCAATGTTACTGTCATTCAGTTAATTTGAATTAGTTCATTTAGAATGAAGTAGTATCTTTGAGAGAATGCATTTAAATGACAATTTTCAGGTAGATATTTGGCTGCTTCAGCTGTGTATGTCATTTAACTTTGGAAACATTTTCAATATGCTGGTTCGTTTAGATTCAGGAACAGATTTTCAGATAAAATAAGTAAGAATAACTTGTAGAGACCTGTACTTTTAAATTCAGTGACCCAACCAAGGCTGCAAAGTTCTTTGTCATATCCTAGTCTTTTTTCTTTTTTTTTAGTACTCCTTTTAAATATCAAATTTGGCTAATGAATGGTTTTCAGGAATAATAATGTAGCTAGCTGAGAAGTGAGAAATTCTTGCTGTCAGAAAATGACAAAGAGGAAAAATAATAATTCCTTGCACATGTTTCAAAAAGAGAGATGAAGTTCATTTAAAAATAGTGCTCCTGGGATACACCTCATGATAGTTAAAATTTAGGCTGCTAGAGAGTTTCTGAAAGAATGTGTGTGTGCTCTGCCTGCCTGAAGTTTGTGTGTCCACTTATATATTTGTTCATTAAAAAAAAATATGTGTGTGTTTTCTGCAGAAACACGATCAGGGACAAGTTCTGTTGGATGTAGTCTTCAAGCATCTTGATTTGACAGAGAGAGATTACTTTGGTTTACAGTTGGCTGATGAATCTACTGATAACCCTGTAAGTTGACTCTGTTTTATAAATATGATTTTACAAATCATAATCATATTCATCACTGTTCTCTGTGTCATTGTAAAGAGAAGTAAATAGAAGCCATTACAATATTGTGCCATCTTCTCCAGCTGTGTCATTTGAGTGGGTCAGTATCACCTTGTAGTTACGAAAAAACTAAATGTTAATATTTACAAGTTTGGAGTAAAAGGTTGAGATCTGTCCTTATGAAATAATGACTTAAAAGGATATTGCTTGGTTTATTTTACATATTTACTAGACTGCATGATCGTCGTCAGTTGGGATAAGAAATAGTAACTTTTTTTTTTCATTAGGACTTTCAAATAAGAAGGGCTTTTTAGATTGTCCTGTATGGTGTTTTTGTTTCTAGCCCAGATACCTACTAGGTCTTTTAATAGTGCTTCATATAGTCCACTGTCTGACAAGGGCATTCAGGTCATCACCTTAACAGGAAAAGGAACTCCTTTGAAAATGAGTGTTTATAATAGTTCATGCGCTTTAATCGAAAGGAAATTCCATAGGGCTGAAACTTTGTAAGTCGCCAGTAGAAGCTAATAGATGCAGCTGTAATGTTCAGCGGCTGTAATAGTAATAGCTATACTACTGAGATCATGATTGCTTGAAGAATATTTCCTGAATACTTTCTTTTATAGGTATCAAATGTTCAATACTTGTTTTAAAGTGCAATTCAACTAAGTATTATTCCTTTTAATACAGTTCTTTACCTAATTCCCATTATGTGCATGTCACAGTGATGGGGTCTAAATTTATCTCCCAACTTGTGTGTCAAAAGTAATTTTTGTTCACAAAATGTGGAGAATGTGATCTATAGAGATAAGTGACACAGTGAAGTGTTAATCATTCAGTAACTAAGGTGAATTTCAGAAAGTAGTGCAACTTTCTTTGATTAGTGCAGATTTCATCTGCTGTTGTTTTACCATCAAGAGTGATTCTTCTAAATAGAAGGAATAATTTTTTTTATCTTACTAAAAGGTTGGGGTTTTTTCTTTCTACTTATTTTTAATGTCTTTTTTTAATGTAGAAGAGGAAGAAAGAAGTCCCAATACAGCCATAATTTTTCTTCTGTCTGAAAAGTGAACTATGTCCACATTTCTTTCTTCTCTAGAGCAAATTATTTTTAATTATATTATTTCTCTAAATTCTGGTATCATTAAGCTTATTAATATGAATAAAGCTGTATAGCGTAGTTGTAGATATTTAACAAAGTTTTTTCTTTTGCAACTTTGTGGTTAGTTCTGTTAAGACATTGGCAGGCTGACCTTATTTAATCTTTTTGTTCTAAACTTTGTTTCCAGGCTGAAAAGACATAGGCATGCTTTAGAAAAGGCTGAATTACTTTTCAGCCTTGTTTAAGAAGTATTTAATTGAATATCACTCAATATTTTACTCAACATTCAGAAATCTGTAGTGTTGCTCATTCTCATTTATCTGGCTTTCCAAAGATTAGACGTCTAAGCTCTCTTTTTTTTAGTTTATCTATCTGGAAACAGCCGAACACAACACTGTAATAGAAGGATCTGGTTAAGAGTTAGTCCAAAAGAAGAATGGCTTCACAGCTATTTGATATAAGCACATGCTTTAAAGGTTTAATATTCTTTGACTTCTAAATATTTTGGCTTTTCAGCACATATCTAGTTGCTGTGAAAACAATGTGTCGCAGCTAAATAGAAATGTTACCAATATTAGTCATGTAAGCTTGAAGAATTTATGTGTTTGACTAATTTCAGTTTTTTGTATCAGTTTACTTTTACACTCAGTTCATTTGGACAAAGAAACCAGATGGGATTGACAAATATTCTAGTTACTTGTGAAATAACACAGGGGAATATTTTTAAGATATAGTCAAAGGTGATGGGGAAAAGGGGATTCTGCTAAGTGAATGTGAAATCTCTATCATTGTGCCTAAACGTGGATTTCATAAACTGCACAAGCTCTATGTTTTTGTACAATATTAATGTCACAGTAGAAGTCAATGCAAGAAAGCACTGATGCTGTGTACAGCTGGAGCGGTGTATTTGTCTAGGCTCTTGGGCTGTGGGTGCCTGGAGCAATGCTGAGAAGGGGTGTTGGTGTGTAGTGGGAGTGAGGGTGCAGCGAATGCTGTCAGTGTGGGTGCTGGAGCACCCTTGGCAGGAGGGAGTGAGGCAGGGATCATTGCTGGGGGAGGAGAGAGTTCAGAAATGACTCTTTAAGAGACTGGGGTACAAACTTCATGGGTCCCCAAATCTACCTGCCTCTTAGACTTAGTGGGATGTAAATGGGATAACATGCCTTGCTAGCAGTACCGTTATTCATAAAGTTCTGGTACTTTTGCCTAAATACTGTCAGCTTCAGCTTCTTTACAATATTAAGTGGTTTAACACTGCAGTTTCCCAGAGAGAAAAATCACCTTTTGCATTTGGATCGAATGATATCACTTGGAAGCATGGATATTGCCTGTTAAATATGGTTCAAAAAAAAGTTACTCTTCTGTGGTTTGAGCTATGCTAGTACATACCAAATTGATCTTTACAACCAGAAGGGAATGTAAATGCAAGCTTTTCTGCTAGACATTTCAATTCCAGGTTTTCTGGATTAACTGTGATCTCAAAACAGTACTTCCCACAAAAAAACCCAAACCAAAAACCCTCAAACAAACAAATGAACAAAAATTCCCAAACAAAAAAACCCCCGAGGATTTTCAGTCAGCTCTGTGCATTTATCAGATACATAGGATCGTAACCTCTTGCTTAAAGATACTCAAGTATCTTTTACCATGTTTTGAAAGATTCTTATATAAAATTCATGTGTATCCCTGGCTGGAGAGTCCTTTCTTAAGCCTTTACATTTAGTCTTAAAAGTTAATTGGTCCTCTGTGAGGTTTTTTTGACATAATCATACTCTTTAAGCTGTATCAAACTGTCTCTCTAGTTCCTGTTAAGTCATCTACTACAAGGATACAGCATTTGGATGGAGTCGTCATTATTTGTTATTCCTAATGAATAAAATGACTCAGAACTAACTTCGGATTCATAGTGTGTGTCAGCTCAGGTACCTCTGTGTGTTCACTTCCTCCTTCCTCACGTGAAAAAAAAATAAAAAGCCCTGCGATAAATGTGAGGTAGCTACATGCCATACCAGGTTAGGTCTTTGTCAGTTCATAGGAACTGTGGACATATTAACCATTTCCTGAGGCTTGTGGGCTTGCATTGCAAGGCAGGATGAGGAATTGTAAGTCTGTCTTTGCTATAAATACTGTTCAAGTTAATTGAACTATGTTGGTATGTGCAGAGTCTGCTGGGTTGCACGTGGGGAGTGGTTTATACAATTTGTAGGGCTTTCCAGAGAACCATACCTCTATCTGAAATCTGCAGTGTTGCTTTTGTAAAGATCTGTCTGTACTTCCCCACAGCAGTGTTCTCCCGTAGAGACAATCAAGATTGGGCGCTGTTTGGTAAAATTGCTTTGTAGTCCTTAATCCAGTAGGCTGAGCGCTGAGCCTCTGGTTTACAAGATTCCAATTAGTGACTTACCAGAAATGATACTCAGGCTGACAATTTGAAGAGAATCTGTGAGCCAGTGGGATCACTCCCTGAATGTGTCAGGCCTACAAAATGCAGGGTCAAAAGTACGGGAACTAGTTTAAGCAAATTAACTTCTGAATTAGGTAAATTAGCCTGCTTATAGCTCATCACTGCCACAGTTAGTTCACCTTAGATAATCAGTTTAAAAGGGAGCTGAAGATTGTTAAACACACCATAATTGAGTTCTAACCTCTCTCAGGCTCATGTGATAATCGTAGAACCAAGTCATAGTTGAATTAGTACTGTAAGAGACAGATATCTGGACAACAGAGGTTAATCTCAGGGAAAGAAGAACAATAGCAACTGTTGATCATAATGTTGGTGTCTTTCTAGAATCAATAACAAGACTTTGTACTCCAGTAAGACATTTTGGTAAACGACCAAGTAAAAAGTAATAGAAAAGCAACAGTTTCTTGATGTATAAGGCTATAATTTGTACTTTTTTGTTTCTCTAAAGTTGGTGTTACAATTTATCTCTTTCCAGAGGTGGTTGGATCCAAACAAACCAATCAGGAAACAATTAAAAAGTGAGTACATGTATGTATTTGGTCAATTCATATTTCATTATTAGGCTGTTTTTCCAAGGTACTTGGATTAATTAGAAATAACTTTTCTTGACCATAGGAGGATCTCCTCACAGTTTGAACTTCAGAGTTAAGTTTTTTGTAACTGACCCAAACAAGCTCCAAGAAGAATATACAAGGTACGTCTAGTTAATTTATCAATAAAACATTTTTCTAGAAGGCTTATGTTTAGGGGGATAAGAATAATTAATTTTTTTCAGGTATAACATGGAAATTTTCTTGTAATTAATTTTTGTGTTGTATGTGCAAGCCTCTAATTTTTGCCTAATAATTACAGATATGAACTATGCAGTTGCACCAAATCAATATAACAAAAAGCTTCTGTGAATAAATTTACAAATTTATATGCAAAGTGAAGTAACTACATGAAGAAAATACTACCAAGTAGAAACAGAAAAGGGAAAATAGAGAAGAGAGGAAAAACTTAATGCCACTATTTACCAATGAGTACAAATTTAATTTTATCCTTACTTGTGTTCTCCTTTGTGGTTAAAAAATTCCTGAGCTTTCTGCATTTTTTTTTAATTTCCACCCCCCACCCCCCTACCCCCCCCCAGTTTTCTGCTTGGCACTAATAAAATTAATCTGTTTGTATGGTTGTAGTCCTAGCTTGAAGCATGTAAACTTATTTTGATAGCAATGTGTTGAAGTCTGTTGAAGAAAATGCTCAGTGTGAATCAAGATAGGAGGCTTGTGAGTTGCAATTAGTCCCTGAAGAAATGCCTCAAATTTTCAGTATTCTTAATTAGTTCTGGTCCTCTACGTAAGTGGCATGATTTGACAGATTGGAATTTTTGGATGCCAGCCGTTCTGAAGACAAGGCAGCCCCATTCAAAAAACAGTATCTAAATTATTAAGGATAGCTTTAGAAACCTAAGTACCAAAACTGTGAAAATTTGAGTCCATGTTTGTTTATAATTTCTTTTGATTTGTCATATTTTGGACAAAATTTTACACACAACTATGCAGACAGAATTTACTAAAATCAGTCCCAGAGATCCTGGATCAGGCTTTGTTTTATTGAAATATTTACTCTAGGAAAATTTGGCAATTTACTACATCAGAATAATGAAAAATGTGTTATTTGAATTAAAGGACTGTAGTATTTCTAAGGAGGTGGAAAAAACAGTAAATGTTGATCAATATGAAGTAAACAGTAAAGAAAATAGATAACTGTTTACTTTAAATGTTACCCTGTAAATACAAAGCTATAAATACAGCATTCTTTTAGATGAGAAATAATGTACGATTGCTTTATCAAGGTCAGCTCTGCCATTTTTACTAATAGACCTAATTGCCCCTGAGAAAACTCATTTGTATTTGGAATTGTTATAAGGAGAGAGTTATTATCTGTGGCATATTTTGGAGGGCAGTTAGGATGCCATGTCACAAATATGGGCTCCTTTCGTGTAATCAGTATTCCCCCCTAAAAAAAGAAAAGAAACAAAGCACAAACTTCTGACAATTCCAGCTCAAGCTGAGACTTTTCAAAGGTGCTCAGGTTTTATAAATTTAATGAAACAGAGGAATGAGTTGATATATGAGGCAGTACGAATAGACATCAGGGGAAAGTTCGGCACAAGCTTGTGTCTTACTAGACCTCAGGGAATTCATGTGAGGGAGGCAGGTTATGAATGTGCCAGGTCAGGAAAGGTCAGCAGGAGCTCACCTTGTGTTGGAGAGTTTAGCTTTAGGAACTTGTATTGGTAGGAAAGGAAGCTTCGTTAGTTCTGCTCATGACAGAAAGACTTGCTTATTAATGTTGACTCCAGTTAGCAACAATTCTGTCTTACCCTTTTCTAGATGTATCTATATAAGGAAGATGAAAACATTCTAATGCAATGCCACCTTCATTGTTCTAGCTGAGTTTGTTGTGCAGGCTTTTTCAGATCTACCTTGCTAAAGTTTCCATTGATTTCCCATTTTGCTCAACAATATGCGAGTCTTAAGTGTTCAAACTGGGATGGTTAGCTAACAAGCCATAAACTTCACTCTTTGTTGAAAACAGTGGACAGAAAATGAACTCTGCCTAGTGTTCCTTAATCATGAGGTCCCTTAAGTACCATGGAATCTCTCCGATAAAGCATTACACCAAAAAAAGTAAAATAAAAAGAAGGTGCAGCTGCACATACAGAATGTTTTTGTCCTACATTTTTGCAGCCATAAATGTAAACAGGAAAAATAGGAAAAATTGATCTGTTCAGTAAATTTGTGAAGAGATACTCAAGCTAAGCATGTCAAGCATATCCTTTTAATATATAACTTGTCATTTATTGCTTTTTTTAACAGGTAAAGAAGTTTTGCTTTATCTGTCTCTTTTTTGGTTTCAATATGCATTTTAAGGTGGAAAACCAAAAAGTATTTTGAGGTCTTTAAAGCCTGGCTAATGTCTCAGTTTTAACTTCTTGAGGTTAATACATTAAACTAAGATTCTTGCCATTCTGGTCAGTTAAAGAACCTCTAGGTGGTTTTGTAGGAGTTGAGCACATGGGCTAACATCTTTGCTTGTCAGTTTGCAAGTGTTTTCCCTCATTTTCTTTCAAACATGGAATGTTTTACCTTTCTACTATATTTAGCTTGTAAATTATTGGATTTTTGTGTGTGTATTTGTAGATCTTTGTGGAAGTCTTTAAAGTTGTAGTTAATCCACTTTCTGAAGACTACACAATTATAAGAAGTCCTGTGTAATAAAGTGATGTATTTTGTTTTTAATTTCTTTGTGCAAGTTAATATTGGGAAATATTTAATGCTTGGTTTCAGTTGAACTCAGGTGGTTTTCATAAGTAATTTTGATGAATGTTGATAATGAATGGGTTTGGCTGACTCTACTTTCGAATCAGAACTACAGGAAGGAAACCAGATGATTTTTATAATAATAATAATGTAGGAGGCCCCAAAACAGAATAAATTTGTAAGAAAGCAGGAATGATGTTTAAATTTTCCACTCAGTGAAACTTTTTTTTTAAATTAAAAGGCGTTAGATAGAGTCTAAATTCTACAGCTGCCTTTATGCTATGTTATAAGGGGGTTTTGCTGAAAGTTTAAGCTTGTGCTAACATCTTGCCATCTCAGTAAGTCTTGTTTATTACCCCACTTCAATCTCTGTGTCAGTGGAGGTTTGCCACTTGATATAAACATTTATACTTCTTTGAAATTATTTAAAAGCTTTGAGTGAAATAATGAAGGGACTAAATTGAGTGAACAAAGGATTGATTCTGAGACGTTAAAAAATATTTGGGCTCTGTTGGAGAAACAAAGGAAGTAATTTAGAGGGAAATCTGTTCGCAGTTTCAGGTTTGTTGGGATTTTTAAGTCACAGTGTTCCCGCTGCCACTGTTTGGTGGGAAATAGTTCTTGTTTTAAAGTGTTCATCTACCCCTTTTGCTGTTTCCATCTCCTTCCTGACTTGAAATAGTGGCTATGGGAAGACTAGATGAATTTCTAAAACAAGCTTTTCTCACATCATAATTAAAGAAAACTTTAGAAGTTCAAGGGAAGTCAGTCAGAAGGTGTTTGACATAATAGAATACATAACTTCTATTTAAGAATGTAACTCCAAAATACTAAGAGTAATTGTTATAATTTAAATGAAATCAGAGTAATATCAAATACTCAATGAGAATAAATCAGTTTTATCTACCTGGAGTACAAATCATTCTTATTAAGGTACCTCCATACACAGATGCAAACTTCAACTTTTGGCTGCCATATTGAATAGTTCTGTTGTTCACATTCCTCATGAAGGCACTTCTTTTAAACTTTAAGTTCAACATAAATACTGGAAAATAAAGCAGCTAGAATGTGAAAATTGCAGCCTTTTAGTAAAATATAATGTATAACTTCATAGCCTGTAACTAGTTTAATTTACAAAGTTGTATTATTATTTTACTAATCACAGTTTAATTTATTTCCCATAGTTTAAGAAATAGCATGCAAAATGTAAAGTTTTACTTTTGCACTAACTGAAAGCAAATGCATTAAATTGATGAAAAATTATTAAATAATTTTATTTTTAATTATGGTGTTTTTTTGTTTGTTTCTTTAAATAAGGTACCAGTATTTTTTGCAAATTAAACAGGACATTCTTACTGGAAGGTAAGACATTTTTGTTGTGTTAAACATTAAATGCAACTTTGGTTGAGAAAAAGTTAATGGTAGGGGATTTTACCTGCAAAAATAAAAATGTATTTAATTTAAAATAAATTACTGTTTATGCAAGTAGAAGTGTATATAATAATTATCTGTCCAGTTTGTTCCTAGACTATGAAAGATTAGGCTTTTCAAAATAACTGAATTTCATATGAAATATCTAATTTTATTTATTTCTCATTTTAAAAACAAAACAAAACAGATTGCCCTGTCCTTATAATACTGCTGCTCTTTTGGCTTCCTATGCTGTTCAATGTAAGTATAATTAGTATTCATGTACATGTTAGTACTGCAATATATAAAAAGTAGTATTGATGAGTTTCTAAAGAGTGTAGTTTGTATGGCATTATATTGTGATGTGTGTGGACTTGATGCTACTTTTCTCACGATTAAGGAAATATGGTCAGTTGGTTTTTCTCCCTCAGCCTGTTTTGCTGAATTAGAAGTGGAAAAAATACTGGTAACGCTCTCTGCTTTCCTTCTTTAATCCCGTGCAGTTAAAAACCCCCAAAACAACCCTCTTGTATTTCTCTGTATTCTGAAGTGTGGGGTTAGTTTGTGTTTTTTTGAGGATGATACTAAAGCATTTTTTAGACAAACATTTTTAACATACCATACAGTGAGCCTCCAAGGAGGTGTGGAAAAGAGAATTCTCCTCATATCTGGCCAAAAAGTTCAATACCTGTGTCGTCAATTTTAAGTCATCCAGTGAGTAGATAAGTCCCGAAGACTGAAATTTAGTCCTCTTCCTCTCTCTCCATTTTCCTTCATAAACTTAAATTGTTCGGTGGAAAAAAACCCCCCACAACAACCAAGCGACTAAGAGACTGTTCAGCACTTAGTTCTTGAAATTTGATTGTCAGAAATTCAGTTTTATAAGCAATCCTGATATATCCATCTATATTCATGTGTTTTTCTGCTATTAAAGATACTTAAATCTACATTTAGTACTATGTGTACTTTGTACATTTCAGATAAATAGTGTCCATGTTAACCTTTTCTGGGAAAAAAACATATAGTAATGTTAATGTAGTATTTTATGCATAGTTTTGATAAGTGTTCACCTTTTTCCAGATGAATCAATAGAGCAATTTCTCTTAAAACTCCCAAACTCCAGCTATTTGGAAATAGATATGTACTGCAAATGCTGTCATGCCATAGGGATTTGCCTTAGAAGAGGTGAAGCATTTGGTAATGAAGCAGGCACTATGAAGTTTATAACATTTTAAGCTTTTAAGAATGCAATATGTTTATTTTTCATACGTTGTAGAAGCGGTGGGTATGCACAGTGCATTGTAGTTACATTTATATATGAGATCCTGCTGCCCTTAAGTTCTTCAGTGTGCAGACCTCTGTCTAATGATTTTCTGTGCATGCCTATTACTAAACTCACTCTGGGTTTAGCTCTTGGGATTCTTCATAAATGTAGGTGAATAGCAGATGCAGATCTCAGACAGTCCTGTATTCTCTGTAGTGGATTTTAGCAAGGCATGCACTCTGTTATGAAACCTGGTCCTATTTTCCAATTTTTAAATTATTTAAAATAGGATCTGTTTCTGGTGATGCAAGTGGCCCAGACTTCTTTCCTACCTTCCCTTCCCTTGCTTATCTTCCTGCTCCATGAGTGCCTTCACCCCTCTTATCAATTCTTCCATGCCCCATAAAAGTGTCGGTAGGCCAGCGCAGGACCCCATGTCAAGCTGGGTTGCTGTGAACTTTCCAGTTTTCACGTGTTAGGTTACTTCTCTGTCACTGTAGTTCTCTTACATGGATTGCAGATATTTAAAGATGATTTTTTTTGGATTATAGTTAGAAAGCCTCAAAGCCTGTATTTTTAGCAAATGTTGTTGTTTGTACGTTTTTTTATTCTGACAATAAATGTGATTTTAATTTATTTCCTGTAATTTTAAGAAAGTGGTAGAAATTATGTAAATGCACTTTTTAGTAGTTTCAAGTGAAGTAGTTTCAATGTAGGTGTATGTATGTGTACATTTTTTCCATACATACAATTGAATGTGGAAAAAAATATTTTTCTAATGCTTCTGAATATATCTTGGTATGGTATGAGTTGGTGGGTTTTGCAGATCTTAATGAAGAAATAGCAGTTATAGGGTTAAAATATATATATTGTATAATCACATGAAAGCCAGCAAAGGTAAAGTAAAAAAAAAAAGAAAAAAACCACCTTGAAGTATATTATTTAGTGCTAGCCATTATGACAGCATTTATGAATTGTGTATTAAAAATTAAACACTTTTAAAACTTCCTTCATAAGTACCTACTCAAAGCTCTATTTAAATGATCTCCATGGTATTCACTGAGAATGTTTATTCGAAAGGGAAAAGGGGAGTTCAAATGTCTTCTCTATTTTTGTTTGCATAGATCATAAAGTATGTGGGAGCAGACTCTTGTGAATTTGGGGGCATTGCACAATGCCAGATACATCAGTGATAAACAATAACCTCTCTTTTTAATATTTTAGCCGAGCTGGGAGACTACAACCATTCAGAAAACTTGCCAGGCTACCTCTCAGACTATTCTTTCATCCCTAGCCAGCCTCAAGACTTTGAAAAAGAAATAGCAAAATTACATCAGCAGCACATGTAAGGATTTATAGCAGAAGATATTGACTGACTTTGTCAAATCCTGACTGCTGGTGCTGTGCTATTATGTAAAAAAATGAGTATTTTGTCTTAAAGGTTTCTGAGTTTTTTTGTTGTTTTCTTTTAAGAGTACGTTTAATGTGATTTTTTTTTTTGTAGATTGTCTGTATAGTAAATACCATTGATACTCTGCACAGATAGAATATCTATGACAGAATGACAGGGAAAATAAGTCAAAAAATTAAGATATTAAAGGTACACTGAAAACAGTATTTGTGTATATTACATAAGATACTAACTTAGCAGGATGTAATTTCTTTACGAGTTTTTTTCAGTCTTTGAGAACGCTTTGAGCATAAAGGCTTTGTTTTCATGGTGCTCTCACCAATAAACAAGAGTTACTTTAGAAATAACAAAGTCCTTTTCTTCAATATCTGTTCTTTTCTCTGTGCAAGTCTGTGACCTTTTACTAAAGAGGAAAAGGCAATGAAGCAATGGAAAATATTTTTTTTTCAGTGTGTAACATTGTGGTACTTTTTCAGTGATGATTCCTTGGTATTTTAGAACATAAGTGCTTTTTGTTACGGTTAAATGTAACAAAATGTAAGCTATATTTACAAAAACATTTGCTTAATTCGGGCATGTTGTTGGCTTTAGAAACTGCTGAATGTTAATTTATATTTCAGTCAATGGCTTAGCAAATTCTGTTAGGTAGGGTAAAGAAATTGTGATGAGTTGATGGTAATTTAAACTTTAAGGGTAAGCCTTGGAGAGAAATTGCTGTCACCAATAAAAAATGCAGGACTGCAAAAGTAATTTCCAGATTCTAGAGCTCCACAGACATTTAAATGGTACAGTGCATTAGATATAAAATGTGTGCGTTTGCAAGCTGCCTTGGGGGTTCTTGTCAGGACTTTGACTATGTGGAAGCACAAGGTTGTTTTCCTGTTAAAATTTTTGAATTACAGCGTGTTTATGGTGAGAAGGGAAATTCAGATTTCAGGGTGGGGGTAGAAGTAGCAAAACTAATGCAGATTTTCTGTTTGAGCTCACTAGGGAGCCTGATGTGGGAGGTTATGTTAGAATGTTTCTTCTGATTTAGCTTCTTTTTTCAGAGGGTTGTCTCCTGCAGAAGCAGAGTTCAATTATCTCAATACAGCACGTACCTTAGAACTTTATGGAGTTGAGTTGCACTATGCAAGGGTAAGTTTGGATGAACTAGTATTGTAATGTAAAAACGGATTCCTCTGAGATTTATGGAAAAATAAATATTTATTTTTAGTAAGACTTCCTGGCTGCTGCTTACAAGAGAAAAAAAAGAAAATAATGTTGTTTTACTAGGTGCCTAACTGTGATTTACCAATTTCAATAGCCACTGTTTCACTCTAGTGATGGTATTTCTTTCCTTAAATTTGGGCTTAGTTATATCTTTGTTATTCAGGTTGAGCCTTGTTGGCCTGAACGCCATGTTTTAAGTCTGTCAGCTTCAACAAATATTTAATTTGGTTCCAATTAGAACCAAATTATAAATCATTATATAATATGAACTGTTAATGTAAGGTGAGTGTACTATAATTGGATACAGCATCAGTTTTATCAGGTAAAGCAAGTAGCTCAAGGTCTTGACTCAAATGATCTTAACCTGTCAGTAGAGTGCTACCATTTCTGCAAAGCATCTGAATGTAATTTTTAGTAACTAAGACACCTCTGTTTTTTTTAAATATTCTTGTCCTACTCCCTAAGGCTAGAGGAACTTGCAGGAGAATTTGAAATGTACCCCACTTCACTGCTCTCTGTGTCCTGCTGTTGTTGCACACATATTGAGAGATCTATAGCAGGTGTTTGATTAAGAGTGCAAAGATATTTCAGGAAAAATGTGCTTTTTAAATATGCTTACAATATTGTTTGTTTTAGAATCTCATCTCTCTGTGTTCTGAGATTGCAATTTCCTTTCAGGTAGGAATTTAAGTTGCTGTTTGCTTTTAGTGTAGCAAACATCAAGCCAGTCTATTAGTGCTGTTATTTGTAATAAACTGCTAGAATACTCCATGTATTTCTTCGAAGTTGGTGGAACAGAGAACATCTAACTTAAGAAATTAAAATTCTGTGGTAGCTTATAAAGAACTTGCAGCAAACATTTGGGCTTGTCCTAAATAGGAATGAATAATTTAATTCTTTCTTATCTTATTAAAAAACATTTCCTTCCATGATAATTAAGATCTGTTTTACTATGGTATTTGTGTATTAAGAGAGAGAGAGATGAGAATGAATATATATGAGGTTTCAAAGATATTTTTATTGTTCTTCAAGTAATTTTCTCTTTTCTTTTAAAGGATCAGAGTAACAATGAAATAATGATTGGAGTGATGTCAGGTGGAATACTGATTTTTAAGAACAGAGTACGAATTAACACCTTTCAGTGGTAAGGACAGCTGTTTAAGCTAATGTTTTTGTTTGTTATTTCAAAACATATTTTTACCACTACCAGTGTCAATAAGCTTTAAAAAGGACTGAAACTTAGTTGTAGCATATCAAGTTGACATGATTTACCTCATGCTATGCTATGGGTAATTTTATGACGGAATTTTGTCCTGTTCTGTATACTGTGCTGTTAAATAAGTGTGGTGCGAATTATAATGAATTTTAATACATTTTTTCTTCAGGAGCTCGTAAGTGTACTTTGTGTTTAATTAACTATGTAGCCAGGTCCAGTGTTATGGTCTAGCTCACAGTCTTTAAAGAGACAACTGAACTTAAAAATATTACCTGTAGAGTGATTGCTCTTATCTGTTTTGTCACATATAAATTAATTGCACTGAATGTGTTAAATTTAATGTAGGTATGGCACTTGAGGATAACTGACGTGGAGCATTCAGGATATGGTCATCTTTTCATCCATAGATAACCATTTTCATGATAAGGGTCAAAAAGGTGCATTTACTGCAGAAAATGCTGTCGTTTATTTCTCCTCTTAACTAAAATAGTTTTTAGAGCTGTTCTGTAAACATGGAGTTATCATCATTAAATATGATACTCTAGTTACCAGTCATCTTAAGTTGGGATCCTGTTCTTACTTATTCATGTAAGAAGGGGAAAGATCCAAGAGAAATCCTGTTCTGCACTATAACTTCTATAGTGCTGTATGGAAGTGCTCTTATGTCACCTTCCCCAATGCTTTTTTTAGTTCCCTCAGAAGTAACCTTCCCTTGGTTTCCTTTGCCTGCTTGGAATCCACTTAGACAGCCTTACTACATATGTCGTTGAGTATGCTATAACAGCATTCTGAGTGGGCAAAGTCAGCCATATAAAATTATCATCATAGACGTTAGTCTACCAGGCACAAAAGCTGTTCGCTCTAGAAAAATGATGAAAAGTTCTGCGTTTTCATTTGCTACTGATTTTGCATTTTCATTTGCTACTGATATGTGTGCTTGGGCAATGCAGCTCTGGACTTTTCTAAAGTTCTTGGCTGGTCTGTCATCTTCATATAAACAGATTAAATTGATTACCACAACTGAAACTAGAAGAACTTTTCTCTGAATTCAAACTGATACAGGCAGTTGAAATCCTTGGGGTTTTGTTGGTTTTTGTTAGCACAGGGTAAGATCCATTACCTATAATCAGTGACATGCTTTCACTTAGTAGGTTCCCTTGCAGAGATTCAAGACGTTAATCACAGTCTTGATCTTTCCTGCAACCCAGTGAATTTCTAAGATATTCTTGTTTTCTGTGCTAAGCTTAGTCTGAAGTTTTGTTGTAGGATGTTACATATTCTGTGGTTTACCATGTTGGGAAACAGTGTGAATGGTCACATTTTAGTAGATTTTCGAAGAGAAAGAAAAAATAAAGCTATGACATAAGTGTTATCCACAGCCAGATACAATTGAACATGGTAAACATTTTGCCTGTAAGCGTTCAAAGAAAAGTAAGCCTGAGGCAATTACGGGGCATGTAAATTTTCAGTCTCCATGGGTAGTTGGGTAAATTAAAACTGGATTTTGCAATGATAAATCTGGAATTACTGTACTAGTCAGTCAGACCCGCCTTTATAATAGTGACACATTCTAAGAAATTTATCCTTCATCTGGTAAGAGTTTTGAAGTGTTAGAGCCATTTCTGGGTTAAGGCTGCTTTATAAATGCAATGCTGTAATAATCAGAAAGGTTTTAATTCAGGCTGCTTTTACTGCTGTTATTTTTGGGCAAACAGTAGTAGTAGAAATAGGTTCTATAAAACACACTGGTAAATTACTGAGTATGTACAATATAAGTCATAATTAAGCTACATGTCCATGCTGGAAGCTAAAGGTTTCTGTGAGCTCTGCTTCTTATTGTTTACATGCCAGGGATGTTGACCTAAATTCTTAGTTCGGTGTTTGTGTGTGTGTAATTACCTGAACAGTTCTTTGTATTCAGCCATATCAGCTGACATCAGGGATATTAATTTCTTCCTGTGAAGACTGTAGTACCAACATAATTGGTCTTTAAAAAACCACAATGAACAACTGCCTCCCCTCCTCCCCCCCCCCCCCCCCCCCCCAATTCGTCCTATTATGGGCTTGCTTTTGCTATGAGTAAGGATCTGAAATGTCAGTTCTCACAATATAGCTCAATAGTAGACCTATTACCTTTCCGTTTTATCCATAGTCATGCAGCTGCTCCAGTGACACTAGTACTGATACTTTTTCTTCTTGCTTCCACTTATTCTTGCTCTTGTGCAACTGGAGCTGTGTAATGTCCTCTCAGTGCTTTATGGCTATAGTGAATGTTTAGTTATCACTTTTCAGTACTCCTGAGCTGAGTTTTGAGACAAGCAAGAGGATAGACGTGCATGTATGTGGGAAGAAATAGAGGTTTAACTGTATTGCTCAGAGAAGAATCAAGTAAAATGTCTCTGCCCTCTCCCTCTTAATTTGGTATTATATCTAAATTGCATATTATAAACCTTATGATCGTGGGGAGAAATGAAACAGGAGGGAATGAGGCAAAACAAAGGAGACTGCCTTTTATCCAGTGTGTCCTAACTTGATATTCCTGTACTGTGGGTAATTCCTCTCTTTGCCAAACTGTGCTACCAGGCACAGCGCTCTGGGAATCCAGGAAGTAGATCTTGCCCTTGAAGACCAAAGGAGAAGAGCACTGAGTACCTCAACCTCTCCTTTGTTACTAGATCACTTGTTCAGCAGCGGAGACGCACTTTCCTTTGCCTCTCTTTTGCAGTCCGTGTAACCCTGGAAAGCTTTGTTGCTTTTCGCATGCGTTGCCAGTTGCGACTGCAGTTGCACTTTGGATTTCCTAGTTCTATCCCTGAATGTCTAGGTAGTACTTCTGTGTTCCTCCTTGGTCTTCTGATCCTGCTTCCACATCCTGTATGCTTTCGTTTGTGTTTGAGCTCAGTCAGCAGTTCTGAGATAATCCAAGTTGGCCTCCTCTCATGCTTGCTTGTTTTCTAGCACGTCAAGATTGTTCTGGATTGAGACGATTGTCCTTTAAGATTGGCCACCTCTCCTCAGTTCCTGTGCCCCAAAGGGCAGCTTCCAAGGGATTTTGCCTACCAGAGCTCTGAGCAAGCTGGAGTTCCTTCTCCTGAACTCCAGGGTGGTTAAGTCTGCTGCATCCCTCCTCACTTCCCTCAGGATATTTAGCTTCACCATCTCACAGCTGCTAGAGCCAAGTTTGTCTTTGACTGCTGAATCTGGACAGTCCTTCCCTGTTCGTGAGTTATGCTGCCAAGAGCATCCTTCCTAGCTGACCAGTCCAGAACCTGTGTCAAAGAAGTCTTGGTCGAGAAATTTGCTGGATCGCTTGTGTCCTGCCTTATCACTCTCCTGGCAAGGGTTGGGGTGGTAAAGTCCTTAGTGAGAACCAGGGCTTAATATCATGAGACTCCTTCCACATGTTTGAGTACAGTCCTCACTTTAGACTAGGACTTTTAAATATATCTTCATTTAAAAAGATACATCTTATGATTTAGGATGTCTGAGATGACTGGAGACTGGAAAATCATACCAGGAAAATACTATTGATGCCTACCTGTTCTTACACTTTTCCTTGGAGATGCACCGTTGCTGACAGTCAGAGAAAGGAAACATAAGCAGATATGCCTTTTGCTTTGGCCGATTATGGATATTCTTATTTAATACTAGCAGGGTATTAGCAGTGCATATGAACTCTCTCTTATCTGCTGTATTTTTTGAAAATAGCTGAGATTCAGCTTTGCTGAGTAATTTCTTTGTACTTGGAATGGTGACTCTTACGGGTTGAGTTAGACCTTATTGGCTAATGTTGCAAATGGTTTCAGGCTTAAAAGGCAGCTGACCTCGCTCTGCCCAAATTATGGGGTGAGATTAAAAAACTTTATGTATAGCTTTCATCCTTATTCTCCTTGCGTCTGTAAATCACCAAAGGCAGTGATTTCTTTAGCAGAAGAGGGGAAAAAAAGAAAAAGAGTAAAAGGTGGTAGAAAGTTTTTATAAATGGAATAATTTTGATTTATTTTCAGTTTTTTTCTTGGCATGCTAAACAACAATGATAATGTTGTAGAGTGTGTGCAGTTTAGTTTTTAGAAAAGGTATATATTAAAATGTTCTTTTAATCGTCCTGTACCCCAAAATTTTAGAAAATTAATCATAACATACTTCTGGTTAACTACAGTGTAATAAAACTTTTTTTCGGTTTTTCCACAGTCAGACTGCTATAATCACTAGTGTCTATCCCATCCAGCAAATTTAGGACCCATCCCTCATTATGCATAAGCAATTGTTTGTCACACGAGGTGCTAAGAAAATTGCCGCATTGCCAATGGAATAATGTGATTTCAGTAGATAAGTTATAACCCCCTTTATAGTTTCTAATCCTTGAGAAACTAACTTCAATAGCAACAATTTGTTAAGAATTGGAAAAAAACCCCAACAGGACAAAGTTATAGCTGCTGCTTTTTTTTTTTAAACTAATGGCAAAGCTAGGAAAGAAAAAAGAAATGGGAAAAGATTTAAATAAGCATAATTTAAAGGCTAATATTCACAGACTCCCTTTATGTTATTGGAGATAGAAACTTTCTCAACAAATTAGGACATCTGAGTTAGATTTCTGCTCTGAATAATCCCCTGGAGAAAAATGTCCCAATTTGATTTAGCTAAGAAGAAAATTTCTATATACAGATATCTAACTTAGGTGTCTGTTAATGTTTTGCTTCTCTTCCTTTCTAGCCTAGAGGGGTTTTTATTCAACAAGGTGATTAATATGCAAGTAGTAATTCCAGTCACTACTGAGGTCCCTGTATATTCTTCATGAATAAGTTTATCTCAAAAGTCGTAGCACTATCTTCACTGACCTTCTTGTTTTGTTTTCTTGGTTTTGGGTTTATTGTATGTTTTGGGGTTTTTTTCTTTCTTTCTTTTGTAGCTTTCCCAAGCCAATATAGTAACTTGAAGTACAGGGACCATCAGAGGCAACAGTTCAGATTAGTAAGGGTGCTCTGTGTAAACATGCTGTGTAAAATGTTGATTGTAACCCAGGAAGAGTTTGCTGTTTAATTTCCCACAAGTTAACTCTGTGATCTTTGAGTTTCATGAGAATTGTCAGCAAAATCTTTTTTGAGTGAGATGGCATTTGAATTTAGTGTTCTATGGTTTGCAGTATTGTATCTGTTGTTCCTTTTCAAAGTCACAGAAGTTACTGGGGTTTTTTTCTTGTTAAAATTGTAACCTTGCTTTTATTCTTGACCAAAATAATACTCCTGTATATTTAGTAAAGGATGTGCACTATCCTAGTATTGCATTTCTTTGAAAAATTATATAATTAGATTGTGATGGAAATATGGCCTGTCTCTTCCCATTTAGCATAACTAGCATTGTAGTCACCATCCAAAATTGTCTGGAATTACTGTCAGCATCTCGTATGTTTATAGATAACCTGCAAGATGAAAAGATCGGTAGGCTGATTTTTCCCTATCGTGATATTTTAAATGTTTTTTCCTCCTCATGGTGTGATAATTTTTGTTTTGTTTTGTTTTTTAACTTTATAAATACCAAGATCACAAGTCCTTATCCCCATGTTTATATCTTGTCTAGCTATTTTGCTAAAACAAGTTCTGGTTATATTTTAAAGACATGTAATAACATAGAGGAAGAATGTCTTTCAGGAATAAGGTGAAGTTCAATGTATGTTTTCGTATTCTAAGGGATAATGAAAGCAGTTGCACAAAAGAGAACATCTGGTTGGAATGACCTGGGGATAGAATAGCTCTTTGGACTTTGGAACTGGGAAAAGATACTTAAATTAGCAACTGCTTTGGGTTTAGGATGGAAACAAATGAATTTGATAGATAACATAAATATATGGCTCATAAATTTCAAATTATACAAGCAATTTTATATAATCTTTGACATCTTGTTTTTTGTCTATGGAAATTTCATGGAAATGAAGTGAAATCTGTTCTCTCTAGAAAGTATATTTTATGTAGGTTTCTTTAAGCCTTTAACCACGATTCAGTATACTAAATGTTTAAATATTGTGATTTTATTTTTCATTTAGGTTGAAGATCGTAAAAATTTCTTTTAAATGCAAACAGTTTTTTATTCAACTTAGGAAAGAATTGGTGAGTACTGTTTTAAATATTATCTCAAAAAATGAGAGCAATGAAATTTCTCCATACTGCATGTCTGCATTATACTGGCTGATATTATTTTGATTCTTGCCTTTATCTGCAATTAAAAGTCCAGTTTCATCAACATTCTGACTGTTTCATTTCTGAAATGGGCCATTATAATGCTTTATAAGACCTTTTTTCATTTGATTTGCCTTATACTTTAGACACATTTAGTTTTACATTTATATGCAGGAAATGTAACTTGCTGATATAAGACGAATGTTGAAAAGGTTGAAAGTAAGTCAATACTAAATTTAAATTTCAGAATAAACCAAATTAAAATTAAAGGTAATGCTTAATGCTGCTTCAGTTGTATATGTGCTTGTAAGTAAATGTTTGATTAAAAAATGCTGATTTTTGTTATTCAGATTTAGTAATACAAGTTGGCTTTATTACTTATATTTAAACAGAAGAGATAAGAATGTCCTTGCAGTTTTAAATTACATATGGTAATTTTTTATGCGTACTTCTAAATTTGTTGGGGAAAAAGTTGAAGCTTTCTGTGAAGAATGTGTATGTTTCACTGTTTGTGGTGTGTGTTTGCTACCCTGTGAAGCACCACAGGACCACTGTGTGTTTAATTCAGCAAGAAATGGATTGTTCAATGCCTCCAAGAGATTAGTCTAAACCCATCACAGATATATCACTGGGGAAGATGGAGGAATTAATTAAAAATATGACTATGTGATTAACTCATCAGATTAGTTAAAAGGTCTTGTGCAGTTCTTGCAACTGAAAGGATTTGAAAACCTGAAATGGAAAGCTACTGACCACATAAAAAAGGGATTCTAGGGAGAAATGCATCCTGAGGACTATAGGACTATTCCAGATATAGGGACAATATGGTTGAACAAGAAAAAATATAAGGAGGAAAAACACCTGTTACATCAGATCAGGCCAATGGCTGGTGACTAGTACTAGGACTGAAAAAAGGAGTCAAACTGTGTATCTTAAAAGCAGATCCTTTAAAATGAGGCCCAGGAGTTTGCAGTTTTCACAAATGGAACTACATGACCACATGCAGACACTTCGTTGTGTATTAGTTGACAGAAGTTTAACCTGCGTGCTTGGAGCAGCATGAGTAGCTATCAGTTCAGAAGTAGGATAATGGGAGTTAGAGGATTTTGGAGTCATTATGTGTAGAAAGAAATGAACTTTGGCTATTATGTGAAACAAATAGGAGTATCTGTCAACATGAGCAGACACCATGCAATGTGAGCAGAAAAATGGTTGTGGTTAAAAAGGGGGGGGGAGCATATTGTGGTGACACAGGTAGTTTTTAATATCCTGCAGGAGCTGTAGGTTAGTTCTCAAAGGCAAACTGATTTCTGGCAGCCCAGAGGTCAAATTTTGTCTTGATACTAGTGTGAGTAACTTCCATTACAGTTGCAGAAATGTTTGTTGTATTTAGATCTGAGATGAGAATTTGGTTTTTTATTTGGAATTCAGAAATTATGAACTGCAGTTGTTTTCTAAATCAGAACCTGAGAAAAAGCTATAGTAGCAAAGTTCAGGACCTTGAAGATTGAGATACCTGGATATAAAACTGGATTGGGTACTGTACTTGAGTGTTTTCTCTGTTTTCTGCAGAAAAGAAATCTGCATATAATTGAAGGTAATATAAAGACAGCTTTCTCATCTTGTTTTTTCTGTTGCTTCTCAATACTCTGCATATTGTTGCTCACACCAGAATGTCATATATATAACTAATGTAATTTCTTTTCTGAAAGAAGCCAACAAATTAAAAAGCCTTGTACTGTTTTCCTTTAAACTCTAAGTATCAGATGAAAACTGGCAAGAACTTAATTTTCATTCATTCCAAGTCATGAATATCTTAAGATCAAAGCTCAGATTTGGCTTCCAAAGAAGGCATACTTAAACTAATTTTCTAATCAAACCTAATATTAAAATTGTTATTTCCAGAGTTACTTTCCCTGAGTAGACTTGTAGGATAAGATTCGTCTCACCTATTTTCAGCTTCAGTTAGGTTAACAGAACATATTTTCAGTTTCATGGTAATTAGCTAACTAAAGCTAATCATTAGACTTCCTCTATAGTAACCAGACACATGCAAAGTGTGAAACATCTTGCATGCATTGGAAGTACGTTTTAGGATGGATTAAGTTGCTCTCTGGTGGTATGTGCTTACTTTTGCTTTCACTCCCATTAACAATAAAGGGAGCCTAAATGGCTCTTTTTAGGCAGCAGAAACTAGGTGAAGTGACTCAGTGATTGCACATTTGGTATGTAAAATACCTCTGGTCTAGCACTTTGAGTGTTTGTTTTAAAAGCACCGATTTATGATATGGCAGTGAAAACACATTCATTGTGTACTGAAGATGTGTTTCAACATTGTGTGTAAATTGTACAGCTGAGTAACCATATTTATTCGGATGCAAAGCTGAGATGCTATAGGATATTACATTAGTGGACTTGGGAGGGGAATTTTCCAGTATTTTTATTTTTTCCAAACTGGGCTACATATGCTTTTAAGTAGTCCTAAACAGATATTTTTCAAATACTGCTAATGCGTGTTGAGAGCTTTTAATGGCAACTGTCCTCAAAAGTGCAACTCCCTTATCTTTTAATCACCTATTAAATTTATTCCCTGACTTGGCATTGCTTAGAGGCATCAACATAAGTAAAGAATTATTTGTCTGCTTTTAATAGATTATATCGGTGTTTAAATAAATCACTTAAAGGAAGTCAGATGAAGCAGTTTAATGTCAAAGTCATTTTCCACTGGTAGTGTAATATAATCTTGAATGGAAGCTTGTTGTGTATTTTCACAATTATATAACTGGAGCACGCATCCACTGGAGTAGATTTTCTTTTCATTGTTTCTTTATGATTTTGTGGTGGGAAAAGAATGTTATATGTATGACTTCTTCATCTGACATAAGAAGCCCCCTGAGCCATAACTTCAATGGCAGTTTTTTCACCATATTTTTGTTTATCCTGCCTGTTCCATATGCTGCTTCCCTTACATGCTTTGAAGCTGTTTGAGAATAATTCAGTAGTTTCATTTTTCTAGATGTTTCTCTAAGCTTCTTTTTTTTAGTTAGTTAGTTGCACCCTTGGCTGTTGTAATGTCACTAGTCAGCATCAAACTCTTAATGCTGTCCAGCATACTTTACTGGTCTTGATTCTTTGACAGCCAAATAAGTTGTTCAGCATGTTCTTTTGCTCTTTTAGAGCCCAGATGTCCACTGAAAAATTACTTGAGTCTGTAACAAAACAATATCATAGGTTTTGCCCATGACCAACACCTTTTATAACGTCCATGGTACTTCAGCCAAAAGCACGCAAAATAACAGGACAGTTGTTCTGCAGCCTATGAGAATGTTTTTATAGCACAAGGCTCCAGGAAGATGCTGAATGCTCTGATGCTATGGTTTCAGTGAGTGGCCAAAATGATTTTTTTATTTTGTTTTTTAATTATAGGTTATGTATCTGAAGTCTGTGCTTTGAATTTTTTCTTCATACTGACCTTTAGAAAGAACTGAGGCTAGAATCACAAGGTGATATGTGGGCTTATCTGCCCAAGTACATATTTGATCTTAAGTAACACTGGCATTCATTAGATGCCTAGCTGATTGTTGCCTAATTCTGTCAAAGTTTCTGCCATTGGGTTTTTGCGTGAAGAGCAGATACTGTTGGCACCATCTGTGTTGCATTTAAGCTTCCACAGGACTTTTGTCCGCTATTTGTGGAATATCTTGAGTCTCTGGAGCATCTGCTGCTTATGAAGCGTAAGTCTTTGTCTCTCTCGGACATGAGGGTAGGCAATTTTTGCTTTGTTCTGGGATTCTTCTTTGTTTAGACAAAGTGAAAGAGACCCACTAGAGAAGAATTTTTTCCACCCAGTTTCTCTCCTGAGCAGTGAGACATCTGCTCCGAAGTCCCTATTTGAAATCAGGCAAAGGTAGGTTTGAATGAATGTCCCCACCCAAGGTGCACGTTCAAGGGATGAGCTGTTGTATGTGAGAGAGGCACCAATATCCGTTCTGCTTTTTTTGTCCTTTTATTAAAAGGAACCACAAGCATGACTTAGACTTTACTTTGCCCTATCCCTCCAGTGTTTCTTCTTGGATTCTATAGGTAGGCTGCCACATGGTGTACATTTGTAAGGTTATGATTTAAATTAACTTTACATGGTGGTATTTGGCTTACCTGTAGTTTCACACTTGGGGCCCTGAGCCTCATCACCAATATTGCATTCCAGCTGCTTCACTCTTTTCTCCCTCTGTAGCAAGCAGACTGTTTTCATCTCTCTAATAGGAACCATGGACACAATTAGCAAGATAGCTGGATTCTGCTCTGAAATTACTGTGACTCCCTGAGGTAGTCTTCTAACACTGTTTCAACAGACATAAAACCCTGAAATACCTGTATGTCATTGTCATACCATAGAGCATTCAGCATCTTCCTGGAGCCTTGTGCTATAAAAACATTCTCATAGGCTGCAGTACAACTGTCCTGTTATTTTGCGTGCTTTTGGCTGAAGTACCATGGACGTTATAAATGTTGCCTTGGGGTCTTAAGATGAGCCCACGTTGATTCAAGCCTACTATTTTCAGGGAAAACAGGGGCAATCTTATTATTCTAAATCTAGCTACCAGAACCAGGGCTTGCCCCCCAGAATCATCAGCAAAGATGAATTTCAATTGCCCAGCTTATGTTTGGATATTACAGAACCTGCAAGGGTGGATATGAAAAGGATGGGTGCACTTAGGAGCTAATATCTTACAGTTTTCTTTACCTTAAAGATTGATTCCTAGCTGTAATTGAGATGAAGGGTAGGGTTTGAGAATCAGTTCTCTCTGCACTGCAATGAACGCCTTAAAAGCTATGAATAGAACTATTGTTAAGCTACCTTTAAAGCTCTAACACACCAAGTTCCTGTGAAAGTGCTGTTTCGCATGACAATTAAGCTGATCTAGCTGCAGCTCCTTCTCATCATGCGATACCGATACCGGCTCCTCCTTCATGCTTCATGCCTGATCTAGTGATCAGATGGTGGCATGAGAATCAGATCTGCTCATTCTCTGGAATACAAACTAGGGGGAAAAAGCAGGATATTCACCCCCCCCTAGTTATAATGCTTTGAATAACATGAAAATGCGTGATCATCAGCTCATATAACATGAAATTCTCTTTTCCAACAGTGTAAAAGGCTGACAGAGCATTAAAATTTGCTACGTCATGAGAGCTTTTTGTTGGAATCTAAAATCTCAGCTCGTTTGTCCTTTACTGGATCTAGATGAGGCAGTCCATAATTTTATGTAGTTGCTGTCTTGCAGAATAGTAATGTATCTTGTTTATATTATTGTACATTTACATTGTTGATAAAGCCTTTTTTAACTCAGTAGGTAATGGATTTAATTTCTGTTACCTTGTTAGTGACTTTTAATTTTTAAGTACTTCTGTTCTGTCTAGAAAATACAGGGAACAGTTGGCAATACTTGGAAATTAAGAAAAGAGGTAGAAGTAATTTTTGTAAATTGAAGTAAAATGTCAGGTTTTAGTTTCTTGCATATAATGTCTTGAATTTCATCAATAGGTACTCAGAATTTGCTGTTTACTTTTAAAATCAATTTTATTCTTTACTTTAAATTCATCATGTGGCTTAAAGTACAGTGTGGATCTTAGCCCTTAGTCACAACAACTTCCCAAATACATCACTGGAGGAAGAGTTGCAGGTCTATGCCTTGGTATCTCAGCAGTTCTAAAGATGAGCAGGCCAGCAAAAGCTTAATTTGGAAAAGGAGTTTACTGCTAAGTGAAAACAGTTAAGGTGTGCTAAATGTTTTGGAGGATTTAGTACTGTGAAGAGAAAGCAAAGTGCTGATTGTATTTTCTGAGCTACAAAGGCTGTAATCAAGCTCCCTCAACAGGCAGAATAACTTAGCTTGCTTTGCAATTTTTCTTCTTTCCTTTACCAGGAACCTAATTAATCATTTAGAAGTAGGCACATCAGTTGCTCTTGAGATCAATATCTGTTCCCAATCTCTAATTGGCATGTGTGCATGACAATTCCTTGTCTTAACAGTAGTAGTCTTGAAACAGGGAGGCATGTTGCCTTTGAGTTCTCAAATCACAGAAATTTTTTTTATGTAGTTTGGGTCCTACCTTTTGGGACCATTTTTCCCATCTAGACTTGTTTCAGTATCACTAAACAGACTGTTAACCTTTGAGCAGGCTCATTTAAAAAAAAAAAAATCCTTTAAAGAAATCTTAGAGGTATTTTAAAAGGGTTTATAATACATAAAGTTAATGTAAAATTAGAGAACCACTTCAAAAAGCATAATTTTTTAAAAAAATCCAAAGCTAACAATATTTATCTTAATTTCAAAAGTAACTTGGAATAATTTTTATCTGAAATAATTTTTTTCTCATTTTTAGCATGAATCTAGAGAAACATTACTGGGATTCAATATGGTGAATTACAGAGCATGTAAGAATCTGTGGAAAGCTTGTGTTGAACATCACACATTCTTCCGTTTGGACAGACCGCTCCCCCCTCAGAAGAACTTTTTTGCACATTATTTCACTTTGGGTTCCAAGTTCCGGTACTGGTAAGTGCTGTTTTGATATAGATGGGAAAGAACATAAGAGAACAGGCAACTCATCAATAAACAAGGAATTATTTAGAATCTATATTATATTAAAAGGTGCCATAATTCAAGTAGCTCTTGAGTCCTGCAAGTGTTCCCCAAGGGACCTGTTGGCCTAAGTTTCAAATGTCAGTAATTTTCTAGGATAGCTTGAATATATAATTATTGTATTATTAGTGGTTGTTATCAAGCTAGTACTCTGACATTGTCTCACAGGCTGCTTTTCTTCGCCTGCTTACCTGCTGGGTGGTGTTTATCTTAAAAGTTGTCTCAGAACTTCAAGGTCTTTGACCTGGTGTTTTTGAAAACTGATGGATCTCAGATCTTGTGTGCAGCCACAGCAACAAAACAGACCTAAATAAAGATCAAATAGAAATCAGTGAAAAGAAGCTTGTACAAGTAAAGCCCACTTAAGCTAGATTCATACAAATAAGAACTAGGTGAAGACAAAAAGACATACATGTTCTGCACCAAAACCAGAAGTTTAGAAAATAAGGATGACATTAAGTCCATAACTTTTAAGGATGAACTTAACATAATAGGCAAAAAGCTTGGAGGTGCAAAGACTGACTGTGGAATAGCTATAATCCCCAAGTATAATTTCTATTCTAACGATAGAGTGGGTGGTGTTGCTTTTTAGTGTTTTATGCTTTTTATATATATATATTAAAAAAAATAAAATCTCAGTTCAGTAACTGAGTTAACTCTCTGCAAGTAATGCAGAATGCCGATGGTTTAAATTGTGCCTGAAGTAGAGAATAATGGAGCTACTACTAATCATCCATCTAGAATGGCAACAGTGTCTGTGATGTACAAAGGGAGATGATGAAAAGCTAGAAAACACAATAACAGACTATTTCTGTTACACTTGTGAATTGCATAAATGTATAAAGAGGAAAATAATTCAGTGGCTAAATTTCTATACCATCTGGTTTTTTGACCAGCATTCACAGCACCCATTTGAGAAACAGCATTCTGTGATCCTGAACAGTGTTTGAGACTTGGTTCAATGTTGCTGTAGTGAATTTGGGAGAGCTTTTTCATTTCTGTAAAGATTTTGAATTTGAATCATTGTGGTTACTATTACAGAATAGCTCTTTGATGATGACATTCAACTTATGTTAATGTAAGATGAAAAGGGAAACTGCATAAAAATGAAGAAGGTCATTAAAGTTAATGAAGCAGCCAAAAGGCTAGAATTTCTGCAAGTAGTTTGAGAGATTGTTTAGAGGCAGCATAATAGTAGTAACATGGCACACAAGGAGAGGTTAAGGGCACTGGGCTGGTTTAATCTGGTGAAGAGGAAGCTAAGGGGGAATTCGGTAACAAGCCTAAAACTACTTCAAGGGCAGTGTCAGAAATGATGGAGCCAAACTTGTGCTGGTAATGGCAGGTGACAGAACAAGGGTTAATTAACAGCCACAGATTTCACCTTGAAGATTCTAGCTGGAGATTAGGAAAAGTTTTGGGGTTTTTTTGGTTTTCTAGGAGGACAGTGCATTACTGGAACAAGTTAACCAGAGAGGTTGTGGGATCTCTATTTTTGGAGGCTTTCAAAACTTGGCTAGACAAAGCCATGGCCAGACATGACCTAGTGTTAGCAGGAGATTGGACTAGAGACTTCTAGCCAACATTTCTATGATTAAAACAAACTAATAAAATACTAAACTGCCAGAGCTAGACAGAATTATCTTGAGTTCTGAAAGAAATCAGAGACATGAAATTGTTGTACTATTAAATGTGTTACATAATCTATTATTTCCACTGGACTAAAAGATTCTAATGCAGCAAATCTTAAAATGAGGTTGTTGATTTTGTTTTTTTTTAAAAACAAAAAAAACAAAAAAAACCAAAAAACCAAAACTTCCAGGAGGGATCAAGAAGACTAGTGATGAAAAAATCTGACTTCTGTACACTGTCCTTAGATTTTCAAAGTGGTTCTAATAGTATTCCTCACCAGATAAAGAAGTTAACTGCCAAAACATGAAGAGTTTTATTGTATACTAGCAGCTGTTTAAACCAGATGGGAAATGTCCCTTCTTCACAACAAAGGGAAGTTACCACTGAAGTGATACACTTTTTTTAGGAAAAGCTGAAGTTGACTGCAGAAAGTTGCGGTGGTATGTCGCAATGAGGAGTGAGTAGGCAATAAAATGGTAGATCAAGTTCAGTGTCCAAAAATGCAAAGTAATCTACACAAGGAGAAAAAAGGGGAGGAACATCAATTATAAATAAGCTATTCCTGTCTTGGAGCTTTGTATTTCTCTGAAAACATTAAATCAATTGTTAGTAGCAGTTAGAGAAAGGTAAATACAATGTTAGAGTTATTGAAAAGGAATAGAGGAAAACATAGTCAGCTTACTGCTTGTCAGAGTTAAAAATTTATAACCCCAGGAAGTTAACAGGCAGCAGGTTTGAAAAGAGAGATTTCTGGAATTGCAGCATGGCAGAGGTTGGAAGGCAGCTCTGGACACTGTGTCTAGTCCAATGCCCTGTTCAGACAGGGTCCACTATAGCAGGTTGCCTAGGACCATGTTCAGCCAGGTTTTGAATGTCTCCAAGGATGGAAACTCCACACCATCTCTGAACAACCTGATCCAGTGTTTGACCACTTTCACAGTAAGAAAGGTTTTTTTGTTTTGTGGGGTTTTTGTTTAAGTAGGTTATCTCATATTTTAGTTTGTGCCCGTTGTCTTTTGTCCTGTCTCTGGGCTCCCTTGGGAAGAGTCTGGCTTTAGTTTTTACTTACCCCTTCAGGCATTTGTACACACTCATTTGATCCTCCGAGCTTTCTCTTCCTGAGGCTGAACAGTCCCAGCTCTTTCAGCCTCTCCTCATATGTCAGATGTTCCGGACGCTTAATTGTCTTTGTGGCCCTTTGCTTGACTTCAGGGACCTTGGAACTCAACACAGCACTCCAGATGTGGTCTCACCAGCGTTGAGTAAACCTGCTTTCCAGCCAGCTGGCACTCAGCCTGTGCATGGGGTTATTTCTCCCCAGGTGTGGGTCTCTGCAAGCGCACACTTGCAGAGCTACGATCTTATTGGCATCACGGACATGTTGTGGGATAGCTCCCATGACGAGTGTTGGAATGGAAGGATGCAGGCTCTTTAGGAAGGACAGACAGGGGAGACAAGGAGGCAGTGTTGGCCTCCATGTCAATGAACAGCTGGAGTGCATGGAGCCCCCCCCTGGGGATGGATGAGGACCGGACCGAGAGCCTGTGGGTCAGGAATAAAGCGAAGGCAGGGACAGGTGACATTATAGTGGGGGTCTACTACAGGCCATCTGACCAGGAAGACCTGGTTACCTGGGTCATGGAGAAGGCTAAGGTACTCAACGACTTTTTTGCCTCGGTTCTCGCCAGCAAGTGCTCCAGCCACACTGCCCAAGTTGCAGAAGGCAGAGGCAGGGACTGGGAGAATGAAGAACCGCCCACTGTAGATGATCAGGTTCGAGACCATCTAAGGTACCTGAAGGTGCACAAGTCCATGGGACCTGATGAGATGCATCCACAGGTCCTGAGGGAACTGGCAGATGAAGTGACTAAGCCACTATTGATCATATCTGAGAAGTTGTGGCAGTCTGGGGAAGTTCCCGCTGACTGGAAAAGGAGAAACATAAACCCCATTTTTAAAAACAGAAAAAAACAAGACCCGGGGAACTACAGGCCAGTCAGTCTCACTTCTGTGCCCAGCAAGATCATGGAGCAGATCTTCCTGGAAACTGTGCTAGGGCACATGGAAAATAGGGAGGTGATTGGTGACAGTCAACATGGATTCACTAAGGGCAAATCATGCCTGACAAATCTGGTGGCCTTCTACGACGGGGTTACAGTGTTGGTGGATGAGGGAAGAGCAACGAACGTCATCTACCTGGGTTTGTGCAAAGCATTTGACATTGTCCCGCATGACATCCTTGTCTCTAAATTGGGGAGACATGGATTTGATGGATGGACCACTCAGTGGATAAGGAATCGGCTGGATGGTCATGCTCAAAGATTGGCAGTCAACGGCTCGATGTCCAAGTGGAGACCAGTGATGAGTGGCATTCCTCAGGTGTCGGTATTGGGACCAGTGCTGTTTAACATCTTTGTCGGTGGCACGGACAGTGGGATTGAGTGCACCCTCTGCAAGTCTGCCGACAACACCAAGCTGTGTGGTGCGGTCGACACGCTGGAGGGAAGGATCCCATCCAGAGGACCTTGACAGGCTTGAGAGGTGGGCCCATGCAATCCTCATGAAGTTGAACAAGGTCAAGTGCAAGGTCCTGCACATGGGTCAGGGCAATCCCAAACAGGGTGGGCAATGAGAGGATTGAGAGCAGCCCTGCAGAGAAGGACTTGGGGTATTAGTGGATGAAAAATTGAATACAAGCCAGCAACGTGCACTTGCAGCCCAGGAAGCCAATATCATTCTGGGCTGCATCAAAAGAAGTGTGACCAGCAGTTTGAGGGAGGTGATTCTCCCCCTCTACTCCACTCTCATGAGACCCCACCTGGAGTACTGCGTTCAGCTCTGGGCCCCCTGACATAAGAAGGACATGGACCTGCTGGAGTGAGTCCAGAGGAGGGCCACAAAGACGACCAGGTGTCTGGAGCACCTCTCCTATGAAGACAGGCTGAGAAGCCTGAGATTGTTCAGCCTGGAGAAGAGAAGGCTCTGGGGAGACCTTATGGCAGTCTTCAAGTACCCGAAGGGGGCCTACAAGAAAGCTGGAGAGGGACTTTTTACAAGGGCATGTAGAGATAGGATGAGGGGTAATGGTTTTAAACTGAAAGGGGGTAGATTTAGATTAGGTGTAAGGAAGAAGCTCTTCACTGTGAGGGTGGTGAGACACTGGAACAGGTTGCCCAGAGTAGTTGTGGATGCCCCATTCCTGGAAGTGTTCAAGGCCAGGCCGGATGGGGCTTTGAGCGACCTGGTCTGGTGGAAAGTATCCCTGCCCATGGCAGGGGGTTTGGAACTAGATGATCTTTAAGGTCCCTTCCAACCTAAACCATTCTATGATCCTATGAATTTAATGAGATTCCAGTTGTCCCATTTCTCCAGCCTTCACGCACCCAGTAGTTCTGTAATATGAATGTGAAAATAGCTAATTATTCTTTGATTTCAGTGTAAATGTCCCTGTAAGGGACAGAAAAGAGCAGAGTTTATAGTATCAGTATCCTCTGACTCTCTGCCTTGATCTGAATTTATAAATGGGGAAGTGGCTTCAAGAGGGAGATTTGCTGGTATCTTGCCACCAATTCCTAACTGCTGATAGACAGTCAAAATTCTATTTTTCTTCTAAAACAGAAATTATGAAATATTATAAAGGATCTTTGATTTGACACAAGACATCTGGTCTACATGAAAAGTCAGCAAGTTCCAAGATCTAATCTTGGGTTTGACAACTTGCATAGAATAATACAATCCTGATGTGCTTATTATCTGATTTTTTCATGATATTTTACTGAACTAAGTAGCGACTAAGTTATTAGCAATTCAGGGAATAGTTTAGGAGGAGCTGCTGTAACTTTTGATTTTGGCTATACCAGGAAAGATTATACTGTTAAGTGTTATCCAAGAAGAAAAAGGAAGAGAAGAGAAAGGTTTATGTTATGCCTAAAATTAATTGGTCTTTGTTACAGTTAGACCTACGCTTCCACCAAGTGCTTTCTAAAGTTACACTGTACTGAAGCTAGCATAGTTGTTTGAGCATGGCTGGAAATAGAATTTAGGGTTTCTTGTTGAGATGATTCAATTTTAAGCAAGAAATTGTTATCCTGAGTTTGTTGCATTTAGTGGTTTTGTTTTGTTTTGTTTTCCAGTGGGAGAACAGAGGTCCAGTCTGTGCAGTATGGTAAAGAAAGAGCAAACAAAGACAGAGTATTTGCAAGGTAAGCAACTTACGTTTGTACAAGATCAGTAATTTTTCTGTTTGTATCTTTTTAGATGTTACGGGATTATTGTTTTCTGTTTGCAAAAATGTCGACGATTGCTGGTGGCTTGACTTAACCATATTAAGGAGTTTAATTTTGATGTGGATGGGTGTCTCTTTGCGGCAGCCAGAAATGGGGGAGAATCTTATGACAGAAAAGTTAATAAGGCTATTCTTTAATATTTTCTCCTTTATTTTCAGAATTCAGAATAGCCTTCAAACTGTGGTTTGTTGTGACAGGTACTAGCCCTTTTTGTGCTGTCTTTATTGCAAAGAATGGTCTCTTTAACTATTTATATTATATAGATATATATAACTATATATTTAACTATATATAAAACATTGAGTTAATGGGTGTGTTTTATCCCTGGTAACAACCTACAACTGTACACATATGTTTCCTCTAGAATAAGGTACTGTGTCTTACTTGGTAAGAACAGCTTTATCACTATAGTCCCAATGAGGTATTTTACTATGGGAGCGAGCTGCTTCTGAAGGTATTCTGTCACAGAGTAGTTGGCTAATCACAGAATCTATTACTTAATTCTGTTTCAGACTCCTGAGGGGTTTAGTGATTACAAGAAAACAGTCAAGACATAGATTTAGTTCTTCATTCAGAAATTATGATACAGTATTCAAAAGTAGAAGTGCTGCTACATCTATTTGGCAGTGTGCTCTGATCATTAAAAGAAAAAATGCTTATGGGGAGGGAGCATGCTCTGTGCTTTTTTTATGCTTACTGACATGGGGAATGTCTTTTAGCATTAGTTATCCATTAACAAACTCTGGAGTTTAAATTTATGCTTGCAGACTTTTAGTAACAAGCCCAGCAACCTTTCTCAAGTACCTGCAAACACTGTTTTTCAGAGCATTGGTGAATTCTGCCTTGATTTCCACCCCCACCCCCAACCCCCCCCCCCTTCTTTCCCCCTGTGCAATATAATATAATTTGAGTTTTTAGCTGGGCACACCATAGATACACAGCTCCATATTAGTAGGATTTGGGGGCAGAAGTGCTGCGACATGTTTGTTCAACAGGTAGATTTTATAAGACCAATTTGTTCTGTGTGCTGTAGAATTATTTTTTACTCTAATTTACTTTGGGAGTCGGGTTAGATTTTTACTTGGGGTGACTTTTTTAATACTCAGAAGACTCAACACTGTGACAACTGAGTTTTATTTATTTAAATGACAGTTATGAATCAGTTAAAAACTCTTTTTCTTGTTGCAGTGTGAACTTGGCAATTTCCCACAAGTAAGTAGGGTGGAGGAGAGCCAATACTTGGTTTTGAGGAGTATATTTATCGTTTTAGAAACTCTTATTCAGTAGATGGCACTCTTCCCTTTGTGTCAAAACTGAACAGTTGGTGCTGGGGTCACTTGTATTTTGTAATACGTGTTCTGGATAAAATTGGAAGTCATGGCTAGAACTGCTCTGATGTTTTCTCAAGTCTTTTTGGCTTTTTTTAGTTAATAAAATGCTTGGCTCTTCTGTCCTCAGTAATTTTATTTTCCACTGTTGCTTTTAGATTAAGGAATACAGCATTCATCCTCACCTTTTGAGTTGTTTAGTAATGTTGATGACTGTCTGGGGCATATATGTGGACCTCAGTGAACTGAAATTAATGATGTATTGTAACAAATACACCTTGAAAGGCTTTTAATAGATCATCTGCTTCTTTCTCTGTCTTCTACATCACAGTGTGCAATTAATGCATTTTCAATTTTAAAGACTTTTACTATTTTCAAGGGTGAAAAAACTTGAAATACAAGACATTTCTGGAACATCATGTGATTCAAGAAGCTTAATCTAAGAACATTATCTTTAATTCTTTGTCTTATAAACATTTACATTTGAAGTTGAAATACTGAGTAGATGTTAGCCCTTTTGTATTCATGCAGAGGATAAATTTTGCTTTTTAAGGTTTTCCAGGTATAATGTGGGTTTTTCTTGTTTTTATTTTTTTCCTGGAACATGCCTTTCTTTTCCTCAGCGGGTCTTTCTTGGACAAAGTCATTGTGTTGTTGAACAGCATGTTAAGCTGTCAAGCAGTGGGCTTGTTTCAGTTGCTTTTGAAAGTTCTGCTAGGTATTGGTTGCCTTTTGCTGTGAAACCAGGAGTGTGCTAGCATTGCAGTCAGGTCTTTCTTGAGAATTAAATGGACACATAAAAAAATTTAAATAATTACTGTTGCTTTTATTATTACCACATCAGAAGATTTATTCAAGATCAGTTTTTTTTAAAAAAAGGTGTTTTCAGGTTTTTATTCTAGAGCTATCCAGATTTACACTCTGTTTTCTTATCAATATCTAACTAGAAGCTGCCTTATTTGAGCTAATATTGTCTAAGCAAACTTTTGAATCATTTCATTGTAAGAAAATAACACCGATAGTTACATTGAAATGTTATTTGAGTGATCTATTTGTTCTAAGTTGGGAAATGGTGATTGCCACAAGTAATGATCAGCTAGCCTTTGCACACGGAGCGGAACATAGATACAGAGCACAAGACATGGAAATAAAATTTCTTAACAGCCATTTGAATAAAACAAGCAGGTATAACCTACAGTTAGTAGGCTTAGCTGTTTATCTTCAGGATATAACTTAAAAATCAGCTGAAGTAATATTCATGGACTATTTTTTTTTTTCCAAATCATAAAAGCATTTAAGATTAATTTAAAAAATTGGAATCTATTTCTGTGACGGAGATGGTTTGTAATAAATTTGATACATTTTGTAGATGTTGTTTTTTTAATCTTCATGCAGCACTAACAAGCATTTAGAAGACTCTTGCTGCAGTTGTTTAGATTTTTTTTTTTCTTTTAATCTTCATTACAGCTATTCTCTTGGCCTCATTTGTTGCAGGATATTCACAACCCAAGAAAACCCGTAAGAATTCCTGGGAGCATAATAAAAGTGAAAGTAGATAATAAAAGTTCAATCAAGTAATGAATTGAGAGATTTCTTAAAGAGCACTGTTCCCTCTTAAGACTTCTTGCAAAGTATTCTAATTCTGGTTTGTACTGGAGCTGAGAGAGGTAGTTTATGTGCGTTGTATGATAGTGAGTGGGTATCTCGGTCATTTGTATTTGCAAACTCCCTATCATTAAGTTGCATTCTCTGTTTCAAAAAATCCAGTCTTGCTTCAACTATGCATTTATTCAGGTTAATTAAATAATTCCTCAGTTGCTTTAAATTGCATATGTCATTTGTGGTGTATCTGCAGATTTGTATACAGTTTCATTCTCTTGGTGTGAAGCAGTAGTTGCCAGTTTTGCTGAGAAATGCATTCCCTGTACTCCTTGTCAAAATACAAAGCAAGACTGTGGCTCCAGGTTATACTTATTTTTGGGACAGAAATTATTTAAAAGATTACCACCTGTATTCCCAAACAATACCCTCTTTCTTTCCCAGCTCCTGCAAGAATTTAACACTTCAGCTGTAGGAGGGAAAACAAATTCTATCTTCAAAAGCTTTTGTGTACTGTAGCTGAGCTAATATAATTTGTCATGCTATTTTTTAGTTGCATTATGTAATTTCATCCCTGCTACTCGTTTTTTTGTATTTGACATAGTATTGCAACTCTTAAGACTGTTCTTGATTTTGGGGGCAGGTAAAGTTGTTGGTCTCTGTCACTACTCAGATAGATAGGACTTCTTCCAACTTTTTTAAGAATGTTTCTGCAGATACATCAAAAATTATATCTGAAAATAGTTTATGCTGTTAACTAGCAGGGCCCTTTGCTGGGGTGCAATAGAAGCATCCAGACTGAGCAGAGAAATGTGGAATTTAGGATTTCAAAGTTTATCAAAGCATTTAAAAAGATTTTTACAGCTTACTTCCCCCCTCCCATCTCCTCAGCTGCACTCTGGCATGAGAAAGTTATTTGGATATTGTAAGGAATTAGTGATACAGGAGAAACTTGCAGGAATATTTCACAACATATCTTAAATGTTAATAAAAAAATAACTGATTGTTAGATACAGAAGTGTTGGCAGGAGAGCTAGTATCAAAAAAGCCACAGCACTGAAGTTTGGTGCTGCAGTGTGGTAATTTTTTCTTTGAAATTTCTGCAAAGACAGGAAATGGAGGCAACAAACATGAGTGGGTGGGACTCTGAGGTTAGAGCTGTTAATAAAATAATTGAAACGAACCTTTGCTGATAAACACTGCAGCTGTTTATCATGGTAATAAGGTATTATTTCTGAAAGATCAGACCCTATCCACAGTAAAAGGTGAGTTTTCTTAACATTGCATTTTTTTTATAGGGAAGAAGGTGATGCTTTTCTCATTTTAGAGCTATGCTCGTTTGTGGCATAGATTGAGGAAGTTTTCAAAAATGCAGTTATAAACTATGACTTAAGCTACAATGCAGTGGGTTTTTTCTGAAGCAGTCAAAAATGTAGTTTCTGGAAAAACTTTTTTCCCCTCTATATATTTTTGTTTCTCTCTTTGTAATTTAATTTGTTTTATACAGGCAAGGATAGTGCCCTTTCACTGTTGTTGAGCATTTAACAAAAAAAAAACAAACCACCAACTTTCCTATACTTCACTTGTTGCTTTTTCACTGAAGGTAAATAAGGTTCAATAGCTGCCTTTACTTGTCTGTCAGAAAATACCATATCTGCAGTCCTGTATTTACCTAATTTAGCTTTGGATATATTATGTTCCCCTGCATTTTTCCCTCAGCCTGTTCTTTGGTTAGTAGAATCTACCTCTTGGCAGAGCTGACTCTTGGTGCTAATCTGGCTGCAAGTGTGCTCTCAGCAAAATCTAGCTAACGATAGCTTTGATTAATAAAAGAATAATGAACGGAAAGCATTAGACATGCATTTCAGTTCTGCTGGTTTCTTGTTGTTTTACCTGTTCACAACTGCTCAAATTTGCTATGTTTGTGAAGAAAAATATCTAAGTGGTTTGAGTTGCTCACATTTGAAGCATATTACAGAAATTGAAATGTTAGTTTAATTGACATGATAGCAAGCTAATTACTTTTTGAATCAAATTAATACTGCTTAAATACCGTGAAACATGCTAAGAATGGATGTGTTTTTCCTCAGGAATTAAATAACTGATATTTTACCTGTTTTCAAATATCAATATACTATTAGATATTTTTTTCTCAGGTGGAATAAAACCTGAACAAGTAGTATTTAGAATAGCCCATCTCACTTAAGTGTCTGAAATTTGGCAGCTGTTATTCAGTAAGTCTTTAGAGCAGCAAAGCAGCATGCAATACATGTTCAGAACTGCTTGGGGGTGTAAAAACAAAAATAAACCCTTCACAGATTACCACTCCTTTAGTATCAAACACTGTTGACATCAATAGGACTTAAATATTTCTGCATGTGAAGATAGATTATTCAATATGATGCTTGGTTGGTTACTGTTGTAGACTTTTTTGATAATTCAAGGACAGTCTCCTTAAGGTGGTGGCTTGCATTGAGTTTTAAGTTCCGTGAGAAGCAAAAATGTATTAGCAACTAAGGTTCTCATTTTCAGAAGGTTGTAATTTGTGTGCGGGTAGTTCCTTAATTTCTCAAAGTTCCTTCTTTCTGGACTTGCACTTTCAGTAAATCAGTAAGGTGATAACAGTGAAGATAAAGAACAGTTACAATGTGTCCCAAGAACAGCAAGGGCAGAAGTTATTTTGTGATATAGGTGTATGGAGCTGGGGAAACAAATGAAGGAGTTATACCGATACAATAATACATTGTCACCTCATTGTGCAAAGCTGCAGAGTAGAGAAGTGTGTAGTGATAGAATATAAAGGCAAATGGGAATGAAATTATCATGGCACAAAAGACTGATGAAATTGAGGTATCACTGGAACAAGAAAGGGTTGGGTAATGATAGAGGAGAAATTTGAACTATATAGCGCCATCTAAGTAGTAGAAGTAAGGTGAAAACCCGGTAACACAAAATACACAGTACAATTAAGGATTGTTTAAAAGAATTTTTGCCGTTGGCTATAGAATTTTTGGTTGAAAACAGCAAATGGCAAAAGTCAGGGTATGTTCAGTCGTGGCATGACTGAACCATCCAATGTGATGCTAAGAAAAAAGCAACCACAGTTCTTGGATGATTCATTTGATGATTTCCAGTATAAAAGGGAAATATAGTATTTCATGAGAGAGTGCAAGTATGGTCTCATTTGTGCTTAAGAAATAGGTGAAAGAAACAGCAGAAGGGGATTGTAGGTATCCTGGGATGACTGGAGAATGAGAAGAAAAAGTTTCCTCAATATTGAAAAAGGGCAACAAGTAGAAAATACAACTCCTCTTGTATAAAACCACTGGTGATAATGACCTTTAACCTGAAGGACGTTTCTGGCACAAAACCACATGAAGGTTGGTTACCCACAAAGAAGTTTAAATAGGATGTTTGCACCCGCCTTATATGTGACAAAACATGTTCTGGAAGAAAGCATGTCACCTTGATGGAAATCCCTGATGAGTAAACAAAACTCAATAGCTCTGTTGCCATGTTGATGATTACTCTACTTTCAGTTCTTCAAAAGTCTTTGGGAGTTTTTTGGGGCTGATGATACCACTGCTTTATTTTCCTGAGATGGCTAAATAGTTGTGTTACTTAGAAGTTTTTTGCTTGTTGCGTTTTTGTTTTTTTTTTTGTTTGGAGCTTCCCCCCCCCCCCCCCATTTTTAAGTTCAGACCTCTCAATGACTGTTCTGTTTGAGTCAGAGTCTCTTTGAGGCATTAGAAATGCCTGGTGAAGTTTAGTGGGTTCCTCTTCCATCTTGCCTGTCTCCCTCCCAGCCAACAGTATTTTATGACTGTATTTAATTGATGTTCTTGTACAAAGTACAGAAAATGAAGTACAATATATTGAGAAAACATAGAACCGCCCATGTAAATATAGTTTTGCGTTGTTACATTTCATTTCTTCTATATAATTTAGTTTCCTATGATAGAACATCAGATAGAACATATTTGTACCTCATAATTTTTGGTTACTTATTTTACTTTCTTATTCTAGATCCCCCAGTAAACCCTTGGCACGGAAATTAATGAGTGGGATGGACTGGGAAGTAGTGAGTAGGAACTCACTGTCTGATGATAGGTTGGAAACACAGAGCCTGCCATCACGGTCTCCACCTGGAACCCCAAATCAGTAAGTAGCATTGAATCTTCTCTCCCTAGAAGTAGCTGTCTACCTGTAATGTGAGTGACCTACTTGTGTAATAAAAGGATTAGTGCATTATGGAGACAAATAACTTCACAAATTATGTGCTGTGTGGTTCTCTGGAACATTTAGCTCCAGTTAAGAGAAACTATTTGGGAGTGAATTTTACGTGCTTCTCAGTCAACCTATAAAAAGTGTAAGATGTAGCACGCTACCCTAAATTTGAGAGCTTGAGTTTTCTCAAGCACAGTTAAAACTAAATTATTCATTTGGCTAAGAAAAAAAGCCTGATAATAAAATCTGTGTGATATTTTAGAAATAATTTATTCTAGTTAATACCACTTCTTTAAAACATTGGGGAAAATTACTTAATCAGAAATCCTTGCAGGTATATTCTCGTCAATTTTTCTGCATTTCCTTTCAAAGCTTACTCTTTTCACATGATACAGCTTTCTGTTTTATGTTTATAGTTAGTGAAAAATCATTCCTAATTTCTTTTGGAAAAAAACCAATTTTCTCAGTGTGCTGAAACTGGCTTAAGAATTGTTATTATCCAATTTTGTATTGCATAAACCAGAAGGTTTTAAGATTCTTTGGCATTGCAGCATATTATTCAAAAGTCTGTTGTTGTAAATATCTGTAGCACTTAAATATCTTTGTAAAAATTGTGTAATAATGATGCTTATAGCATAACATAACTTATGCATGCATGCTTCAAAGCATTTTAAGAAAGATGCCTACGTCACTATGCTAGGTTTCAAATGGGAAAATTTTGGGTCACAGAAATGGTAAGACTCTCAGTGCAAAGCTTATGATTCTTCTAGGAGAAGATGCAGGGGATAAAATGTTCATCTTAAGGAATTCAAGTTAAGGTCTACCATGAACAGAGCCAGGATTTTTCTTCTTGGGGATTCATTTTTCTTCTCATTGACTGGACTGTCAGTCCAGTAGACTGTTCATTGGACCATAATGCTTTCAGGCTTCTTTAATTAATAAAAAAAAAAGGAAGAAAGAAAAATATTAGCCATATAGTGTTTATTAAAATAATTTTTGAACACTTTTTAAAAGAAAATTATGACATATAGCATGTTGATCTGACAACATTATTGTTTCAGTGATTTTTGAAACCTTAAATTACTTAATAAAAATATGTATATGAACATATGCTGGCACTGAGAGAAAAAAATTATTTTAGCATTCCTTTGTAGTGGTGTAAGGAATGTAGATCAATAATAATATTATTTTCACATTGCACTGCTGTGCTTTCCCTCTTAGTCGCAACTCTGCCTTCACTCAAGAAGGAGCCCGGTTACGACCCTCATCAGTTGGACATTTAGTGGACCATGTAGTTCACACTTCGCCAAGTGAAGTATTTGTAAATCACAGATCTCCATCTTCCACGCAGGCTAATAGCATCATATTGGAATCATCGCCGTAAGTTCTGTTGGTCATTATTACTATATGGTAGCATACAGGGCTTCTGAAGATAAGTCAGGAATCTTCACCATTAAGTGTTAGATGTTTGGGTCAGGGAGAGCCAGAAAATCTAATAAAAAGGTAGCTGTTGTTTAGGGAGTATTACTATAGGTCTTATTGAAAATTAGATGATCCAGAAGTAAAGACCTATATCTGACACATTCCTGGTGCAGGATTACAATACCTTCCCCACCCACCCGCCCAAAATGTGGGTTTGCTGTAATGTGACCATCTGTGTCTGGATGTGGAAGCGAAAGTTGTTGGTTTTTTTTTAATAGAACGGAAGTACGTTGTTTTGTGATTAAAAAGTTTTTAATTCCTGTGAGTTTGGAAGTTTTGCTTTTTGTCAAGGCACTGAAGTATGACTGAGGTTTACAAATTACTTAGTGAAAATACTTTTCTAGCACCACAGCATTCTGAGGTTCCTAGTACGTTTTTATATATTGTTATAGGGTATATCTTTATTTTTTTAAGATAGTACTTTCAGGCTTTTTTTCTGTTATGCTGAATAATCGTGATGCTGTAAGTTTACTGTGCTATGGTCAGCAAAATAAAAACTATTATTGTGTATTAAGTCCAGAAGGATGACAAACAAAAAAAGTTGAGTTATTAAAAGATTTGAAATACTCAATAACTTGTGGTCAGAGTACAGATTAATTGGGGGGGAAAAAGGTGCACAACATAACACCTTGTTAACAGTGCTGCTGTACCTTCTTATATGTAGCTATATATGTAATGCTAAACTTGCCCTCATAATTTTGTGTAATCTTTGTTAGCAGGGAAATCGTTCAAATGGTTTCAAAACCATTCGAGAACTACTAAATAGCACAAACATAATTACATGTTTACAAACAAATTGTGTGTCTCAGAAAAAATTACTCTGGGAAGGTATTTGAACACAATTTTAAAACTTTGCTTGGACTGTACATTCAGTTTTCACAACTGTGTGATTTTGGGGAGGGAAATAGAATACAAAATTTTTAAAGTTTTGTGAAATAACACAAGATACTTTTTATGATAGGGTACAATAGTTATAATTTGCCCATCAGCTAGTTATTTAGCTTTCAGAGTTATAAAACATTAATTTGGCCTAATAATATAAAGTCCCCTTTTTTGGTGGGCTTTTTTTAACCTATTCATATAGCAAGGGAGTCTCAAAACTGGAACACTTGTGAATCTTTTCTCATATTAGACTTTTGCTGTACAAAGGCCACACAGGGTCAGGTTCCTTCTGTTGCAAGGCTCCAACTGAAGTCAGTTATGAGAAACACTTACTGACTAGTAGAGGGATACAGTGAAGTAAGCACAGTTCTTAAATATTCTATTTTATTCATATGCCTTTAAGTTGTAAAAGATGTTCCTAAGTGTTCTTGGGATTTGTTTATTTAATACCTGATTTCTGGTGTATGTTACCATAGAAATGAGTCTGAAAAAGAGAGGAAGTGGTTTTGTAAATTAGTTATGCAACTATGGCTGTTCTTTTTCATGATTTTGCACTTTTTATGCCCTAGCAGAAAAACTATTGCTCTTCCATCACTACATTTTGGGTTTTGTTTTTGTTTTTTCCCTTGTTGGAAGCTTAGAAGTGGAATTTAATCTCCCAGTCTAGATATCTAGTATAAGATATTTTTAAGAATGAGGATGTTGGCTGTCAAAAATACATGAACCCCATTAGGGTCTTCTGAAAGGTCCAGGTGATGTTGTTGATTGGAGATTTGAGATTTATGAAAGAAAGTAGTAGTCATGAAGTTAATATTAGCAATATAATTTAAAATTATACTCTTCTAGAGTTTAAAAAGTTATTTCCTAAACAGTTTGACCTTTTAGAGTGAAAAGATTTGAGTAGTCCATCTGCTAATTTGTTGGGAATTTTTATTTACTGATCAAATTTACATATGTAAGAAAGTCAGATGGGTTTAGTGGTCTCTTTGAGTTTGGAGTCAACATAGCAAAAGAAATTAGTTTCAGTGCAGTTTAGAATGATATTACAACTTAGCCCATACCACCTTTAATTCCACATTTTTTTTCTTCATCAGCATGTGCTATTCAAAACTAAATTGAGAGATTTCTGCTTGTAGTTCCCTGAGATTATTATAACCTTAAATTCCAAAAGCACATGATATGTGTTTAGTTTAATAAATTTAGGGGGGTGTGTATGAAACTTTTGCTTAATATATTAAAAGGTCAGGCCGGATATCTGTAACAAAAATACCCAAAGCTTGTCAGTGCCAGGGTTTGTGTGTTATTTTATTATTATGTAAATTGCTGAATGCAGTAACAGAGAGCTGCTTTGCCTGCAAAATAGGCTGCTTTCACTGCCATTGTCTAAGCATTCATAAGGAAATTCAAAGCTGACTGGGCAAATATAAAGCAATGAAGTTTTTGCCCAAGGCTTGATTGTTAGTTCTCACAATTCATTATGCTAATATATTACAGTACTTGCATTGCTGCTTCTAAAATGCTCATTTAAGTAACTTTTCAAGTCTTTTCTATAAGTTTGTATGTTTGGTAGGAATTTATTTGTGTTTGTTGACATGTATGTACAGACATCTAGTCAAACATAAGATCCCATCTTTTACTTTTATTGGAGTGACTTTTTTTGTGTCTCTAATGTTTTCTGTTCCTTTTTTATTCAGTTTAAAGCTCTCAGGAGTAATTGTTTGCAGGAAAATACATAACTATTTTTCCCTTCACTTAAAAGGCTAAATAATCTGTGCTGGCCAGACCTGAATGAACAAATACATAAGCAGTTAAAAAGCTCTGGGTGACCTTTGTAAATCAATGTCTAAATAATTTATAGCTGCCCTAAAAATTCATTTTGCAAATGTTGGCAATCATCACATTTTTCTCTTTCTCCACAAAAATGAATTTAGAAAAGCTGCTTATCCTGAAAAATAAAATAAAAGGATGATATGCTCTTGCATTGAAAAGTGTTAAGAAATACTGTTTCTATTCCCTAGTATGTTTTGAACATGAGATTCTTCAGACATCAGATACTGAATAATTAGTACTTTTTGTTTTAACACTGCATGAAAAAAAAATTTTCTGAAAGTTGAAATTAAGCAAAAACATACAGAAAAAAATGTTATTAGGATCTTTTCAAATGTACCGTTTCATACATTGACAAAAAAAAATTGTCAATATTTTGTTTTCCAAGAAAATTGACAAAACTTTTTAAAACCAAATGGAAAACGTGTGGTTTTTTGAAGTGTTCCATTTCCCATTCAGTGTTCATGCTTTTTGAAAGAGGTTCATCCTTTATTTGAAATCACTGTAGACGACTGTGATCTGATTTCTTTGTTTGTATTTGAAAACATGTATCTGAGATCTGCCTTACTTCAATTGCATAGAAACAAATTATACAGTATGGAATTTGATGCGTGCCTTAGGTTTTCCAACTTGCAGCAACTTGAAATGTTATGTTGTCTCATAATGAGAGTCTTACCCTGCTAACAGTTTACTGTGGCTAGACCAATTAAATACAGTAGGACTACTCACGTGGTTTTACCTGTGCTTTTTAGAGGGTTGTTATGCTATGAGTTACTGCTACATCTTGGTGATAACAAAAGGGGCAGTGTCTTCTTTCTGGCTTCTGGGAGTGTACTTCCCTCCCCTTGTGGTGGTCGACCCTGTAATGAATCAGTTCACCTTGTTGAACCAGCAGAGAGCTACCTGGGCTTGTCCAAAGAGTCAGTGTATCTTTGCTTGCTTGGTAAACTGCTTTAGCCAAGGGAGGAGCATTGGAGTGCTTCAAGTAAAGGGGCCATGGGTGTGGGTGAAAGAAAGAAGCGAGGCACCCATTTTTAGTGGTAGTGTTATCTTCAGATTTAGCTGTAACCTGTAACTTCATTCTTGGTGGTTTTTGGCTTTGCCACTAGTATCAGCGGGCTGTTGTCATAAGTCGTTAAATTACTTAATAATACCTTTTAAAGTGGCTCATGGGGAGGAAGGCATGTATCTTTGCTGGTATTTAGAAACTGACATTCAAACTAGAGCTAATGGGAACTATGTGCTGCTAACTGCCCTTTTTGGCCTCTAAAAATGTTGTTCTTAATTCTTAAATATAAAGCCATATAATGAAAGATGAGTCATGTATTTATGTAATACAAATTATACAGTTACACTTTTATTCCAAAAGGACTAGTAAAAATTATCCATATTATACATAAACAAAGAGAACATTTTTATTAATCTACAGTAGAGTGCCTGCAGATCTAAAACAGAAATAGAACTTTCTGCTATTTAATCTTCAGTAATGGCATTATAACTCAGCTAAAAAAATGCAGGTGACTAATGCCATTTTTACAAATGTTTCAAAACTGCGCATGTTTCAAAAGGGAATATGTTCAAGATGGGGGGGATATCAAAACTCTCTTGAAATGTACACATATACTTTTAAATTGAAAAATTAAAATTTAACACCATAATCTCCAATGGGCTTTTCAAATAAATGCAGGGGGACAGTTAAGTTGTCTTCAACTTGCACTCCTCCTATTTTTAGATCAGAAGCCAAAAACTAGTGTGGGAGCACTTTATTATGCTGCTTGGGTCTGTTTTTAAGATTTAAATTGCAGACATTAATTTCAGATGCAAACTAATTGATTTTCTGAGGAAAAGATGTTAAGTGACAACTATTTTAGAAATAATTTTTTAGCAAGAGTGCAGAGCATAAGTACAGTGAATTTTATAATATTCCAATATAAAGTGGGTTAAGAGTGCTAAAACCATTTAAAGAAAAAAGTAATGTGTAAAAGGTGAACTTACTGGTTCTGTGTACAGTTGCTTGTCAAGAAAAAAGAAGCAACATGTCCAAACATACGCTTCCAATATATTCCATCACAGTAAATTTTTGAGATTCTAAAAATACATACAGATATTCATCTGTCAAACTCTTGAGTTTCTTCTAGTATTTTCAGTGTATTTCGAACTCTGAAAGAACTGTCAATGTCTCATGATCGTTCCACTTTGTACTTCTATTTTGGTATTTAGATCTCAAGAGACTCCTATAGATGGGCAGCCTCCTGCATTACCACCCAAACAATTTAAAAAGAACAGTTGGAACCAAATTCATCATTCACACTCACAGCAAGAACTGGATAACCATATTAATGAAACATTTGATGTTCCTGCATCACCTGAAAAATCCACAGTAAGTTTTTGCATCCCGTTTAACCATTCTGCTTTTTATTGGAATGATAGTCCTACTTTTCATGAGCTTGGTTCTGAAGCATTTCACAGAGTTGTTGTGTTTATGCATACATTGCCGCATTTCCACTACACATACTGTCTCTTTGCTAGTTCCCATTATTTTTTCTACCTGCTGGAGTAGTCCTTTGTCAGTTGTCATCAAATGACTACATTGGGATGGATACCCAAACATTTTGAACATTAGCTTTTCAGCACATGCAGAAATTTCTAACTAACCTCTTCTTTGAGAAATCATTTACCATCAATTTTAAAGAAGACATTGCAGACACTACCACTGGTGTTTAATCTAGTTTTTATCAAAAAGCTGAAACTACAAGCGCCTACCAGCTTCTAGAGCAGTTTTGTCAGGAGAAGCTTCCTGAATTTGTGGTTGCATTTCTCATCAGAATTTCCAAGAAAGAGACTCTACCAAGACCTGTGACAATGAATGTAAAAATCTGAGCAGAAGTTCTTTTTCCACACTTAAGCATGTGCTAGATGAGTAATCTAGTCAGTTGATTATTGTCTGACTGAGGTGAGATCTCACCGACCATTTTTGTGATTGTTGTCCTTCCAGAAGTTTTCAAATGGTTCTTAGTTTTATACTGATGTGGGAAAAGTAACATTTTGCAGGATGGGAAAACTGTTTAACATCCAGATGTAGCAAATACTGTATAAACAGTTTTGCCAGCCTCAGACATTAAAAATTATGAGTCAGCTCCCAAAATTGATATTTTAGAAATGCCTTTGGTTTATTTTTATTTGCATTCTGAACTCTAAGCCTAGGGTGTTCTCTCAGGCCTCGTTACAAAATTAAGATTCCCATAAAAACCATATTTAATTTCGTAGCTGGGGTTTTAATAAAACATGCGGCAGTGAAACTTGTAAATTTATGAGCATTTTGGGTATGTTGTAAAAAATTTTGCTTTAATTAAATAACGAAACAGAATTTTTAACAGCTTTGTCTTCTGTCAGTGCTTACCTGAGTCATATTAAAGTACTGTTCTGTTTTGAAAGATAACACTACTTTATTCATCAAGTTTTTCTGCTCTGTATTCAGTTATCTTTACCAAATTGACAAAAATAACTTTCAGTTGTTTTTTTAACTCCTTTTAGTTCTGCAAAACCAACACAGCTGTGTGAGAATGAGATTCTTTTTTCTCTGCATTATCAGTGTGATTGTTTGCTGTGGTCCAATGGTTCACATTTATGCAGAATACAGCAGTACACTGTTGTAATTGAAGATCTAATGTGGTCTGCTGATGGCTTTTTATTTGGGGTATTAGAGAAGAAGGAACATAGCATGACTCTGAAATTTTGTGAAACAGTAAATTTAGGATTTGGAATATGTTTTTTTTCAAAGTTGCTTTTCTGACCAGAATGCACTTTCGGATTCCTGCGCTGCTAAATTCTTTTCTGCTGCTCCATCTTAAATATTTTAAGGAAAACCCCTCACCATTTTGACTCCATTTAGCTATTCAATTTCCTTCATCTACTGTACGTATGGAGAGTCTATTTAGAAAGGTAGTAGGACAGGTATGGGAATGACAACTTTTTACTCCATCTGCAATCCTTAAGTATCCAGTCTGAGTATGTCCAAAAGTATTTGAAAACAGGTGTGGCCAGGAGTCCCCTCAGTCAAACAGGTTAATGATGATATACAGTGCTCCTTCACGTTTTTCATTAAAAATTGCTGCTCAAAATAGCCTCTTAAAGCAGGAAATTATTATTCCCTTATTGTCTGTGTATGCAATGGCACAAAAGTTGCCAAATGCTGCAGGTGAGCACTTGGTTGTTGTTCATTTGGCCCAGGAACCTGAGTCTGGTCTCCGGTGCCAGTGAACATAGGTTAAAATGATTCGCATATGATTAGGCTTCCTAAGCGCCCTTCCTTCTCATTAACGTATCTTACACTGTTACTTTCCTCTCCTTCCCCAAATTTTTCATCTTTTCATTACTGTGAATGTGTTCAGGGGCGTTTGTTTTGTTTTAACCAAGAGCTTAAAACACCTGGAATTGAGTTAACTTTTTATGAGCCAAGTTGAGTAGACTTACCTATTGAACCTGCAGGTTTTGAACTTTCTTACATATAGAAATGTTTGCTTTAATAAGTTTTTTTTGTTTTCTTCCTTTCTGAATATAAGTCTAATGCTTTGGCTGTAATTGGCAACATTGAAAACTTCCTTGAAACAAATTTCTTTAATAATACTTCGCATCCTTACCATAGAAACTATAGAAATACCAGCTGATGTTCAGTCTGTGAAATAAATATTGATGGGAACAAACTAAAAATCACTTCAGTGACACTAAGTTGATTTTTCCAGATTAAAAAGTATTTAGTATTCCCCAGTTTATTGGTAGTTCCTTTAACAGTGGTGTTGTGATCTGAATGAAATCAGAAAGAAAGCAGCTAAAATTGTCAGAGCTTGATCACTGTAGAGCATGTGTCACACCTCATACTCCACTACATTGGAAATGGAATAGGGGATATGGAACAAACATTTTGTTGCCAAACTTGTCCTTGCTTACTACTGTCATATTGCTGTTAATAGAATCAAAAGTATACCTTCAATTACTTTATTTTTTATCATACTACATTCTTACTGCAGACGTTTCACTGCGGTCTTAATTAAAAAAAAAAATTAAGGAGTTTCCATTTAGTAAACTGTTTTTCTTAAGACTGCTTGAAGCCAATTAGTCTTTTCTAATACTGTTTCTTACTTTGAGCTTGCTTTGACAGAGCACACTTTTAACTTAGTTATGTCCAAGACTTTTAAATGTACAATTTTTCCCTTCTATGCAAAACTCAAGATGTTTGCACTATTACTTGAAGTTTTCTCAAGTGTACAGGAGCAATTACTTGATGAGGAAACTGCAAAATTATTACGTATAATATCCTCAAAGTCTATCTATGAACAAAATGTACGTTAATACAATATAATTTTTGTTTACTAGCCCAATGGTGGTGTCCCCCATGACAATCTTGTTATGATCAGAATGAAACCAGATGAAAACGGAAGGTTTGGCTTCAATGTAAAGGTAACAGTACATCTCTTCCCTTCATGTCTATTAAGATTATTTTCTGACATTTGTGATTTATTACTAATTTAATTTTTTTTAAAGGGTGGATACGATCAGAAGATGCCAGTAATAGTGTCCAGGGTAGCTCCAGGAACCCCTGTAAGTTATCAAAAAACCAAACTTGGTAGCAATATCTACGTATCTTGAAATATGTATTCAAAACTGTAAATTATTTCATAGTCGCCTATGAAAATTAGTTTGTGCTATATCATTATCATAACAAAGCAAATTATGCGCAGTAAGAATTTGATGAGGCTACATAACATATTTTTAAAAGTTCTTCAATCCTCGAAAATATTTTTTTCTTACTGAAACAATGTTTAATTCCTGAAAATTACAGGGAGTTATAGATGTTCAGTTGTTCAGTATGTACAGTTTCTTGAGCTGTGTCATCCTAAAAATACATTTACTTTATTTACTTTATTAATTTTTTTAAATAATAGGTATTCATATAATTTCACATAAATTATATATTGAAAGAGTCTTTTAGTATGTTAAAAATAACTAAAATACCAAATCTCTCTTATTTTAGTGACAGATGTAGCTGAGTAAAGCCAAGATTTAGATTAAAATCAGACATCATGAATCATTCATCAGGTCTGATTGTCTGTTGTTACTGGTGTTTAGTGACTATCAAAAGTGTCTTCAAACTAGGCACAATATTTTGTCACTTGATTGCCAAAAATACTGACCTGGTATTCAGCTGACTGGAGTCAGTTCTGTTTATACCTTTTAGAGTAGACTGAACCGTTTATTTGCTAACATTTAAGAAGTACAGCTTTCTTTTTTTTTTCTCTTTGCAATTTGAAAATATTAAAATGTTTGCCAAGACCATTGTTCTTGTCCCTGTTAATTATTATCTCTGAAATATTTAGTAACATAAATAATTTTGGCTGAATATTTTAAACACCCACTCTCTAAGGAGAAGATATTTGGTGGTGGCATGTGCTCTTTTTTTTCTGCAACAATGTTTAGACTATGATTATAATTTTTATTAACTTATTCCTCTCTCTGGGAGTACTGGGATTTGTGCATTGTCTTTGGTCCTCATCTTACTCTTGTCATTACAGTTGCGCTATTTCACACCTGAAGCATTTAAGTCTGTGAAATTGATTTGGACAAAGCTTTGCCATGTTACTCCCTTCCCTTCAAAGATAAGAACATCCTGCTTTTTAATTACCTATACAAAATGTGATTTAAACAGAGGAGCTTTCTACTTCAACTAGAGGAGTGGAGTAACAGCTGCCGAAAGACATGTTACAATGACAGTCACCTCCCAGCTGCAAATTGATTTGTTCATGTGAATGGCACTGTCTTATGTACTGTGTAACACTTTAAATTTAGCATTTGAATATAATGCAGCAACCATAGCAACTAGGCTGTTAGGGTTTAAGTCCCTGAGTATAGTTATTTTAAGTTGCTATTTTAAGGTGAGAAATTGGAAATGGCTCGTTTTACAGATTGATTGATTGATTGATTTTTCACCTTGCAGGCTGATCTCTGTGTCCCTCGTTTGAATGAAGGGGACCAGGTTGTACTGATTAATGGCAGGGATATAGCAGAACATACCCATGATCAAGTTGTTATGTTTATTAAAGCTAGCTGTGAGAGACACTCAGGGGAACTTGTGCTCCTAGTTCGACCCAATGGTGAGTGATTTGTACATAAAAATAAAAAAAATAAATAAATCCACACCTTGCTTTCATTTTCTAACCTCCATTTTGTGTCCTGAGATGGAATGCTTAACATCTTTGTAATAAGAAAGAACTCCTTCCTTGAAAAGAAATTGCAACAACACAATGTATTGTATAAACCTTGATCGATCCCATACTCTAAGGAGTTGTGCATAACTAAGTGTTGAAAATTAATAGGAAAGTCAAAGATCAAATATTTATAACAGAGAGCTAATTTAAATTTTGTTCTCACTCTCATTGATAAAAATGTCCAGAAAGTTGTATGGATATTGAATGCATTTTCTGAGGTTGCTGTTATTCCTTTAAGGAAAATAAAAACCAAACACAGACAAATAAAAAACCCTCTCCAAACACCCAGTGTTTGGATGACTTTGGATGTCGATATATGCAAAATCCTTCCTTATGTTTTTAAAACAACCCAGAACGACTGGTAACATTTCTACTTGAGGAGGCTTAATAGAAGAAAGTGCTAAAAATGCAGTCTAAATAACAGCTTGGGCAATATATTCATGAAATGCACTGTTGGAGCATTGCCAGCAGATGGTCACTGGACTTAATTCTGCTGCACATCCTAATTATGATACAGTTGCAGATGAAAAAGCAAAATGAAAAATAATGATGTTTAATCAGAATAATTGAAATTGCTTTAGGAGAGTACCTCAACCACCTCATGAACAATTTTTCCTTTATTCACTTACTTGCACTCCCTACTTGTGCTCTCATTCGGTGTGTAAGTTCTCTTGCAGCTTTTGTGTGCTTACTTTCTTTTTCAGATAAAATTGTTAGCTTTGTTTAGAAATTTACTAAAACAGTTACCCATTGTGTGTTGATTATCTTTGTATTCTGGATAAAAACATTTGACTTGTGGAAGTGAGGAATTGCCAGTTTCCTCCTTCATGGTCATGGGATATCATTTAAAAACAGGCTCTCAAACACCGTATGTCTCCGTTAAGTATACTAGAAGATGCATATTATTTTTCAGTTTATTTATAGACAGGGCACACATAACAGCATTGATAGCATATAGACATATTAATGCTATTTTCTCAGGTGGTCTGCACATATTGCCCTAATTACTGAAGCCTAAAATCAGTTCAAAGTGAACTAAAAGTAAAAATGTAAATGCAACTATAATGACTTCAGAGGCATGATGTGAGAATCTGAGGTTAGGGAGTTACAGCAGACAAGGTAGGTTATAACATGAGTTTTGATCAAAATTTTAGCAGTCAGTGATGTGCTTTCACTTAAAATTACTATTAAACCAAAATAAAATAGTTTTGCCATAGGTTATAATGATCAGTAGAGGCTACTTGCCCTTGCTGATGGGGACTAAAATCAGTGTGTTAATAAATGTGGATTTTTCTACAGGAGAATCACTTACCTTTTTTGCTGTTTTAAATAAATGACTTAGAGCTAACTTTACTTGACAAGCATCATATTCAGTCAGAGCATTCATGCCTTTATTTGTTATAGCTGTCTATGATGTTGTGGAAGAGAAGCTGGAGAGCGAGCCTGACTTCCAGTACATCCCTGAGAAATCTCCACTTGATGGTGTCCATCAAGATGATAATGCTCTGAGGGAATCCATGATTCAGCTAGCAGAAGGGCTTATCACTGGGACTGTTTTGGCTCAGTTTGATGTGAGTACTGTGTTGCCTGTAGCTGTGAGCAAGTTCCAAGTCTTTGGGGATAGTAATTATTTTAAGCAGAGCAGATTTCAGTTAAAGTTCAGTAGAGTCAGCATCTATTAGCAAAACAGTTGTCTTACACTCTCAAAAGAAAAATAACAAAAAAAATCCAATCCTGTATTTTATGTCCAAACTTATGGCATAGAATAATCCTAATAATAGTTTTTAGTGTTGTTTGTTATAAATAGCTTTATTGATTACTTACAGCTTTTTGTAGTTATCAGGGACGTATGCTAATAAAATACTTTTATAGAGATGAAGACTGAAAAATGTATATCAAGATATGTGTTCTGTACTGGGACCTTCATTCCATATCGAAGTTACTGTAGAAACTGAATGACAGCTGAGCTGTCACCAATTTATGGACAATCTCAATGGGGGAAGGTAAAGTTACCAATGGAAAATACAACCCTAATCTTAAGGGTTACAACCCCTATCTTCAGGGTTAACGTACAAATGTCTTTTATAAATAGTCGATTTTTTTATGACATTTCAAGACAACAGTGTGCTTCCTGTGGAGTCCTAAGCTGCTGATAGCTATAGTCTTTCTTTAGCGCTAGCTTGTGCCTGGATGATATTCCATCTTTAATGCATGAGATCAAGTGACTTAAAACAGGAAGCAGTAGGTTTGTAGAACACAGCGGTGTGAATTCTGTGAATTCCTCACCAAATGGAGATCTAGCATTATGTATTACAACATATATTTATAAAATATATTTATATACTATTCTTTAAAAACTTTGGTAAAATTTACTTTAATATATAGAAAGAAAAGATTTTCTCAAAGTGATTTAAAATCCCTTCTTAACCATACATTTTTAGTCTCCCAAACAGGTTCAATGTTTAAAAATTTTTAAAGTGCTTTTTATTGAACCTGGATTATTTCACTGATACTGTTTGCAGCACAAGGGTTGTGGCAGCGCGTGGCTAAGGCACGAGAGGGCGGGAACCTCTCAAAGGAGATTTTGTGCTGGAAAAGCATGAGGTAGCCCAGGATTTGCCCTACAGTTATTGAAATACAGAAGGACATAGAATCATAAAATGGTTTGGGTTGGAAGGGACCTGAAAGATCATCTAGTTCCAACCCCCCTTCCACTAGACCAGGTTGCACTTTAAAGCTCTGTCTAAAAAGAAAAAAAAGTGCAACAACTGCAATGTAGGTAGATGCCTATATGTACACAACACAATCTGCTTGCCCCAAATGACTGTGTGGAATGTCAGTATCAGTCAATTCCTGTACCAGTATACAATACTGACTTTTCTCTAATAAGATCAGTGGTCTTATGGAAGCTTGAAATGTAATGTTCAGTTTGTCTTTAAACAAATTGTGATGACGTCTTGATTATTTTCAGTGATCCCACAGCATAACTAAATTTGTAGTGCTTTCTTTTGAAAAGCATTTTTGTGTGTGTTGAAGCTACCATTGCTCAGTAGTTTATGTTCTAAAAAGTGCCTCTAGACAAATAATATACTAACGGGTCTTTTGCATCTATTATGATCTGACCATTGGTTTTGTCTTTTAGCAATTGTATAGGAAAAAGCCTGGAATGACAATGTCTTGTGCCAGATTACCTCAAAACATTTCCAAAAATAGATACAGAGACATTTCGCCTTGTAAGTATGTGCGTTTGTATATGTGTTCTAGAAGTATTTACTGTAGTTAGTAAATAAGTAACATCTTTCTAAATTTTTTTTCAGATGATGCTACACGGGTTATTTTAAAAAGTAATGAAGATTACATCAATGCAAATTATATAAATGTGAGTAGTATTTTTCAAAAGAGCTTCTGACATTAAGTAATTTTGCAGTTTTTCAATGGCTGATAAACCTGTAGTCAGATGATTTGAAATTTACTGTAGATCTACTTATTTGCTAATGCTTTGTGACAGATATTTTTGTAAATGAAACCTAAGAAAAAGAAAGAAGACTAAGAGAAGCTATCCCTCTACCAGAAGAATTAATTCTTCTTTTCTGATTACTAATGTGACAGTAGTGTTCAACATCGATAAAGCTTTATCCGGCAGCACTTTCTTTTACATCTTTTTTCTTTTTTCTTTTCATTGTTAGTAACAACAAAATTACAGCTACTTACTTTTCCTCTCAGGAAAAAAAAACAGAGATGAAATTAAATTCCAAGATCAGTATTTTAAACGCTGGTGTCAGAAACCCAAAGAGCATGAAATGTTTGAATTATTTGCCAATTTATTTGCCATTATTTGGTCTATAATTTCTTTTTTCAACCATTGATCTTGGTTATGGCAACTACGTAACTGTTAGTTAATACATGAAGTGTACTTAGATCTTTGTAACAATTTTGCAGGTGGAACACTTTGAAGAATTTTTAACTGTGCCAATCCATATTTACTAACTTATAATAAATAGAATTAATATAGTTGATGCTTTTTAATGTGCTAGTTACTAAACACTAGATGTCTGATCTCTGACTCACGTTTACTGTAAGAATTAAAATAATGATTTTGTCTTCTCTTAGATGGAAATCCCTTCTTCCACAATAATAAACCAGTACATTGCTTGTCAAGGTCCATTACCGAACACTTGTCCTGATTTTTGGCAGATGACTTGGGAACAAGGCTCATCTATGGTTGTAATGTTAACGACTCAAGTTGAACGAGGCAGAGTAAGTAGAAGATTTCCTTAAATACTACTTGCATAATGTTCTAAAAATCTGTTGGTGATTAGCCTTTAAAAGATTAGAGGAATATACTATTATGACATACAAGATGACAAGGGGTAATAGTTTGAAACCAAAAAAGGGTAGATTTAGACTAGATATAAGGAAGAAATTTTTTACAATGAGGGTGGTGAAACATTGGAACAGGTTGCCCAGAGAGGTGGTAGATGCCCCATCCCTGGAAACATTCAAGGTCAAGTTGGATGGGGCTCTGAGCAACCTGATCTAGATGAAGATGTCCCTGCTCATTGCAGGGGGGTTGGACTAGATGACCTTTAAAGCTCCCTTCCAACCCAAACTATTCTGTGATTTTATGACTTTTTTTCATAAGGGCAGTGCATTCCTAGTACTGCTGCAATGATGACTCTTACATTTTAAACCTTCTGATATTGTTAAACTTTGTTCAGTTCTGAAATACATTGAAGACTTCACGTATTTCTTAAAATATTTTTAGGATTCTTTGATTCTTTACTGTAAAGTAAAAAGCAAATAGAATTTACCTTTGTAGCATTTTTCTCTAAACTTTAAATGAAAGAACTCCAAGAAGTTTCATCAGTTTTTGTAGATATTTCTTTGATATGTAGAAAAAGTATTTTTTTAAGGCAGCCTAACACAGCTTTGTAGTGTTAAGATCCCATGCCTGGATGGCTGTCTTTAAGAGAATCCTTGATAAGCTTGAAATCTAAACTTTTTCATTAAATGTTCTTCTGTGGCTACAAACATTTATTTAATCATATGAAAGAATCATTGTCCTTTAAGTTGTTTCCATACAAAAATGTGTAAAAATAGAGTACTAGTAATAAAGTAATTAGAGTTCTAAATTACTGAAAATAATTTTGTATGGTGCTGTAAAAGGCCTCAGGTGTACTTTGTGGTTTGTTTGGTTTTGGTTTTGGGGTTTTTTTTAAGGTATAGTTTCTCCTTAACAGCTTTGTTTATTATGCAGCTTTGTCCTTTGGAGACAGCCAAAACAATAAAATCTGGTCATATACACAGTGTAATTCCAGTGTTACTGGGTTTATAGTCTGGAGCATTCACAGTAGCACTGGCTGGTTGAATGTGTGGACAGAAATGATAGTCTGGAATAATAGTGTAGTGGAATTTCTCCACATTCAGGATTTCTTTTGAAGATGGATTTATAGTAGGTTGTGGGTGCTCTGATCAACTCAGACTGTAGTTCAGCTATACGGCTGTACGTATTCTAACTTTTTAATAACCATATATTTGCTGGAAGGTCAGGCCTCTAAATATAATTAAAATAATTGAAGGGGAGTTGCAGCATTTTTAAACCATTTTCCAGTGACTCAATGTTAGCATGATGTTGCCTGCTGCCAAATAAACATGATTAGAGGGAATTTCAGTACAAGTGCCCTTTTAATTTGAGTTTTCTTTGCAGATCTGCTAAGAACAGACTTGCAATAGCAGTTCTCTGAGGTTCCCCCACCCTTTCAATAATGATATTTGTGGAGTTCTTTGGAGAGCTGCTTAATAATGAAATAAAAGGACTTATCTGTCTTATACCCATAGGCAGACTCCCTGCTCTAAAGCTGATCATGAGGCTACTGACATCACTATCCCACTGCATGCCGGGATGTCTCAGTGGAGCAGGAAGTCTGCAAATCTGGCTGCTCTTAAAGAATCGCCAGGTGGGTTGGAAAAACAAAAGTACACTTGAGCTGAAATGACCTCTGTAATTAGGCGTTTAAGCAAGATATCTGAAAATCTTGGTGTTTGAACTTCTCATTTACATTTAATGACTTTATCAAGAGTCTTTGAAGTCCACCATCTGCATTCCCCTAATTTCTGCATTAGTTTAGCAACTTTTTGTTGCTTATCGCCTTTTTTTTCATTTGTTCTTTTCCCATATAAATCTGCTTTGAGAAGATTAGATTAGGATTTTAGAGGTCAGAAATGTTTATAAAGCAGCATCTTTGTCACTCAAGTGTTAAGATGGAGTATTTATAGATACGTTTGGTTTTTTTTAAGTTGTAATGAAAGTTAAAGGCATCCATCTTCAGTTAAACTAACCTCAAGGGCTGGTGCATGTGTCGTCTTGAAAAGAGAACCAGGAAATCTCTACGATACCTTATTTTATAAACAATAATTAGGTAACACAGTATATTTGGTAAGTAAATGAATAGTGATTACAAAATGATCAAAATAGTCTGTAATGAATAAAGGTGTAAGGAGCTAGAGAGAGTGGAAATAATACTCTGTGAATTTAAACACAGGCATCTTTAAAAATGTGTTGACCTTAGGTTAAATGCCATCAGTACTGGCCAGAGCCATCAGGAAGCTCATCATATGGGAATTTCCAGATTACCTGCCATTCAGAAGAAGGAAATCCTGCTTATGTCTTTCGAGAAATGACATTGACTAATCTGGAGGTAAAATCATAATATCTATTTTTAGGTATTAATCTGTGGAATGCTCACAGACTAGCTAAAACTTACTTAATCAGTCTTTCTTTTCAACTTGATGGCATATCCACATAAATAGAACTGTTTATTTCTAGAAGCCTCTTAGAAAACTACTCATATTGCCACACACTTACCTAGTATAAATTCTGCTCTTAGAATGATAACAAACCTTTTACTAGCAAAACATCACAAAGATTCAGTTACCATAATCATATTAATTGATTTTAATTCACATAAAAGATGTATTATTTGTCTTAAAAGTCTTTACTGGTGTCTTTCATGCCCTGGCCAAAAAAAAAGAGTAATTAAAGGTTAAGAAACTTGTTATTTCCTTGATGTTTTCAAAACAAGAGAGGTGTCTCTTTTTTGTTCTTTTGTTCTTTCATTATTGCAACTGAAAAATCTGTCTTTGTAGAGGCAAACAGTTCTCAATAATTCCATCTTGGACAATATGTGCAAGTAGATGGAAGATAAATCCTGCTGAGAGAGATATGAATTGGAATTGGCAACTATATGTAAACAAGGACCTTCTCGAACATGCATTGCATGATTTTAAGGGCGTGTGTAGTTTTCGGAAGTTCCCCAGCTAGCATTTCAATCTCAGATATGTTTGGAAATTACTATCTGGAATTTAGTTCACGTACTCATTTCTCACTGCTTGTGTTACCAGATGGGGTCAGTTTTATAGAGCTTGTTTTTAGTCAGTTTGCAGTTAAAATCCCTTCCCTGTGTCGTGTTTAGACAATTGCTCATTTGTTATCAGCAGTGGAACCTCTGTAAATGATTCTGTGCCTAAAGGTTACTTAAAGTGCGATAACTCCTGTTCTTTGAAATGCTGCTTTTACATTGATTGTACGGCCTGTCCCCTCCACTAACCAGAGGCAGACTATGTTTGTGATATTAGAGCAAGGGGCAGGAAGGAGTGGGAAAACGAAGTCATTTTGCATCTTCTGTATAGTATGCTTAAGAGGTGCAGATAAAGCCAAAACAATGCTGCTGTTCACAAGGGGCCTGAAGGAAAGCTTTTATGTCTGAAAGTCGTGCCTCTCCCCACCCTGCCCAAGTTCTGTCATTTGATCTAGTAAGGTAGTACCTCTTTCTGTTAAATTTGTTTTGCTAAAAATTGGACCACCTTCTTGTACATCTAGCATTCAGATAGATCATTGGTATCCTTGAACTGCTTTGCTATTACATGGCATGTAATTTTTTTAACCTGTTGAAGATGCAAACATCTGTGGATTGCCCTTTTTGTTTTTAAGAAAAAAAATGTAATTATAAAATCCAGGATGAGCAATGATTTACACTAATAAAATGCTGCTACTTGCCTGAAGCCACTTTTATTACGGGTACTAGTTGCTGTAAATGTACCATTTATTTTTTTTATTATTATTATTACTGCCTTTTTTTTTTTCCATGGGACCTGAATTACCCTTGAATAAACTTTGTGTTTCATGATTAGAAAGAGGAAAGCCGCCAACTAACCCAAATCCAGTATATAGCATGGCCTGATCATGGGGTTCCTGATGATTCCAGCGATTTCCTAGATTTTGTGTGTCTTGTGCGAAAGAAGAGGGCTGGCAGAGAAGAACCTGTTGTTGTTCATTGCAGGTATCCATTTTTTTTCCAACTTAAGTCATCAAAGTGAACTTATTTATCATTGAATAGCTTTTCTGTGTTTTGTTGCTGAAATAAACATTTAATTGTATCTGCTTTGGGGATGACGGGAGAACTCAACGTTTATATTAAACAATTACATAAAAATTGTAATCACGTTTCAATAAGTAAAATTTTGAGTGATCTGTGCAGAGGTTTTGTCGTTTGGGGGGTTTTTGTTTTGTTTACAGTTTAAATGCTTGTGCTAACAGTCTATATAATAATTCAGGGAAATGGCAAAAGAACTTAAGAACCTATTCCTTATGGTGACTATTCTACAAAGCTCCAGAATAGCTGTGTAAATAATCTATAGCAGGAAACATGGGTGGCATATGCAATGATCAAATAAAAGACACTTTCTCTCAAGTCTGCAGTCTTAAGCTACACGATAGTTTGATACATACATTAAGATGACACATTTTTCTCAACAATTCACTTCTGTCATGAATTAAGTGAACTCTGTTACTCAGATTTTTATGTACACATGAAATGTGGTTTTTGTTTTTCTTGTGCAATAGTTTTTAATAGCATTCTACATTCCTATAGTAAATTTCAAAATCTTAATCCTTTAAAATATCTAATTAGTAAACTATAATAATGCATAATACAAAATGTCTTCAAATAAACATGTGCTATACCAATTCTTGGTGAGCAGTTCTGTGAATAAAATTGGATCTCTAAATTCCTGAATACTTCGCAGTCAGTGTTCCTGAGTCAGGTGTGCATCGTTCCTGTTTCAAAGAGAAGCTGAGAGGTTTAAGCAATAAAATAAATTTTAAGACTAGCAAACTAGACAGTTAGTAAAGAAGATGAAAGAAAAATGTTTTCTCTTTTTAACACTTTGTGTATAAGAAATTGTATATAATTGGCTTTGCTTTCTCTTCTGCTTTATGCTGGTCAGGATGAATCTTGTTAACTAGGGAAAGCAGTACCAGGATGCCACTGTCTTGAATTATATTGTTCCTCAACTTCCATTATTGATACACTTTTGGTTGATACAGTTGTGAACAAATAGTGAAAATATCAGCCAAATACAACTTTTACAATATAAAGTGTGCAAGTCTGCAGAGACACTGGAACAACAATTTTGGAGACTATGAACAGTTTTATTCATCTCAATGCGGAATCTATTCAGCTCCACACTGATAATTTCAATACCAACATCTGTAACAGTTTTATGTTTCACAGAAGAAAAGAGAAGGAATATCAGAGTTCAACATAAGTTACTTAATTGGCCTGTTAGGAAGTATAACCATATTCCACTAGTGAGTCAAGCTGAAGGAGCCCAGGTGTTCCTCCATATGTTGTGCACACTATTTTTAACATCTGTTCAGTATAATAGCACAAGGCATTAGTGCAACAAAATGGTGAAACTTGTTTTCAGAACTAAGCCACCAGCTTTGGTGTGGGGGATCCAACCAGCAGACTTTTCTTTTGTACAATAGTAGTTTAAAAACAAAACCAAAAAAAGCAGAGAGATTGTAAAGCAACAAAAAAACCTTAAGAAATAGGAAAGGTTTTTGTTATGTTGGACTACTTACAACACTAGTTTCCAAGCTTGTGTTCATGGGTTTGTTTTTATTTTTACAAGGCTCCTACTTGTTTAGTTGAACAGTTTCTAACTTTTGTTCTAGGTGAAATGGTGAGACACCCATCCTGTCTGTGCCCTTCATGATTTTCACGTCCTGTCTCAGTGATTTTCATGTCCTGTCTCAGTGTTCCCCTCCATCAGTCAATGATTTCTTTTTCCAAGCTACAGAGTCCTAGCCTACCTGATATGTACTATATGGAAACTATCACACTTCCCATTGTTGTGTTGCTCTTCTCTGAATCTTTTGAAGTTGTAAAATGAGTCATTAGGTTCTTTGACAGATACGGTTCCTGCCTGGATTTCATAAAGTATTCTGCATATAACTTCTATATGTATAAATTCTAGAAATATAAAATGTTATTGAATAATTTTATATAACCAGCACATTTACATCTTGTCATAAAATTCTCATGACATCACTGAAATATATAGTAGCTTTAATGCCACCTTCTGGGCAAAGATTTAAAGTAGTAGTTTGGCCAGACTTAATTTGAAGTTATGCTTCAAAATCAGAACAATTAAGTTTCAAAGTTTGGAATGTTTATATTAACTAATTTGGAAGAAAACACTTTCATTTTTTGACTGAAACACTAGTTGTATGAGCTGAGATAATGCTGACATTTGAAAATGTGGATTTGATCCTGTATTCAAACATGGAGAAACATTGGTTTTCTATTTCAAAAGTGCAACATAATTTTCTTGAACATGGAAAATTTGAATTTGAAGCTGATTATCAAGTTGAAGGTTAAATATTCAGTCTTTGAGGATTACTACTTGTGGAAAAGTATATGTATATGTAAAACAATGCAGATAAATCTTTAGATTGGTTTTCGTTTTAAGCAAAAGATGATTCATGTAAGCTCTCAACAATTTTGCCATTCTGAGACATATATGTTGTGGTTCTTTCTTGTCTTGAAAGGGATTGCTATTACATATTCCTTTTCAATCGACACAAGTTAGATCTCTTGTACTATTTAATATCAAGAAAATTATCATTATTTTCATCCTCCAGAGGCTTCTAGTAATTGTTCTATTCCTTATGCTGAAATATGGAGCTATGGATCACTTCAAGAACATAAACATGGTTTTATCAAATCAGCCCATCATTCCAGTAATGGTCAAATTGACACAAAGTGCACAGTGTATGCTAGGTATCTCTGTGTTTTGTTATCATCTAGATATTAGTATGGTTTATAATATGATCTGAATAAATATCTGTTTGTAAATTCTGCTCAAATGAATGGCTGGGTTAGGACAGTCCGTCTTCAAAGGACTGACAATTCTGCACTGATTGTTTTTTGCTCTGGTCAGGCAGGATGGAGTCTTCCAGTGACATAGACACAATCTGTCTAACCCCTGCCCTAATAGTATGGGAATCATAACGATCAGTCATGAGAATCCTTGAGAAGGAAGATCTTTAAGTATGAACTATATTACAGACACTTTGTTTCATTTTCCATTTTGGGATTTTTGTTGGTTTTTTCAGTGCTGGAATTGGACGGACAGGAGTTCTTATCACTATGGAGACAGCTATGTGTCTAATTGAGTGCAATCAGCCTGTTTATCCATTAGATATTGTAAGAACCATGAGAGATCAAAGAGCCATGATGATCCAAACACCTGTGAGTATCATACTTGCTGTTCTGTGTTGCAGAAGAATAATTTCCTATTATCTAGTCATATCATTAGATGGATTTTTAATATACTAGCTGTTGATCATACTGCAAAGAGGTCACCTTTACCCAGTGTAGCTGTAGCCTTGGCTTCAGGCAGGAATAAATTGCTAAGGCTGTTGGAAAGGAACAATTCTTTAAATTTCTACAAAGAAAACTTGGAAAAAGCAGCATCTGTTTCAGGGATACCTGGCAATTAATGTCAAAAAGAGCCAATTTTCAGGAGTGTAAAAATTACCCAGTGGAGAAGGCAGGAGCCTTATTCCAGGTGTTAAGAATGGGAGTAGTATAAAAGGTAAACACAGAAAGATCCAAGACATGCAAGAAGAACCTTCAGTGATGCAATTAATTGATTTTATGTTGCCTTAGTTATAATGAAAACAAGCCTTAACTCTGCCCTGTAGTGACTCAATTAAAGGGAAGTAAACAGAGAAATAATATTTTTTTAAAACAGTGTAATTAAATCTGATGTGAGATATATCAAAGTAATTTTAAGTGTATTTAGTCTAAAAAAAGTAACCTGCTACCAGGATTCTTTTGGTGCTTTCTTCACATTTGATGTATCTTAAGATGCTAGAATTTTTTCTGGATCTATAATGTTTGGGGGTTTTTGAGATAATTGCGGTGTTGCTTTAATGTATTATATTTCAGAATTGTAGAAGTTTTAGAACAGATTTAGAAACTTTTTTTTTGTATCAGTCAGGTGTTTTGTGTATCTCTGAGAGCAGTTTGTGTTTACATTTTTAGAAAATACCTTAAAAGGGTCACAATCTTGAGTTGTGTTGTCTTTCAAAAAAAAAAAAAAGGCTCAGACTCTTGGTCGTTCCAAGCATTTGACCAGTTCCAGATTTTTTGGTTTTTTTTAATCAGTGATCAGTTGTATAGTTTTACTCATAGTATACAGCGTTTAAAGAGAAAGTATTTTGATGGATAAAAGGCATTAGATCCAGTATCGAATCTCTCCCATAGTTACCTGAAGGTAGTTCTCATTGTAGTAATTTTAATGTCCCTACTGCTGTTCCTCTAACCAAGTTTGAATAAACTTTTTGTGTTCTTCAGAGAGTATTCAGACTGACAAAAAGTATATATGGGCCTCCATTTTTAGGTCAACTATCATTCAGTGCAGCTGTCCAGTATTCATGTTCCACTAAAAAAAAAGTTATATTATTTAGCTAGCACAGGAAGGATGAGGAAGATGATGATACATGACAAATAATAAAGGATGGCTCTTGCTGTTTGTGATGACTATACAGTATGAATAGTATATCTCTCTAGCATACATAGAGAGGAAGAGAGTTTTATTAGTAAAGGTAGGAGGTGCAGTGGTAAGTGTTTTAACTATATTTTTTCATGGCATGTGCTAAATACCTTCTGGTCTTCTCATTTTTCTTAGAGAAACCAGAATTTTCAAGCTTCATTGAAACGCAGGAGTTTACTGCATCAGAAGGAGAAGGGATAATAGAAGACTTGAAGTGTTGGGTTGTTTTTTTTTTTAAGATTTCATAAACACTAGCTATTATAATTTCTCCTTTGGCATGCTCTTCCTGATCTTGTGTATCTTAAAAGATTCACTCAGTGTCCACAAGATGGCCCTATGCATGGGTGCCTGCTGCATGTACTGTGTGAGGAGAGTTCAGAATCTCCTTCAGGGAGGAGCACTGGAAGAAAAATAAGTATTTTACACAAATATGTATAAATTTAACTATTTTAATATACATGCAACAATACAGTAAATAATGATTCTATTACTAAATCTGTTACCGTGCCCATTTAAGATCTGACATCACTAATTACTGCATAGAGAGGGATATTCCATGACACTGAAAAGGCAGGCATGCTGGCTTTCTGACCAGCATATTACATCATTATGCAGTATTCATTGTTAGTTGTGATACTTTACAAAACAGTGATTTTACTTCATTTTATTTTCATTATATTCTAATTTGATTATTGTTGGGTTTTTTAACTACTGTTTGTTTAAATGGCCTCTATGAATGCAGGTGCTAGAATTGAATGCATTGCAGAGTTAGACATTACATAATTTTAAGAAATTGGAGTTCTGGCTTTTTAAAACATGAAACAATTTTCTTTTTTTTATCAAATTCCGAGAGGAAGGTGCCAGTAACATGCCAGAATTAATGCAAGTCCTTTGAAACTATAGCTTCTAAATCCAAGTGCATGGAAACCTCAGATCAGTGAAACTTTAGCAATGAAATGAAGAGCAGAAAATTACTAAATAGGTGATGTTGTAATAATAGTACAGGTTTTGTGGGTATGACTTTTGGTATATATTTCAAAGTGCTGTTCATCCCATTATTCTGTTGTGAAACAAGATGTTCTAATATAAAGTTCCTGTTGTTTTGCGTTTCCTAAACTAACTTTGAAGCACAGTTCTTGGCCTGTCAAGAGAATGGGATGGGGCTATCTTAGAGGCTTTTTCTGCTTCCAAATGACATGGTTCAATTACTGAATCTACTTTCCTTTTCAGAGTCAATACAGATTTGTATGTGAAGCTATTTTGAAGGTATATGAAGAAGGATTTATTAAACCTTTACAAGCATCACTGCATAAGTAAAGAGCAAAAAACCTAGGATATCAATTGAGGAATCCTGTCCTCTATAATGAACTGGCAGCATTCTTTGTGCCATAATACTGCTTGCAGGAAATGATAGTGAAGTACAGCAAAGAATTGACAAAGGACTTTGAAAACTTCAGCACTGTTGCACTTTACGTTGAAACAAAATCAGTCTCTGAAACTCTTCTAACCTTCATCTGTTTGAAGACTTTATTTTCATGCTTTGCTCCAAACAAACCATAAACTGAAAGAACTAATTGTGTTCAGGGTAATCTACGATATTTCATGGTAGTGCCATATACTGCGCTTCTGGTTGAATTGCTACAAACAAGGCTTGGAATTATTTCACTCTGTTTTACACCCATGTCTCTTAAAATGAAAAACAAATGAAAAAATACACTAAGCCATGGTCTTTTTCCAGTGCTAGGTTTATTTACTATGTACAGACTCTCACTGTTTTGTTTTTTACAACATTAGCAATATTGCCGATACTAGATAGTTACACACTGCCTACTGATGCAGCACACTTTGTCCTACACCCTTACTAGAGACCAGCTGGTTGTTAGAGGAAAGCTGGCGTCTGTGTTAACCCAGCAGTAGCTGCATAGTGCCCACTTACCAGCATCTTGTACAAAATAATAACAATAAAAAATTAAAAAAAAAAAAATAAACAGCATTTCTTTGACACAGCTTGTGTGTCATACACTGGTGTATTCTGATTCGTGTGACTTAAGATTACGTGATGGGAACTAGTGCATGCATTATGTCTTAACCCCTTAAGTGCCTTGAGACTTACAGCGTACATCCAGTGAAAGGCACTCATGATTCTGTGGGGGTGGTATTGTCCTGTCGTATTTATCTTAACGGGTTCAGATTTTAAAAACGGCCCTTGGTGCTTGGAATGTGTTACCGCAAGGGGTCATGGAAATACCATTCCCTCTTTCCTTATACAAGTACCTGCGTGCTACTCCCGGTAGCAAGAGCACCTCTGCCAACTTAATGAATGAGCATTGTATGCTGCTGTGTTGTAATTATGTGAAAAATCTGACACATTCCTTCATTCCTTCTAACTAGTAACTTACTAGCAGCTTACTATGAAATGCTGGTAGGTAATTAGAAGCTGATACTTTGTTTTATCCTTTTATTGACAATAGCTGTCTTACTCGATTAGAACATTAACTCTTTAATAGCACTGATAATGAAGTTGAACTTACGGTCAGATGTGATTTAATTCCATTATCTGCTAACAAATTACTTTTTAAGTCCTCATAGTTGATTTCAAGCCATGTTCGTACAGGTCTGCCTTTTTTTTTTTTTATTTTTGTTTGGTGGGGGAAAGGGAGGAGAACAGTATGAAGTTGTCCCAGAACTTTATTTTAATTCCATGATGACTCCGGTCACCTTCTGTTTCGCTTGCACAAAAATTGTTCCAGTTGGTATGGGTTGCTTCTTATTTAAGTAGGTAGAAGATTTGTAAGAAATGTCTGTCTGATACAGTATCTGAGCTCATTCTAAAGATACATAAATGTCCCAGTTTTTTAATATTTTTCCAGTATAGGAGAAACCAAGTCAGAAGTAAGGTATCCAGTGTAATATACTGTAAGAAAAAAAAAATCAGTCACTTCTTTGACTGCCCTGTGACAACATAACTTTGTGCCCTCTATTTAAAAGTTTTAATTTATTGTATTGGTTTCCTGAAAATGTTTATCCAGTAAATTTTGTTGTAAGCTATATAGAGCATAGAATTAAAATGGAAAGTTCTACGCTAAATAATTTTTAACTATTGAAGAATTATATTATATAATAAACTGTGTTCTATGGACATTTGAAAGAGATCAGCTATGAACTATTAAGTGAAAAGGGATTCAGGCAAAGTGAAATCCTGGCTTGTGACTTAGTAATAAACGTGAACCACAATGCCAAATGGAAGATAGAGTTTTAAATATTTTTAGAAAGCAAAATAATATTAGGTGGCCTGTGGCCCTGTTACTTATATTTCTAGATTTGATGTTTAAATCAATATTATCCCTCAGTGAAAAATGAATCTTATAAGAATCTCTGGATCTGATAAACTGAAAAAAGAGTAATAAGGTAGCTTTAATCTCAGTTTTATTTTAAGCCATTTGCAACAAGAAAATTCTTTGTTAGGAAAGTATAAGCTTTAACTTACATGTGAGACAAGATTATTAGCTGAGATGCTGGCTAGTTGGAAGGTTATTTTAAACTCAGCACTTAATGTCTAAAAATTAAAATAATTCATCCATTATATTGAAATAAATTTTCTTCATAGCCAATTTGTAAATGAAAATAGCATTTACCCTTTTTTTTCTGAGGGAAATCAGAAATGGGGTTTATAACAACATTATATAGTGTTGGTATGTCACATATTTAAATATTCTTATGTAAAGTTGCCAAAGCAGTTTGAGTTCAAAAGACCCATTTATACCACAATTAAGTGTGGGATATTTATTGGTCATCTGTCATTACTGTTTTGATTACAAACACAGGCAAGAATAATAGGTCTCTTCAAAATCTTCCTCTGCACTGACTTAAGCTGATTTATATTGTATTAACTAGTTGCACTGGGAAAAAAATTGGAACAAAGTAACTATTCTTAGAAAATTGGCCATCAGTGACTCATTGTTTTTTTGGCTTCTCCAAAGCCAGGATAGTGGTAACCAAAAACTGATTGGGAAGGAGAATAGCATTGAAGCCTTTCTGCACAATAAGTAATTCGTTCCAATATTTCTACCTGTTGTGGTATAAATGGCCTTTAAAATATTTTTATATGGCCAAAAAAAAGTAAAACTGCTAAATATTTTACTTTGGGTTATGAAGATCTGTATCATCCTTAAGACTTTTTTAAAGAAGTTTTTGTATGTTTCATGCTGTACAAAACATGAATGTATCTTTCGGACATAATGACCTATAGACCTATACGTGATTGGTGTTATGACTGTTGGATTTTATGAATAATTATTTTCATACCATTTGATTAGGAGAAATGTTGGGCGGGTGTGGGAAAGAGTATGTTTGTAACACTTCCATGATACAAATCCAGTTTAAAAAAAAAAAAGTTTTCATTGTAAGTAAGAGCAATATTATGACAATTTTGTGCCAATGTATAATGTTAGGACTTGTGTTTTCCTTTTAGGTTCAGATTGAAAACTACCACTACCATCTCTTTTTTTTAAAGTGGATTTGAAGGGGGTTTTTCAGTAGAAAGACACGGGGCTCTAGCAGGGGCTTTGAGTGTTTGGGGGGCATTTTTTATTTTTGCTAAATATGAAATAAGATGCAGGTATTGTTTTAATAAACTACCTACAGATTGTCAGCCAATCCACTTTGAGAAATACTGCTTTAGATATACCAGGTAACTGAGAGCTGAAGAATTCATTTATCCTGAATTTGGAAGCATTTGGTATTTTAAATAACTTGCAAATCTTACGCAGTAAAATACTGCTTTTATGCATTTCATTTTTATATTTTCTCTCCCAGTTATGAAAAAGAGAAAGCCTGATTTTTTTTTTCTCACTACATTTAATGCTAGCTGACAGTTCTTCCACATTTCTCTGTTAAAAGCTTATGTCCCATATAGATAAAGCAATAACACTTCTTCTAGAATATCTGATTACAGTCTGGCACACCATCTATTAGAGAAAGGGTGAGAAAGCAGTTGGGAGATTAAGGAACATGAGGAGTTTGTTATGGAACCCGTGTAGCCGTCAACTTCCCATGGAGACCTTCCAAAAAAGCTTCGTGCTGCCCGTGGAAGGGCCAAAACGCAGTGGACCTGCTGCGGTTGCACTGCCCAGGGAGACGGGAAGTAGGGGAAGTCTGGCATAGAGGTGCTGGAGCTCCAGGTATGCTGTGGAGCTGAATTATGTGATATTTTTATGCTTCTGCAGTGTGTGTGCAGGTGTGTGGGCGATGTTTGATGGCTCAGGGAATTAGCATGAGCATGAAAAGCTCTACAGATCCACCAATTTCCAAGTGAAAGCAGGTTGTCCAGTATGTTTGCTGTCGTTTTGACTGTAGGGCCACTCTGCAGGCAATCTTCAAGACCCTCAGCCCTGAGGATACAGGGAGGGATTGGGTTATGGTCCAAATTAAAATTTTGCATATTTGGACTTCCACAAAGTACAGGAATGGTGCCCTCTAATGTCATTTGTAGTCTTTCTGTAGCTCAAATCTTAGGTCCCTGGTTGGCTGGGTGTATTTGCTAGTTTAAGTACCCATCTTTTGTCTTGAGACTGGAAAAGCCCTTTTCCTTTGCTACTTTGAGTGCTAGGATCCAATATCAAAATCTGGTAAAAACATATTCACTGATTAGACGTGGATCTTGCATGAAGTTGCAGGGATTATAATTAGTGGTGATTGGGAAGCTGTTGTAAGGAGAAAATGGTTTGTTTGTTTCAGTGTAACTGTTCTGTCCAGTCTCTGTTATCCCACTGCAGTTATAAATGGAAACTGATTTTTTTTTTTTTTTTTTTTTTTTTTTTTTGGTTTAGCAGTCTGCAAAGGAGGCCAGTTTGTTATCACTGGATTTTACCTCTGTGCTGGCTGCTACCACGACTGTGCATCTTTTCAGTTTGTAGGGCTTCTCCAGCTACAGGTTTTTAACTGGTACATAAGCTGTAAACTCCAGCTGTTGGCTTTGGCATGTTTTGCTTATTGAGACCTCAGTGGTAAAAATTTGAGATAAATCACTTTTAAAAAAAATGCTGAAATTTTCAATTAAAAAAATTTGGACTTTTTGATTTCTTTGAACCAGTAGCCTCATTTAAAAAAAAAAAATTGCCAGTAAAATATCTATCATTCTAGTCTGCTATAGCATGAACTATGGTTTCACAGACTGGCTGACAGTTTGTTGGTTGTGTTATTTCGTATTTAGCAAGCTTACACATTTTAAAGGATAATTTTTTTCAAAGTGTTTTGATGTTTGAATAGTAGCACTTTATCTCATGCTTACTACTGACTGAACTATTGGGCAAAATAAATTGGGTTTGGAGAGAGATGCTTAATGGGTTTCTGTACAGAGATGATTTGGATTACACCCTGGTACGAATGCTTTCTATTGTTCCAACCATTTCTGGTTTATTGTTCATGTGTTTCTGAGGGACTTGCAGTAAATAGATATTAATAAGTTATTAATAATTCTATCATCTCAATTTTCCTGTCTTAAAAAGAATACAAAGCTTGCATTTGGAGAATAAAAAAAAAGAAAAAAAAAAGGTGCGAATAGAAACTACAGGGTACTTGTAAATTTATCTCTGTGATCTCTCTCAGCTAGCTGCAAATTAGCTATGTTTACTGTAAATGTTTCTGCTAAGCATTAATTTTAACATTAGATCAATTACCTGGAAATCAGTATTTTTTTTTTACTTAACTTATTTGAATTTTGATAACTAAAGATAATGCACAACAAAGTTTAAAGAAGTTGTCACCCTTTTACTCCTAGGCCAGGGGCCTAAGACATGAGTGAAAGGGTAAAACAGTTTACATTAAGCTGTTGTTTTCTTTAACTAGAATATATCCACAAAGACTAGACTGTAAACGATCCAGTGCAATTATCTCAGTACATTGGGGCACCACAGTAACAACCCATAATAATCTTAGAGGAAAATTAAGGTAAGAAGATGAAGGTTTTATTTTATCCAGTGTATCCAGATTTGTTTTCCATTTGGTTTGGTTCATTTACCAGTGATCCCATTTTAACCAGTCAATTTGGCAGGGCTGTTTGTGTAAGGTGTGGGCTTTTTTCTGTAACAGGTGCTATACTATGTGTAAATACAAAGGGAAGAACTTTTAGATCATTATTAACAATCAGATGGTGGCAATATTTTTTGCTAGTTACTACTGGTAATTAATTTGCATTTCTAGCCGTGGCTTTCTGTTGTCAAATTTTGTCTCAGTTTCATACTGCTGAATGATGGACTGCAAGTGTGAAGTAAATCATCTCAGAGTTGAATAGCTCTTTTGTTGTTTAGACTAACTCTTGTTTATCTTTATTAATGGGGGGGGGATGGGAAGGTTCTTCTCATAAGTAGACTTTTGCCTATAAATTTGTTTAAAAGCACATGAAGGGGAGAAAAAAAAAACAACAAAAAAAACCCAAAACAAACAAAACCTAAACTCAACATCTTGGCTAAAGAGCCAGGGTGGTTGATTGAAAATGATGGAAACTTGAAATTGGTCAACACTGGACAATATGAAGATAAATTCAGCTTTTGTCAATGCAGCTACTGTATGCTTTAAAGGGCCTTATGTATTTGTCCTCATTTTGATAAAATGAAATTTCTTGCCATTAAAATGATACACTAACTTCTACCGAAAACCAGCAGTTCCCAGGATAAATATGCTAATTAACATTTAACAAGTCTTGTTTTAGTCTTAAGTAAAATTTCTTTCTATTACGTGAAAAAATGCTGTTATGCATATTTTGTGGATATATTTAATTTGAGTTGACAAATAGTTGTCTAGGTACAGACTTGAAAATATATATAGTTTACTTGTGGATCTTAATTGTTTAATTGCAAAATAAAGATGTGCTTTAGTAATTTAATTTTTTTTTGTGATTTTCTTGCTACTGTACACAGTTTTGCTATGCTACTTCTATACGCTTCTGATGCCAGGTAATATTCATCTTATGTTTTACTTTTTGACATTGTACACCATAAGTACAGCCCTATGGATTTAGCACTAGAAGAGGATGCTAAATTATCAGGAATTAAATTGCTTGGCTACAGAAACGGCGTGACAGTATCAGCCGAAGTTTTTTACCTGAAAATACACACTGCAGTTTTTGCTCTAATGGAAGAATAACTCTTTATTTATCTTTTATACCATGAGTGTTTTGTAGACAGTGTTCAATAGGTATTATAGTCTGATCACAAAACAGGGCATGAGGAATACTGATGTGAAGAACAAAAATTCCAGATGGAAGCTTGCGATGCCAAAATGTGAGGGGATGTTCAAAGCAAAAGTAGGAAAAGATGGTGAAAGGACTTAAGAGGCAAGACAAAAATCTCAGGAGGGGTAAGAGTCTCAGAAAAGAGAGAGACCCATATGTTCTTAATGTGACTGATTAATGTAATGATTAATGACTTCAAAGTAAGGACAAGGTGTTTAGATTGGAAGTACAAAAAGATAAACTACTGGGAAAGCATTCAAGGAGAGAAACATAAGTAAGAAGAGGTATTAAGTAGGAAGAGATTTGTTTAAACTGGAATAGGAAGACTGGATAGAAGACAAGTTGCCGATAACCACAGTGGTGTGTGCATATATTTGGACTGTATCTGAGTAGCAAATACTGAGGAAGGAGTAGACTGTAATTACAAGAAGAGTAGCAAGAGGCTGGTGCGACGTAGCAAGAGCAAAAATGAGCAAAAATGAGTCACTGAAGCTACAGAAAGGAAGCTGGGAATAACGGAGTTCTTGGTGGCAACAAGGGAGCTTGTGAGTGACAGAGTGGAAAGAAGCTCAATTTGAGGAAATAGTTGAAGATGGGCAGAAAATTTAGGGACAACCTCTAAGAATCGGGTAATTCTCCAGAATGCTTTGTCTAATAGGAAAATGAAATTGGCGTAGACTTAATGGCAAGGAGGCTACCGTTTTTGTGATGGAGATCTCCACTAAAAACTAAGCATCCTTGTTATGCAAATGATCAGTTAGTTGATCTGCACTGAGAATTCATCAGATATCTGAAAACCTCCGACATAAATTATTTTTCCCCCCTTTAAATATAAGATTTTGGATCTTTCCTTTGGGAACTTTATTGCAAGCTCCCACCTGTATTTCTTGACAGACTACCCACGGCAAGCATAGGCCCTGCTCCTCTGATAAAATGTATCTAAATTCTTCCGGTTTGTGATTTATGTTCCTGAGTAAATACCAGTCACAAACCTGAATCTCACCTTTCCCTGTGCTTGCTTTGCTCCTTCTGCTTGTGGCAGGAGGATTGCTCTGTTGTCAACACAAAGGTGCTAAAATAACTCACATTTAACATTAAAATCAGCCTGTTGCTTCATCAGCAAATACTGGGCAATTACCTGGCAGGTTGGGTTTGGGGTTTTTTTTTGCCATTTCAGCAAATGACATCAAGATAACTGGATGTACGTTCAGACACTGGAGCTGATTTTGCCATAGCAATGTACTGCTGTGTGTTTCATTACGACAGTCCCTCTGCGTGGCAGGTGAGTGACTGGTTATCTTGGCCTGGGTTTCACAGCTGGGTGTGGGAAATGTTGTGTTCCCATTAGCAAAAGCGGTCCAAACAACAAGCTGCAGTCTCTGCTTTCCCGTAGGCTGAATTCCCAGTTATCCTGGGCGTTTGAGGGAGTCTGGGGCTGGTTTAACCAGAGCGGTGCCGCTGTCAGCTGGCACTATGCTTTGCAAGCAGAGTTTATGCTGCTTTTCCTGAGGTTTTCTGTTCGGAGATCTCAGATACTAGCTTCAACGCGAGTAATTTACAGTCTCAGAAAAAATGGAGGAAAGCACAGCCCGTTGTACTTGCTGCGGCTGATGCCAGTGAGCAGGGCTTCTCCCCTTAGACTGGAGTAACAAAAAGTCAGAAAAATGGTAAAAGTATAGATCATGGGGGTGGACTGTATTCGAATTTTCAAAGGACGTTAGACTACAAACCGCGTTTTGTTGTCATGATCTTATTTCAGTGCATAAACACTAACGGTGCTAGTTTGTGGATGGTTCTGCTTTATTTAACACATTGCTGCAGTGACCCTTTCAGGCAGCGTTACCCCTCCAGAGGCGTTTTTCTTCCAAACCGAATGGTTCGAGGGCAGGTTTCCCGAGGCTTCTGGTCCCTGCTGGCCACCCGCGGACCGCGCGTTAGCAAAAAAAACTCCAGAAACGCCGCGAAATAACGCGAAAGCCGTCCCCGCGGCTCGAAACGCAGCGCGGCCTCGCCGGCGGTTCCGCGGCGCCCCCCCGGGCCGGTCCCGCACCGCCTTTGGCCCCCGCCGCGCTGCCTCCCCCGGGCAGCACGTGGGCCGCGCCGCGCCCCCGCCGCCCCCCGCGGCGGCCCCTCCGCCGGGCGAAACCACCCGGCTCGGGGCGGGGGCGCTCCTTCTCCGCCGACGATCCGCCTCCTTTAAAGGGGCGATGGCCGCGCCGCCAGAAAGAGCGCTCTCTTCGCCGCCCGCCCGCCGCTTCCCTTCCCTGCCGCCGCCCTCCTCGGTCTCCGCGTCTACGGCGAGCGGGGAGAGCGGCAGCGGGAGCCGCCGGGTGAGTGAGCGTGCCCAGGAGGAGAGGCACGGCGAGTCGTCGCCCTTTTAAGGGCCTCCCACATCGCTCCGCCATGTTCGGAGGCCCGCCCCCTCCCGGGGGCTCCCTCACCGCCCGCCCGCCCCCAGGGCCTTGAGGAGCCGCCGCGGGGACGCGCTCCCGCCGCCCCCGGCTCCGCCGCTCCCGCCGCCCGGGCCGCGGGGGCCGCCCGCCAGGTGAGCGGCGCGGGGCTGCCGGCGGCGGTGCCCGAGCGGCCGCGACCCCTGAGGCGAGGCCGGCGGGGCGGGAGCGGGGCCGGGGTTGAGGCGGCCGCCGCCGGTCCCGGGGCGTTGCGTAAGGGCGGGGGCGCCCGGTGAGGCGGGGGGGGGGGAGGGGGGTGCCGCTCGTCGGCGGGGCTCCCCCGGTGAGGCGGCCGGGCGGCGCCGGGTTTCGGCGCCGTAGCGCTGGCGGGCTGGGCTGCGATCCGGTGAGACCGGCCGGTCGTTGGGGCGCGGGGCTGACTCACGGCCGAGCCCCGGGAGTTTGCCGGGGAGGCGGGAGGCGACGCGCCGGTGGCGGTGAGCGGGCGGGAGGCCGCCTTCCCTGCGCCGGCCGGGAGCCTCGGCGCTGCCGCCGCGGCCGCAGAGAGCCGGGAAGCGCCGTGCCCGAAAAGGCGCCGGCCGGCCGGTGCGGAGCCTTTCCTCGAGAGGCCCCGCAGCAGAGCGGCTGGTCGGGAAGCGAAGTTCTGGGGCGGGAAGGGCCGCTTACAACTTTCTTTCCCTCGAGAGAGACGGAGGGCGTCAGCCAAGAATGTAGCTGGTGGCGCGTAGTTCTTCGCCGCCTTCCAGCTTTGAGAGAACGTCGCCGTCTCGTTGAAGTAGCGTAGCGTTTCTGTTAGTGAAACACCGCAAACAGTTGGGGGGGATCTCCTCGATCGCTGTTTTTTCCCCTAGCGTGCTTTCAGATGGTCCCAAAAATCACCCCAGCTACCGTCAAAGGTTTGCGCTGAGGCTTTTCCCAAAGCAGCCAAAGACTTGTGGGTATTTAAATCCAAAGAAGAGAAACATCTGTTTGAATCTCCAACAGTTCTTTATCAAAGTCTGGCGCTTTCTAAGAACTTTAAACGCAGGCTGTTATTTCTCTTTTTTTCTGTGAAAAACTAACATTAGCATGTTCTTTTTTTGTCTTGGGTTTCATAGCAAAGATGCTGAGCTTTTTCCGTCGAACCCTTGGACGGCGGTCTATGCGTAAGCATGCGGAGAAGGAGCGGCTAAGAGAGGCCCAAAGAGCTGCGACCCACATCCCTGCAGCTGGGGATGCAAAATCCATCATTACTTGCCGAGTAGCGCTGCTGGATGGAACGGATGTCAGCGTGGACTTACCGGTACGAGTGATGCAAGTTTGTTTTTTAGATACCGTTGGCTTTTGTCAATCTGATTGTGCTCTTTGCTGTTTACAAGTCAGGTAAAGGCATATCTATATGTCGTAGTAACTGACTATGTGACTTGACGTCCACTAAGTTACTGGTCATAAAAAGGTACTGAAAGAATAGTTAACTCTGTTGTTCGCTGAAACTAGAGAGTGTTTTGTTAGATGGCATTGCGCCTTGTGGATTGAATGCTTTCTAGCGTGTTAATGTAATTGTCGTGCCCAGGCTTAACTTAGAGAGGGTAACGTTTCGGATGAATTGCAGTGAGCTATGTATGCATCTCTTGGTGTAACTCTGTTGAGGAGGAGGGATGAGCAGAAGTATTAGCAGTAATTTCTGTGTGTTCTGTTTGTTTTGATTTTGTGTCAGGGATGGACGCAGTTTTTAACGCTAACTTGGGAGGGGTAGAGAAGAATTCTACTTCCTTCTCCTCCTCAGGGCAAATTATATAGCAGGGATTGTCTCATAGCGTAGTGCTTTATTGGGAGTGAGGTGTTAGCCACTGTTTTGCATTTCTAAAGCTCCCTTGATATACACGTGTCTGTTCTGCTCTGCTTAATTATATACCTGGGCTTGGCTGTGACAGGATGAACAGTAGCGACAGAAGTGATGTGCTCTGTTTTTCCACTACCATGTGTTGTAGTTGTCAGTGACTTGTTTTGAACTCATACAGCTGAGTTAGAAAGCTGTGGGTTGGCGAGACCTTCGGACTAGGTCCGTAGGATTTTGGCTGCCATAACAGTTGCACTGACATTGGAGCTGCTGGCTGAAAGAATGTGTGGAGCAGCCATTCTTGAAATGGCTTTTCTTTCCTCCTTTTCTTATTTTACCTAACATTATAAACACTCTAGAATTGTGCTTAGTCTGAGGAAGGCTCAACTTGTCAGAGTATTGAGTGGTGGTGTTGACATAGTGAGCAGAAATAACTTCAGCGATATGCAGAACCCCAAGTAATCTAGAGTTAAAGAAACAATTTGGCATCTTTATTTGCAAAATGACTATACAGAAAGGCGTTTATAGAGGGCAGTAAAACTAATTTGTACATCTCTGAGACAATGTAATGAACGTATTCAGTGCTGCTTAGTGCCTAGGATGTTTGGTTTGAGGCCAGGAATGCCAACAAACACTTTATAGCAAGAGTTACACTTAAAAAGTACTCAAGTTTAAATTGGTGTCTCCACATAACCAGAGCAGTAATCTTTGGAGCTGGAGTTGGCTCTGTAGGCAAATTCCTGGCGCCTCTAACGACATTTCTAAGGCTTTGAGGAGCATAAATTGAACGTGAAGAGGTGTCATGACCTGCCATCTGGACTATAAAACTTAGATCAGGGTGCAGTAGTAACTATTTATTTCTACAGGAAACTTTTTTCACTCTTGTTTTTTTTTCTTTGTAAGCCAACATAAAGCTTTGTCTGTGGACATCTAAGTTATGAGTAACAGTAAACAAATATGCTAAAATCTACATAGCTAGATGCAGTAATTACAGTGCATCGTCAGTGGCTGACATGTACTAGTTTCTTTGGTGATTAAAATACAATAAATTAAAAGTAGATTAAATGTTTCATTTCAGATTCCTTAGTGTGTTTGTTCTTGTGTGTCCACTTGCATCATTCATATTTTGGGGTTGACTCGGAAAGAGGACAAAAAAGGGGGGGGAGGAGGGAGACGGGATGAAGTGGAGGTAGAAAATCCTGGCAAAACAACGTTGCCTTCTAAAATCCAAAGCTAAATTAAAAATATATATGTGTATGTATATAGATAGATTTATTTTTTTTTTCTTTTACAGCAACTTTCCTTAAGAATTATCGTCCTCTTTGAGCTAAGGCCTTTTCCAAGACCGGTTCTGTTACTTTGACAGTAGATTTGGTTTAAAATGAACTCTTGTTGTCTCAAAGAGGTGCCCTCAGGTCTGCCAGTTCAGTTGTGCACAATCCCGTTGTCTACTTAAGTTCTGTGAAATTGTTTTATTTAAAAAAAAAAAACAAAACACAAACCAAACAAACCAGAAAGTGGTTCTTAAGACTGAATCACTTAGCAAACAGGTTAGTTCATGGCCAGAGAAAGAGTTGTCTTGGCAGGAATGAATACCATGCCTTTTTTAATCCATGGCTACATAAATACTTTACAGTGGCATAAGTTGTTGCTGCCACAGGAGGAAAAGATGTTGCTTTCATTATTGCGTTTGTCCTTGTTTTCACACACCCCTTGGCAGAAGAAACAGTTTTTTGGCAGCCAGGCAGTAAGCTAAGTCAAGAAAATGCTGCGGCTGAAAATAATCGGTATAATTTTATGTTAGTTTCCAGCTGGAGTGATTCTCCAATCTGGTTCCCCATGTGCATCCCCAAATGTGGTGAGGAAGCATTTAGAGGCGGTATCAGGCTTATGTTTGCTTAAAATGCTTGTTGAGTTATATCCTTACACTGAATTAGCTACTGAAAGAAGGTGTTCTGGAGTTATGGTCGTTCATATAATTGAATCTGAGATTGTTGAATTTCTGTTTAAATTTAAAAAAAAAAAAAAAACAACAAAAAACAACCCAACCCAACCACAGGGAACATTATCATGTAAGCCAAACAAGTTTCGGCCTTTTTAAGCAGTGAATACTGATGTTTTTACAAATATTGACAATCAAACAGAAGGGACATGTTATAAGTGGTGCAGTTGAGATTTAATTTATTAAACACAGAGCCAGGATTTCAGCAGTAACTCTGCTTTTTGTCCACTGATCTTATCTATAGTGTCTGTCAAGCCACTTCATCTGTCTGCTTTTCTATTTCTTCTGTTTTTAATTACAAAATTGCCTGACTTGCACTGTTTATCAAAGCTACAGTCCTATGCAGTACATAGACTGGATTCTTTTTAAGAATCTACTTATTTCATAGCTGTGTCAATGACTGAAGAACATCAGTGTTATGTTTACTATTTACCGTCACTTTGGCATGTTCAAAATGGGAGGCATGAATTTCATGCGAGTTATCAGTGTTCTTTTGGGGCAGATCGAAAGGTGTGTGGGGGTTTTTCCCACCTTCATCTCATATTCTAAAGCTGTGTTTCAACCTGGTAGTTTTCCTCGTCTATTACCACTTTTTTGAAGCTGTATGTTTGTCCAAATGCATTCAGTGATTTTGACAGACTTATCATGTGCTTAGTGAAACAGTGAGAAGCTTATTTTTTTTTAATCTATGAAAAGTTTTTATAAAATATGTGGTGTCTGTTAACCGTGCTGCTGTTGATGTTGTTCATCATACACGCTGTTTTACTGTTAACTTACCTCGAGTTCAACTTGGACAGAAGTTGGGTTGTGCTTTTTCTTCCAATTGTTTAAGATCCGTGGGTGGAATGTTTGCTTAGTGGTATGACTGGTGAGAGGACAAGAACTCTGTTTTGCTGACATTGCTTATCTTACTTTTAATCTTGTTCCCATGTGAAACTAAACTCCATCTTCCCCCACTGCACCTCTGAAATTCCCCAAAGCTCAAAAGCCATGAACAGCCCTGGTTTAGTACCTGAAGACTCCATCAGCTCAGTCATACCAATATGAGCTTCTAAGGGAACCCCTCAAAAGCTGGAATACTGGCTCTTCTGGTGGTCACGGTTAGTGGGGAAAGACAGGTTGTGGAGGGGGAGAGCGTCATACCAGTGCTTTTCCTTGAAAGCTGTTTTTAATTGGAGTCACCAACAGATTGTTGTAGAGATAGTCAATTCTAAGTTATTCATAGTAATAATTGGGAGAGGGAAAAGATAACCTAGATAAAGGGGAAAAATGGTAAGATAAATAATGTAAATTAAATTACAGAGATACACTTGGAATATGCACGTTTTTACAATTTGTGGATAGCTTTCTGTGGGGGAACAAGGTCAGCTTTACAGTAGCAACAAATAGTAAGTATGGGGTCTTACAGAAGCAGCACTGTACTTTGTGGAAGCCAGGGGTGTTTGGGTAAAAAAACCTGACCCTGCTTAACCCACAATTTACGTAATCTTCTCATGGATGATAGAGCGTTAATTGTATTCCAGTTTCTGTACGTGCAACCTAAGTTTTAGGCAAAAGCTTCCTAGTGGTATAAGATGAAAAACACAAATTATGAGAATGGATGCTCTCTGAGTAGTTTTTCATGTTAGAATATTCCTTACTTATGCATGCATGAAATTTAGTATGGAGATTGCAAAATGAGATGGTTTTGTCCTTATTATAATGAAGTATCATAAAACGAGGTCTTGTATAAATGAGTCCAAGAGCTCTGTGGAATAGCAGGAATTAGCTAAGCTGTTTACAGTTTTTGAGTAATGCTTACAAAATATGATAAAAAGGACGGTATTTGTGGTGATTATTTTAAATAAAATTAAGAAACCTATCTGGAATGCCAAAAACGTTGCCGCCAAACTGTTAACGAGTGCTGATGGCTTTCTGTGTGGAGGGAGATGATCTGTGTTGATCCGCCTATAAGATCAGAGATGTATTGTGATAGTTGTTTTTACTCGGTAATCCACTCTGGTGGTTGTTTTTTTTTAAAAAGCTTGTAGAACATTTGTGGCTACTTGCTGAATATTTGTAGCTGTAGATATGAAATACAGAATGCTGTCTGTGGCACAGATGCTGATTAAAAGTAAAATCTAGAAACGCTAAAAATGCTGGAAAATCAGTCATCCAATAAAATGAGTAGTCTTAGTGTTTGAGGTTGGCTTTTAAATGTTCAAAATAAATCTAGGGTGACAAAAGGAATGAGTAAATAAACGTGCTTGTGTGTGTGTGTGTGTGTTAGGACTACGAAGGTTTGGATTAAAACTTGTTCCACATGTGGTCTTTGTCTTAAACTATTGAAATGCTTTTGATTATTTGCTTAAACTACTGAAAGACCTTTAGGGGACTGAAACTGGAAAAATCGATCCTGAGCTGAGCGTTACAAAGTGGAGGTGGAGGTGCTGTCTGCATGGTGGAAGGGGGCCCAAGCCGTAGTGCAGGTTGATCCAGTGCTTCCTGGGGTGCCAGGTTTAAATGCCTATTGAGATTGAACGCAAGACGTATATGGTAGATGCTGAGTCGTTTCAGGAGTTCTGAGCAGCAGCAGAATGCCCGTACTGAGTCATGCTGGGAGTCCAGTCGTTCTGGGCAGGTGAGCATTTCGGGCTTGGGGCAACGCACGATGCCCTGGCAGGGTTGGAAAGGGAGGAAGGGAGCAGCTGGAAGCGAGCTGCGGCTGCTATCAGAGTAATTTGTTTGGCCCGCAGTGTTTCTGGGGATGGTGCTGCAGGCTGGTTTAGTTGCCTGAAGGTTTAGCATTCCTAACTCGCAGCATAACAGCGAATTTTGTCTGAAGCCCTGCTTTCCCGCTGAACTGCCCCTGTAAAGAGCTCAATCAAAGACTGAGACTCTCACACGCTCATACCAGACTGCTCCTGAGAAACCTGCAGGTGGAACACCAAATAAAACTGCAATGTTTGTGAAAATACTCGGGGGAGGTATTTAATCTCTAAACCTTAATGCTGGAGAAGCAGTTTGGGTATGTTCTGTGTCAGAAAGAATGTTAGGAAATAGACTCAGAAATGGATTAAATCAGATGTGTAACCAGAAGATACAAACTTTCTGGGAGAGCAAAAATAAGAGACTTCTGACAAAACAAACTGACACATATGAATGTTTTGAATCACTATCATGTTATGTGTAGGGTCAATAAGCCTGAGCACAGTCCATTGAAATCTTTCTATATAGTATTCTAATAAATGTACAGTATGGGTATTGAAATCAATTCTTTATAAAAGATTTTGGGGACATGACTTTTTCTTTCTCCAGAGACTAACACAACAAAATGTTTAACCCCAAATGTTTCTCTTCCTGTATTTGGGAGAGATGCAGTAAACAGAAGAATTGATAAGCTCTGTCTTTGGAGGTAGTAATTATTCTCCGCAGCCTTCCAGGCTTGCAGGGCTTTTAACTCAGTACAAGAACATGTGGTGCATGTTGTCAAAGGCTGGCGATAAACCAGAGAGAGAAACAGAACTGGTGTTTTGCTGCCATTGGCACCTTTAGATGAAGGAGAAAATTGAGTGGGGAGTTTGGAAAAGTTATTTGAGAGATTGGTGCTTGGGAGTTTGAAGACAGGAGCAACTCCATTTGTAGGTCAGTACTTAAAGCTGTAAGAAGATCAGGGTGATACCAATGAAGTGTACTTCTAACACTGCCTTTGTAAAGATAAGGGGGTTTAACCCTCCAGTTCTCCAGCAAAACTTAATGGGGTTAACTGTAGATACTGTTTTCATGATATTGAGAGGAAATCTTTTTCCTTTAAAGCTCACTGTTGGAGCTCTCATGGCTTATTTTTTTGAAATGTGTCGTTTGGGAGAAGGGGGATTAACTTCCTGAGAAATGGACAGGTTCATCTGCTGCTCCCGCACTGCCATGGGCTGCAAAGGTGCGTAGGTGACATCCTACCAACTGGGTAGCTGTAAATTCTGAATAGGGGTCCCTAGCTTCTCCAGGGGGGGAATGGGATCTTTCTGAGGAAACTGGTATGAATATGAATGGTAACCCTCCTAATGAGCTGACAAAAAAACAGGAAGGAAGGGTTTTGCCCTTCAGTAACTACTGAAGGCAATAGCTACTGTTAGTTATTGTTAATAAGCAATATAATCATTGGAAGAAATCTTCCGACAGAAAAGTAAAGCTGCAAAGACACAAGAGATAGTAAGTCCCACAAACGTAGAGCCTATTCATCTCTTTTTTTCAGAGTTCATCTTATATAGGGACCTCCTTTTCTTCACAAAGAAAAAAAAATAAAGAGGAGAAAAATCCTTTTCTGATGAGCATTTTAGTTAGTAATTCATTAGGTGGGCTTTTTGGTTTTATTTTTTTCAAGTTTTGGAAGTTTGAAGTACTTTGCAGTGATTAAAAACCTGATTAAAACTTTAAGAAGGGAGCCACTCAGCTGGTGCCTGCCCAGCACAAGGGTCCCGTCCCCAGCTGTTGTAAGACCGCGTTGCCTCATCAGTGCTGGTCTGTACTGGCCGCTGCGAGTCCTGAAAATGGCTTTTATGTCAGGCAGGCAGGCTGTGGAGCTGATGGAGTCGTGGAGTTGCTGGCTTATGCTCTTGAGTGCGTGCCCGTGAAAAAAATACTTTACCTCTGAGGCCATGACAAGAGGTTATACATGCCGCCACTTCTAGTTTCAGGCAGTGGCTGCGATGCCTGAGCCGAGGCGAATGTCTCCGAACCCCTTGTCCCGGCAGAGAAGGGACAGACCAGCCTGCCCAGGGGAACACGGAGCTGCCTTTACCCAGCCGCGCTGTGCTGAGCTACCGGGGTTAAGTCCAGCCTTGCTAACACCCACTCAGCCAGCAATTGCAGTTATTAAGAGCAGCATGAGATGTCATTAGCACAGAGTTGGGAGCATCCCTCCACACCATTCGTGCCAAAGCGATCGAAAGATGTTTTTATCTCGTTCCAAAGTGTGGCAAAACCACTAGATGACCTGCCCTATATAAATGATATATTTTATTTACGTTTCCCAGTTCAGTTGTTGACTCTCCTGCTGTGAGATGTTTGCTGTTGCTTCCGACGGAGTATTGCAAACTGTGTAAATCAAGTAGTCGGGTTTTACAAAATTACAAACCCGTGAGGAGTTTAATTTGTGCCCTGAGGCGAGGACCAGCCACTGGCTGGGCTGCTTGTGAGTGGAGACTTTAGTAGTTCATCGGTAACCATTAAGCAACTTGAAAGTATTTGTCCTTTGAGAGTAACCTGAGCTCTGCTGCAAGGAAAAGAAAGGGGGGAGGGAAAAAAAAAAAAAGGATGAGGTAGCAGCAGGATAAAAATGTCATTTAAATCAAATGTTGCCGTTAGAAAGTTAGGGTAATTTTTCACCAGAAAATGTAATAAAAGTGTATCTTTGCTATGTCTTTCAAAAACACTTGAGATCACAGTTTTATTGAATACAAAGAAATTAATTTTGATTCATAAAAATTGACCAGTTACAAAGCAATAGTATTTTTGGTTGCCGTTTGTTTAAATGTAAGGAGGAAGGACTGTAGTAAGGCTTTAAGAAAGAATTTGAATTTAACATTGAAGCATGTGTGAAACTTTTGCTGACTCGCACCAAATACAGCCACTGGTGATTTAAGCCATATGCAAATTACTGCATAATTAATTCCACGTTGACAGCCCTGGTGATTTAAGTCAGAAAACAACCAGTAGCCCTGCAAATCTTTCCACAGCCACTCCAGTGCTATTCTTCAGGGACTTTCTCCCACATTAGTCATTCTGGGTCCATTTAACCTTTGAGTCCTTTGCTGGGATTACCAAAATGGCGAACACGCTCTGAAACTAATCTGGCGCTGCAGAATTTTGAACAATAATACATAATACAGTTTTAGTTGTTGGTAGTCTGAGATAGTATGTGTAGTAATTGCAGGCTTGAGTTAAAGTGCTCCATTGCCTGTCCCTAGGAGGGAATTTGGCTAACGGGTTAATTACAGTTTTAAAAGATGATTTACTGAGGAATTGAGAAGGATCTAAAATGTTCGGCTCAGTAATGGGAGATTTTCCTGTAGTTTTAGACGAGCTGCAGAAAGCTTCATGCAAAATAAAACATTTTTCTAGTTTTGCTGTTGCAAATGCTGAATTGATGTCACTTGTATTAGTATATCTTAACTGTTTAAGCAGAAGATATTCTGTGCAGAGAGAAAATATCAACAGTTCAACGCCTTGCTCTTTCAAGAAAGAGGCTGCAGACTCAAATAGTGGAAGAAATGTGTGGGCTTATTTGTAGGCGATTTGCTTTAAGGCCTCTGTTATGAGAGTCTTGCTGGTGTTCAATAAATCTGCTGTTGCCTGAGAAGTACTTTTTCTTGAAGTCAACAGAAAAAACTTGCCTTGAACGAGTTTGGTGAGGTCTACGTCTCAGCATTTTCATTATACAACAATTTTGTAGATGCTGTGTGTACGTGAAGTTGCCTGCTGGTCTAATTGCCTTCCATTCCCCCTACCTCCCCTAATACTTGGAAATAAATAGCTGTGAGAGAACGTTCTTAGGCAGGTTCAGTTTACAGACTTTTCTGAGATTCTGCTTTGAGGTGTGAAATGTCATGTTGGATTTAACTAATGTATCGAGTAAACCAATAATTATGATTGCAAAGTTGAATATAAAATATTTGAAGATCGGGGTAGAGGAAGGTGGCAAAAATTATGCATGCTGCTTTACTTACATCGCTATTACTTGGTAATTAAACCAAATTATTTCTGAGAATAAGAATTCTGGCTGGCCCAGAGTTTTGAGAGGTGGACTAAATCTGCTAATTAGTAGCTTACTAAAATATATGCTTAGAAAGTTAGCCCATTTCTCAAGTTGTGAATGTATAAATATTAAGATAAAAGATTGCAAGGTGATAGCATTATGGAAATAGAGAAATCCTGAAACTGCTTGCGGAGTAAGCACAAATCTTTCTGCATTTCTTTGCATTTAAAAATATTTCTTTTCAACACCGTGACTTGTAATCTGACCTACTAATTTATTAATGTATTTTTATTACATTTAGGCATCTCGGGTATTACTGTTAAGCTTTTCTTTCAGTGTATTACTATAAAGGAGTTCATAGCATGAAAAATGTATGTTGGTGTAGAAACTGCTCAGTGCTCTTTACTGCCTTCTCTTTAAAAACAACTGTTTAATTTTTTAGATCATCACTGTAAAAATGATGTTTACTTGAGGCCAGAGCTAAGTTTTTTTTCATAAATTATGTATGAGCATACGTGGTGGCTTTTTGCACCTACAAGTGAGTTTCATGAACTGACTTTTGTAAATGTGTTATCTAAGTACTATTTGTTAAATTTGCTTGCCTCAGACTGCTTCCTGGCAGTTGTTAAAAGCACTTCCTAATGGAATGCTACATCCTAATTCAATATGCTTTGCTACCTGCTTTAAAACTGGTGAATTGCCTAGATATCAAACAGTAGTAAATTCGTAAGCAATTTGCTGTACTTTGCTCTGAAAATTTTCCAGTGCATTAGTTATTGCAATAGTACTAGCTATATTTCCAGTTCAATAGAACTTCGGTGAGTAAGGAAAGCCTAAAAGAGACAATGGTAAAATGATTCTTTAACACTCTGTGTTGTGCAAGTCAATGTTGACATTTTCCAAAAAAGGAAATTATGCAAGTCCTTTAAGGATATTATGTGTGCTTCTTGTGGGGTGTACATCTGCCTTCAAGAAAAAGAGCCATCAAGAAATATGAGAGAAAACAAGAATTTCCGTATTATGTTTTCAGAAGCTTAATTTTGGGTTTTTCTCACTTTTGGAATTACAATATAAAGTATGCCTAGAAGAAGGTTGATGCTACAATAAATCTACTTGCTAAGTACTGAATTGTTTATATTTTCAGAAAAAAGCCAAAGGCCAGCTCCTGTTTGAACAGATCATGTATCATCTGGACCTTATAGAAAGCGACTACTTTGGATTAAGGTTCATGGATTCCGCACAAGTGGCGGTGAGTAGCAGCAGTGTTTTTTTGTTTTGTTGTTTTGTTTTTAAAGCAAAAGTCTAAAATTTAGATCCTAATATTGACAAAAATGCTTTAAGAAAGCTGCCTTTTTTGAGTTAAATTTTGTGCAGAAGCTCTGTGGTGTGTTAGTTTAAGTGACCCCAAGTTGAATTCTACCTCGAGCACTGTAACATATTACAATGCTGTTGTCTCTTCCTTTCTTGTCTTTCACTTGTTCTTGTCACACCTTCTGTTGTCATTAGGCAGTCTGGTCCCGTAGGACCCCAGAGCGTGATGTGTCATGTAGAAATTCTTGATGCTGCTGATGCAGAGAGGAAGGGGCACAACTAGAGTGTGTCCTTGGCCCTTCATTCTACAGAGGGGAGAAGGTTTTCCTTTGCCAATGCCATCAATTTTCCTATGAGCAAAAGTCATCTTAGTAATGTCTGCTTGGGAAATAATCTTGGTAAGAGGGGTATACCTTTGGTTTGCTCAAATCAGTTGTGATTCACACCTGTAACTAGAAATTTTTGGGAGGATATAGGCATGTTTGTATATACCAGACAGTTTGAATAGAGGGTTCTTGCAACCCTGAGTTTGTTTGTGAAGTTTGTTGTGTGTTTGTAAAAATGTGACTGCTTTTGAAAACAGAAGCAGAGCGTTGTTTGTCAGAAGCAACCATAGTTCTTTCACTTGCAGGCTGTGCAGTTTTATATGGTTACTTCTTATGGCCAAGTGCTTAATCCTGCCCCAAAGGATAGCTGCAAGTTAAGTGGGGTTTTGGACAAGGAGTGGATTTTTGTCTCTGTCCTGCATCCCTGTAACTTAAACCTGTATTCATTTATCCCAACACCCCCAGGTAGAATGAGATCGGAGTTTTCATACTCTGTCAATCTTTTTTGTTAGATGTATGACCTAATTGTTTCTGTGTTTCAAGTCCATTTCAGAATTATTTCATGATTAGGATGGCAGAGTGGAAGCACAGACAGTTGCTGCTGAGCTAAATACCTGAATTGTTCGAGGTCAGCATACGAAATGGAGGCAATGACATATATTCCTTTACTTCTGTGAGGGTCTATGTCCAGAATACTTTGAAGGTGACATCTCAATTGTTACAGCTTTGTATAATGGCAAAAAACTCCCCAAGCCTGAACCTTTGAAGGAAGATGACAGCTTTGGACACAGTGTTACCCACCCCAAAGCACACTTAAAACCTGATGGATTCTTTTCAAAATTATTGTGATCGAGTTTTATGCTTAGCTTGTAATTGTAGAGAATATTCTCTTCAGGGAAAATAATTTGTGTTCAGCATCTGAAGCAAACTTCATGGCTACCGGGATTAGCTGCTGCTGGGCTGCGGTTCCCAGTAGTGAAAGTGGTCTTAAACCCCTTGCAGAACAGAGACATTTAAGACTAAGGAGAAAAAGACCATTACACTATAACGGAGGGATGTCATTCAGAACCGTGCATACCTCCTACAAACAGAAACTAGAAAACAGCACGTTGCATACCATTTTGTTTTTATAACGATCATGTTAGCTGTGTTAAGCATGTGCAGTCTGGGATGTTGAGTACTGATAGTGAATGGCTCCATTGCGTTTATCTTTTTGCTTCAGGGAATAAATAATCTGTACATTTTAGGTATCCTAACTCAATTTCTGCCATGTGTCTTCTGAAGTATTTCTGTGTGCCTCTAGGATCTCATAAGAGTTCACAGTGGGTTAGTTGTAACTAGTGAAACTATCTGTATGGTATCTCTTACTGTTCTGTTAGCAAATAACATAATTTCATCTTGAAATGGGGAAATAAGAGTTAATCTTTTCTGCCTCAGCAATGGCTCATGGCTTGCTTTTGTCCAGCGAATTGTTACTTCCAGTCCAGACAGCCCCTGATTGAGTATTTGATACTGCACAATCTACCAGGTACAAGCGATTTCGAACGTGGTTTGCTTCCTTTTCTTAACTATGTGTGACTGAAAAGAGGCAGAGTAGAGATAACAATCTGTTTAAACTGGACTTCATTGATACACTCTGTATAACGAAGCAGAAAAGATTGCATTTTGCCAGAAGAGCTGAACACAACAGCCAGAGATAATTGCTTTAAGAAATGAAGAACTGTTGTGATGGCAGCTGTTCTTGCAAAGCGGAGCTGGCATATTCTAGCAGAAACCCAATCTGCAGCTGGAAACAAAGACAGAGACTAATCAAGTGACTTGTCAAAGTCAGGAGACCTGTTAAATAAACAGTATGAGAATCCAGTCCCTTACTGTGGACAGAATTGTCCACTGGCTCTGAAGGAGATAATCTTTCTGCTACCCAATTTAAGTATGTTGCCTTACTAGCTAGTTGCACCTGATGATATAAAAACACAGGCAAACTAGCAACATATAGTTAAATAAAAAATTGAGAAATTCCCTGCTTGTTTTAAATACAAATGTTTTAAATACAAATTTCAATAGATTCATTTTGAACAACTGAAGGATAGCTTTTTTTCTTCTTTGGAGCTGCTGAAGTGATTAGTAGTTAGGTGTTTGAGTTTATGATGTACTGGGGCGTGGGGGGAACCCAGGTAATACAAACTCTTCCTGACGTTTTGGATTTTAGGATTCAAACACTAACTTCTTTGAAGAAGTTCTTGAAACAATTAGTGAAGTGAAAGAATTGTTGTTTTCATATGATTTCTGTGTTCATTGCCAGTCTGATGGTTAGGAATAGATTCCCCCGCCAACCCCAAGTAAGAGGCAGGAGATGGCAAAAGGAATTATTTGCAAGATCGTCCACTGTATACCAGACTTGGTCTGGCAGCCAAGGGAACAGGCTATTGTTAATTTGAGTAACTTTGATTCAGGCTGACAATGAACAGTACAGCATGTCCAGTGACACAAAAGATAAAGATTGTTGGGCTATTTGGCTTTTACTGTAGCAATGCTGGAGAGATGTTTCTAGTAACAAGGCATCAAACATTTAACAGGTGGCAAATTCCTAATTCTAATGTACAGGTTGCAAGCATCAAATACTTGCTCTTCCTAATGGAATTGTACAACACATTGGTTTGTTATTCTGGCAGTTTTATCTAATGCAGTGCTTAATGCTGAAAATTATTTGTGTAGCATTGTACTAAGTATGCACCCATTAATTCTATAAAGCATGGGACCAGTTTTGGCCTCTCCATCTTACTAAAAAAACCCTTATTTACCCTACCTTCTTAAAGTGTTGCTGGGTTGGGGTTTTTTTGTGTGTGTGTGTGTTTTGGTTTGGTTTTAAAATTTCTGAAGCAGCAAACTGTTTTACTAAGGACTTCCAGTACTCTATGCAGTCCGTTGTTGATACTGCTTTTTGTTTAGCAAACTTTTATCTCTGGATTTCAGCAGTAGACTGTGCTGAGCAAACTCTCATCAGAATGTAAACTTTTTGCCAGGTCCACTAGAATTCCATTTTAATCACTTGAAATAAATCTTAAGTTTCCTGACATCTGTGTGTATCCATGCATGTGTTGGGTTTGGGTTTTTGGGGTTTTTTTGTGGGTTTTTTTCCCCTGCATTTAAAAGCAGTTGTTTCCCTTCTTCCACACAGACCCTTACCATTCAGACGCAGCTCCTGTAGGCAGCGGTGGTAAGAGCCGAGCAGAGTAAAACGCTATCAGTGCCTGTCGTGGGCCTCTCAGTTGCCTTGCCACGGAATGTGGAGGAGATGAGAAAAAACAGGAGGGAGATGAAACAGGCATGCACAGCCAGTCCTGTAGCCTAGAAATGGCTCTCTGCCATTCCTGTATCTAAATCACCTGCAAGCCTCCAAGTGGGCAGTTTGTATATTTATATGGTGCAGGAAGGAGTGAGTAAGTTGTCTCTTAAAGCAAGTGAGTTTATGGAATAGGAAGAGAGATTATAGCATTTTCTTAAAGAAACAAACAAAAAAATTACTCAACTCCATTTTGCTGGTAGTGTAAGCAAAGTTGACCTAAATATTTGCTTCATTCTTTAAGCTTCCTGCTTTATTTAAAAAATATATTATATACATTTCAAATAGATTTCTGTAGCTACTTTGTTTTAATAGATAATGAGAGCATTTTTAGCTGTGTGCACAGCAGCAGTAGATGGTTCAGTTGTGCGGATCTGCAGCTAATATATCAATCGCTGCATATCGTGGATGTATTACAGGCTGACTTTACACACTCTCTGCAGAAGGCGCTGCTCTGAAGACAGGAATGTGTTTGCACTTGGCATTGCAACCTGAAAATACCGGTTCTTTCTCATACCCCTGTTGCTTTTTGGTCCTCTGTGGGGCCCACTGTGAACTTTATGGCACGTAGTTTAACGAAAGGAGTGTTGCTAAGTATATAATTCATCTGTATTAGTTGCAAGGTGACATTTGGGACTGATCAAATGAGGTGGTGTTACCTGGTCGTTGTGAACCATGCAGGCCGTGGAGTGCTAGGTAGCTTGCTCTGGCTGTTGAGTCAATGCAATTATGTTGAACAGGGTGCTGTGTTTACTGTTTAATTGAGTCACCTTCTTCGGAGGAGGGAGCTGTTCACTGTGCACAACACTTGGAAGTAGGTCTCCACCGCTAGGTGTACGTTAGCTTTCCAGCTTTATCTTTAGTTTCTGGTATAAACTCTTCAGCAGTAGGAGTATATGCAGTTATTTTAGGGAGCATAGCATATACGTGTAGATGTTTCTCTCAACCTGTCATCTAGAGCTTAATTTTCACGTGCTGTTGTATGCAGTGCAAGTGAAGCCTTTATTTTGGCTTCATGTCAAGTACATTTAGCTTATATTGTTATACTAATGCTTATAATTAGAATTAGTAGGTGGGGCAGTAACTTCTGTCCTCCCATGTGACAATTGCTAAAATTTCAGATGTGAATAAATTTTGGAGAATTAAGTAGAGCTGACCCTCTTTGCTGTTATTACGCTTGAGTCATCTAAAGAAAATGCCTGAAAGCCAACAATATTTATTTTGTCTCTCCCCTTCCACCCCAAGTGGGCATCACAAACAGCTGAGTGCCAGAGTCTCCAGCTATGATTTATGCCTCTCTGGCACATAGTCACTGGCTGACCTACTAATGTGTGAATTAAGTGTTTGTTTGTTTGTTTGGACAGGATGAAAATTTTAGTAATTGAAGTGCTCTGTCAGTACATTTTTTTTAAAGTAGATAATGCTTTCTTGAAGATTGCCTTTAAATAAGTTACTACAGGATGTTTCTGTTGTTCGAAACTGATATTTTGCATTACAAACTTAGAGCGAAAGGATCTTTGATGAACACTGAGAACTGTGAATTGTGAAAGATTTGGATTAGATTGTTTTAATGAACTGCTTGTTATTCCAAGATGGTGTTCACTAATGAATAGGGGGGTTTTTTATCTTTTTTGTTCTTTCTGTGAGATTTCTTTATTGATAATTCAATGAAAGTAATTTATTTTTCAGCATTGGTTGGACAACACAAAAAGCATTAAAAAGCAAGTTAAAAGTAAGTGTCCTTTTTGTTTTCTCTTGGGATCTCATATTGAACATACAGGAGGCACAGGCAGTTGAAATGGATGGTGGGGGGCAGTGTCCTGTGAGGAGTGACAGGACCCAGTGACAAAAACCTGGCATGGTGCTGCTGATTGTTTAATGGCCTCTTCCCTCTGTAGCTCATATTACTTTAGTCTAATGTCCTTAATTAAACATGTTAGAGGCTCATTAATTATATTTTAAATGGATGCAGCTGAAGATGCTTTAGTGTTATAGATCGTTATCCTGACTATAGGAAAACTTGTCTTGGAGCCTCTATCCCTTGGGGCAGTTCTGAGTGCCCAAATCTGTGTTCGGACTACCAAGTCCTTACCTGCTGCACAGGCATTTAGTGTGGCCCGGTCGTTTCAGTGGTGCACGCTTGGGTAAGATGTGATGTCAGCTGATTTTTGTTTAGCAGCTTCCTTGCTCTCTGCTGTGGGAAGTCTTCAGGGATTTGTGGTGCTGTGTTAATAGAACAGAGGGTTTGGAAGCACCGAGAGAGAGAAAATTCCTCCTGTCAGATGCAAGAATCAGCAGAGTGCTGCACATTTTTAAAGAACTGTTAATCCATCCTTTGCTGAATTAACTCTTTGGTTTCCAGAAAAGATGATTCTTCCACAGAAGGGTCTGTTAAATGCCCCTAAAATATGTCTAAACTTCTGTGGGATAAAGGGTCCTGAGTTGCCAGCAGTGGGTATTTCCCAGAGCCCTGGGAAGGCGTTACAGAGACCAACAGAGTGCCCGGGGGTTTGGTCAACTGCAAAGCCAAGATGCACAGCTTTCTTGGTGATGGATAGAGTCCTTAAATATAGGGATTAACCTAGATTCGCGTGCTCTTGGCAGCACAAATCAATTTAATGTGATATGACTGTTGGATTGACTTGTAACATGTAAAACTATTTTGTGTGTATATTTAGGTATCCTTTCACCCTGATGTTTTTAATGCATTTCTGTGTCACAAAGGAATTCCTGCCTTTAGACCTTGTGGTAGGACAGAGCCAGTTTCAGTCAAGTTTTGTGATGGGATTCTGTGTAACAAAAAAATAAGATGTCTCATCCAGTAACTGTTACCGCTGTCTTGAATGAATTCTGCTTTGCAGTTGGCCCACCGTATTGTCTGCATTTTCGTGTAAAGTTTTACTCATCAGAGCCCAACAATCTACGTGAAGAGCTAACAAGGTAAGAAGGAAGTTGTGTGAGAGATATCCAAATAAGGCCAGGAAAATGGTTTTGTGGTATTTATTTTAAAAGTTGTATGATGTTTTGGAGAATTCCTTAGAGCTGCTTGCTTACTTGGCTTTTTGTAAATGTTTCTAAGGTAGCTCTCATTAAATAAATGAACTCTAATATAAAGAGATCTGTATATTTACTATATTAGTTGATGCACCATTTTTTATTAGGCAATTCTGGCAACTGATCTGAGTAGCTTATACACAATGGTCAGAGGTTTTTACTGAAGAGAACAGACGTAATTCCTCTTTCTGTACTCTTCTTAATCTGCATTTAGTTTCAACTGTAAGTAGTCATCCTGTCTCTTTAGGTAGAAAAGTGTTGAATGGCAAGTTAGAGCTTCTCTTTGGCAAAAATAAGTTCAGTTAACGTTTCATTACTTCTGTGGTCTTTTCAGAGCTTATAGAAAGGGAAAATAGTATTTTACTACCATGTTGAGATGCGAGTTAACAATACTATGTGTGTAGAATTGTAGTATCAGGTGAGCAGCAGTTTCTCTTGATTAAAGCATTTCACAGATCCGTTCATAATGCTGCATTTCATGCTGGACTGAGGCATACTTGGGGTGCTTTGAACGAGAACACAACCTGCCATCTGTCAGTAGTGTAAGTCTGTTGTAAAAGGCGACATTTCCTTGCCTTGTCACCACTGCTGATGATCCGTTTTGGAGAGAAAACAAAGTTGTTATGTTTTCTTGATAGCTGTAGATGCTTCGTACCCTCAGCCATTTGTAAGAGTGTGAAGTATATTTGTTTGTTGTTCAGGTTTATGTCTGTGTGGATCTTCGGTCTGCACTTTAGCCAAATCCCTAGGAGTGCTACCAGGAAGATTATAGTAGTATTACCCCTTACAGCCATATGTACCCTGTACAGCTTCATACTTACATGTAGTACCATAATGTTATAACTGCTCTTCTTTAATGCTTTCCTGCCGATCTGGGAAGAGTGTTTTACCTCCCCATTCATGTTCCTGAATAAACTTTTAACTGTCTTTAAAAATAGTAACTATAGAGAAAACTCAGACCTACATCTGTACCTACCACTATAAAACATTTTCATCCATCCTGACGGAGTTCTGCCAGTCAGACCTTGCTATACAGGTTTTAGTAGGGCAGCCCTGAAACCTGAGGGCTTTTAAACCCTGTCTGTCTGCTTAGCTAATCCCCCAGAAGAGGAGAGCAGCAAGTCTTTCTTCTGTCTTGAGACAATTTTATGCCTTGAAGAAGCAGCGGCAAGGGGAGCTCTGCTGTGGGTATAGGTGTCACTAGCAGGGGCTTTCTGAGGGTTCTACCTTCTCTTTGTGCAGCAGGACACCCAGCTGGAGCCACTTTTCAGCTTCCACAGGTGCGGCTCGCTCACGTTTTCTGCCAGCTTCCCATCAGATGCCACCAGTCAGAGGTCATGTAACATTGCCTAGGCATGGGAAGTATGCTTGAATTGTTTGCAAGTGTTATGTGACTGATAAGCACGGACTGATCATACCCACTATACACTGGAGGCCTGTGCTCATTCTTTTGATACCTAGGCTCAGTACCAAACAAATTTATTCCCCATGTAGGGGCCAGTGTTCAAAAGGCTTTGGATAATAAATGGTTTGACAAAGTATTTGTATTTCCAAGGGACCTATAGGAAAAATGCCTGCGTCTGTTTCGTGTCTATGTATGTGAGTATGAGGAGACATAGGCACATGTTGAAACAGAGGCATTGTCTTTGGCTATGTGCCTAAGGCTTCTGCTCATCTGTAGTAGAATTCAAACTGGATACCATTGTGGATGGCAGCGTTTTAGTTGATGAGACTACTTCTGTGTACCATAATGGAGCAAGAGGGCTACTCTTTGTGGGTATTGGATCGGAAGGATTGCTGTTGCACACCAAAGGGATACGAGCTTTGTATTCAATATTTGCCTAATTTCTAAGCAAGAAGAGTACTGAATAAGCAAGGCAGTGAAGGAAAGCTGGCTCTGAAGAGTAAACAAGTTGAAAAGGCTGCAGCCTACTGTTTGGGGGGGGGGGGGGGTGTCACTTTGCAGTCAGCTTTCTGGGTTAGATTTTAACTAAGCAATCCAGGAACTGTATTGAGACTTTAAAATATTCATTCTCTTATGAGATCGATACGTCTATGGATAGTGAGGAAAATGTGGAACCTGCAAGTTGTTCTTTGCCCAAGTAGGATCAGAAGAGAAAAAAGTGACACTTACATAGGTGTCCTATTTCTTTTAGCATGCAATACTAGTTCAGCTTGTGGCAACTTCTAGTTTTGGGTTTACTTCATTTGAAATGTGTGCAAAGCATACAAACCCAACTGGTAAAGCCTTGAAAAATCACAACGCAGTTTCTTCTGTCTTGAAAACCCATGTGAAGAGTAGAAAACATTTTTATTTGTCAGGCTTGAACTTCCTCCTGTTGGCTGAGTGACATATTAGAACTATTAATCAATGACTTTTATTTCTTACTTAATCCTACAGGTATTTATTTGTTCTGCAGCTGAAACTGGATATTCTTAGTGGAAAGTAAGTATTCCAGATAAACAGCCTTTTAAACAATTACAGTGTGTTTAGCATAGGATTTATTAAACTTATGTTTGGATAATTAGTTTTACTAAGTAATGTAATATGGTTTTTTTTCTAAAATACTACTTTTCTATGCATGAATAGCATCAGAGGAATGTTTAAATAATGTAGTGCTTATCTCTTGATAATTTGCTGAAAATCTACTAATCCTTTTTCACTTTCTTATCCCAAACAAGTTGAGTTTCTCACCGTCAGGTATGAGTTGTCTGCTAAATAGTGTCAGCTATGGTTTTAACAATGCATTTCTCTTATGGCAGATTGGAATGCCCTTTTGACACAGCCGTCCAGTTGGCAGCTTATAACATGCAAGGTGAGTGGGTATGAGCGGGGAAGGATGAATTTGTACGAACAGCTTGTGTGTACTCTTATTACCTCTTTTAGTCTGTCCTTGTTATATCCAGAAAATAGGTTCTGCCCGGATGTTAGCCATCCAGTGTGAAACACAGCTCTTTTTTTTTATTGTAATTTTGCTGAAAGTGTATATTGAAAATCACTTGATTCCTCAAGAAATAGAACACAGCTTTGCCCTAAACTTGTTTTCTCAGGTGCTTTTGTGCAAACCTGTCCACTTTCACACAAGATACGAGGTCTGCAGTCTTCCTGAATTGCTTTGATGTAGTAACACAGTTCACTTTTTTTCATCATATAGTTTCTGCCATTCGTGGTACAAATCAGGTACAAAATTATTTTGGTCCTGTACTCACTTGAAAAGTCCTGTATATAAAAACCACCAGCTTTTGACTTCAGCTTATTTGTGGAAACATGTTAGTGCCCCACGTCTCATGCTTGTACTTGAGCATTTATGATTGAACTGCACTTCTTGGTATTTCAGATCCTTCTTCAGCCAAAAGAGGTGACATACTATATTTTTTCTAAGCGATACAGCACTTTGCTCGAGTCATTTGAGACTCTTATTAATGAGTTGTCTTTAACTTCTGATTCCAGCTGAGACTCCAGCGTCCATGGCTCTCATGAGAGCTGTGGTCTGACCTTCAGCTGCACGTATAGGTTGTACATCACTGATCTTCATGGCCAATGTCTTCTGTTGTTTGGATGAGGGTGTGATCTTAACGAATGTGAAGTTTGCTGTGGTTTCAAGCAGGGGAACTCACAAGAGAAAGAGGGGAGGCTTGAAGTTTTAGAAATGTCTGCTAGAGTAGGCTTTTGGGTCCTTATTGGAGGATATAGCTATAATGGCCTTACTCAACCCAGTTCATGAGTCTAAAAAAATTGCAGAACCTCTGCTGTAGAGCTGTTGTACAGTCCTCTGATGAAGAGGGAGTTTGGAGATGTGCCATGCATTTGTGCTGCACAGATTCTTTACGCAACATTCATCTTATAAACCAATGCAATGTTGTACTTTGCGGGAGTTAGGTAACAGGACTAAGTCACTGAAATTCTTTCTCTTACAGATACTTTCCAAAACACTTTTTGTTCTTCAGGCAGGAACTGCTAATGGCCCTGACCATGTGTAGGTATAGAGACTTGAGGTTAAACTGTAAAGATACCTGCCTTTTTAACCTGCTCTTTTGTGTGGAAGGAAAACAGTTAGAAGACATTCCATAGTTAAAAATATTAGCATTGTTAGAGCCTTAAGATATGGGTTCAGTGAATAAGTTTTTGGAAAAACAAAGTGATCTAATTAGGCCATATATCCATTGCTTTTTGTGCTGGTCTTTTCTTTCCTCTCTCTACAATGAGGCCCGTAGCAGGGCTTTAATCTTACTGTCTGACAGCTGTGTACTTTTATTTAAATCAGCTGGAACCTAAGCTGGCTTTGACAGCATTCCTTTCAACAGAGGCAGGCGTTTTAGTGGGAGTAAATTATTGTAGAACTACAGACTTCCTCAGTCAGCATTAAAAAGAAAAAGGAGGGGGTGAAAAGGCTATTATTATTCCTGCAGTATTCAGAAATCCAAGAAACAGGTTTTTAGAGTGTATGTAGTTTTGGTACCTGTGGAATACTATGTGTATTTATTTGACTTTTCCAGGTCTTCCCAATGATGTCACTATTTTTTTCCTACACAAACTTCTGTAGTTTCTTTTTTTCAGACAGAACAATTATTGGCCTGGTCCAAGTTACATAATTATTCCTTATTTTTTGGATATGAGCTGAACATTAAGAAGTAACTTGAAATCAGTGGGAGGAGCAAATGCTTAGTGACTCTGAAAATCAGGACATTTTTATAAATGAGTTTCAGCATTTTAGGCATACATCAGTCTTTAAAAGCTGGACTTGTTAGCATCTGTAGAAAAAAGGAGGTTGTTCTTTTGATGTGGCACACCCATTGACTAGTATGTTCCAGTATGCTCTCTAAATAGCATCTCTTATTGCCCCTGTTGAGCATGCAGCAGTGGACTAGATGAGCCATTTGACTGACCCAGTACAGCATTTATTATGTTCTTAGATGAAAAGGTGAGCGACAAATATCAGCTGCATGGTTGTGCCCTGACACACAGTAATTTAGCAGGACAGGGGGATTTATAGTCATAAAACCAGAAACTGATTTTTAGAATGAACAAATAGTCTTATGAAAAGTGTCAGAACTGGTTTTGCTTTTTACAAATCTCAAGAGATTTTGTTTTAATAATTTAAGGCAAAATTCCATTGTAACTTTAGTCGGCTGTCATCTCAGTAGAGACTTCAGTAATAAAAATGTTGAAAACTTTCTGCAAGAAAAAAGGTGAGTTTCAAGGATGTTGATAACTTCCATTTATAGGGAGCTTGTTAAGGAATATATCAATAGCACTTTTTAAAAATTAATGCAAAGCTTTTGTGCAGACAACACAACCATTTGTTCAGCATCCATAATTTCCCTGTCAAAAAAAAAAAAAGAAATTTAGTATTTTAGATTAACTAGAAAAGTATGCAAAAGTTCCTGTTGATATCCACTGTGTTTATTGGGAACATTGTTTGACAATGCTGTTCTTTTGTAGCTGAACTTGGAGACTATGATCCTGCTGAACATGTCCCTGAACTGGTGTCTGAGTTCAGGTTTGTTCCCACTCAGACTGAAGAGATGGAACTAGCCATTTTTGAAAAGTGGAAGGAATGCAGGTACTAGATCTTCCAGTGCATGCTAACCAACCTTTTGCACTGATTCTTCTGTGAAGAGAGTGTATTAAAAAATGCTGCTGACACTTCTTCTGTGGTCTTGTTCAGAAACATAATTCTGATATGGCTCTGTCATATTTTGTAAGAGGATATAATGTGAAAAATGAAGCTTTTCAAAGGTCTGGGTAAAATGATGATGTACAGAATCTTGAAATGCAATAGCTTTTGCAGCAGCAGTTTCAGGTTAAAACTTAGAAAAGTGACCCTGATGTTCATGAAAGCAAACAAGTGTCAGCAGTGTTTAGTTTTTTCACAAACTTTGAGGAATTTCTTTTTGTCTTTCCTTATATACCAGTTTTTCCTTTATGTGCTTTTTCAGGCATCTTCCTAACAGCAAAAAAATTTATTTCAGGGGGCAAACACCAGCACAGGCTGAAACTAACTACTTAAACAAAGCTAAGTGGCTGGAAATGTATGGTGTAGACATGCACATAGTCAAGGTATGTTTAACCACAGCATGGTGACCTTTGGAAATGATAATGTTAGGTTTGTCCAGCATTTCAACATTGGTTTTGCTTTGGGGTGGGTGGGGGGGAATATTGTACTCATCTAAACTGTGTAACAACTGATCCTGCTTTGCATTGACATTCCACTTTATAGTATACATTTCTAGAAGGTATAACTTTAGTCCAAGCATATCTGCTCTGTGTTAAATATGTGATTGGTGTGGCAATATGTACTACAGTTTGTATTTAGACTAAGAGCCGTGTGAAAATCATAGTAATTAAAGTAAAATTGGCTGGGGTCCAGTCAGCTACCAGCTAAAGAACTACAAGTAAAAATAGATCTCCTGTGGAGAAGGAAGTGCAGGGGGACCTGCACAAGGAGGTCCTTATTACACAGACAAATCAAGAAACTTTAATTTTACACTTTAGTCAGCCTTACTGAAGGGTTGCAAACTAGAAAAATCCATAGCATAAGGTCATTGAAACATGAGAGTTTTGTTGTATAAAATAAGAAGATATGTGTTTAATTGTAACGCTGGGTGAATAAGCTACATTAGTCACTGGAGTAATTTAGATAAAGGGTCAAACACCAAAATGAACATAACCTTTTATTTTGTGGCAATTAGGCAAGAGACGGCAATGACTACAGCCTGGGACTAACACCTACAGGAGTTCTTGTCTTTGAAGGAGACACAAAGATTGGTTTATTTTTCTGGTAAGCTCTCTGATTGTATGTTTAAATACAATTTAGGTTTTTATTCTTTTGTTTCTTTTGCACTAGCAAAAAAAATATTTTTGTTTGGGATATGCAAGCACTGTGAATACTAGGTACCTGCAGAAATATTGTTGCCTGTGTTTTTGTGGTGTCCAAAAATATTCTTTTTTTTTTTTTTTAACATTCTTGGTTGATATGTTAATAGGCTGTATATGTGTGCCATGCTAGAGGCAAATAAAAGGTGGAATAACTTTAGGATGTTTTTATTTTTTTTGTAGTGTGTTTGTTGTTGTATTTTGTACTAGATTGCCTTGGAAGTAGAGTGTGCACCCAGTCAGTGAAATGATGCTTCTTCAGGTGTTCTAGCCAAGTGTTAACACCTTACTGTTCAAAAAGAGGCAGAAGGCATAGTACTAGTGCATTTTTTACATACAATGTCATCTGGGCAGGCTTTTCATTAAGAAAATGTCTCTTTGTGCCTAGTAAAGGGCAGAAATGTCCCTTTCTGCCAATCAGTAAGGACTACTTAAAAACAACCAACCAACCCTAAACACCCTCCCCCTCCCCCTGCAAAACCAGATCTATGTATAGTCAGGGGATATAGAGCTTCCTTTAGTTTTTATGAACACATGCTTCTTTATCTGTCAAATACCTGAATAACAACCCGTGGTTTCTTAGAAGCATTCTGATGAAATTTTGCAGGGCTTTATACTGCATAAAACACAAGATGGAGAGCTTTCTAGCTAGCATATTTGGGTCTGGGTACACAGGCATTTATGGATTTTTAAATGCTTTATTCTGTAATTCCTATCCAGTCTTTTGAAACTGGTATACAAAGAGTGAGTGGGCAGATGATGAGGTGAAATTTCATCATATGAATAGTTAGTTTGGGTTGGCCCAGTCCAATTTTATAAACATCTCCAAAAAACCCTCACTTTGTAGCAGAAATGTTATCTGTGTGTCTTGTCCCTCCACCATCAATTCTGGGTATATTTTTGGTGGGCAGGAAGCGGGGAAAGTGGTTGCATTTTTGTGTCATGTCATGTTCACGTTGTTCTCTTTGGCTGGGATTTTCTGAAACAGAGTCATCATAGGAATTGATCTGTGATATATTGTACAGTGATTTACATTTCTTTAATAAAGCAGAATTATTTTGGCCTGCCTTTGTGTCTTTCTGAGTTCAGCCTTGTGGGTTTGTGGAAGAGTAGGCAAGCAGGAGTACTTGGGTGGAGTTTGATTTCAGTTCAAGTAATTATTATTTTAAGTTCCGATAAAATTATCTCTTTAGAAGTTGCTGACTTCTTATCTTGAAGGTTTCTAATTAAGTGTTAAATTTGGAAGTGATACATTGATATCCACAGTATAATCCAGCCCTACTACATGGACTTAAGACACCTACAAAAACAGAAAAAAAAAATTTTGTAGAGAGGCTTGGGCAAGATGTCGAACATACCTCTCGGTGAGTTACTAAGAGAGTTAGACATAACCTGCTTTTTCTATTCATCTTGCAGGCCAAAGATAACAAGGCTTGACTTCAAGAAGAACAAACTCACTCTAGTTGTTGTTGAGGATGATGAACAGGTAGATAACTATCTGTTAAGTTACATCTCAGTCTTGATTATACAGTACTAGTTTATATAGTCCTGATCTCTTTCTTTATATTTAAGTTTTGAGAATTAACGTGGATGCTTTGCAGGATTTTTGATTGTGACTTGGGGGGAGGAGGGGAATGATGGGACTTAAGTGTAAAATAAATAGGCTCAATTACTTTTTTTTCTCACCCTGTTTTTAAAAGGGGAATACCTTGTGAAACTAGTGTAGACCAGATAATTTGGAAACAGCGTGCATTGTGCAAGAAAGTTTAAAAAAAGGCTATATACCACATTTAGTGGAATAAATTCCTTAAGCAGGTGCCAGAATTGTTCCCATGGGAAGAAATCACACAGAGCTGAGGTAATAAAATGTGAGCATTGGTAATTTGAGGAGATCAGATTTGGAAGTGAGACCATGTTAGCCTCATTGAGAAGTACCTTCCTATTATAATGATGTCTTTAATTTGTAGTTATTCAGAGGTTTGACTTATTAAATATATGAGCTCTAGCCCTTTCCAACTTCAGACAATGGAGCAGTTGTTTATTAAAGCTTCTGAAAAGGCTGGGTTTTTTTGTTCTGCCTAAAATATTTTTTTAAGCATACATTTCAGTATTCATTAAAAAAATTTATTTGGCTTGCACTGAATTGTAGCTTTGCCTTACTCAAGCCCCTTGTAAATCATCAGTGTGCTTTGTGTGCTTTAAGGGAAAGGAGCAGGAGCACACTTTTGTCTTTAGACTGGATCATCCCAAAGCCTGCAAACACTTGTGGAAATGTGCAGTGGAGCATCATGCCTTCTTCCGGCTCCGAGGTCCTGTCCAAAAAGGCTCAAGTCGGTCAGGCTTCATTCGGTTAGGATCCCGGTTCCGATACAGGTCAGTGTCACCTGTCATTTAGCACATATCTTCTGTCATTTCTTGATTTTCTTGGATCATGTGTGGGACATATCCTAGGACACATAGAGCAATGAAACTTGCAAGCTGAGTGAGTTGCATTATTGGTTTTATTAAATCATACAGATTTTCCCCTTGCATTTTCTGATTTATCTTTAGGTGATTCTGGTCTGTGCAGTAGGAAGCCAAAGGTTTCTCAAGGTTTATGTTCCTTACATAGCATATATAGTACATTGTGTTTTACAGATCACTTCATCTTGAAAGCCCACCCTTTCCTAAATGAACCACAGAGGATGGATGATTGACTTGTGCAGCTGGGGACACGGCAAGTCTTTTGGCTCCTGAGTTCCTGACCGTTTGAGTCATGATAGTGCTTCAGAAGCCTAAGATAATGCCCATTCCATATTAAGCATTACTGGTGCACGTAACAGACTTCCGAAAGGCTTGTGGTCCCAGACTAGCCTGCAGGATGCTGTCAGTTGCCCCACCAGAGTTGGTGAGAACGTATGGAAGGGGGTGGGGCGTGACCCCAGGCAGTATGCATATACTTGGCTTCCATTTCCAGCAACTATAGCAATCCCGTCTAGTCTCCTTCAGAAAGGATCAGTGGTACCAAAGAGTCAGCAGAGCATGAGGCTACTACTGCCTTGGGGGCAGAGTCTGGCCAAACTGGGGGGAAAAAAGACCTGCCTGGGAACAAGAGCATCTAGATGCTGGTTTTTAGTCCTATTGTCATCTTTCTCTATGACCTTTGGCAACATACCTTAAGCTTTACTCGCTCCTAGAATTTTCAACCTCTCCCAAACCGCATGGACTGTGACCACAGAAATATGCAAAGGGCAAATGTGCTTTTTCAGCAACTTAATATTTAAGGAGTCACTGCTTCAGCCTTTTGTCTTGGGAAAATGGTGTGAAGATTAGTATGTTTGTAAAACTCCTTCCCTTTTTTATGAAGGGCCTTCTGAGGTGTTAAGTTTGGGATTTTTTTAATAGAATTGAGATCAGATTATTAAGCTATGAATGTAAAATAGAAATGTGACATTTTGATGAGCAGTGTCTGTATTCTATCTTTAAAAATAAGTGATTTATTTTATTGTTTTGTATTTTTACGTGGCATTGTTAGTGGGAAAACAGAATATCAAACCACCAAGACCAACAAAGCCAGGAGATCAGCATCCTTTGAAAGAAGGCCCAGCAAGAGGTATTCGAGACGAACACTGCAAATGAAAGGTAAAAGACCTTCTGTTCTGAGAAGTATAATCTACTGTGAGAATCAAACAATGATATCCTTTAAAGGTTCTGTGTAGGAATTCTTCTGTAGCTGTTTGCCCTTCTCTTGAATTTTCAAAATTAGGTTTTCTTTGACTTATTTGGGAGACCACACATATTTATCAGAAAAAGCTTGTGTCCAAACCATGTCATTCTAGCTTGCCTAGCAGGTGAAACATGCGTGAATATTGCACAGTAAATTTGTATGAAGATGGAAAACTTGGGTCCAGGAAACAGCGGTATATTAATGATAATACTTGAAATTTATGAATCAAGTTTCAAATTTTTGTCATTGAGGTTTTTTTAATTGTTCCTAGGAGTTACACTCTGTTGTCACAACCTGACAGGATGTGATACCGTGTTTTTTATTCCCACTCTTGCATGGGTCAAGCGTGACCTCCATGCATGCTTTCAGATACTTACTTAAATCTGACTCTTTGGTTTCGTCTTCAGATTTTTTTTATTTTATTTTTCCAATTTAGAATTTTGTTTTTCACACATTATACATGGAAAACATGCAACTTTAGCTCTTTTAATTGCCTACTTTTAAGCAGTGCTAGACTATTTTTATTAATAATATACTTAATACTTCGCTGATAGCCTAATTACAAGTTAAATTTTAATTAACACTTTATATTTTTGCAGCACATGCTGCTAAACTTGAAGAAACAAGGTAAGATGCATTCCAATATTTAAATTTCTCTTTGATGTTTGCCACCTGTACTTGAGCACATGTCTGCAGAAGGAGGTTATAAGATTAGTTAAATGTAGAGAGCGTTAACCTCTTTAACTGTGGTTTTGCTGAGGGTTTTGTATTTGTTTGCTTTACATAAAACCTACTGTTCAAAGCAAAGCTCCTGTGTTGCTGTCACATGGAAGGTTTTGCCAGACTTGCTTACTAGTAGGCAAAGGGGTTTGTTTATGACTAGCTGTGATTCTTGCTGGATATGAGCTGTAGTTCTGTGTGCTGCTGTGTAAAGAGATCAGGTGAAAGCATGTGAGGATGCCTTCTTTCTGAAATCTGCCTACTCTGGGTATGTGACTGAAATACATAAGTGAAGGTCAGAGACAGGGAAAATACAGTAAAATAAATATTTGAAATATGGTGATGATTTTGTATTCTGTACTATACTTGCATTTATTTTTATATACTTAAGTATTTATTTGTATATATTTATACTAAATTATTCATGATCAACACTGAGGGGGAGGCCTTTTGGTTCTTTATTTCTATACCTAGATTCTTTCTGCATGTGTAGGTTCATACTTGCTGTTGCAATATAAAACACTCATATGAATCTGAATCATACAGGTTTCATGCCCTTCCTTAAGGGAAGAGAGGAAACCAGGCTAAAAAGAATTACCTGGTAGCGAAGGAACTAAGTCACTCAGTTCTGGCTTCTGTCCTTTGCCCTAATAAATTGTGAACATTGCAATAATCAATTGCAACCAAATTACTTTTTAAAAGTAGATACTCGTAGATGTTAAGCATCATGACAGTCAGGAGCTGGGTAAGGAATGTTGAAATAACATTTCAAAACAACGGGGTTGATTCTTGCACGAGGGAGAAAAGTTGAGGAAGTGTGGGGACGAGGCTGCAGTTATTATAGTGGGGGGGTCTCTGTGACCTGCTGTGTTGTCTTTTCTTTTTATAAAATGGGGAAGTACTCTTCAAAACTGGGTGTCATTAAAGTGCTTAAGGATCCTCTGCGTGCAAAATGTGACTGTCTGATTAATTAGTACTCTTGTCATGCTGTGTTGTCATGCCCTTCTCCGAGTTTCATGCTGCTTAGGTCATTCTGAGGGTGGGAAGAGAAACTTCATATGCAGTTTCTCCTTCTGATAAGACAGTGATCTTCTGATCTGCACCTAGGTGTGGCACTGTTATGTTAGTCTCCAGAGCAATCTATGCCATTTCTGAAACTCTACACTCGAGCGTTGCTAATTGAAATGCATCATGAAAGATGTATGTTGTTCCATTCTTTTATGTTAACTCAGCACAGGGAAACGTGCTACCCAGAAGGCATTCCTTAATATTTCTGTTAAATGTGCACTATTCTGTGGTAACCTCCAAGTTCTCTCAATAGAGAAGGTGCAAAGCTGGGAAACAGGCAAGGAACAGCTTGTTTGGTATTGACATTATGGTATTTAAGTAAAATAATTCTAAAGAATCGCTGAAGTAGATACAGAAAACTATTTGAATTGTCAGCTTGCCAGGTTGGATAGCTATTGTCCAGACTGTAAATCAGAAGATTAATGGGTTGTAGGAGACTGGATCCATTTTTTAAAAGATTAGAAGTCTGGGAAAAAAGTTCACTTTGCGTGAGATTTGTAGTGCATAATTATTGTGCAGGGTGTTAATACTTTTAAGTCTCTCAAAAATGTGAAAATGTGAAATGTCTCTTGCAGATTCAGACATCATCAGAAATAGGGATATGGGTCTTCTTTATTAAATATACTAAATATTTAATAATATAAAATTATTATTAATGCTGTGCTAAGCTTCTGTGCGCATAATTTTGAGTAGCTGCTTTTAAGACTCTGAAGCAGTAATTCAGTCCATTAGAGGTTGTATGCAGAAGAAACTCAATTAATTTTTCTGATAAACTTTGTGATGTGAAACTTCAAATCAGAAGAGTCCTAGTTATGGAACAAATGTAGTATCTACAGCATGTAGGTGAGGTTTCAACATAGTCACATTTTGCTGGGTGTTTAACTAAAACTTATATTGGTTTTGCTTTGAAAGTGCCCTGCCTTACTGTTTAATCAGGAAGACTTTCTAAACCAAAATGGTTTAGGAAAGGAAGAGGAAGAACCAGATGAATTACAGATAAACTACAGCTTGAACAAATAAAAATAATGTGATACCCTTAGTTACCTAGAATGAGGCAGCTGACCTAAAACATAAGTTTTTAAGTTTTCTTCTGAGAACAGTTAAGTACTTTGGAAAGATCTTTGTTAGACTTTGTGTGTGTTTCTGAAAATCCTTGCAGTTCTGTCAGCCTGCAGAAATAGTTTGTTGATCTGATTCTCATTTAAATGCTTTTTGTCTTTCAGTACTGCAAACAATGCTGTTAGCAACCAAACTAATGGATCACAAGTAAGGACTCTCATTCTTTTTAAAGGCAGTTTGTATGTATTTCAAGAGGTTTGAGGATTTTGTTACTCGTCCTTAAAATCCAGTGATTGACCAATTGAAACTTACAAATGGTTAACTACTAAATTGCATGCCAAGAAATGACTACTAATTTACAAGCAAGATAATTGGTTAATTTAGCTGGCATAAGGAAGATACCTCATGCCCCAGTACTATAGAAACTATGCTATTTATAGATACAGATTTTCATAGCTACACAAAGGTCTGAGGGTTGTTATTATCCAAAGCACATTAATTCTATATGCTAAGTAACAAAAAAAAAAGGGGGACACAGTTCGTCAGCAGCTATGTTAATTCCTGGTTACAGTATTTTTTCTCTGAAAGAGGGGAATGCACCGTCAAATGAAAGAATACACTGTTAGCAAAAATCCAGTGTTTTCTGAGTTTGAGAAGGAAGTCGGTGACACCTGTTCCCTCAGTACTTTTACACAGAATACCTTGTTTCACTGAAAAGGGATGTTAGTGTAAAGTAACTCTCCTTCTGAGTATCAAAAAACAGGACTTGGAGAGACCCTGTCTTGCTTTCTGGAGCCTTTCAGATGTGGAGTGCAACAGAAAGGGTCACATACTGGTGGAAACAGGATTATGGTTTGTTTTAACATTAAAATGCTCAATCTCCACTGATAGATCGCTGCTTTGCCCAGCCTTTTGCCTTCTATGGAAAAGGAGTTGTTTTTTTCAGGAGCAGTTATGTTTCAAATGGCAGTCCAAAGGCCTGCAACCCAAAGGTATCTATTGTTATTGCAAAGTTATATACAGAAGGAAAGCATTACTGCATGAATTTAAAAAGGACACAGCAGGCCGTAGCTTTTTACTGAAATCTTTGAGCAGCCTAGGATTCATTATGAGCCCAGTACTGTGTGCGGCACTGGGAAAGACCGGGCATAGGTATCCAGTGCTGTGGAAGTAATGGAAGACAACAGCCTTACTTTAGCTTTGTGCTTAAGGAGAAGTGGTGATATGTTTTGCTATGTGTAATGTGTCATCGCTTCATTAATGTGTGTATAATAACTTACTTGTTTATATTCTGTCTCCAAAGAGCTGGAATGCAAAGCCAAACCTACCTGTCCTAACAGTCGTTCCTTCTGCCCCAGTCTTAGTCGAAATAGAAAACCTCCCAAGGAGCCCAGGAGCCAGCCAGCAAGACAAGAAGTGGTACGTTCTGCTTTGCTGGGAAATGAGTTTTGCTTCTTTATGCATGATTCAAGTGGCTGTTTCTTTATCTGCTCTTAAATAAGGGGCCATCCTTGTATCTTTAGCCTAAGTTGACAGTTAATTTAGTGATGATGCAGCTGATTTGTTGCTGTGAATGTAGTGTGGGGAGGCGAGGACAACAGGCTTAGTCACTACCAACCAAAAGGAAATTTCTTCAGGGACTGAAGAAGTGATTAAATCGGGAACAGCATTTTCAAGTCTTGGAGAGAGCTGGGTCCTTCTCATTTGCCATAATACTCCTTGTAACCCTTTGCTTGGTATCATGGGGCCCAAGGACCCTGATCCTTAACGAAATGCAGAACCTTGTAAACCAGTATCCCTGTGAATCTTTTGAACCTTTTGAAATGGGCAAGCTGATTTTTGTTTTTCATTATCTTGGGTAGAATGGGAGCTTGAGGAAAATGACACAAGCTGAAGATAAGAGCTTTGATTTTGTGTAATCAGAGTATTTGTTTTATGGATTGGATGCATCTCAAAATGAGGATGGTTTGTTTGAAGATAAATGTACATATCATTTATCTTTTCTTAAAGTAATTCTATAATGCAAAGCTATTCAAAACCAAAACTGACATATATCAACCCAGTACTTGTGCACACGTCATCTTAACTTATTCAGCTTCTTGTGCATTCAGAGGCAGTATGGCTTATCTTAGAAAGGTAATTCTTGTTTCTGCGAGACTCTCCAGGAGCAGCAGCAATGGAATAGAGCAACACAAAAGCTCTTATCCTAAGCAGTTTCATCCCTCAAGAGAAAAGGTCCTTCTCCCATTGTCAGTCATATGAACCTACTTTGCTTCAATATCTCTTAAAAGTAGATGATACCTGTTTCTAACAGTGTAATGACAAATGTACTTCAATTTCGTAAATCTTATTGATTAAAGGCTTTTAATACTATGGATTTTGGATTATAAGGGGGATGGTAATTCCACTTTGTATGTTGCATTTTATTGAAGTTTCAATCAGAACATATGATCAATGCTGTTTTTCTTTCTTTTGCCCTTGATTTGTCTAGTATCTGAAATCTGTGCTTGTCTATGATGAGATCCTGTTGATCGCTCGATTCCTTCCATGGTGGTGGGTGAAAGGTGGTGGTTTCTTTATTCTTCAGCATTCTCAATATGGTTTTATTTTTATTCTTTGGTCTAATTGCAAGATGCGTGCTAGAAACTGGTATTTCCTTCGGTGGAAATGTTTGACTCTTGCTCCAAACAGCTCTTCTTGGGTATCTTGATTCGTGCTAGCATTCTTGCTAGTATTTGCAAGGCTTCTGTTGCTTATTGAAATCCTGCTGCTTTTGTTCAGAAGCAGAGAGGACTGTGTAGCCAATCTGTTTCAGTGTTGGTCTTGGTATGCCTGTTTTAGGATTAAGAACTTGAGCCTGTCTGTCTTAACATTGTCAAGAAATCTAAGCTTACACGCCAGCTGCTTCAGTATGTAGCCTTTCTATAGAATACTGGGAGTGAATATAAAATATACCTGCATGTAACCCAAAACAGTATGCCATAAAGAAAACGAGCTTCTTGGCAATTGATGTGTTTTAATCGAGAGTGTAATGCTTGTACTGTGTGTGTGTTATGTTTCTTAGAGACATATCATTATTATCGAAGGCAGTTGTCTTCTGACAAAGAGGTTTTAACGTGTTCACTGGAAACAGTACTGCCTGTAATGAAGGGCAAATCCAGCCATAGGAAGAAGACAACAGTTTGGAGCTGAGTCAGCAATTGAGCTACATTCTCGTTTCCTAGATGGGAAGTGGGGTTAGGTTAATATAATTGCCAGAACATACGTATTTATTGCAGGGGCTGTGACTTGGCTGTTGCGCCTTCAAGTCTTGATGTCTCGATGCTGCTAATAAGATCTCTTTTCAACTGCTACTGTCTTTAATTGGCCTGTTTCTGCATGAATTATCCTTGCTTTCTGTCAGAAAAATAGTCTTCTTTTAGAGAGAGTTTGCCAAGGATTGTTGAGAACACCAAAATCTTTTGGACTGGAGATTTTTGTAGATGGTTAGATTGAAGGGGTTTAGAAGTAAGGTCCCGACCTCATGAGTTTCTGTACTCTGCTTGGCAGATGCCTGTATTGGCTACCTTGCAGCTTAGATCCCTTCCTAATTTCAATGTTTCCTTTAATTTAAAATGTTAATGCTGCAGCTGCCAGCAGCAATTGTGCCAGATTGTAGAAGGTACTTTGCCAGATAGGAAGGATTTTAGTGGGTTGGTTTTTTTTCTTCGCTCCATTCCAGTAAAATTGTCAGTACAGGAAAACTGTACTGGTCTGCATGGTCTGAAAATGGTCTGGAACATTAGCTGCAAGGCTGGGAAGCCTAATACACAATCAGTGTCTTTCTAACTTTAGTCTTTTCTCAAGAAGCTGTTTCTGTGCTAAGATAGGACAGGGGACAAAGGTTTAATAATTTTTTCCTTATTGTGGAATAAGTAGGGGGGGCTTGTTTGGGGGTTTTTTTTTCCCGTTTGGTTGGTTGTTGGGGTTTTTTTGCTTGCTAGTGGATGTAGCTTTCACTTAACCACTTAAATTAGAGAAATGGGAAGATAATGTAACAAACTGTTGAGGATTGGAGCCTTCAGTATTCACCAGTCACTTCCTCAGCATATTTCACAAAAAAACAAAACTTTAAGTTTACCCATGGGTGACCTTTGTATAAATCCTCTCTCTCTAAAGGAGGACTATCCCTGAGCATTAATCATTTACCACTGTTGTGAATCCTGCATGCTTTTCTGCTTCCCTGCCTTAACACGTGTGATCTTCCAACTCATGTGCTGGCTGCTTAGCTGTTCTGACTGGGCTGGGAGTGTTAGACCAGACTTTCTGGAACTGAGAAGGTAGAATTTGAGCTGGGGGCTGTGCAGGACCCCTCTAGATGAGCAGCAACAATGTTTCCACTTTGTTTAGATTTGGGTCATTAAACAGAGAATTTTACATTAAACTGAAAGAATATGTTTGGTTTAGGAATTTCCTTGCTTAAGTAGTTTACAGAGTGCTTTTTTCCAAGCGCTTTTTTGATACTTGACTGTACCTTGCATCAGCCTCTCCTAAAACATACCAGTAGAGAATCCTAGTACAACAGACAACAGTTAACGGATCATTGTCCATTTTTTAAAGTCTTTTAAAATTCAGCTGTTTCAGTAAATTGCTTATCCCTGCTGCTTTGGAGATGCTTGTGCCTAAAGCCTTATAGCTTTCTAGCTAAGGTCTCCTGCATAAAAATACTTTTCAAAACATTGTTTGAAGTGATGAGTGTCCTCCCCTGCTCCTCTTTCTAGCTTTTGTAGGACTTTATTCCAGCTGTGGTATAGACTAGCCATAACTGTGCATGGCATTTCTGTGGTTTTGATTTTAGGAATTCAAAATTTAAAATTTACGAACAATTATACCTTCATATGCAAAATTAGAAAGCAAGGTCTCTTAGTTTGTATTGTGACCTTTTTTCAAACGGCTCTTTTTCCAACTAAGTTAGTTTTTTATCTTAATCAGGTACAGCTACAGTCAGCTTCTTCAGTAGTATTTGGTCCTTTAGTCACCTAAATTGTGAATGATTTGTGCGTGCTCTACTGTTTGCTCCTGCGCAGTAATGCTCATTTTTCTGAGCTGCTATTTTCTTCTCCTTTTTTTTAACTTGCATTGGAATCTGCATCTTCCAGTGACTTTGAAAACTGGTGTTACTTACATATGCTTGTTTCAGATGTACATTTAGAGCTGCCACTTAAACCCTTTCAGCTTCCCGCAAATAAAATGCACTGCATCTTTGGGAGGTCTGTTCCTCCATCGCATTATTTTCTTCCGTCTGTAACACGCGCATGGTTCTTGCTCAGTTTTGTGAAGTGCTTTGAAATACGAGGTGCTTTTCATTTGCTAAGTGTAGACAGTGTATACATGAGATAGCTTAACTTGTCATTTCAGACTTCTGCAAAAATGTGCATGATACTGAGCAGAAAAGGGGTTTATTTGACAGCACTGTCATGTACGCGTATACTTGCATGCCTCTTTCCATCAGTATTTACCTTCCGGCAATGCCCTTTTTCCTTGCCTTTTCGCATCAGTCGTCTTGTCTTTACCTTTGCTTTACTTTTCCACCCTCTTTCTCATCCATACCCGTTTACTAATTGTGCCCCCTCCCGCTCCCCAATAATCCAGGCCCTTTGACGCTGCCGACCGCTGCCAACGTGGTGGAAGCCTGTGGGACGCGTGGGCCCCGCCGAGGACCCGCGCCGCGGACGGACAGTACACCGCTTTTGTCCATGAGCGCAATGTGAAGAATGCGGGAATGCATAGCGGTGCTGGTACCTATGCTTTCCAAGCCACCATGACCAGTCTCTGAGACGTGGGCCTTTCTGGAGCCTGACAGCGCTTTCTAGCAGAGGCTGGAAAATTGTGTTTTGAGCTGTCTCTGAGATAAGGACAACGGACCCAAAGCTGACTATAGAGGGGAAAAAATCTTATGACAAAGGCTCTGCATATCATGCCGTTGGTATTTAGTCCTTAAAGAAAAAATAACATATAGACCAGAAGCCACCTGTCACTCTTACATTAAAAACAGTATATATATGTATCTTTTTAATTGTGTTAAGGTTTTTCTTAATGATTGAAAGATTTATTTTTTTTTAGCTGGGTTTAACTTTGAGAGCTGTGCAGGAAGTCACATTTGTAATAAACTATATGTGCAACTAGTGGGTTATAAAGTGGTTTCAAAAATTGTAGAGAGAGAGCATGTGACTGCCCCTCCTTTTGAACCATGATTATTTAAAAATATCCAAGATAGATGGCTGATCTGAAAACTAATTTTTTTTTTTTATTATTAACAAGCCCTCTTCTGAAAAATACTGTTTGGAAATGAAATAGAATTATTTTAATTTTTTAAGAATAAAAGTATCAGAACTCCTGAAAAGGCAAAGAGTAATATTTTTTTTTGCTTTCTAGAAAATTTTCTTTATTTTTTGCTGCTGTGCTTCAGTTGAAATGAAACAGAAATATTTCCTGACAAACACCAGTCCTACCCTATGATTCATAAGGTTAATTGTTAAGTCAGAGGTTAAGATTCCAGCTTCACGGCTCATTGGTGTTCTTGGGGGCCTTTAACAACGTGAAGAACTACCTTTACCCTTGAATGCACTGTGTTTTCATGTGTTTTCTGAAGTTAGCTGCTTTTTAATTGCAATATTCTTTTCCTGTTTAAAAAAAAAAGACAAAAAGTTGTGGTAGAATTCTTTTAAAATTCACTTATATTTGGCTTTTATGATAAAGAAGGTGTTTGAGTGATTTTCAGATTGTTTGAATAAGTTTCAAATTGCCACAGAGGCCAGAAATACAAAAACATTGTTTTCAGATATCCAGCCCCGAAGAACCAAGAAAGTAAGTCTCAGCCAGGGCATAACTTATTATTGCCCGAGATATTTTGGCCACCACACCCTTGCATCTGACAGGGGGAAAGAGATTGCTAATGAAATTTGAGTCTCTATTTTACAACTCTGCTAAAAAAAAAAAAAGGATATGCAAGCTACATATTAAAGATCTGTGGAATCTACAGAGGTGATTAGAGCGATGTGTTGCGCTAATTTGGGGTTTAGATTTTGCAAGGTTGATGTTGTAAACTTCTGGAGCAAAGCAAACCTATTTGTTTATTATTTATAAAATTGCATAAGAATATGCAAATGGAACAGGTGTTTTAACTTTAAAATATCATATAATTTCTGTGTGGATGAGGGAGAAGAAGCCACTAATTCCTAAGGAGGAATTTGGGATAGTTTTGTATTTAAAATGCAAGAACATTGTTGCAATAACAAGTCACTGATTTATTGGAGAGGTTTAGGTTCAGTTGTGCTTATGTAGTGGTGACGCCACTGCAAGTAGTGGCTGACTCCTTGGGTATCAGAGAAGTTTTGCGTAGCTATTGTAGAACTAAAGAATAGTTGAGGTTGGAATATGCCTCTGAAGATCATGCAGTCCGCTTGCATGCTAAAAGCAGGGTTGAGTAGAGCAGGTTGCTCAGGACCATGCCAGCCAGGTTTTGGGTATCTCCAAGGATGGAGACTTCACACCCTCTCTCGGCAACCTGTTCTGGTGTTTGACCAACCTCGCAGCAAAAAAGGGTTTTTTTATGTTTAAGTGGAGTCTCCTGTATTTCAGTTTGTGCCCGTTGCCACTTGTCCTGTCTCTGGGCTCCCTTGAGAAGTCTGGCTGTTGTCTTTATTCCCCCCATCAGGTTTTTATGGATATTGATAAGATCCTCCTGAGCTGTCTCTTCCTTAGGCTGAACAGTCCCAGCTCTCAGCCTCTCCTCCTATGTCAGATGCTCCAGACCCTTTCTCGTCTTCACGTCCCTTTGCTGCAGGCCCTCCAGTATGTCCACGTCGCTCTCGTCCTGGGGAGCCCGGAGCTGGGCACAACACTCCAGGGGTGTCTCAGCAGTGCTGAGCAGAGGGCTGGGCGTCCCAGCCGCCTGCAGTGTGCTGACTGTCACGGACTGCCCTGGGATTAACTGCAAGTTTGGTAATTAAAGCTGTGGCTAAAGTTTTTATAGTAGATTTTTTTGCATGACAGCAGAACTAGTTCAGATTCAGGATAGGGGAAGCAACCCTGGTTGCCCAAAATCCATCTACCTTTAGAATTTATTTGTTTTAGTATGGTATGTGTGACATGCTTTTACTCTGTGGCTTTGAATCTTGCATATAACCTGAGGGTGGATTTTTGCTCTGTGCTGGGCTTATTTTAGTGTGACTTCATTGATTTAGGGAGAATTATTATCCTGGTTTCCACTGGGGTAAGTGACAGCTCTCAACAGCAGACAGAGAAATTGTGCCACACTAGTACCAACAACACGTAGCTGCATTTTTACAGGGACAGGTCACGTGCTCTAGGAATAGCATTGATGAAACACATGGGTGTCTTTCTAAACAGTATGGTGGTGACAGATCTTGGCTTAATACTCACAAAGGTTCTGCAGCCAGCACCTTTTCCTGAGGGTGTTTTCTTTCCTTTCCTGTAGTTGTTGACTTGCATATATTACACTATGTCAGTATTTGGAATGATCTTCAAACAAATGGGAGACAGCAGAAGTCTTGGAGTGTGGGGCTCGGCCTGCTTGATTAGAAACTGAATGCACCTAAACAGTCTCCATTTGTAGGATCATACATCCCCAGGATTTTTTCTTTTGCTTTCCTCACTTGAGAAGGAAAAGGAAGTTCTTTTTTTCTGAATCTTTTGCATTTTTGTTTAGGGGAAAAAAAAAATCTGGAAGGATGACAGGTTTAAATATACTACTCTTCTTACCTTCAGGTACAGCATTGAATGCTCCAAAATGAAGGAAATTAACAAAGAATTTCGTACTATTGTACTACTTTACAGAGTCAGTGTGAGAAACTATTCTGTGTCACTACCAGTTTGAAAAAATAAATTAGCTTGTGTGTGGTACTCCATGCTGTTTCAAATTAGATTACTTGCAAAAGAATTATCTCCTATGCAGCGGACTCAGATAGTTACTGTATTTTGCAGATTGTATTTCACAGACTAGAATGAAGTATTGTTTTGCTTTTCAACTAGGAAATTAAAAAATCATACCTTTTGTAACTGACAGCCTTCTCAGTCACATTATGCATTATGTGCTGTATGGTACATACTAATATCAATATATTTGTCAGGCAAAAAAGAAGAAATAATGCAGTAGCTAACTCCCTTAACTGTGGGAGTTCCTTGAGCAAGTAATGACATGTGATTTATTAGTGGGTTGACAAACCTTTGCATGCACTAAACCCCTTTGATTATTCCTATATTCATAATTATTTGTATGGCTGAGTTCCTGGTATCATTTATGAGCTTTTCCCTCAGCATATTTCTTAAAATATGCTGATAGAAGTTGGTTCTGAAGACATAAAGCCTGGCATTTACTACTATGGGAAGTTCAAATATCCCTTTGTATGTGGGTAAATACAGGAACATGGAAAGCTAATGCCTATTTCATTCTTGAGTACTGCACACTGACTGTCGCAGAAGTCCTACTTTTCCTGGCAAGCCTTTTATTATTTCCCTTATGATTGGCATGACAGTTCTTCAGTGTTTTGTAAGAGAAGTCAGAAATTCTGTGCAGTGATGAAAATAGTGTCTTTGTGCTTTTTACTTCTGTAGTCTGGCCATTTATGAAGCCCGCATGGTAGACTTCCTGCTGATGCTCTGAAGAGGGTGAAGAATCTGGGTGGCCTCGAACAATTTAGCTCTCTTTGGGTAACTCGTCTTTTGTGCCTGCACATTCCAGTGGCTGAGGGTCTCTCTAGTATGACTTTCCTCTTGTGACTGCCTATCTCAGGGTGGCTGAGTAAGTGTTTCAGTGGGTCCGAAGGCAAAATTGGGGCCAATTCCTACCTGAATCTTGGCTTAGGAGGCTTCTCTTGAGTCTCCCTAAAATTCATTTAGTTTCCCTGAGGCCCTGCTGTGATGCAGGGGTGAAGCTGCAGGGACTCACCCCAGTTGTCCTTGCTACCTCAGCCAGTCCTCCATCCCGTGGCACAAATGGCAATAAGGTTTTCTACAAACTGTCATCACCTTAATGTAAGTAGTACCCTACTTTTAATGCAACACTAGACAGTGAGTGTGCCATTTGAATATGCTATCAGATTTCAATACTGCCCTTATCTCTAGTGGGCAGGTTTTTGAATCAGTTGTCTTGTCTGTCTAGTAAATGTTACTGCAGTTGTCAGGGGGGGACAAAAGGACTAGTGTAATTGTCCTAGCAATTTTCCAATGAAGATAAATTCCATTTTTCACTCATTTTTTCTCCACTGTGCTGCAATGCTAAGAAAAGCATTAGAAGATTATAGCACCAAAGAAGTATTACTGGTGCTCTACATCACCTCTCTTACGTGGAGCTTGTAGGAGCTTATACCTAGTTCCTTCAACATGTCATGGCATCAGCACCTCTCTGTGCTGCAGGCAAAATCTGAACTTCCTCTACTGGTTGTCATATTAAACATTTGGGAGGCTATTTACAGAAAACTGTCAGAAAATAGGAAAAAAAAGTGTTAGCTTCATGTGAAGGTCATAAAACTTTTTCATTCTCATGCATAGGCATCCTCTGTTAGTAAGGTATGGGATTCAGTCTCTCTTTCTTTGTTGCCTTATTGGAAGAACATCTATTCCTGCCTATTACTTCTAATAATTGAAATTCTCTGTATCTATCATTCCCCCTTTGCAAGACTATCTGCTGCTTGCCATTTCCCATTAGTGGTGCACAGAGATGCTGTACAGTAGATTGAAAAGTTTCCTATTATTTGCTTTGCTAGTAGCTTCTTATTCTACTGCTTTGAGAATCAAGCAAGTGACCTCAGTTTGCCTCACAGCAATTAATTGTCTTAAGATGATTCGTACATTATTAGCACTAAAACGGTGATATCCTGTAATCTGTTTCAGAGGTATATATTTAACATTGGAAGGATTCTTTTGGGTACTTGAGCTGGAGGGAGGAGTTTTTTCCTGGAGTCTCTAGTGACAACACGGGACTGCTTCCAAATTCCAGGGGCTGGAGGGAGGCAAGGGGCATTAACCTGGTAGCGATGAGGGAGAAGCTGGTCTGAACTGACACGTAGGAAACATCTCTGTCCGTGCATAAGAGTAAGTTCTATTGTGGGTACTTGCTTGGTATCATGGTTCGCATATTTGGGACAGGACTTTCAAAAGTGATAGATTTTTCTTCTTAAACCAATATTGCAACCAAACTATGTAAGTGTGATTTTTGATTGAAATGGGTGACAATCAAACTGCAGTTGTGTGCACAGGTTGTCTGATTAACCAACATCTTCTGCAGCAGTTGTTGTTTCTGTATTTGTTACAGTTTGCTGTTAGGATAGCTTTAGCTGTTCCTGAACTTTGAAGAGATGGATGAGATTCTCGACTGTTTGCACAACATAAGCATCTTAATATAACTTTTGTCTTTGTAATCGTTCTTCTATTTTCGTTGTAAATACAGATGGTAAGACAAAATAAAAAGGATACATTTCCATTAGAAAGCAAAGGAGGTGAAAAAAGTGATCCTAACTGGGTGGTTCACTTAAAATACTGTGACTACTGAGGCTTCATTCATGTCTCTGCCCAAGCTAATAAAACTGAAACTAGTTATAGTATGCCCAACCATGACATTGTGTCAATGCAGACCTATGCAGTGCATCCTTCTGCCTTCTGTTCTGCTTACAAGTATTGGGTGAAGTGCTGTACAAATAGTTTTTTGTGAACAGTACCAACCTCCCTCGCCCTAGCTTTTCTTTTTCTCATGTAAAAATCTAGAGTGTACCTTGGGTTTGTTGGAAAAACTTCGTATGTTTGTTCCAAAAAGTGTATTTAATGGATAAAAACTTCCCTCTTCCTCTCCACTTTTTCCACTGCTATGTGATGAAGCAGCAGGCAATGTGGACCTGGTCTGTTATGAAGTCACTTCTACAGACATGAAATGTTCCTTCCTTTTTTTTTTTTTTTTTTTTTTTTTTTTTTTTAATTCACTGAAAGCCAATGTCTATTAGTTACCTGAAACAGGTTTTACAGAATGTGTCTGGTTACCAGAAGACAGCTTGAAAAAAGAGATTGCATATGTTAAAGTTTTTTCTTGTTACAGGAAGAGTGGTAACATGATTCTGTGTATCTCTGCCCATTTTTCTACCTTTGCAGCGTACCTCTTGTTGATTTGCTAGACAGCACGGAGTTACCAGAAACTTGTGTTGATGATGCCGTAGGCCGTCAAGTTGTTGGCTTGGCAACAGGAGATTCAGAAGAGGCTGTTAGTTGCCCTCATCCTGGCACAAAGGAAACTGCTGGTGAAAAAGTAGACACTGATCGTAAGCAAACTTACAGATTTTTCCATATTATCATGACATGTGGAGTCAAAGTTAACTGATTAGGTTGTTATGAGGCTGTTTCCTTACAAAAATCCAAAAGTGTTTTAGAAAGCTCCCTTAGATTATATGCATAAGGACAGTTTTACCCACCACTGGGACAGCAAAGTTGGTCAGCTCTCCCCTTTTCAGCTGGAAACAGCTTCTTTCCAAGGACGGAGGTAGAAGGAAAAAGTCACAGTTCTTTGTGGGATCTGACTTCAGCCACAAATACAGTGAAGTGCAACCATCTGAGCAATTAACTCTTGCTGCTTGCTTGTTCACTGTGAGGATGGTGGGTAAATGATCTTGCAGGAGTTCGGAGTGTTGCAATTAGGTATATACAGTCTGTAGGCTTGAAAGTTGCATTGAAGGTCGAGCAAGTAGCTTCCCCCATCCATGTGCTTTTTCCACAGCTTTAAAACCATATAATTAGTGCAGCAAGAATGCAAGTTACAAGTCAAATAACTCCACAGTGACATTAGGAAGATTATATCTTTTCTGTCTTTCTCAGTATTTGAAGACACGTTCCTAAAACTGAAGCAGCTGGAGACAGAGCGCAGCAGCCCCGTGCCAACTGAGCGTCCCAACGTAAACATAAATGTACAGGTACTTGGGCTTCATTCCTCCTGGCAGAGTCGCTGAGGTTTGTTCAGATCATTCTGAAAAGTCTTCCACTTACCCTGGGCCCTTTGCAAGATTTTTAAGAGTATGAGTGAGTAATATTGGGGAATAGTAAAGGAAATACAAATGCTTTGTTACATATAAACCTGTGTGTGACAGGGCAGCGAGATAAAGATCAGGGGCAGAGGTGCATGTGCAGGTATGCAGGCTGTGGCCTGGTGAAATTTTCTAAAAATCAATGGGAATAAAAGGCATAAATGCTTGAAATGTTCCTCAGTTGTCTTTATGTATAGGTTACTAACTGTATGGTGTTGTATAGTTCACCGTCTTTTTTGAGGGGGTGAACAGCTCTCCTGGTGTTTTTCTGTTGCTTTTGGTAACCCTCCCAGAATGTTGTTTTGACATTTTGTTTTGAGCCAAGTTTGCTGGTGATCCATCCCTCCTGTTAAGTAACCAGGTTTTACCTGCTGTCTGAAGTAGGTGTTAGTTCTCTGTGTGTTTACACAGAGAGGAGTGATGTGGTTTGATTTAGTGCTCTCATAAATCTTTTTGAGCAAGTCAGGCTGCATTTCCTCGGGCAGCTGAGCCAAAGTACGAGCTTCAGTGCCCTGAACAGGGCGAGGGCTCTCTCCTCCCTTGCTCCTCTTTGCTCTCCTTTCCCCAGCTTCCTCCTCTCCTCTGTCACCTCCAGGAATCATTGCATGTTTTGGTGAACCAACGTAGCCTACAAAATGGCAAACAAAATTTTTTTTGCCTTTTTTGTTTTGAACTTTTTGTTAAAGTTTTGGGGTTTTTTGGTTTTTGTTTTGTTTTGGTTTTTAAGTTGTTAAATGGTGAGTTAAATAGGTTTGTGGAAGGGGTCAAAGAAATGCAAGAACCATAGTGAAAATAAGTAGTGTTGCTAGAAGGGATGGAGAGGACAGGTTCCTCCCTTACAACAACAGTGAACTTTCATAGATTCACCAGTTATCAGACAACTGCACCCATGCAGGATGTTCTTCTTTTTTATAATGAGCTTTAAAAATTTTGGAATTTAGATTTCCCTCACTCTGCTTCTCCCAGTGTTTAAGCTTTAGGTGCTTTACTGCATTTTGGACAAGCAGAGAGAGTAAAACACCTGGCAGTGTTATCTCTGTTTGTACTACCCTCCCTTGCAGGGAGGCCCGAGGATTTATCTAACTTTCGGTGAAGCAGCTATGATTTTTCTTGCTCCCTCAATAGTAAAATGAACCAGGTGCCAAGAGAGATGTCTAGCGTTTGGGCTAAGCCTATTCCTGAGCATTTGTTCCCCTCCTCCGAGTGAGAGCAGGCTGCTGCTTTGATATGCTTGGTGCTGCAGGCTGTTTGGCTCATGTCCCCTTTAAGGACTGTTGTCAGGGATGCCTTGTGCACCTCTCTGCTTGGTGAGTGCATTACAAAGATTACCAAGTCTCTAAGAAGATTAGTCAGTAGCCTATAGGTCCTGTTATGTGGAACCACTGCCTCTGCATAAACTAAAGCAAATGAACACAGTTTATTTCAGAATATTACTGCCTGTTGAGCTCCATTTTAGTTCAGACAGAGAGGGGAAAAACATTTAATTCATTAAATGGAGAGCACGAAGCAAAAGCGTCTTAGTGATTTTTAAATTGTGGCGGTTATATAGTAAGCAAGATAAGATTCCTGTAATGAGCTAATCTAACAAACAGTGGCCAAGGCAGTACAGTCACAGTTATCCAGCTGCTGTCATATGAGGTGCAGAGGTTACAGATACTGGGGTGATAGTAACCTGATTAGAGAGCAAGAACATTTGCATAATTGAGAAATACATGGCGTATGGATCAACAGTATGCCAGTATGATTGTTTCTTTGGGTAAAAGAGACTTCAGTTTTCAAGAAGGAAGTGCAAATTGTATTACGAAAACATAAGAGTAGATCATCAGTGGTTTTCCTCAGATAGAAAAGATTGAATAAAGCTTTTCAGCCTATGATGTAGCTTACCAAGAGGTCATTTGAGAGTGTTTGTTTAAAAAGACAGACAAAGATTAGAGACTGCCTCTGTATATTTTAAAGTCTGCATGCTTCAAATTGCAAAGACATGTAGGTTGCAGTAGAACCAAATGAGCACGCCCAGTTGTGATTAGAGATGAAGGTTAATGTTTTGGAAATGAGTCCTGAAAAGGGTGACCTAAGAACAACTATTAAAACCACTTTGTTTCCTGCTTTTGAGGGCTGCTTTAGAAAAAATACAAATTCCACTTACAGTGTTTGTTATAAAATGTACCTATTGGCTCTCCTCCTGCACTTAGTTCTGTTCTTAATCTATTTGTAAAAGAGGTGTTCATGGCATCTTCTTCTGACTGAACTGAATGGGACTGCAGAATATTCACTAAAACCTTGCAATGAGGTTAGATCCTGGAGTTTGCTGTTACTTCGGATGAACGCAGCGTTACAGTGTTCTCTCTGAAAGTGTGTGATTACAATTTCAGCATGTCTCATCTCCCTCAAGTTCTAGCAGTGCATAAGATACCTACCTGTGTAGAAACAGTTACAGCACATAAAAGGTTTGGTAAAATGCATTGGGGGAAAGCATTAGTGTTCCGCTTATGAAGGCAGAGCGGCATCCTGAACTTCAGAAGTGACACTGCCAAATGCCAATGAACTATTCACTTCAGCTTTAATTAAAAATCTTTAACTATTTTCCATCAGGGCCAGAGATGGCCTGACAATCATCTTCACGTAATTCTATACTTACAATCAATAAAACTTTATTGATTTCTTTGATAGGGAAATATTTCTCTAGCTATCTGTCTTCTTTCAGAGAAAAAGAGAAATCTTTCTAGAATGAGAACTGGGAAGCGGAGAATGAATGGCTTCATTCTTCACCGCTGCTCCCTGCCAAAATCTGTTGGGATGGAAGAATGCGACTTTGTCCTTTCCTGGCTTTCACTAGTGCAGTGACCAGATCTGACAAAAGAGAGCAAATAGCTCTTAAATACACCGACACTCCACTTTCATCAGCTTCTGAAGTGAAATGAACAATAAAAAGTTCACCCTGTTTGCCTGTGTTCGAAGTCTGCTCCAGGGTTAGAAATGCAACACATGAGGGTTTTCTTTTTCTGAATTCATTGCAATCTGTAAACATGTGCAAGTTGCTCCAAAATGTGCCTGTGTTAGACTCCCATCTCCCTGCACAAAGTGATTTTCAGTGGCAACAGGAACGCTGCTCAAAAGCACAAAGGATTGGGATTGCACGCTCTGCTGCTGCCTTTAATCTTTCCTTCCCTTTTTACATTGCTGCCTAGCACCATATTTTGAAAGAAGAATAGAGTACGAATATAGTTTGTCTAGTACATGGAAACAATAAAAATTCATAACGAGCTAGAATATTGACAAACCCCAGCACCTTTACTGTTTTATGTGCACTACTGAAATGTCTTGTAAATTAGACATCTTGAGGCATTATCAGGTGCCAGATGCTTTCCCCTCTAGCTACATGCTCTTTCCATTAAAAAAACAGTAAAACACCAATGCTTTTTTCAAGCACAAAATAGAAGGGATTGAGAAAAATGTGTCTTTAATATCGGTGGAGATATTTCCTTGGTGATACAGAACTTATACTTGATTACATTAAAATATTTCTTAATAGTACTAAACTTTTCAAAAGTTGGGAGAGTAATCACTAACAGACTAGAGTGTCCTAATTAAACTGGTTGTTCAGGTGGAGGAAGCTGAGAGGAAGTTAAACCACAAAATGGTGCTTAAAGCACCAGTGTACTGATGTGCTCAGTTAAAATAATTAGATTTACTATATCACTGGTACTGGAATAATGCATTAGAAATTCTGTGCAGGGATTGTTATATACAACATCTGGTTCAGCAAGGTCCAGTGTAAGGATTTAAGGATTATTACAATTGGATACTATGACTGTACAAATAATAATAATAATTCATTTTTAATTATTCTGGACTTTTGGCAATTCCAGCAGCTTCTCTGAAATAAAAGCACTTAAATGTTTAATAATTAATTGTTTTGTTAGTCTTCATGATTTACGTGAATTGTGCACCTCTTATTATCTGCTAGCAGTAGTCATTAGCAACACTGGTTGCTGGTCCTCATGCCTTTTTATGTTGACGGTGACCCTTGAATATTTTGCAAAGTTCATTGCTGACTGGGGTCAAAATTTTAAAACAGGTTCTCCTTTAGACAGTCTCATAAGTTCCTATTTGGATACCCTGAAAGTGATTTAGAGGGAGATTTAAAAAAGGAAATGGTTTTCCCCTCTCTCTAAAGACCAAATACCTACAAGTTCTCCCTAACGTTTCCAGTGAGCAAAAAAAGCTGGAAGTGGATGGAGAGCTGTGTGGGGGACGGGTATTCACCTCTTTTTAACTTCTCCCCGCTCTCTATGTGACAGGCTTCGTTCCTTCTGGACACGCTGCAGTTCCTGCAAGTAGGGGTGCAGCAGGAGCGTGCCTGCTCCGGGGCGTGTTGCAGGAACGCAGCACTTGCCTGCAGGGAAGAGCCTGCTGGAGCCAGCAAGGGTGGCATATGGCAGGGAAAGCAGGACTCTGTCTCCCCCTGCTGAGTCCTACCCCCAGAAGAAAGGTCACGAGGTTTCGTTTCCACTCAGTTAATTAACTTCTGTCGCTAATCAAATAGCAATTAGTAGATTGAATGCTTAATTAACATTTTATAATTAAGAAATGCAGTTCACATAATGAAATATACTGTAGTGAAAGGTATCTCATTTTTAATTGTCTTCATTGTGTATCAGGCTGCCAGCTTGCTCTGATGTAATCGGCGACGGGAGAGGTAGCTAATAGCACATTAAACTGTTGTTCTAATTTATAAGTGGATTTTAAGGTAGAAGTCTTCCCAACTGGCATTTGAGAGTAAATTATCAACTTATAGTTAGGCTATACTATGACATAATATGATGGCTGCAATATTGATCTCCTATCAGTAAACAAGGCTGCAAATTTAGGGTCCACTTCAGTTCTTGCACACTGTATTTTTAGCACAGCGTTTTGCATATCCGCTTTTAAGCGTTGTGCTTTTTTTACTTTGTTTTGCTGTGACTTTACAATGGAGTTCCAAAATAAAGGAAAAAATTGCTTTTTCATTTCAGTATAAATCTGCTGAGTTTCCTCTCACTCAGAGCCTTGTTGTTATTCAGAGATGTTAATAAACTTCAGCCCAGACTTTTCCACGTGGGAACTGCTTCTAATAAAATTTTTTTTCATGTCTAGGGTGAAGTGGTAAAGTTGACAGATAAATGTCTTAACAATGCAATTGAGAGCCCAATCACAGCAGCAACGTGGCTTCCAGCAGATATCAAAAGTAATATCCTGAAGGCCCAGGCGGAAGCAGGGCACAAGGTAAATACTCAGCTGGTAAGGACTGTGGTATTCTCAGATGTTTTATTTCTCTTCAGTTGCCTGGTGTTGGAGAAGGTGCCTTGCAGATAAGGGTGCTCCAACAGGCAAAGTCCAAGGTAGAGTAAGAAGGCCTTTCAGCCTTTCTTCACAATAATAGCGGTCCAGTACTGGAACGGTTGCCCAGAGAGAAATCTCCATCCTTGATGACACTCAACGTGTATATATATATACATATATATATATATATATATTATTTGTCAGGCATTGGAACAGGCTGGCCAGGGAAGTGGTTGAGTCACCATCCCTGGAGGTATTCAAAAAGCATGTAGACAAGGCACTTCAGAACATGGTTTAGTGGGCATGGCTGACGGTTGGACTCGATAATCTTAAAGGTCTTTTCCAACCTAAATGATTCTGTGATTCTATATAACTGGACAAGGCCCTGAACAAGCCCTGGTTTGAGTGGTTATTGAGCCAGATAACCTCCAAAGGTCGCCTTCTAACCAAAAAATTATTCTGTGATTCTGTGACTAAGACAATGCTTCTAGCATGTTCTAGTAAATTCTGTAGCAAATAATGGTATTTTATTTGGCTACGCTGGTGAATTATTTTTATTTCTGCACTGAGGTTTTCACATAGAATTGTTGTTTTAAGTCCCTGAGCAGTAGATGAACAGCACACTTGCGTGCTGGGTGGGAGGTGCTCGGCCCTTCTGTGAATCTCGGAACTGACGCAAGATGGAAACAGGTATCAGAAATTCATATCTTTGTTCATTTTTTTCCTCTCAGGTCATAAGAGAAGACAGCCTGACAGGTGTCAAGAATTCCAATATTCAGGATGCTGCTGCCAGGTACTGAACAGATTTGGAAGAAACACATGATCTAGTTACCCAAGTACAGCACTGAGAACCTGCAGTTCAGTGCAGTCTTTCAGTGGCTTAGTGATCATGGCATTATACCTTGCATAGTGTAGCTTAACCTGGTGAATGTGAAGTGTTTTTAAAATGAAAACCAGCAAGCGCTATAGTTGCTAAGTTTTATTATATGCAAGGTAATCCAGATACTCTTTATTCTCCCATGCTTTAATTTGATAAGCATTGTTCCAACAACATCTTCAATCACTAGAGTTATTTGTGACCCATGAACAACTTCAGCGTGGGGAGAGGGGATGGGTCTGTTCACAGCAGCTGTTTTCAAGGGGAGAAAAAAAATTGTGTACAAAAACCTGACACTGACAGTTGATTTCCTGAGAACTACTGAATCTCAAATGATTGCTAGTTCCAGTGGGATTTCGGGCATTGAAAAAGTTAAAGGGTTACAACATGTAATTTCTTGACCTTTTGTGAAGATGAGCATGGGTCAAACCTCAAAGAGCACATGGGGTTACTGAATAAAATGTACATCTAGCGATCTCAAAAATATGCTGTAACAAGTGATTCAAGAAGAGCTTTCTGTGGAAGGTTGTACCTGGTTTTTGTTGTTTTGTGCCAGGAACATTCTCCCGTCAGGCAAAGCACAGAGTAGTCCCCCAGCAACCAGTCCAGTATTTCAAGACCCAAGAGAGCTGCTGAAAGCAATCCCCGCCTCAAACACCTTTGTTCCGTAAGTGATTCAGGAGAAGTGTGTTTCTGGGGTAAGGGAATCATGTGGAGATTATCATGAACAGGTCCGAAAAGATGAGGAACAGTTGCTGAGCATTTAGGCTACATCTAACTAAGCAGGTTTACTGATGCATCTTTAATTACTGTTGCAACAGTTAATCAGTGTAGGCCAGGCCTCGGGGTGGTATCCTAGCAAGCAGCAAGCGAATCTCTCTCATCTTCTGAAATGACTGAAATATCTGACATCCTGCTGCCCCTGGCTCTGAAAGGGAAGATAAGAGGATGGCAGGGAAGGCTTCAGGCAAATCAGAAACAAGGGCTGAAGAAGCTCCTTTGAGATAGAAGACACTGATACTTTTGGGTCTATACACAGCCATAGCTGAAACTGTGAAAGAGAGCAGTAATCTGCAGAGGTAGTTGGAGGGCATTTACTTCAACATACCCACAAACATCAGTCTTTTGTCTGCCTCACGTGGAACTGGTGTTGAGGTTTTGGGTTGAGCCTATCAGGGAAGCAACACTGTTTCACGCTATCCAGGCAGTGTGCTGATGAGAATATTTTCTCCTTTCAGTAATGTGTTAAATGAGGACAACGCTGCCTCTAACCATGAGGACCTGCTGATTCCAGCTAATCTGGCTCCGGCTGAGGAGGCTGCTATATCAAAGGTATCACCACCTGCCAGCCTGGAAGGTCTCTGTCTGTCATGTTCTGAGCTACTGATGCCTCCAGGCAAGCACAGCAGACCTTGCTGCATGCCTCTCATAACTCAGTGAATACCAGTCATTGGTGAATGCCAAAGAGTGCTTTCAGGAGCAGACAGGGACACTGTACAGATCTCTGCAAAGGCCATTTCTAACTGTCCTTTCAGGTTCTTTGCCTGGCACTTACTTTTCTAAACTGATCGTTTTCCTCACGTTGCTGGGGAGCCCCTTATATCCCAATGATTTGGTGCTCCAGGGGAGAGACTGCAGGGATGAAATTCTGACATAGGCAATTCCTGTAAAAATAGAGGGAAAAGTTTAAATTGAAATGTTTAATTGTTGTATTCTGGTTACCCTAAGGATAAGGTAATTATTAACTGGACTCCATGAAATGCACATAGTAATTCAGAGGTCAACTTTCCTTTGTCCCTCTCCAAAAGAAAAGAGGAGTCCAACACTGGACTCTGCTGTTACTTCAGCAGACTGAGGGGTTATTCTGGATCACTAAAGCACCATACCCTTTAGTTGTTGTCCCTGTAAACCAGTTTTATGTAGTTGATCCCACTGAATAATTATCAGTTTCATCTTCTGAGTTCAAATACTCAGCTCATAGACCTCGCTGACCTTCTTGTCAAATGGCACAGTACCCCATCTTCGCATAGGAGAATGGGACAGTTTCACAGCTTACATGGCAATGACATTGTTTCCGGTGCATTGATGACAGTAAGTGAAATGAATAGGCTATTAAAAAAGATCATGTGGAAAGATTTGAGAAGACAGACCTGATAAACAGTGGTGTTCATTAAGGACACTGGTCTGTGACTTGGGAAGCCACTAGAGTAGTATTCAGCAGACCTATCTGGTTACTACTGGGAATTCAATTCAAAACTGATTTATTCCATAGAGCACTCCAGATGACCAGGACGTTTCCTTTACATCATTGACAGAGAATCTAATTGACTTTACTGAAGCCACACCTCGGGTAAATGTATTTCAAAACCAAACTTATTCCTTCACACGTACAGTGGTTTTTACTCATAAACTGTCCTCTGGCTTTAGTATCTCTCCACCAGGCTTGGATCTGCTGCAGCAGAGTGAAGTGGTGATTGACCTGGATCACTGCATATATGCACCCCTACTTGAAGGGTGGCTGGCGTAGGGTTGTAGACCCTACACTTTTGTAATGGAAGTGAAGGAACCTGAAGAGTTAACTTGTAGGTGTGCCACAAGAGCCTGTAGTCTTACTTTAGTACACCTGCAAGTACCAGCCTGCTTCTTAGGCTTTTGGGTATATATAATACTTCAGAAATTATATGTAAATGTGTATATATGCACACAGACATTCATATGTGTGTGTATATATATAAAATAAATACTTGAAAAATAAACTTTTAATACAAATCACCCCTTTTATATAGATAAAAAAATCTCTTATAATCTGTGCCGGCGAAAAAGGAGTTACATTGCATGCACCAAAAAAAAGGGGAAGGAGTAGGACCTTTAAACTGTTCACAGAAGTGTGCTCTTGGTTAACTTTGTCCACAAAACAGAAAAAAATAATGGGTTCAGTAGCCTCTTGGAAGGGAGCGCTATGCTGAAACCGCTACCAGTGAGTTTCTGTGAGTGAGCGGGTATTAGCTGTATGCTGTGTGGGTGCCATTTATCTTTTCATGTGAAGTCACATCATCTGTGGCTAATCACTAGCGTGGTTCAAAGGCTAGCGATGGACAAATATCCAAGATCATTTTGGGAGACAGTATTGTTTTGGGAGGCAATGTTGTTTTGAGAATGTTCTCAGCTACTTCCAGCCTTTTCTAATGAGCGTTTGTTTGCTTTTTGTAGGTGTCTTCCCAGCCCACAATAATACCGAGGTGGATAGTGCCAGTGAGTTATTTGACTATTCCTTAACAACAACAACCAAAAAAAAAAAAAAAGAAAAAAGAAAAAAAGAAAACTTTTGTCATGATTAAGAAACAGGAGCTCAAGTAAAATAATAAAATATAACAATTTGTAATAATTTGAAAGCCCATAAAATAATGTACCAGATCAAAACTAAAGCAAACTAATTCAGCTGGAGTAAGTCGAACAACATACATATCCTGTTAATATTTAAACTTCATTCTTGCTATGTTACATTGTGGGTAAATGCCATAAAGTTTCTTTAAGAACTTACATTTAGTGAATCCCACCCTGCAACTCGATGAATCTTAGTTTTTACTGTTAATAAATAAATCATATTGGAAAAATTAGCTTGTCTTGTCCTGGCAGGTTTTTATTTCAGTTTCCTGTTTCATTCTCCCCAATTCAGACTGGACTAATTTCCAACGGGCCTTTGGGAAATGATGTTGCCTTAGCTATGAAGGCAGTGAAAGGCAGCACAGAGACTTTGATGTCATCAGCTGGATTGCCACCATCCCAGCAGACATCCGAAGTCCTTGCAAGGTAAGGTCTTCTCAGCACTCACTTCAGAAGTCTGTATGGGGTGGAAAGGAATGATGTGCTCTTACTACTTCCACTTAAGTTGTTACAGTGGTCATTTAGACACAGTGCCTTGCTTTGCTGTGCTTATAAACTATAGTTCTGTCTCACTTCATAGCATTTGAAATCTTATAAATAAATAGAGGAGCTGATGTGTGTATATTTTTATATAACATTGTTTGAAGGGTAAGAAAACATTTTTTTTAATTCAAGTAGGTAAAGGAACAAAGCATACAAATTTAGGTGGAGTTGGAGGTAAACCTGTTGTCATTGTAAGTGCTATAAAATCGATGAATTCTTTTTAATTATCATTTCACTTCAGTTTCTTTCCTTATCTGCTACTATGTTTTAGTACTGGACTAAAATTACGGTACAGATGAATTTTCTGAGAAGTCTCTTGACAGTGTTTCAATACCTGTCAGGGAGTGGCAGGGGTGGAGAGGGATGTCCCCCAGTTATTTCCAAGCTGTAAGGAAGTCAGAGAACAGAATCTGTAGAAACCCTTTCCCTTGCTATTCCATTCTGCCGTGCTGGTGAGGCAGAATGATGGCAGTGATGATCCGGCCTTTCAGCGAACCCCTTACAATGCAGGTGCGGATGGCAATGATGCTACTTCTGCAATGTGTGAAATCCATTCAGTTTGCTCTTTGGAAAGGTTTGTGCATTGGGGTCATTAAATTACAAGGGGAACAGCTATTAATACTCTTTGGAACAATACTAATCTTTTTTTTTTTTTTTTTAATCCATCGTGACAGATCTTTTTGGAGGAGTATATTTACAGGGCCTCATTTTTTTCCCTTTTAGCCCAGTCACTGAGGATGCTACAATAAGAACAAAATGTTTACTCACCACTGAACTCTAGAAGAAGGAGTTTCTGCACTTCCCACCTTGTAAAAACTCAGATCTACTAACATATCTCCAAGGGATCCTTCCGAAAGACTTGCTTGGGATCAAACTCTTGCTGAACAGGAGTCAAACAGCCGGCTGGTTTGCTAGGATCCAGGAAGAGACTTCTACCTTTATTGCAATCTAACTGGAATTACAGTCCGAACCGGGATATAAAACCACATGCACGTTTGATCTTCTCCCTCAGGAGAAATGAAATACCACACCGGAGCTAGTTCTGAATGTGAGGAACAGAATCTAGCTGTGTTCCACTCACGCTAGGTTTAGTCTTACTTACCCTGTGCTGCCTCTCAAGTGTTAATAGAAAGCGTTCACTGTGATGTTAGCTATGTAGCGTGAGAGCACGGTATCCCTGACCTCTGTAGATTAATATTGGAAATATTAGAACTTGTAGGGCCACCTTGTGGCCATACTATGTACGGTGGCTCACAGTTTCATATGGCCAAGGACATTTTCTTCTGTGTGATTATTCTCTCTGTTTTTCCTTTGTTTTACCAACACATACTCTCCTTTTTGGCCTTAAACCCCTTAATAATCCTCGCACCTCTTGTTACAGTACCTGTAAAGAATTAAAATCTAGTCCGTCAATGACCAACTACATTGACTGGATTTGAGCTGCTTGTTGCAACGAGGAAAAGACAAATTAACCTGCCGAACAGCTTACAGCATTAGCAGACTACAGCAGAGTTCCCACGTTTTTCACACTGATTATTTCATTTCCTATATGTCTCAAATACATGCATTTTAGGCTGGAGATATGTATATTTTAAATGCTGAAGCAGTGAAGGTATGAGTACAGTTTACTTCAGGAATTGCTTATTGATTAGTTTTGTTGTCATATAGGACTAGGAAGGAGAAGAATTTTCTTGTTTCTATTCATACTGTTTCTGGGTGTTGTTTCCAGATGCTGTGCTTTGGGAATACTTACAAGGTATGTTAGCAGCATGAGGGTACAACTAGATCAGTTAACACCACTTCGAATCCTGTTCCAAGTGTCATCTAATAGTTTTATGTGGAACAAAGAATAGAAGGAATAAGGTGAAAACAGGAAAAAAAGATGAATAGTTCTTGTGAGCAGTTCACTTCTTTGTAGAAGGAAGGTAGGAGCACTTGCAAGAGCATGCTCCACAGAGCTGGCGAAGGCCTTTTGGTGCTCAGGTGAAGTACAAGACGCAGTGTGTACAGTTGGAAGAGATCATTTGAGTCCTGGGCAGCAGGATCCTTACGTGGACATGTAGAGGTGAGCACATGGACTCTGGGGATACAGCCTGTGAAAAGGCCAATGCAGAGTCAGAGGGAGGAGAAATACAGAAGCCCGATGATGAACTCTGCGTCTCCTGACAGGGAAGCACAGATGGAACAACTGGGATCTTTCTTTCTTAGGAAGAGGTTTGTAAATATGACTGGCATTGGAGGATGTTTTCTGCATAGTGCTGCTGTTTATAAATGTTTATATACATGTGGTTCTTAGAAACAATTTTAAATGTGAAAGTTGGTTCGGAAACCTGTAATGCACAGCCTCGTTTCTGCACACCGGCTGCGTGCACGTCTCTCAGTGTAGACACAGATCTGGACCAAACCACTGCGGGTTGTGCAAGTAAGCTGGTGCCCAGCTAGGCGGCTGCTTTCGGACTAGGGCGTTCTTACTGCTGCTCTTGTGCTCTTGTTTGCAAGATGCTGAATGAGAGCGTTAAGGAAGAAGCCACGTGGCATTTACGTGGCCCACTGCCACTCCTGAAAACCCCCGAGGCCTTAATGGAGCAACACAGAAACGATGGGGAGCTCTTAGAACTGACCTACCAGAGTGACTCTCTGCAGACAGTGATTTGCAGCCATTGCCTCAAGAGCTGGGAGTCAGAATTGGTAGCAGGCGCTCCAGGTCCCCCCTCTAGCCCGCTCCTAAAGCACTGCGGGGGCAGGCTCCCCGCTCCCCGCACTGCCAGCCACTGGGGAGCTGCTCTTCTGGACCAGGCGGGGTGTTTCTGCTCGCCAGCCGTTCAGCTCTGTCACTGCTTCCAGTTGAGTATTGGCTTTTTTTATACTTTTAAGTCTGGGCCTTATTGCATATTAAAGTAGAAGGTTCCCGATTCAAATATTGAATGTCTTAGTCTGGATTAATAATACAGTTGCCAGCAAAGTTCCTGCAGGAAAAGGGAAGCTATGGCTGCAACAGTCTGCTTCCTGCACAAAGCCAGGACTGTGTGGGGAAACTTGGCACTTGCTATTGATCTGTTTGCTCAGCAGCTGAGCTGGCATTCGCCAGCTACATGTGTTGGTTTTGTAAATAGACAGAATGCAGTAGCATTTTCTTTAAGGCATGTTTGATATTTGACTCTTCCCATTGGGTTCAGGAGCTCTGTGAACTGTTAGCTTGAATCCCTCCCAAAAGTAGAATAACAGAAGCTTACAATTTTACAGCATTGCGTGTTGAATACCATCCTTGGATTCCTCCCGAGCAGTCACATACAGCAAATAACAAGTAAATAACATGTGTGGTGAGTGCATCCCCCTAAAATCTAAATGGTTCCAAGTAGCCAACTGTTATTTCAGCATGGTCGGGATAGTGGTGATCAGAGGGGAATGTTGTATTTACACACAACGTGCGCACACACGAAAATTTCAGAGAGGCGTGGTCTTCCTCAATTTTCAGAGGACTAAAGCTTGAAACTTTATTTAAAAATTCAAAATTTTCAACTGTTAAATTGGGACTTGCAATTTCTAGTAGATTTGGGGCTGCAAACCCGACTCTTCCCAGTGATATCTGGTACTGGGAGCAAATATCCGCTCCGTTTAAGTCAGTGTAGCTCATTTAGCTGATCCAAATCATTGGTTATGTAGGGAGCGTGGTGAGACTGAGGGGCCACAGTTACGTGATCTGAACAGACACATAGGTAGGTATCTGAACATCCTGTAGTTTGGTACCGCTGTTTTGCTTTAAAACTATAGGTATCATGTTGTATCATGACTGGCTAACAGGTAACGTAGCATTACTCATTACCTGCATTTTATCAAACACAAATAGGTATAATAGTTCTTAGAGTTATAAAGTGTTAATTAATGCCTGTGTGCTACTGAGAAAAAGGGATTTTCTTACAATTGCTATACTACTGATCGATTGGCTCTAAGGTCCAACCATCCTCTAAAAGTTTATTTTCTGGTATTTATTTAAAGAGATTTATAAATAAAACTTTTGTGTGAATCTGGTGTTGGGATGTTGGCAGGTCTGCCAACCACTTAAAAGCTGTAAGAGTTGACAGGAATGAATAAATGTGTGTTATCTTGCAGTCATTTGGAAAAAGCCAGCTCCCTGATCTAAAAAAAAAAAAAAAAAAAAAGTTCAATTTTTTTTTTTTCCCTAACAAAGTTGTCCCCTATTGGCTTGCTAATGCACCTCCCAGCCTGTCCTCATTAACTGGCCTCGTACCCTTTTGCTGCATGTGCGTGCAATGCTGATCAGCGATGGGTGCTTTTTCTTAAACTCTAAAATTAAAAAATAATAACTTAAACTAAAAGCATAAGTGATCAGATCTGAGAATAAAAGTGATTTTACTCCAGTGATGCTCCATAAGTGATTGGAGTAAAAGATTTTATAGAAATCTTAACATTTATAATAACAAAAAAAAAAACCTGGTGGTGGATCTTAGAACTGCATTTCAGTCTCACCCATTTAGTCCAAGAGGAAGAGAAGTTAGAGAGTCTGCATGTGCTGAGTACACGGCAACGGTCTTACTATGGGCTTTTGAAATGGGTGTTAAAATGTGGGAGTTAGGCTCTCTTGCACTTGAATTAAGGGGATCTCTTCTTTAGTTCAGTGGTAATGGGGTTTAATATTAGGTAAGTCACATGACAGAAAATAACTACTTACCTGGTAATCAGTCATGGTTAATGAATTACCTTGAATGTATTCGATTTTAAACTTAAATTCCACGTATACTTTGTCACAGGCAGCTGTGTAAAGGCTATGTTTTGGACAATTTTTTGGACTCAACTTTGGCGAGAAAATTTGCAGCACCAGAAGAGGAGCTCAGGTGGGCAGTCCAGTTACATTTCGGTCTCTGTCCACAAACTATTTTCAGCCCTTGCCTGTTATCCCTTTGTCTGCACCTTGCTCATTCTCGTTTCTTGAAGCAAAGATGTGCTGTTAAGATCGGCACGTCCTTCACAAACAGCACTGGATATATTTTTCACATGGTGAACGTATTCTGGTACAACCCAAATCTTCTACAGATTAAGTGTTAGCAGCTCTGTTTCACAGCCAGCTAGCATTTAAAGCTCTGTCTGGGCACATGGAGTGTTTGTTAGTCTAGAAGGTTGTAGTATCTATATATATATATATAGCTGTTAGACATGGTAACGTCACAGCTTTCAAATGCAGCTGGACAATCGTAACTTTTATACCAAAAAATAAAAATAATCCATGGTAATGGCCTTTCAGTGTGTAGTCCGTGTGTGCTTGGTCTGAGTGATAGCACCATCGCCGTAAGTACAGGGCCCTCCCGCCACGCTCAAATGGAGGTGGAGGTGGTGCGATTTCACTAAGTGCTGCACTGTCTTGTCACAGCGTTGAGGAGGGAGATCCAAGCGGTCAGCACAGTCTGTTGAAAGCCAGGATCCATCACTCAGCATCGTGCGTGGCTGTGCGCACCCGCTGGAAATGCGGAGGGGGTACTGCCCCTGCGGTGAGGTCAGACCCTACGCAGCCCGGAGCCGCGAGGTTCTCCTACAAAATTCACCTCCTTTTTACTGTTTGGCTTGAGCACTCTGCTGCATAAACACCTCCCCACACACACCTGTAACTGGACAAGTGTATTTTTAAAGTATGTCAGGATATTTTTTTAGCTAGATATTTTTGTTTTGTTAAAGCCACACTAACTACTGTATTTTTACCTTTTATATGTAAAGCTTGGCAATAGCTCTCAATGTATAATTTATTTGTTGTTTTTTATAAAACAAAGTGCACCCTCTTCTGTTCCACAACAGTAGTGATGTATGAACTGTTTTAGGCACTGCACTGAGATCTGTATTGAAACTGTACATGGGAACAAGAAACTGTGATTTGTAGTCCACTCAACCCAATCTTGAAATGTTTATACTGTAGTTTTGTCTTAAATATACCACATCAGCACAAAAGTCTCACGGAGTCATCTTTAAGTACTGCTGCGTTACGCTGGCACGGCAGTAAAAGACAGGTGGGTTGGCCGGGACTTGGGATGTGAGCTGTGTGGTGGGGGCCGGTGGGACGCGGCACCCCTGAAACCAAAGCCAGAGGTGTGCGGCAGAACTGTGCTTCGCGCCGAGTGCTCACCTGATCATCGGATTGAGTGGCAGTACATTAACTCTGCAGGACCGTATTTTTTTTTCTGTGTAATAACGTCGCTTGGCAGGTTCTAATTGAAGAGAGGGGTGCCTGGGTTGGAGAGAGATTTGTAAACTTGTTTGGGATATCAAAACTGCAGGCCGTATTAGAAACTTAATTTGTTGTCAGTTAAAGCGTAACTCAAGGTGGCATCTAAACTTGCAGATAGATGCCGAAGAATTAAATGCCTTCTTTCTAAAAGAGCTGAGATTGTCCAGGAGGACTGTCAGGTGTTCAGTGGTTTTGAAAATCAAAGTACCGAGGTGCGTGCCCAGAAAGGAAGCTTGAACTTCCGAGTGTAGTTCCACAACATGCAGACAAAAGTGCGTGCCAGTTAACTGAGCAGTCTTGCTTTCGTTTCCAGTAAGGGATTGTTTTATGTTTTGAAGTACAGTACTGCTAATGATTGTTTAAAGGAAACTGTTTATTTCCTAACCTTGACTTTGATGAAATGCTTAAGAAGGCAGCAAAGGGCAACCAAACCATTTGATCATCTTCATTTCTCAACAACTAATAAACCTGGGAAAGTATCAAAAGGAAGAGAAATAATTCCATCCTAATGACTAAGCTCATAGGAAGTCATTTCCCTTGTGGCGTAATCTGTTGTGTAGGTCAAACTATGATCCCACTGATAAGTCACTGAATTGTTCTTGAAATCCATTTATCACTCAAAACAATGAAACATGTTTAGTCTAGATTTTTTTTTTAATTATTTAAAAAAACCCTCTTTAAATATCTACATTTTAAAAGAAAATTCCTCTGCCATTCATGCATTTCAATGTTCAGAAACCAAATGGTAATGAAAGACAGTGAATTTGTTGAGATAGTTAAGGCTGATGGATTTGTTCTCTTGTATATATGATTTATGATACAACAGTGCATCTCGTGTCTCAGATGAGATTACCAAAGAACGCTGCATCCTTTTGCTTTTATTCTATGAATTGAATTGGAATGCCTGCATAGCAAATACATGCAAGCTTCCCTTTTTTTCAGAGACATTTTAAAACAGCTAGCTTCAGTGGCAGCCCCTTCAGTCCGTGCCCAGCCAAAAATGGTGTGTTTTGTTTTGTTTCTAAATAGTTGCCATTAGCTGGAGTAATTCCATTCATTATTTCATGCAGGCCACCACAGAGCTTTCAGATGGCAGCAGCTTTTAGTCACTCACTTGGGCCTGGGATGAATTCTTATTAACTGCTGCAGTTATGGAGAAATACGATAAGCACATCCACAAAGGCTCTCCTCTGTGAAAAGGTGACTGCCTTGGATAAAAATGTGCTGGGAAGAACCACCTGAGGTGCTCCGAGAGCCCTGTTAAGTGTAGTTGATAGCACTGGTTGAGTTTTGAAAAGGAAGACGACCCAGGAAATGTGATTCTGTGGTATGAGTAAGGATTGTGTGCCTAGGTCCTGGATACTGGTTTTTGGGAGAGAACCTGAAATACGGATCATGGGTGCCCAGAAGGGACTGAGGTGGCAGGCACTTCTGCCAATGCGTGGCTGTGGGATGCAGGCACTTCCCATCTCAAACCCCTTCCCTTCCAGCTTGAGCTCCCCCTTGTTTTTTAAAGACCTGGGAACGGGCCAGCAAGGGGAGAAATGAATAGCCTGCAGTGGCTTCAGCGAGTCTGCTGTAGCACAGAGTCCCGCTTTTGGGATCGGAAGTCTCTTCTCTTCCATAGCGTTACCAGTGCTTGTCTGTGGCTCAGCCACAGCCCCTCGGCGAGCTCCTGCGCACCTCGTGTCCTCTACAGGGGCCGGGGAACCGCGGGGATCCGACGGCATCGGGCCGGTTTGAGAGGTTTCGGATCTCCTGGGTGAAGAAGCTGGCGCTGTGCCGAAGGCGCTGGTGCAGCCACCTGACTTGGCAGGCCGGCAGAGGCGAGGGGAGGAAACGGGGGAGATGGGCACGTTCTGCAAGCTGTTTTTTCCTCCCTGTGCCAAGCCATCGCCTTTGGGCTGGCTCGTGTCCTGCCTGCGTTGGCTCCGAGTAAATGTTAAACCCTTCGTGGGGCTGCCAAAGGGAAGGGAGTTTGGGGGGGAGGAAGAAAGCAACGGCAGAGGCTGGATGGCATTTTCCTGGGGCTTTTGCGCATCCCCAGGATACCTGTACCTGCCAGGAGGCCTTCGCGTGACTTGGAAAATCACTGGTTTATTGTTGCCCTTTCCAGTTAAATTTCCTTCCCTTGTCAATCCTAGATAAAAGTCTGTATGTTACGGCAGCTCTCTGGATAATGCTGAAACAGACATGTCAGCCAGCAAAAGAAAAACATGTTGCTGATTTAAGATTGCAGTGCTCTGTATGTGCTCAGCTCAGTCGCCGTATTGAAGTCCTTTACGAACATAGCTCCTCAAACTGGGCAATTCCCCGCTCTCGGAGGAGAAATTCAAAGCCTGGGCAGCCCTCGAGGCTGGCTGAAGTGCTGTGAGATGACTGGGGCTTGTCGGAGCGTGTTCCTTGTTCAGAAAGGTAAGTTCTTTGTTCAGTTTGAAAACAGAAATACATACTTTAAATTCATGAAAGCTCAGAAAATGAGCACACACTGATATGAAATGCAGCAGGCTTTATTCATACAGCAGCATACAATCCTCTCTGTTTCCAAACAAAGGTCACGGAAAGTCCAAATAAATCCTAAGTAGCTTTTTGCAAACTCATCTGTAATTTTCCTGTTGAATTCATGTTACAGCTACTTGTGAAGAGATGACAAAAGTATCAGTAACTGCTCTCACTTAAAATTCATTATTCCTATGAAACTTGAAAAGTGATCTTTTCAAACATTCAGAAGTATTAAATGACACTTTCCAGTAATTTCAAACATTGGCATCTCTCCTTACAGATGGCTGAATTTCAGTCAGAAGGCCATTATCTTAGTAACTTCTGTGGAAATAAATGCTTGAAACACTGGACAATACTATCTTTCAAAAAAAGCACTTTTTCTTTTCAACAAAGAAAAACCATGGATGAACTCAGGATTTACTAGTATAGAGGGGAAGTGTGTAAAATACACTACATGTGTTGACAAAACAGAGAGAGATGGAGTTGGAAAAGCAAAAATCCCTTTGTGACTAAAATCTGAGTTACCAGTCAGCTTATGTTTTGTGCCGTTCCTGTCAAGCCTTCCTCTTTATTTTTCCAACAGAAAGTCAAATCCTTTTGATACTGTGCTCAGCCATTAAACCTAGCATTTACTGGGCAACTATTTTGTTCTTCCAGGTGTAATGCACTTCCTCTCGTCTAATGCTGCACGTGATTTTCAGGGGGGATTTGTGGTTTCACTTCCTCAGGGTTAGATGCAATCTTTGAATCTTACAGATTTCACTTGCTAATTTGTCTGTTGGGTTTCTTCTTTGTTATAGGCTATCTCACGTTGCAAACACTCTTTCAGGAAAATAAAATCTTAACAATCATAGAAAATGTTGCCATTAAGATTCATCAAATCCCTCAAATGTGACAGAATGTGCGCAAACTTGATTCAAATGCAGTTTTATGGGAGCGTATTTATTTCTTATCCCAGCACAAAATGGGCAAGCTTTGCACCTGAAACAGCAGTTATGGAGCCAGTAGGGGTTACCTGTAGTTCAGACTTTCAAGGCAGCATCAGCCACTGCAATTTGAAAGGATATTGACTGACCAGAAGAAAAAGTAACAAAAAGAGCAGCATTCCAACAAGCTCCTCTCAGAAATTGCAACTTACAAGTTGTGACTTAAATATATGTCAGGTTTTGGTCACATTGTAAAAAAATCTGTTCACAGCAAGTACAAGAAGGTTTAAATTTTTTTTTCCCAGTGCGCTGACAGGAAACTGAAGACGGTTGCAAGCAGTTGGTTTACCACCTACTGGCACATTGGTGGAAATTTATTCTTTCGCTTTGCAATTGAAGTGATCACAAGCTATCAAACTCCATTTGCCAGAATGAGATCTCGGAGAAGCTGGACAAAGGTTTACCCCCAATGAGCAGCAGCACATTGGTATCACCGCTAACTTCACCTACCGCAGTCGCCTGCTGACAGTCGGTTCCCTCCTCTTCTCCCTCAATCTGAGCAGCAGCAAAAGTCTCTTTTTCTGAAGAGACAAACAGACGGAGAGTCTTGTCCTTTGACAAAACGTTCGTTGCTCTGTTTGAGTCTAGTTCTGCCTCTGAAGTGGTCTGAAATGCACAAAAGCCCCCTGGCTCCAGAGGCAAGCTAAAGGTTTTCATTTCAATTGCGCTGCTTTCCTCGTTGCTGAACGCTCGGTATGCAGGCTGTTGACGGAAGTAGCTACAAAAATGAGTGTGCTTTGGGATGGTCACCAGCTGGTGATGGTCCTTCTGCTTACTCTTCCAGTGGCTGGGGAATGTATTAGTGAAATCTGAGGTAGTTTGGAAATCAACACCAATTCCTAAGATGCAGTGATACATTTTAGGAGAAAAGTTTGCCTTTGTAGTACTACTAAGCTTCTTCCATGTCTGCGTATGGAAATGATACTTCCAGAGGTCGTCATTAGGACTGGAATTTGAAATCCCTCCACCAAAAATCAGCATAGAGTCTTTGAAGACTATTGAAGCATGACCTACTACTGGAGGAGGTCCTTGGCTAAATGTAAGAGAAACCAGCAGTTAAGGGGAGATCAACAAGAAACGAACACTGATTTTAGCCTTTTTCTTTTGACTCAAAAGAATGACTGCTAAACAGCTGCATTGGGACATCAAAATTACACTGCTGACAGCTGCTTCAATGTGTTGCCAACAGCTCTTCCAAGCAAAGCCAACCGGAGCCCAGGGATGGCAGCAGTACTATGTCTTGATGTGAACAATTCCTACAATCGCCAAAAGGGCAACATCTCCCTCTCTGCCTCCACACAGTATCAAATGGTAAGATTAATTCTCTCTCTCTGTTAATTTAGTGTAACAAATAGCATAGTTTACCTTGTTCTGATGTTGGACCAGCTGCTGCTTACAAAATCCCACTTCCATAAGTCCTTCTGTTCACTCAGCCCCATCAGTCCTCCAAAGAGGTACATGCCTGTATGATAAACCACTGCTGAATGGCCATGCCGGGGTCCTGGGCCAGTATTGTGAGATGGGGTGGTAACACACAACCATTTTCTTGTATCTGAAAGCAAAATACTAATTTATAGATGTACTAAATTTACCCTTGTATTTGAGAAGGGACTTATTTCAAGAACAAAGTAACTATGCGGTTGGAGAATATGGGTTTCTGCTCTAAGCTTATCATAAGTAAGTTAACAGCTTAATACTGACACTGAAAAAGTGCATTTAAAAAATCAGTTTTGAAATAAACTTTTAATGAAAATGTCAAATGCTATATGACAGATGCCGTGGAATTTTTATTTTCAGAGCAGTTTTTCCTACAGCTTTGTTAATTCATTAACTCTGACACAGAAGGATAATTTCCTGGCTGTAAGAGGGAAAAATCAGTCAACAAAAACATTCCTTCATTAATGTCTCTGCTTACTCTCCCTGTGAGGGAATGAAGGATGAGGTAAACCCATCATTCATTTCAAAATAGTGACTGAATTGCCACCAGATAACAAAAGTTGCCCATTTAGGAAGTCTCTGGGAATCATCTGGTGTGCAACCACCAGATTAGTGATGAATATGCTAATGAAACCATCTCCTGTCAGGTTTGGCTCCCGATGGTCAGTTCTAGATTTGAGATTCAAAAGGTGGCATCAATAGGCTGAAGTCAGGGTCTCTGCTGCATCTGAAAGTTTTTGGTAATCCTTGAAGAATTTAGTGAATAGCAAACAAAACATTCTCCTTGATTTTCAGCTCCAAAACTGGCAAATACTGCAAAACTTCTTCCAGTATAATACGGTCTAATTCATTTCAGCTGGATATTAATTTAATTGACAGAATTCATAATTAAATGCTGCCAAACAGAAGGCAAAACTAACTTACAACATTTCTACTGATAAGAATTTTCTTAACAGAGCAAGCCATGCTTTCCTGCAGCAGTCATCGTTTTACACTGGATCAAAACCTTATCATGCTTTTTAATTTACCAAAATGGAAAGTCCAAAACTCCCGTGAAACGCCTCTGATGCCGAAGTATCCCCCGTAGATGTACATGCTGGAATGGTACACTACTGCACTGTGACCTTTTCTGTTAGTTGGTGCTGAGCTCTAAATCAGTTTAGTAATAAGACAAAAAACTGTTAACAGATCAAGTTGTATCAGTAGCAATGTCTATCTTGGGAATATTCCCAAGTAATGAAAACCACGGCTTTGGGTTGTGTTAAACTTTGAAAATACAGAATAAATCTACCACTGAAGACATGTATGGATGCAAATACAAACCATTCTTAAATCTAAGCAACCCTCCCTTTTTAAGTCCACCACAATATCACACGCCTAGAGCCTCCCCCTCTCTGCACTCACATCAGTAGTACTGCTTTCACAACTACTGCTAGGCTTAGTTTCAAGACATGTTGTAAATACATCGGGCAACTCTGGGGAATATAATGGGGGGATGTAGCCCTTTCCACCATCAGGCACAGCCTTTCTACACTGAGGAAACCTTGGTCCCAGGAGTAACTCTCAGTCACTTTGCTTGGTGTGGATTTGTCCCACCACAAGTCCTAGGCTGCACCCAGAGCCTTGGCAGGAACCGGGGGGTTCCCACTGCGTCCGCAGCAGCTTTCAGTGCTGCTGAGACTCATGGACCCGCACCTGGGGAGGCCCAGCTAAAGCTGAAACAAAACATAAGGCAAGTGTTTGGTTTTCTTCTTTCGTTCTTCTTTGGTTGTTTCTTCTCAAACAGCCCATTTTGGCGGGGGGGAGCCATGTTCTCTGTATTCAGTTTCGGATAATTACAAGAAACCATTTATTCCTGTATGTAAGAAGGAGTTGATATGTAATGCCGTCATATTTATTGTACATTAACAAAATTTCATCAACCATATAACACCTTTTTTTTTTTTCTCCCCCACAAATGACCCTGCAGTTCCAAACTTTCTCTTGACTCCTCCACCAAGCACGGGTAACCACAGTAGTAACTGTGTCGCATCTTAACAAATTTTTTGTGCAATTTCACAATGTAGTAACATTGTGAGGATGAAGTTTCAATAGCAAAAATGAGTCATTCTTTACATGTAGTGATATAAAACCAATCTCATAAGACCAAGACATAAATGCTTCCACTGAGGTTTCATTTAGAAGTGGCAGTAACTTGGTGAGTCCATGTGTTCAGACTGAAGAAATGAAAAATGCTGCAGCACTTCACATTTCAAAATTTATTAGTGTGACTGCCAATCTGTTTTCACAACCCTACTTTTGAAAGCACAGACTTCATGTATGGTTGCAATATTCCATTTAAAATTAGTTTTCTTGATAAGGATTTCAGAAAAACAGAGGCAGTAGTAGAGGGGAGGACTTAACTTCTTATATAGGACTTAAAATTTAACAGCAGTATTTTTAAACACTGTTTTAAAGAAGGAAAAAGCCTTAGTTATTGAAAGTGCAAAGAAATAAAGTATAGCCACATGTCTCTGAAGAGATGAGATTGGAACTGTTTGGGGGAACATATTTCAAAGCAATCTGTTTAATCAACAAAGCAACAGGCATTTGATTCACACATTCACCACTTCCTGGCTCCTTACCTCAGTCTCTGCTGGTACGTTACGGCACTCTGTCCATCTTGCAGAATCTAGGGGATTGTTTTAATAAAGCGCAGTTTATATCCCAGACCACAAGAGGACACTCCTCCAACATTAATTTTTCAAATTACAGATCCAATTTTCAAGTAAGTCTCATCCTGGTGTTTTCCACTGACAAGGATGAAGAAACCTGCTTCCCACTAAGACAGCAGTACTAAGAGACTTACAGGAGTTGTAGTTTAAATAGTTTTCCTTTATCTTTATCTGATATTGAATCACGGACATACCATACTGTATTTCCTGTTTCCTAAGACTGAATTTTACAATGCAGAAATAATGTGTGATTTTCAGCATTTCCTGAACTTGCAGAATCCCCGGATTTACCAATGGATGTATGGTATGGCTCCTCCTATTTATGTAAACCTTATAACAACCTTATTTTTCTTGTTCCTTTTCACAGGTCCCTTAAAAGTAGTCCTCAAATAACAGTCAGAAATCACTGATCTATGAACACCATGAAGGAGAGAAAATACTAGATACCCAGCACCAGAGGTAGAATGAGAAAGCAGTACAAGCTTACATTATCAAAAGCTCTACTTGCCAGGAAAGATTTTAAATAATGACCATCAAAAAACTAGATACACAACAAATTTTGAATAACTCATTCCCAATTTTCATTGATAAGTACTGTGAGTAATAAGATGCTTTCCTCTATGAAATATATTCTATCTGAGTATATCTGTTCTTTCAGCAGGTATTTCAGACAAATGGTAGAAAACAAAGAAAGGATTAAAAAAACCCCATTGATTTAAGGTTACATAGTGAAGTAGCAAAAGAATCCAGGAAACTTAAATCTTGGTCTTGCCACAAGATTTACTAGCTCAAAAAGAAATCAATCTCTCTCTCTCCCCCCCCTCCATCTGACATCAAAATAAGAAGCCGTTACTATACACAGTATTTCCAAAGGGAGAATATATAGTGTATGACACGGCTATTAAATTCAAATGTTGCACTGCTTTTATTAGAATACACACTTAAGAGATCCCCAATGTTTATTTTTAGGGAAAAAAAACCCCCGTGTTATGAAATGCTGATGTTCATTTCCCACCTTCTTTAATTTTGTTTTTTCCTGTTCCATCATTGCTGTTGCCAGCTTATGTTATTACTTCAGTAAAAATACAAAATGAGATATACTTTACCGATCTACTTTCGCCCATAATAAAACAAAGAACTTGGTTTAAAAAATTTATGTAACATAAGGAAAAAACTTGAAATATTATATGTAATAATTACTGAGTTTTATGAACAAACAGTAAACTTTGGAGGGAGAGGGGAAAGAATGGAAATTCTTAGACCTTAAATATGTAAAACTTTCCCATAAAATATTTTCTAATTAAAGTAAGAGCTGACTCTTTGATAGCTTAACAGCTAATTTTAGGGTGGAAATATGCACACAGTTTTATACACATTACTTCTTGTAAAGCCTAGGGAAGGCTATGTTACAAACAGCAGAAAACAGTTTGGTTCTTACTATTTATTAGTACCTATGGACTTGGAATATCCTATGGAAAAGATTGGCTATTGTGTATCATACCAATGTCATATATCCAGAGAGGAGATTTTGCTTGCGTGAAAGCAGAATCCACCATCCCACCAAAAATATACAGGGTGCCCTGCAAAATACAAAAATACTTGACACTTACAACCAGGCATATAGCATAAAAATAATTTTTAAAACAATTCTTAAATGAAAAGGCTGCCATCACCAAAATATAATTAACAATAATGCATATGATGATCTATTAACAATTCAAGAGGCAATGACAAAAAGCCACCAACTTTTAATCATGTCTTTATCCTCTCCCAGGAGGAAACCCCGATGAACATTCTGCTATTTTAATATGGATGGCATTCCAGAACCACTCACTTCCTCGTCAATCTGGGACAGCTTGAGGGATGCAGATCTGGCGCTCTCGGAGGCGTAGTTCAGGTAATATTAGGTTATGCATGTTTATAGAAACATTTCATTGCATTACAGCTCCTGATAGCCTAAATTCTGTTTTCCCCTCACAGGCAAAGCTGTAATTCTTATTTGCCTTCACTCCCCCGTCCCTCTTCTATGCAAGTTCTTAAGTGAATGTTTTTATGCTGTAGCTTATCATGCAAATGAATTCAGAGCAACTGTTACAACTATACAACTAAGTCAAAGAATGTGCTGCCAAGGTCTTTATTTTGTATTACTATTATGTACTGAGCATTGACTGAGGAAATCGGGGAGCTGCACACTGCTGCAAAGCTAAACTACTATGACTTTATTCAGAAAGGTTTCAAAACATTGGTACAGCTACATCCAGATTTGCACTGACATAAAAGTATTTTCTAGGTATAGTATTTCAGTACATAATAATCTATAGCATTTCATTGTATAATAGGAAATAATGTCAGGATACGGGCACTATAAATCTTGGTCTATTACCTTATAAGCCACCATTGAATGTTCTTCCAGTTCTTCTGGACCATCTCTTGAGCAATCCAGCATTTCCCATTCATTTTTCACTACCAAACAAAGTTGAAGTTAAGACAGCAGTGCACTTAACACATAAACATTAGGGAAAAGGTGGAAAGATCAACTTTGAATTTGGCTGCGCTGCCAGTCAATGGGGGAAAATGAAGCATTTTGTCATCTTTCTTCTCTGTTAGTTCAGAAAATTGAGGCACTTCCCCCCAAAATTAAATATGTGCATTTTTCTATTTAGCAACTTAAATGTAATAGAAATTTATCTCGTTACTGCTTTTATTTTAAAGTTATACTGTTACCTACATCAAAACTCAACTATTCCATGAGCATGAACCCCAGCACAATTCTATGTTTTATTCCTGGGACAAAAATTGAACAGGGAACACCGTACATTAAGTCAAAAAATACAAAGGGTCATATTTGATACTGCATTATTAATACAATCCCTTGTTAAAAGAGTCAAGAAATCTATGTCTTTGATATCTCTTACTAGAAATAGGATATTTTGAATGACTCTCAGTATTTCTGGTCAAGAAAAAAAAAAAAAGGAACTGAACTGAAATCTAAACTTTCTGGGACACCTGCAAAAGGAACAAACACACACCCTTTGCCTGATGAACAAAATGCAGTTTATCCATCATTTGGATGGAGAGACATTAAATGGGAATAATCTGTTAACTACGGAGTATCCCCAATTTCATGATGACTGGGTGCAGAATCTCTTTAATCCTAACATACAAGTGAAGAGGCAAATTTACCTATGTTGTATCTCCAAAAATCCCTAAGACTGGTGGTGTTCCGCCCCCCATAGAGATAAACAAATCCTCTGCAAATAATGCAAGCATGTTTATATCGATCGCAGGGAGAGGGCTTCTTTTGGGGTGCAGATTTCCAATCACAGCGTGCAGTTTTTCCTTTCATGATGACAACTAGGATCTTATCCAAGTATCAACTTGCAAAGGACAGCCATGTCAGGGGAGGGTCACAAAATATCAGGGACAGGGCTTAAACGCTGCTTCGTCTGTAAAAAGACAAAAAAAATAGTTTCAGGTTAAAAAAAAAAGATAATAAAAAAGAAGAGTCTCTCCCTTACAATAAAAAGTTACTCTGTTTTCTTTTCATTCCCACCAAAAGCAATCTGTCAGGTTTGGCCATCTGTGAAAATATGCTAACTTAAGTAAAGCATTTGAAATGCTAACTCTCAGACTCTTATATCAGCGAGACTGGGACAGGAACACTCCTGGAGCTGAAAGTTTTCCAAAGAATGTCGGTGAGCTGAAGTGATGAACTCCAGTACCCTACATTTGCAACATGGTAGAAGCCAAGGCTCGGTCTTTTTCACTACTAAAGAGTACTTAAAACAAACCTGTACTTAAAATAAAATTCGGAAAGAGTGAATTTACAGACGAAAGTAATGCATTAGCAGTTGTCCACAATTTATTTAGACTTTCATCTGTAAACTGGCTGAAATTAGGATGCAGCTGGAAAAAATGACACTATCCCTTCACTTGCCGCAAGATGTCACTGTGTTCTGTGAAGACAGAAGTACCAGGCACAGCATTCCTCTATTAATCATCTTAAAAATATATCATGGCCACTGTTTTGAAGTAAGATTGCTTCACGAAGCACAAAAGAAAAAAAAAAATCAGCATTAGGCCAAATTCGGGGATTTGTGTTGGTAACGTGTCTGAAGTGACACATGTCACCAAATGAGGTGACAAAGTCTCCCAATTCCAAGATTATTTCAGTGAAAGCCTGATTTCAGACCTATTGAGGACCTAGGATGGAAATTGATAGGTAACAATCCATCAGTACGGACACACTGTTAACTCTTAAGTACTGCAGAGTAATGCCTGTTCTTCCACAGTTACACTGTTTTCCCCATTTAATTTCTCTAGTTTAAGTATGCATGTATTTAACCTCCCAGTGGATAAAGTCATGTAACTCTTAGCTCCACATAATGATCATGCACCAAATCAATTCTTTTGATCTGAGACAATTTCCAAAGATAAATGTGATAAACCTATGCCTACTTGGCCCAATTATTTCTAATTAAAAAACCCCAAACAAACAACAGACATATCAAATTTGCCCTGGATGTACAGCAATAAAACCATTTACATCCACAGAGGACTTTCACTACAGCTGCTGCCCACAGCCTTCCTGAGCAAAGCAGTGACAAGGCTGGAAATTTTCCCTTTATCTCTTCAGAAATGGAATGACAGTAACGAAGCTTTTACAAAGCCTGGTCATTTCATGTCACCAGCAGCAGTGTAGGCAGGCACTGGGGCCATTCACCAACTTCCAGCTTAGTGCATCGGGGTCTTGAGCCTGTGTGTGCCGAGTAGCCCTTGTGCTACTCCAAAGGCTATCTTCTTTGAAGAGATGCCTTAGATTAAAAGTTTCAGTTTCCCAGGTTAATTCACAAGGACCCTGCAAAAAAGCAGCAATGCTGCTGTCAGATCAGAAACCACTTCCAGGTAAAGTTTGAAATGTAAATTGTTTCCTGCAAATGGTAATTTAAACTTTCTTTAGGACAGAACAGTTACTTAGAAATACAGCAATGACCAGGTTAGGTTAAACGAAGCCCTGTTCTTCAGATCTACATGCAGGTATTTTTACTATATGCATCGCCATAGTATAACTTAAGACATATGAACTGTGCCTTCAGGTTCATTGTATAAAACTGTATTTAGCGATATATATGCCAGTGAAGGTCAACATAAGCACTGTTCACCCCGTGCATATCTGATTACAGGATAAGGGGGTATGTACAAAGACTACAAAGTATCTAGATCTCCATCAAAAGTTGCTGTGTTATAAAAAGGAAAGAGTGATGTTCTCTCATCACGCAACGATGAACAAGCAGTTAAATACAAAAGAAAAAAAATACTGTAAAATATTTCTGTAAAACCAGTTTATATGTCCATAAACATACTGAGTAATAGTGGCCAGCTACATAACCCTTTATTTATTTTCCCATGTACTTCTATAATAAGCCTTCCTTTTTATTTTTTCCCTCAGAATCCTGCATGTCTTCCATTTCACTGCTGCACTGGAAGCAACATTTTTGTTTCACAGAGAGTTTTCAGCACTCTGCTTCTATGCCAACATCCCTTGTCTGGAGAGGTTATATATCAAGCAGCACAAAAGCATACCCCCTTCTTCAAATGTTTTCTCCTGTATTCGAGGATACCCTTGTTTCTGAAAGCCTGGATTTGTCCCAGGCAAATTCACGAGCTATCCCTCCCTCCACCCCTGAACCACAAGGATCCTCATTGTCCCTTCACATCATCTCCTTCCTCAAGGCTCTAGCAGATGAGCCCTGGCAGATCAGCTGAAATGTGACTGCTCTGGTTTGCTGCTCCACCAGGTGTAGAGGTAAGATGTGTGTCCAAAACTCAGTCAGTCCAGTTCACAGCCTGCCGCGCTGCATATAGTGGCCATTCCCACGTGGCCCCTGCTGTAGAAAGTACTTGTCAGCAAAGTGCCAATGTAAAATCTGGGAGGAGAGAAGGCCTTTACACCTTAAATTACCATTTAAGCAGACAGACCATCTGGAGTGATCTGGAGATGCTGATGCTCTGGAGCTGAGTCTGCAGAACTAGCTCAGGTGTAGAGGTCTTCAAGCACTCACTGCGTGCTGCTTCAAAAGCTCAAGGCCAGAATAGCAATAGTTTCCTATACTGGTAGAAAATGAAGACTGGTACCTACTCAACTCCCTCTTTAAAATCAGATTGGCTCCATGAAGCTTGTGCTGAGCTGGTGACAGAAAGCCTAGCTGACCTCTGGCCAGTACCACACATGGTATGAAGTGCTTTTTGTAGCGTGCGTATTATCCTAGGGCCCTGCATTTTCTGGGGTATCGCCAATTCTACTGTCCTAAAAATACCAACTGAACTGTAGCCTAGTACTGACCTCTCTCTCTGTTAAATGTATACGAAGTTAGGACACAGCCTTTATAAAATATGAACAGCTTAACTGTTACTTTGATTCCTGAAATCAAAATAGACACAATGAGACAACCTGCTACAGTGAGATGCTTCACATAGTAAATATTCTATTTGCAAAAGGTGTATATTTTCACTATATATGAAATTTGTACTTATCACTATTTATTCCCAAAGGAAATGAGCCCAGGAAGTGTTTACAAGATGAATCCTTACTGCATCCCTCTCTTCAGGTAATTGAAGTCCAGGGGAGGTTGCACATTATTTGAGGAAAAACAAAGGTTACAGTAAAACAAGCTATAGAAGATACAGTCATGTTTCATATTTTTATATATATTTCATATTAATATGAAATGCACATATCTAATTTAATTTATCATCCTATTTATCTCTATAATGTATCATTTGTAAGACTGGAATATATTCAGTGACAAAAACATGCTAGAGAATCTCTTGCAGCATATTCTGGCAAGGCTAGCTATTCAATTGTGTTAATCTTGTTTATGCAAGCCAGTATTGTAAGCTATTACTACAGAAAACTGAAGTATATTCTTTGTATGTTTTCTCTGAAAGAATACAAGATTGGCAGCATTTACAAAGGTGTGCATTTCTCTTTTCTAGGGAAATTAGCAGCTATGAAGTAGTGACGCATTATAGGTGTGTAAGTCCATAATACTTTATGGCATGCCATTGAAAAGGGAAAAGCAGCTGAAGTCATGAAACATGGTTTCTCTCCCTAACTCTGCCAAGCTTTCGTGTAACCATAGACAATTCATTTATTTACTTCCACAGTTAAATGGGGACAAGACACCTCCTTAACAAAACACTTCAAATTTGCTGATGCAGTGCTGTGTGAGAGTGCCCAGGTGAAATAATTTAATGTGAAAAAGGTAATAGGTTTCTGCTATTAATACTTTACAAAGGTAAAATAGTCTTGTCCCCTTGACTTTTTTTTCCCCAGCTATAAAACTGGTTATTCCTCTTCCTACATGCTTGTTTGTTATTCTTCCTAAAAACCTTGCCTCCGATTATACAAACATTCGGAGAAGACAGCCCTGATTTCATACAGTAGATTAGCCACAAAATCCTGTCCACTTATCTACCCCAGCTGAACTCTGTGTAATGCAGGTGAGCAGGATGGGATAACAAAAGGCCAATCTGGGATTAACTGAATGGGTGTCTCTTCCCAGTCACACCTTCTGAGCATCAACTGACCCTTGTGAATCACGGCCATTTAGTCTCTCAGGGTAAAGCATTCTTGGAAGCAGACCTACAGTCACTTAAACTGATCAGTTAACAAATTGCTTCGTTTCAGAGTTGGGGAAAAAAACACGTTCAAAGTTAATCTTGAATCTTGCCTTTCATCACTGGTATTTTAAATTACAAACTTGACTCCTTGATTGCTTTTCTATAGAACCAGACTCACCAAAGTTCATCTACCACCTACCTTAACAGTCCCGTTGCTAAAGAAAAACTGCTACTCTTCTGAGAACGATGTCACCAAGCAATATCCTCTGTGTGATGCAACACTGACCCCAGCTTCAACTTGGTACAAGCAAGATCAATTATCCAATAGGAAGCTCTAACTTCAGCAGAATTTCCAAAAAAATACCCAAAAAGACAACTCAGAACATTTTTATCCAACTTTTTTTTTCCAAAACAGCTGTAGCACACAAAAAAATGGCTGCTGCTCTCCAAACTCTTCTGCTATTTCATTCTAAAAATAACTCCTGTGCAATCAATCCCAATTGTTAAACGGCTGGAGGAGCTGTAAGACGAGGACCTGAAGAGCTGCAATTAGCATGGTAACTATAGCACAGAGTGCTTATCAATTAATGGCGCCACACTACTGTTTCATAATACAAATAATTCAGGAAATGTAGAAAGACAGGAATTACTTCAGGAAATGTAGTTTATATGTTCATTATGTAATTATTTATATTTCTATTAGATGTGGTTTCTCAGACAAATGATTTATTTATTTAAAGTATTACTTAAATAGATCTTCATCAAAGCTTTTTTCTACCTCAGTCCCCTGATTCATTTCCATCTGTTTTCAATATACTCAGGAAAGTTTCAGATTTAAAAGGATCGAGCCTTTTGAAATATAATGAGATATGAAAGCACTCATATTGGGGGGAAAAAAGTAAGATTTTTTTGTTGTTGTTGTTGTTGTTGTTGTTAATGACCCAGTTTTCTGGTGCAGAACACTGTATTCTCTTATTAGGCAACTTCATGTTTTACTGCTCTTCAAAAATAATAACAGATCTTCCCGATTCTACTTATCTTAGAAACCTTTGCTTTAGTGATGGTTTTATTGTAATGCTTGTCCCAATGGGTCTGCCTGCATGGATAAGGAGGAAACTTTGACTGAAGACTTGCAAGGCTGTTACAAAGTTTTAAAAACAAAACCACTTTGTTCAGAATAGTTTAGAGGGCAGGGCTTTTCTTCAGTATATCGCATTTACTTGCAATGCTTTACTATGTGTGATAAATTTTAGTATCCTCAGGTTTGCTATTTTATTATTTCCTAAATTCAAGTTATTATGAACTGGTTCTGGGGTGGGGGGGGGGTGCCCCCTTTTTTTTTTTTTTTTCAGAGATGGTCAGCTTTAGAATTTGAACCTGAAAGTCCAGAATGGCTCTAGGAATATAAGGTATCTGTAATATTTCTGTATTATTAGAATATTGAATTGAAATAAGGCCCTTGCTTTGCTATGTAGTGTAAAACATGCACTTACTACATGACTGAGCTTGCAACTGAAGTAGTCAAGACAAAAGGAAGGAGATGGAAGACGGTATTTCTTCTTACAGGGGGAAGCTGAAGGACAGAAAGAGGATTTGTAAAATGACAAAGCAAAGCAGGGGACAGAGCTCTATCCCGATTTCAGGGTTCAGAAAAATGACAGGTACTTTCAAGTAAAACAATAACACCCCTGCTGTCTTTATAAAGCTTAGAGCGGACATAGTGAAAACATACGGAAAATCTGAAAGGCTTTTATATTGAGTAACTCTTATTTGAATTTTAACAAGTTTAGGGTAGTACTCTTAAACACTATCACTGTTACGTTTCAGTGCCTCAGAACACTTTTTGTAGTGAACAGGTATTTCAAAGGAGGTAACTCTTCTAAACCAGTCATGTATAATTACAGTTTCTATACACTGTAAACCTATATGTGTAACTACTACTTCTGGAGTGTGCAGCCCTAGACCACTGAGGGCACTGGCACCTTTACTGCAGAACAGATGAAAGCATCACGAATATCCCCTTATGAACAGCTGTCTGCCTGTTTCTGGAGCTCTGCAGGTAAGGTATTGCATTTCTTTAATTCAGATAACATTAATAATAAAGCTCTAATTTCAAAATTCCAGAATAAATTTATATGTTTGCATATAATTCCAAAATTAAATTTTTCAAATTGACATTATTAATGTATTCTCTTTTCTTTTTTCTCTAGAAGCTTTCACCCAGAAAAGAAATCCTTTATGTTCATTACTGCGTAGCACTACTCCATCTCTATTACCAAGTGAGTTTTTAAGTAGTAATAAATATAAGAATCCATTAAAGTAGTATAAATATATCCAGTTTTATTTTCTATGTGCTAGGTATATTTCTCATTCTTAAGTAAACAAGTACAACTTGGTTTGGAGTGATACAGTAAATATTTCATCTATTTCCCAAATGTGGTAGAGGGGGTGGTATCTGGAAAAAAGAAATTCAGTACTTAAAATATTTCTGGGATTGTTACATCTTGATATACACCTCTAGTATATGAATCAGCAAATGGCCTTTGCCACTGTATTGAAATAAGTTTTATGGTACAGACAAAAAATAAATACATCTATACTACCTTACTTTCATAGCTTATTTTCCTCAGTAAATTAAAATTTCAAGTATTGGGTTTTGTTTGGGGTTTTTTTTGCTTTTGTTCTTTTTTTAAGAACGAGGCCTTTTTATAAAGAAAAATTAGAACATATAGTTTTGAGTAGTAGATCTCCCCAGGTAATCTGTTAATTATGATTTCCAGCACTGCAATTAATCATTTGACTGCAACCCAATTTTGAATGAAGTTTCTGAGAAAGAGCTTCCTGAAATACATATCTGTAGGTGGCACAAGTACAGCATGTTATGGACATATAAATCCACTGCACCAGCCATGCCTTTATGCGGATAATCAATGTGTGCATGGGTTTTTTTTTTATTTTTGGTCCTTAATAGAGTATTTACTTCAGAAATCTAATCTGCTTTTCAAATCTTATTTAGGGTCTTGTTGGTGACACCATCCATAGGCGTGTCAAGAACTCAGTCTCTGTCATGGTCTTACCATATAACTGGGACAGATGCCCTGACTGTAAAGTGTCACTGCAGGAAGATGGCTCTTCAGATGTTAGCTGAGACAAACAGGTAATTTTTCATGTTCTAGATATGGCAGAGGGAGGAAATACAATTCCTGGTCCTCACACTTCAAGATAAAAGAAATGAGAAACTCCCACCATCTTCACAGGGCACTCTAAGATGTACTTGGCCTTTTACCCTTTCCTTGGAAGTAATTTGTACTGTCACCACTGGAAACAGGTCATTTCAACACATGGGTCATCACCCCTTCCCCCCAGAAATAGCAGTTTTCAGTGTTCCTAGAAGGCATCATTTGGGGATTTCACAAAAACTTACTAGTTTGATTCTTTCAAGATACAGTAGGTTGATGCCCTGGAAATTCACTGTAATAAATCTGTACTTAGGTGTGACTGAATGCATCTTCTTGACAGCTCATGACCTACTGCTGAAGCAACTTCAAAATACTTTATTTCTTAGGGGATACTCTACTTGTGCTAATTCACAAAATTTTCTAGGTTAGGAAGAAAGACTCTGGTTGACAAAGGAGTCAGTGGCTGCCCAGCCTGCCTACTCTCTTCAGGCATGAATTAGAGTACTATAGTATATACTTGACAGCTGAGAGTATATCAGTGAAAAGCTGTTATCTTCCATTAAAAAAAAAAAGTATGCACTGAATTTTACTTGGTTGCTCTTTATCTTCCCTGACTGAGGAAAAGGAACATCTAATAAAACACTCAGCCACACTTACAACTTAATGCCACACTTCATGGAAGACAGACAATGTGTTTTTCTTGTCTCCAAGACATTTTGCCCTTAGACGAACGTGGAGCAATGGGATAAAGAAGACATACAAGGTTATGAGAATAGCAGAAGCTGTAGCTTGAAGAAATATGAGGGAGGAAAGAGAGGGCATTTGGCAATGAGAATAATAAAATGTTCCAGCTGGCAAATATTAAAACATCCAGATACCATGTTAGAATCAGTATGAATTTAGATTACACGGTACGGAAGAAGTCATGAGAGACTTGCGTGAGAAAGAATCAGATGGCACAACTAGAAAGACTGTCAGTAATGACTGGAGGAAAAACAGTACAAAAAGGATCTTTTATAGGGAAGATGAATTTACACAGTCAGGTGAAAGATGGTTGCATAAAAACAGATGATACAATTCATAGCTGGAATAGATTGCACAGAGAGAAATAGCTGGATTTTAGTCTGGCAAGGAAAACAAAGGTGTCAGGCAGGCAAACAGCAATAATAATCGTGATGGTTCACAATAACCTCGATGCCAAGAGTTACTGGGCTGCACCAGCAAATGGAAAAAAACCAAACCCACATAATTTCAATATATAAAGGAGACAGAAAGCATATGAGTAACTTTACACATACACGTTGTCGCTCCAAATTCAAATGGAATTACTCATGTGAATAAAACCAGTGATATGCATGAGCCTGCACAATGTAGCCTAGATACCAGAGCAAAAGAAGGACCAACTCCTTTGTTAGAAGCCTGAAAAAATGTTTTGCAAGCTGTTTTCATATTCAGACTCCGAATGACAGGGTCCATTTTTGACTGGAGCCTGGCTTTCTGAAAAATCCTCACTCCCAGCTAACGTGGTCCAGTATTCATCCCAAGCCAGATGCACTTTGGCTTGGGTTTTGGATGGTTGCATTTCTTTGTCTTTTGCTCGGTAGAAGGCATTTTGTTGCTTTATGCTCTTTGATTGTGTAAAAGGGAACAAGCAAAAGGAGGGTGGCGAATCTCCTAAACTGGAAGTGAGGAAAGAAGAGCTCTGGCTGGCCCTGCCACAGACCTCCTGCGCAGCATCGCGGAAGCCACAGGTCCCCTTTCCCCAGCGGTCTCCTGTCTGCAGAGAGCTGACGCTGCTTCCTCCCTTTCATGTGCTTTGTTTCCTTTTGTACCTTTGGACGAAAGCCACTTTCCGTACAACTGCACGCAGCTGTAACGACAGCAGCGCTGTACAACAGCACGCCTGTGCGTACCGAAAGGCTGCGTAAGCGTTCCCTGTGATGCTGTGCCGTGCGTTAGAGCCGGCCGGTGCCCTCACCACCTTCCTTCCCTCTGCTCCCCTTCTCCGGGCGGCAGCGCCCACCTCTCGGGTGCTGGCTTCTCGGCGGGCACCGCGGCCGCTCTGGCTGCAGCAGGTGCCGCTGGGGCCCACCGCCCCAGCCGCTGCGCCCCTGCCCTGGGCAGGCCTCACCGCCTCACCTCCTCTCCTCTCCTCTCCAGGTGCTGCCGATCACCGCCTCAGCTGGGCCTTGCTCCTGACAGGACACGGAATAAAAAAAAAAAACAACAAACCCAAAACAAAAAAACCCAAAAGGGAGGAAAAACAAGAGTCTCCTGAGGCGGCATCCCAGCCCGGCTGCACCCACTGCCTGCCCTCAGGTTTGCCCTCACAGGGGACGCCGTACCCTGCGCACCCCTCACCCCAGGCACTAAACGGGGACACACACGGAGCCCCGGAGGAGAAGGGAGGGAAGGAGGGGCCCTCCTCCCGCAGCCCCCGGGCGGCCCGCAGCGGGGCGGGAGCGAAGGCCGCCAGCCCCTCAGCCTTCGGAGGCCGCCGCCGGGCGCAGCCTGAGGCGAGGGGCGCTGCCGCTGTCCCGCTTGGCCGGCAGCACCCGGGAGCCAACCCCCCCTCCCCGGGGCAGCAGCCGCCCGCCTCCTTCCCCCTCCCCGGGCTCTCCCCCTCACCTCCCGAGGGCGGCGGGGCCGGCGGCGAGCGGGCGGGCGGGAGGCGCGGCCCCCGCCCCGAGCCTGCGCGGCGGTGGAGGGGCGCGGGCACCGCCGCTCGTCCCTTGGGTGGGGACGGGCTCCGGGAGGAGCTGGTGGGCGTCGCGGCCCCGCCGTGAGCGGGGGCAGGACGGGAGCGGCCTGCCGGCGGGGTCCCCTCCGGGGGCGGCGGGCGGTGCGGGGTGCCGCGGGCTGGCTGCGCTGCCGGGGGGGAGGAACGAGCCGAAGCCCTTTACTGCCGTGGCAGAGCCCTGCTAGTCGGGAGGAGGGACGTACGGAATCTCGCTTCTGGCCTGAACGCAGCCAGAAACAAACTTTTTTTTTTTTTTTTTTTTGATTGGTGGTGGTGGGAAGGGGAAGCACGGAGAGCGGTTGTTTCTGCGCTCAGTTCCAAGCCCTTTTAAGTCAGCGTTTAGCCCAAAGATCCCTCTCTACGCTTGGTTCTGAGCCGCAGCCCCAGTGCTTGCTTGGACTTGTGTCCTTGGCTTTCTGCTCATCTGCTTCGGCTTCCACGGGGTTTGCTTTTTTTCTTTTATTCTCTTCTCTCTGTTTCTCCTTTACAGCTACATAAGGCTTCATAGAACAGTCAGGAATGAAACTCCCCCGCCCACACGTGCCTCTATTTTCCGTGTTGACATGTTTTCCTGCCTTGGGGTGGAGGCTACTACTTTTTCCTTAGTATTGCTCCTAAAAAAGAAACAGCGTAATTGTTTTTTCAAGTTGCTGTAAGTGGAGGCCAATTGATACGCCCAGTCCGTAGCAATGCAAAGCATGTGGCCTGGACTATATGAAAAATATTAATACCTCGAATTATATTATGTCTAATATAGCCCAGTAGGGTAGCAATATATGCTTCTGAATTTTTCATGCTAGGATTTCAGGCACTATCGAGAGGCCGGTCCAGAACCGCAGTGCAGAACTTTCCCCAGACCCTCTTAATTGCCTCCTGCTAGGAATTAAAAAAAAAACCCCAAACCCAAACCCCAAAACAAACCCACACATTTTTCATAAAAAGAACTCTGAGATCATTAGCTAACATTTGGAAGTCCCTCAAATTAACATGCGTGAAGGACTGTGGCCAAACTCCCACTGGCTCCCATAAAAGCAGTAATCAGTCCTTCAAGCAAGATTCTCTACAAAATAACACCCAGAAGCCCCTGCAGAAGGGATTGCCAATCTCACCATCTGACTAGATTAAAAACAGCAGTAACAATGTGATAATTGACAGGAGAAACTTCCCTGACAAGGGATGAATCAGTGTTTATTTTTAGCCTTTTCCCCAAACGCTTTATTTAAACAAAAGATTAACTAATTATTTCCATCATTATTTTGTCCACACTAGAAACAGGAGGTGGCAGATCCTTATGAATCTGCAGGGAGCACTTTGTTTTGGCTCATCCTTTGAGGTCTGCACCCTGGACGGATGCAATTGTGCCAGTTGTCCTTTCATTTCTAGTCCGATCAAATATGAAAAGTGTCAAGGTTTCACTAAATTTAGACACCCCCCCCAATCAATATTTTTTATTTCCTAAATAGCAAGCTTCAAAAAAAGGTTTCAGAAAATGTAAACTGTGATTTTCTCTGTTATCTCACCTTTGCTTGAAAGCTTTGCTTGGACAAGCCAGTATTAATCCTGTCACTGCAACTGCCCACTGCAGCCTTTTGCAATGACGGAGCGCTTGCATTCCAAGAAGATAAGGTTGCTCTACCTGTGCACAGGAGCCAGCAATAAAATCTAATGTAGGAGAAGGTGACTTATCTGTGAAAGGACTGGCAAAAGATTTGTCCCGTTTTATGGGACAAATGCAAGGAAACAGTGTCGATCCTGAAGACACCAAATAATATCTATGTTTCTGGTAATAAGCTTTTGGGTTCTGCTTTTCTTTCAAAGGGGGGACTTGAAGTTCTTTTCTTAAATTTTGAATGAATTGTGGATATCAGCATGGGTTCGTTAGCAGAAAAGGAATCATGCTTCTCTGAAAATGTCTGAGGACACTTTATTTTGGCTTACCTGTTATGGAACTAAGAAATATAAATTACCCTTTGTTTCATTTTACTGCAGGTCTATAAGATGAGCATTGCTACAAAACATACAAAGAACTGATTTACTGGTCTCTTACTTTCATAGTCTCAAAGCAATTGTACCACACTGAATTCATAGGTCAAATCACATTAATTTTAGTCCTGAAGAATAAGTCTCATTTTCAACATTCAAGTATTTATTCTTCAATGGAAGATGTTTGCATAGAATTTCTTTTCCACACTCCTTAGTAGTTCAGATAATTTTGGATATGACTACTTAGGCTAGGCAATTCTAGGTAAATTAGTTCATTTGTACCACTTTAGTGCATACCTGATCATTCTTGAACAGGGTGAAATGTGAAGTAGAAGTAGTAGATGACCATAGAAATAATGGAAAATTACCAGGTTTTTTATATGCAGCCCACTGGTCTCTTACAGAGGTTAGGGGGGAAAACTCCACTGTTGTATTGCTCATAGGAGCAAGCTGAATCTCTGGTACCTCACCTTGCATGTTAGTGCAAGAGATGCATCAAAATGGAATTTTCCTAGAAATAAAAGTATCCTTTCTCCTGTTTCTAAGTCTCCTGAAGAGACCATTGCAGAAACAGCTGCTCACTGGTGTGAGCTCTCTGCCTTGCAAGTATTATCTGCAATGGTGACCCCACAACCCCAGATAATTTAATTTCTGTTTAGAAGTAAGATGAGTGTAGAACACTAACGGGAACATTGTACAAAATGATTTAATCTGTGGGCAATCAGGCCAAACAAATCCGTGAATCATTCATAATCATTCATATGCATCTGCATTGCAAGAGATAGTTAACTACAAAGGAAAACATTACAGATGATGGGGGGGGGGGGAGACAGAGAATAAGGTAGATCAGTAAAATCTGCACAAAATACATGGGGTTTTAACCAGAATTTATTTTATTGGCTACAGGCCAAGTCCAAAAAATAAGAGCTTAGGGCAGAATTTGAGCTCCTAAATCTAAAACAGATATGGTTAAAAGCCCCAGTGAGCTGTGTCTGACCTTGCATCATGCCTAAATTCCCAAGCCACCTTATGTGTTTTTACATAAGCTACTCTGCTGTATAGAGCTTCTCTGTAAGTGCCCAGATCTGCACCAGTTCAACAGGGCTAAGCAGCTTGGCACTCATTTGAATCTCAATTCAATCAGGAGCTAAAAACTATGTGTTAGTCCATCCAAGTCCCCAGAGCAGCTCAGTTCAAGAAGTAATCTTCAAACCCCTCTAATGGATGCCAGTGGGACTGAGCCTTCACAACTGCAACTGTACCTGGTCCCTCTAAAAAGACATTTGTATGATGTACTGGGAGGTCTGAGTTCAGGGCCTGTTCTTTGCAGATGGGAGGTATCAGTACTCACACTGAAATCTGGGTGTATAAGTATTTACCTGAAACCAGCCTCAAAGCTTGGTCACTCGCTCTCAACTCTCTCCCCTGCACAGGACACGTTTAGCGCGGGCGGTGAAGCTCTGTGCAAGGATGCTCAAATTAGCATTGACATGTTCCTATCAGAACTGAGTGACGCCGTGCCATCAGAGGGGGCTGAAAAGTAGCAGAGTCTATTAGCTGAGATGCAGCGCACGTTAACGATGGTGGTACTTACCGCTTCTGAGTCTAGCTAGCCCAGGAGCCGCCCGCTTCAGTGTGTTGCTACTTGAGCAAGGAACAGGCTACGTTCGTTGTCTAAACTACTTCAACATGGAAAACTGATTAAAAAAAAAAAAGTTATTAGTCTTTAACAGAAATGTTCCTCTCAGCCTAGCAATGCCTACTCGGGAGTCTGGATTTGCAGCTGTGATATTGGCAGGTATAACCGGTACGGGCTACTAGTCAACTCTGCGGGACTGTCTTTGGCGAATCCAGGTTTGGGAGTTACCGCTGGATGGCACTCTTGTGCCACAGAGCATGGAACTGCACGGGATTTTATTTGGCTGCAAATTCAGACATCTTTTAAAGACAAGGAACCAAGTTCACTTCTTCCTTATACCGTCATAAATTTGGAGTGGCTTCACATAAGGCATTCAGTTTAATTTAGAGTTGCACCAGCATAACTGGCAGAAGAATACGAACCAGATGTTGAGAAGCGATATTTTGGCTATTGATTCTATCGATAAAGATTTGAACAATTTATGAAACTTAAATACAAGGAGCAGGCATAGAGGCTGTGGCCAAAAAAGACCAAAAGCACCCAGCTTCAGTTCTTCTGTGTTCTTACAGACTACACTAAATTCTAATAATCAACCTTAATGCTTTTTTACATGCCAGTGTTTTTACCCTTAAGGCTGCTATATTTTACACGCTATTCTATAAAGGTACAAGAAAATTCTTCTATGGCTGGCTGTAAAACAAGAAGCTATCTTCATTCCAGAAGTCAAAATTTGAAGTCGTCATTTTAAAGTTTCCAGTCTATATATTTAAAATTTTTGGAGAGTGTTTCAATCATTTCTAATCCCAAATATTATGCTTTTATTTTAAAATATTTGAAAAATGGCTCAATTATTTTCACATAGAATAATCATTCTGCGAAAGTCAACATTTTTTTTCAGAAAGTATTTCATTTTCTGAGAAATCAATTTTGGACTAAACTTGCATTTTAAAAAGTGGTGATTATCTCAGCTCTAGTGAAACAAAATCATATCCACAATAACTCTTTAATAAAGATAATGCATTTGGTTTAATGTACTGTACATGTGTTATGTATCAATGCAGTGTACAGGAGAATACTAGGAAATTTCTGCAACACTTGAACATGAAATTTGTGCTTCTGTTCCTTTTCTGTTGGTATAGCTGGTGACATCTCTTTCCCCTGTAAAGAGCTTCAGTTCCCCCAACCCCAAATCCATACAGTACTCTGAATATTAGGAATGTCTGACAAGTTCAAGAACTCTTTCAGCAAAGTCATCTTCTCCACCTTCACTTCCACCAAAACCAACGAGAGCGCTAGTAATCAATTTAAGCTGAGGCATTTTCTATTTTGGGGCTGGTAGCATATCTCTGGTTTCAGCCAGGGAAGGAAGTGCTTAGAGTGTTTTATCACAGCCAGCTCTTGTGATTTACTTGGCATAACTGGAAGAAGGAAATTGTGTAAATATGGGCTAAAGCTTATTCTTGGGAAATGCACAGCTCCATGGACTTGGGATCTTTAATGTATATTTTTGGTTATCACTTGTATGCTGTCACTTCAGTTCTCTATTTGTAGCATGATAATAATATCACGCTAATTCTGTGATGCTTGACAGAAGAGTTCCTGTACATGTGCTAAATGTACTCAGAGGCAAACCTGGCAGGCTCAGGGTAAGAATGTTTGAGCACACCTTTCCTGCCCTCCCTGGTTTTGGCTTATTCTGAGGGTCATCATGGCCCTAGCATAACTTGGTCACTCTGGGAAGATGTTCTAAATTAAGAATTGGCTGTTATGGCTGTATAACACAGCAACCTGAATCTATTCAGAGAATAGGATGGAAACTATTGTCTTCTCATACTTCTGCCCTTCCATCCTCTACTTTATGCTGGGATTTACAGCATCCACAGTAGGCAGGATGGTCTGCAATTACCCTATAAAGAACTTGTGTGTGCCCCCACTTTCTTTTATGTACTGTTGCCATTTACTGAATAGCTGGTAGTTACCTTAATTTTAGAAATCTATTTTACGGTAATACCCCAGGGCTATGTTCTTATTTATGTTTCTTTGCACTAGCTATTGTAGATACTCGTAGTTGAGAGAGACACTGTTGTGGAGATCTTACAAGCTCTAGGTAGCACAAGTGGAGAACAGAGAACCAGGAAAATCAAGTGATTTGCCCAAGGTCACATGCTAAGTTTGTGGCAGTGTTAATCTACCCTATCTGACTATCTAAGGCATGTAGGCACCAATGCATGTTCTGGTGTATGTATCAGCCACAGGAATGCTAAACTGGAAAAGTTCATTTGGAAAAATAAAGGGGGAAAATATAAAGAAAGAAAAAAGGCTTGGCACTACTTGAAGACTTGCAAGAAATTTCCACTTTCCCATTCTTTGAATACTTTAGAATACATAAACTCTTGGGATCTGCATTTTAAAATGTTGTTTCAAACTGGAATAACATCTGTTAAACATAGCCAAGAAACATCTGGTTTTCCATTCCTCGAACCCTGAGCTGAGGCAGCCGTTTTCCTGTCAGCTATGCTGTGGAGCAAAATTAGTTCAATAGGTCATTCTATTCTCCCCATTTCTTAGTTCTCAGTTTCCTATTAAAAAGATGGCCAACAATGAGAGTAAGCAGGAGAGGAAAGGAGATTCTGTGTAATGCACATATTAGCCTGTGAATAAAAAAGTTTAGCTTCAGACTAAGTTAGATAACTAGTGAGAGCGGTGCTATTAAGCATTAGAAAGAACACTAGGGTTTATATGGAACTGTGAGATTTATTAGCCCCCAAATGGTTTATCTTTCATCAGTGGAAATAACAATCTATCTGATACAAATCCCACTGAAAACAATGAAAATCTCACATTGATGGTCACTGGGCTCTGGATTTGACCCTCTTTGGTATCACTGGTAGATGGCCTAGTGGAAGCTGGTCACCAGTACACTATATTAAGTGCAAGATTGTTGTTAACGATCATCTGAGCAGCTCTAGTCAATGCAGTAATTGAAGGGCCAGAAATAGTTGATGCATTGTATACACTGTCTCTTCAACAATCGCTCACTCCAGTGGAGTCAATCTGAGGACAGCTGGGAGGGAGAACCAGGAGAAGGGTTCAAAGGCCTCAAGTAGAGAAGACCATAAGCATATTGTGTAAGTTTTAGTTCTTACATTCCCAGCCCTCCGTACTTTGACAATGCCTTGGACAAACAAATATATTCTTAAGGACTGCATAATTTTTTCCTTTCATCTTTTAAGAACAGGATGAAGACACATAAAGGCATTTAGATGCTTATGCTCCCCCTGAAATCATCATGCATTAAAAGCATAAATAACATTGAGAGCATGCACTATGATCTGATATTTAATTAGCAATGAAAATCTGTATCATTCAGTCAATGGCATTCAAATTAGGAGACTAGTAACAGTGAGGTGGCAGAACCCTCCATATGTATCCTTACTGAAAAATGGCAGTACCCTTGTTTTTCAGGATCAATCTCAAAAACAACTGGGAAAAGAAATGCTGTGACCTTCTGCCATGAACATTTTGGTGACGCAAAAAAGGCCAAAAGGCCATTGGAGTCCTATTCCTTACACAGATGTAATTTGCCGCCACTCACATGACTTTGAAAAGCAAAACTAATCTGGAGGAAGGGTTTCTCCAGCTTTTTTCTTAGATGTGACCTTTCTCTTCCCAGTGCATGAATTCAAAATACTGAGGAAGTGAGTCCTAATCTGAGGAAGAGTTTCCGAAACAGAATTAGAGATGCAGCACTTTCTGTGGCAGGGTCTTGCAGAGTGCTGGTGGTATAAATTAACTAATGGGGGTCAGGTCTGTGTGCATAGAGGAAACTTGCTAAAGGCAGATAGGGTGCAGGAAGGGAAAAGGGAGTTGTACAGCTCGTAGGCAGTTGCAGACAGCTTCCTGACACTATTTACTTGCTGAAACATTTTGTTTCCTTCAGAGCAGTGTTTGACTTTGCTTTCACCATTGCCAGTGTAAGTCAAATGTCTTTATGGGTATTGCGTCTGGTTTACATTGCCCAACGGTCACAGTCTGATACTGAAGTGACCATTCCCCAGCTAGTCAGTGGTTATCTAAATTCATGTAGTGGTATGGTCTACCCATACCCCAACTAGACTATGGTCAAATGTATGCTTTAAATAAATAAGATCTAGTCTGACTGCCAAGAAAGACTGTGCTATTTTACTTCATGAATAGCAAAAAAGGTCAGTAATAACATGTATATGGAAAATGCTGTTGTCAGTGAATAGTTGGGAATGGAATGATCCAGTGTAGTATGTGATCAGTAGGTTTGTAGGCTATTTTTCTCAATGCCATCTTCATCTGCTCTCTTCAGCCTCACCCGATTTTTATATTTGCTATATATACACTTTGTCCAAACACAGTTACATTTGTTGTGCGTTTGGCACATCAGTATTTGGAACTGCTGTGATTTACAGAATCGCACTCAGTGGTGTGATTCAAAGGACCGGCATTTATTACAGAAAAACCCTGCATGCTGTGAACACAAACATGCTTCTACACTGCTTGAATTCCAACTTCGTCCTGCTGATTAATTACGGATTGTCTCATAACCTGGAGTGTTATGTAGGAACGAGGGACATCTAGTGGCTCTATAGAATATAGCAAACGAAAATGTTCTGCTCAAAAAGGTACATTGTTGTGCAAACTAGACGATTCAGTGAAAATTAGACTAAATTAAAGACTTTCTCAGTGGTTGAAATGCAATTTGCATATATGAAATTACTTTAGCTAAGAGTGGAACAATCTGTGATTAATTTGACTTTTGTGTTTCTATCTTGTGAAAAGGTGAGCTGACTTTGAAACTTACACAGGTTAAAATTTATTTGCTACCTATTTTCAGGAGGACATAATATCCTCTTTCATTATGAGAAGCTGGGGTACAGGATATATGGATAAGAAGCAGGAACAAATCACACAACACAGCCCTATACATTTTTTCTTCCCCCAAATGAACACGTTTATTTTATGCATGGTAATTCAAGATGTTATTAATTAGACTAGGTAATACCTGATAACATACAATAACTAAGAATAACTGTGAAGAGCAGTTACATGGAGAACTTTCCTTCCTCTGTAATGTGTTTCCTATTTTAATACTTAAATAATGATTTTTTTTTAACAAGTAATCCACTCTGAGTCATGTTTTCCTCTCTCCTTTGTTCTTATCCTAATCAATAACTACATGGCATCTCAATAGCTTTTATTACAAAAGATGAGATGCACACTGCAGAAGCAAAATAGCTGCATTGAATTATAAGCTGGTTTTGTATTGTGAGCCTGTGTTTGTATTAGGTTTGCCATTCTGTCTTTTTCTGGTCTGTACAGAAGGTCCAGATGGACTATGTTAGTCAATTACACTGCTTAGACCAGGGACCTCTCCTAGAATAACTAAAATTGAGAGACCAACATCAGGCAGTCAAAGTCTGGCCTCTCTGAATGTCTCTCATTCCTGTCCTAACCCCACAAAACAACTAATTCAATTTATGCAGATGGAGCTGGAGTATTTTGCTGGAGCATATGACTAAAGAAGGCAGCCTACATATGAAGAGGGAGGCTTCTCTGCAAATAGGAGCAAATCATTGCCAAATATTAAGACAAATAATCTGGAGAGCAACAGGAGGCATTCTTTCTCACCTGAGATGCTGATAAAACCTGGAAGCCACAGGAGTGAGATCAGACTGAGAAAAGACAAATCACTTGTCATTTTGCAAAGATGTGTAACTTGAGAGGTTTTTTTAAGGGTAAGAAGTGATGATAAAGAAAATCCTTTGCTAAACAAGTGGATTTTGTCTTCCTTTTTCCCTCTGAACAGGCTAAACTAGAAGCTTGTAGGCCTTGGTGAAACTAAGAAAACCATGAATAAGCAAGCAAACTATTCTCCCATTCTGACACACCAGTTCCAGCTCTATATCCTATGCTAGGGTTCAGAGAGGGATTCTCAACCTGTGTATGTGCCATTAGAATGACATAGGAACAGTTACTTAAACACTGCTCAGATTGCATTAGGAGCTTGGGACACAGAGATTGGGTCCAGTGGTTCAGACTGATGTTGGGGGGGGTTGAATTTACAGAGTTTGTTGTTTCATCAAGGGACACTGGAAGCAGGAACTTTATTAATGTCCTATGATTAATGAGTAGTGAACACACTGAGTATATGATAGCCCCTGTATCATTAAGATTAATGAAAGTATTTCTTTAGAGAGTGGTATTAGCAGCCTTTATTTATGTGAATCCTGAAGTTTTAGGTGCTCCAGCAGGCACAAAGTTACATTGTTGAAGTCCCATTTCTCTCCAGATAAATTGTTTCAACAATAGTTCATCCTAGAAAGAAGTTGCAATGAAGAGATTTTCCAAAGTATTTTTTTATTTGGATGTCTCATGAAGGCTATATTTAGGATGTGAACACAGATATACCAAAACCCTATTGCTGACAACACTCAAACTGCATTTACCAGTATTAGGGAAAAATGAACTGAATTTGTTTTAGCTGCCAAATAATCAAGTGTCTCTATTTCAGACACTTCTGGGAAAGAATGAAAAAGCCAAGGTACGCCTGACCATAAAAAGTACCCTGATACAAGTGTGGTCAACTACCAGAATGAAGAAAAAGAAGCAGGCTGGCATTTTAATGAATATTTATTGAATGAGAAGGTAATGACTTCTTAAATCTCTACTTACCTTTGCCACTGTGAGGTTCTGGTTACCACATTACCACTTTACTGATTAATAGGGCAGTTCAAAATGAATCTAAAGTTACATGAGCTTTAGACTGAATAATTTCCCTTGTGAAAAGATCTAGGAAAAATTAGCAGTCCTGTACTGACCCAAGATTAGGTGAAAAGAGCACGTTTTGGGGGAAGTTTGGAGTATGCCTTGCACAGATCATGAGCGGAAAGGGTAAATGGGAGAGCTGAGACTCAGCACCTGACATCCTTCAAGCGTAAGGTCTGTTACAATGCTGGAAATCAGCCTAGGACTCCTCTGCTCTTACTTCTGTTGATATTGGAGTGCCAACAGCAAAAAAGCTATGACTACTCAACTCAGGCTTCCACTCCCGCTGCCCTAGTGCTTTGCCCCTGGCCTTATGCAGGGATGGGTACATATTTACTAACTAGTACAGGCAGACACAAATTTCCATTGACTAATCTCCCTCTGGCAAGGTGATTCATCATATAGAAAAGGTTGTTTCTGCTTGCTCTCTGTTCAGATTATAATCCAGTCAGAGCTCCAAAAAAGGCCAGGCTGGTAGCTTCAACACCTATGCCCTTCTCCGTTCTCCCATAGTAACAGAGGGAAACTTGGAGAGATGTCTGTAGCTTCAAGCTTTCCGCAGGGAAAGTTCTTCCTTGGAAATTACTTTGAAAGAAACTGGCAAGGATCCTGGTAAGAATTTAGCCTTTTCTGTCCATGTTTTTCCATCTGTCAAAACAAGGCATAATCCTTCCCTACTTCACAACGGTATTGTGAGGACTCATCGGTTAACATGTTTACATCATTAAATGTGATTTCCTATTGTTAATCACCTAAGCTTTAGTTCTTAGCAACACAAAATCATCTCACCCTTCTTAAAGTTCTTTTCCCTCTTTTCACACATCCATATTCCTCTTTGCTTTCTGCTACTGCAAAATGGAATTGCTGCTAGTGTTGCTCTTGGACACATGAGAGCAATTTTAACAGTCACACTGAATTTTCCTGAGCAATTAAATAATCAGCAAAGGAAACTAATTCTTCTTCAGTTTCTGTTTTTCCTTTTTATTAATGTTGGAAAATGATTTATACCTTATAGTGCTCACTACTGAAATTTCTCATCACTGCTCCAACTCCTTGGTATTGTCATGAAGAACAATCTTTGCATATATTTATGAAGCATCTTTTAGTCCAGAGGTCTCTAGGAGAATTAATTGTGATCAAAACTGGAGTTATCTATAAACAAAAAGTCCTGTATAAATATAACGTGTTCTCTATGTTTGTATGCTGCAGGACCTGTGCCTCTTTCTGCAGAAAGGCAACTTTTTCTGGAACAGAACAGTAGCAGATCAAAATACCTGCACTGTCTTAAATGTGAAGTGTACTATCTGACTGAAATTGCACAGGAAACATAAGAAAGCAAAATGATCTGCAAGCTCCTGTAATCAACTTCATGCCAGAACTGGCAAGATATTTTTAGCTATGGCACACTGTTGAAGATTTATTTAGGGATGTAAGAGGTACTCAAATCTGGAGGTGGTGACCATTTTAGTTATGGTCCTGCTGCCTTCTCATCATCCAAATTATCCTCCCACACACAACCTTGCCTGACCTGTGAAACAGCCCTTTCTTTTCTCCCTGCCTGCCATGATCACTTTTACTCCTGCTCACCACTGTCTCTCCTACTGCCTTCTATAAAACTAAAATCTTGATTTTCCTCATTTCCCCATATTGTAGTTCCCTCCCACCTCCTTCCCAAGCTCCAAATTACTTCCCCATCCAGGTTTACTACCAGATGCTGTATTTTAATGCAGGGAAACATCCCAGCCTTATATATGCACAGAGGAACGTGAGTTACATTACATATGGACTTCATAGTGAGGGTGGTCAAACAGGTTAAACAGGATGCCCAGTGAGACTGGAATGTCCACCCTTGGAGATATTCACACCTGGGCCAGGCAAGGCGCTAAGCAACCTGACCTGACTTTGAAGATAGCCCTGTTTTGAGTGGATAAAGGATGAGATGATCTCCAGTGATAACTTCTAATCAAAATTATTTCATGATTCCATAATTCTAACTAAATCTTGAAGGAAAATAGGAAGAGGAAGAACACACAAGAATCTAAGAGAAAGATGGTTTTCTGGCAAGAAGAAAAAGGAATACAACAAAACAAACTAGAGCTGTGCACAGTTAGTTAGTCTGCTTTTCAGCTTGCTTGCACTGAAGTAATTCAGAATGAAGTCAGATGGATGTTAAAATCAGTAGAGAACCAAGAAGAGACTCAACAACAACATGTCTGTGGTTAGCCTAGGCTTGCTTCATCTGTCTGGACTCAAGGCCTGGTTACTAATGTGTGTGTTGTGTTCAGAATATCCTCAGCAGGAATATTCCAAGGTACCATCTGTTTTATTTCCTGCAGATTCAGATTAGGAGCACAATGCAGGCAGTACCCCACCTCCTCAGAGTTTGGGCTGAGCAATGAGCCAGGTGCTGCAGCCAGATGCGTGCCATAGAGTAACCTTGTCGGGGGGCCAGAGAGGAGGAGGTACAGAGCAGAGGTACCCCTGCTCCCTTCAGGGCAAGCAGCAGTTCCAGCTCCCTCATCCTCTGAACGTTTAAGAGTATGGTTTGCGTTCCAGTGTGTGAATACATGAAATGTCCAAATCAAACGCGGAGCTGTGACAAGTCTATGCTGTTGTGGGAAATCTTCTCAAATCCAGGTGATCACCTATATAGATTTTATAGTACTGCTAAAAATCAAGGTGAAAGCAGAGAAACTGAAATGTAAATGTAAACAGCATCCCAGTTTTTGAGAAGGACTTCCCAATTCTACAAAAGGGAATGTATTAATGATCTTAATTCACGCTCCTCAACCTCACAATTTATGTTTGCCCAATTTGAAATGTCGCTACCCTTTACTACACAGAACAACTAAAGATCCTTGATTCAGAAGTCCAAGTAGTTAAAATTCCCTACAATCTTTATGAAGAAAATGGTTCTGTGTTCCAGTTTATTTTACTACTACTGGTTTATTTGGGAGACATATCACTACTGGATACACAAGCATTGATAATACCAGCATCTGTTTTATAAATATTATATTATAAAGTATTGTTCTTCCACTATCCTCTGAAACAGAACAAGTTCCTGAAATTGAAAGTCCAGTAACAAAGGGCACAAATAGAACAAGAAATCTGGCAGCAAAATATTTCTTTTTAAACAATAGAGCTGCAAGAGCAACACCCTGTTGTATAGCTCAGTAGAAGGGTACTGACAAATACTGAAACATAAATGCCAAATCACCAAACAGCTTTAATATGATAAACTTCCCCCAAATCCAAGCCATTAAACCAAAAGCCAATACAGGAGCTTGAAAATGATGGTAAACTATAATATATCACTCAGGGGTGGCCTTAATGCTGAATCTGGGATGCATTACATGAAAAAAGTCACAGGAAATTTTTAACACAAAAAAGAAATCTGAAAGGCAAGCACAATGACTGCCATAACAGAGAATTTAGCAATTCCAAACACAACATAAAAATGCTGTGTGCTTGAAGGCTGTGCTAAATTTTCCTCTGAGACTTTTTTATGGGATTATAACAGAAACAAAAATATCGTGACAACTTGAGAGAAAAATGAGTGACTTATTAGACCAATTGATAAAGTTGGAAGAACAGACAAGCTTCCAGGCATGCAGGTGCTTCTTTGGATCTGAAATAGAAACAGCAAACTTCAAAGCTAAATCCAGGTTAAGAACAATTGTGCTGAGTTAGGACATCTGCTTTGTTTCAAATGTTTATTAATTTCTTTTTTAAAGGCTGTAAATGATGACCTGGGAAATAAATTTATAATAATATAGTCCTGTAGATGGATTATTATTTCTAAAGCAGGCTTGCAATTAGAAAGGGATCTAAGGAGTAAAACTTACCCAAGCAAATCTGCAAAAAATCACATTGACTTTCCATGAGATTTACAATCCTGTTTGCTTACATTGCTTTAGAAAATATTAATTGGATTCCTAAGTCACTTAGATGCTTTAGAAGATTTTACTTTCACTGAAAAAGGCAATAAAAAAGTCAGGGTACTGACAAGGAGTGCATACACCTGGGTCCTTGTTGGACTGGTGTATTTGCCTGAACAGACCTGGTAACAAGCTCAAAGCTTAAGATCTGACATAAGCACAGACAACAGACAACACCAGGCAACACTAAGCAATGCTCTGAGGTGGCTCGGCTGTAATACAGCTCTTAGGCTAGTTGTAGCAATGATGTAAATATTGTTTTCTAAGTTTGTCACTGGTATTATTGAAACTTCATGGGAGAGGATTGGAAAGGTAAAGCAGAAAAATAATTTTCTGTTATTGGCCATTCAGGAATTTTTAAGCTGTTACTTTTTCAATCATCTACAACAGTTTCCTTGTTTTTAGAATGAGTGCATGATATCATATCCTGAGCCCCTCCCTTCTCTTTCAGCTTTCTGAGGCACTAGGAGGAGTCCAGCTAGAGTCATCATGTGAATTGATCTGTAATACTGTAGTGGAGCTGCTTCTGCCATCGTCCGCCTGCCTGCCTTATTCATACTCCTTAAGAAATTGCTGCTCTAGGACGAACGACCCTTTAAGCACAGTGAGTATCAGCTAAGAAAGCAAACAATCTATCTAGCTTGTAAAGTTGCGTTGGAGACAGATCACTTCTCTCTCTGTTTACATGTATGTGCAGTTAGGGACAAAAATACAAGTGGAAGGAGAACTCGCTGTCATTATCCACCACTGAAGTGAGAAGAGAAAGGAGATTCCTGGCCCAGCTGGGGTGAGAAAATGGATAGCAGCAACGGAGGCTCTCGGGGTGCACAGACTGGATGAAAGGTGTGGGCTAGGTCTAGGAAAGGGCCAAGGTACAGGTACTGTGCGAGGCAACGTACCCATTCGCTGTGGACAAACTGGAAAAAACAGCTGCTAAAATGTATACACAAGCAGCTCTGTGTGAGCATGTGGCATTGTATTAATGCTGGAAGACAAGCACCTCTTGTTTATTCTTAAACTTGCTTGACTTAATGAATGCAGTAGTACTACCTAGTAATAAGCAAAATAAAAGGAGAATAAAAGAACTAGTTTTCTGCACTAATCTCTACTCATCCCTAAAGCATACAGGTCAAGTAAACATTAACAGTGAGTCATTGATTCTTTTTAGTATAACTACATAACCCGTGGTGGTGTTACAGAAGCAATTCTCCATCTTGGTCTTTAGCTCTGAAACACAGAGCTAAAGGCTCTGCCATTCTTGGTGGAGGGCCTAAGGTTCTGCCTAGATGCCTCTGCAATGCTAATTTAGTAGAAACATGTTATACATATCAATAATATATTTATAGTTATATTTATAGTGTCTGAATAACTTCGTATGGGCCAGAATTCTCAGTGTAAAAAATGTCACAATGAAAGTAAATAATCGGCTTGCATTTGTATCTACCAAATGATATTGTAGAAGTTATTTGCTAACCTAGAAAGTTGCTTTTAAAAGGATAGAACATCTAAATTTTCCTCTGTGTGTTGCCCCGGTAGAGTACCAAACACCAACTTCATTCCAAAGTTGTAAAACACTTATGACCATGCTTTACATAAAGGCCTCACTCTGTTTCGAATGGAACCAACATAAAGCAGTAGTGATATTTCTGTGAATGTTTAAGATAATAACTGGCTTCAGAAACGTGCAAATAAGTTGTGTCCTTTCCCCAAACCTTCTTTGGTGAGGCAAGCCACTGTACGGGAAACACATAACCTTTGAATATATGTCATTGATCACCCCACTTTATCCATTTTTTCTTTGCTTACTGTGGTTTCGATCAGCTCATTCACAGGCTCACAGCACAATGTTAGTAAAAATCACTGCTTTTTGTTATCTGCTCAACTGCACTGTGAGGTAAAAACTCTTCAGTTAAAAGTTGCTGGACCCTCTTCTGTTGCTGATGTAGTTAATTTTATGACAGAACAAACCTGCCATTTTCTACAACATAATTATGATAAGAGTAGAAGGATGCTAAAGATGTGCTTGGGTGCTGCTCAGCCTAGCCTCAGTAGCATCGAGATTGCTGTACTAGAGGTGACCATTAGTCCACCTACTCCAGAGTTCTGCCTCTAACAGCAACCTATACTAGGTGCTTCTGATACAGTTGCAAGTAAGTCCAGAGTGATCAGCTGTCAAAAAGGCTTCACAGGAGATTTTTTTAGATGCCTATCAGCTATTAGTTGACTTGTACTGTACAACATGAGGGGGTTTTAATTGTTTAATTTCATAGAATATCACAGTGGATATTCACATTTCCATGTAAATATTTGTTTCTTGAATTCACTGAGATCTTGGTTCCAACAATGTCGTGTACCAATGACTTCAGTAAAAGCTGTGGGTTTTTAAAGAAACATTATTGTTTCCTTTCTCCAGATTTAAATCTGCCACCTTTCACTTCCCTTAGATGTAAATTTGCTTATACATCATAGGAGAGAAAAACTCACCCTAGTCGTTTAATTGTATGCTCTGCTGAAGAATGACAATGTATTTTTATTCTTAGTTATAGTTTGGTCTGTCTAGTTTGTGGCTACACTTTTTTTCAATTCATAAACTTATTTCAAGGGCTTCACCCACAGTTTTAGAATCATAGAACAGTTTGGGTTGGAAGGGAGCTTTAAAAGTCATCTGGTCCAACCCCCCTGCAATGAGCAGGGACATCTTCATCTAGATCAGGTTGCTCAGAGCCCCTTCCAACCTGACCTCGAGTGTTTCCAGGGATGGGGCAACCACCACCTCTCTGGACAATCTGTTCCAGTGTTTCACCACCCTCATTGTAAAAATTTTTTTACTTATATCTAGTCTAAATCTACCCTTTTTTAGTGGAAAACCATTGCCCCTTTTCCTATCTCAGCAGGCCCTGCTAAAAAGTTTGTCCCCATCTTTCTTTCAAAGCCTCCTTTGGGTACTGGAAGGCTGCTATAAGGTCACCCTGGAGCCTTCTCTTCTCTAGGCTGAATAACTCCAACTCTCTCAGTCTTTTTTCATAGGAGAGGTGTTCACAGGATTCACATGGGCCCACTTCTCAAGCTTGTCTCTGTCCCTCTGGATGGCATCCCATCCCTCAGGCATGTCAACCGCACCACTCGGTGTTGTCTGCAAACTTGCTGAGGGTGCACTCGCTCCCACTGTCTATGTCGTTGATGAAGATATTAAACAGTACTGGTTCCAGTACAGACCCCTGAGGGACACCATTTGTCACCAGTCTCCATCTGGACATTGAGCCATTGACCACTACCCTCTGGATGCAACCATCCAACCAATTCCTCATCCACCGAACAGTCCACCCATCAAATCCATGTCTCTCCAATTTAGAGAGAAGGATGTTGTGGGGGACCGTGTCAAAGGCCTTACAAAAGTCCAGATAGATGACATCCATAGCTCTTCCCTTGTCCGCTGATGTAGTCCCTCCATCATAGAAGGCCACTAGGTTGGTCAGGCAGGACTTGCCCGTGGTGAAGCCATGTTGGCTGTGTGGAGTCACCTTCCTGTCCTCCGTGTGCCTTAGCATAGCTTCTAGGAGGATCTGTTCCGTGATCTTCCCAGGCAGACCTGAGACTGACAGGTCAGTAGTTTCCAGGGTCCTCCTTTCTACTCTTTTTAAAAATAGGTGCAATGTTTCCCTTTTTCCAGTCACTGGGGACCTCACCTGACTGCCATGACTCTTCAAATATCATGGAGACTGGCTTGGCAACTACATCAGCCAATTCCCTCAGGACTCTGGGATGCATCTTGTCAGGTCCCATAGACTTATGCGTCTTCAGGTTCCTCAGGTGGTCATGAACCTGATCTTCTCTTACAATGGGTGGAACCTTGCTCCTCCAGTCCCTATCTTGCAGCCCATCCACTCAAGAGGTGTGGGAAGAGAGATAGCCAATGAAGACTGAGGCAAAAAAGTTGTTGAGTACCTCAGCCTTCTCCTCTTCTGTTGTTACCAGTTTGCCAGTCTTGTTCATCGGGGTGGGGGGGTGGGGGGTATGCTTTCTTTGACCTTCCTTTTCTGGCTGACATACCTGTAGAAGCCCTTCTTATTACTCTTTGCATCCCTTGCCAAGTTCAGCTGCAGCTGCGCCTTGGCCTTCCTGACCACATCTCTACACAACCAGGCAGCACCCCTATACTCTTCCCAAGGATACCTGTCCCTGCTTCCACTGCTTGTGCATTTCCTTCTTGCCGTTTAGTTTGACCAGCAGGTCTTGACTCATCCATGCTGGTCTCTTGCCTTCCTTTCCTGATTTCTTCCACCTGGGGGTCGAAAGCTCTTGTGCTCTATGGAAAGCATCCTTAAAGATCTGCCAGCTCTGTTCTGCTCCCTTGTCCCTGAGGGCAGTCTCCCAGGGGGTCCTACTGACTAACTCCTTGGATTTTGCTTTCCTAAAATTCAGGGTCCTGACTTTACTCCTTGCCTGACCTATATCCCTCAGGACTGCACACTACCCCAGTGATAGTCACTGCAGCCCAGGCTGCCCCCAGTCTTGATGTCACGGATTAGCTCACTTACGTTGGTGACCAACAGGTCCTATAGTTAATTATTTTGTTGTCATGCTTAAAAAATTCAAAGATGAAAGAGATGCAAGTTTCCTTTATAGAAACCACCCAGCTCTGCTCTTGTATCCTGTTTATATATGTGTTTAATAATAAATTTTCCACCACCTTACATCCAAGAAACGTTAGGTGTGCAGCAAATGTCCAATTAATTAATCTCACAAAGAACTTGTGAGGTAGGTTCCCTCATTTTATAGGTGAGACAGAGAGTGAGACAGTTAAATTAAGTGACTTGCTTAACATCACACTGTGAGTCAGTGCTAATGCTGAAAATAGAGTTTATGTCTTCTGGTTCCTTGCCCTGTATTTTAATCATCACACCAGACTTAACTCTAAAGTTGAATGAACTCCTTAAATGATTAAAATAATTGTTCTCAATTTCATGTTGGAGTATTATGTTTTAATCACCTAAGCAGCTGAAATACTTGCAAAAGTTTTCCTTGCTTAGGACTTTGTTAGTCTTTCTTGTTCAGATATTGCTTCAGATATCAGCTGAATATGTCTTGTTTACAGTAACCCTGAACTTCAAAAACACACTCAAGCAGATCTCCCCCCAAAAAATAAGGAATGCATTTCAAACTCACAGCAACATCTTTGCTGTCAATGTAGCAATGCTCTTTTTCATACTCTCAACAGCCATTCCACTTCATAATACCCACAGTTTTAATTAATGGAGCATAGTAAAGTTATTGCCCCACAGAAAGCAAAAGATAGACTGCTGGTTATGCTGTTATGACTGAATGAAAATGTAGCCTGAAGCACAAAAGAGCAATTGCGTCTTAAAAAATACCTGCTTAGAAGTGCAGTTCTGAACTACATGCTGTGTCATCTCTGAATAAACTGGTACATAAAGAGGTGCAATCCTTGCAAACATGTTGAAATGAATAGCACCTGTGTTCAGACTAATGGTATGCTCCAGCAGCTTTATAGCTTTTCTGAGTATAGCCCACATATTTGTTTATACTGATAGGACATATACAAATTTCTCCAATACTCGCAATCTTACCTGTTCGATAGTGTTCTTCAGTATAGGAAAGAATAAATGGCCCAGAGTAGGCATAAGACTGAAAGAGGCTCAGGAGAGGGAATGAAGAAATAAAATTACCATGGCTTGCTCCCTATTAAACCTGGATATAGACACAGCTGTCTGTACACAGCCTTATACAATGCTTTGTATCATATAGTATTTTTGGCGTGTGTGAGACAAGCAGCTGTGGTCAGCTCCAAGATTTTTATACTTTTGCCATATGTAATGAATTAGGGCATTGCTGTGCAAGCAGCCTTCCAACCTAATTGCCACATTAAGAGTCAGATCTTGCCTACTGAATTGGAGGCTAGACAGAAGGTTCCAGGTGACAAGCCAAGGAGAGATGTTCCAAGAAGGCCATTCAGTTTCCTCTCTGGGGTCAATAACTCTAGTTTACTATGTTGTTTTCCTTTTGGGTTTATCTTCTCCTTAAAATGTTAACTATGAGCATATTTTACACTTTGCCACTAGGGCTCTGTCATCAGTGACGAACTGTCCAATATCAGTTGGAGTACTTCTGCAACTTCCCTTCCAGTTTCTGTTAGAGACCAAGATGTTTTTCTCACAGACTTCAGAAAATGGCCTGATGCCAAGTGATGAGCAGTTTGCAAGACAGCACTGTGTCTGCGCCCATCTATCAGGGCTAGAGATGCTGCCTTTCCAGGGAGTTTTTTAAAACCAGGCAGGAGTTGTCCAGTACAAAGTGGACAAAGATGACACTTCTGTGACTTCCATAGACTTTGAAACCAAACCCAAGAAAGCAATGCAAATAATTGAAAATATTTCTGCTGCTCTTCACGTATGTGTACTTTTATCCATAGTTCTGATTATTAACCCATCAAATGTAATGGTAATAATGTTTGAGAAGCTGAAAATTTTAATAAAATATTAGATTATATTTATGAAAAACAGGGTTTGAAATTATGATGTGCCTAGGTGTTCTCTTCCAGATTGGGAATAGAAAGAAGACTTTGTGGTCTGTGTGTCTGATCAAAACTAACCCAAACAGTAGAAATTAAATACATGCAGTTCATGAGCAGAGAACCATTTTCGGCAACAATTCAGCTAATAGGTATGAAGAATGAGTCAGCCTGAGAAAATCAGAAATTGCTTGTGGATAATCTGAATGAGAATGGAGAATGCATAATACAGTATCACATTTGAGAAGAGCTCTGACAAAATGCAGGCCTTGAATTTTGGATGTAGAGTTATACTTGCTTTATCTATTACTGAAGAGAATAGAAAACAAGCCAGCCTTTACGATTAAGTAGATGTCATGCTATTTTACATAATTAACTTTATTTAAGATCCTACTTTCAGCAAAAACCTCAGTGTGTCCTGCCTACCTTAGTAATCGCATTACTGGTCACTGCTCTTTAATAGGTCTATTGTAGCCTTGTTCTGTTGATTCAGCACAGAAAGAAAACATTTTAGGAATGTCAGTTCTTCAAGCAGTGGGGATTATAGGCATGGTAACAGTACATGTTTGTGAAAGGTATATGCTGTCTGCCTTCATTCCCCATATGACAGTGAGAGCGAAACAGAGGTACAGCCATAGTGCTACTCTGAAGAATTAATATAATTAATATATATTATTATGTAGATTTGATTCACAGAATTGAGAAAGCATTTGTGGTAACATGGTGCTTGTACATTAGAGCCAGAAAATTAAACGGAAAAGAAAGTGTAAAGAAATGTATAATGAGGGAGTTGGCCAGTTCAGTGTCATTATGCAAGCACAGTGAAAGGTACAATGCTAAGGAATGCCACAAGTAACAAAACCCCCCAGTATCAGTTACCTTAAATTACATTAATTATAAAAGGTGGAGTTAGCAATGCAGGCAAGGCACATTTTTTTCCAACATTCCTTATTATGTGTTAACTATGGCATTGCAAAGATCCAAGAATCTCGGACCATGCAACTTGCAAAATGCCACTAGAATGTTTCTTGCTGGAACTAGGTACAGCAAGCCAAGTACAAGCTGAAACTATAAATATGGGGAAGGACTTCTCCGTTCAATAAAACAAGCAGTTTCTGCTGAAACTAGTTTTGCTTGAGGATTAATTTGTGGTTCCAAGCGTCTTTCAGTGCTGACAGCTGAAGAAGGTAGCTCTGGGCCAGATTGTAATGTTCACTCCTTGCTCTAATGGGCGGATGTGTTTAATTAACCTTTGTTTCTGCAGAAGCAGACATTCTGGCAAGCTGTAGGAATGCTAAAGGAGGGAAATCTAAACAGCAGTGAACCTAGGCACATTCTATATATCGAGTACTAGGTAAAGAATGTTAATGTAGACAAATACTGTTTCCTAGGAGATAGATTTGTATAAGCAACTTCTGTAAAAGAAATTTAACATGGTTCCTCCTGTAGGGCTCCCCCCCCATTAATTTCACAAGACCCAGCTATGGTCCCACACCCTTGGGACTCTTGTGTCTTGTGTCTGGTTAAAGACTGGGCACAGTTCTTCAACTGGGGGTCACAAAAGCATGTATTCAAGGTGGAAATATTCTGGTTAGTATCTCTTGGCTAGAGTTAGACCTGACAGCCTTGCTGCCTGTTTCATGTCCATCAGTGAGTTCTCCAGACACCATAGCTTGGACAGACCCTTCCCAGAGCTTCCTGTACAGTGCAGATCTTAAGGTTTATAGCTAATTCTTCAGAAAGCACATGGCAAGTCTAATGCAAAGCAGATATCCTTCGCATAAAGTTGCTGAAGGCACTGGTTTTCACTTGAAAAACTAAAGCAATGTAGTTACAATTTGTATAAATACAGCAAACTCCCTGGCCACAATGTCCCTTGGCCCTAATCTTTCACTGAAAAATCACCAACTTTGCATGAGTGTTTTGAAAGCATGCAAATTGGAGCTTATCTTCTCTGACATTCATCAGCTCCACTGCCACAATAGCATCATTGTTTCCTATCTCCTCCCCTTAGTAAGCAGCACCCTCCATTCCTCTCGCTTCCTTTCTGGCCCAAACCTTTTCCATCTGAGAGACTTTTGAAAGCTCTGCTTTGTCATCTAGTTTTGCTACTACTGTGATCTAAATGCCAACCTCCTTCAGTCCTGGTTGTCTCAGTCGCAGTCAGCCAAGACCCTGGTTTTACTCAAAAGGCACCTTTCAAACTTGAGTGATGGACGTTCCTTCTACTCTTGTAGTCTTACAAACAAGGTGTATTCCCAAATGACAGAAACATTCAGGTTACAGCATTTTTCTTACTATAACTACACTGTAGCAACACAGTATCAGTCACAATCATAAACCACGCTTTTCCCACCTCAGCACTGTGATGTGGAACTCCTCCCTTCATAATACTGTGCAACCATCTCCATGTTGCCACGGTACATAGGAACTAGTGTTAAGGCTGCAGTTAAGTTACTAAATTCCTAATCCCATGCTTTCTCCACTGAGTTTCTGTTCCGGAATGGAAAGCTGTGACAACAAATGAGGTAATCAAGGAAAAATAAAACTGGCTGCAGTTGTCAGGATTATGAGTTCAATATAATTCTTCAGCTTGTTCATACTGGTCTCTGTTTCTAGTAAGGGCTGATGACTCCAAAAGCCATGAGCTGTGTATTAAATTCTTGGGTGATGACAATTTCCTTTATAAAGTTGCCCAGTGACTGAAATTCTAGAAATAGGATTGTGTAGGCCTGCTATGAGCAGAGAGTGTCCTATTGCAAAGAGAAGGTTTGCACAAAGACTGAGGATAGAGTAAGAGCCTTTATGTCCAGATATAGACAGTGACTTCCAAAAGCTCTTAGAATTGGCCAAACTCACAGCACAGTCAGTGGATGTAGTCAGGCTGACACAGATTACTTTGGAAAATTCTTCACCAGCATGGTTCAACATGCAGCCCACTGGCCAAATCTGGTCTGTAGGATCTTCTGTCTGGCTTGAACCACCTTTACTATAGAAATTCCAAGGAGCAAGCTGCTGCCTCATCCCAAAGAGAAGGAAAGGAGGGAGGATGATTCTTGCCCATGCTTCTGAGAGGTGAGCAAGACCCTGATACAGATGAGTTGTTGCTGTGCTTCTGTCTGAATGAGTTTGTGAGTGCTTGGATGTGTGAAAGAAAACATTCCGACATAGCCTGCTGCCTTATCTCCTTGTTGGGCAGGTAAGAACAGCAGCACTCCTCCACCACTGCCATTCTCATTTGCTGCTTGTTTGGAGGGGCGAGGGGAGTAGTAGGGAGTAGGGGACAGTAGGGTTCCCCTGCAGCCTATTGCTCCACTCAGCCTACCCCCCAAGCATGCTTCACTGTCCAAGTATGAATGTGTGAATGGTAGGAGGTATTAAAACACAGTCCTGAGCTGCTATTGATTGTCATCTCAATGGCCTGTCCTTAAACTGGGATCTGACTCATGCAGACTCTGGGGCTTGACTATCCTATTAATACGCTTAATGTTGCTGTAGGGTATCACTCACCAAGAAGGAATGTATGACAATACTTTTCTTTGTATTTCTATTCTTTGTATTGTATTTGTGTCTCTCTTTTCTTTGGCCATCTGCATGTGATACATTACTCAATTTTGCCGCACAAGTGCAGGAATTATGAGTTTCTTGTGATTATGGAAATAATTTCATTAAGTGTGAATTCTATATGCGTACAAGGATACAGGACTTATGGGTTAATCTTGCAGGCTTTTTATTCAAGTGAGTACATTCAGCAGGTTCTGGGTCCTATCTTCCTTCAGTGCAGTATGCATAGTGCTGATGGGGACTGAAAAGAAATTGCTGTCCTTGGAGTCAATAGCAAAGCTCTTTCACTAGTGGGAACAGGCACCATTCTGAGCAAATAAGATTAAAAGCCAATGGAAAGAATTACAGTATCGTCTTAATTTTAATATAATCTAAGTATAAGTTACCAAAACCAAGAGCTCTCACTTAAATACAAGTTGAAACAATTACTTTATCTTCAGGGAGACTCCAAGTAATTGAGATGGATGTAAATCTCAGCTGAAAGTTCTGCTTGAAGAACAGTGCTACTGGATGTGTCCATGGTTTCAGCACATGCAGCCAGTTACAGTACAGAGGAAAGCTACGTTAAATTTCAGTCAAGCTAAAGGGGTATCTCTCCTGATTTTGATAGATGGCAGTTAATTACATTTTTCCTCTTTGGAAGAAGTATACATTTCTTTCTTTTGTTAGCATGCCTGATAATGGCAGGGGATTTTTCTGAGGGTAGTCTTGGAACAAAACTGCAGCTCCAGGCACTCTGTATAAAGCCAAATACAAGGGAAGGGTGGAGTGAAGTTGCTGTTTGATAATAGGAATAGTCTACAAGAAAGTTTCCTTATCTCTCTTCAGTATGTGTTTTTCAGAAAGTAGCTGTGATGAAAAGGCAGGAGCTATTCTTCTCTGCTGTAAATTCTTTTCTGATAAGTCTTTTGGAAGAAATCACAATGCTATCTTCATTCAAATCCTTCCTCAGATGCATTTCTTCCATAAAGTGTTTCTATGCTAATCCACTAGGCGTTGCTATTTACATCTTTAAAAGAAACAGAGTACTTAACCTGGACTGATTGTAGATTAAGAATTACTAAGGGCATGCATGTCCCATAGAAAAGCATAGTCCATGGAAAAAATCTATTGCCTCCTGGCAGTAGTTCTTTATATTGTGTTTTTATTTCTTATTGTTGATTGTAATCTCTGCAGGGAAAGGGCGTTTGTTTTTATGCACCTTTAAGGCATCATACATGTCTGTAACTTTATGCAAATCAGTGAAGATCAAGAAGGAAACAAGAAGTACTTTTACAATACAAATTAGCTTTGCCTGAATAGCAGTTAAATTCTACTCTGTCATCCCACTGTAAATCCAGATTTGGTGCTGAAATCACTGGAATGGAATATGGTCATAGCTCTTGATACAAAGATTGAAGGAGAGAGGAGGCCAGTGATGCCTATGCAAACAGTAAATAACCCTAGTCTTCTCTTCAGGACATGCTGACTCTATGCTGCCTTGTGCTATAGGCTGCTAATATGACTCAGAAATGCATCTGCTGTTTAACAGTGTAAAAAGCAGTGGTTCCCAAACCAGCCAGAATTATAACTAGTGAGGTCACAACAGTTTCAAACAAGGTCACAAGATACAAGAAATTTAATTTGATCATATATTTATGGTAGTATTTGAGTTGCATTAAATTCTTGCTCTACAATAGCAATTTCTTTCAGTGAAAAGTTTGGGGAACTACTGTGTTTTATTCTGTGAAAGACTGGGTGGAGAGACTATTTCCTCTGAGTCACCAGTAGGAAAAGTCCATTATTACAGGCGTGAAATATGTGAACATGACATCTAGAATTGAAAAAATCCCTACAACTGTGAACATATTCAAATCTGTTGATACAGCATATTTCAAGCCCAAAGGTGTCAACACCATTGCTTTCCAAAATTGTAATTAATCTATATGTCCAAAATATTATGTTGCTATAATAATTATCATAATAAAGTTAATTATAGATCAGTCCTTCACAACCAAAATACAGTCACCACTAGGTAAAACATGGCAGTTATTTATGTGTGATATACAACAGCTGAGAAGAAAGAAATAAAATTATTACATCCATCATAAATGGCTGGACCCCCTTTTTTTTTAGCAGTGTGTATATATCTGTGCTGGAATCTGGCAAGGAAGCCCTGCCAATAAAGGCAGGGGATGTTGTAGAGGCAGCAAGCTGGGAGACGGGAAGGAAGGCAATACTTCCTGATACTTATTAGCAAGCTCAGAGGAAGGAGAGCATCCTGTCTAGTCATGCTAAATCAGCTAGAGAGTCCCTGTTAACACAGAAAATCCCTTACCCATCCTTGTTTAAGAACAAGGATATTCAGATTTGGTTAGGAGAGAGAAGCCATGATTTTGTACATGAGTGTGCAAAGCGCCCATTGAACTTCACTCTCCTATACTGTGACTTCCTAATTTGCTCAAGGGAGCTGTAAAATTAAGAACCTGAGGATTTACCTGTTTTTGTTTTGTCTCCCTTTAACAAGCACACTTGGTCAGTTTTCACCTTTTTATGCTATGCCTTGACTTATATATTTGTGCCATGTTCCATTAAAATCCTTAGCTGAGAACTTTCATCCTTTCAGCTGCACAACTACTGCATACCCTTTGTTAATTTGTGAATTTCAAATATATTTAGTGTGACTAAATAGCAGAGTTTGAAAAACAATGGTCTGTCTGTGTACACAGAACTGCTATATCCCCTAAGCCAAGGCAATTTGATTCTGACCTGGAAAGGGATATCAGAGTTCAGTCTCTTGTGCCCTAGTAGTCCTTCGCTTCTTGTCTAGAAGTTGCCGGTTCCACAGGCAGTTTTTCTAATAATATTTTCAGGAACCAACCACTGTTAACTGCATAGTCTATTGTTTTAACTGTTTATTAGAGGATTTGGTTGTCTTACAGCATTTAGACAAATTGACACAAATGGCAGCTTAAATGACAGATTTAAAGCCGTCATCCTCATGGAGCGACTCCACACACAAGTTATTATCAGCAACATTAAATTGCAAAAAAACTTGTAAAACCTTTGTTAAATAATATCAATTGAAATTGGTATATGCTCAAACCAATGTAAATAACAAGTCATACAGACCAGAATACATTAAAAAAACAACAAACAAACAAACAAAAAAAACCCCAAAACCTTAGAGAGGAAAAACATACAAAGAAGAATGCTGATGTTAGGCTAAATTCTCAGGCTATGTTTCATTACTATTACTGTTACCATTTATCAAGGACTTTCAAGCAGGTTCTGATATTTCTCCCCTTTGTGTTTATAACTGCGACTGTTACATTCTTAACTCTCCTGTTCTTAGCTAAACTTGCTCTCTTGAAACGTTCTTAGTCCACATTATTTCTGGTCAGATTTGAATCAGCAAAGCAGAACATTTCCTGTCCTTGGGGGGATGAATCTATATTGGATATTAGGAGCCTGTGTCAGCACTAACAGGATGCAGACCAGGAAGCTATGCATTTTTTTTAACAGGAACTAGAACAAGAGTGGCAAAGTTTTGGCAGAATTAGAATGAAATGTTTGTACATGGAACAGAGTAGGAACTGGAACTAAAACACTTTTTATATAACTAAAATAAGGTTGCCAGCAAACTAGTTTGTTCGATTTGGAAATCATCAGGGGCTTATGAGAAAAAGCTTAAGCTCAAAAACTAGGATTTGACTGAAAGCTCTAGCTGCCTAACTAACTGGAGCCATGTCTCTGGCATGCTGAAAAAGGCTGCTTTGGTGAACTGAGAGTACAAATGAGTTATGTCTTGGAGCAACAAGCTATTGACAGTCTACTGACAAATGAATAATCTAAAGTTTGGAATCTAACAAAAATGGAGCTAGAATTAATATTGGTCAATAAGATTAAAAATTGACTCAAATTCTCATGCTGGAACACAAGGCATGCTTCTTGGGGAGCTAACAGTGCACATGAACTAAAATACAAATAGGAAGTAGCTTCGTGGTGTGGATCTAAAATAACACCAGGAGTAGCCACAAGTGTGGTGCCATCTAATGTATCATAGCTCTCTGAGCTGGTCAGCACTTCCTATCTGGACTAGCATGTTTTCATACCTCTTCTAGCAGCCACTCGAGAGCCTCCCCACAATCCAAACCTGTGACAGAGAAAGCTTGGTTGTTGGAAATTTGCTAGATGAAATAGGAAAGTGCGTCAAAAAAAGCTGACAGACCTTTTATTGGTCAGCTTTACAAGCTGGTCTTCCTGTTAATTCTGGTTTTCTACTGAATGGAGTCTCTAAAAGGGATAGGAGAGCATGGTACTCCATTACCTGGCCAGAAAAGTATAAAAAGCCTTATTTTTTCCATAGGCAAAAGGAACATATATTTAGCTTGAGGGATACGGAAACCATCTTTTTTAAGAAATAAATTCCACAGCCTTTGTCATTGCTGATTTGTGACCTTGAGATCTATAAAATCATGCAGTATCTTGCTTTACGACAGCTGCAGATATATTACAACTAACATGGTAAGGGGAGCAGCCCTTTTATTATAAGCTTTTAAAAGGGAGGAGATGAAAAGTTGCTGGTGAAATTGATGCTGTAGGTGCAGCAATGAAGGACAAAGCATGGCAATCACACCTACGTTTTATACTTGTGGCTTTTAGGAACTGACAGGAAAGATTACTTTTGATTTATACCGATTTCTGAGATGCAAGACCTGATAATTATTAGGTAGTTCACCTGTGTCATGCAACACCTATGTCAAAAGCCAACAGTTAAACTACAAGGCAGAATGAACTTGTGTGTGGAGTCACTCCGTGAGGACAACTTTAAACCAAGCTGGAAAATTCTGGGGATGAGACAGTGTGTTTCCCACAGCTGTTGAATAGATCTCATTTTCTTTTAACTAGAATAAACTCATGTATCTGAGGTCTCTTAAGGCCATCTGGAATCATATTACAATGATTCCTATCATTTAATGCAGATAATCAATTCTTCTAACGCAGGTAAGAATCCTAGATGAACCTTTTACTTCTATTTGCAAAATACTGCCCCATCAGAGGTTTTGAATTTCTTTCATGCTGTAGTCTTTCCCTGCTTCTACTTTTTAACTGCACGACAAGAACTAAGAAACAAAACTTCCATGAAGAGACATAGAACCTTTATGACAGAAAAGCTAGCTAAGACTTAGTGTACTGAAATTTTTTCTAAGAATCACAGCTCTCTCTGGGCAAGGAATTATAGAAAGAATTGTAAAGATGAGCTCATCATTAGCCAATTATTAAAGACAAGCCCCAAAGTTTGAGGAAATTTGAACTCTACAGGCAGAGTAGCACTGCAACTCTTTCTGCCATGATTCAGACTGTATTTAGAAATGGCAGCTTAGACCTATCTCTGTTAGTATCATACAACAAAGTAAGAAAGTACAAATCAGCTAAGTGGAAAAGGAACTGAGTTTTACCATCTTTTCCTGAATTGAAAGGTTCCCAAATTATCCCCAGAAAACCCTTGGAAAGATTTAAGAAAAGCCACAAGGAAACTGTTACTGAGTCTTCAGTGCTGAGAAGTCAAAGAAGCCCAGCTGATCCAAACAAAGCATTCTTTACATGCTAACCAAAAGAGAGATTCAGCAGGTGGTCACATCACTTAGGTTCTGTGAAAAGAAACTGAAAAGGCAGAACTACATGAAGCTGGATGTGACATGACTATTGCACTTTGCATTTGACATAATGGATATCTTCAGCCACAATGGCCAAATCCATAGCATTTTTGCTTTCCAAAGAGCATGAAGCACTGCCCTTACTTTGAAGGAAGTGGCAACTGCCACGAGACTATAGTAATACCTCAGGCTTGCTCGATATAAAGATCTTTTCTAAATTTACAAGGAAATAACTTGTTGGGTTAAAACATTTGTCAAGATAAATGGTTAAACATTTTGGATCCTCCATTTACTTTGCCCGTTCCCAGCTATATACCTGTTTCTTAGCTGTCCTAAGTGGCTTGCATCCTAAATTAATTATAACTGTTAAATGGAAGAGCTAAGATCACAAACATCATCTACCACTCTCTTAAGACCTTTGGCAAAAGGACTGGGCAGCCTTTGGGGAAAGCAGCATCTTAAGCTGTTACAGTAAGATTCAGTAACACTCTGATACTGTCTCTGAATGTAATCTATGCAAGCCAACAAGTTCAATAGGAAGCTGATAAGAAATTACGTAGGGTATCTTGTAAATCCTGCCCTTCTCCATAGTTTGAAAGAGGGAGGAAGGAGAGAGTAGCAGACTTTTATTTCAAATCACAGGAAGAACATTCATCTTTTGTACGCAAGGTCTCAGGGGATACAGAATCTATCTAGCATGTAGTAAACCAGACATCAACTTCCTCCTCTTCTGAGGTGATCTGAGCCCATATCTAGTAGGAAAGTGCCCCAAATAGCAAGCCAAAGGCTATCCTATGCTAGGCAAGGGGTGTATTTACTCCTTGTTGAAGCTGATCCATTTTGCATGGAATACTATTCTCTAAAACCAGAGACAGTACTAGCAAGAGTGACCTATCTTATCTAACAGTTACAGCACACACTGAACAGTCCCTGCTTTCATAAAGTTGTCACAGTTTATATTGACTATAACTGGTGGCATCTGTGCCTTTACAGTTCTAGCTTCCATGGGCAGGCTTACATTATCTGCTTAGCATTGTCAATCTATTTCTATGAACCAGGCATGCTTATAGGACAGTACAAATGACCAATGCTAGTTTTTAATCTATCAATTAACTTACAGTGACCCACATATGAGTTTAAGCTTCAGGTTTGCAGACTGAAGTCTTCTATTGATCTGCAGAAGGGAAAACCATGATTTTTTCCCTTACACTGTCTATATGCAGATACCACTCATTATCTGCAGAAACCAGTTCTTGAAGAGAGTTTACTTCCTTTTTCTGTTCAACTGAAATAATAGTGATCACAATGTTTCAATATGAAGTTGATTTTTACACTATACAAACTGTCCTGAGACCAACAGTTAATTTGGCATGCGCCACCAAACAGCTCACTTATGGCAACTTATGGTTTCTCAACTGGCACTAAAAGTTTTCAGCATAGTCTCCCTAACTAATCAGTTTTCATCCCTTCTCTAATTCCAATAATATAATTGTTACTGTCCAAAGCTAAGAGCAAAGACCAAATAATCAAGTGACACTGAAAGCAGCATGAAAAAAATTGCCATAAAATCCAGCGCTCAGAGACAGCAATGTCTCAGAGGGTGCTGCTTAGAATCAGACCACTAATTTCTGGGCTAATTCTACATTATCTGTTTTGAAAGATTCCATGTTAATTTTGATGCATTCTGCACTGCTTCTGGAGAAAGGAAAGATAGTATTATGGGCCACCTTCTCCATTATGTGACCATTTCTGTAGTGATTTAAATCTGTATCAATTGCCATTTAGCATTTTGCAGATGTTTTCACAGACAGGAATCAGTATGGAAGAAAAAAGGTAGGGGAAAAGCAGGGCTTGTATGTCTTATGACCTAGGTGTAATTCCATTTAAAATGTTAGATAACTATTGCATAGAAAAAGGAAAGCCTTAAAAAAGGACAAAGGTTATAAGGGGAATAAATATAGTTATGTGAGCCAGATGAAACCAATTCATTTTCTACTACTGAAAGCCTGATCAGAAAAAAATGAAGCTAAAGGTCTGTGGTTGCCCTTCAAGAAATCCAGCTTGAGGATGAAATTCATGCCTGAATGCAGAGGAGCAATTCTGAAAAGTCGAAGTTTGATTTATTGTTCTCTGAAAGGCAGTGTAAAGCTTCTTACTAAAGATCTCAAAGTTACACAAAGGTGGTTCGTATGATTAAGGGCAATCATAGTTCCCAAGGACTCTTAGAAGATACAGACACAGCTTGGGCTTGTTTCTTACCTACTGTAAATTTTATTTTTTCATTCTGATTAGATGGAACTTCTTAAATTAATTTGTTCAGCATTTGCATTGCAAACAAACATGATCCAGCAGTAGTACAGGCACAGATTTGCAGTATATGATATACACAGATTCTGCTCTCATCTGTGATAATGTCAAACCAAGGAAACAAGACTTGAGAAAGCCAACATATAACGCTGTTCAATAAGCTGTAGTTGATAAAAAATGTCCAGAAAAGCCATTCTTTGGCCATTCTGCTCTAGGGCAGAAAATCTATAACACAGCTTGTAAGGTCTTAAAACATGCTCCTGAAATGAAAGGGAGAAGACAAGACCAAATTAAAGCAAATGTTCACTGCTTTTCAGCAAACAATCTCTTTTAGGCTGCAAATATCAGATGAATTTAGGATTTCAGTTATTTATTTTGAGAAGATTAGTTTAGGTAGGAGGGTGGGTGGATTTGCTTGTGAGTACATAATGCAGTTCTCTTGTGCTGTAAATCAGTGTAGCTCCAATGAAATCTGGGAAAAAGCAGCATTTCTGACCCTTCAACATTATTTTAGCTGTGCCTAATCACAATGGCTTCAATTTCTAAATTAAAAATATATATGTACACACATATATATGCATATATACCTATCTACTCAAAGGTTCTTTTCTCCTTATATTGCACCTTTGCTTGCTCGCATTACCTACAGTATCAGAAGTCTCAACTCAGAACTTCCTGGGTCTTGGTAATTATTTCAATTTTTATTTTAATGTGGTGCTTCTGTTTTATTTTTATGGTTTTCCAGAAATAACTCATAATGAAATAACAAAATTTGGGAACTGAGGAGAAGCTTGGGCTGCGGGCTTGCAGTGTCTGATAGAGTCCCAAACTTACACTTTGGCCAAGGTACATCACTTTTGCAGACTGAGGACCCACAAACCAGTACAGATCCTCCCAAGCTTTTTCAAAGGAATAGGAGGCTTAATGTAAATTGCATCAGAAGATAAAAAGATATTTATTTTTGATTTACAATTTTTTTATTAACAGTTTGAATATTAATTAACCTATTAACATGTTGAACAGTAAATTGCTACTACTGACATAATTAGCTTCTAGCAAATAGTCTTTTCTAAAAAGTTAATCTCTGACTCTTTTGACAGATCCTAGAGTATGTGTTACTGTTCACTGAAAAGATAAAAGACAATACAGAAGCCAGAATGTTATGGGATACAATGCATGCTTATTTTGAAATTACTTTCCTTAATCCCCTAATGTAAAGCATATTATACTCGTATTGATTTAACATGAAAAAAAAAAGGAGAGGCTGTTTGTAGACTGTATTAGGTTATCAACTACAAGTAATATGTCTCTTCTAGAGAAGAATGCTGTGTAAACTAACATGTGAACATTCAGCTCAATACTGAAAATTTTCTCAAATGCAGCAATATTATCACATGACTGTATTATATTCTTAACAAGCTCTATAATTGAGAATAAGGTAATGTCATAACAATATGATACTTACATTAGCATATGCATAGACACAGAAACTTCCTCATAAACTTCACTGGTGGAATAAGTTCCTACAGGTTTCCTACAATACCCACTTTACCCACTTTTTTGAGGCTTTCACCTCTGGGTTGAAATACAGCAACTAATGAACAATGAAGTGTTATATTGTGTAAGTTTAGGGAGTAAAGAATCTGTAGCAAAGTGCAGCTGAAGAGGAATTTTGGTAGACAAAATTTGTAGCCATTTGTTTCACCATCCAAACCAGTTCATATAGAACTTGGATTTCCAGAAGAGATTTTCCATTCAAGTTCACATTCAGACCTTCTTTAATTTGACATTTGCCAGCATGATAATGCAAAGTTATGTTGTAGGTGCAAGAAAAGTCTGATTTTTTTAGCCACTGAGTCATATCAGAGTTAATTCTAGAAGGTGTGCCATTGATGAATAGGTAAAATACTACCATAACAATAACTAACTTTATTACAAAATTCAGGTCCCAGGATCCCTCCTATGAATTGTGAGGTGCTTGAGAAAAAAAATATTTCTATTGCCACTTAAATGGTAAAGGGGCATAAAAGCTCTCAAATGTTTGCAGTAGATGTTGTGATTAAGAGAGAAAGAGAAGAGAGAAAACTGCATTAGTAACAATGAAGATAGCAGGCTAAATATGAAGAAGGGCTTTTGTGGTGTAAGAATATGTTTGCATAAAAAAATGCTCTGATTTAATTTGTAGAAGGACATTTTAACCTCATTCTAAGTTACATCAACTTAATTAGAGATTGTAGACAGAAGTAGGTACTTAAAAATTGTGTTATTTTAATTGACAGATCTTCTTCTTTCTGAAGTATTGCTCCCACACTGCCAGAATGCTGGTTGCTATCAAAGCCAGAAATTTTCATTATTAATTTAATATATTTGTCAATAATTGAATCTGGAAAATTTGGTTAAAAAATAAGGGACACAAGATCTGTTAGCATGAATTTTTTTCAATCATGCTCAAATCTCCAACAGCAGCTATTCAACAAGGTAGCACTGTTGAACTCAGTGAGCTAAATTCTCAATAATGTTAGCTGCCTTATTATTCTGGAAAAATCCCCTGCCTTATTTATTTCTGGAATAATTCCAGTTTTTACACAACTGGCTTTGGTGTGATAATGATAATCACATTCAACTTTATCTGTAAGACCCTGAAGTACACCTTCTACCCTACATATGGCTGGTAAAGCCTTAGTTAATGTATCTGTTTCAGCAGTGCACCTCAGGAACCATGGGCCAGCTGAAGGGAGTCCAAAGAAGAAAAGGGACTGACTGGCAATTAGGAAACATGACCTGTAAAAAACAGCTGAAAAAACAGGTGTTATATGAAGGAAGAAAAGAATTCTGAGGAGTGAAAAAATAATGATTTTTGAATATTTAGCAGATTGATGCAAAAAGCAAAAAAAAATCTGATTGCTATGTCCAGTATGCAACTAATTAATATGCTTAAACTGCAGTAAGTGACATTTAAGGTAAATGTTGTTGATTTTTTTCTTATGATAAAGTAATCCAATGTTTTAAATAAACTGTTATGATGATACCGCAATCTTAACTGCATTAAAAAAAATTACATGCCAAAAATTATATATGTATAACTGATTTTGCCTTTGGGCCATGGAATAAGACAACCTGACCTGTTATGACTCTCTTTAGATTTTTTATTTTCTTTTGATTCTTGGCTATCAAGATATTTACAATAAACTTAGCTCCTTCTTTAAAGGCTCCAAGATCAGGCCCTAAATCCATCATGCTGTTGATAATCATGGTGATCAGAAGTGTAACACTTGTAAAACTGGAATGTGAAATCCTTACCTCACAAAATGTCAGTGAGAATCTCCTTAAAAATGACCTTGTGATATGATCCCAACAAATCCCAGCTGTATCTGAAATGGAAAGGTGATTTGATAGTGAACTTTATTTTAGTGTGGCGACTTCCTGCTGTTTGTAACAAAAACAAAGTGCATGATGTAGTCAAAATACCACGAAGTCCTACAAGGCCAAAACCACAGTCGTATTTCATTTACTATTGTTTGTTTCTGATATATTTTAGTTTTCTGCTTTGTGGTTTCTGAACACTGAAATTCATAAATCATGGCAAGGTCAGCATCATTCTCTTAAGTATACAAATAATCGGTATAACGCAGTTCTTGTTAGACTATCCACACCCAAAGAGAAAATCATCTTTCACTAAATTATTTTTATTTTAGAACAAACTCTGTTTGAGTGCACAGTGTACATGTACCTCTTCTGATAAATTGTCTGAGCCTAGATTAACTCTGACAGCTGAGCTCTGCACATGCAAAAATGTTGTATTTTGAGAACAAAAAGGACATCACAGCATTCTAGATAATCCAATAGTTTTTTTTCTGTTTTTCCCAACTAGCTTTCTTCTGTTCTCCCCAGTTTTACACTAGCATTCATTTTGATTGAAAAATGGTTTAAAAAGTAGGATAAAAAATACAGTGGCTTTGGACTGAATAAATTAATAAAAATTTACAGCTCTGGTTACCTTCACTGAACCATTGCTGCACAGGTGCTACAAGGGACTGGCCATCAGAGAGGGACAAAACCTCCCTGCTGCTTTAACCTGTTCTTATGTTGCTGACTCAGCCTCAGTGCTGGAGATGTGGCAGGACCACTTTTTCCTCCACTGACCCCTGATTTCTTTGTAGTTATTACTGGCAACAGTTCCTGTCTCAGTCTCTTGTAAACTGAGGCTGGGGTAAAGGTTGTGAATCAGGTACCTGTCCTGTAGCTGTCCCTCATCAGCATTCAGGTATCAGCAGAAAAGAGAATCTGCCTCTTATTTCTGTTAATGCCAGAGATTGCAAATGACATCACTAAATCTGCAAAGACTGACTTCTTAGGTAGCACCAATTCCCTTGCAGTTCAAGATCCTCCCTCTAAGTTTCTCATTAGTTTATATACCTTTCTTTTGACCCCTGAGACTACTATTACATGCTCCCTGCAGGAATGGGGAATTCCTTCTGTCCACCATTTGCAGCCTGCTAAACCTTATAGTTCCTCAAACAAATTTTTCCTGAACTGGCTCCTTACCTTGCCCCCCCTGTAGTCACTTGTGTGAAAAAAAATAGGCCAGAGATGCTATAAAATACTGTCTAAAAGGAAACTGGCTACGCAGATGGTGGTTTTACACACTGTATCGGCATAAGTGACAAACATGGAGGCCAAGGCAAGTGCCAGTCCCATCTAGCACGAATTTATCAGAAAGAAGAGGGAGATAACAGTGTCAGCCTCTCTCCCCTCAGCAGTGATAGATATGGTAATCCAAGGGATCGGATCAATAGATCCCACAAAGTTCACACAGCTCCCCTCTTCCCTGCAGCACTTGAGCTAGGTTTGATGATCTACTACCTGTCTTACTAGGAATAGGTCTACCACCATCTTTTCCATTTAATTCCTTATATACATCTCCTTGATTGTCAATTACTTCCACAATAAATAAAAAAAAGGAAAAAAAAAATTGAATAGAGCTCTATATCTGGGTTTTACATCTTTCCCCTCACTAGTTTCTAGAACTAATTTCAGCTAACTCTTATTTCAGCTAACCATCTTTCTAGAATACATCTCTACTTACAAAATAGAACTGCTCAGAAGGGAAGTATGAGTCCTAATCTTTGCAAAGAAAAAAATATTTGCGGCTCAGTCATCCTACCACACTTACTGTTGTTCCTGACTCTGGCAGTGACACACAGTGCCCTGTTACACTCTTAGTGGGCTAGAAACTAAACGCATCAAAAATACTGCCCCTATCTCTAAGAATCTGCAGTTTAAAACATTATGGCATGATAAAGCAACAGCTGGAGATAATTTTTTCCATCTCTACTGAAATCTTACTTGTTTAGAAAGTGAATGTTTATTGCCTGCAAAGCACTTAGAATAAAATAAATGCAATATAAATGACAATGAAAAGGAATTTTCTCCCCTAAATTGTTCTATAGAATTTTTCTTCCTAAAGAACTGAAGCAAAAATATATCTGTAACCATGGAGATTATACCAGGCAACATGCATAATAATTCAAAATGCGGCATCAGACAAATGTTCTTTGTCATGACTGGATTACTACAAAGAAGTCGGTTTCCCCTAAACAGTTTGCAGAAGCAGGATAGGTGTGGTTAATTTCTCAACCCTCTTTTTTGCAAGGGGGAAGGGGAATTGTCAGCACTCTGGTATGGGCAGCAGACTGATAATTGTGTTCTGTTTGAAAAGACCCAGCTTCCCAGGTTCTTGGTAGTTTCAGCTCATAGATGTGATTTACTGAAAATACTTATCTTCTGTGAATAGTCACATCAGAGCAACTGGTCCCACCACATTGCCGGCACAACATAAAAGATGGCCATGGAGACATGTAGTTACAGAATAAACAGGAAACAGTTCTAATTAATGTTTACTTGTTTGGTTTTGGAGGTTTTTTTTAGGACTATATACAAATGCACAAGATCTGTCTTAAAACCAATTCATGCACAGTCCTAGAAATACCAAGATTTGGGTAATTTGAGTGTTAGCTATAAAACAACATTCCTTCACATCTGGCAATATTTCTTTCTCTGATTATTCCTTCTCTGCATGGATGGCATCAAACAGTAAATAGCTCTCAGTCTGCCAGGTTATAATGCAGGATGAATATTGATGTGATTCTTGATCCGATACAATCTATAATGCAGAGAGGAGGAATTACTGCAATCAGGACCTTTCCTAATAAACAAATCCAAAAAGAGAAAGTCACTTTTCCACCTAAGGCATTAACTGTTTTGCAGTTGCTTGAGCTAGGAGAAACTGATGATGAGGCAAGGATGATGTCAATCCTGTTTACTTACAATATAGAAAACTTGGTTTCCTTCAAGATGTGAGAAATTCAGAAGATATTTCCTTTTTATGCTGTCCTGAAGTACTCAGCTGTTTCTCAGAGCTACACACCTACTTTTTTTCTGCCTCTGTAACTTCTTTTTTCCAATTCCTGGCATTTTTGCCAACCCTGAAATTACAGATTATAGTAAATCTCTTTTGAAGTCCTCCTCCTCATTTTGTTTTGGCAATAGGCTATTGTTTCACCTGTCACTTTTATGAAGCTGGATTGCTTTTTTTTCTTTTTCCCATTTATTTTAAGTGACAGGCCTTTTTTATGCTCTCCCAACTTCAAAATACAATTTCACCCAGCCGTCAATGGATAGAGGTAGAAAGTAATTAATTCTTTCCCTTTCTCTTCTGTGAGAGGCTACAAAGAGGCCCAATGTGAAAGCAGGAGTTAACACAGCTACTTAACCTATTACTTCTGTCCCAGAAGGTCTGAACCTCCAGAGATCAGTGGCAATAATGATTTCTATGGTTTCCCAAAGTGGGTGTTATTATGCAAAGCACTGTTTTTCTAGAAGGAAGGATTTTACCCAAGATATTCACTCTAACTTCAGTGTGTGTAATTTAAATAGGTCAACATTTAAATCCAGAAAAATTAACCAAATTAAAGCAGAGAGAAAAGGTATGTTTTCTTTGCTAACTGGCAAGACACCTATGCCTGAAACATTAGAATTGGCCAGAGAGAATTTGGATCTGGGGACTGATAAAGATTTGAAGAAAGAATTGCAGTAAATATAGCAATAGCCATTTTTTTTCCCCTGAGCAGTTAAAACTGCTCTGTGCTGCACACACACGACAGCATTGCAGCACAAAGATTTAATAAAATAAAACAGCACCCTCAGCACTTAACGAGGAGAACCAGGGACAGTTCCATTCCTTTACCTTCTGATCTCAGAACTACTGATTTCTGCATCCATCAGTAGAATTTGCACTAAAATACGTGACGTATTTAAGACGGAGCCCTTCCTGACATTCTTTGGGTCAAAACAGAGCCTGTAGGGTTTATGGGCTCAGCCTCCCAGCGGGGCTCCCTACAGGACTCTGGGGGGGAACCAGCCTTCCAGCAGCTCCCCACAGGCCCCTTCCCCTCACACACAGAAGCAGCACTGGGGTGGGCAGCCCTTTCCCGCCGCTCTTTGGCTGCTCCCGTAGCACGACCGGATCCCTCTCAGCAGCCCGAAAACACCTCCACGCGCTCCGCCGACAACCGCTGTGCCCGGGACGTGCCCCCACCGTGGGCCACGGACCCCCGCAGACCCCCCCGCTCCCGCTCCCTCTCGCCTCAGCGCCAACCGCCGCCACCGCCGCCACCACTCGCGGCCCCACCCCCGCCCCCGCCTCCCAAGCCGATTGGCCCGAGAGCGCCACGTGACGGCCAGGCGGGTGGGCGGGCGGAGGAGGCGGCGGTGGCGGGGCGGGCGGGCGCGCGCTCGCTCGCGGGGAGCCGGGCCCGGCGGGAGCGGCGCCGACGAGGGCGGAAGTGCGCGGCGGGTGCGCGCGGGCGGCGGCACCCCAATGAGAGCGCGGGGGGCGGTGGCGGCGGCGGCGGTTAAAGCGGCGCCGGGCGCCGGGCTGGAGCCGCAGCGCGGAGCCGGGTCTTAGCCCTCAGGTGAGACGGACGGACATGCCTCGGAGCCACCCTGGGTCCCCCCCCGTCGTCCCACGCCCCGGGTTGTGGGGAACTCGGCTGTCCCGGCCCCGCTCCCTCCGTGAGGGCGAGGGGAGGCGGGAGCCGCCGGGTCGTGGCCGCGGCCTGAGCGGGCCTGGGCCCGCCGGCCGGGGGATGTGGCTGAGCCCCCTCCTTCCCGTTCCCCCTCGTCCTGTGGAGAGGGGGGGCGGGGGGGAGCGAGGCAGCCTCCTTCCTCCCCGGTGTGTGGGGCGAGGAGAGCCCGGCGGCTTCCCCTGCCCCGGGACGCGGTTCCTCGGCCGCGGGGAAGCTTTGGGGGTGCGGGGGAAGCGGTGCCTCGCGTGTAGCCTGTGTCCCTCGGGCCTGCGTGGGAGCCGGCATGGGAGATGAGGCTCCGCTGCAGCCCCTCGCTCGTGGGTCTGGCTACTTCTGCTGCGTCCCGGTGGCGTTGGGGCTGAGGTGGAGTTAGCGGAGCTGGGTGGTTGCTGCGGCTTGTATCTACAAGTGGGGCTCGGGGGAGGGGAAGGGTGAGCAGAAGCTGGCCTTGAGTCTTAGTTTCTCTGGTGAATTCCTTCCGTGCAGGCTTCTCTGCCTCCCCGTTGCTGCCCTGGGATAAGTGATAACGTTTCATCTCTGCGAGCTAAACGGAGGGGTTGAGGTGCTGTTGGTCTCAGCTGATCCAGGAGTTTCTGAGGGATCTTGTCTTATCTGGCTGGGCTCTGTATGTGCTGCTCTTTATTCTCCCTACAGCCTAACCGGTGTATATCTTGTAGGAGGAGAAGGGTGGTGCCCGAGTGTGACCTTACCTGGAGAAGGGCAGGGAGAGAGGTGGTGAGACAGAGCAGCCCAGTCATGCTTCCTGAACAGCCGCTGAAGGCCTAACTCGGTCTTTCTGCTGGAGTCCTGTTGAATCAATTCAGATCCTAGAACAGGAGACTTAGTCTTGACTACCCTGGGTGTTTTTGTGGGGAAAAGGGAGCAGGGACACTATACCTGCACTAGGACCAGCCTTAGCTTTTTCAGAGCTTAAGTCTGCAGTTTGGGTAGCTTTTTGTTTGTTGAACTGTCCAAACATTACTTGTGTGGTTTCCAAGATCCTTGTTTCTCTTGTGAGGGGGAGGGAAGTGCCTGTCTGTTCAAGGGCATCTTCAGAGCCATGATTTTCAGGAAAAGCTGTCTTTTTTTTTTTTTTTAGATGCCTTAAACTGTCCCCACACCCCCCTGCCCCAAACTGAAGTTATCAAAGCTGAGAAGAGGAAATAACAACTGGGAACCAGTCTTGTGGTTCTTGCAAGTGATTTGCTTGAAGGCTGAAAATAACTTTATTGTAGAGAGTTTAATAGCAACAGCTCAATCTTACTTGGTAATAGCATCTTTACGGCTTATTCAGTTATAGCAGACTTGTTAAAAGTTTTATCTACAGCTTTAATCACTTCTGGCCCCTGTATATGGAACTTAGATTTTTTGCTTATGATCAGATGATACCAATTTCCCATGGTAAAAGTTTTTGCATTTACTTCCTGTATTAAATATTTTAAGAAATAGAGAAGCTTTCAGACTACTCCTGTAAATAAGTTTCCTATATTAGATTTTTAGTAGCAAATTGTTGTACACCTCTTTTGGAGTAGGCCAACTTGATTTTGTTTTGCATGCCTGGAGAAAAGTGAAGCTGACCTATTTTCACTGGGGTTATGTATATGCTGCAGAGGAATGTCTAGTTTAAAGATTTAGCTGGAATGCTTTACAAAAACTCTTAACTGAAAGCTTAATTTGACCAGACAATACCTTTTCTAAGTCACCCTTTAAAACTCTCAAACTTGTCTCTAATTGTCAGTGCAGTGGTACTGGATATCTGGGTAGAAGAGCAGTTGAGACATTTTGATCAAATCTAGGCAGTAATGATGGGACACTGCCTAGACAACTTGGATGTGTATGCTGAAATCCTGGGTGATATATAGGTCCTGTGACCTAATGCTGCTTTCAGGCTTTAAGTTTTTTCAGCTGCAACTTAACTAATTAAGCACCAAATGTTATTTGACCAAATGCTGGGAAAAATGGCTTGCTTCTCAGGGAAGCATTGTGGTCCAGGCTTCATAAGCAACAGAAGTGTCCTGTGAACAGAGCAGAAGTGGCCAAGTGATGTAGCAGAACAAGCTGTAACATCATGATCTGGACTCGGGTTCATAGTTTGTTCTTGTCCTGTTGCTTTGTAAACTCTGTTCACTTTCCATGCAGTGGATACTGGCACTTTAACTTGATAATTTCTTATTAACTAGATTCAAACTCCATGTGACTAAGTGACTTGCTTTCTATTACACAATGAATTCATCTGAATTAGTGGCCTCTCAGCAGAGGTACTGAAGGAGCCTGTTTCTCATGACAGATGGGCAGTAAGCACTCATGGGAATGCAAGTGCATAGCAGAACAAACAGTGCCTAAGGTCGCTAGATGTCTTGTGCCTGGAGCAAAAACTCAGGATGGGAGTAGTGGTCTCGGGGGGTTTGAGTGAAAGGCAGTGGCTGGGAAGGCCACAGAAGTAGATGAATGTGGGTGCTTGCTGCTTTTCACACCCTGTGTGCCTGACTTCAAGTAACTTTTGCATGATTGACTTACAAAAGATGCTGATCCTGATTATCAGCCAGGTTGGATATCAACTATATTCTCAAACTCTTCTTCTGTCTTGACTTGGAAGTACTCACCTGCTGATAAAAACCTTAAGTTCTTTAGGTTTTCTTTCTTCATCCACCTTCTACCCCTATGTCTCTGGTAACTATTCTGCACCACCATTGAGCAGTGTTGATAAGGTTCCATTGCTTGTTACCTGCCACTGTGTGGAGTGGCAAGGTCAGAAACAGGCTTGGCTGTTTCACTCTCCTAGCGGTAATAATCAATTTTGTGACTTTTGTTCTATGATACAGTTGATACCTGCCTCTTGATAAGAGGCTATGGAGCAGATATTTAAAAAGTATTTGTTAATAGCTGCCAAAGAGCGATCATTTTGTTGGTAGCTCCTTTTAGCCCATTAAACGGGACTAAGCAACTTTCATCAATGCCTGCCCCAGAAATATCAAGTTGTCTTGTCATTTAAGCAAGATAAGTCTATATAACTCATGCTTTGTCTCTTTGTGTTCTTCCAAATACTGCTTTAATAGTAATATTAGAGGATCTGTTTTGTCTCTTGTGCTTGAGATGTGCAAATGTGGTTTTCAAGACCTGTCAAAATGAGAGTCATGAAGTCATGTAATATGAGAATGTTATTTAGGCTGCTGTGTAAGTAGCTAATTGAATCTTTAAGGTGACAAAGTGCTTGCTTAGAACAGTCACTTTCAACTGTTTTATATGAGACCCTGAGCCCATGGCCTTCCTAATACTTGCCAAAGTGGCTGAGAAAGGAGCAAATAATGGTTGATTATGGGAATGAGACAATGGAAATGCAGTCCTGACTAGGAATCTTTGCAGGATCACAAGTCAAAGACCAAAAAATCAGTCCTGGATTATAAGTGGTTGTTAAAGCCTTAATCCTGTCAACTGTTACTTTGTGAATTAGTGTTGCTGTCAGTTGATGTGATCAGTATGAAATATTTCAGGCCACTAGAAGTGTAACAAAACTGGAGTTTTTAATATGTTCTTCTTAAATTTGGAATGTGGCAGAACTAACCTGAAGTCCAAGTGTAGAACTGGGAAGCTGAGAACATGCGGAGTTATCCAGGTGCTGTTATTTCTCTGGTTTCTAACTCTCTCTCTGTGTCTTGCCTATAGTGAAAAAGATCATTCTTCAGAAGAGTACTGGAGACCTAGACTTAGCCCCAGCTTTGGGCATGGTTTTGTTCATGTAGATGGACAGGTTAAAGAATGTTTCTAATTTAGATTTAATATTGATAATGGGGTTTTTTGCAAGCTAGTGGCTTAAATCACAGGTTTAGCAAAAAAATCCTACCTTACAGATAAGACTATTATAGTGTACTGTATTACAGGATAATACTCAAAACACGACAAATGACTTTAAAAGTTTAATTGTAGGAGCTACCTGAACTCTGGACTCCATGTTGCAGAACACTAACTAAAGTGGCTTTTTTTTAAAGGAGTTTGTTTGTAAGGTTAGTGCTACCCTGCTTAGCAGGGCACTGTCTTGGGCACCACTCTAAAGCAAACATTTAACAAGTGAAGTGTTTTTTAGATCAAGCTGCATGTTGCCTCAGCTTTCCAGAAAAGAGGTGATTTTGCTAATTGGGGAAGCTGCTCCCTGGTTAGAATGAACTAATTCTCAAGTATGTAGTGATCTCTGATACAGCCTTTCTATTTAAACTGCTGCTGCAGTAAGAAACTCCTCCCCATGATGGTACTCTTCTGCTACTTGGTGTTCTTGGTGTACTGTGAGATCCCATTTTGGGTAGATAAGGAATTCTCATTAGTGTAGTCACCAAGAAGTCTCACTGACTGACTTTTATGGCAGCCTTCTGCTTTTATCTATCATATCATGAAATAGGCTAGCCAAGCAATTTAAGGAAATGGTCTTTCAAAAGGCAGAAATGTGTGCTTGTAACTGGTGCTATTTCTCATTCTACTTTCTCATTTTCAAAACATGTTTTAGGAAGCAATTTAATTTTTTAAACAATTCTGCAAGCTCACTGAGAATTTATGTTGAAGTTTTGCCTTGTAAGGCAAACTAAAATCAAGGTAGGCTTTATGGGTTTAATCTGTTCTGAAGCTATAATGGAAAGAAACTAATTAAAAAATATTATTAGACATAAGTAGGCTGATCAGTGGTGATACTATACATCTTTATCTTCATTTAGTTTGTAAAACCAGGATCAAGCAGTGATCTTGTCCAATGTCCCTGTCTTCTAATGGTAGCTATGATCTGATGAGCATGCCTCCTATTATACTCTTGTAAATAAATATTAGTTAAGGTTTCTACTTAAGTGTTAGTCATGAAGGACTTGCTGTAAGGTTTTTTAGGTCTGCTGTCCTACTTGTGCAAGTTGTCAAATAGGCCTTTCACTTCCAAAGACTCCCCTGGTCAAATAAGATTTGTAGCAACTGTGTTGCTGGGGCACAGACTTGAGTTGTAGAGTTGCTGAGGCTGGAAGACACTTCTGGAGACTGTCTAGTCCAGCCGTCTTGCTGACTCTGCTAATCCTGACCCATAAACTGGCTTGTCATCTGTTGCTAGGTAGAGGTTCATGCATACGTGCTTTTCTCATGGGAAGGGCAACTCTCCTGCTTTGCCTTCCTGGCCTGTCTGTCCTAAAGAGCCTGTAGCCATCTACTGCAGCACTCTTAACTGTGAGAGCTATCCTAGCTCATGTCTGTGATCGCAGTGAGGTTATGACCCCTGCAGCTACACACGAACCCCCAGCATCTCCTGTTTGTTCCCTGTGCTGCATGCATTACTGTACAGAAGCACCCTGTTGTGCTGATTTCCCAGGAAAGGCATGAGAGCTATGAGAAGCTGGCTGTGTATTAGAATAGTAGTGTTTTATTCTGATAATGTGCTCTGTGGAGGGAGGAAGTGTCTCAAAGAGCACACAAGGATAAAGGTATAGTTTATATTCTGCATTGGTTCTGTATTTTCATGTGACCTGTCACTTGCTAGATCATAAAGGGAAGTGTCCTGAGCTAAATGTGTCCTAATTTCTCTGTGTTGAAGTCAAGTGGTTCTGAGTTAAGTCTGCCACCCAAAACCAGAGTTATCAACAAGTGTGTTATACTGTGCCACTCTTCCTTTTACAGCACTCTGGAGGCTCTGTGGTTGGAGAGCATGTGTTTGACTGTAAATGCTTTTATAGTGGTAGGCAGAGCATTCTGTTCGACTGAGACCAAGGATAACACTTCTCCCATAAGGGAAACTCCACAGCTTTTTAGTTTTATTAACTTTATACTTACAGTAGGGATACTGAAATTGCATGTGACCCCTGTACTGGTGTAATAATCTAGTTTTGATTTTAAAAAAGAAATACTGCTTTTGGCTTTAATATAAAGTATATTAATACAGTAAACTAGAAAACTGCATGCCTTTTTGTTATTGAAAACATCTGTTCTTAGTCCAGTAGAAAGGTAGCTTCTTGTATGTGCAGAACACCTTGGTATGGTATTGGCTTTTCCTGACTGGGGAAACTGGAGTGAAGAAATCTGTTTAAAGGTGGCTTAATGCAGCAGCTGTTATGGATAACTAGTAGTTATCTGAAGTACTAGATGTCACTTGCTGTTTTGTGTGATGCAATGTGGCAGTACATCCCCTCCGCTGACAGGAAATAAAACTTCTCCAGGCAGGGAGGAGGGGGGGGGGGGAAATAAATAACAAAACCAACAAGCCCTGGAGGCCGCAGGTTGAAAATTGAACTGACCAATTGAGGTGTGCCAGGTACACTGAAGTGACCTTTTGGCCAATAGGGATTAAAATGCCCACAGGTCAGATTTGACATGGGTGTAAACAGCATCCTGCCGGAGGACATTTTGGGAAAGTCAGTCCTCCTTGGAGCAGCGGGTCTGCAGTTGGGGACTCCCCCTTGGGTCGGGATGCTGCCTGAGGTAACTCCTGCAGGTTGAGAGTCCTTATCTTTTAGGTGAGCGATATGTGCATTTTGAGTCATCATTTTAAAAATTGAGAGTTCTTAAGTTGGGTGTGTAGTACTAATTCCCCTTACATCATTGAGCCTGTGGTTTATAAATGTTACTGAGTTCTAAGTTTTTACTGAAGAATAAATGTGAGTTTTTAACACCTGTTGGATTTGATTGTGTGTGTGCCTCTAACATGCAAATGCATTGATTGAAAGATGGGGAAAAGGTTCAGTGCTTGGCACTTTTGTGGTGTGCCTGATTGAGGGAGCTTAGTGACTCATGGTATACATCTGTGAACCCTTCAGTTAAGTGCTTAAAATAGTGGAAGTACCTTCAGAGGCTACAGGGAGATGATTCCCCAGTGCCTCTGGGGAGGTGAGACTCCATAACTCAGAGCAGGGGTTTATTACTTGCCTACCTCCATCAAATGCGAGCACAACAGGGGCTTACATTTCCCCAATGGAGATGTGAATGAGATGTTAACTTCTGTTTAGGAGCAAGGAATATAATTGTATGGGCAGACATACAAGACAGTTGCTTCTGCTGGTAGTATCCAAGCCAAATCAAATAGTGTTTGGTCTTCTAATTTATCCCAGTTCACTGGGGAAACTGGAGACAGCATGATCTAGTGAGATCCATCTTCTGGGGGAGCAGTGGTAGCAACTTGTGACCTGTCTGCAGGGTTTTGTGCCATATTTGCAAGACCAGCGGGCTAGCTCTTACAGCTCAAGCATTGGGGAAGGATGAGGGGAGGAGATTGAAGAATTAAATCCTGCAACTCTGTAGCATGCTTATGGCTGAATTGGTATTTGTTAAAATTTGCTAGATCAATGTTAGTGGCAACTTCTTTGTTGATTATACAGCTGCAGGTTATCCACTGAAGTAACTGAAACCATGTTGTAATCTTGTACTGCTGTAGGATTTGAATCTTGGGTTATTTTGAACTTGTGTGCCACTTAAGACGTTGCCTAAGCAGAGGTATTTGACTTGTCTGTTGTATTTGTTATACTCCCAGAGATCAAATAAAAAACCAGTATTAGATTAACCATCTGAAGCATGTTCTTATCTCTTGGCAGTGGTTTGGTTGACTTGGTGTATGCTGTGTGTCACAGATGAGCATGTTTCTGCATGCATGAGATTTCAAAGGAAGCATAGTTGAAATATGCTTTGCAAGTCAATGGGAATGAGGCTATTGTACGACTCAGTTGCCCAAGTGTCATTTTTCTGGTGTAAGCCTAATTGACTAGTGTGAGAAATGGTGTCATAATTCACCTGAAGTAATTAGGCAGCTAGACAGTTACACCATAGTGACAAACTCTTAGCATAGTAATACTGATTAATGGTATTAACTCGGTCTTTGTGCTTGTAGAATACTTCTACCGGGTTTCCTAGCAAGTTCTTGCTAGGGTAGAGCAGTGTGGTAGATCCTTCTCTTCTGTAGTCTGTCTGCAATGTGTCTTCTGGGCATTAGTACTAGACCTGGAGGCTTTCTGAAAATACTCAGAGAGGTCTGGCTAGGTATCTCCCTGCAGAAGAAGTGTTTTTAGCTGTAATGGCACTAGTCTTATGACTGCCACTTCAGGTAACACTATCTTGTTGAAATAAGGAATATATTCTGCTTGGTGCTATGTACAATCTGCTAGTTGCTCTGCAGTGAATAATATGGAAAATGGGATGGTGGTTTCTTATTTTTTTTCCCCATAAAACTATATAACTATGATGCATCTGTGTGTTATCTGTGAAACAATGAGGCAATTTTAGTAACTGTATTGCATTGACCTGTAACTACCTCTAAATACTAAACCTTTTGTGCTAGAGTTTGGGGGGACTGATGGACTGGGACCTTCCCTGAGGTACCTCAGCTCTCAGGAGAAACTTCACTTTAGGGTGGTGTTGCATGCCCCCATTGTGGGGGTGAGTAATGTTTGTGAGCCTGATGCACCTGCCGCCTATTCTGGTGAAGAGGAGTGACCCTACTAGTTAGGGAAGGGAAGCAGCATGTTTTATGCTTATCTAGTTCATCACTGTTGGCATGGGGACAGATACCTGTGTGACAGGATGCTACAATAACATAGAGCTGGTGGGTTGTACCTAATGAAGCAAGAAGTGTGCAAGGCTACTATTAGAATCTAAAAGGACAGGTATAATATTAAAACTGCAGTTCTACCATACTGTTAATATCAGAGGTGCACACCAAAGGCTTTTGACATCTTCTACAGTTGAAGACCAGAACAGGTAAGAAACATACTAAACATGGCCCCAGTTGCTGCACAGCTGTTGTGGACTTAAAAGGACACTTTCACTTTGATTAGTTCAGAGTGCAAAAGTGAATGGAGTAACCCAACTCTAAAAGGCAGAGTATTCTATAGACACTGCTTTAAGTTGTTTTTCAAAGGTTCTCAAGTGTGGTAGCCTCTTAATCCTCAAAGATGCCTGTTGTGCAAATTCCTTACTGTTCTCGCTGGCAGTGTTGTGGGGACCACACTGCTTGGGTACTTATCAGGAGGGATAATTCTAGATCTCTCTGCCTTGTTGCTCTTATCTCTTCCTTGTGTGTTCGTCAGTGTCACTGGAGCTGATGCTGCATCCAAGGCAGAAATTCAGGCTTCCAAATAGTGATGATCTCCTGAAGGCACGGAGGCACAGTATCATGTTAGGTCTCTCTGTGCCTTGGTAGAGTCATGAGTTGTACTTTCTGACACTGTAGCAGCATGAATACAAACTGAGCAATGTTATAGTTGACTTGTTAACACAGATTTTTATGGTACTCTCCCTAGAAAAATTGATGCATGCTGGAGTATTGGCAGTTTTCCCACCATTATGTTGTCTCTGTTTCTTCTGATCACCATTTGGATCTATAAGGAATCCTGTAGGGGAAACTGCCAGTTCATCTCCTTCCTCCATGAGGAAGTCTGGGTAGAGATGACTTGCCTCGTGACTGTAGGGGTAGAGCACTCTGTACACTATTTTCGTGCATCATGTCCTGAAGAAGTTGACCTTGTGAATAGTATCGTTCAGTAGATAAAGTGGAACAGCAGTGGGAGAAGACCATTAGCTTCTGTTCTTGCAGGTGTTTGCAATGCTTTGTATGCATTCAGTATGTGTGAATTTAGTACAGACATACCTGGATTAGTGTCATTGACATTAGTTTCTAAGAACCACTTACATAGGTGACTAGCAGATTGCAGTTGTACAAATGCATTACTGCACAACCAGGTAGCTGCATTTCCACTTACTGGGCTCAATTTTCAGATAAGCTATGTGTTTTCTTTAAGCAGGAATCAACTTGATATCACAGCGTAGTCTTAGCTTGGTAGTAAATTGGAAAGGCTTTTGTGTAACTCTCTCCTCTTATTATAATAGTGTCTTTAATGCTGCCTTCCATGATTCCTCCCTCTGTTGTTGAATGGTCTTTGTATTCATAAAGACTAAGGGGAAAAAACAGGCACTGCTTTATTGGGCTGGGAAATGGAGATGCCTACCTAAACACTCTGTGCCTGTGACAAAAATAGAATAGTTGAAATGGGCATTTTTTTACAGATCTGTGTAAAGATGCCCCAAGACCAAAATGAAGTACCAGAAATAAGGCTTTCATTCTAGTGTCTATATTCAAGTTCTAATTAAGATGACTTGCGAGGCTTTATGGACTGTGTGTGGCTGCAGTAGTGTTGGGATGCCTACATGCAATGATAATCTCTTGATACAGTTGTTACCTGGCTGATAAGAGTATTAACTTTGTCATGACCTTTGCAACCTTATTTAGTCAAACATTGATATAAGTGATTTTTTTGGGGGGTGCTGCAGTACCTTAAAAGTACTGTTTAAGGGCAGTTCTTTCTCTTCTTCACTTAGCTACTGACCAGAAACAAGTTACTTGGTTATTTCCCTTCTACTCTAAGGCAATTCTAAAAGAAAAAAAAAAAAAACCACAAAAACCCCCCCCAGATATTTAAGTGCCTTAGGAACAGGGATATGTATGTATTTGCCTGTATTTCAGTTCAGCATAAGATATGACTTTAGTTTAAAGGGTTGCTTTAAACTGCTAATCTGCTGATGCTCAGACTGAGTCCTTACTGTGACTAAGTCTTTGAAAGTTGCATTCAAGTATGCAGCCTTGCTGCAGACTTGGATAGGATTTAGTTCCAGTTTTCCTTGGGCATCAAGCTTATTCTAAGCAAGGTGATTTATTACCTTGAAAACACTGCTAACATGTAAAATATTGTCTATTTGTAAAGAATAATCTAGAATGGTCGTCTACTGAATGATGTGAGAGGGCATATGTTGAAGAATTTTTTTCTAGTAAGTAAATGCCTGATTTCTGAGCTATAATGATGTATCTCTCTGCAAACTCATAGGCAAAGTTGGGCTCTGCTTGGCAAGGGTGGTAGGAGGGAATGTGCTGAATATAAACAGGTATTTCATAGTTAAAATAGATCACTATTCTGGTGATCCAGATCTGAAGATAGCCTTAAAAGGCGGAGTTGTCCAAGGCTAGCTATAACCTGTTGCAAAGAACAATGTGCTAGACTTTGTAGGTTGCTAGGGTAATGATCAGTTAAAGTAGCAAGGCATCTGGGAGTCTCCTATTCTTCATGGTCTTAATCTACATAACTGCATATGTCAGAAAAATACTGGAAATCTTTTTATAGTAAGTCCACTCTTCTACAGATCAGTTGATCTTAGTGAACAATTTTAATCTAAGTGGAGAGCTGAAGATGACTTTTCACTATTCCACACGTTTGCATGCAAAGTAAGATATGGTATGAAGACTTAGGATCACTAGTAGGGGTTCTTAATCTTAACTGGCTGGCATCCAGTGACTAGATGTCTGATGCTATTGATAGTGTTAGAATATTTTAGTGTGATTTCTGGGTCCCTGTGTGGAATGCTTGCTTTGTCATGCATGCATGCAGCGAGGATTCCTGAACATAAGTATGTTAAAAATACTGCTTTTATACTGCTTATGGTATGCTCCAGATGAGCAAGTCCTAGGGACTCTTCTGCAATACAAGTTCATGATGCAGGCTGCAGTCTTTCTTCTAGAAGCTAACACTCCACTCAGATTAATTTGAAATACAATTCCTGAATTAAAACTGTTCTTCAACTTGTGCTCATACTTTCCCTGGACATGCAGGAGATGGGGAATAATCATGATCTGGCTTTAGGTTCTGGTTTAACCTTAAACTGCTACAACGCTGTGAACTTGCTTGTCTTGGGCTTGCTTCTTGTGTCTGTTAACTATCAGTGTATGTACAGCTGCTGCTAGACAGTAGCTGTGACAGCCAGTGTCTTTAAATGTACAAACAATTATGGTTTTTTGGGTGGGATTAGTAATTAATTCTGATTGAAACTAGTGTAATGTAAGCTTGTAACTTTCAGTGTATCAAGTAAATAATGTATTCTGCAGTTTTTCCTGTAACATTTAGGGGTATGTCTGCTGTCACTTCTTCTAACAAGGATCCAGCCTATAAAGAGTATATCTGTCATGCATACAGAGTAAGGTAGTTCCTTGCCCTAAATTCTTACTTTTCCTCCTGATGTTATAAAGTATTAAGTTTTCCAAATCCATTTCTAGTTTCCTGTTCAGCGCCCTTATCTTTGCAACTGCAAGTCTACTAAAAGATCTTACACAGAGAGAAAATGCCTGATTACCAAAAGCAAATATCAGGCTTGGGTTTCAGTCCAGACACTGCAGCAGGGTGTTGGCTGCACCAGCACACTTGTCTAAGGAGCGTAGTGTGAACAGGATTAGGGAACTTCCCAGCTTCTGCAGCAATATGGGTAACCTTTTGGCTGCTGTAGTTCTACCTTCTTTGGCTGCAGTTGTACAAACTGTTGTACTTCCCTCACATCAGCACTGGCACTGAGGCATGTGGCATTGCTGATGTGAGTAGCAGACCCAGTCAGACACACACACTGCACAGCTCTGCTACAGGAGAAGATGGGCTTGAACAGCCAGGGGCAAGGGAGAGGGGCCTAAGGGAGAGGATGGTGGTAGCAGCGTTGGGCAGTATAAATGGGGGCTGTGAAACTGCTGCTCCAACCTGCTCTGCAAGACATCTCAAGCTGAATGAATTCCTTGATCTGATTAAGCATGGCCCAGAAAAATCTATAACCACAACTGAGAAGGGCAGAAACACCCAGCAGTACATGGGAAAGGATACAAAGACACCCCAAGCAGGAATTTCTGCCAAACATCATAATCTCTGTTTAGCTTGAAAACCGGTAACTGGAGTCATGCCAAGAGGTAAGATATTAGCACAGCAAAAGAAGATAGAGTAGCATTTTTATTTTTAGCCTGCATATCCTAAAATTTTCAGTAGCATTAAATATGCCACTTAATCTCAAATGAACTGGTTTTTTATAGTTGAGTTACCAGTTGGAGCATTTACAGCCCATTGAAAGCTAATGGAATTTCAGTACTTAAATATTTTCTGGATAACCTCAGAACAGCTGAGGAGCTCTTACAGTTCATAGCTCAGTGAGATTGTTAATTAGTTTTGTGATCCAGGGAATTTCTGTGACTGCATTCTTGTGGGCATATCACAGAACCAAACACCTCAAAGCCTCTAATTCATTTTCTGATAAATGAGGATCGCTAAAATACTGTTGCAAAACCTTGTCCTTTTGGTGCTTGTTTTTGATGACATCATATTTAAGTCTTTAATAGGTTGAATACCCAGATTTTCCTTTAAAAGTAGATATCTGAAGGGTTTAACAAAGCCCCTCTGTCAAGCTATTGGACTAAGGGTTTCTAGAATCCTGCTTTAAAATCCAAAGAATGGCTGCTTTCAGTGGCAGGATAGCAATGAAAAGAAATGTCCAAAGATATCAGCTGCACAGTGAGAAAACAAGGGCTGATCTCAGCAGTTTTGAGCTTAGAGCTTTATTTCAGTTTTAAATCTCAAACTGAATTGGAAGAACTAGAAGCAATTCCAATTAAAGCCTTTGGAGGAGTCTAGAATTTTTTTATTATAGTAACAGAATATTTGTGGGAAGACAGGTAGACTTAGTGAAGTTTCTAATGTTTTTTTTCTTCTATGTATCTGTGTGGGCTGTAGCAAAATGGGTTGCTTGTGAGATGACAAGTGCTTTTTCCTTTCTTTAAGTGACTGTACAACTGTGGAGTCTTAATGCAGGTGAGGTAAAAAGGGATGTAAAAGTGCAATCTGGTTTGAAATACATGTAGTTATTTGGTAATGGTCTCTGAATCTTGGCATTAGGTAAACCAGTCCTGTTTGTTAACAATGTTCTGAACAGTTCAACTGTTTAGGCTGATGAGAGGATGGATAAATAGCAAACTGATGCTTAAATTTGGAGTTTATGAAGCTGTTTATAAACAAATGCCTTGAAGTGCTCAGTTTCAAGGGACCAGCCAAGAATGACACAACATTGTGCAGGTTTCTTCTACAGCAGGAGGCCTTAGTTAACCTGGAGAAGTTAGAATCTAAACATGTAAAACAACGGAAGGCTGAAATAGTTGGTGAGCTTAGGGTTAGATTTCTTATATTGAGGGTGGCATGGTTTCATTAGTCCTGTGGCCAAGTACAGATCTTCAGAAGTCTAAATCAAAACAGCTTTTTAGTAACTACTATGGTGGCTTGATTTGTAGATCTTGCTGTGCTTCATGTGGCCAGCCTGTCTGCTGGTGTAACCTTCGTTTCTTGGTCTGAAGAGCATCTTTCACTAGCACCACAAAGCTCCTATTGTGCATATGGCTTTGTGTAACCTATTATAAAACAAATCCAGAGTTATCAAGTCAATGGCTTAATCTTATCTTTTACAGCAGATGAAGCAATTAATTACTTCTAATTTCTTAAAGATGAAAGACTGCCTGAAAAAGTTTATGCTCTGACCTGGGCTCTGCATATCACTTTATTGTGAAGCAGGATGAAACTTCTGTAACCAGAAGAACCTTCCCTAAAAAATCTTTCAGAAGTTCTTTCCTTTTTTTTTTTAAGGGCTTATGACACTTACCACACAAAGTTCAATGTGGTGTCATTAAACCTGGGCGTAAAATGACAGATTGAAATTAAACAGGGTGACTGACTGCCATTGACTGGATTGCTTCTCTTTGTATTAGAGGAGGGTAACTATTGTTGTTTGGGTACAGTTTGCTTTCCAGCAAGTGAAGAGCAATATGGGAGAGGAGGAAATACTTATCACAGAATTAGGTGACTTGTCTGGACACTTATTCAGAGTGTGCTTTTCACAGATGTAGTAAGAGTCTTGGCCTTAAATTTACATTCCCTTAAACTGAAGGAAATTGAGTAATGTTTTAGAAGCAACTGCAGTCATCACAGGTTCTTATAGACACTCCTAATTTTTTGAGAGGTGCTTGTATTTCTCAAGACTTCCTTTTCTGTAAGGAACAGATGAGTTAATGTCTGTGTCTTGACTGCCTCAGGGATGCTTAATCACAGAATGGGATGAAAATTCATCCTTGCCTATTCAGAGATGACTGGGGAGAGAGCTTCCACTTGTTAATTGATTTTTTTTTTTTTAACCTCAAGGAACTGTTAGATGTGAGCTTTGAACCATGGTGCGTAAACTGTTTCTTGGGCTGCAGAGGTAGAAATGCAAGTAAACAAACAGTTGGCTCCAGTGACTTCTCTTGTTTTATTAGAATATTCCTATCAAAATCTCACCATGCCCCTTTCTGAACCAGTGATGTGCTATTAGCCTGTTTTATAAACACTGGTACTTCTGCACTGATACTGCCTGTGTCAATCCTGTGCCACACTGCTTCAGCCTTGCTTTGTTCTGTACTGCTTGGCTATTCTGGGGCTGGAGGGGACCATGCTGCCTCTGTTGCCACCAAAGAAGAGATGCCTTGTGTGAAGCTTCAGGGATTTCACTGAGGACATACAACATAGGGGTTGTGTTGTGAGCAGACTCCTGCATTCAGTGTTCATGTAGTGTTGATACTCTAAAAGATTCAAGTGGCACTTGTAACAGCTTTGCAGGGAAGGTCAAGTGCCTTGGCCATTAAGAGCTGGGCTAGCTTTAGATGCAATCAAACTGTGAAATTGTACGCTATTGGATGGGTTTGTTTGATATTATACTTTGGTTACAAGTCAGATAATACTGTAAGGCTGACCTTGCACTTTCTACTGGCTGGTGTTGAGGTAGGGTGGAGAAGGAAGGATTTAAATTTTCTTTCCACTTACCTCTGATGAGCTTATACTGAATCAAGTTAGTCAGTATTTTACCTACAAGGCAGCTCTTCCCTTAATATGACCAGGTAAAGATGTGGTATCTGTATTGACAGGGAGGAAGTTGCTATCTTCTCTCTTGGCTGTTAGTAAAATAATGTTGCATAGCATACTGGACTTAGGGCAACTTAATAGGCAGCAGCACTAAGTTTGTGTTGTCAGAAAACTTAACTTGAAAGCTTTGTGTTAGATAATACAGTAGCTACAGCAACCTTAGGATGCTTGTTAAAGGAATACTCAAAGGTTAGAACTGGCCACAATTATAACTGCAAAGTTGCTGAAGGTCACTTGGCTTCTCTAGAAAGCAGCTTATCTACTACTGTCAAAGCCAGACTACTGTTGAAGTAGGACAAAATAAACTTCTCTACACCTTAAGACCAAGCTGTGTTATTACTGGAACACTTGAAGTCCCCAAACTATCACATTTTATAGTCAATCTGTAGCTCTTATGCCTTGGATGTCTATGTCCAAGCAAGCTGAATTCTAGTTTATCTGTAGAACATGTGGACCATAAGCAAAGAAAGCCTTTCAGCAACAACTTCTGGAGTTCAGATGCTACTTCTGTTTTCTCCCAATTTTTCTGCACTCCTCTGGCAGGGAGCTGTGTTCTCTTCTCCCCCCTTGTCTTTCTGGACTAAGAACTACAAATCAAGCTTGCAATCCTCTTCTGGTTTGAAATCTCTGGGTTAATAGCTGAATTCACTGTTCCCAACACAAATGTGTGTTTGCGCTGTACAGGGAGAATCTCTGAGAAGTTGTCACATCCCATTTCTGTACTAAGGAGTGTTCTGGATGAGGGAGCTGATATAGAAGATTACCAGAGGAAAATATCTGTCTTTGCTTACCAGTGTTTATCCCAGAATGAACACTTAAAGATGATTAATTTGCATTACTGTACTATGTGTGTGTAGCAAACAGGTGTAACTAAAATACTCTGCATGGAAAAATACTACTGCTCAGATGTTTGAAAATGCTGTCCTGAGGGCAATTCTTGATTATTGGCGTGTTTGTTCTTGTATGCAGTAGTCAATGAGAACTTAAGTCTGTTGCTTTTCAGAACATCAGGTCATGACAAAGGGAAAAAAAGTTCACCATCAGTGTACCCCAGGGCAGGTTGCCCAGACTGGTCCTGGAGTTTTCAACCTCAAAATGCAGGGCACAAACTGGATTGCTTGGAGCAAACTGCTTTAAGGGAAAGGGTTGGACTGGACAACATCCAAAGGTCCTTTCCAGGCTAAATAATCCTATGGCGTATTTGTAGGTTGATGGTGCCTTAATCTCTGGTTAATTTTGTTTTGGACAGCTAGTTATCCTGAAGGTTTTTCCCAATATAGTACTCTAACTTCTAGTGTAGGCCTTGTATTTCCATCCAGTAGAACTTGGTGTGGTGTGGCAGTTCCAGTGTCTTTCTGGAATAATCATATCCAGGTGGATTTGAGACTCCTGCTAGGCCTGTTGCTTCTGTGCTTCTGGAATAATTGGTGCTGCTATAAATCAAGGCTGGTATAGCTGCTTTCCATAGCAGTGTTTCCCAAATGGTCTGCTGTTCTCCTTGCAGTCCTCTGCCAGGATATGAACAGCTGGGGCCCTTAGTTGTGCTGTGGGGACACAAATGTTGCTATCCTAGTATCTCCCTTATAGCCATGATGTGTCTGGAATACATGTTTTTTTCTGTGTGGGAATCTGGACTGGTGACACATCTTTTTGTATCAGTCACTTCTGCTTTTGTCTGCAATGTGCTCTTCTTAGAGCTGCTGCTCTGTGTTAATCTGAGTGTGGTGGCTGATGCTTGTTTGTCACAACTACTGTGTCCAGCTACTCTTTAAAAAAAAAAACCCACTGCTTTTTTAAGAGGTCTTCAGCACTTAATTACTTGGTTTGTGTAACATGCAAACAAAGGCTTGTTAACTAGTACTTGTTTACTGAAGCTTACTCCTTCATGGCTTTGCAACTTCAGAAGAATAGGAACTGAGACTTTTTTGCAATAAAGCAGGATTTTATCTTTTTTTTCCAAAAGCAAATTAGATGTACAGCATCAAAAGGCAGGAAGAAAATAAAATAAATGTTAATGACATGTCATAAGACTTCCTGCTGGAAGCTTTTACAATTTGTTCCTCTCAGAATTTACTGTGTAACTGCTTTTTTCATAGCCTACATAGATAGGAGATCAAAAGTCATCTTTCTACCTATAAGCAGATCTAAGCTATAGCTCTGCTTCCATGTTGAAACTAAGCTGCGTCAACATTAAAGAAATATTTTAGAAAGGTGTAAAGCCTTAAAACAAGAACAATAAAACCCACTTAATTTCATGTTGTTTGAGACAGTGGTATTTTTCTTTGGAAACTGCTCTAGATAGCAGTCATGTAGGAAGGGCTTACAAATAAGAACAGCTTGTTCAGCTAGTAGCTACTTTGAGAAACCTTTGGCACTTTTATTAATGGTACTGTTGTCACAAATAGAAGGTATTTGTTCTAGTACTTCATTCCTGCTCATACTTTAGACATCAGTGACATGGTTTGCTTGCCAGTGCATTGAAATGGCCCATTCTTCAGGCTTGTTGGGCAGGGTTTTAATCTGGTCTTTCAGCACTAGTGAGATGTGTTACTTGCATGCTACCGTGATGTGACGGATGGTGACTGTGATTCTTCTCTCTGCAGATCTAATTGGTTGCCTGGCATTTCATCTGTGGTGAGCAGGACAATGGCTGCCAGCAAAAGCAAGAACCAGAGTTCCTTGGCCCTCCATAAAGTAATTATGGTTGGCAGTGGAGGTGTGGGGAAATCTGCACTCACTCTTCAATTTATGTATGATGAGGTAAGTAGCTTTGGTTCAGCTTTTCTAAAGCACCAATGGATACAGCTTACTAAATATTTTTAGTGGGATGGGGAAAGTAAATGTAAGTAGCAAAAGACCTGATGACCTGACTGGCAGAAGTACGTAGGAATCTGGGAAGGGTGCCCTCTGGGAAGAACTCTGGCTAATGGTGACAAAATTGATGCTTATTAGTGAAAGAACCGTTACCAGTTCTGTTACCAGTTGGCATTGAACTTCGCTTTTCTTGCAGTTTCTTTTAGTCCAGTTAAGTTTGAAGTCAGAAGTAAGCATTCTAGCTCATTCTGAGCGGGATGAAGTAGGCATGTTCATAGCATAAATTATTCTGTACTGGTAAATCTTCTGACAATCCAGACTAGTATTTGAAGGAATACATGATTCTGTCATTCAGAAGTTAGTATTTATAGGCTGTCCACACATACTATAGTGATGTGAGTATCTGAACAGGTGATAGTCATTAATGAAGACCAGCCAGCTTAATCAGGCTCATGGCACAGCCTTTTGTTGTACTTTGAGGCTGAGAGAAAGGCGGTTGAAAGGTAAGGAGCCTATGTTGGATGTGTGCTGTCAGCACAGAACTACAAGTTGAACTGGAGTGGCTTTGTGGGTCTGATCAATATTGAATGGACTAAAGTATGTGCCTGTGTAATTGTGCAGCAGGTATGCTGTCATCTACACCTGTTGAAGCTTCAGATGCCTGTACCTGAAGTACACTCAATGCTTTTTCTTGAAGTGGGAGATCTAGATAATGCCACCAAGTTGCTGATAGCTTATATTGTATCTTTGTCCCTTAAATTGTGCTGAAATTGCTGAACAGTGTTTCATGTAGCAAGACAGTTTCTCTTGACTGGACAGACTGGCTCTTTGATGTATTAAGTGCTTAAATAATCTGCTTTTTATAGTAAAACTAAAAAAACTGGTGGAACTTAGTAGCTGATTGAATTATGAGAAGGGTTTGGGGAATTTAAATGTCACTGAAGTGAAAGAGAATGGATATGGACAAATACTGAGACCATTTGACAGTAATTCTAAACACTCATCCCTTATCTTCAGTTTGTAGAAGACTATGAACCTACCAAGGCTGACAGCTACAGAAAGAAGGTAGTTCTGGATGGTGAAGAAGTTCAGATAGACATTCTGGACACAGCAGGACAGGAGGATTATGCAGCTATCAGAGATAACTATTTCCGCAGTGGGGAAGGGTTTCTTCTAGTCTTCTCAATAACAGAGCATGAATCCTTCACAGCAACAGCAGAGTTTCGGTAAGTAGTTTCTCTCCCAGGCAGGGGGAGATAATCTGGTTTCTCTGTTGCTCTGACAACTCTTCTTAAAAGCTACAGCTCTTTATCCTTTGTCTGTTATCATTTGGTCAATAAAAGTGGCATCCCAGTCATTTTTGCTCTCAGTAACTAGTAACTTAAACCACAGTATCCAGCCTCTGGCTGTAGTTGTCTTCATGCCTGCAACTTATGAGTACATTATGCTAGCAGCAACTTCAGGCAAGTATCAGATTCTTGGACTCCTAAAACATGCATATTCAAGCCAATTTTCAGTCTTTGTGGATGTGAAGTTTAATTATCTCAGAGCAGTACTTCTGGAATTAAGTCTGCCTTTTGGCCAGGTTTCAGACACTGTATTGCTTACTGCTAGAAGCAGGTGCTCTAAGGAAAGGAAGGATTAGCCTCCACTCTCAGGTATGGATTGGTGCCAAACAAGGGTTGGCAGCCAAGCAGTACTATTGTAGGTAGATGTATTCCTAGAAAGACACGCAGTAATAGTAAATGCTTCCATTTTTCTTCTTGGGATTAGCAGTTCTAATTTAAAAATCAGTACCAGACTGAGCACAGAAACTGCTTTTGTAGTGTAAAAGAAAAACAAGGGGTTTAAACCATTGTTCTGTTCTTGGAACTCATGCAGCCAGGTTCTTCAGGGCAAATGTTCTAACTGTTATTTGATAATAGCTGTTGCCTTGGTGTAGAAGGTAATCCAGAGGTTCCCTAGGACAGCTGTACAGCTTGAAGTAAAACTTTCCAAAATATAGGGAAAGTGTTAGGAGTTCCTAATGTTTGCCAGAATAAAAGCTATCAGTCTGGCTTATGTTCATTTTGCTTCAGTGGTACAAGGTTAACATACTAATTGGTAATGGAAGTGCTGGTGCTAAGGTAGACACCTATTCCTAGGGTTTTCTTAAAGCTATGGCAAACTCCCCTCACATTCCAGGACTTTAGTCCAGGTTCTTAACGTATTATACTGTTCAACAGTAGTAGGAAACTGCATAATCTTTCAAGAGGTACAAAAAATATTGTTTATTTGTCACATAATACCTGTGAGTTTGCTAGACTTCAGAAGGCTGACAGTCATGGGGCACACAAGCAGAGCTGTTCTAAGCTTGCTCTAACTGGAGCACTGAAAGGAGCTAAACAGTTGAACTGTTGTAGGACTGCAAAGCTGAGTCCTTGGACTGTTCCTAGGACAAGATGGAGGAAAAAGTCAGATACCGGTCACAAAACAGGAAGAAAATGAGACACTTGGAAGTACCCAGCCTGAATTTTGGCTTGTGTGCTTTAAGTGAAATATAAGGTTAAACGCAAGGCTTAAGGCTTTGGATGAAAAGGAGTAGGAGTGTTTATCTTGGCAGCTTCTGGTTTTTCTTTGTCAGACTTCTATAACTAGGTTAACTGTGTGTTGGTTCAAGAGTCCAGCACAACAAAACAATGAAAAAGCAGTGCTAGCCCTAAAGGTGAGCAAGAAGGACCTAAAAGTTTGAGATGGAGAATCTTCTACTTTTCAATGGTTCAGAACTAAATAAATAGTGAAATTAGCTAAATGGAATATTTAGTTAGGCTGACATGCAGGAGCCAGCTCCTTGGAAAACCCCTCCCCAGGAAGGAGATGGGAGTGGGTGATATCACAGACTAAACTGCAGATTGGTGGTATTGATCCTCTAACTTCCAGAATTCCTAAACTAAGAAAAAGCTGAATACTGAATGAACTGTGGGCTTGTCTTTAAACCCTAGCTCTCCTGCTGATGCTGTGCATTCAGTGTTTGCTTTCAGTGCCTCTAATCTGAAAATGTGTGAAGGTACAGTTGAATGCAACAGCAGATTGTCTGCTTCAGCATTAACACTATTTTAGATTCTCATGTACTCTATGTACATTCAGTTATTTTGTGGATGGAAAGTGCAAGCATCTGAAGTAGTGTGGTAACTCAGTGGGATGAGGGGGTGTAGCACCATGCTTATGCCTAGTTTGGCTCTTGTTCATAACAAAATGAAGCAATCTAAAAATAACTGTAGACTGGTACAGTTCTTCCAGTGTCCTAGATGGACAGCAGCATGTGTCAGTCTTGTTTCAACCTGTGTCTTACTCCAATAATAGCACAAACTTCGAGACTGACATGCAGCATCACTCTGTCTCCTTTCCTGGATGTTGATAGGTCCTTTTAGAATACTAAAGGATAGCTAGGTTAATGCTGATGGTTCAAATATTTTCTTGGAGTCCTTGAAGGAGGAAGGTTGATAGCATTTTAGTTCAGCACAATTTAGTAACTCACTACTTAGTGTAAAGTTTAGGTAGCCATTAAGAGTGATCTCTGCCAGCTACTTATGCTGTTCTGTCCTGGTTTCAGCTGGGATAGAGTTAACTGTCTTCCTAGTAGCTGGTACAGTGCTATATTTTGAGTTCAGTATGCGAAGAATGTTGATAACACTGATGTTGTCAGTTGTTGCTAAGTAGTGTTTAGACTATAGTCAAGGATTTTTCAGCTTCTTATGCCCAGCCAGCGAGAAAGCTGGAGGGGCACAAGAAGTTGGCACAGGACAGAGCCAGGGCAGCTGACCCAAACTGGCCAACGGTGTATTCCATACCATGGGACGTCCCGTCCAGTATAGGAACTGGGAAGTGGGGGCAGGGAATCGCTGCTCAAGGACTAACTGGGTGTTGGTCGGCAGGTGGTGAGCAATTGCACTGCGCATCATTTGCACATTCCAATCCTTTTATCGTTACTGTTGTCATTTTATTAGTGTTATCATTATCATTAGTTTCTTCTGTTCTATTAAACCGTTCTTATCTCAACCCATGAGTTTTACTACTTTTCCTGATTTTCTCCCCCATCCCACTGGGTGGAGGGGGAGTGAGTGAGTGTCTGCGTGGTGCTTAGTTGCTGGCTGGGGTTAAACCACGACATGTTCCCAACCTACTGCCTTGGCAAAGCCTTGATATTCCCCAGACCTATATTGAGGTGGGATGTAGACTAGAAATTGAAGATGGTGACTGAATACCAAGGTGAAAGTTGGCAAATGTGGCACTTACACTCTTTTCCTCATTCAGGTGTGAGCTCCTGCTGTGAGTTGCTTTTCTGCCATACAGTTCTTCTTTGTTAGACCCTGGTTAGTAAACTTACTAGCTACATGGTAAAACTGCTCTCCTGGAAGTGTTAGGCTTTTATTAGTGTAAAGCCCATAGCATTAGTATGTTAAACTTGGAATAATTTTAAAGGGTGTGTTCAACTGTTGGGAAATGTACTGTTAAGTACTGTTGTAAACACTAGTAATGTGCAGACCACTTGATCCACTCCTGATAAGTAGTTGCTCCTACTAACACTGATATTTTTATTTTGAATACCTGATGCATTAGGGAACAGATCCTGCGTGTGAAGGCTGAAGAGGATAAAATCCCTTTACTGGTAGTGGGAAACAAGTCTGACTTGGAAGAGCGCAGACAAGTGCCTGTAGAAGAGGCTAGAAGTAAGGCAGAAGAGTGGGGTGTGCAGTATGTAGAAACCTCTGCCAAAACTAGAGCGAATGTAGATAAGGTAAGACAAATGACATCTGCTCAATAAAATTGTTACTACTTGTTTAGTAGCTGAGTGACTAATTCTTGACTCTTGCTGGGACAAAAGCAAATCGACAGTTGGGCTTCTGAAAGCCTAGATTATAAAAAAAAATGAATGAACGTACTGGAATGTGTTCACTTAAGCAAATACCTAGCTTAGAGGAGCCAGAGACCTGGTAAAAGTTAACGCTATTGTCTTAAATGTTTGTACCTGAGCCAATAGCTTTCTAATAGTAAATTGGGTAAATGAGTTTAAGGATTCCCTGAAGTATGTTATTTTGTTTATAGGCTGTGTCCTATAATAATAGCAGCAATAAATAGCAAGGTAGAGACACTGATAAATTGTTCCCCCTTCCCTACAAAGCTATGTATGGTGTAGCTGATGTTAAAGATTTCATTCTTGTTTTCTGTCAAGACAACTTTGAATTGTGAGAAGAACTCTTCTTGCTGTGTCCCTGTCCTGTTTTGACTTGTCCATGCTCATCTAGGACAGTCCTTCTCAGCATGTTTCTGCTACTGACTTCTTGCACAAACAGTGACGGTGGGTTATTCTGGAAGAGAAATGAATTATGACTATGGAGTGTTTGCCTGGTAGTAGGGAAAAATCAGTTTCAAGTCTGCCCTTCATTCTATGTGTAGTGGGGGTTTCCTGAAGAAGTGGGTATCTTTTTACTTCACTAATCCACAGAAGATGATCTGAAATTACTGTTGGGCCCCCTAAGGACTCCAAAGGTGTGGCTTTGTAACCTGCATTTGTTTAAAGATTACAAATTGTAAGCAGTTTGTTCTTTGGACAAAGAACACTTGCAGCTAGCTGTACTCTTAAGTTCTTCTATACAGTTTCCTGTTCTGCTAGTCTATATTAGTTTACTAATGGAAATGCTATTGGTGTGTAAGTTACCTAGTAGGAACTCTATTTCTCTCATTATTGGTTAAAACAGTGTATTCGAAACTCTTGAATTGAAACATTTTGGTTATAAAGGACATGGCATGATTTAAATTTGGTGAAGAACCATTCTGACTTGTGGAATGTTACTAGAAAGTCACTGTCAGATGCATAAACTGGGTGATGTAGTAAAACATGAATACCTAGACTTGGTTTTGCCTATGAGCTGTCTCATGTGACTAGCAAATGCCTAGCCTCTTTTATACTTAAACTAGCTTTCTGATCAGTTGGGATTAACACCAATGTAGCTGTGTCTGGAGTGTAGTAGCATGGTGTTCTAGACTTGCTCTCATAGGTCTTCTCTAGCTAGCTTGTGTGACATACTGGTTATCCTCTATATAAGCACTGTTTTGTGTATGTTAAGTTATTGGCCATTGTGATGATTGTGCGTTGACACTGTAGCAGACTAAAAAACCCTTAAGAGGGTTTTGAATGATAAACTAATCTATTTCTGATCAGTAGCATGGTCTTTTCTCCAAGAATCAAACACTTATGTAGTTCCCCATTTAAAAAAAAAAGCCTATCTCCTACAGAGTGACACTAAGCTCTTGTTCTATAATCCTAAAAATAATTTTTCCCAATAACTCTCTACAGTAAAACAGCTATTACATCTTAAGTGGTATGTACCTAGACATCAGGCATATGGGGTGAAATCAGCTAGAATTTTGGAGAAAACACCAGTGTAATGACTTTCTCTGAATCTTTCTTCCAATGTAATCTGAGAATTTTTTGTGCCTGACACTGTCACTTGAATGCTGTAGCTTTTTAATTATAAAACAGGCACAATACTACTGAGCAGAGTGTGCTTGTAACTACGTGGAAAGGACTGGACTAAATGCTTTGCATAGTTAACAAGAGTGATTTGCCTGGAAATGTTTGCTAGGCACTGACAAATGTTCTCATGAACTCTGAATGCTGGTCTTGTGCAAGACTGATATTCAATAAAAAGCTCTTAAAATAGGGCTGTTGAATGACTTGATAGCCAGGTAAGATTCTGCTACTTCTTGTCACTGTTTGACATGCTACATAATTCTGATGTTGAGTTTGTCACTGGGATCTATGTCTAGACTCACTTCTGCTGTATCGGGTACAGTGTGGTGCTACATCTTTATTTGCTGCTGAATACAGTAGTTTTTATCTGCTTTCTGGTGGCAGATCTTGTTTAATCTTTCTCTATTTTTCCCTCATAGGTATTCTTTGATTTAATGAGAGAAATCAGAGCAAAGAAAATGTCAGAAAACAAAGACAAGAATGGCAAGAAAAGTGGCAAGAACAAGAAAAGCTTTAAAGAAAGATGTTGCTTACTGTGATGCTTGGGAACTGTAAATATCTATCTACAGATGGCATGGATAAGATACCACTAAGGATATAGGGCTGGATTCATGAAAGGAAGTCTGTATTGACTCCCTTATCTTTTGCTTTGCGTATCACACCTTCAAAATGTGAAAACAGAACTTTGAAACCATTTCTGGTATCCAACAAAACCTATGCCTACTTAAAGTGAAATGGGCTTTGTCTTCCCAGTATCTTTCAAAACTAGAAATAGTTTCAGAACTACAATCTTTCTGCTTGGTTATACAAAATACTTTCGTATTAACTTCCTAGTTTACTCTAACGTTTCTCTGAATATGTTTCTCTTGAACATCTACTGGCCTTAACAAGCACAGCTGTTCAGGTTCAAACATTTTTTTTCCACTGTTGCTGCTGTCCTTGATGTTGCAAACTGCGGAAAAACTAGATGACATCTGGTAAAGGGTTTGAGTCTCCATCTTCTGTTAGTTGTCACTGATATTTCTTACACTGAAATCTGCTGGCTTCCTCACCACACTCCATGTAAGAAATAGCAACTGACACTTGAGAGTCAACTCAAAACAAACTTTCTTCCATGTTCTGTTTAGTCAATACAGCATTCATGAATCAAGCCTATGGACTCAATTCAGACTTATTTAGGCAATGCAAAAATTGGTATTTAAATACTGGCTAGATGCATTCCCCGCTGGTCTGTCTTCTCATCCTTAAATTAGTGGCATGGGATGAGAAAGCGACTTTCTTCAAAAGGAGTAATATTGTCACCATTTCCTTGAAATGATGTCCTGGGTTTCTTCCATGTATTGTGGCTAGACTCAATTACACTCACTCTACATCTGCCATCCTTCCCCTCCCTGGTACTGGAATAGTGAAATTCAAAGTGTTGATTTCATTGGTTTTGTTTATATTGGAACACTTGTGATCATGTTGGAAAGTGGGAATGTCTGCATCTGTCTCTTGTCTTGCTGAAGATGAAAACTTTGAGTAAGGATGGGTCACATCACACAATCATGACTTGGAATAGGTGAGGCATACATGCTACCTCTCAATGATTAACTGGCTAGCGAGTTGTATGGTGTCAAAAAGCAAATGAAGTTAAGCAGTTGCCACATCTGTTACTGTTAATTTTATATGTACTGTTTTTGATGCACAGCAACCTAGCACATGGGGATGCATGTTGAGTTTTGCTGTCAGTTATGCAATGGTGGTCACATGTTGATAAACAAAAACCAGCCTAGAAATGGAAAAGTCAGTATTTAGTTCCTCTTGTCAGCTGACTGAACTGAGCTTTCTGGTGCAGTTTAAGTGCAGTTGCCAAAAACCACTTCTGCCATTGTTGTGGAAAGTAACTGTCTCTTCTGATTGTGGAGTCTCTCAATGAATTATGGCTGTCTTCTGTTTTGAAGGAGTGGAGAGACTTAAAGTAGTGACTGTACCTTGCTTGTTAACTGGATGCTTAAAACAGTTGCTTGGTGAAAGGAATATGCTGTGTGGTTGTTCAATGAAGCACACTGCAGCACTAAATTAACAAATAGTGTTTCTTCTTGAGGTGAAGGAGTAGTGAATACTGTTCAGTACTTAGTATTGTAATTTGAGGTTGAAAAACATTTTTTAACATGTACTAGATTGCTCTTGTGCATTCCACCTCTGAAGTTTGAAAAAAGTAAGATGTGTTAGATAACAGAATCTCTGTTGGCCTGAGGTTTCACAGGGACTTATCGCAAACTCATTGTCTTCCATAACTAGTTCAACTTGTCAGGCAACATATTGGATTGGGGAAACTGTACTAAATAAAAGGTGCTGTAATCTTCATTCTTGTCAAGTTAAATTCCTTCTTTGTTAATGTTATCTCGTATGTGCAGAAAGAATGGTTAACTGATTCTGGAAATATTTCTCTTTGAACAGTGTAATTAACAGGTATTACAAAGCCAACTTGACAATACAGTTTTGCAGTAGAGGCTGGGAGCCTGCTGTCTTGCAGAACTTGTCACTTGAGCTGTATCACCCATGTCTAAAGCCTAAGCACCTAATGAGACACTTGGAGGTGTTACATTTCTGATGAAGTTTCTTCTTGAACTTCCATGGGTAAAGTCCATTTTTGAATCCATATTATGCATATAGCAAATGAATGTCTGCTTCTGGAGGAAGGCAACTTGCTTAGGTTTGGTTTTAGTTGAGACCTAAAGGTTAAGCCCTTAACCTAAATGGTAAACAGCAGTTGAGTTCACATTACAAGCTTATCTAGGTCAAGCGCTTCTGAGGCAGGTTGTAAAAATGTGTCTAACAAAACTGACTAAGCTTTCCTTGCTATATGAATAATGAACTCAAAGCTCGCAATGAGCACTTCAGCTGTATTGGCTCAAGAGACTTGCATGCCTTGACCTTTGATCTCTTTAAAGTACCTGACAGTATTTGATAGGACAGATTAATTTCTGCTCAGAACAGTGAGTCTCCCACTGGTGTTCTTACAGTCCATGTGCTGTTCTCAGGTTATTTTTTTAGCTGGTAAGTCCACCTCAGTGGTGGAGCTTTACTTGGAAGACGGTACTTGCTGCTTCATACTACATCTCTTCAGTGTTCTGTGCTTGTCACCTTTTCTAGAAAGACTAGGCCTGGAGACTAAATACAGCAGCTTTTCAGTATTCTTCTGTACTTGTGACAAACTTCAGTTTAACTTCCCAGTTATGGCTGAAAACATGATAAACAAGGCAGCTACCTTGGCTACTTCATAAGAGTGGGCAACAAGCATTCTGACTTGTACCAGGAAAGCAATAAAACTGGTCCCCTGGACTGGAATTCTGTTGATTCTCCCTCACATGGTGGAAGTGCTTGAATGCATGCTGTTCTAAATAGGGGCAATATAATTTGAGGGTCCTTGAATGACTTCCAGGTGTGCTGCACTGGACATCAATGGACATCAATATCAGGTGGGTTGACTAGAGTGAATAAAAAATGGCACAGAGAAATCCTTCCTTGAGATTTAAGGGCTTCCTTTGAACCGAGTAAAGGGAGCTTTGGCTTCTGATCTAAATGGGTACTTGCAGATCAGGTACATCAAACAAGGAGGACTTTGACAAGAGGGGGAGTGTGTGGCTGCCTGCTAGCTATGCTGTGTAGCTGAGGCAACTGAAGGCTGTATTGAAGCTGATATATTCTCGCAGCCTTTGCATGTTAGGTAATTAAAGACCAAGTATCTTCCAAAGTATAATGTGCTCTTAAATCTTTCTGGAGCATGGCTATAGCAAAGGAACTGGATATTTGAAGCTGGAGGTCGTGTAAGACTGGACTATGCAATTGCACTTAAGCATTCAAATATTATTCTTGCATAATGGCTTAATATAAAGTCAGGGAACTGTTTACTGATATACGCAATCTTCCATATGTGGCTTAGCTGTGGGTATTCAGGTGCTCCCGTCTTCCTTCTGGTTTGAGCAAACATCTATGAAACAAGCTCCTATTATGAGGGGGCCTAAGTCATTATAGGAAAAAAGCAGGTTAAGCTCCAGGAATGCAAAGGCAGACTTGACTTTTTTTTAAAAGGAGCATCCCCTGAGATGAAAGTACAGATGCAGCATGAAGTGCATCTTCAATGACTTGTGCCATATGTGTTCTATACAGACTAATATGCCTTTACTGTAATTTCTAGGTGAACACTTAGCTTGATGAAGAGAAAGATATATGCATACATTTACTGGTCATTAAATTTGAGTAAGATGTTGATAGCCATCTGAAGTTCCAGTTGAATCCTATCTGGCTAGTATAATGCTTAAGAATATTTCAGGTCTAAGGCACAAAGCTACAATCTGGAATGTAGTAAGATGGGGGGGGAAATGCATCTAACTAAATGCTCACCACAATTTTTTTTTAAAGCTTTCCAAAGCGTTAACCCAGTACTTCAGGCTGACAGGTCTGTCAATTCTTGCTTGAAAAGAAGATACTCTTTATCAATTCAACTCGGAGCTTATGTAGACAGAAGCTTTCTTTAATTGCTATAAGCATATGTTGCAATGTTCACCTCCTGTTGACTTTTATAGTTGGGAGAAGGCGGGAAAAGGAACAAAAAAGCTATGATTTTCACCGTAATCTCCACACTTCATGGGAATGGCAGGTGTTCCTCTTGGGAGGGGAAGGTGTTATCTCTAACACCAAGAAAGAGGTTTAGTGTAGAGGAAGTGATTGTGATTGCAAGATTTAATAAAACTGCCTCTAAACTATGTATGCTATATTATACAATGTAAATTCTTATTTTCTCTACATAGCTTTAGAGCTTTGTCTCTAACTTGCACAAACATTTTTAATGTCTATAAAACTGGTCACTTTTCATTATCATGCTAATACAACTGATTTGTATTACTATTGATAATAAAAAGAAAAACAGGCATAATATTTGTTTGTTACTGATTTTTACAGCATTCTAAAAGCATGTCTAATCCCCAAATTCTTGAACCAGGTAACCTCTGACTTTCAGTGTCTGGAACTAACCTTTGTATCAAATCTGTAACATGATTATATTACAGGCTGTGGGAAGGGAGGGGAAGAGGAGGTGACTGGAGACCCCATCATCAGTTTTCTGGAAATGGTCTGCATATGTTTCAGGACCGAATGGGTACAGTAGTTCGATTCATTCATAGTTAACTTTCCACAACCTACTTGGATCAGACAGCTTGTGTCAATTGTGTAAATGACAGAGTTGCTTTCCTACTTCCTCAGTTAGTCTTGTGGCTCAAGGTATAGAATAAGCAACATTGTGTGGGAATATTGATCCTTAGTCTTCTGAGTGTGCCAGACTCAGTTCTCTGTTGGTTTGTGATGAACGAACTGCAGCAGAGAAGCTGAGATGCCTCTGAGGCAAGACGGTTCAGGACAGACCCACTGCCCTGTTATGCCACTTAATTTGGAGTGGCATAGAAATGGCATTCACAGTGAACTTTGGGTGCTGCTGCTGCTGTACAAGTTGGAAGCGGAACACCCCCTAGCTGATGACTTCTAGCCAAGGATTACAGCAATTTACATAATCTTGTTTACATGGTGCTTGCCTGGTGTTTGCCCTGTGTTTCAGACTGCCATGGTGGTTGACATAGCTCTCCTTCCCAGTGAAGTATTTTTTAAATATCCTGCAGCAGAGAAAGGGTGGCATGAAAAGTGTTGTGTAGGGGGCAGGAGAGGGTTCTGAGCACAGCTGTATTACATAGCTCTACCCAAAGCTCAGAATGGCATCTTTTTCTTCAGATACTCTGTGGATGCTTGCAAGGAACAGACAGGCCTTCCTTAAGGCGCAGCAGGATGAAACCGGTGAATGATTGCACGTGCACAGCTTGGCTTCTGCCTTCGTGCTTGCCTGTGTTCTGCCCCAACCAGAACACTTAACTAGTGTGGTTCTGTGTGCTAAATGCTCAGGGTTCCTGGGATGGTACAGGCACCTCTTCCTGAGAACTGTTGGCTCCATCTTGTGGCTTTAAGAGTTAGAAGCTCTACCATGGAGAGGGGCTGTTCAGCATGCTCAGATGAGCATACAAGTAGCTGCTATTAATCTGCTACCTGAATTACACGTAGAAATCCATGCTAACTAGATTTTTCTGTTCTCGTTGCTCTGCCGTATGATTCTCTCATGCAGTAGGAGACCTTGTTCTAAATGCAAATTTTCCTTTTGCATGCAAATGCTAATGTTAATTCTTGCCTAAACATTCTAGTGTGCAGCAGAACACCCAATTTCTCATGAGGACGGTGGCTTTACGATTTCTATGGCATTAAACCAGTTTGCATTGCAAGTGTAAGTTTGTTCTGCTCACTGAGCACTGATTTGCATGCCAGAAAGAATACTTATTGTTCCATGGGACTGTGCAGTACTTCACAAAACATTTTGTTTCTAAGGGTGACTAAAGATGCTGGGGTTTCTTTGAAATATAAAGCCTTAAGGGGGGGAGGATATCCTATTTAAATTTTTTTTTTACCCCTGCCCCTCAGTCTCTCCTTCCCCCCCTCCCCCCCCCAACTACTTAGTGTCTGTTGTGGGAATAGGATCTACTAGGGAAATACCAGCAAATGGCCCCTTAAGCCTTGTAATTCCAAAGGGGGTTGGAGGTAAAATGCTGAGGTAAGACTGAGACCATATGCTCTGCACTTGCCTCCCTGATAAAGTTGATTAATCTCCAGAGTTTACAGTAAGTTTCCTTCAACGAGCTTTGTTATTTGGCTTTGAGGCAGAATCATGTTTTTGATATAATCAAGGTTTATAGAGTTTGTTTTTAAAGTCTAGCGTTCAGGGTATCGGAGGCTTTATGCATGTTGGCTTCATAGGCCAAATACCAGAATTCAAGGACAAACTTGTGCATACATGTAGCATTGAGAGACAAGGAAAGTTACTCCCTACTGCTTAATAGTGCTCTGTTTTTGGTTTAAAAGGAAAACACATACAACAAACTGAACTTGCTGTTTGGATGAGTGTTTCTCAATCTGTGGTCTGTAAGAGTGCTCTATAACATGATTACCCTCCCCACAAAATGATGGCGTTACACTTCTATATGTGTAAACAAGGAAAACAACTGTGGACTGGGGGAAGGAGTAATTATCTAAAAAATAGCCAAATTCTTTCTTTCTTCTAAATGAAAACCATCATGGCAACATTGCCCAAGATAGCCTGCGGTTTTGCTCCTAAAAGTTTGTCTGGTTCTTCAGTTTTAGAAAGGCTGATGAGAACCTGAGAGAGACGGTCTGACACAGACCTCCCCGACAGAAGTAACCTTGCCCAGAATGACAGGATTCAGAAATTGGAAGTTAAAACTTTGTTTCCTGCTTGGAAGGTGGAGCTATGAAAACCAAAACCTACTACGCTGCTGAAAAAATGCCTGCAGGGTGGACTAGGTGTTTGGTTTTAAATACAGCTATTCTTTTAGGTAGTGCCGTGGTCATGAGTGTGGAAGAATCTATTTCACTCTGGGGTCTCCATTTTAATTTCTTTGTAGGCCTGCTTGGTTCTTTGTCCTTGGATGTTCATCTTTACCCCGAGGGTTTCAAATATGCCTAGTTCTACTCGGGTTCACACAGTTTAACTAAACAAGAGCCCTTCTTTTCTGTCACTCCTAGTGACTGTACTCCAATTAGGTGCTGAGCAGTGCCACTGGATGACAGGCACTTGCATCCCTAACTGTGGTCAGCTGGATCCAGCTCTGAAGACTACAGGACAATGGAGAGTGAATCAGACTATGGGAACAACAACTATGCACAGAAGGATTATGAGCACTAGGAGAGCTGGACACTTCAGACTTTGCTAACAAAAGCTGCTTCCTACCTGAGGAACAGCAGCAGAGTATGTGATTCACCTATTCTTGCAGCCAGGTTAGAGCTTTCTTATGTGGTACCCTGAGTAAATCCATTTGAGTGATGACGGTAGTGCAGCAAACAGTTGTGGAGCAGAGGGTAACACCATGCTTGTTAGAGTTGTTTTGATTTGCCTTTTTTTCCCCTTCCCCTCCCTGAACAGTAGGGAGGGAGGAGGGCAGGCAGAGCTTCTCCTGCGTGGGAATAAAGGCCACATTTGCAGCTTTGCCTCAGGAGCTTGAAAACCATAAGTCAGGCCTCCAAAACTACATTTGGTTTAGAAATAATGAGATGCTTTAGAAAATGAACTTGGAGTTTTCTTTCACAGTCTTTTTGTTTCCAAGCCTTTTGAGTACACTTGCTTCATGTTTGCAAGCTTGCTTTCTTCAGCAATGATGGTAGAAGTATTTTTTTTCAGTGAAAACAAAGATGTTCTTATGCTTGCTGATTCCAGCACCTGGGGCATAAATTTTAAAATATTGTGGCATTTGGAGAGGAGTGGAGGCAGGACATGCAGAACACTCAACTTTAAGCCCCGTTTCCACTGGGTCACCATCCTCCGCAGTAGGAATCTGAAGGACTGCAAAAGCTGAAGCATAAGGACCCCCTGTTGGTGGTCCCAGTGTCTGTCTTGGCAGCTTGCCAGAAGCCCAAGGGATGCACTTAATTTTCTTTATTCATTAGCATATTTTTAATCAAATCCATCAAACCACAATGTTTCCACATGTCTCTCCCATGGCAGATGAACAAAAATAGGTCAGTGCTCAAACACACCTTTAATATACTGCAGTTCTGCAGTTCACTCCTCTTCTATAGTTGCAGTTGGAGGAGAGCAAATGACCTGTCCTCTGCACCTGGTGAAAACTTGTGATGAAGGAGACTTCACCTCTCTCCTGAAAGAGGAAAGCACATGGAGTTTGTCTGTGATACAGACTGCTTTCCATCCACTGCCCAGTCAGAGGGCAGGAAGGAGCTGCATCTGAATCCTCTCCAACTTAGCTTCAAGTTTACAGCATTTGTTTAATGTTAATTTCTAGTGAATAATCAAGCAGGTGCAATGTCCAGGGCTGAATTCCCTGGCCCTAATGAAGTTTCAAGACTGCTTACACCTAGTTTAATAATAGGCTTTTTACATTCTTGTCACCTGTAACCTACCTTCATATACCTCATGCTGCCAACCCATCTCTAGCCAGGCAAGGAAAATGTTGCAGTGTTGAGATCATGTTCACACTTGCAGCTGAGACGTGTCTTGCCTTGTTTCTTATCTCTGAATTGTTCATAACAAGACCTAAGTAAAAATTACTCTTCATGTTTTTTACATGAGCTTTCAAAGTTGGTTCTGGGTGGGGTGAATATTGCATCAACACCAAGTTAAAACTTATCTTTTGTTCTTCTTTTTTGGAAAGAAATGGGGATATAGGTTCCAGAGGAACAGTCTTCCCCATGAGACAAAAATTGGGTAAAGCCTAAAGTATTAAATAGGTTTGAAGTATTGAAATGCAAGTCTATGACAAAGGGATGCATTCTTTACTTTCTGTTCTCTTTCTTCTGGGGGGGGGGGGGGACGGCCCAAACAAACCAAAACAAACCACCAACCCAGGACTTTGAGTTAAGCAAGTCGATGAAGATCTATCCTGAATGTAGAAATTGGAATGGGCTCACAGCCTGTTCCTAGCTGCGGAAAAGCTAAGGAAGTGAAAGGTGAAAAGCTCTGCAGCATCCAGGCCCATTTCCAAGCAGCCCCACCTCTGCTGGTAACTCTTTCCTGCTGACAACACCGTCACCCCAGACAGGCTGCAGCAAGTGACGCACACACGGAGCAACCCCTGCTTCCCTCTGCTGCTGGCAGATTTTCTCTTTTGGTTGTCGTGGGCTCCTTTGCGGTTCCTCTTGTTTTGGGAGCTAACCCAAGGGGTGAGGGTAGGAAAGGTGTCTTAGCAAGATTGTTAATTTTGGCTTCCCAGTTAAAGGTGCTAGGCATTTCCTGCTAGGAAGGCCTTTTGCATGTATTTTTGTGTCAGAAGCCCAAAGTCAGAACATAACCTCTAAAGCTTGGAAGTCCATAGTGAGAAGACGAAGTCCTCTCTGCTGTGCACCAGGAGGTCTCTGCTAAATAACAACACATCCCGGCCATGGGGATGGGGACCTGTTTACTCCTTCCTTGTTGCACGCCTGTAATCGTTCACAGCAGCAGTCATGTTATGGGCAAATACTCTTGCTTCTATCTATTTACTTTTCTATTCATTCAGGTCTTCCACTTCTGCTGTCAGAACAGTCTTCCATTGACTTCAAGGCTCGAAGTCTCCATCAATCACTTGTTTACTTTCAAGTCTTAATACATACATTTAAGTGATTGCCTTGTCTAAATCCACCATTACTTACACCTGTGTTCTTCTGCTGTTCTTTAACAGCTACTGTTAAACAAATTCAGCCCTGTTACCTAGACAGAAGATAAGTTACAGCAGGACCAGTTTTGCTACAGGCTCAATCCTGCAAGTTTGTGCCTTGTCACCTAGAGAGGGGGAAGAATCACTTGGCAACTTTAGCTCATGATCCCCCTGCTCTCCTGTAAGGCTCACTCCTTGGGCAGACCTGGATCTGTTCAGTGTTCGTGGTGCGGTGGTTTGGACTCTGGGGGAGCTCCATCTGCTATTGCTTTGTGGACTGCTAGCCTGGCACTGGCAGCGATGTTTCAGTTTGGGGGAAGCAGACTTACAAAAGGTCTGGGGCATCGCCATGGAGTGTTGCAATGCCTGTTCTCGGCAGTCACCGCAACCTCCAGATCTTTACCTTTCGTAGCGAAGCTTCCCGTGCCATGCACCACCTCAAAATGGCAGCCACTAAAACCAAGAGCCTGCTTTTCTGCCTGAGCAAGTGATTGGGGAACACAGCCTCTTACATCTACCTTGCCCTGGGGGCTGAGGATCCCTTGGGGTTCACAGTTTAGGCTCTGTCCTGGCTTTCTTCCAGGAACAGAGAGTGGGTCCGTTCTTGCAAGGGAAAGGCAGGGTGGTTGGCAGCGCGGCAGTGTTTTGTGTACGCTACGCTCGGCGCTCAAAAGGCTAGTGCCGAACACGGGGAATTTCACGTGGCTCAATTCCCTTCTGCCCCAGGGAGCGTGTATGTCTCCTCTCCCAGCAGACTGCACTTACCAGGGTACGCTCTGTGCCCGGGTGGGGACTGCCTCTGTCCTCTTAAAGCTGGTCTCATGTGAATTGGGTAGTTCCAGGTGTTTTGGCTCGCAGAGTGGGAAGCAGGGAGGCCTGGCCTTGTGGCTCTCTGAACTGTCTACCTAGAGAACTGCGGGATCACGTTCCCTTCGGTCATGCACTGACTCAACTAGAAGCTTCGAGACTGTTCCTGTCCCAGCATTGCCCCATAGCCTGCTCCTTCTGAGAAGACCTGACCTGCCTCTTGTGCTCCCCGGGACTCCTGTCAGACAGGGAAGCGGACTGAGCCCAGCTCTTCTTCCATGAACTGTTGGACTACTGACTAAATTAAGGTACGAATAAAAATAGCCTACGCCTATCCTCTCCGCCCACCTTGAGCTCTTTTAGAAAAAGGGAAGAAAAAAAATTATATTTATTGCTGCATTTTTGGACACCTGATCTGGAAGGTGGGCAGACTGAAAACACCTGCTGCACTGAGTCCTTAGGGAAGAAAGTCAGAGATGTTCATCTAGTCATTGTGAGGGACTCAAGTCCGAGATGGATGCTGCAGGTTTTACAAGGCTCAGAGGCTTTTGGCTTACCACTAAAGCCAGTGACAGGTACCTGGGCATCTTGACTGTATCATTGTGGAAGTCACTACCACATCAGATGCCCGAGGCTTCTTTGCATTTTGATATGACAGAAGTGATTTTAACATATAAAGCCAATTAATGGGAGAAGGAATATAGCATCAGATAAAACCACAGATTTTACAGATTTGAAGCTGCACTAACGGAAGTTGAATAAAGCAAAGCAGTGTCTTCTGTCTCCTTGAGCTTTTTCCTGACCTGTGTGCACAACATGGTTTGTACTGGGAGTGACAGGGAGTGGATGTACAATAAGTGTTTCCCCAAAGTGGAAACCGTGTGTGACAACCTCATTTCTCATGAGATTTGTCCAAGTAGTTCATCACACTGTGGTCAATTTACTTTGTTGCCGTCCAGGAAATACAGGTAAATAGCATGCAATCATACTGGTAGCATTAAACAAAATATTCCTTTCCATTGTGACTGCACACCGTTGGCATCTCTAGTGTCCATTTTGTGGTAGGGGAAATGCTCTGACCCAAGGAACACCCAAGAAAATGAAGCAAGAGCCCTTAGAATTGCGGTGTGAGCCATCATACCTAATGCTTGCTTTTTATGTCATGATGAGGAAACTATCTTTCCTCCCCGCTAATATAGGGGTACTGTGGTGCTTTAAATAATTGATTCTCTTAAATTTTCCCTAACCCTGACATCTGGAAAGAGCTGTGGCTGTACAAACTACCACCTATTGCTAATTTTTTATACAGCCCTAGCACCTCTCGCCCTGAAGGACTAGACCCCTTGAACTCTGGACCATGACTACCTTCCCCTTCCCCCCCAAAAGGCCACAGTAAATGAGGTCTTCTTAGAGAAGTCCAGCTGTGTGATAGCAGCTGCTGCCTTGTGCTCCCCTAAAGGGAAAGTGGGGCCTGTTTTGGGGTGTGATGGGACCAACTGGCCGCAAGCCTTGCATTTTCTCTGTGTCAGTGCCCTTCACTGCTCTTGGAGAGGTGGCCCTGCAGAAGAGGGTCCCGAAGGATGTGTAGCAGCCAGATACAGCCTCTGCTGGAGGGAAAATTTATGCACAATTCAGAGCAAGTACCACTTTACAACAACTTCTAGTAAAGAGGAGCTGCAGAGAATAAAGCAACTAATTGGGTCTGTATTGGGATGCTTTAGTACCCATGCTGAAATTTGGCCAAGGAAATGAAGCTCACACCTTTCACTGTTGCACACAAATAAACCAATATTTCCAAGGGATCTTTCACAATCAGCATTGGTGAGGATTTATCATGCATAATGTCCAAACCTGAATGCACCTGGCTCCGGTATGGGATCATTGGTGATTATTTTGGTGGTTTTTTTTAATATTCCATTTTCAGCTGGAAATTACTGATGTGACCAAAGTCCGATTCCCTTCAGCAGTTTCTCCCTTCCTCCCCCCACCTTTTCGCACTCCCTGAGGTCTGACCATCTGGAAATCCTCCTCCACCTCTTCATCATGTGTGAATTTCCACCTAGGGCTGAAAGTGTCACTGTACTAAAGTGTGATGCATTAACACATTGAGGCAGAAAGCAGAGGGGAGTTGGGGATTATAACACTTCATGACCCACTCCGCAGTTGCTCTATGATTTAATCATCTTTATCAGCTTGTATCCTTTTCTTTGTATCCCTGCATTTCCCCTGTATCCTTTATTAAAATATTCCCATAATTAAAAAAAAAAACACAATTCTACGCAAACAAGTAAAGTGCAGTACCTTGTCTTGAGACTCGGATCAACTGAAAAAGGCAAATATCTCAAGGAGAACAGGCCTCGCTCAAGCAAGCTAGAGAACCTAGATTGCTCTTTCACAATGAAGGTTGCTAATTATCCATATCTCCTATTGTATATTGCAAACTTGGGGTTCTTTCCTGCCAATCCTCGTGCACATAATCTGAGTAAGTGTAATTTTTATATGTATAAAGTATAAGCAGTAATAGTGCTACCTTGTACAGAAATGAAATCAAGCCCTGCAAACTATGTGCCATGTTGGTTTATCCTTTCGGCAGAGCGGAATGGAAAATTCACTAGTTTGGAAGTCAGTTAGCTGCCCAGCCTTCTTCTAACTAAATACTGAGGCTTATTATATGCTTCAAATAAATACATATATATATTTCTTTTGTGGCTTGGTTGCTGTAATCATCTTGGATGTAATAATGTTACTAGCCTCAGGGCTATATTTATTAAGATTTTAATTTAAAATCTTTCTGTCCTTCAGCATTTAAACAGAGGAAAACCCCATCTGGAGTAGCCAAAAAAAAAGTTTCATCCTTTTCTTTTTCATGCGTTCCCCTCCCTTAGGCCCTCTCTCTCATCTTTTAAGCAAAAAACCTGGAGCAACGCACTTTCCTGTTGTAGCTCTGCACCCTCCTAACACTTCAGTACCTGTGTAGGTTTGGTAGACCCAATGTCTGCTTAATATGATCCATGTGCTCCTGTTCTTGCTGTCTCTGGAGCAGTGGTTTGTTTTCTTATCCTTGTATAATAGTACCAGTGTATTTCACAGTAATATTACCACACACTATGATTTATTCTTCATAATGCTCTCGGTGAGGATATAAACCACAGCAATAAATGTCAGAGGGGCGAGACTATTACGCAGAAATGGCAAAGGGCTGTGGAGAAGTCTTAGGGTTATTCTTTGTTAATAAGCTGCCCCACTTCTGAGGAGATCACGGCAGGGAAATAACAGAACAAGAAGACCTGCTTGTAACATGGGGAGTGAAAAACTCCCACAGTCTTCAAACCCCTTTGAGGGGACATCTCAGTCAACATCTCGGTCAAGGGGACAGCCTGAACTGTCACAATGTATATGCTTTTTCAGTTGTTTTGCAAGAAATGGCAGAGGTTAGCACCCAAGCCGTATAGAGTTTGCAATCCGTTTTGTTTTAATCCCATGGCATATTCAAGCTCTTCCCTCATGAAGGGACATGCAGTGCTGACTTAGAAATGAAAAATACTGAGCAGGGCAGAAGGTGATTCAGAAATATTTGTTAATAACCTTTTCACATGATTGAGTAGTACTGGAACATCAGTGACGGGTGATAGCAGAGGACCTGGCTTGTAGCTAATGTTAACATAGCAAAGGTGGAGGGTGAGACAGCCTCAACATACTTGCTAGAGACCTGCAATGGCTAAATAGCACTGAGCAAATGACTGTAAGTCATGTGGGCCAGCTCTCAGCTGGGATAAATCAATAGAGCTCCACTAACTGTGACAGTGTTACTGCTCTGCCCCAGTGGAAGATCATCCTTGCTTGAACTGGAGGACTTTGGTGCTGTTACAGGAGCCCCTTGCTCCTGACCCTAGCAGTGAGTGCATCAGTCAACCATATCACAATCATCTTTAAAAACCCACTCTGATGTTCTTGCACAAAACCCACCAAACTGCATGACAGTTTTGGTTTGATACAACAAAAGGCTCATGGAAAAAAAAACTAGGCAGTTTAAGTATGAACAGATTGAAAATTACTTTTGACATACAGCACCAAGGCCATGCTGTTAGTGTCAAGTTCCCTGAAGAGGATGAATATCTGTATGCTGCTTTTCTCCACTTGATTTCAACTTACAGAGGGTTGAATGCTGTCATCCTCAACTTACAGCTAGTGAAAATGGGGTAAAGAGGAAGAAATTCAGGCCTAAGCACAGGTGGTCTTGCTGCAGCCTGTCCCACAGGCAGTAGGTGTAGACACTTCCTCGCCATTTTGCTGCTCGCCTGTAGAAAAGAGAAGGTAGCGTACGTTCAGGCACTCCTCAAGGGCTACTGATTGTCCATTGTGAGACGACTCAAGCTTCCGTACCCCATTTCTCTCATGGCATTGCAAAGGTACCAGCCATTTTTTTTGCTTCTGAGCTCCATTTAAAATTGGAGGGAAACCACTGTATCTTGTCTCCACTCCCTGATAATCACTGACTTTCTCAGGACAGGTGATTTTAACGTTGCTCCATCCTGCTGTTCCTTTTCTTGATCTATTAGATGTATCAGTCACAGCTGGATGTATAGAAGAAATGCACCCGTCGACCTCTAAATGCATTGCCTCAGTAAGTAGCATTCAAATTACAAGAAGTCAAGTTTTAACTATTTTGTTTACCACTTAAATGCAGATTTTATTTTAACTCACTTTGTGAGGCTTTTGGTGTGAACTTAAACAAACATGAAAATCATGTTCTTTAACAGTATGTTAAAAGTGCTTATATGTTAAAAGTGCTCACCACAAAGCAGACGTTTCTTTGTTGGGCAACCAGCACAGCTTTTTCATGTTGTCTGTGTGTCCTCACCCGCCCCAACCTATTTAGGTCAATACAAGCAACTTCAGAGGAAGTCACTGCCTGGTTATAAGTCTACAGCTTTGGACTGCAAAGGACAGACTGTGCGAGGAAAACAAGAGCACTTCTGGACCGTCAACAAGCAGCCGGTAGCTTTTGAATATCACACAGGGTACCCACCGGATGGTGTTCGGTCCCTTTACTTTGGAAATTAAAGCAGATCCCTGAGCTCGGTTCCTTTGCCAAAGGACGCGCCGCTTTGTACGGAGACCTGCCTGAGGCGAGGTACCTGACTGCATCGCTTCACGGCGCACGAGATCCGCCTGCGCTTCGTTCGCCACAGCGAACCTGGGAGCTCGGATGCAAACCTTCCCGGAGCGCGAAGGGGTCGTTGAAGAGGACCGATAGGCCAACATGTTGCCCGTGAGGCACCGCAAGGTAGCTGAGCTGAAGGGAGCGGGACTAGAGCCACGTTAAAGCAGGTGCAGTGGGAGTGGGAGGCTGAGGCCGTGAGTATACCCCTGCAACCCTCTACCGCTGCCTCCCCGTGTCCCCATCCTGCCTGACACTTGGGCGAGGAGCTGGCATTCAATAGGTGCTCTTCAAAACGCGTTGAGGGCTCTGCTTTATTTCTCTCTGACTCATCTTGCAGATTCTCGTTGTACCTGCTCTAGATGAAGAGTTCCCGGGTTGGTCAGTTCCTTTGTTTCTGCCTGCTATACCCCCTTTTTCTAAGTGGTGTTCAGAGTAGGACCCTTCTTTTAGAGAGCAAATCTCTGTTAACAGACAGTTTTCAGTTAAAGAAGCATGGGCAGGAGTGAAGGAGCCAGATTAACCTCTTAGTGGTTTTTTTAATGAGTTAGGTCTACCTTTGCCAGTTCAGAAAATGTCCAGGCTGTTCAGAGCAGCATTTACCTACTTGATTTTCAGTAAGACTTTCACTTCTACAGAATTATGGTGCTTTTGAAACATCCACTGTTTTTGTTGCCGTTGTTTAAAAAGTAATTGCGCGTAGTGAGGTATCAATCTGATTACAGATACGTAATTTCATCTGAGGCAAAAGAATAGTATGAATACAAATTCCAGATTGAGCACAGTGCTCGCAGCTGGCCCCTGTAACTGTGCATTTCAGTTTCTCTGTATTTCCAGCAAGATGACAATGGCCACCTTGCAAAAAAGCTCTTTCAGACACGAGGCAGAAGCATATACTTCCAGGTCTAGCCTTGAAACTTCTGTGGGATAGCAATGCTCATCTGAAGTGCCATTTAAAACAGATTGTGTTTCACTACGTGCAAAAATCCCCCATATAGATGCAGCTATATGAGCAAAAAAAGTGCTTTTGCCAGTATAGCCTATTTTATTTGGGAAATGCTTGCAGAAAAAGATGCTTGTGCTAGTAAAACTTGTATTTGCTGGTTATCAAAGGAGAAGCATTTCTAGTGCAAACTGGGCCTCTTCATATATGAAGCTTTATTCAGTTCAGCCATCAGTACAGTAAAGAAATCCTTCCTCAAAGGGATTAGTAAGGTTACCTAATAGATATTATTAATGGTTTAAGAGCATAAAAGGTGCTTTAGCAATACGTGAGGGGCTAGATCCTTTGCTAGTGTAAATTGTTTATGGTCCCACCGAGGGCATCATGGAAACAGGGAGCAGTGAGGGAGCTGCCTGGTGCCATCGCTGCCTGCTCCGTTTCTAGAGCTCCCCACTGACTCAGGAAGGTGCAGAGCTGCACTGACTGGCCTCCCCGAAAGCGTGACTTCTGCATCTGCCGCCTCCTGAGAAAAGTGTGCATAAGCAAATATCTAGATTCTAGAGGAAGAGTTGTAGTGGTTCGATGCCTCGGAAACATGCCGATTTACGCTGGCTGAGGATCTCAGTTTATACTGATTTCATTATACTAGTAGCTTTAATAAGCATCAGATTCCAGTCATGAGACTTGATGTTTCTACAGAAAATACCCTTCGATACTGTACCTTCTCACAGTGGGGCTCCCTGGCTAACTGTGTGCTTGCCCATTAAGCACAAATCCCAGCCATTTCCTTCCCAGTTTACCCCTGCATTTAATGTATGGAAAAGCATGACCCTGAATCAGATGAATAGCAGCCGGTTTGAGAAGGTGTGTGTGAAAATGTATCCTCACGCAGATGAGCTCAGAACAAATAGAATAGAGGGGAAGAGGGGAGGAGCGGGGGGAGCGTGAAGCTACCCTTCCCCTGATAGTTCAGCCACTATGTGTAAGCAACAAGTTTATGCCCAAGGGAAAGAACTGAAAGCTGAGGAGATCTTAAAATTAACAGAGCTTTATGACTCAATCAATAGGCCGTGCTCCCTGAGCAAGATTAGAAATCAAATGGCACATTTCTTTCTGTTAACCCCGTTTGCTCTCCCTGTAGGCTCTTCTGCCTGAAAGCATCTAAGGTTTGATTAAGTTCTTCTCTAGGAGGAAGCCAGAGAAAATCCATTGTGTGAGAGCTGCCTCCAGAATGCTGTGTTGGACACACTTTAAATAACAATAGAGGTTATTAGTTTGTTAGTAATTGCTAGAGAAGATAAGTCTTCCCAATATTTGAATATGCAAAATAGCTTTGGCTAACCGAAAAAAAGAAGGGGGGGGGGGGGGAAGCCAAAACATGCCACTGCAGTGAGTAACAGGGATGATTAAAAATCACTGTATGTGAAAAAGAAAACCTTCTACTAGAAAGACTTCCCAGATTTGTTATCCCCACCAAAGGCATGGTATTTTCCCTCTTTGGCATTTCATTCTCACTGGGGCAATGAAATAGTTGTTTTCAAATGGAGAGGAACTGTGTTTGCACCTATTTCTTGTTTGACAGTGACCTCTATGAACCAGTCATCACTGCTCTGCCTGTTGTTTTCTTGTTAGCTCTTTGCTGTCAAATTAATTACTGTGAAGTACTAAGCTTGTTGCATTCACGTGCTCTCATTAGCTCACAGGATGTCAGAGTGATTGGATTTTTAGCATTATTTCTTTTTTTACATTCCAGGCTTTCCATTCAAAACCTGTTACTGGCAGGGAGGAAATACTGTATCTAATTCTGATCTCCCATCAGGGTAGCTCCAGTGATACTGAGGATTTGGTTTACAATGCTGTACACGCAATCAGACTGTGTTTATATTAAAACCAACATGAACAACCAGATCGGGATTGCAATGTGATTCTGAAGCACAGCATTAAGTGTCTTTCCTTTGGCAGTACAGAACAAGAAAGAAAATATTTATGATGAGGGTAGCATTTGTCCCTTCCACTCTTAAATCAGAGTAACGGGCTGATCCTCCCGTTGACCCGCTTTACGCTCCTGCGTTGCTTGTATTAGTGACAACTAGCAGAGCTCATGTGCGTGCAGTCCAGGCATGTAGGAGAAGTTTTATTCTTCTTCTGAAAACTGACGTGAGCAGAAGGGGCTTCTTTGCCGTCGTGCTTGAGATTTGCGTGTCCTGCCCCTTGGAAACCACCGTTTGGCTCAATGAAAAAGATGAAGGGCTCGAGAGTTGCTTTCGTTCTTGAAGTTAGATTATTTTTTTTCCCCCTCCGTTAAAAAAGAAAAAAAGAAAATACAATTAGAACAGCCGGCAGCCCCGTTGCCTGGCCCGGCTGCGGGAGCCTCCTTTGCCCCCTCAGAGCGCATCTCCCGCTTCCCAGCCCCAGCCCCCCGTCCGCCGCCTGCGACCTCCGCTCCCCCCTCCGTGCGCCCGAACCGGGGCGCCCACCCCGGCCCCGGGCTTCGCCTCGGCGCGGCCCCCGGCCCTAAACTCAGCGCGGGGCTTCGGCGGCTCTGCCCCCGCCGGGCCGGCTCTGCCCCCGCCGCTGCCCCGGTGACCCCGCCCGGCCCCGCCGCCCGCTTCCCCGCGCGGCCCAGAGGGGGCGCCCTCTGCCCAGCCTTCCCCCCGCGGCGGCGGCGGCGGCGGCGGCGGCGGTGGCGGCGCGCAGGGCCGCGGGGCAGCGCGGAGCGGCCGCGGTCTGCCGGCCGCCCCGGGGCCGGGGGGACGGCGCAGGTGAGCCGAGCCGAGCCGCTGTGGCTGCCCCGCCGTGGGTGCCCGCCCGGCGGGAGGGGGGGGAAAGGGGGGGGGGCGTGATATAACGCCCCGCTGCCGCGGAGGTTGCCCCGGCCGCTCGCCCCCGGGCTCGGCTGTTGGGGGGAGCCGGGTGGAAACCTCTCCTGACCCCTGGAGGGGGGGGGGGTCGCAGCCCCGACCCGCCCCCCCCCCAAAGCCGGGGGCTGCCCCGCGGAGGAAAACCCGTTCCGAGGGCATGGGCAGGGCCGGCGCTCCTGCCGGGAGCGCGGCGTTCCCGTTATCTCCCCTCCCGGCTCCCCTCGGCCGCCGCCCCGAGCCATCACCACCACCACCCCCCCCCCCCGCGCTGCCTCCGCCAGGCTCCGCGCCCGCGTCCCCTCCTGCCCCACGGAAAACACACACACAATCCCCGGCACCCGCCCCGATTACCCGGCCCATTCAAACAAACAAACAAACAAAAACCCGCCCCGTCGCAAAGCCAACCCGACGGTAAACTTTCTAATGACTTCTTCTTTCAAGTGCTTAAAAGGCAAGGAACACCGAAGGGGGGGGGGCGGGGAGGGCATCCATCTCCCGGCCGGGGCGGGAGGGGGGGCCGGAGCTCCTGCCGCTCGGGGTCCGTCCGTCCGTCCGTCCTGCCGGGGGACGGGACGGGGACGCGGGTCGGTGTGCGGTGGGTGTGTTTGCAGGAACCGGGAGGGAGGGAGGGAGGGGACGGGGGGAGTTAAAGAAACAGCATAGTTAATATTTCCACATCAGGAAGTTACTGTAATAGCCCAGGGGGCAAAAGACTTAACTTAATCTCCTAAATAGTGAGGAACCCATGGCGTCTCTGTTATAGGTTGGAGTTCCCACGTGGTTTTAACTCCTGTATAAAAGTTTCAGTAGAAAGTGCCACAATGTCGTGATTTTGCAGGGGGGGAATATTAGCAGGAGGAGATCAGAGGAAGATAAGCGAGGAGCGAGCCGCTTCCCCGAGACCTTCCACTGCGGATCCGAGAGGGAACATCAGACGCGTTAAAAAACAAAACAAAACAAAACAAAACAAAAACCAACCAAAAAAAAAACCCCAACCAAAAAAACAAAACACAGCATTCAAGCCAGCACAAGGCGAGCGAAAGATCAAAAAGACGCGGAGAGAGAGAGAGGGAGGGAGACAGATTAACTGGAGCAGCAGCAGCAGCAGCAGCAACAACAACAACAACAACAAAAATCACACTTAAAATAATAATAACAATCATAATAATAAAACCCAAACCACCAACAAGGGAGATATTGTTTAAAAAGAGCGAGCGAGGGAGCGAGCTGAAGAGCTGGTCTGACCGAGTGGATCCGTGCCGCTTCTCCTGGGATCGCCGGGATCGAGCCGATTCCCCGCTCCGCGGCCGCGCAGCCTGTGCGCTACCGCTGCCCGCGGCGGGGGCCGCGCCGGGCGCCGCCGCAGCATCCTCGCCGGACTCCGGACCCTCCGCGCTGCCTTGAAAATAAAAGCATCTCGCTCATAATAAGCGGGGCGGTGGGGGGAGAAGACTCGCAACTGTGGAGCTGCCAGCCGCGCACCCCCTCCCCGCCGCCCCCGGCCCCTCCCCAGCTATGCTCCGGGTCAACTTTGATGGCACGTTGAGAAGCAGCGGGCGCTGAAGGGGGACAACCGAGCGGCGCGGCGCGGAGCCGACCTGCTCAAGAGACCTGCACCCACGGCCTGTGGATTGTTGTCTTGCGGGGGCGGAGTGGGCGGGGGGGTACAAGTGGCATTTCTCCCCCCCCCCCTCCTTCCAGGCTATAAATTGGATTGTATATAAATCTGCTCCGTTTATCTCCCTGACACCCCTCAATGACGCCGGACTAAAGAGCTCCTCTCCGCGGCCCGCCCGGACCTGCCGAAGCGAGCGATGGACCAGGAGCGGCTGCGCCCGGGGATGCCCCTCTGAAGCGGCGCGGGGCACCGGGGCAGCGCGGCGCCGCCTCCCCCCCCCCCCCCTTTGCTCCCCGGCTCCCCTCGCACCTCCGGCTCGCTCCCCGCTCCCCCTCCCTCCTCCCCGGGCTCCGCAGCCACCCCCTCACCTGCTGCCGTCCCCCTCCCCCGTGGAGCCGGGCTCTCCGTGCACGCCAAGCCTGCTGCCCCCCCCCCCCCCCAACTTCGCCCTCGGTGCCTGCGTGTGCAGCCTTCCCCCCCCCCCCCCTTTCCGCCTCCCCGGCGGCACACGCCGCTTCCCCGGGCGCCCCCTCCCTCCGCCGCGGCTCCCCCCCTGCGCGGAGCGGTTGCGGCCCCCCAGCTTGGCTGCCACCGCCCCCTCCGCGCCGCGGAGCGCACGGAGCGGCGCTGCCTGCAGACGGGCTCCCTGCGGCGCTTCGGGGCGGCCCCCAGCTCGGCCCCCCGCTCCTCCGCCATGGACGGGGCGGCTCGCCGGGGGGTGCTGGCCGCGCTGCTGGCCTGCGGGCTGCTCCTGCTGGGCGCCGCGGCCACCCCGACCCCGCCGGCCCCCGCCGGCGGCTCCCCGCAGGACACATGCACCTCCTGCGGCTTCCGGCGGCCCGAGGAGCCGGGCAAGGTGGACGGGGATTTCCTGGAGGCGGTGAAGAGGCACATCCTGAGCCGGCTGCAGATGCGGGACCGGCCCAACATCACGCACGCCGTGCCCAAGGCGGCCATGGTCACGGCGCTGCGCAAGCTGCACGCCGGCAAGGTGCGGGAGGACGGCCGCGTGGAGATCCCCAGCCTGGACGGGCAGGCGAGCGCCGGGCCCCCGGCCCACGACCCCGTCTCCGAGATCATCAGCTTCGCCGAGACAGGTGGGCGCCGCCCGGCCCCGCGACCCCCCCCCCCCCCCCCCGCCGCCCCCGCCGCCCGCTCTCCCCTGCCCGGCCTCGCCTCGGGCCCCTGCCCGGCCGCTCTCCCCGCCTGTCCTGCCTCACCCCCCGTCGGCCCCCCCTGCCCGAGCCCTGTCAGTCCTCCCGCTCGCCCTGCCTGCCCTCCTGCCCACCTCCTCTGTGTCCCCGTCCCCCCCCCCCCCCGGCTGACCCCTGGCGGTTCCCCCGACCTGCCGCCGGGCCCCCGGTGCGCCCTGCCCGTCCCCCTGCCCGCCGCAGGCTACCTGGCTCACCCGCGTCGTCCCCCTGTCCCCCCCCCGCCTCGCCCCGCACCGTCTTGGCCCTGGCCCTGCCCGCTCCTCCCCGTCCTCCCTGCCTGTGCCCCCCGTGCCCGGGGCTCTCCGCGGGCTGCAACTGCCCTCGCTGCGTCCCTCCGTCCTCCCTCCGCAGCCTCCGTGCCCCCGGCTTCCCTCCGGTGGTCCTTCCAGCTGCACCGCGGCTCGCCTCCGTCCCCGTGCGTCCCACTGTCCCTCCTCCGCCTGTCCCGCTCCATCTCTCGCATCCCTCGCCTCGCCTGGCTGCCCTGCACGTTCATCTGGTTCACTGCGTGCATCTGTCTTGCGAGGCTTGCCTTCGCCCGTCCTCCCTTTCCGCTCGTTTCCCGTTTATTTAGCTTTCATTCGTGGCGTTGGCCTTGTCTGTTTGTCCACTGCGTGCAGCCTCCTACCAAGTGTGTCTCTCCTCTCTGCCTGCCAGTCCGGTTACTAACTGTGCCATCCATCCATCCCCACGGTACCGGCCATCTCCCTCCTGTCCGGCCATTGCCGTTATGTGTCACCGAATCCCTTCAGCGCAGCTTTCCAGCAGTTTATCCAGGCAACCACTGTGCCTGTGAACTTTGCACATCTGGCTCTAACACCATCACGCTGCAAATTAGCTCTCTCCTGTCTATCTGCCCATCTCTCCTTTCCTTCATCGCGCTATCGCTCAGTTCATTTTCCTCTCTCTCTCTATCTTCCTGTGGCATCTACATATCATTTGTCCACAAAATAAATCTCTTTCTATCCTGTATACTGCCCACTCATCTCCTTTATCTACCCTCCCACTTACCAAAGGCATATACATTTACAGTATCTATGGGATCTGTTGCATTATACATATGCTTGTTATATTCACATACAAAATTTATGGGCGCACACAATCTCACACAACACAAGCGATGTGGATCGGTGCAGCAACACCGTACTGTTCTTTTCCTGTCACTGTCACCACAGTTTATAAAGAAGTTGCGTATTTACTAACATGCGAAAGGCTTTCTTAGCGTACATTTGGGGGGTTGTTATTTTTTTAACAGGCTGTTGTTGGGAGATCCGGGGTGGGCTCGTACTTCCATTTGGTATTCGATCGATCGCTGGCTTTTGTAACACTTCCAAAATTGACTTTATGTAAAGCACAGACAAACACAGTGAAAAATTTTTGTCACTGAAATATTACAAGGTACCGAACGGGCCCCGGAGGCACATTTGGAAAGGCATCTAGGGTGACAAATTAAGACACTGACTACGCAAAAAATCCCATTCAGGGATTGACAAAAATAATAAAGATGCTGAGGAAAAGAAAAGGAAGGGAAAAAAAAAATCTACATTTGGCTCTGTACAGAAAGAAGCGAAACAGATAAGGGCAGATGAGAAAATGCCTTTCCAGCAATAATCTTAAACAGCGATCGGGAGGCTTTGATTCAAGGACCAGAATTACAGTCTCCGCCATAAAGGCCAGCTTGCACATTTATCACCTACGCCAAATTTAGTTAGGACTTACAGTACAAAATTGCAGGAGGGCCAATGGTATTTCTGAAACATTGCATGCAGCAGGCTCTTTTGTTTACAAATAAGGGGTTATGTCAGACATTTGGTGACATTCGGTTTTCCGTGACAATTTTGCTCCTTCAATTCTGGCGTTATTGAAGAGCGTATTGAGAACAGTCAGGAACGGCGTTACAGCGAGAGCAAGCGCTTCATTGCCTCGCCTTGAATGGCAGTCTGTTGTTTCGGGGGGAAAAGGCAGAGATCGAAACAATTAATAATAGCAGATATTCTACCAGACTAAGTGGGGGGTTAGCTTGATCTGTTGGACAAGCAGGCGCATTACTGAAATATTTTCCCCTCCGTCTCGTGAATCCTCTCTGTTAAACCACGGTGAGAACATGTGAAAATCGAAACAAAATCCCTGGTTTGGCATTGGCGTTTCAGTGGTTATTGAAAGGGCTCTCCCCGTGAGAATTGGCAGGTAGCTGAAAGTTAAAACTATTCTTAAACCGACGAGATAGTGGAGTCCGAGCGCTGGTCTTTTCAAGGTGCTGCTGTAGCATCTTTAAAGCTGGCTGGCTGGGAAAACCCCATATTCTGGAGAGCTCCTACTGGTGTCTCTGGATCTGACACATCCGACTACAGCCCGATGATGATGATGAACGTTGCTGTGGGAAGTCCCTTTTTTCAATTCATTTTGATTGCAAATTGGGGATATCTGATTCAGTGCGTGCCTCCCAGCCGGCACAGCCCCGTCACCGCTCCCTCGATCTGCGGTGCTCTAGCGTTGTCCCTGAATCCCGAATGGCACACAAGCTAACGTTTCCTTTTTAACTTAATCTTGCTGATCTCTCCTTATCTTGCAGACGATCTGGCCTCATCTAGAGTCCGCCTCTATTTCTTCATCTCGAATGAAGGGAACCAGAACTTGTTTGTCGTTCAAGCCAGCCTGTGGCTTTACTTGAAGCTGCTTCCATATGTCTTAGAGAAAGGCAGCAGGCGAAAAGTAAGAGTCAAAGTCTATTTCCAAGACCCGGACACTAGCAACAAGTGGAATGTGGTTGAAAAGAAAGTTGATCTCAAAAGAAGTGGTTGGCACACTTTTCCCATGACAGAGGCGATCCAGGCTCTGTTTGAGAGAGGAGAAAGGAGACTGAACTTGGATGTTCAATGTGAGGGCTGTGAAGAGTATTCAGTGCTGCCAATTTATGTGGACCCCGGGGAGGAATCCCACCGGCCTTTTTTAGTGGTGCAAGCCCGCCTCGCCGATAACAAACACAGGATCCGGAAAAGAGGCCTGGAGTGCGATGGCAGGACCAATCTATGTTGCAGGCAACAGTTTTACATTGACTTTAGACTCATTGGGTGGAATGACTGGATCATAGCACCATCAGGTTACTATGGGAATTACTGTGAAGGGAGCTGCCCGGCCTACTTGGCCGGCGTCCCGGGGTCGGCTTCCTCCTTTCACACCGCCGTCGTGAATCAGTACCGAATGCGGGGGCTGAACCCGGGCACCGTGAACTCCTGTTGCATTCCAACCAAACTTAGCACAATGTCAATGCTGTACTTTGATGATGAATACAACATTGTGAAAAGGGACGTTCCCAATATGATTGTGGAAGAATGTGGTTGTGCTTGATTTAAGGTGTGTTTTGGGGGGGGGAGAGAGAGAGGGAGAGGGAGAGAGAGAGAGAGAAACATTCCCGTACGAGATGGTGTTGGAGGAAGTTTCACTGTGTATCCAGGCATCAGTGTTGGAAAGTCACTGTGGAAAAGTTTGACAAAAAAAAAAAAAAAAAAAAAAAGAAGAAAAAAAAATCATTTCACTTTGGTGTCAGGACAGTGGCAGTTTGTGGATCTTGGACACTTATATATTCTACCACTTATAAGTTAATGCTCTGAAATATCTTAAAGACACACACACACACACACACGAACACACACACGGAACGTGGGCACACACGCAAACACGCGCTCCTACACACACACACGCACAGACACAGACACACACACACGAGGCAGCTCGGAAAAGAGACATGAGCACAGAAAGTCAGTGACCAGTGACGATGGACCTAAATGCCTGCCAGTACGAGTGAACGGCTGAGCAGCTGTTTCCCCGCCTGCCGGTGAAGCCAGACCGAAATGAGCTCCCTTTGCTCAGGCAAAAGCACAGACTGCGAGAACACGACGTATTCTTGCACGCAGGTGTCAAAATGACCAAACTTAGAAAATTTAAAAAAAAAAAAAAAAAAAAGAAAAAAAAAGAAAAAAAAGTCGACCGTCACCTCTTAGGTCTAACGGGAAGCTGCAGGACACCTGCCTTGCGAGGTGATCACTTCCTCTTAATTTAAATTTACCTAAATGTAAACATCTTCCTACAGCACTTCCAGTAAGGAATCGTGTGATGCCACCAGAGAGAGAGAAAAGGGGACGGACGCGTAAGCAACTACTGTATTTCTAACATCTGACCGTTGCGAAGTCACAAGCTGGGCTGGCGTGATCCGATGCTTTAACTGCCCACTAGCAACCCGTGGATGGCTACACCCGCCACGTCTTGGAAAAGGGGATCCGATACTGTACCTGGACTATGGTGACCGTTGGCATCTCTCACTGTTTGGAGAACGAAAAGTCAGAGTCGCAGTCGGTGTTCTTCAACGGGGGACTCGGCAACTACACGTCACGTGGGGGATGAGCGAACGAGCAACTGCCACCACGGCTAAACCAATGAACCCGAAAGAGGAGTGACAGAAACAGAGTGGAGACGTTCTGAAAAATGCAGTGCGTTTAATAACAGGCGAGGAACATTTTAACAAGTCTTGGAAAAGGAGGAGAGTGCTTTCAATTTCCTTACCAGGAGGTGTCGAGGATGGCCATAAAGATCAGAAAATAACGATACAGCATAGCACTTGCAAACTGCTTGAATGCACGTATAATAGCACTTGCAAATTTCAATGCCTTGAAAAGTGGTACTTGATAGTGCACTTATCTTTGCTCACTATCTAGGTAAACAGGTGCCGCATGAGCTATGCAATTTAAAGTGTTGACCCATACTAGACAAAACTGGACTTATGATATGACTTTTTTATATTTTTTTATACTTGAAATTAAATCTTTTGCTTCTTTTTTAAAGCGAATGATTGCTTTTAATGTTTGCACTGATTTAGTTGCATGATTAGTCAAAAAACTGCCATTTGAAAAAAATGTTATTTTTATAGCAGCAAAAAATGAATACAGTTAAATGTATTATACATAAATTTTGGAACCAAAGAGGCCAACATATTAGTTATAATTTTTATGAGATGGCAAAGCCATCATATATCATGTAGTCATACTGAGCAATCCCTCACGAGGCCTACCAATTGTTTCAGGGTACAAAATGGATTCTGTTTGTTCTATTCAGTGTCTTTTCTATACCATACGCACATGGAACGTAGAGTGAAAAAAAAAAAGACTATTGTAGAATACATTACAAGATGTGCATCCTTTAAATCCAATTTTTATGTTTATTTAATAAAGTTCCTTTTAGGTTCTGTTCCATAATAATTTAAACCAAACAATTTTCACTTAGATTTGCTGTTGAAGTATTTTACATTTGTGTACAGTTTAAATAAATAAAAAAGATTAAAAACTGGATGTGCTTTTTTTTTCAGTGAGTAACATCTGGAGAAACTTGCTTACTTTCAGGACTGAATGCGGCTGCAGACAGTGAACTGTCGCATTAGACCGTAGTTGTATTAGTCATTGCAGAAAGCCTTGTCTGAGAGCTCAGCTGCGATCCTAAAAATGTTACACTCTAGTTTTATTGCTGTCTATACATGTAAGCATCTGCTTCTTTCTATCTGTATCAGTGCAGGGTCTCTGGGTGCGGGAACGGTGCTGTTCCGCATGCTTGCAGGTCATTTACAGCAAGTTCCTGGTTCACCTGCTATGTAAGAATGTAACTTCTTGTCTAGGTCACTCCCTGATTGGTTACAAGGAGTAAAAAAAATAATGTGGCAAGCACTTCCAGGAAAAAGAGGTCAATGCTAAGTTTGATGAACTTTTTTTTTTTTTTTTTTTTTTTAAATTAGCTGGCACTGAGGAGAGGGGTTTTTTTTGAGTAAAATGCATCCCCCCTACTAACAAAACACCCAAATGTTGACAAATACTCATAGAAATTCTCGTCAGCTGTGCATATATCCAGATGCTGATTTCATTGATCTTCACGGATAAATTCTTCCTCCTGGAGACCTGAGCAAATGCCAGCTGAAGCTGACAGAAAGACATCTGTTGATTTAGCAAACGTTAGATCTGACCCTGAGACCTGGAAAGTGTTGAAGAAGCAAGTTCATGCAACTAATGATGGGTTCTAGTTACAATTCGCATTCAAGCGTAGCTCTGCCCACCCCTCCCCAAAGCCAGACGCTTGGGTTAAACGGCTTTGTTTCGGGAGACCTCTCGGAGCAATTTGCTGTGGCTGTGTCAACAACCTGCTGCACAGAACTTTGTCCCCCAGACCAAATTTTTTGAATATTTCATAGCTTTCTCACCACCTCGAACTGCACGTTTATTGTCAAAGCCACCGTTCGCTCTTCCTGCTCCATCTCTTAGCAGCCTTCTTCTCCCCTGTCTTTGTTTCCTGGGTCGACCGTGCTACTGACGAGTCCTATAAATTCCCCTCGAAATCGGTGGCAAATACACGTCCCTGCAGCCTGAAGGCACATTTGACCTAATATGACACCGTCATTACGAATAAGACTAGGCTGCGCTTTTAAAAATGGCATATATTAAGAAATCTTGCCCATTGAAATGCAAGGCCCTGGAGGCTGGGTCCGGTTAGGTTTCGTTCTTAATTGAAAGTGTTCGGTTTCTGGGGTCGAAGCCAAGCCCTGCATGGGACACTGGGACTCCTGTGCTCTCCCAGGAGGAGAGCAGGGTGTCTTGGCGCGGGATTTGGACCTGCAGCCCCGGGGAGCAGGGAGCTGCTGGCAGCCGGGATGCCATGAGCTTGGGCTGGCCAGGAGCAAGGGGCAGGAACGGGCTGTGCTCTGCATCTCACCGCAAACCCGCAGGCAAGCCCGGGGTCCTGAACTCCTTCACAGAGGCCGGCAAAGAACACCCCTTTTCTTGGTAAAAAGCTTTCACTGCCTTCCCTGCTCCCTCGTTTGCAGCTACAGCCCTGACGTTCGTGGGGCAGAAGTAGGAGAGCATCAATCAGTATGGTGTGAGGGGCATCATCCAGGAGTGGGGAGAGCTGGATCATAGTCCAGGTTCCCAGGTCCTTTTACTTTGTGTGAAACGGTCGCTGGAAATCGAACTGAACAGAACATGCTTTGAGTTTTCTGCAGCGTGGAGTCGCTCACTGCTCTGGGCATGCTGCAGATAGTGAGGTATTCCCGAGCCCTGGTGCCGACAGCAACCTGCCACAGGGATTTCCAAGGCTAAAATGAAATAAAATTTAAAAGGTCTTTAATTTTGTGGGACCAATCTGAGACAGTTTGGGCTTGATTTTTTCAGAGACGTGACAAGGCTACTGCTCTTGCCAGCTTTTTGCAGGGGACTGCAGGAATCCCACTTTTTTCAGTGTCCACCTCCTGCATTTTTTAAATCAGACAAAATGAAAAATGAGATGCCCAAGCTTGATGGCTGCCTTTTGAAAATTTTTGGATTTATTTTCCCATCTGTCATTCCGATCCTTACAAAACTGAGCATCCAGTTTCATTGCCTTATGGCAGGTCAGGTACTGTACCTAAAAAACCAGCTGGGTCAGGTCCATACCCCCCCACCCCAAGACAACTAGGCATCTCTTGTCTCTGATAGGCTTTGAATTCGGTCCTGTAAATGCTAAATCATTGCCTTCTCTCATGTGGCAGAATCAATCTCTGCAGCTGGAAAGTCTTCATCCTTTAAAATGTTCTAACACAGGCAAAACCCCCGTCCCAGTGCCTGGGCATCCCACTGGCGTTAATGAGGACGGTGTGAATAGGGTGACTGTCACGATGTGGTGCAACAGAGCACTTGGTGGGTTCACTCTGCACACATCCGCTTATTTCCACACATAATAGACACCTGCTCCAAAATTGCCAGCTCTCACCTTCTTTGCTTTGTTACTTGTGAGAGCTGAAGTCAGCAGCTGAAATTAATTGCTGCGCTCCCCCTGCCATGGGAGGGGAGGGAACCCCCCCACTGAATGAATCCTTCTTAAGAATATTTTTTGTTTGGAGTGGTGTCTAGTGTGAAGGGTTGAAGAACATTTTGCAAAATGGATCAGAAATACAAATTTTTGTCTAAGAGGAGAATCTGTTTCTGTTAATAGCAGTGTCGGTCTGCAGTAGCTCCCCTGAAGTCTGCAGATGTAATTCAGGCTGGCACCAATATAATTAAAGACACACCTGAAATCTGGTTTTCTTGAAATCCTGATTGGGCCTAGCTCATTCTCAGTAGTTCTAACAAATTTTTTTTTTTTTTTTTTTTGCTTTAGAATCAGCAGCTAAAACATTTAGCAAAACCTACAGATGCTGCATGACAGATCAGAACAAGAGGAGAAGACACCTAAGCTGGTCATGAACATAGGGAGAATCTCCCTGTATATGCTGGAATTTGGCCAGAAATTAGAGATATCCATTGGTACAAAATACCCCAGTAGCTTTCATTTGCTCACCCAGTCAGTACCCTTAAACCAAAAGCTGGATTTACCTGGCTGCTTGTAATGGTAGGGGCCAATTTTATTTGGGTAACTTCATTGATTTCAGGGGAATTGTTTCTGATTTGTACTAGAATAAGTGGGAGCAGATTTAGGTTCTTTAATGTTCTTCCAGTTTAGCTCTTGGAATAACTTATATTTCATTATTATGTGTTTATGTAATTAGTGCAATTATATCAAATTATATAATTGGTACAATTACTTGGACTCATGTAACCACTGCATATAGCATTCCATGCTGTAAAATCTTTTACTCTGAAAAAAAAAAAAAAAGTCAATATTACATGGGAATCTTAATTTGTTTTTAAATTCCAGTATCAAATTTAGGGCCTGACCACATGCAAGAAACGTCTGGTTCACATCAGTGGAACCTCTCCGAGCAGGCAGCTCGCAGCCTTCATCATAGATATTGGGTTTTTAATCTGATTTGGCCAATTCTATTCAAGAGAGGCCCTCCTTGAATGTGTGCAGCTCTAACCAGTCTTCCTTGTACAAAGCAGAGATGTCAAGTTTTTACACACATGCCATATAACCTGAGAGATCTCTGAAGCCAGCAGAGACCTGAAATATGCATACAGCTTCCTTATACTTGATTAGGTTTACCATCTTTGTGATCTGCCGCTGAGAATTTTAGGCTGATATTTTTATTAAATTCATAGGCTCCTTCTTTTTGGTCCTTGAAACTTTGCCCCGTTCCCCCGCCCCCCCCAAATTTGCTTTCAGGGTACGTTGTTGTGAAAGCTTGGAAACAGAGAGGTCAACGTGGGAGTCTATTGTGGGCCGAGTCAAAGTAAGCATATCCAGCAAAACAGAAAAAAAGGGCAAGAAGAAAACCCGAGAAGTGTATTGATTTCCCTAGGTCAGACATCACCATCAAGGAGGACCCAGGATGAAAGCTGTGATTGCTGGCCACCTGATGGACCTCTCCTAATGACAGGATCAGCCCTCCCAGGTGCTGAGCGTTTCAAGCTCTTGCCTGGCCCCAAAGCAATCACTGAATCCAGCTGCAGAGGGCACGGACCCCAGGTGAGGGACACCTCTACTTAATGACAGCTCTGCAAAGCCCGCCTGCTGCCTGCTCCTTCTCACTTTGGACCTGCTTTTGGAGAGGGTCCACCTCCCCGCGTCTTCTCCTGCGTGCCGGCCTTTGAAATCAGGCCGGGAGAGGCAGCTGCAGCCTACTACAGCACAGCCATTTTAGGGCTGCAGCTAGTGCTGCCTCGCTGCCTTCCTCCAGCTGGTAAGTGTGCTCAGAGCCTGTTATTTTTATCTTGAGCTTTTGCTTTGTTTTTGAGGATAATTGCACATTATTGCTGCAATATGTTATAATAAGTGCTATGAAGATGACTATTGTATCCAAGGGGAAAGAAGATGTGGCTGGGGAGCAAACTTAAACCTATGTGTCAGCAAAACAAACACGCCGTGTTTGGGCTGTGTCAGTCAAGTGGTACCAAAGTGGCATTTAGGTTTTGCCCAAGCGGAGGCTGCAGGGCTGATCTCGTCCCTCTTTGCTTTGTTGGACGGAGCAGCTCGTGCCCGTTCCCACGGAATAGTTTGTCACAAGCTGTGGAAGAGCTGTAGCGGCCGCGCTTTCCCGCGGCCGGAGCTTAGCTCCTCGCTTGGGTGATGGGGGATCTGGTCCCGGGCAGCGCAGCAGGAGTGAGGTAGGAGAGGTGGATGTTGAAGCGGGATCCATTTGAGGATAAAGAGTTATAAATGCTATCAGACCTGGCTCCTGTGAGCTGGAGCAGATTGGGCTCTTGGACTTTTGGACCCTCCTGTCCCATCTCCTATTCACTATGTTCTCTGTAACCAGGTTTGGTCTCTTATGGCTTGTTTTTGGGTCAGGTTTTGGAACTGACCCACAGCTGTGGGACTCTAAGCTTAAAAAAAAAAAAATAAAAAAAAAATTCAGGACCTTGTAGATTAAGGCCCTGGGCTCTTGTGAAAGGAAACAAACAACTCTTATCTGTCTTAATGAGAGTCGTATATGTGTATTTTGTATCCAATTGTAGGAATTATCTTTAGCAGTGATACTTTGTAAGACCATGTAATTTATGAGGTGGTTATCGGTGACTCATAAGTATTTATTTATGTCTTATATGCATTGTGTATGTTTGGCTTGATCAGGGTGGCATGTTTGCATGGGTGAGTGTGCATTTAATATGTAAACACGCACAGACAAGAAATACAAAGCTTTCTCTGAGCAAGTGAACTTCTACCATGTTAATGCCTCTGTAATAAAATGTATTTTGGGGGACCCTGATGATAGATTGGAGGTAATGCAGTGTAGCTACCTGCTGTTTTGAGTAGATTTCTTGACTTTTGGGTACCTCATCCTAAGTATGTTGTCCTGCATTAAGCATGTGGTATGTAGGTGCCCTTGTGATGGCTGACGAGAACACAGCCTGTTCTCAGATGTGGCTGTGCTCCAGCCAGCTCCACATCCAAGAAAGTGCAGCAAACCGCTTTTGCTCAACCTGTGTTTTGAAATTGTTCAGAAGCTGGTTTGGTCTTTAGCACAGTTCGGAGCAACCTTGAGGTTGCCTTTACAGGATAGCTGCCAGGGGTCCCCAGTGCTACTGTAAAAACTGAGAAAGAGCCAGAATATCACAGTGCCCTGGTCATGTGTCCTGCATTGGGCCATGCTTCCTATACTGGGAGCTGCTGGGTGGCACTTGGGCAGAGTGGAGCCCACCTAAGTCCCTGTGCTGACTGTTACTTATTAACTACGTAATAAGCACAAAAATTTAGAATTCAACCCAGCTCTGCTTATACTAACTGCACACCACAGTGGTCAAATCACTACGTTAACAGGGCATGACAACTAATTGAGCCCTATATTTCATTTTACGTGTGGGTTCCCCTTACTTTGTTCTCATTTTCTCACCTCCCTTGACAACTGTAGACATGCGAATCTTGGAGAACGTTGCTTCCAGACCATATCTCCTTGAACTGGCTTACTGCATGAAGCAGGGAAAGTAAAGCCATGTTTAAGATTTACCCCAAATGAAAGCTTTTTCTACTCTGCGTGCCACAAATAGACTTTTAATTATGGGAAGCAATGCTGTAAGTGCACCCCAGGATTTGATTCCATGTTTGTCTGTAGAGCTTGTGAATGTGCCAGCTCTTACGGTAATCTTTTTCTTCAGCATCACCAGTTGCAGTCCACAGTTACCAGATATAACAACAAAAGGAATGGCAAACCAGTCCATGTGCTGATGGCCACCAGTTTTCTGTCTCCAGCAGACTTTCTTGTGATAATGTTGAATGTTACAACAATTCAGATGTGCTCTGTGACTTGCTGGGCTTAAAAATCTGTTGGTGTTAATGTAGGGCCAGATTCAGTTATTAACACCTGTGGAAAGCAGATTCAAAATCCTACCAAATTGGAGTTCCCCAGTCAATTACAGTCATAAACAGGCTGGAAGACTGCACAGAGCAAAGCCTGTAGTACTTTTGGTGCAATATCAGAGCCTAGCTGAAGATGCTGCAGCTACAATGCAACTTCCATTCAGTTGCACCCATTTGCACCAGGTGTGAATTTATTCTGTTGGCTTGCAGACAAAACCCTTGCTTCAGATCAGTCAGCAGTCGGGCTCCCGGTATTGTGCTCTGTGTATCTCCGTAGTTGGTGATAGCAGCTATTGTTCTTTTCTGCAATATGTTCACGGCATCAGGCATTATGACTCATGTCATAATACCATTGTGAGCCGTTTGTTTAATAATACAGCATCCGTATCGTGTCACTCTAGCAATGCTCTTAATTCTTTCTATTATTAACTTCTGTTTTGAAGTGTTTATACTTGTAATTTAGCTTTTCAAATTCTCACTGGATATAAGCTAGTGTAAAAGGAAAAGGTTCGTAAACACATCTGAAAGAATCTGACAAATAATTTATTGGCCACGATTGATCAGAAAAGCAAGAAGTAGTGTATTTGTTTAAGGCTTTTTTTGGTTAGCAATAAACAGTAACACAGGCTGCATCAATGCCTAGAGAGGAAAATGCTGGTTCTACTATTTTTTTCACTCTTGTAGGACTAGTTGGATTCAAACGTTAATGGTATCTTTTAATTTGACAAAGCAGGATGCTGAAAAAAAGGTAACTTGCCTTTTTCCTGTCAACCAGCTTAGTAATTTGTTAGGGTGGCTGTTCTTTTAGGTGTATCTACCTCCTATCTAGAGATCTTTTGAAGCTATTTGTGCATCCCTGGCACTGTGCAGAAAATGAAGAACCTGCTTGGGTCTTCCTTTCTGTCCACTGGCAGAAAAGAGGAGCAGGATCCAGCAAATATTTGGGGAGCAGATCTTCTGTCAAAGCTGTTGGAGTAGGAACCCTTAGCCTATAAACAATTTGGGGTCAGGGAACATCTGAAAAGTTCTTTGTTGCTGTTGTTGTGTTGTTGGTTTGGGGTTTTTGGTGTGTTTTTTTTAATTGGTTTTTTTTTTTTTGTTTTGTTTTGTGTTTTTTTTTTTTTCCTGTCTGATCAGCTTAGCTTCTGGCAATGTTGTTATAAAATGACAACCCAGAGGTATCTTTCTGGAAAACAGAAGAGTTCTGGAACACAAATGTAATTCTCTTCTGCTGGGATGTCTGTAGTGACCCTTTATTGGGGCTCTGAGTAAATCTTGCCATAATTGATAGAAACAGCTTTAAAAGAAAAGCAAAACAGATCATGAAGGAAAGAAAGAGCTGATAAAGCTTCTAGCATCAAGAGTGTGCATGTTGAAACACTCTCTAATTATATATTTATCCAATCCAGTTAATACTACAGAGCTTGCAAAAAAAGCCCCATAATTAGGGGTTATGAAAATGTCTACATAGCAATAATATGGCACCTAAATATAGCATCTTTCCTCCTGAAGCACTTTACATCATTTGAGAACCATGGACTCAATTCACAGCTGGCGTTCACAGGTGCAACCTTATTGATTTCAATGGAATAGTGCCATTTTTACCAGGGATTAATTTTGTCATAAATGGAAGTTTTATCTATCCTACGGGCTTGTAGGGCTGCCCATCACAATAGTTTCTGCATATCTTTTACATCAAATTAGCTGGCAATAGCAAAACCTTTAGCAGACTTCATGGAGTCTCTGCCACATCTGCCTTCCGCTGCAGAAATCTTTGCTCAGGCTAAACTTATTTGTACTGTGTGTTTTGGGGACAGGGAGAGAACAGCTGATGGTAGCAAAGATGTGTGATGCTCTTTAGGTGGGTAAAGATGGCTGTGGTCATGGGTTTTGTTTAACGTTTCTGCTGGAAGCTGATTTTGCAGTTGTAGTTTCTGGATTGAGAGTGCCAGGACTTTGGGACTTGTGCGGCTCAGAGCACACCTGGCAGCTCAGACACGTGTTCCCGAATGCAGCAGGACCTGGATTATGTATTGGTCATGGTATCCATCATTGATGGGGTGAAAGAGTAGTGCTGCGTGTAATTTAATAACCGAATGTAGGGCTGCTTTGTACAGTTTAAAAAATTGTAAGCGAACTTTGTCCAAACTGGAATTTGGCCAAGTCACCAGGGCTAAAACTCAACACTGGAAAGTACTGCTAGACTCCCCGGTGTCGGAATAGGCCCTGGAGATTTTGGTCTACTTCTCTGCTGCTTCACAGATTTCCTATAAAACCAAAGACAAACGTCTTAGCTACTTTGTGCTGCCTCTAACATGGGAAAGATAGTGTTTCCTGAGTGTGAAGTGAAAGGGTTGTACTGGGACCCGAGAAGGAAAGGGAAAAAGAGATGGTTTATACTTCAGCCATGTTCACCACTACCTTGAATAGCACAAGCAGTTCTGGACTGCTCATCTCAAACACAGCAGAACTTGGAATAGTTGAGAGAAAGATAAAAATGCTGAGCTGAACGGCTTCCATGTGAGGAACAATCAATCGGGCTGAAACTCCTCAGCGTGAAGAAGAGAAGGTACGCCTCGGTGGGGTAGGAGTGAATTCTGGAAGGTAGCAGCGGCAGTCAGAAGGTGGGCAGGGGTTGTTTGTTCTGTGGCAGTACATCAATTAAGGTCATTAAATGAACGAGAAGAAGCCAGGCTCAAAACAAACAAAAGGAGATGTTCTCCATGCAACTGGTAGTGGACACAAGGAATTCGCTGCCAAAGGTGGCGGTGGCTGTGGAAGCTAAAAGCTTATTAGGGTTCAAAGGATAACTGGACAAGTTTGTGTAAAGAAATGCATGGAGGATTACTAAGTAGCTAGAAACCACATCTGGCTTAGGAAATACCTTGATCTGAAAATAGCTGGAGGCTAGCAGAAATGTGAGGGAAATAGCATAAGTGGTTGCCTCGCTTCTGCTGTTTTTCTGGCTGTCTGACCGCTACAGGAGACTTGATGCTGGGCTAGATGGACCGGTATGGCCATTCTTCTGCTTGTACTTGATGTGGCAACTCTGCTATGCAGGTTGTTGCTGCAGGCGCATGCGGGTTGTTGCTCTAGAGGTCTTGTGTGCTCCAGTTCTCCTCCGGTCTCGACTGGGGAACTTGGTCCCATGCTGCCTGTGAAGGTCTGGGTTCAGATCCTCTGTGAAATGCATCTGGATGTTTTGTGCTGGAATACCAGCTTAGTATGAATGGAAAGGAGAGACTGTGGAGTACTGAAAATCAGCCCTGTTTCCTGTAATAACTGATTTTCCTTTGAGGCCTATTCTCCGAAGCTTTACAAGACAGCCCATGCATAGCTCTGAAAGGATCGAGGAACTGTAAAGTCTTATTGTGAAAGAGAATAAATTATATTGAGCAACTCCTACACACACACATACGGGAGAAAAAATTTCACCTCCTCCCATAATATCAGATTGTTGATATTCCCTGCATAGAACTGTAGGGAATAAACAAACGCATTCATTAACATTTACCCAGTAAGGTGAACTGAGGACAGAATATCAGTCCAGATAGCCAGGCTTATCTCTGAATTTCCTGGATTTTATGGGTTTAAGTCTGACTCTGAACAGGTCTTAAGGGCATTTTCTTGGTGGATTAGAAGGGTCTGTGTTCGGACAGTCCCATCTATAGTACCTATGGGATTGTACAAAGCCCTAGTTTTACTGTTTGTATCTGTTTTAAAATCCTGCTATTCATTTGCCTGAGTCAAACAGCTTTCAAACTGGAATTAGAGTTGGGTACATAGCATGAGGAGAGTACACATCTGGAAAGAGCTCGAAAGACTCAACCAACATTTCACAGACAATGTTGGAAAACAAACAAAAACCCCTCTGAAAATGTGGTCTGCAGATGGGTCTTTATATTCTCTTCCCCATTATTTTAACAGGGAAAATTCATCTTTAACAGGAAGGCATTCAGCACAATAACAGCAGGAAAATGACTCAATGGGAGTCATTTTCCAGGATATCTTTCTGTCTGGGTCAGAGCACAACTTCTTCTGTGCCGAGAGACTCTGTTCCTCGCTGGGCAGCTGCAGTGTCAGAAATGCCATCACCTTCATCGGTGTCTTCTGCTGAAACAGCGCTGGATGAAAGTGTAAATTTGCTAGGGGTATTTCTCCAGTCAAGATTGTCGGTACGGGACTCTGCTGTGGGCTTGCCCAATTTGCCACAGAAAGCGTCGCGTGGCTCGGGCGGCCAATCCCAGCTCCAAAGATGGTGTGCTTGTTGCAAGCTTGTGCCAAGCCATCTGTAAGATTTGTCAGATAAATGTGACTAGCAAAGTGGCACTCGTGAGCAGATGAAGGGAAATTCCCTAGGGGATTCTTTATTCGCTCGTCATTAGCAGGAGAGGCAGTGGGAAAATTCATTGTTTAGCTGTTCGAAACACTGGCGAACATTTGATACCAAATAATCTTTAAGTGGGGGGGATGTTGAACATGTCTCGAGTAGCCCAGACTCTGTGCTGGAGGCAGAGTATCATGTTCTGAACACTGGGCTTACCTTGGTGAAGAAGGATAAGGATATCGGAGTTCCTCAGTTTTGTGTTTTGCCTCGAAACCACCTCCCTTCCCTGGCGTAGCCTTATTCAAAGTGAGCCGAGGCATGGAGCAGCCTGAGGGTGCATTGCTGCTGTTTACCTGTGTGTGTCCCTGATCTTAAATGGAAAATAAAATCCGCCCCTGCTGTGAGAAAGTACTGCCCGCTTGCTAAACGAAACTTCCTCGCGGGCTCCTTGGTGGCAGCTTTGCGGTGAGGACTAAACCTTGCTTGCTCTAGTCATGAGGCTGACTTAGATGTGATGACTCCTGGAGCAAACTTACTGAGCTCTGCCACTGATTTTTTTTGTGAGCTAAGGTGGGCCCGCAGTCCATGCTGATGAGAAACCAGTCACCAGTCTCACATGTTCTCCATAGAACTCCTTTGGTGCAACTCGCGTTGCTGCACCAAAGGGAGTTTTTAGTCTTGGAAGTGAATAATCTAAGCTCCCACAATTGCCTTCCTCAGGCAAGAGGCTTTAGGCAAAGCCCTTGGTTCTTTTTTTTTTTTATTTATTTTTGTGGTGGGGCAGGGAGGTTTTATGGCACCTTGGTTTATGTGCTGACAAGGGCATGTGTAGCACAGAGTATCCTGCTCCCGTTGCTATCAGCCCTATTACTCATTCAAATTCCACTTAGGTTTAAACTGAAGCTTGAAAATTAGTGGAAACATCCTCTTGAAAGCTACAACATTCTAGTCACACTGGTTGGGGTCTTTTCCTCCCAGGGGTGATTGGGTGGGGGAACTAAGCTGGTTTTTGGGGAACAGGAGAGAGGGGCTTGCAGTATCCCCAGTTCCCCAAACTCCACCATGGGCTGGAAAGCAGTACAGGTCTCATCTCCAGGGAGGCTGGCTTAGTGGAGAGCTGGTGAAGAGGACATAGGGTGAGAGGTTTTCTACTGAATCCCCTAAAGCCATTCACCCAAAAGGCTTGGTGTGTACGGTACCGTGAAAGATTCCAATATTATATCCCACCACTTCTTCACATAAGTCAAGATGCAAACCAAGCCAACCAATCCAGAAAACCATTTTCCCCTAGCAAGGGTCCCAAATCCACATTCAGCAGATTCAGTATGGGGGCAGGGTTTCTAAGGCTGAATCCCTCCGTAGTTCCACTAAACTTGAGGGAGACATGAAGCAGTATCTGACTTCAAATGGTAGTATGTGAAATGTAAGACTGTATCATTGAATCTTTATCAGTGAATAGGTTGTTTGCCAGATGCAGCAGGTTTCGTCAGTGAAAAGGTATTTATGAATTTGGGTTGAATGCACTGGATAGCTAGAAAAATGAGGATACTCCAACAACAGCTCCAGGCCTTGCTTCGGCTTTTGTGTAAATAGATGAACTTCTGTTGACTCTGATACAATGTTGCTTGCTTGCATCTCAGCGGTCTTTATTTTTTATACAGGAAAAAGTCACATCAGAAGAGACCTTTGTTTTAATATGTCCTGGCATATCGATGGATACATCCAGTGGAGAACAACCATCTGGGACACTTGGTCTGCATTTGTGCTTTGCTGGAGATTTGCTGTGTAACCTCGAGCAAATCTATTAATCTCCCAGTACCTCAATTCCCCAAATGCAAAATCGAGATAATAAAACATAACTCCCTTAGCAGGGTAAACACATTAAAAAATGCACTTAAAAGCAGTTGGGTACTAGATTAATGGAGACCTATATCTTGTGGGGAAGATTTGTTGTATTATAAATAATACGTCTTCACAATTATTCCATTTAGTCTGCCTTGAAGCCTTCAAAGACATACCACGCAAATGTTTACTGGCAGCGTGTTTCCCCCCTCTTATTGGCCAACAACATGTTTAGACCAGACTTTGCTGTGGCAAAGTATTTCAGTGCATTGCACATGGCAAATGGCTCTTTTACTGTAAAAGTAGCTTTTTTTTTTTCCAGAGAATACCCAAATAATGCTGTACTCAGCAAAAGCCTGTGCACCTGGAATAGCTGTCTCTGAGCGTATTTTCCTTGCAAAATGTTCAGTATGTTTCCACCTAGAGCTTTTGACTGAAATGGAGAATGAAGGAGATCTGGTGGGCACCAAGGACAAACTTATTTAAGGGCGAGTTAACTTTGCAGACCACCTGAAAGAACTTGGGTATGTCTCAAGTCAGCTAAGCAATGCTGGTGCCAGGATGTCCTGGACAAAAAGGCCAGTGTTGCAGAGCGTGGTTGAATTACCTTGGGTACAAAGTGGAGGTCTGGGGGACTCGCACTACAACATTAGTGCACAGGAGCTTTTCAAGCCATTAGACCACCCACTGTTTTAGCACTGTTACTTAGCTTCCCTGGACTCTGTAATTACTCTTGTCACATTACTGAGGATAACATAGAAATACTGCAAGCGTTTGCCTTGAAATTGGAGTGTCGAGGCTTATGTGAGGGGAGGGGGGAGAAAGGGCTACGCGGAGACTAAAATGAAGGGTGTGATTCTTATCCCGCTTGTGCTTGTTTTACGCTGGTTTTGCCTCTGCTGCAGTAATTCCTCTTCAATGCTGGTGTAATGGGCTCAGAAGCAGGCCTATGTGTGTTTGTGAAACATCTTTGCGTGCCTGAAAGAGGTGTGTATGAGGGTATCTTGAGGAAAGCAGCATCCTGGAATTGGCATTTGCTTCAGTTCGCATAAGAATTCCCCCCCCCCCCCCATACAATGAAAAGCCAATGTGATGTGAAGAAGAGTGAAAGTTTTGTTTCTGCGATCAGGGCACCAAATAGAGAGTTGCATTTCCTCAGGTGCCTTTCCCCTTGGGATGTTCCTCAAGAACTGAGGATGGCAGAGGTGTGCTGTCACACCCTCTGCCGCAGGCCGCTGGAGATGGGGAGTTAGACTTGCTGGTGAGTGACACCTTTCATGCTCCTGCTTCCAAGAATGGGGAAAAAAAAAGTAATAAAACTGTGGTAAATCCGGTGGCAGAGTTAATCCCAGATCTGTTTTTGCTGCACAGCTCAGGAGGTCTCGTGCAGCCAGCTAAGAAGGGTTGGGTACCAGGAGGGTTTGCTTTTAACCTCTGCCCTGCAGCACAGGAACTATTGAATTAAGGGTTTTCTTGGTGTCTGCTGTTTTGGCTGCAGCGTAATGCTTTTGGGTGAAACGCACCATGGAAGAACAGCAGCAGCACAAAAATATGAAAAACCCTAAGAAGAATACCCTGCAACAAAGATTAGCTGGGAGGAGAGGTAGTCTCGCAGACGGGGCTTCCATGTCAAGCATTAGCGCCTGACAATCCTCCCGATCTGATGCTAACAGAAACCACAGCAATGTTTATTTTAATCTCCGGCAAACATCTCTGCATTGGGTAAGAAGGAACAGTTGATCTCATGTGTGGGAGGAGTTTGGGAAGAATGAGTACTGCAGGCAGCGCTGCCCAGTTGTTCCAGTAGGCTATGCTGAGCGTGGTGGGAGCGCTCCTGGCGTCTCGCAGGCTGCGGGTGCTGTAGTGAGCACAGCTCTGACCGGTGGTCTGTACGGACTGCCTTAGAGGAACCTGTGAGAGGGCTGAGGTTTGGTTGTCTCTGACCCCCAGATGGGATGCTATTGCCGAGAAGGTAGCAGTAATTTGTGGGTACCCATGTGCGCTGCTGGGATGGCACTTCTGGTTACAGAGTTTATTAATGGTTATTCTGCAGCTAAACCAAAGCAGCCTAACAATTGTCCTCTAATAAAGGAAAGAGGGTTATTTGCGTTATTTCCACCGTTCATTGTGGAGAGGCCCATAGAGAGAGATTACGTAGGAGTAGATACCCCAACCCTGAGGATTTATCTCCCAGTGGTGGTAAACTGGAGGTCAAATTTATTGTATTGCATGACTGCTACTGTTGCTGCTATACACCCTAGTGAAAAGTGTTTCTTTTTCCTCTGTATCTCGGGTATCCTACCACAGCTTGGTGCCTACAGTCTACAGTTTAACAAAATCTCAGTTTTACTGGAAAAACATTACAAATTACTCTAGATATTTCTTTGATGATATTGCGCCTGTACTTTTACTGTTGTTCAGATTACCTCTATTAGTAGTGTCTCATGCTTTCTCCAGTCAAATGGCTTAAAAATATGTGTTGGTCTTACCTGTGTTTGGGACATGACATTATGTAATGCAGGGTCATTTATTCTTCTGTCTTGTGATTATCTGTTACCTAGACTAGCAGACAACAAAGAAAAAAAAAAAAATGGTAGTGCCAATCTACTACGTGTCACTGTATGTATGTATAGCACCTAGCACGGTTGGGAATATATCTGATCGACACTGCTATGGTGTGAAGGGACCTTTATTGCTCTAGGCACTACACAGGCAGACAACAAAATATGGTGCCTTCCCAAAGAGCTTATGAACAAAATGTAGTTAATGATCAATTGATCTTTGCAGCAGAATCCTGTAGGAGACCAGTGGATCAAAGCTGCATGCATAAAATGATGACACAAAATAATGACACTTCCTACTGACATGAGGGTCCATGTTACACCTGTGCAGAGGTTTGGGGAAGGCTGTACTTCAGATTATTTGGGAAGAGTCTGCAAGTACTACTTAGTGTGCATAAGAGGGCCTAGAATGATGAAGTTAAGGTCTAGCTAAAGGCCAATGGATCACATGGAAAGGATGGCCTAAAATGACTGGTAAGAGAGATAGCAAGGGTCACTTCAGGGAAAGCTAAAAGGGTATTTCTACCCATGCTGAGCTTTCTTACCCATAAAGACAAGCCAGCCAGAGGCTGAGACTTTACGTGGTGCAGCAGAGAGGCTGCTGGGGAAGTAAGTTACCCTGCTAGAGCTGGGTGTACGTGTCGTGCCATCACCCTCCAGGGAGGAGAAGCAGTGAACTCCCAGGCAATCCTCCCTTCTAGAAACTGGAACTGGGGAGAGAGGCAGGGTAGGAAGAAGAGGATGAAGTGGAAGTGATAAAGGAGGACCAGTGTCATGGGGGCTGCGGGAGGACAAGGCTTCCAGAAGAGAAATGTGGATCTGCTGTTGTGCAAGTGTTGATGTGGCTGCTCAAGGCTGAGGATGGGAAGACTGAAGTTCGTGTTTCCCTAAAAAACGGTGCTCCAAGACTCAAATCTCTACCTTCTGGACTGGTGGAGTGAAGGAGGGGGTTGCAAGAGGATGAAACCACACTGCATTTTTTGCCTTTTTTTTTTTCAGAAAAAAATGGTGCAGTGGCAAGGAAAGACATGTGTGGAGGCAAGGTTGAAGGAGTGTCAAAAAATCACAGAAAAGATCTGAAATTGTGGGAAGTAAGGCTCATTTGCCTTAGAGAAGCGAAGCTGGCCCTAGAAGAAATGGCAAAGCAAGAGAGCAAGTATGGAGACAAAAATTAAAATCCCAGTCACAAGAGTGTGGACAGGAGGCCGTTGGAGAACATGTGGTGGAGGTGACAAACACCTAAGGAAAAGAGTGCAATGGAGGTGTGACAGGGCAAAGAGATTGAATCAAAGCAGGAAACACAGGAAAGCTTGTGACTAAATTAAAATAAATATTTGGTATTTTGCTTTTTTTTTTCTCTCTCCCAGATTTTACACAAGGCTTTTGAAACATTGTTGGAAACAGTAGTAATTTCAATAGGTAAGGAAACAGTTCAATGTATTTGCTGATGATTTTAACTATTTGTTTCATGGCAGAATTTGGGGAAGAGTTGTAAAACCTCAACCTGCATTTCTCATTTTAGCATAAATATGTGAATTTCTTCATATAAATAGGATGGAGCTTAACACTTGAATAGGCACAGAAAGCAGGGAATGGAGACTAAAAATGCAGTTTAAATAGATTCAATATGAATCAAACGGATTCAGATGTGAAATCTGCAAATGCAATCTATTGCAGTATAAATCAGGTTTATTTCAAGTTCCCAAGTTTGAACTGCACCTGAAAAAGCTTAGCCTAAATAGAAATATGCATCTGTACAAAGCCTCTTGCCAGAGTTTAAAAATTAATTTTAAGTTAAATTAGTGCAGCTTTTAGCTATAAACGAAAGATGTATGCTAGAGTGGAAACTGAACTCGGGTTTCTGGACTTCCAATAGAGCACATATACCACAAGCCCACCACTTACAGTATGAAAATTGGTGCAACGGTGGCAGATGCAGAGCACCGTGGCATAGGATGGTGTTAATTTTTTGATCTCTGTCATGTAATATCCTACTGTAAGACCTGCAGATGGGGAGAGCCAAGAGATGACTCTCTCTAACCTTTGGTTAGTGGTGAAGTATTTATATTGTAGTACTTTGGGGAACTGAGCTTTCAATACCTTGCAGATTGTTGGTCTATAAATGGATGAGTTTCCTTGTCATTCTTTCCTTTTCTCTCCTCATGGTGTGGAAAACCATGACTAGAAACATCACCTGCATCTCTGAATTGCTTTTTTTCCTCCCCTGTGGGCTGTGGGAGGCTCAGATCTTTCCACTGCAAAGTCGAGAGCTGATAATCCTCTGCAGGGTCATCGGAGCTGCTGAGGTGCCAGACTTTGGCTGCTCCCTCGGTTCCCATGAGCGCAGGTGCCCATTCTTCTTGCTTTAGGGGATGCTCTATTTGCACAGCCTTAATCAGCAGCACGTTATGGTTTTGGCCAGTGCAGTTTACGATGGTGACATAGTATATTTATTTTTAATGTGGAATCGGCCCGTGCCTGATTGAACAATGTACAAATAAAAGATATGGAAATCAAAACTGGTTTGGCTTGCTGGCCAGCATAGACAAGAATAAAAAAAGAACAGCTGAACAATTCCAGCAGGTAATTCTCAGTCTTTGGTGGGTGCTTAATTAAACCTCCACACGTTGGAGGGAGGAGAGAGCAAGACTTTTCCTAGTAGTACTGCATGCATTTTGGGAATGACAATTATGACTTGGAAACATTAATTCTCATACAAGATGTTCTTTGACATTCTGGTTTTATGAATATTAAAATCTTTATCATCTGGTCAACAACTCCTGGTGTTCATTTTGGAAAAAGCTGATATTTTCATATTGTTCTGTAGATGGGGATTACAGAGAGACTGCAGCATCGTGGAACAGTGTAGAGCAAGAGCGTGAACAAAATAGGAAGCCAGACACATAGGAAGCCTCTGCTATAACCAATCTTGCTCAAAACTTTAGGTGAAATAAAAGGACTACGATAGCCACTTTCACAGGTCTGACCCTGTTGAAAAGCCTCCAAGAAAGAATAAGTATCTTGCTATTTCTTGCTATGTGGGCAGGCTGCTTTCAGTATCTATCTCAGGGAAAGATTTCACTTGATGACAGAATTATTATTAAATCATGTATTTGGTTGCTGGGAGTTACCCCAGACTTGAAATTCAATAGATAATAGGCTTTATGTAGCTGATAAAGTAACTAAATTTGCATATATTATATCTGAAATAAATGGAACAAACAAAGGGAATCTCTAGTAAATGTTTTAAAGATCTTTACTATACTTTTGGAAACTAGAGAAAAATGAAACATTTCCCAGTGCTTGGCTGAGTGCAATGACATCATGCTTGTTAAAGGGTTTAACTGCAGCAAAACAAATAGTCCAACTGCTCTGTCTCTGCTGGGGTAGAGAAGAACTTCCTGGGTCCTAAAGGTGGTTGTGGACACTACCCATGGGATACTCTCGAGCTCCTGAACTGAAAAGTGTTTGAGCCACAAATCTGGAATAAGTAATAAAATCACACTTTTGCTTTTTTTTCCATACTTATTTTTCTGTTTCAAAGGTAACTTAATAATGCTATGTGGTTGGAGTAGTGAGATCACTCCCTCCTCTCCCTAAGGAAAAAAAAAAGGATGATGCAAGGATATTAATCATATTAGTTGTAGCAGAGGGCAGCTATCTTCCCCAATACTTGTTCGACGACATAAATAATTTTTCTGGGTGTCTTCAGGGAGGATTAAAAAGTCTACTGTTAAAGAGCAAGGAAGATATGGATATTTTAATTTTGTCTTTCCTGCTGTTACTCCACCCCAAGATAAAATGTTAGCAGCAAATTTATCTCTGTTATGTCTTCCATCCAAGTCAGCTTGGGTCTCTGCTTCAGACTGTTTGGTATTTGATAATTCCCATTTAAGTCAAAGCTCCAATAAGCTTCTGACTGTAATAGCTGTCAAGGTGTAAAATACACAGCCTCCATGCAAGTACTGCTTAATTGGCAAGTAATTCATGGAATAGTCCTTCAGCTGTGATTGCAAATCAAACTGATAACGTGAGAAATCTCTACAGTGAACACTGAGCCATCATTATCTTTCAAAAATTGAGACTCTTGCAAGCAGTTTCTCTTGCTGGGGTGGGGGGGTGGCGGCGGGGAGGCTCTGGCCAAGCTAAATCCACTGCAGCATTCAAAGGAATTCTCAGGAAAATGATTAGATGTTTTGTTTTTCCAGGCATTGCTATAATGGATTTTGTCTTGGAATAAAAAATGGAGGTCATACTGTGAAAAGGAAAACATTTCTTTCTTTTATGTGGCCAAAAGTGGAAGCCTTCCAAATTTGGGAAAATACAGTAATAAATCTGCAGCCACTTAGAATTTTGTGGTGTTACAAGTGAAGACAGCTCCAAACTTCATTCCTGCAGCAGGAACAAAACTTGGTTCCCCCACCTCCAACCCACCACTGCCTGAGCTAATCTCCGTCGACCGCTCATACCAGCACCCTGGGGCAGAGCCGGGCTGCCCGAGCCCCTGCCTTCCCGGGCATCGCTGCCTGCAGCAGATGTTTTTGGCACAGTTACACCACGTGCCATAATTAACATCCGGGACAGGCAAATTCAGAGGTCCCACAGGACTGGGTGGCACCTTGTGGGCTCCTGAATCTCTAGCTATGGCAGGCATTCCCATCGGTTGATTTCAAGAGAGGGAAATGACATTAACATTGGTCTGGTTTCTCACTTCCATTGCTCTTCCGAGACTACTCAGGTGCCTCATCTGTCTGGTTAAGCAGTGGCCACTTCCCTTGGTGAGGTCCCCCTCGGTGCTGTGCTCAGGCCTGGGAGAGCACCTTTGCTCTCTGGCAGCCTCTCCTTTACATTTCTCTCTTGCATGCTTAATACTGTCAATTCATTGCATTTTTATTTTTTTTTTTTCTCTTGCTTGGGGATTTTCTGCCCATTTTCTCTGTGTTGCCAAGTGGTTCTGTGTTGTAGCTCGTTAACTGCCAGTGTGTTGGTGTTGCATATGGTAAAAAAGTGTAGCTGGCAACGTAGTATCACCTCCGCAAAAGAAAAAGATGCGAAACCTCACTGAATTAAGCCCTGAAGCTGCTCCCGCGGGAACTGTCCGGGCCAGGGACCCTAATGGGTACAATTAATTAGGGATGCCGTGCAGCTGGGCAGCCTGATGCACGGGGCTGAGCGAACTTCTGGCTGCGCATTGAATGTCACGCTTTGCCACCAGGTATTTTAAACGTTGAGGTTAAACGTTGTCGCTGGACGCTCTGTGGGAAACGGGCGACTCCAGAGGGAGCAAAGCGGGTAACAAGGGTGGAAAGCCTCCCGAGCTGGTGTGAGAGGGGAGGGGGGGGACGATTGCTTTTGCTGCTTAGGAGAACAGAAGCCCCCCGCAACGCAGGTTGTTTTCTTTCCTCCGCAGGGACCGAGCGGGGAGAGGAGCAGAAGCCTGCGGAGGAGAGGGTCTGGAGGAGGAGGAGGAGGAGGAGGGGGAGGTGGGGTGAGCAGGGCCCATCCTGGCAGGCGGTGGATGTGCCAGCGCCTCGGGTTGTCGTTTGCACCTCGGTCACGTGCGTGGAAAACATTGCCGCTGTTGTAGCTGGGTACCGCTCGCTGCGCGTGGGTGCAAATGGCAAGGCGAGATGTGGGACGGAGCGGAGCTGGGCCCAGCTGCTTCTGTTTATGCTCCGCGGGAGGGAAGCAGACGTAGAGAGCGACTGTGGCTCGCTGAAAGTCAGCCGGGGGCTGGTGTCCACGGGGAGACTGGCGGAGACCGGGGGCAGCCTGGAGCCTTCCCGCTGAGCCTGCGGGCTCTCCGCGGTCAGACCCCGGCGCTTGGCCGTGGGGTTCGCTTCACTCGGGACTCGCTGCTCGTCCTCGGGAGTTCAACCCTCATCCCTCTTTGCTGTGCTCTGGAGGCCCTGGCAGAGTTCAGATTCACTTTTTTTTCCTCTTTTCTGTCTCGAAAACAATAGTAAAATTCCTGAAAAGGGGGTGAGCGTGTACGTGCATGCAGGTGTGTTTGGGGAGAGAGGCAACTGAAACTGAGAAGCGGTGGTGAAGGGAGGCAGCCCAGGGCCTGGAGTGGTGGTCTTCCGTTTGCACCAGCGGTTCCTGTGAGGCCATCGAGGCTTTGTGGAATTGCACTGCAAACCCCATTTCCACTGCATTTCTGTTTTCAAGTCTTCCTCTGTATCCCTGAGGACCATAAGCCCTTTAAAAAAAGAAAAAGAAAAAAAAAAAAAAAAGAAAATCCATCCTACATAGTCAGTGGTTGCAGGAGCTGTGGTCTGAAGGTGGTCTTGGTGGTGTCACGGTGGAAGCGTGGCGCACCTGGAACAGACATGCGAGATGAGGGGGAAAGACCCGATCTCTCTCGGTTCTGCCTCTCTCGGTTTCAAATTTGAATAGGACACGTGGCTCCTGACACATGTTGTCTAACCAGCTTGGTTTTATGTGCTACTTCAGTCAGGAAATTAATCAGGAAAAAAGATAAGGGAACATTATGCTATTCAGAGTAAATCGCCGCGTTACACAATGCTGCTCCCATTGCCTAGGTAAAACTGTTTAAGAAAATAGGCTGGCTTGAGGGCTTCCTTCTGATTGTCTAATTAAACTTCCAACCTTTGCAATTATGAAAATAACCATGTGGTTAGAACTACTTGTATATGCTATAGGTAACTCTTGAATTAGGTAGAAAGAGACCAAGACGTTTGCCTGGAGATCTTATTCTGAGATTTTTCTTTTTTAATGCACTTTGGTTTTTTCCTAAAGATACTGTTTCAATCTAGAGTAGCACAAATTCATAAATGCAACTTCTGTGATGGCTGAAACCAGAGGTCCACTTGTTGCAACATCCCGTTTGCAGCAACGCCCAGTTAAAAAATGCCTCTGAGGAAAGTGCAACAAAACTGATAACAGACACAAATCAGATGGGTCTTTGTAGCCCCAGCAATTAGCTTCCATTTTAAAACCTTTCATTCAATCATAGCCAAGCAATTGGAAGATAATGCCTTGTGGCAGAGAGTTCCACTGGTTAACTGTGTGCTGCGTTAATGCTTTCTTTTAACTATTTTCATGTTTTCTGGTCTGCAGATGCGCTTCCTGTGCTATTATATGAGAAGGTAAAGCTGTAGGTTTGGGTTTTTGTTGTTGTTGTTGTTTGGTGTGGGGTTTTTTTTGTTGTTTGTTTGTTTTTTAGTCTGGGAACATTATGGCTATTATGTATTACCTGCAGTTTTTAATATAGGTAATTAATCCATAATTCCCAAATACCGTCCTATTTATTTTACTTCAGTCAATCAAAGTCAACAAACTCCCTTAGGATGGGTATGTTTCCTAGTCTCATATAATTTTCTGTTTTCTCCCAGACCTATAAATACTGGAAGCAGCTGTCTGCCTGATCTCCTGGGGTACCATCCTTTTCAGGTGAAGGTGACTCCATCTTTCACAGTACACCTGTGCACTGTGCAAGGAGCATGCTCTGCCTGCCATAGCCCTGAAGGTTTGCATTACAGCAAGGCTGCAGATGCAAATATTAAAAATCTGGTCTTCAAAAGAATCGTCACTTCTGTGACGATGAACCCCCTGTTCATCGCTGTGGATGACCGTGTCAGATGAAGGACTGGTAGCAGAGGCCGTGTTGTCCTTTGGTACATAGGAAACGGACTTCATGCCACTCAAAGTGTTTCTTTTCAGGCTCTGTTAGCACCTTATCCTCAGCTTCTGTTGATATAAGTGAGCACACCCCTTTGTTAGCTTGCTTGTGTCTTACAATGTCATCTTTTCTTCTCTTGTTTTATCTGATCGTCTTTATAAAAACAGAGCTACATGATGCACAGCTGGATGCACTTTGAGAAATCTGCTGCTGCCTGAGTGCTACCTGTTCGTGTGATCCGAGGGGAGTGCTGAGCTGAAGAATAGAACATGTCTTTTGTGATTGATCTGTCAGGCGGGTTTGATAGCGCGGAAAAAGTAGTAGGTGTTGTACGTACAGAAACGTTCGGGCTTGGACTCTGTTTTCAGTCTGAAATATGAAGTGTGGTTGAAATTTGAAGGGAGAGAGGGACTTTGCATAAGCAAGTGGTAAGCGCAGCTGAGTTGCTTGTCTGGTGCGTTCGAGTGATTTTTCGGTTTCTAATGGCGCTGGTTGCAGTGGGGACTGCAGCGTGGTAGCCCGTGGAGGTACTGACAGAAGCAGGGATCTGGTGGTGAAGGTGCGATACATGTGGTATTCAGCCATCACTCAATGCTTCACATTCTTGTGAGAAATCTGCTTTAATCTGGGTCTGGTTCCAACTGGCAGTGCATAACAACAAGGCTTTCCAGCCTTCTCCTCCCCCGGGGTTTCAGTCCTTAAAGATGCAGGTTCTGATAGCATGTTTTTCTTTCCAAGCCAAAATTTAGTTAAAAAATTGACAAGCACTTACACCCAGCAAAATATTTACCCTTACTGCCTGGCTGGAATTAGCCTCTGAGTTGCTTTCTACTATTTCGTGATTAGCAGCACTACGGTGATCAGAAAGCGGCATAGCTTCTTCACTCCTGTTCTCTTTGTGTCCAAGAGCTCCGTGAGGTCACCCTGTTGTCACCGTGGCTTTTCTGAGATCTTTCTCTAGTAAGATCATTAGCTATTTCTTTTCCTTGTAATTTAAAGACCACCTTCTCACAAGGTCCCGAGAAGCAATAGGTCAGGGATCGCAGCCTCTTGGGACACAGGTGTGGTCCTCGCTTTCCACTCTCAAGATGTACAACTTCCACGCGGTGGCCCTGGTTGCCGGGACCTGTTCTGTGACTGAGTAGTCCTATGTATAGGTCAGAAAATGCCCTCCCTGATTTATTTCAGGGTGACCTTTAGTATTTTGACACCATTTTTTATGCCTGGCAGAGTGAAGACTAGCGGTTACGCGTCTGGGTGCGTACTCGATTGCAAGCTGTTTATGCCCCTAGCCACTGAAATGGCCTGTTGTCAGACTGTGTGAAGTGTAGGATATTGGGTAAAAATAGGTTTTATATGCAAAGTCAATGCCTCGGTATCTTTAAATGAGGCTAGCTAACTCAGGGAAAACCACTTTCTTGCTAGCCATAACAACCAAACCAGGCTCGCTTTGCTCCAAAAGGCCAGTTTTTCATGTCCTTTTGCAGTTGATGTCATCTATGGTTTTTGTCCTGCAAAGAAACCTCAGCGGTTCTCTCACTGAGTGTTTAGTGGGTTGGTTTTTTTGGGGTTTTTTTTGGTTTGGTTTGGGTTTTTTTGTGTGGCCAGTGTAAAACAGCTCTTGCTCTTCCCTGAAGACTTCTGAACTGTCGCTGACTTTCATAAGTCCCTCAAGATATTTATCTGTAGCACTGTAAGAAATGCAGTCTCAGTGTCTTTAAAACCCTATCTACTATCAAGGAGCTCTTGGTAAACTGAATGTAGGAGCAAGGCTGTCCTGAGCTGGTAGCTCCAAGTAGACCCGGTGGCAGTGATATTGGCTGTCACAACTTTATCCAAGGGTGAAGGGATCAGTTTTTGGAAGGTTTTACAGGACCCCTTTGTTCGGAGTCTTGCGTTGCAGAGCCACAGTGAGCATCGTACTGCTCCGCTGGCATTGCCTTGTGAGCACAGGTGCTGAATGCAGTCCTCGATACCAAGCAACAACCTTGGTACGGCTGGCTCTGACGGCGCAAGGATTTTGGCATTTTGCAGTTTGCAGATTACACTGTTGCTCAATTCTTTGCAGGTCTGGGACCTAAAAATCAGGTGAAGTTGTAGTGGACTGAGTTTCTAGGCAGAGGGACTCTAGGTGCCCTCCGTACAGTCCTCGTGAGCCTCTAGATAGATTATTTTTGCACACGCTGCTCAGCTTTCTCCAAAGAGAAACCATAGGCACCGTCTGTCTAAAGCACACTTGATTTAGGTTATTTTTCCATTTACTTTAATCATATTCTCAACCCATTTAACAAACAGACAAACGTGTAATGCTTGGGGCAGACCCAGTTCGCCTGTGGGAGAAATAGTTATTTTAAATAAAAACAGTCTGATTTTTCTGGAGGTGATGAAGACCCGCAATTCTGATTGACTAGTTCACCAATAGATAAAAATCAAAATATCATCAAACTTATCTATTTACAAATTGTCCAGGAGCAGATTGTGAAATTGTCAGGTTTGTCATGTAAAGTTATTCACTAATTTCTTCAGGGAATAATTAGATCATTAGACAAATATGCCATAGGCAATCTGTGTGGGAACTTGTGTAATTAACCAATCCAAAATGAGTGATAAATTGTATATCGGTAATTTTCACACTTAGCAATTTAAGATGTGTTAAGTAGTTTTGTCATCAAGTTAAGGAACAGAAACAATACATTGTGACTTATATAACTAATTAGCATTCCCGATTTTACAAACACAAACAATTTGGAATTTACCTTGGGCGACAGTTTGCTCATGTGAGGTAGGAGAATATTCATGAGCGCAGAACTTTGCACTCACTTTTTGCAAATGCTTGAACGTTAAAGAGGTCATAAATCTGGTTAATCAGAAATTTGCCTTTCAATTCTAACAAATGTTCATGGTATGTTACTAAGAAAAAAAAAAACCTCTTTCTTTCCCTGATATTGGCTCAGCTTCTTGTAAAATCCTCTTGACAGCACTTACTGAATCAGAATTGTGTTGTACTAAGGAATGGGCCTGTGCACGTTTTCTAAAGTACTGGGTGATTTCTTTGTTCACCCAATTGCTGAATTTATGATGCAGTGTCAAATTATGACTTTCATTGTAAATGGACTAAGGTGGCGGGGGAGGTTGGAAACAGAAGAATATAGTAATTTGGAAAGGTTAAATTGAGAATGGATGGAAGTTATCAGGAGAGGTTAAACTGTGGCCACAAGTATACAAAGCTGGTTACCAGGTGGAAAGGCTGTGATCAGTGGGGCATAGGAGATGTGTAGCCAGGAGAGGTGTCATACCATAAAGTGGTGGAGGTTTGGGGTAAATATCAAAAAAGAAAAATCTCTGGATGCGGCAATCTATTTAAGACCTTGGTATAGCCACCTATAAAGGTGGGATTTCTGATGGAAATCTGGAGGAAACAAAGGATCTTGCTGAAGGCAATATATAGACAAACACACACATATGTATATATATGCATGTATATATATATGTGTATATATATATGTACACACATACCATGTGAAGGAATATGGGAGCAGATGACCTCATGGTCCTCTTCCATACCTGCATTTGAGGTCCACAAACGCCACAACTCTGCAAGTGTTTCAGGCACAAAAACTAAACTCTTCCCTTGTCCTCTCCTTCTCTGCAGCATCTTTTAGGTACAGAGTGAGCTCATCAGTATAATATTAGGTCAAGCACTATGCAATGCTATGTATATATAACAAGGCTGTGGTGTGTGCAATCCAGGGCTACTGATGATATCAAGGTCTCTGGGAAGAACAAGCAGCTGTCTGCTTTTATACATTATGCTGATACTACAGGAACTGTGAACGGTCTCTGGTTTGCTCAGAACACATAATTAAACAGAGACAAATCAGTGACACTGTCCAGTTGCATCAAGCCACCAAAAAGAAATAATCCACAAACCTACCTGACTTGAACCCTTTAAAGATCAGTGGACTGGATTCTCTTTTTCAGCTTGAAAAAGATGCACGAGAGTGTGCCAGGATGCTTTTAGAATGAAGAGCATTGTGTATAGCCCATTAAAAATAAAATTAAAAAAAAAAAAAAAAAATCCACTGCACCACTGGAGAGTCAGCAGAGGGAGTGCGAGTTAGGAAGCCCCTCTTTTAATATCTGAATGGCTGCAATGCAGGAGGAGGGAAGTAAACAAAAAGACATGTGTGAGCTAGAATTGTGGGAAAGAAATAGACCTAAAATAAAATCTTGATGATAAAGTTAAGGTGACAGCAGCAACACCCCTTGATGAAAGTTGTGATACCCCTGCCCTTGGAGGCATGTGAGCTTGATTGAATACACGCTAGAAAATGTAATAAATTTCTTGAAGTTGCCTAAGCACTTCCAACTCCTGTGATTTTAATTATTATTCTTGCAATATTTTGTGCCCACACCCTCTAGTGCCATCAAATCATAGTTACATTAAAATCCTTTGCTTCTCTGTATTTTTGACTCTTGAGTTTCTACTGAAATAATATGGAATCTCAATATTACTGAGATGGTTATGGAGTCAAGCTTAAACTGTGATCTGAGAGCATTTAATGTGTGAAAAAGCCATAAGGCAAATAACAAGATTCTCGGGGCTTGAAAAGTCATGATGGTGCTTAAATGCTTTGAGCTGGCAATGCTAGCATTACTTAAAATGACATTTAATGAGAGTGCATTTCTGGGCAACTCCACAGAATCTATTTTACCTCTACATCTTGTAGGGTTTTTCTTTCCAGTTACATAGAAAATACGTAATAAAAAAAAAAGCTTAAAATTATATTTTCACATTTGTGTGTAATTTGTCTGTTCCAAGAATACACACTTATTCCCTAGAACTGTACTTTCTTTTTTTGGTTGGTTCAGGACTTTTCCTTTAGCCATGGCTATAGCTGATCAAGTCTGAGACCATCCATTTTCTTGACTATGTTTTAGAAGGATGACCAGCAATGGAATTAAAATTTAAACCAAGCTGTATTTTTAATTAGGGAAAAAACTTCTGTTTCTCAATCCTAGAGGTAAAAAGCAGTGCCATACTAGCTGAATGATATTTTAAATAATTGAATGTTGTTTTGTCTTGTCTGATGCTTCAGAAATACATAGCATGACCTTTTTTTACTTCCCAACAAATCTGCATCTATGTTGAAGATCAAAATGAAGATAAGTGGTTGCATAGGACATACTTGTGGGCTACTTACATTTTTGCTCTGGTTTGAATACTGTTCTTTATCTGTACAGTAATTTACTTTGAAGTACATACTGAGAAAGAAACGCTCCTTGAGATTAAGGGGGAAATGATGCTGAAAATCTTGTGTGGTTTTTTTCTTGGTGTGTTTTTGTTTTGTTTTTTTTTAACCCCCCTTCCCCCCCCCCGCCCCCCCACCCCCCCAAGAAACCCCAACAAAAGTATCTAAGGCCCACTCTACTTTTGACTGCTAAAGATGACTCTTTGTAGGGGACAGAGGTGTGGCTTTTAACTGTATCTGTCTGGTGTGGGCTATTGTGCTAGTAACTCCTCATGCTTTTTCAGTTTGTTTCTTTCCAGTATTATGTTACCCGGTTTATTTTCAGTGGTGTGTTTTTCTGTTTTTTGGTTTTTTTCTTTTTTTTTTTCTTTTTTCTCCCTCTCCCCTTCCTAAACTTCTGTCAATGTGTTATGGTAATGCAGCTCTGCTTTCCACTCATGAGGTGCCTGCATTCATTGGTGGGTGATACGAATAAGTAAAACCTGTCTCTTAGTGCACATTCACAAGAGTGTTGAACTGAGATTACACTGACATCTGAAATTCTGGCAGTTTGTAACTCCAAGTGCTTACACTTTGTAAATCTCAATCGCGTCCTTAATGTAGATTTTGTTTCGTTTCTTGCTAAAGAGTAAAAAATGTAAATTTAGAAAAGACTGTCACTCTCCCCCTTGGTCTTTGAGTGATTTAAGTCATTCCTTTGTCAACCGATCTAATGTGTTTTTGCAGTTATAATGCCTGCTTAGTCTCCAACATCTGTGTGCTGGACAGAAACTGAGATTCCTAGATGTGTCTGGGGTGCACTGTATCTTCACCATAGCACAATGACACGTAGGTAAAACGCATGGCTTTATGCAACAAGTACAAATGAGACTGATTTGAACTGAGCATTGTTTGAAAGCTATGATGAAAGAAACTAGCATCAGGCACAGGCTTATTTGATTTTATCAAAACTGTCCTCTTACTTGAAGAAACTGGAAGCAGAGCGATTTTGCGGTGCTATAAGTGGCTCTGGTGCTGCTGACTCCTGGGGAAGGTTAGATGTGGGTGAGAGTGGCATGACTCAGGGCTCTTGCTGGTGTGGGCTGAGTCACAGTGCCAAGTTCGTGTGCCTTTCTGTTGCTTGCAACATCTGAGATCTGTGACTATGGCCTCTCCGAAGAAGAGACTGAACCATGTCCTGGGTGAGTAGAGCAGAGACCTGTGAAGAACAGAATGTTTTTCTCCTGATTTAGCTGAACAGACATCTCTTGCTGGTGGTTGTCCCCATTGGGACTACAGGACGCTTTAGGTTTGTTCGTGGGTTGAGTTTTGATACGGCTTTAGCTCTCATAACTGAGCACGATCTGTTTCCTTGCCTTCATACCTTCTCCACAGATATCTGCTACCTTCTTGCCCACCCCGTGTGCAGCACTTAAAGACTTTTTATCAGCTGAAGTAGCCTCAACATTACAGTGTGCTGCAGGCTGCCTGTGAATATGGCTTCTTTATTTAGATTGGGGGAACCAGAAAGAGTTAGCTCTGTGCCTCTGACACTGAAAGAGCCCAGAGGCTAAGCAGGTACCTGAGATATGGTTGCAACTCACAGAAGATGCTGGGTTTGTTTTTTTTTTTTTTTTTTCTGCCTTGTTTAGTGAGGCTTGAGTTAACATTGCCGCAAGGGTCTTTCTCTGGTCTAGACCTTGGAAACAAAGATTGTTCCCCAGCAAAGAGCTGATGAGCCCCGACATGTCAAACCAGCAACTACCATTTGCCCTCGTACAGCATCACCTGCTAAGTAAGGAAGGAAAAGTTCCAGCTACAAAATTATATGGTTATACAAATACAAAATACTTCTTACAAAATAAGAATAACATGCCAAAATAAACCACCGCTCTCTGTAGCAGAGAAATGGAGCAGCTGCTCTTGGGCAAGATGAGGGGTGTAACTGTAGATGCCAGAAGTCAGCCTTTGTGCTGGAGAGCAGCGATGGAGTCAGATGGTTTCTGTTGTGCAAAGTGTATGGTCTTTAAATAAGTATAGGGCTCTGCTACCTGATCTCATGCCTTCCTGAGGAGAGGTTGTGGGACGCGGCTGTGCTTGCTCTGCAGGCTTTCTGAGCTGGCCAGTTTCGTGACACTGGTGTGCCTGGGGGCTGCTGGAGGGGGAAAAGGAGAGGAACTGGTGGTGGTGGGGTCCAAACTCTGCAGCAGTGGCTTGCAGCAGTGTGGCCACGGGTGTCCAAGGGGCTGCCGGAGCAGAGCGCTAGGACAGGCTTTAGTTGCCAGCGGGGTCCTGGGCTGTCCACTGGCTGCGGCGGGGATAGGCTTCAGGCTGTGTCCAACCAGTCTCTGCTGGCATCCCCAGTGACTGTCCAGCTTTGCTCAGTCACTTCATTGTTTTAATTACGTTTTTTCCTTTTTCACGTAGGAAACTAAGTAGGTAGTAATGCTGACAATTTAAGTGCAGCAGTCACAGACTGTCTGACTTCTTCATTCAGTGTCTCCCTGTACAAGATTGCTTTGGGTCAATTGAAATGGACTTAATTCTTCTTCTCCTGAATAAAATAATCACCACAAGCAAAAGTTGCTTCTGGCCAAACCAGTGTGCTTCATTTCTTGTTATCTAAGCTTTTATTAATTTTTATTAAAAAAAAAAAAGTGACATTTCAAAGTAAACCCCATTTTGCTGTTTAACTCTTCCCCCAAACCCAGAATTTATTTAAAAGCCTGAGGGAAGCAGTTTGACTTGTAGAGGTTGTTGTTCTCAATTCTTTCAATATACAGATCCAAGTTTAACATGCATTATCAAACCCTGTTGATCTGAAATAAATTGATAAATAAAATAGTTGTCAAGAATGTTGCCAAGCCTTCCTCATGTAGACTTCTCAGTGCCAGCTGCATTTGGTTCTTATTTTTAAGTTTTCTCCATATTGTAACAGGTTTAAGCCTTAAAAATGAGGGCTGACATCTTGAAGACCAACATCATCATCTCTGGAAGCCTAGGCTAAAAGACAAGAGTTGCAAGATCACTGACTTGTGTAACAGTACATTTTCTTGTGTTTGAATAATAAAAGTGATGCAATTACTTTTAATTAACTTAAGCAAACCAAGTTTTCAAGGATGCTCTACTTTTCTTTCCCAAATGAGTGGTTAAGTGGGCCAGCAGAATTTCATTTAATTGGCAGCATTTTGCTTCTAAGCTACTGCAGGTCACCTCACTGGCTGAACCTTGTCTTGTGTATGGAGCCAACGGTGGGTGGATAATCTGATCCCCTAGATCGGGGGCTCTTGTGGTGGTGCCACCAGCACACCCACAGTCCTTCCCAAGGAGACTGGGTGGGAAGAGTGCTGTTCTGTGTTTTTGCAAAGTGCAGCCGGAACAAAGACCCATGAGTTGTGCTCTCAGTTTTGGTATCTTTGGGTCCTACTGCCTATATTTGAAGAAATATCTGATAGAGTGGCAGAATCTCCTGGATCTCTGTGTTGCTTTATCTTCAAGGCTTGCACCTTGGTATAAGTGGTTTTATCTCTTGATCAGACCACGCAAGCTGTGCCTTATGGTTTCAGGTGCAAAGTTAAACAGTGTCAGAGTAAATACCAATGGCAAAGCGCTTGGCTAGTTTGAACAAAAAAGCATTGTATTTGCCGAATATGTAGTAAGAATCATTTCTCGAGCTCTGGCCTCGGCTGAGCAAGTGCAATTGTCTTTGGAAACCTCACTGGTGCTTGTAGTCACCCACAGAATTGTGAATATTTTGCCACCACAGTCCCTTTTGCTTCAGAAAGCTCAGAGGGGAGCTAGTGCTACAAGCTAGGTCTGTCAGCACTCTCTGCTGCTTCCCCTGAGGAAAGCTGCTGGGGGTTGTCTGTAGCAGGCCTGATCTGTGGGGCAGCCAGCTGGGGGCATCTCTCTCTGTCAATCTTCTTTACCCTCCAGCTTGTTCTTTTCCAAGAATCCATGAGCTGTTTGTCTGTGGGTTCAGGTTGTGCTTATCCTTTATACTGGATAGATGCAAGTGAAACCCTAGGTATGGGATTTAGCCTGTCTGCAATACCAGCTGCAAAGGCCATGGCAGAGTCTGAAAACAGGTAGAGTATGTAGCTGTTGATTTAAAGACTCTTAAAAAGAAAAAAAGGGAGAAAAATCCTCACCCTTGTAAATATTTATTTTTTGGCACTTCTTTCTGAGTTGGACCAGTGCTGCTTCATTGATCCATGTGAAGATTATTGAGCCATATAAAGACCCTGCTGTCATATTCCTGTCAGATAGTCTGTCATGTGTTCCTGCCCAGCTAGTAGAATGTCATGCACAACTAGTAAAATGTCATGCAGAACACAGCCTTTCCTACACAGAATAGCCTTGGGCAAATGCACTCTACTAGTGCCTAACAGCCCATGGGATCTAATCTCTGCTCCCTTTCTGACTGTTCATAACCTTTCTGTGCACTTCAAGACATGTCAAGATTTTTCAGACTAATCCTTTTGCATATAATCGTAGCAAATAAGAATTTGGGAAGGGAGTACCAGCCAGGGCTGGGTCTGGGGACCCAAGTGTCTGCTGTGGTAAACCTACCTTTCAGTCACTTTTCCACATTGTTTTCAGGAAGCAAAGTGTCTGTGATGACTGAACTACAGGGAAAGGTTTAATGTGGTGTTGCCTATTTGCCAGTAAGAATAACCCTTTAGTTTAACTTGCTATGGACCATGCTTCCAGATTTGGAAGACCCATTATGTGTGATCCCTGAAGGTGATGGCAATGGAGCTTTGTCATACCTGTCTGTCCTCCTTGGATGACAGACCATCCTGTGTGCCAAGATCCAGGGAGAAGCTAGCAAAGGGTTACCTGACACTCAGTAGTAGTGCATTAGTTTTCAAATAACTGGATTTCTGTGGTCTACCAGTGTTGGTTGATACACCTGGAGAGCAGCATGCCTCTCCTGAGCTGCAGTGGGAGAGGCTTATTCTGTGGATATGATGATTTGGCATTTCCCATGGGATGGTCCACTTGGGGGCATGTTTGCCAAAAGTCCTGTGAGGTCCTGGAATAATTACTATTATGGAGATCATTTTGGAGCGAAGCAGGTGCTGTGAGGTGACATTTGAGGTTGGGTGGAGTTGAGATGCCTGATTAATTGCTATAGTTAATTAAATCCACCTCTGAAAGCGGAGAGAGGTGGAGATGCTGGCTGAGGCAGCATGGGAGTGCAGCATTGCAAACAGTGCTCAGGTGAGCTCCAAAAGGTTGGAGCTTGCTTGATGTTGGTGCGTCCTTGCAGAGGCAAATCTCTCTCCAAAATCCAGTGGTTATTTGGCCTGGATACCTCGTAGGAGGGCATTAAGCTTCATATCTTTTTGTACATGTGAATCCAACCCAGTTTAGCAGTTGCTGTAGGAAAGTGAGTTAAATCAACGGGTGCCTGGTGGCTGCTCTCTGTAGGAACGTCCATTGTGGCACCCACCCTGCAAACCAGACTCACCGCTGTGAGCTGTGGGACTCTGCAGAGCTCAGAGCTGCAGATGCTGAACTTCTGCTCTCACCTCGTGTGAGAAACTCAGCCCTGCAGGTCAAGACTGGGCTGAGATAGCCTGGCAGTGAAGGTGCCCATAGATAAAAAGATCACATTTTTCATCAGCTCTGCCAAAATGATTCCTTTCACCCTGCGATAATTCTCTGAAGTATTTTTACAGCTACACTTTAGAGAGATGCAAATTAGGTGATTTGTGTGTCTGCAACTAACGGCCTTTGCACTGAAGTGGTACCAGGAGCAGCACAGATACCGTCAGCTCTGCTGGTGAGCTGAACGCAGCTCCGACGACGACGACAGGAGCCCTGGCAACCTGCCCCGCTCTCCCTCGGGCAAGGAAGAGCCACCCGGTGATTAAAGCAGGGCTGGGACCCAGGAGGTCAGCCTCTGCCTCCCAGCTCTGCCCCACGTTGCTTCTGTGGCCTGGGGGTGACCGCTCAGAGGGGCAACCTGCTGGCGTGGTTGCTCCCAGACCGATTTCAGTCCAGGCGAGCTGTGCTAACCAAAAGCATTTGCTTGAGCGGTGTCAGTGGGTGGACCAGGGGTGCTGGTGCAAGCAGCTCAGCTGGTGAGAAGGTGGGACGCAGCTGGAGGCACAGCTGGGTTTGGGAGGACTCGGAGTCACATTTGCAAATAGGGGGAAGCTGCTTCCTTTCTCTCCCCTCCCCTTGATAAACAAAAAAATTCCCCCAAGCTGTTAGTTATTTCAGTGAATTACACCTGGGACTAACCTGTGCTGTTGGCTTCACTTATCTTTGTGCAAGGCAAGCAGGAGCACTGAGGCCGTCCCCAGGAGCTGGGAATGAAGAATTGCTGCGCTATGTGGCATATTCCAAGGGCAATGGAAGAGAAAGACTTTGTGTTATTCCTTGCCTATGTAGCAACTCTGAAAGTACCAGGAACCCTGCCCCGGTTTCTCGGTACGCTGTAATCCCACGGAGGTGTTTGCGATAGCAGCTTTGATCGTGCAGTACCTCTGACCTCTTCAGACCAGGGCGCTGGAACAGATTCAGCCCAGGATGGCTCCGCTGGTCGAGGGGAGAGGCCAGACAGCCTGGGGACAGAGGGAGGAAAAATGTTCACTGGGACAACTGGCGTCTGGACTGATATGCTTTCTTTAGTCTTGGAAAAGGTTCAGCAGGCTTAGCTTCTCTTGAGACAAACACTCCTTAGAAAAATAAGTTCAACTACGGGAAAGTGCCCAGACATCACATTTTCAAAACAGAATGTTTCCATTTGCTTTCATGCATTCACAACATTTTAGTCAGGCTGTCTGAAACTGTAACTGTGCTGTTACAGCAGGAGGCTCAGGACTCTCTATCTTACTGTATAATCCCCATGTTTGCTCTAGGTATATCTCAGGAAACAGTCAGAGGCTGGGGTCCCTTTCATGAATCGCTTACTGGTCTAAATGACAGATGTGATAAATGAAGATATAACAGACATCAGAAAAGGGCGGAGTGGGATATTACAGCTTGTGGATTTGTGGTTTCTGAGTTTAGATGCACCTATATTTTATTGGGTCCCCTGTTTATACCAACAGGGGAGGCCAGATTCTCATGCCGTGTGAACGACGAGCTCAGCGCAGGGCCTGCTCTTTGATGTTTGTAGGCAAAGGGATTTCTCAGGAGCAGTTTGAATGAGGTGAGGGGCTGATGTGTGCTGACTAGAGCTTGGAAAGCTGTTCCAAGCATGAGAGAAGGTGTGGGAGATGGTGCAGAAATGCCTCTCTGATGAGGGAATGAAGGGGAATGCAAGGTCAGTGCTGCAGGACTTGCTGGGGGGTGGGTCGGGTCACATGCGGGACCGTGGGCAAATCCATTAACTGCTCTGTGCTTAAGCTTTACTGCTGTAAAGCAGGGCTGGTAATGCAATATACTTGGCTCCTGTGGTAACTCACAGTTGATAACAGCGATGTCCAGAGTAAACACAGCTAAGCCTGGATCTGGGTATGCATTTGGGTTTGTGCTGTTCTTTCTTTCCGATGCTTTTAGAAATCCTGTCGAAGTCAAGGGGCTATGAGAAACCAGGCTTTCTATCAGCATCCAGAGGCTGAAATCCCAGCAGAAGACCAGTTATTGTATTATTCTACTTCATTAAGTATCTCCTTGAGGGGTTAAAGTAGCCTGTGAAAACGTGTTATCACAAGCAGCGGAGTGTCTTACAGCCCTTTGGGAAAAGGAACGATACGCTATCTGTACACTTCAAGATCCATTCGTAGTGGCAGCCACATAGATCGCACCCCCTTCCCCCAGCCCTCTGCTCATCGTAGTACCTGGGCACTTCAGATATTGCAGATAACTCTCTTTGCTCCACAGGAGAGTTTCCCAAGTAGTGCAAGTTTAGTACTGCCTGGAAGAGAGTCTCACATACAGCAGCTCGTACATCTTCAGCCCTGGACCTACGTAGGGCAAAACTCAAACACTGGTTGAACAGGAATATATGTTCTGTTGCCCCTGTAGCCAGAGAGTGAAAAATTATTTCAGACTCTTGCATCCGCACAGAAAGATGGTTTTTGTATTGACTGCTTTACTGCTGCTGGGATGTGTATGGGTTAGTGCGTGTTGGGCTGTACGTTATACTTTCCTGGTGGTTCCTGTCCCAAAATAAGCACTGCTTCAAGTTACCACTTTCCATGGAGTTCCAAGCAATAAGTGCAGGGAACTTGTTTTCAGGACAATGGAAAATTTAAATGTGAGTTCAGGAGTTTGTAGGGTAATAGATCCTCTCCTGTCAGATTCAATACCAGAGGGTGTAAAATATGTCAGATAATTCATCAGCTGTTAGGATTAGATAACATAACTTAATTAAGGTACAGTTTTGCTGAAAAACATGCATTAAGACAGGAATAATGCCATTACTAAATACCATGTAGCAACACGTAGATGTCTTTTCTAGAACAATAGAAGAATAAAGACATTAAAATGGATAAATCTTTTCACATATTGCTAAAGATGATCAAATAATTTATGGCAAAATCTAGCTTCATCTTTTTCCAGTTTTAAATCCTTCATAATCCTGCCCTTGCTTCTATTTGCAACTTGCTAGTGTTTGCCAAATTGCTTCTGAACAATTTTCAGCCGACGAGTTGCTCATGAGGCCTCTGCTCTGTAACTAGCTGGTATTTGTTCATGATGTGCTTGACTGGCTGCTGAAGTCAGTCTGCACTCTTTTTCTTTCTGAGTGAACGGCTTAAACTTTTTGAGCACACAGGAATAATGGAGCAATACACATTTAAACTGCGTCATTTGATAATTTATATTAAAGTCATGAAGCCTTTGGGTTTGGGACTGCTTTCATAGGCAGTGATCCAGGCAATCCAAAAAGGGAATAGTATGACTGGACTGGTAGCAGCAGGCAGATTTCATTGACTTTCCCTTCCCCCTTCCTCAGTTCTTTGTATTATTGAACTTGATGAAAAAAAAGTATTTGAGCTTCTGGTTCTTGTTCGTAGTGGGTGTGAGGTGCCTGAGTGTGATGGCTGACCTTTCCGCTGGGTTCTTGCATGGATTTGGGCTGGTCACTGCCTTCCTGCCTGTACTGCTAAACTAGCAGTGCCCGATCCCCTACGGCTGTAGGGCTGGTCCCCTCTTCGCAAGCTTGTCTTGGAAGGAGCGGAGGTGGCCTAAAACAGACTGAACTAACAGTGGAGTACAGTGGACAATTGGGATGCCTATGCTTGAGCTTGGTCCTGGGACTCCTTTAACACTGTAGGTATAACGTATGTGACTTATCCTTGATGGACAGCTAAGGAATTGATTCTTTCCTATCTTGGAGAAGTATTGGGCGGGGGGGATATCATTATTTGGGAGCTGGTTTAATAACAGACTCTTTTTTTTTTTTTTTTTTTTTTTTAATGGGCAAAAGCAATTAAGTAAACCAGAAAACATTATATATGGACTAAGCGTAGCCTTCAGGATACCCAATGTTACAGTGTTTCCTCAAGTAGGGGTTGGATATGGGTAAAAGGGAAGGAAAGTGCAACTTCTGGGGCAGTGAAAACCTTGAAGTGGCTCAAGCAGAAAGGATATGTAGGATCTCTTGGCCTGTAGGTCACCTCTGTGTTGTCATGAGTAGCAGACTAACGTGTGTGAAGAATATGCTTATTTATATCTGTGGTTTTACCAGAGGGGGTTGTCAGATTATACTTGATAAAGCTTGAAGATGTTTCTGCATTTATGGCACTCTTGATTTGCTGAAAGGAACAACCAAGCAAATAACTGATGACTGATTTTTGCCTCGTTGTGCAAAAATACGTCTAAGAGCATGATTTCAGCAGACTTCCCTACCACTGCAAGTGAGATCAACATCAGTATTGCAGACTTTTGGGGCGAGGGAGAAATTTTGCTCAGAAGTGAGAGAAGAGGAAGGAGGAAAATGATCATTTAAGTATGTTTTAATGGAAGATAACTGTATCTGCTTGTATTTTATCTTGCCTTTGTATTGACTTACATCCCTCACTTTGTTTATCTTTGTTCTTAAGAGGAACAAGGCAGTGATTCATCACCAATATGCAGGGATACCTCGCTTTGCATTTGTATGGTATTGTCTGTCCAAGTGGCTCAAAGGCCTTTACAGACTTTAAGGGCTGTGTCTTTAGATGGTATAGCAGAGTTATGCTGATGCCATCTAAAAATCTGATCCTATCTCAATTCCCTTTCTGTCTGCATATTTTAACTTGACATACCTTAATATTACAGATGCAAAACTGCCCCCCCCCCCCCCAACTCCCTCCACCCAAACCCAACAAGAGCACAATTTGCTCATGGATGAATTCTCCGTAACTTCTTTTAGAGCTGTGGAAGCACCTGTTTCTTTATTCTATAGGAGTTCCTTGTTCCTATAGTTTTACATATCTGTACTGAAATGCACTGTTTGAATAAGTCTGGGTTATCAACTGATGTGAATTATTTTGTACAGCAGCCCTGCATTTACTGTTGTTTACTATCTGTCAGTCCCGGGGGGGACAGTGGGGGTGGTGGTGTCTCGTGCATTTTTATGATGGTTTATCTTGTACATCATAATTTTATGTTAGTGAAAGTTTCAATGCTGGGTGTGCATTCAGATATAGAGAACTGCTCAGAACTCCGGTCTGTGGTTGCTTTCTGTACCATAGCTAATTATACATTAGTTGGGAAATGTGTGCTACTGATAGTTACACTGTTACAACTTTCTAACGTCAAAATGTCACATTGGACCAAGTGCTGCAAAACCCATGCTTCTCTGCAAGTAGCTATATTGATCTTGTCACCTCTGCAAAGAATTTATATACCTTATATATATATGTGTGTGTATATGTATGTGGAAAATCTTGTATTTGTGTGTGTTTGTATATAACTGTTTTCAATCAAATCATATTGACAGGTGTTGATTCAAATCATAACCTGAATTTTTTATTAGCTGAATCTCTATCAAGTTTAGTGGGCTTTTTGTCTGTTTTCACTCAGCCCATGTTACTCTGAATAATCTACAGGTTTATTGGCTACCCTGCTTGAATATTTATCTCTTTGTGCACTTAATTATCCTTATTTTGGGGATCTTCTGGAACCAGTCTGATGTTCCAACCTTTAAAAAATAATAACAAAAGAACATTAGTAAGATATATATTTTTCAGGTAGCTATCTTTAGTATTTTTAGTACAAGTTATCTGGACCCATTTACTAACAAGCGTCATTTAATGGTTTTTAATGATAAATATTCTTCACTGCTAATAGAAAAAACCCTGGAAATCTTCATTACTAATGGAAAGTACTTCATCTGTGTGGTTCACGTACGTAAGAACGAACTGTAGGAACATTATAGGCTGGTTGTTACAGGGAGATAGTAAAATTGTCAGTAACACAGCAGAAATGGTTTTGGCTTGTTTTTAGGAAGAAGCATTGGCTTTACGACCTCCTAATCAGATCCTCATAACCTCAAACTTTCCTTCATGCCTTTTGCATCTAGCTCTTTCTTCCCACTCAGCATTATCCTTGTCTTTTGAAGCAAAACTTTTATTGGTACTACTGGCTGTGGAGCTGCCTGCACGGATGCTGGATGAGTTTGGGTCAAAATAGTCCTTTTGGTGACTGCTGACATGCAGTTTGCCAACTAGTTCATTTTGAACCCTCAAAAACATAGTAAACACAAAATAGAGATTCCTTATGCACAGGTTCTCATGCATAAGTGTTATGTGAAATTATCTGTAATTTTCAGGAACATCTCATTACAAACTGGGGGGTTTCCAGCAAACTGGAGTCATGTGTAATGCAGTTTTTATTTCTGCACATTAAGCAAGTGTTCAAGGATTAAATCATCCTGCTCCCTGATGTGATTTGGTGGTCTAAACCAAACATGGATTAATATTCCCCCACCTGGGCTTTTACATTTCCCTGAAGTCTTATATAAGCTGTGTAATACAACGGGATGCTGTGTCACTTATTCCAAAGGTATCATCACCAGTGGAGACTTGCCAGGTGACTTCATCCTCCCACTCAGTTTTGCCTCTGTCTCACGGTTGTGTTTCGGGGAGGGAGCATACCAGCCTGTTGTCCTTGTGCACCTCGCTGAATTTTCTTTCCATGTTTCCTACTGTGGAGTCCTTGAGGATTACTTGCCCTTTTAGGAAAGCTGAAAGGCCTTTCATAGCTGCTTAATTCCTATCATAAAGATACCTTTTTTTCTCTGACCCCTCAATCTTTCTTTTCTGTTCACCTTAAGAAGGATTCCTTGGTATTTGCTTTGCTAAATACTGGATATTTCTAGCTGGGTAGAAATGTCTCCTGATTCTTTTTCCTTGTGGTCACAAATCTGTTTCTTGTATCTCCAGTTCTTGTACCATCTGTCCTTCCCCCTGCAGCATGTGTGGCTGTAATTTGGGTAACTTATTGTCCAAGAAGTCTTTGTTATCTCAGATGCTGTGCATTAATGACGTTTGAGTTTTAGACCGTGTGTATCCTTCCTTTTAATGGACCAGGAGCATATTTGGACCACTATCAGACTGGAAAACCTGAGCACAGCCAAGGCGCTACTAGAAACTCTTCCCGGCTCATCTGCTGTTTTCTTACAGTGAACAGTGAGCCTCTCCTACCCAGGCTGTCCCCCAAATTGGTGGTTAACTGCAGCCCCTTCCCCAGAAATTCAAATACTCTTAATTTCAAAGATTCGGTGACATCATTTTGCAGAAGTGCTGGGTGAAGCATAAGTTCATTTCCCTTGGCACCACTTCTTAATGCATTTTTGTTCATCAATGTGTACAACTAATGTGAAGAGGCAATTCAGTCTCAGCAGTCATTCTACTGAGGGTGAAATACTGATAGGTACTTCATTTAATAAAATAATAATGCTGTGCAGCTGTACACTGTCTCTCCCACAAGGATCTCTAGGTACCTGAAAGAGTATTAAATAATTAAGCCTGACAATACCCCTGTATTTCATTAGTTCCATTTCACAGGTGGATTAGCAGAGGTTAAGTGACTTGACCAAGGTCAGGATCAGACCTTATTCCTGTGAGGGAAGCTGGTACGTGGGTGGATCAGCTGGTCCCGCGTTGGGTCTCTGTGACAACCTGGGGTCTGTGCACGGAGGCAGAGCCAAAGCCTGTGGCAGAGCAGGGAGGGAACCGGGGAATCCTGGCTCTGTTTTCTTAATTCATTTCCAAATGTCCAGGCCTAGGATAATCCATACTAAATGCGGTGACAGGACTGAAGGGTTTGATTTGCTGAAGCCACAGAAATATATAACCTGGTGCCCAGGAGACCTGTAAGCATTTGTTTCATATCCACTGACATCTCCTGTCCAGTCAGCTCAGCAAGTCATGTTTTTGTAAAGTTATTTTGCGCCATCTGTATTGAAAATGGCGACCTGGCCAATTACAATGGATTTTAAGTTTATTCTGTGAGAGAGTTTTAAAATGGAAAGAATCCAGCAGTGAGCCAGGGGGAGGAAATACCATATCTTTCCCAAGGAAAGTCAGGGTTTGATCCTGCAGGCAGCTGAAACGTGCCAAATTAGCTGGGTGCTGAGTGTTCAGCACCTTTTCAGAGATGCTCAGGACTTTGCAGAGTCAAAGCTCTGAGCTATAAGGTTAAGCATGAACATTAATGAAATGTTATCTCTCTACCAGATGGAACTAAGTGACAAGTACTCTGGCTGTCAAGCACAGAAAATTGTGAATCTGTCGCACATCCCCTGACAACAGCGAGGCAATCTTCTTAAAACTGACTTATGCAATAGGAATTGCACTGCAGTGGGGTATCTCATTCATGTGGTCAGAAAGCTGACCTTTGGTGGGAACTATTTGCCCCTGTTTTTTGTTGTTTGGTGGGTTTTTTTTTTTTGTTTGGTGGGGTTTGGGGTTTTTTTTTTGGTTGTGTGGGGTTGTTTTTTTTTTTTGGTAGGATGCATCTAGCTTTCTGATCAGCTGCCACCTTGCAAATAATCCACTTAAGAGGATGTTTTTTTCAATGCTAAAATAGCTACAAGCTAAGGCTCAACTTGCATAAAAATTACATGTATACTTGAAATCTTTACAACTGATGATTCCAGATAAGAGCAGATACTCCATTCTGATCAGCCTTCGGCTGAAAGGTGTAACCACTACGAATCTTTTGCTGTCAATGAAACATCTTCCCTGTCTACCAGGATGCAACAAAAACATTATGTTACCATATCAGAGTGCAGCAGAACTTTCCTGGAGCCTTAAGGGATTGCCTCATATTTTACAGACTTAACTAACTGCTGATAAATGAACAACATCATATTTTTTTATATGTACATACTCTACATGAATGATCATGTAGTATTATCATTTCATCCACAACTGAAATACCTTTTTTGTAGAAGTGGAATGCAGAGCATAAGGGGAACGTATATGAGAACACTTACATATTTGAGGTGGGAATTGAGATGAAAAGTGGAGTCAGGACAATAAAACAAGGTTTTAAAGTGATGTCAAAATCTGACTGCATCTTTTTGGTCTAACCTTGTAGCTGCAAGCTGATAGCAAATAAAATGAGGTCATTCAGAGGAAACTGAAGTTCCTCTGGAAGTTTGGCTTCTTGTGGTTTTCAGAATAAATTTACCTTTGCCATATAATTGACCTGCTGCTTCAATTCTCACCTGCTCTTGGAAAATGCCCTTGTCTGTTCCTTCAAAGAAGGGCTCATTTTATCATAAAGTTTAGATGAATGGTTGGAGCGGACTTTTTTTGTATAAAATATTCATTATGAACAAACTGTGAACTTGTGAATATGCATGATTCCCCTTTAATCTGTTTTTTGAGAAACATTTCCTTTCAAAAAAAAAGAAAAGGCAAAAATGGGTCTGCTCAAACTGACCAACAAGACTTAAGTATGAGTTGCTGAACAATCTGCACACAAGCTGCCTACAGGCATGATTATTTTTCACGTAAAGAATTTGCCGAGTGACTTTGAAGAAAACCACAAACGTGACTGTGGACAACTCACAATGGACTGAAACTTGCTCAGTAAGTTAGGTGTTTCACTCTAACAAGAAAACAGTCTCCAACTAATGGATCTTATGTGGTTAAGATAAGAGAAAGAAGTCTGGCAAAAGAGGATCGAAAAACTTGAGGATATAACAGAAAAATCCTACCATACCTGGGAATCACGTTCATTAGGTTTCCTTTCCTTACAGCAGAAGGCGAAGTGGTCATTGGGTTAATGCTTGGACAAGTGCATTTAGGTGGTAGCAGAGGTCAGCCACATACTCGAGATGTGAACATTTCTTCATCAGGTGGTTGCTGGGACATTTTCAGAGATTGCTACCGCTTAAAATAACGGCAACCTGTGGGATTCCCCTGCTGCCATCCAGGGTGTTCATGAAGTTGTATGGAAGTGTTGTGCTGAAGCCCCTCTTGTTGTCACTTTTGGGTGGTTAATCCTCCGTCCCAGTGGTAGACCTCCTTAAAATATTTGTGTGGGAAGTGGCTGTGGGGAATGGGAAAACCCCCCCAAATTTCTTATCTCACAAAATTACTTGAGGAGCCAAGATGCACCATATTTGCACAACCATGCTTAAGTTGATATACATATATCTCTTTCATGCTACTCAGGAATGGAGTTGGGAGGAAAATACTGGGAAACTTGTCCCAAGTTCAGCTCACAACAGTGTTTAGCCAGGGTTGTTCCAGGTAGTGGTTATAACAAGAATGGCTTTCCAGGACTTGGTTAAGACAAAACAAGTGTGTTGGTGCTTTTTAGAAGGTTAAACTTCTGTCTGAGGTGGCCAAACCTTGGAGATGTTGACCTTTGAGATACTACGGTATTTTGACATTCGTGACTTGTAGATACATGGAGACACTCTTTGAGAGAATATTAGGGAGAGGTTTATAATCCTCTTCATAAATTATCTCCTTGTCTTACTTAATTCTTCTCCCCTAACACGTATTTTATTGTATGACGAGGGTATAGTGCTTCTCTAGATGCTGACCTGCTGGAAAAGATTTCTCACTTCTTTAGGTAGTTTCAGTTGAGGCAGTGAATAAGAGTGAAATATTCTGCTTATGCAATTGCTCCTGGTAATAAAACCTATGGTTCAAATGCATGCATTTACATTAATGAAAGAAGGTTGCATTGCAAGTAGCGGCAGCTTCCGCATTGGTCATAACTCACCACAGCCCCAGTTCAGCAAGTTTTAATTGGTGAGGCTTTAGCTTTCTCACAGGCAACTTCCAAACCATCTCATTAATTTCAGTAGATGTTTATGCTGTCAGGAGATACTGAGGTCTCAAGGAGGTACAACCCCGAACAAAAGACCCTTCTGAATGGATAGCTTGCAGCTTAGGTAAGCACAGGATAAGAGATAAGTGCTCCGATGTGATAGGACCAGAGATGTGTGAGAACAAAGTTTTGTTTTCCTTTTCCACAGCAAATGGCGTAATTAAAAAAGAGAACCAAATCAGCTGACAAAGTCTGTGACTGTGAGCAGCGTGGGTCAAATCAATTATGTGGGAAATCAAAATGTTCCTTTGACTTCTGAGCGCTGGGCAGCCCTGTCCTGTTTCTGAAAGGCTCTGAAAGCTTTCTGGGATGAAGTCCTTCACAGTTACGGAAAAAGGATCACAGGAGCAGGTCTCCATCCTGCTTGCCAGACTGAGGGTGTGCCTCTTGTCCCCACCGCACCCATGTACTCTTGCCTTAAACTTTTGTGTCATGCTTGCAACAAAGTGGGTGTCAGAGCTGGGGGAGGCAGGGATGTGCTGAAAAGCCATGCATGTTTGTGAAGTAGATACTCAAGGGATAGAAATTTCAATTTAAATAGGAAGAGAGAAGAGAAGCCACCCTGAGCATGCTGTAACAAGGGGAGGAAAGGAAGAGATTTACTTCCAGAGTTCATCTGCTCTCTTCTCCAGTGCATGACCAGGAGCCTTGCATTTGAAAGGTGTCCAAAAGCAGATGCTGTCAAAGGCTGCTGAAGCTTTGCATTACTGGGTTTTTGAGATGGCTCCTGTTGCTTAGTTTTGAAATGCAGCCAGTGCTGGGGTAGGTCGTGCAGTTGCGACATGCACATCATTTTTGAGCAGAATATTGACTACATGCTGGAGAAATCCAGGCAGAGTGGAAGCTGGCTTGGGTATCCGCGCTTGCATCTCTGGGCTCATGAAAGTGAAAAATGAAATATTTGACTATCGCAAACAGCTCCAACACAGTGATCTTCAAAAACGTGTTGCAGGAGCACTGCTTTGCTGCTGGCTGTGGGGAAAGGAGACTGCGCTTCTGGAAGCACCTCATCCCTTCCTTCCTCTCCCAATTGCATATTGACCCAGCTTAACTCTCTCTGGCAGGGTCAGGAAGCACATAAGTTCAGAAAGGCTACCTGCCAACTTTCATTTTTCATAGTTTAGTCATTCATGGTTTTCTGTGGAAGAAACGCCCTGTTTGGTTAGGAGGTAAACTTATTTTGGCAGGGAGGTAAATTCGCAATTCTCACTGTCAAATTATGGCTAAAAAGAAAGAGAAACCATTTTTGCATTCCAAGAATTAAACTCGTTAATGTATGTAGCATTACATTTTAGCAAAGTAATCACAGCTGAGCATCCAAAATGTTGTCTTGAATGCTCGAAAAATTTACTGAAAGTAGAAACGGAAAGGGCTCTGCAATGTCCTTTATAAGAGAAGCTGCTAGTAATTCTCATATTGGGTCAGCAATTCAAGATGTTAAAATTTTTTATTTATATATAAAAGATGCATGCATATGTATGTGTGTGTGATTATAGGGAAAAAAAATCTCGTGATCAAAATTTTCAGTAGTTTTCCATATTTCAAGCCATACTGCTGCCTCAAATTGAGCATTTATAATATCCATTATCTGAAGTTTAGGCTTCTGAACAGCACATATGTATACATAATGTGGTGGTTCTATGATATAAATATAAAAAATACAGAAGTAATGTGTAGCTTTAAAAAAAAAAAAAAAGGGGGGGGGGATGGGGCAGAAAGCCCAGCTCCTGGTTCCTACACTGTTTTTGGAATTCCTGTGTGACTCTGTGCAAGTTCTTACACTGAAAAGAGGTCTCAGCTTTTGAGCCCCTTAGTCTTCGGAAGCAAGGCACTGAATATTGTATGGGTACTTTTTTGGCTTTAAATAGAAATGTGTAATAAACAGTACACACAAATTGGCAAATGTGAAGTTTTGTGAGGGCTGATTTCCAAGGCGGTTTTCAGATTTCAAGTTGTTGGGGGAATGTTCTCATTGATACTTGGTATTTTGTGAACCTGAGAGGATCTGCCTAAAAACTGCTTTTGAGCAGCTGTTTGAGTAGGGATATGTGAGAACTCCTTAGGTTTCTGTATGTATGTATGTGTATATGTGTGTGAATTATTTATCAGGGAAGTTGAAATGGATGCTTCATTTTTGTTTAGTGTAATTAAGTCCCTAATATTAATATATAATCAAACATATTGCTTAGGGGTTGACTCTTCTGATTCTCAGCCTCAGCCTGAAGACATTGTCTCTTTCTTTCCTCCTTTTTTCTCATTAGTAGCTTAGATAGGCATGAAAAAAATCTTTTGAGCTTGAATAAGAGATCTTTGTTGTTGTTGTTCTTGTATAGTTCAAAAGCAGTTAATTTTTAAGACCTCAAACTTGGCACGTGGCCACTCTCAGCTGGCAAATACACCCTTGCTATTTTTGCTGTGTGTGATTTTTAGTTCATCTGGAAGCTGCTGCCAAACAACTTTAGTCTAATTCTCCTGCCCCTTGCCTCTTCCTATTGCTCTCCAAGTGCTCTCATGTGCTTCCACCCAGTTAATGAACCATCTGTAAAATGAAGGAGTAGCTCAATCCTTGATGTCTCTGCTCAATCTCCAGGCCATAGTGGCAACTGTGGCGGCTCGCGCGGTGATGACCGAGTCAGCTGGGCTGGCAGCACCATACTTGCCTCCGACCCACCCTGAGCGATCATCCCATGGATAACGAAATTATAGGCACTGCGAGGCTAGTCCATTTTGGAGCAGTGCTCCCCGGGTGTAAGGTGATCTACCTCTTCACCGTTCCCCCTGACATCCATTGGTACAGGCAATTGCATCATTACAACCACATCATTTTGTCTGGCATTCAATCTGCAGTTTGGGAGAAGATTCTCATAGCTTCAGGTGTGTGAAAGTAGAAGCTGGCATGTTTTGTGAGTGGCAGGTGGGAGTTGTTCAGTGGGAAGGTTAGATGAGATGGTAATTGGGAGACAGTCTTTAGGCTAGTTAACAGAGGCAGGAAAACTTCTGTGGATTTTCTTTTCTGTTTTAGAGCAGTTTAGGAAATGAAGGCAAATACCGTATCAAATTTGAAAGCAAAGGGTGGGAATGAGCTATCCAGTGGTAGAGAGTAAATACAATAAAGTCTGGCTTGGACAGTATGATTAAGCAGTTATTCTTCCCAACAGTCCTCTTTTAAAGCAAAGTTGGTGTGGTTTTTTGTTTAGTGGGTTTTTTTGTTTGGGTGGGTTCTTTTTGGTTTTGGCTTTTTTTTTTTTTTTTTTTTAAGATCAATCTAGTATAATGCTATAAACTGTCTTTGGAAGTTTTCCAAATTAAACTTCTACAGAAAATGTAAAAGAAGCTTGCAAATCTTTCACCTTTTCCTCTTGTCTGTCCCCTCGTTTATCAGTAAAAAAAGAAAATCTGCTTGGGAAAAGATGCAGAGAAATACTAAATGATTTTTGGTCCATCTCTAAAAGGAAACAGTATCTCTCTGAAACACTTCAAATGGCATATCCCTCTCCTATATCATCACACTTATTATATGTGATGTTACAATAGTATTTTGAAAATATAGTCAAATAATGTAGTGTATCACAAATGTATTGTTTGGTTTCACCAGAAGGAGTTTGGTAAGCAATTGATTCATTGCTGTGTATTAATTGCTAATGTGTCCGTTTCCAGAACTGAGTATTATCTGTACGTAGTCCACCCACGCTTCCTGGCATGCTTGGCCATGCTTACAGTCAAAGGTACTGGAGAGCCAAAGTCCCTTTGAGATGGAAATACTGTGTAGGTGAGAGAGACAATATCCAGGAAGGACAGAAAAGTAGCCACTGAGCGGCAATGTAAATTTTTAAAAAATAATAAAAATCTTGGAATGGGGGAGTTGGATGTTAATATTATTTTTGATCCTTCAGAGCTGTAAAAGCCCTAGGCGGGCCAGGGGAGTATGGAAATACAGGCACTTTCATGTTATGTGCATTACATATTTCTCACAAACGCAGAAGGGTGAGTTTGTACTGAATTGGTAGTAGATTGAATTAAGCAGACAGCACTGGCAGCGTAGCCATAACTTGCTGAGAGCGACAAAGCTGAAATTGGCAACTGCAAATTAAACACACCAAGGTTTTTGATATGGTTTTGTTTAAGATAACAAGTGAGACATCTGCAGAAACTGATGTGAATTGTCTAGATTCCCAGACACTTTTTGCATCAGTCGAAGTTTGGGAGTGTGTCTGTCTGCACATGTGATCTTTGCTACGAGTGTCTGGCACAATGTGATCCTCAGAAGCCATCTCCACTCCATCTGCACTAGGGTCTTTGCTGATGTCATTAATTAGGAGGATTTTTTCAGTTTTAACAGGAAGATATGGAAAGGATGGAGTTTAGTCTTGCCGTGTGTAGATCCTGAAGACTGACTGCGAGTTCCTCAGTCCCTTCCCTGCATCCAAGATGGAAGGTTATGAAAATGATGTGGGTTGCAGTATTGCTGAAGCTTGGTTGATACTTGTATCTCTAATCGTCTTCTCATTGGACCTGTGTTCAGTGGTTCCTTTGCTTCCCTAGCTTTTGGCAGGGCTGGTAATGAACTGGTTGCAGCTCAGTGCCGAGCAGGTGATAACAATGAGGATTGTTCAGGAAGAATGGGTGGGACCTTCTGCCTGCCTCAGCTTGTATGATATATGTCCTATACTATTATATGACCTAAAGGCTTTCTCTCAGTCTGGAGGAGAGGAATCGAGCCATTTGAAATCAGCTACGTAGACAGCTGCTTGCTTTTAGACAAGCATGTATTTGTGGAGCTTGAGCTTTCTTCAACAGGAAATACAGACACAAAATTAAAAATGGAGGCAAAGAAGTTCACAGTGGATCCATACATATGTCACGTATTTTTTTAAAGACAATTTGTGTCCATTTCTTCTCACCTACTGGTGGCAAAACAAAATCTTGAGGAAAAGCTATTGGAGGAAAAGTAATTAGAAAGAGGGAAGAATCCGGAGATCAGAAAGCGGGCAGGATGGGGGATGGATGGCAACTAGGAAAAAAAGAGATGCAGAGTATTTTTGTCTTGGGACTTTTCTGATCTGCACTAAATATTATATGGTCTGAGTAAGTTGAATGAATTTTCAGTTAGGGTTGTTAAACTTGGCAGCATGGGCTGCATGTTCAACGGGACAGATTTATGAACTTAACTCATGCGGGCGGTCAGACCTGTGTGCTGTTAGCTATGAGGGAGCCAGCAACCTTGGTACGAATCCTTCTGCACCCGTGCAGTTGAAGGTCATGATGTGATAAAACCCACAATACTCTTGATCCCTGAAGGTCTCTAGGAAAAATGCATAACAACTACTACTATTTAATGCACGCACTATCTTTACATTCAGCTTAATTGACCATCGAGCTCTCACCCCTAACTGTAGATTGTACATAGTGCATATGGTTTTGGTCAGTCTTAACCACTTTTACAGTGCTAATAAGATCTAGGTTTCTAATTTGCCTTTTGTTGTTCTTCATTCAGTCTGCCTTAAGACTGTATTGAAGCTCCCAGTATGAAAATTCAGGCAGATGCATTTAAAATCTATTAGGCTGATGGCCTGAGCTTTAGGATTAGTGATGCTTTTTTGTGTGTGTGTAATTGCACAAGGTGTTTTATTCATTTGCTGGTATTTATAGGGCTTCTATTTTTCCTGTATGTATTGTGCTGTTGTAATTCTTTAAAACAAAGAAACAATTACCATTTTTCTGGTCTTATCTTTTACGGTGAATCTCCTCCTTGTGGATCAGAGATACATCTTTTCTTTCCACTGTTAAAAAGAACGTGTCCTTTCCACTTTAATGCACCATAGCTAAGCTGATAATACTCATATGAGGCTTTAGTATTTGGAATCATGTTATATACATTAGATCCTGCAAAATTCCAATCAAGTTAGTAAGTACTTTTTCCCACATTGTACAGATGAAGAAACATAGTCAAAGTAGTTAAGCTACTTGCCAAACCACACAGTGAGTTAAAGACGGAGATATGATTGGACTTTGTGGTTCCCAGTCCGTGTTCAGACTAGTAAAGTATATTGAACCTCTGGGTTCTTTTTGTAATGTAATGTAATATCCAAAAACTCTCTTTGATTTCTTCGTGTAGAGTGAAAATGTCATTGACAGAAAGACCATTTGATTTTTTTCTCAGCCTCGAGGAGAATGTGAATTTTTTTAGAACTGAATTTTTCATCAGAAAATTGTATGCTGACTTTTATACGTCACAAATGCCATATGGACTCCTAAATATGGAGAGAGAATAATTATGAGCCCCTTTGTACTGACTCACTTCTCTGATTTTTTTTTTAACTGCATTTTAAGGATTCAAAAGCTGATTGCTAACGTGGTGTATTGCTTCTGTTGTTAGATAATCTTAGCTTTTTAACTGAATACAGCCATGCAGTGCCTTATGATTAATTACATGTACAACAGGTGTTGATCTTGTTGGACTGAGATTATGAAGTTCTCTGCTATCCAGGTGGTCTGTTTTAATATAAAAAGACCAGTAGCATAATGAGCAAGAAATTGAACTAACGAGCGGGGGGGAAAAATACTTGAATGCATTAATCACCTTTAATAAGCTTAGCCAGCTCAGCACGGCTAATCAACTGGGAAGTCCTTGCTTTGAAGAAGCATCAACTGTTGTATACCCAGTAGGGTAAATAAAAGATAAGCCAAGAGCGGTGGTAAGGGTGTTTGTACATCTAAAAGCTTTCAAGATTTTCCAAATATAAGGCACCTGGTATGATGGTTTTTAAAATTATATTAGTCAAAATGAAGAAGCAGTTACCTTTTGGTAATGAAGAGATATGTCATTCAGATATCTCCAGATGCACTGGTGTGGCAGTAATTATTGAAAAGTGCTGGTTATTTGCAGTAAAGCTCTAATTTTCACACTTTGAAGGGAGCAATGGGCCTAACCTAAAGCCCTCTAATGACCCCTGTTCCTCAACACTGAGCTCAGAAATTTGAGGCTAAGATACTACTCTTATTTAGAGATGAGCTGATAAGTCCCCTCCCCACACAGTATTTTCCGTTTAATATACAACAATTATTTGTATTTCAAATTCTTTGACAGTGAATGAAGTGTCTGTCTAATGCTTAGTTAACAGCCCTTTTAGTATAGCATGTGTAATTTTTTTCTTTCCCTAATACCATAAATGTATTTTCTTCTCTTAACTCCTGATCTTGCAACTCTTATCCATACGGTAGCAATGACTGTACTTGCACTGTCGTTATGTTGTAAGCTGTTGGACAATTGCGGTGTACAGAGACATAACAAATGCACAGAACTTCCAATGATGGAATCCACCTTTTCTTAAGAACTTCAGCAGTACTTCTGCGTTGCTGATGTTAGGAAAAACTGCTTCCAATTCAGGAATTTGCAGGTTAGGACTACGTATATTTCAATGATACTGCAATCTCTTTCATGCATATTCTCTCAGCAGCTTCACCAGGGCTGGAAAGGAAGGGCAGGCAGCTCTCTCAATACCTGTGGCACTCAGAATATGATTTCCTCAGGTTATTCATGTGACTTTTCCTCCATAACTGCTTATATGCTTTCTTTTTCCTTTCCTCCCTGACCTCGTGATTTTTCTTTGGCAGTTGAGACGTGGTGAGCTTGGAGGCTTCTCCCCCTCTGTTTGCTCTTTTTTATGTTATTGGTGACCAAATCAGCTTTAACTTCTTTTCTTTTGTAACTGAAAAACAGTTTTCTTGCTCTCCTGTAACTCAAAAGAGCTGAACAGACCTTCCACAGACCTTCCAGACCAATTTACCTTGGGGACGAAACCAAGCAAGCGAAGTTTCAACATGTCAGCATTAAGTGAAAAAGTAGGACTCAAAAAAGGGAAATCTGATCATACTATGCAGCCATCACCTGAGCTAGAAATCCTGGTGTACTGATACAAAAGCGTTGCTGGCCATTCTGAAGGATTTTCTTGGAAATAGAATAGAATAGTTTTACTTATAATACAATCTGTCCAGTCTGATGCCTTGAGTCAGAGTAAGGTGTTGTCTAAAGCGTGACTGCAGCTGTGTAGAGGCACTTCGTTGCAGCGAGCCGCTTGCATGCTTACCTGGTATCTTGGGTTAATTTTTCCAGTAGAGTGGGAATCTAACTGTGTCTGCGATCACATCAAGGCAAAGCAATTACTGTTGTGTTTTGTTCTCACAACTTCTATTCAATTACTAATGGTGGTTATATCGAACTTGGGGTGTGTCTAACAAGCAACTCAACACAGATGAAGCAGGACGTTGATGCTGTAGCTGGATGCCTGGGCATAACCCTCCTGTAACTAGCATGATCTGGTGGTGCTGTTGTAATTAGAGGGTAGGTAACACCTAAAACACTGGCAGCATGTGGACCTGTTCAGTAGCCACTTCTTACATAAAGCTCCTGGGGTTATTGTAGCTGCCTGGCACACAATTTGGCAGGACCCATGCTGAACTGACTGAGGAGAAGGTGATCTCACCCTCATAGTATTTTCGTGTTGATGTACCTCATTCTCCAGTAATGTTGTGATCCGATTGAGGCTGTCACATATTACTTAACGTGTTCGGACGAACATGCTCAGATTTGGCATGCCAGGCTGAGGTGCGCAGCCAGGATGCTGGAGGGAGAGGAAAGCTTCCAGGAGTTGGATGTTCACTGAAATGACCATGGTGTCATTCATTTAAAATGGAGTCCTCACAATGCTCTCCTTACTTATCATTTAATAGCTTCCACGGTGCTGTGGCACAGTCCCAAGCCTGCAGGAGGCCTGGCTGTCTCAGTCAGGGCTCTCAACCCGAGTACTTCATCTAGGGTGAGAGGGAAGCTGGGAGTAAAAGATGTGAGGGGCAGTCCTGTACTTGTGTTAATGCATCTGTGCCAATGACCCTGCAAGCAATGACCTGGATGTGGTGACCACAGATGTTGCCTTCTTCAATTAGAGAATTGGACTGTGTCCAAGCTGCTGATAATTGTTGAGTCTGAAAATGGCTGGTTCTTATTTTGGGATATCACCATCAAAGTCCTTGATTCATAATTACGATCCTTGAGGCTGGAGTACAGCAATTCACTTTTCCGCTTTGGGAGTGGGAAGGTACGGGGAGCAGCTGCTTTCCTCTTCCCTGCTCCTGTCCCAAAGGCTACGCGCTCTCAACAATTCTGGGTGCTTTCAGAAAGACACACAACCCACGTGCTTGCCGTTGTTAACACTGGGATCAGACATTCCTATTTCCCTAAACCAGGAAAACTTACTGCTTATGTCATCTCACAATAGATATGTCGAAGTCATATCAATTGGACCTTGCGTTGAAACTCCTACCAGAGTGTAGCATTGTTTTATAGCCTTCCATTTGCTTGTACCCTGTTCAAGTAGCATGGAACAAAGATGTTAATAAACAGCACCGCAGATAAAACTGCTTGCAGCAATCTCAGGCCAAATCCAAGCTCCAACCCTTATGAAGTGTCTTTGCTCCAAGACTTCACTTTGGTTAGGTTAAGACAGGACAAGTTATCCATCCAGCACTTTCCCAGAAGACATCAGATGCTGCAGTATATTAAAAACTTGACAGTGGGTTGTAAAATAAGACAAGAAATTGGTACAATTAGTTTTAATAGTCAACTAGTACTACTGCAAATTCTCTAAAACCATTTCCCTGATCATTCAGGGAATTTGTCCAGCAACATGAAAAAACTGAGGTTTGGTTGTTCCTAATGACAGTCACTGGAGGTGAGGGAAGAGGTGCATGAGGCAGGGTAACCCCTATCACCTTTACCTTCAGAAGTCTCAGAAGCAAAAATGATGTGCAGTCATGGATATAAATTTTACCTCACATTTCCCTGAGCAATGCTATAATAATGAGTGTCGTACATTAAGGGAGCTGACCTTAAGCTACCTCCCTCACAGATTACGTTGCTTCCTGCAAGCTCACAGTGCTTGTGAGCATATGTGCACGCTGTCAAAGCATGATTTCAAGAGAGAAAATAAGGTTCTAATGATAATTTCTGTCTTGGCTGCGCTCAGATTATTTCAGTAGTGAATCCTTTTTATATCTGATTTTCATTAGATTTTTTAAATGCCCTTTTAGATACTTAAATTGTCATCTTTATTCTACAGGGTAGATGCACAATTTTAGAGACCTGGCAGTATTTTCTGATTTTGCAGTGTATTATAAATCCCTTTTTCTTCCACATTTCCTGCCAAACCTGAAAGTCCTGCAGCTCAGTCAAGATATAGATGAATAAAACAGATTGCTGAAAACTTTCTTGAGCCTCTGTACTGCTTTCAGAATTGCCAGAGGTCAAGCTGACCGTGTCCTCACAAAGGAAGTTAAACAGTAAAACTTTCTTCAGCCACACAAATAAAAGAGAACAAGGAACGAGGAAGCGAGGTTGCTCAGCAGTGATGCAATCAAAAAGTTTGTAGTCTCCCAATAAGTAAGTTGATACTTTGCCTCTAGGTTTTAAATAAATATCATAGTTTGAAGTGTGAAGGTGAAACCAAGACTTCTAATGAGAATGAGTGCGTAGAGTGAAAATTGGCACATCTTATGTGGAAGTACGACTGAAGAACTTAATGCACTCAAGACGAAGGTAGCAGATAGTCTGCATTCCAAAAAAATTTGAAAAATCTGGCAGTGTGCAGTGGAATTCCACCAGTGAGGATTTTTAATGCATTTGTCAAGCTGATGTTGTGACTGTGGAATAGCAAATGTATTATCCATAGACATAAGGAAATGTGGAAAAATTATCCGGGCAACTACAAACTTGTTAGTCTGGCCTGAGAAGTATGCAACTCTTTGGAACAAATTATGAGGGAAAGTATTATTAGACAAGATACTAAGTGGAGAATGTGATAAAAATGTAGTGTAGTTCTAACAAAAGATAATCATGCCAGACTAATCTTACAGTGTTCTTTGTTGTGATAACTGATCTTATAGGCAAGCCAACTGTGCTAGATCTAACATATTTGTTTTTCAGTGAAGCATTTAGTGCAGTGCTACATAGGAAAGTATTAGTTGAGGAGAAGGTAAGGTTTGGTATTCTAAATCACATATTGTAAAACTAGCGAAGGAAAGAAAATGTCATTGTTGGTTCCAGGGAGATGAATGGTAGACAATTTCAAGGATTGCGGGGGGGAGGGGGAATAAAAAAAAAGGTGTGCCAATGAGATATGTTGCTGTCAACAGTGTTGGAGGCATAGATGTATGAAGCATTGTAATACCTGGGACAGCCTAAGTTTTGAATGACCAGGAATTTCCTATTGTGTGGTACAAAGGGTGAGGTCGCTCGGCAACTTTGGGAACACCAGCATCAGTTCTTGTTGTAAACTGTAAGCTTATCAACCAGAAACGAAGTCAGAGAAGTAGTAACAGTTGAACTGTGAGGGTGTACAACAGCTACTGCAGGGCATAGCAGTTGAACAGAGAATCGTTGTGAGCTACCTTGTGATCTGACCACGAAAAAGGCAAATAGAGTGCAGGCAACTATTTATAGTAGGTGCATGAGCTCTTAATGCTTGTAAATAAGGCTTTGTATACACAAAATAAGATGTAACTTTTAGTCACCCATATTCAACAGAGAGTGGTTTATTGGAGAAGCTTCAAAGAAAGGTTAGCATAGAGGACTGGGAAAATGGAGAGTCTATTTTATGAGTGGAGCTGAAAAAAGTTTGGCTCTTTCAATAAAATGAAGGCAGAGAAGGGGCATAATTGCTGCCTATAAACAAATCACCTGGGTAAATAATAAAGGTGCAGAAAAACATTAATCCGAAGAACAGTGTTGGTAGCAAAGCAAAACATTAAGTTGGTCACAAATACGGTTAAGATGGAAGTCAAAGATTTCTAATCATCAATAAAACTGTGAAATTCTGGAAAACTTTTAGAAAAGGACAACAAAGCCAACTTTTAAGATGCAGTAAAACAAGTCTATGAGTGAGATTATGTCATAGCGGTCCAGTTGTGAAGGGTTGTATGGGATGTTCCTGGTATTCCTATGTCCAAAGCTTGCGTTACAGTCCCACCATGAAACCTGTCTGCAGCCTGCTCTTACGTGTAGTCCCAGCACACTCTAAAGGAATTGCTGGCTGCAGTTACGACTGTAGAAACATATCCTTTACCAATGTTTTATTACTATAAAGTACAGCTGAATGTTCATTGACTAAATTAATAGTCTAAGTTGCATAAAACTAGCTGTCTACAACACAAACCCCAAAATTGTCTGTGTTTGAAAATGCATAAAATGAGGCACTGATCTGTGAAGACAGGTTAAGATTTAGGTAAATTTAAATTAAGACTTGGAAAACCTTTTTTGAAAACACAAGACCGGGTTGTAGGCTGGTATGTATTAGCAGACTGAAATCCATAATGGAGTTACATCAGTTCCCTTGTTTTAAGCTTGTTGGTATGGCAACCTATGGCTGAAATTGTCCAAAAGGAGTTTTCTTAGCACATGGCTCTTTGTCTCCATATCTATCAATGCTTGCTGCTAATTTTCACTGCATCAACAGATTTGAGGGGTTTGTGGCTGGTTTTTTTGTTTGTTTCAAAATCTTTTGGTCTCCAAAGTGTAACATTTTTACAAGTAAAGAACTTAAAACATCTGCTTTGTGCTTAATTGTAGCTTCTGTGTTGGCTTAGCAAGTTGAATTTCACGTTTTTATATTGCACCAAGTGTGGTCTGCGGGCTGTTTAGGAGCAGCTCCACAGAAAATACGCTGCCCTCCAACACCAGTATCGTTTAGAAGACTCACCTTAAAATTTGGAGCCCATAATGCCAGATGTGGCCTCTGAAATAGGTTTTATTAGACTGGTCCAGCCACACTGGCTTCCTGTTACTCCCAAGTGGACACGGTTTGGAGGCTCAGGGCAAGACCTGAGGATCCACATTATGCAAATGCAATTCCCCAATTCCAGCAGTAGCAGCCGCATTAATTCCCAACGTGGCTGTTGGGGCTCTGCTGGGCTGAGCTCTGCCTCCCTGGCATCATCGCTTTTTTTCCATCCCCAAATAGGTGATGAGTAATTACTTGGTCTTGATTTATTATTCAGACCATAGTAGTTCTGTTACAAAGTAAACATTTTTGTTGGCCGAGTCCTAATGCAAAGACCGTTTCACAACCACCTCTTATTTTAGGTTTTAATTGCTTTGCTTTGCTGTCAACTGATGGCCCCCTCCCCCATGCCCCGAGCCCTCCTCCCCTCTCCCCCCCTTCATGGTTGGGTTTTTTTCCTGTTCCCACACTGCTGATGCGATGTGCAACAGTTGCAATATCACGGGGCCCTCTCTGAAGGAGAAGAAAAAAAAAAGAAAAAAAAAAAAAAACCAACCACCACCTTGTTTGCTTTTAGTGCTCTCCGCCTTTTCAGTAGGGGCTGTGTTAATCCTTGCACTATGAAGGGAAACTCCTATGTAAATCAAACCGGTGCTCTATGCTCTCCTCCTTCCCCCCTCTAGCTCCTGTATATTAAGTGATTGTTCTCCTCCCTTAGAAATGACAAATGATTGGTTGCTTTATTCCTGGCTTTCAGCATATTTTCTTTCATGGCCCCGGATTCTGGGGTTGAATCTTGCTTCTTTCTGTTGACACATCTGGTTGACACCCCCCCTCCCCAATCTGTTAAAAATAAATAAAATTATGCCTTAGTGTTAAATTAAGCACGTGACTTTGTTTCTATTCCCTCATATTATGCCGTACATTCCTGTGAATTTATTTTCCACCAAGATGCTCAGAATACATCAAGGCATTTCTAGATTTGAAGATGCAAAAACTAATGCAACTCAACCCCAGAGCAGATTGCAACTCCTCTCCACACACTACCACCACCACCACCACCACCACCTCCCCCCCAACCCTCCCCCAAAATGCTGTTTCTTTTTTTGTGCTGCATAGCCTTTTCTGGTTTAGCCTGCACTCCAAGGCTAGATTTTGATGTCAATGATTAGTATTTCTAATCGGTTGAACAAGGACAATGTCCCTTCTGCTGCGCAGAGGACACAAAGACCCAGGCACTGATTCTGATCCCCCTCACAGCATTTTGGCTCTGCTGGGCCCTTTCCCCCCGGTGGCTGTAAATCAGGGGAAATTCCACCCATCCCCTGGGTGAATGTGGTTAGAGATTAGAGCTGTGACCATAGGGGAGCTCGGGTTCCCCAAGGTGGGCGAAGCGGAGCGTGGTGCAGGACAAAGCCCACGCACGCCTCCACCGTGGGCTCTGCTTTTTGCTGTGCATGGGGGCTCTGGTGGTCTCCCTTTGGTGCTGGCTCAGCAGCTGCGGATTTGCTGTTCTGGAGGAAATGACTCTGGATTTCCACCTGTAAAGCAGATTCCAGGGCTTTGTTCTGCCCCGACAAGGCAAATTTTGCTGCTGGCAGCCCATGCCCGCTTGGCTCCTGGCAGCATCCGAGGGCCAGAGGCTCGATGGCCCGGCCCAGCTTTGTTTGATATTAGTGGGAGTTTGCAGGTCTTCTGTGCCCCCCAGGATGGATCCGTGAAGTGGTCGTACAGGTTCAGGCTTCACTTCTTTTATTTCTCCTGAAACAGTTAGTAAGTTAATTTACATGAGATGTGCACCCTGGCAAATGCCATCTCCTAGCTATTGTTTCAGCTAAGCAGCTGTCATTTGCGTAACATTATGCATCCTTCATTGTACCATGCTAATTTTTTGAGGGGCAATTTTTCTACAATGAGCACTGCGGCTTCTAACAGAAACCTCTTTATGGCATTGGCCCCGGGGAGCTGCAAGCCCTGCCAAAGCAAACAAAGGCTTATTGCTCCAACTGGGCATGTCTGTGCCTTTAATACAGCGTGAAGTTCACAGAACACTGCATCCAATCTGCACATAGTTAACACCTGGTCCAATGCCTTCTGGCAATTAATCAAGATATCAATCAGTGATGACAAAAATTAATAAATAACCCATGCTTGCATATTGCACATTCTCAGAATGGGAGAATTTGCATTGACACTTACAGCCCATTTACATTTTTTGACTGCATTTTCAGTGTGTGATACTGTACAATACAACAATTATTGATGCGTATAAATAACTGGTACCTTGAACACTTATGAAAGAGACTAATGTGGCTTTTTGTACTATCTCGGTAAAAAAAGCTTTGACCTCATTGAATTACAGCCCCAAACTTTGATGTAGGGCCGCGAAACTCCTCTCTGCTAGCAAATACATCAATGGGGTTAGTCTAACTTTGTCTTCTTTCAGAAGTAGTGGAGTGGTTTGGGGTTGAACGTGGCTTATTCTTATCTCACTAATTAATGGGAATGTTTTCCTATACCTTAAGCCAAATTCCACTGTTGCACCTTTGTTAACTCTGAGCAAGTACCCAAACTTCTTCCCTTTTGAAGTAACTTGGAAGTTAGCCACAACTTCAAAGGAAGGAAGATCTGTTCCTCTCTTCATTTAGAGTCCACGAAAGTACTCTGGACCGTGTTTAATTTATCAAAACAGAGGCAGCACTTTGCAAATATAGGTGCACAGTCATTTGTACTGGCCACGCGAAGCCACTATCAAAGGAGTGGCTTGTCTTCCCTGAAGACAGAAATCCCTTGGTCAGGTACGAACAAAGGTATCCTCTCTTTTGTAAAAGCTGGTACTCGTTCTCTAGTGATGCAAAAAAATATTCCTGGCAAAGAACGAAGCAAGTATTTTTTATTATCCTAGAGAGTCCTTGCTAAAATAGTCAGAAAGGGTAATTAGAAGTCACTGTCACAAATGATTGTTCTCCTTTGCAGCCCAAGAGAGGCCATGGCTGTGTGGACCTGGAGTTCAAGATTTGCTGCTGCTTTTAGGTCAGGGTTGAAGCTCATTAGTGGTGCAGAGGTGGGAAGTTTCTTGTTCTTTCACAGCATGTTTCTGTCCTACCTGCTCTGTGAATGAGCAGCACTCTTCTTGGGTGTCAACTAGGGTAATTAAACCTGCTGACGAATGTCACAGCTTTGAAAGAGAGGGTCATCCGTGGCCAGGTAGAGCCAGGAGCAGGCAAGGAGTGGTTGTACCCCGTACTGACCTCCTGCACTGCCCTGCTCTCTCTTGAGCAATATTTTGGCAAGCGTACCAGACTGGGCAGTGGCTTTCCCATGTGGGTAAATATAGCCTTGGAAATAGTAGATTTGGTGGTCCCAGCCTAAGTGTGGAAATCATGCCAGGACCTGTTAGAACTAGGTAAACGTAGTAGTTTTGCAATGGTCTGGCACATGAAACAAGAACGTAATTCTGCCACCTGAACCCAAACTCTGGTATCTCCAAAAGGTAACTTGAAATACTTCTGGTTTTGCTTCTGAATTATTTGGAGTGTAACAGTTCCTATGAACTTCATGATTTAAATACTTTCCAGAACAAGGAGACAAGAACATTTAAACTAGCTTAGTAGAAAGGCATTTAACATAAAGAGAGTAATAAAAATACATCACCTGTCACATGTGATCTTTATATGACCTTAGCCACAGAACAATAAATATTACATAACCACACTAAAAGCAGTTTTTAACATCATATATGTATATTTAATAAGTCGTGATTTTCTTTCCTTCAAGATGCAATTTTGATGAGACACTTTAAGTGTGATCTAAAGGCAAAAACTTTATGACTGGTTATGTAATGCTTCTAGTGGGGCATCATTTAAAGACTGTTTGAATGAAAACACATTCACTTTGTTTTACCATGTTCCTTACCAATCTAATAGAGCATTAACTACATGGTCCTTTTGTATATGATTTCCTGTTTTCTACCTTTTTTTGTGTTTGTCTGTTGGGCAACTCTTCACCTAGATGCATAAAATTAAACTTGCTGAATACTGCCTAGGGCAAGCGATCAGTTGCTATCCCCAATTATCAGTTTAACTGTTAGATTTGCACTTGCAGTCTATAAAAGAAAAAAGGGACTCTAATTGTCCCTTTTGAATTAACTATGTGAGATTCAGATTGCAATGTAAAAAGACGACAAAGGAAACCGAAGTATCCAGCTTTAAATTGGCTTTTAATTACATAAGAAAGCCAAATATTGAAACTGTAATTATTTTTTATTGGAGGAAGGCTCTGATTTTTTTTCATGTGCTATCCTCTCTTACTATGGTTTTGGGGGGCAGTACCTATTAAGAACAGATTTGTATAAAGGAAAAGCCGACAATACTTTCTGTACAAATATAGGTAATATAAATACTCAAAATCTGAAAAAATATTCAAATTTTTCTTTTTTGCTTCATGTATGTTTCCTTCAAATTTTCTAGAGTTTAATACTGGCCATTTTTTAGATTCATGTTGTCTGTCCTTAGATGATGTCCATAAATATGTAATATATAATGAGTTCAATCCAGCTTGATAGAAGACCAGGTTTGCCCCTTCTTCCCCAACAAGTTATAACTATTCTGTGCAATCAGCCTTTAGGCACTAGTCAGCCAAAATGGAAAAAATATTTAATAACAAGAGCTCAATAGCCTGCAGATCTCTGATGTCTGAAATGACTTCAACTCTTGTGATGAGCTACACTTAACCTAAGAAATATGATTTAATTCCACTTCAAAAGTATACTGAAATCTTTGATATATGGTCTGTGGTCTATTAAGCTTGATCTTAGCCTGACCTTTTGAAGGAAGAAAAGCTTTGTTTCTTTTTAAAAAACACAACCAAACAAAACACAGATATCTCTATGTGGGATCCAGTAGTTGCAGCTTCAAAAAAGAAAGCATTTAAATACGTGCTTTACTTAAGTGCTTCAATTGTCTCATTGACTTCCCAATCTAGATACTTCTTTCTTGCCCGTTGGAAAACACTGACCTCAAACTTGCTCCTTGCTTTGGAGTTCCCTGATTGACTTCGGAGGATCAGTTACTTGAATGAAGCCATCTGAACTATGCTTGCTAGAGGGGGTCAAATGTAATAAACCTGGATGTGGCTGAATTAAACTCTCAGCCATTTAATGCACTCAAGTGCAAAGAAAGGAGCAGTAGCTATGCCAGAGGGTGTAAGTATTCTAGAAAGACTAATGGGGAGAAAATGTGTTCGGTATATAGGCTAGGTGATCAATAAGATATTGGGTATGCATTCAGTAAGGGACATTTTGTAATATACTGAAGGTCCCTTCATTTGTTTTTAAAGGAATATGGCTCTGAAGGACTGGAAGGGACATCTATTGCAACTCTGAATTCAGTTTCCTATTTTAGAGATAACCACATCTCTATTTATCATGTTAAAAAAAAAAAAAGTTAGTTGTTTCCTTTCCTCATACCTTGTACTGATGGACTATCACACCTGGCGGATGAAGACCTTGCTTCAACTCCCAGCTTACATTAATTCGTGACAAGCTCACACCCACTTGTCATGTGCTATCTTTTTCATTTGACTAAATAACACTTCGTCCTCCGTGATGCTTATCCCTGTGATCCATCTATAAAAAGCAACCGTAGCCTTTCTAGCCATTGTTTTGGTAGGCTTGCCACACCATACTGTTTCAGTGTCCTCCATGGCCATCCGTGCAATTGCTCTTTAAAGCTTTTCCAGTAACCTGAGGCTGAGACACGGTAAAAGGAAACACAGTTGCCCAGGCCCACTTCATGGCTTATCTCCTTGATCCCAGGTGGCTGTAAGGTGGAGTGAAGGGACTCGTCTGGTTAGAAGAATTATTATGTGGTATGAAGGTCATCACAGAGATTGTGATTACAAAGGAGTGGGAGATTTGATCATCAACTGAGTAGTTACAGCTGGGTATGGGATGACCTCAAAACTGCTTGGTGATTCGTAGTTGGGTAAAAAGTAGTTGATAAGAGCTGAGAAGAAACCTTTGGTCATGGTGTATGTTGGCACTGGTGTAAGAGAGAGTTTTGGGGAGTTAACTTCTGGGTGTTTCAACAGAAGGCCTCTGATAGTTTTCTCTGGTTGCTCTCCAGTGTTATGTGGTACAGGGAGGTCACGGTAATCTCAGGTTCTCCAAAGTGTAGCTAAATAAGTCTGTTAGAGCAGAGAGGGTTAAGCTTGTTCAGGCATTTGCAGACATCTTAAGGAAGGGAAGATAGTGCAGGAAAGATGGGGGGTGCATCAATAAAAATGGAATCATACTTCAGGGCATACAGAAAAAAGTATTTCGGAGTAATTAATCTAGAGAAATGGATGGGAAATGAGGAACTCGCAAATCGCAGACATCTGCTAACGGTGCTGGTAAAGCAAAGAATTACAATAGCGGGTGGGATACAAATTATAATTGAATTAAGGGGGGAAAAAGATGTGGCAATACAGTACATAAAGTCAATGACATGTGAGGTTAGGTTAAAGTGAAACCCAGGCATGGCCAGAGAGGTTGGGAAGCAAAGCTGTGGTTGATGGTGTTCTACAAAGTTTAATAAGCTGCAAGGTTTTGAAGGGGCACGAAACCTGCGGATTGTATGTGGACAAAATCATGACCTGGACCTTTACATATAAACTTGCTTTCTTATTTACTGGGCACCTACTAGGTAAGGGAAGGCTACAAAATCCAACACAGTTAAATGATAGGATATTTTATCTGCAGCCATACAGAGTACTTAAAGCTGCAAGATGATCTAGTTTATGGAAGCAGTTTCTTCACATTATATATGTGGTTTTTTTTAAAACAGCACATTTTAATGAACCTAAGTGGTGGTTCACTCAGTCTTAGGGGAAATGCAGAAATTCAGTCATAAAGTGACAATAGCTGAACAAGAAGTAACAGAACTCTTTTGAATTATCTTCAGTGTATGAAGGCAAAATAGGGAGAGTGACATAGTGATGGAAAAATGGAGAAAAACCTTACCAGTTAAATGGAATAGTTAAGCCAAAACTCTACCTTAAAAGTAAAGAGAATAAAATCCTTTTAGGTACTGTGAAATATGTTTTAAAACATGTTTCAAAAGACGTGTATTATTTTCTTGGCTCCAAGGTCATTAGGAGAGAGAAAGCAAAGAATTGGATTTGAGGTCTCATTTCATCATGGCTAAGCAGTGGAAGAAAGGTGCCTCAAGTTTGATTTAGCTCCTGTGTTACTCAACATGCTAGTGGTCTGCAACGTGTGTTGAGAAAGAGGGAGGTAGCAGCATTTCCTAGCTGACGCAAATGTGGTGAGTATTTTCTTTAAATCAAGTGGTGAGGTGGGGAAGGTGGGCAGCAATGTTTACACATGGATTTCTCTGCAATTTTTCTGCTTTGCACCTAAATATTACACAGGATTTTCTGCAGAACAAGACTGAGTTTTCTCCTGCCATGGTGAAACACAATGCTTACTTGGGGAAGGCTTATATCTATTTGTTTTGGTGCTCGATAGGTTATATTTATTTCCTAGAATCCTGTTAATTTTCTTAAGCTAGAAAGCATTGCTTAAAATATTTTTGTATTCTACTGGAGCAGGAGGTCCCAAGTAAGTTAAAAATTTATATAAAATCCAAATTGTTCAGGGACTTATTCTTCCACCAGTAAAGTTGACGCAAAATTTCCTTCAATCATAAACAGCAACAGGTTCAAGACCTTTCATTAGTCACCTTTTAACTCTATTGATGTGGTTAGAAATTGCATGAATGCTTTTTCTTCTTCTTTTAAACAAGTAACAAAAGCTGAATTAGGCTGCAGTGATGAAATCTGAATCATTTCCTCCTCAGACTAAACTTGCTAAACTGGTACAATCTGGAGAATGATGTAATAAGGAAAAAACCTGTTGTTTGTCTCTTGATACCGTTCTTGAAAAAAATCATTGCTACGTAATACAAATATAGTCATCACCTTTTATATCCTTTCACCATTGCTGATATTGGAACCCTTCCAAATAAGTAGCATTCCAAAATTGGCTATAGCTCTCTTCATAGTTTTACCTACTTAATTATAGGTTAACACTAGCTTCTTTTTTCTTTTTTTTTTTTTTTCCCCTCCTCTCCTGGTTTTAGATAAAGCACTAGAGTTTAGAAGATTGTTTCAACAACCTATAGAACAATATTTTCATTAATTGCTGTCATAGAAATATCTATCTTTAATCTCATTTTCAGATTGACTTAGAGCTCCATAGGATCTTGGCTAGACTTCCTTTAGTCACGTATCACTACACTTTTGATGCTAAAATAAGAAACTGAGGAACTTGAATTATTCATGGGAGACTCCATTTAGGACTCACAGCTAAAACACACAGGAGTGTAAAAGTTCAGAGGTGGCTTTTTTTGGTTTTTTGTTTTGTTTTGTTTTTTTTTAAATAAAAGACAAAACAAATTGAACCAGCTGGGTAACCTGTGGTAAGCTATAAATTGTAGATGTCTTTGACAAAGATGATAGAGATGAGCCAATGTTGTATAAACTGAACACTCAAGTTCTTTAATTGCCTGGCACACATACTTTCCCAGAAATGTAATCAGCTTAAGGAATGCATTCTTTATTTCTCTTCGGCAATTCTACCATGGTTGCCAAACTTATTTATTAGAAAATGGAGAGAGCTTGGGGCAAGATAATTTATATTATTTTTAAACATGAACCCCAAATGAAAATCTTCTACAAGTCTTACACAATGACAATTTAACTTTATTATGCGAGTTTGTTATGTAACGCCAGCCTCACACAGGCATTGCATTGCAGAAGTGATGAATTGCTGCAAAAGAGGAAAGGTAGTCTCCTGCATTTAGAGCCCAGCAGCAGGGGTCAGGAGATGCTAGTTCTGTTTCTTATCCTGCCTCTGATTTGATATATCACCATGGGAAAGTTTTTGAAAAAGACACTGGCCTTGATCCTGGAATAGGTGCTTTATGGGTAATCCTCTGAACAAACACTGCTTCTGTGCCTTTCTGACTCTAACAGAGGCTCCTATTCAAATGGAGCTCATTGGATGAGCAGGGCGATGGTGAAGATACCCTCTTTGCACAGATGGAGGAAAAACCATAATACTTCCTTATGTAGCAGGGGAATTCATTTTAGAGTGTTCTGAGCTCTCGAATGGGAGAGGCTTGTAAAGTGACAATATTAGATTTTAACCGAAGAGCAATCTCTGGTGTCAGAAATGTGAATAGACCTTATCAAGGTGCATAAGGATTTCTTATGCAAAGTCTTCATAGGGAAAGATTTCTTGAGTGTAATGAATTGTAGGTAGATGGAATATTGCATAGAGCCAGGATGATACCAAACAGAAATGGGTGAGCAATTACAACAGATATAATAATGGGAATAGAGAGACTGTTGTGGGAAATGGTAAAGTGTCAACCTTGGCTATGATGGAGAAACAGCAGCTTGTTACTTAATGACAAAACAGACCGGAATTTTTTTTTGTTTTGGGGTTTTTTTGGTGAATCCAAGGCTCAATTTGACGTCACAGTGTGACTTTTTTTTTTTCTTATTGAATGCTCCATGTCTTGCAAAGATGAAGGGATTTTTAACTGAAGAAGAATTAAGTTTTGGCCCCACAAAAATTTTAGAGCTTATGGTCAAGTCATTTGAATAGAGGCAGAATTGAAACGTAAGAGCTTATTGTAAGACATACTTTGTGTGCTGTGCTATGAGAGTATTATCTGAAGGTGCTTTACCTCCTGAAAGCCTGATTCATTCCAGCAACAGGTTCATGCAGTAGATGTTTTGTGTATACCAGGATCATATCGTTGAACATCCAGCTAAATCCATGTAATTGCTTCATACAATAAGAAACGGTTCAGTCATGAATATCACATCTGCAAAGTCCTTCTCAGGAAAGGGTGATCAGCTAATCTGAATTTCTGCATGACACAAGCCATTGGGTGTCACTGTAATAATTATACTCATCACTAGTCTGGTATGCTACTGGTACCAGTCGAGGAGTTGTGGTTATGTTGGAGCGTGTCTTTCAGAGAAATATCAACCATTGCAGTCGTAAGTTGTTCCCGTGGTTTAAAACTGGCACTGCTTTCCTAGACTGAAGTTGTCTGACACTTACAGAGCTGCGTGGCAAACGTTCGTGAGATGTGGGGGGTTTTGAAATGGCTTTTCATGCCAATGAAAAGTTGAAAATATTAGTTTTCAGGAATTTATGGAGGAAGGGGTTGGGGAAGGAATGAAACAAGAGTAGAGATCACATCTTTCTGTTTCCTCCCATGTCTGTGAAGACTAAAGACCCCAGTGACTAGGGCACAGACCCAGGACTTAAGATACTCTAGTGCAATTCCCTGCTGCGTAAGAGTTAGGACAGGAATTTAAAACTTGATCTTTCCGCTGACACCCTGAGCTTCTGGCTACTGGCTACTCGGGGCGCTCTGGTACAGAATTGAGCCATTCACTGTGTATTTCAGAAAAACATATAAAAGCGATTGCTGAGTGACTTGATGGTATATTAGCAATGACAAATTTATTTTATACAGTGCTCTAGAATATGTTACTAATGGATTCAGAGGTTTTACATAATCTTCTCTGGTTCATTTTCTAGAGGGGGGGGGCAAAAAAAAAAAAAAGAAGTAAAAAGAATTGTTATCACTACTGCTGCATTTCCCATGGCCCCAAAACCCAGCTAATGACCAGCCTTGACAAGTTCATTTCTGTGGAAGACATTCTCTTACTTCCAATTCACTACCACCCACAGATGACACTTTACAAAATGTCACTGTTACATAATTGATAATCACTCAACAACTGAGAAAATGGAACTTGGAAAGAGGCAACATTTCTGTGTCCAGAGAGGAAATTCTCTTTCAGCTACTCCATCCCAGTGCGGATAAGGTGAGTGTTCTCCTACAAGTTAGGAAAAAGATCAGTCTTGGATGGAGTTGTCTTTCCAAACTGATGACCTTTTTTTATTTTTTAAAAAAAAGGAAATATTTATTTAATACTTATTTAATAAAATGATGATCTTAAATGTATCTTGCCTTCTGGAGAACAAAGACCTTAAGAAAATCCAGAGCAAGCACTCCCTCACAGGGGATGCAATATGCTGAAGGGGAATCTTGACAAATTTTAATGGTATATTAAAGTTGGGACACTGGAGACAGGAAGTGTGAAAGATATGTTTTTCCCTCAGATATTATATATGGATAGTCCCACTGTAACTGGACAGTCATTGTGATTGTACAATCAATCCTACTGGATTCCTAGGTGAAGGGTGCAGTTTTTAATAACCCTGTCTCTGAAGGCTCAATCTTTTATCTGTTGCACAGAATAACACATCTGGCTTCCCCCCCTCCATCTCCGGGTAAGACTGTTAAAAACACATTAGAATAGAAGATGTCATTTATTTAGTCTGTGATATATACACCTGATACCAATTAAATTAGTGGCTCACTTGCTGCCATTCATGGAATGCCTAACAGTAGCCTGAGAGGGCACCAATAGTTACATGAAAAAGCAGGTGTGTATAAAATATTTCTAGTTGCCCTAAGAGTAAGTCATTCACCAGTGTGCGATGAGCTGCAGCATAAGTGGAAGAGAAGGGCCCCAGTTAGCACCCCAGAAGCACAAGCGACAAGTACTACTGTAATTAAGCAAGGTAGTTACATAGCATTTTTACACTGATATTTCAAAACTGGCATTCACAGGCACTTCCAATTCCTCTCATTTATTATTGAGGCTCCTCACAGCAGTGTACGGATTCCTTCCACTTCCCCCTGTGCTTGCATTCGTCATATACGTGACACCTTGGAACCGGTGTATGCATCCGTGATTTGTGCTGTGATTAACACATTATCAGCTTCCTCCTTTCTTGTTAGCTAAAAATAGTCCTGGCTATCCCTGCTAGTCTGTCGCTCAGGTGATGGAGATGGAGGCTGCAGGAACCTTCTGTAGCATTTGGCAATCAGGCCCATCTCGCTCTCGCATTTCCCAAACCTTTCCTTGATCTCCTGGCACGGCTAATGGTTCAGTGTTATTTTCTGATGTCTCTAGCTCAAAGAATTGGAAGAATTTCTAAACTACAGCCTACATTTTCTTCCCTTTCTGCTGCTTTCATGGATGCCAGCCGTCTCTCTGTGTCCCTTTCACTGCTAGCGATGGTGCCCACGCAAGGCATGGGAGGCTCCGTCCCCTCTTCCTGCAATGAGGGCTGTTTTGGTTGCACCACCAAATTCTACAAACAAGGCAGAATTAAAAAAATACCAGAAGAGCAAAAGCACTAAAAAGAATGCTTTGTCATCTTGTATGACTCAAAAATGCCTAACAATATTTTTCTGAAACTTTGCTGGGATATTCAGCTGTAGGGTGTAAGCAAGCAGAGGAACATTTTGGGGAAGTGATGTATTTTGTTTTCAGGTTAAACTTGTATTTTAATGCACATTCTGCAAACAGAACTTCAGATTGGTGCAAATATCAGTAGCTTAAAATATTAGAGATCACATTAGCCTCAGAATTAAAATCTGGATATGTGCATCTTTCCTTACCTCCAGGTGTTCGGTTCTTGAAGCTCCAAAATCTTGAACTATTTGCAAAACGGGGCACTATAGAGAAATGAATGCTTACGGTACAGAAATACAAATTCCTGCCACTTCTCTCTTCCATGCTGTTTGCTGTCTCCAGAGTAAAAGCTTCTATTTCAGAGCTGTGCCAAGAACCATGAAGCGTTATAGCCTGACCAAGCATCGACCTAGCACTAAGCAAACTCCTAAACCCTGGAGACAAGTCAGTAGAGAGATTAAATAAACTTCTTTTAAAATTGCTGTCTCTAAACAGCTGCAACAGTGGCACAACTATACCATGCCTTAGATTTTCTTCTACTTCTGATATATTTTAACCTTGTAGATTTTTTTAGCAATTTATGTGGTTTATTTCAATCATTTTGTGCCCTCATAAAGAATTATATGCAGTCCTCAACTTGTTAGTGCTTCGATATCTTCCAAAAATCTGAGTTTTCATCCTTTGACTTTGTATCCCATTGTCTTATCTACTCCATCTCAGAATCCCATGCACCTCTTTTATCAAGAAAAAATCCATTCAGACCCATTTCTAAAGCCTGTAGGAATAGCAACCGAGCATGAATAAATCAATCAATTAACTGATCATTTAATCACACAAATATGATACTAGGTGTCTATTTTTAAATGTATGTAGAAAACCTTAATGTGTATAAGCACAGTAACTGCAATTACTTCTATCTAGAAATTGCTGAATTAAATATGTACAAGCTGGGATGCTTCAGAGGGAGCTAGTTACTGTAACTGTCCCAGCTGAGGTATCTGAACCACTTCTTCAAGTGATATGTTCAAAAAGAGATAAAGACCAAATTTTTTTTTTTTTTTTTTTTTTTGAAGAGAAGCACAACTATTTTCCCTATCTTCCTACTATCCTCCTCCTCAAATTCTTTTCCCACTGTCTGTGGCTCACAGGTGATTGTGAATCTGTAGCAGGTGACAGCCTGGGTTTTTAAAGTTCAGAGATTTTAATACTGTAGAAGGTCACTGTCGCGGTGTGTTCTGGTTTCTTGCGTGTGAAGACTGCAGGACTGCATCTACTTTAATAATTAGATGAAGTAGAACATCTAATTTGGGAAAATGCTTAATCTTGGTCTTGGTATTGAGAGTGAGAAGCTGCATTGCTAGTTAGCTAGTGTTTTACACTGATGCTTTGAGACAATCTCTGTGCTGTTTGAAGTCTTGCACAAGGAAAGGGCAAGCTTGGCATCGCTGCTAACTGCACGGGCTGACCTGGGGGAAGGTCCTTTGCTCCTGGCAGAGCTGGTGTGGGGAGACAATGCGCCAACAAGAGAATGCAAATTTTCCTGTATGTGCAAACTCCTCCCAACCTCTTGGCATTTGTTAACAAATGTATGTTTGAAAGTTGTTTCAGATGTTTCAGTCCCTTTGTTCCTCTTTGTCTTTAGGTTCAATCCTCATTTCTCTTTGTCAGTACAGCATCCAGAATGCTTCCAGACACCCACTGGGAAGCGTGGCTATTACATTTTGTGCAATTTTCCTTCTTTTCTTTCTCTAGAAGGAAAACAATGCAACTTCCTAAAAGGTACATTTAATCTGTTTATGGGTACTGTGCTTTATTTGTTATTTAAAGGAAGATGAAATGAGAATGACTTGTGCTTGACATAAAAAGTAGTGTGATTTGAAATAGTTTTCCTGAGTTGGGAAGTGCCAGGTGCAGGTGTGTGTGGCAGGGAAGGTAAATCCCAGGTTTTGGGATGGATTTGAAAGAAGCATTACATATAGACAGAGCCTTGCAATAGTGCGTTTCTTCTGTTTGCGCTTCCTTTGGGGTCTGGCTTGAACAAATACGTAAGGCCCTGAACACTTTCAAATAAGGCTGAATGTAGGTGAGCTTATGCCCCAGGGATGAGTGGAAGTAATTGTGTAAGTAGAGTTTTTTTCCGTTTTTTCCCCCATCTTTTTTCCCCAGACCTCTTTGACTTGCAGCCATGTGTGGATGTGTCACTGGACTACAGGGATGTTTAAAGTCAAGGTGTATAGTAGGTCTGTGGGCCATATTCTTAATTAGAGTCAACTCCACATGGCAGAGCTGGCTCCCACCAAGGAACCTGGCTGAATCGGATTAAACAATCCAGATTTTTTTCACACCTTGTATGTCCCCACCAGCTAGACAGGTTTATCACGTAGCAGTTCACTAATGCCCCTAGGAAATCACTTGTTACTACTAAAACATATTGTGCATCCAACTTTAGTCTGCTGAGTGTTCAGTTTTGTTATGGAAATTAAAGCTTTAATAGCTAATGAATGGGTCCCAATATTCTCTGCCATGGAAAGCAGCCTCCATAACTTCATGTGGCCAAACTTCACTGTTGGGGATGGGGGAGCACTGCTCTTGGCATCCCTGAGCAACAAAAGGCGCCACGGGGCAGCACGTAGCACACAGGGAGAACGGGAAAAGGGCTAATCCCAGCCAGATCCCATTGCAGAACATCTTACTATCTGGCTAATCAGGATAAGTGCTGAAAAGCTTTGAGTGTGATGTCAGATTTATTTCACGATGAACAGGGAAGATCTCTTGATCCTCAAACACTTCAAGTAAAAGTTAAAAGGGGGGGTGTGAGGTGCGGGGGAGGAGGCGGAAAAAAGATATTGCGCTTTTTTCTTTTTTTTTCCAAGTGTGATGAACTGTTTTCTCCTCTAAGTGTTTTAAATAGCGGCAGTGTGAAAATTACATTTGCTTTGAATAATTGCTAGCGTTTTTCCCATTGCAGTCCTTCTATCTGGAAGCTTTGTATCTAATATTGCTCTTGCATGAAACTCGGAGGAGCAGTGTGAATGGAGCGGCAGGTCCATTTTTAAAAAAAAAAAATATTTTATAATATTTTATTTGCTCAACAGTTCTATGCTGTGGCAACACAGGCTTACGCAGCACTTTATAAGCGTAGGCCCTGATCCAACAAAGGCTTATAGTGCGTATGTTTAACTTTACGCTGACTCCAAAGGGAATATCATGTGTGATACGGACTGTAGGTAAGGCCCATTTCCTGCCCTGAGCAGCTTGCGAGTGAAATAAGACAAGACCCAGGACAACCGTGCACAAATAGGAGTCTTGAACAGGGAAAAGGTCGGGGGAAAAAGCCTTTCTTGAAGGGAATTTTGAAGAGGGAAGAAAAAAAAAAAAAGATGGGTTTTTCATATTGCAGGTCAGGGGCAGCAAGAGGGAGAGCCTGAGGGTGGCAGGGGGATCTCCGATGGGAGGACAAGGCAATGGCTGAAGGACTGGGGGGTCTCTTAGGAGCTGGGATGCAGTATAGCAAAGGCCCTAGTATGGTCTCTTGATTTTATCTGTTGACTGAATAAAACTGGTTGACACTTCAGGGCATTCATTTTTATTCAGTCTAATGAATACTGTCAAATCCTGAGAACAGCTTGTGGAATTCATACATAATTGTTTCACTGATGAAGAAATCGAGGCAGGGAGACTAATGATTTTCCCAAGGCCACAGAAGGAACATCATAATTAAAAAAAAAAAAAAAAAAAATCTCTTTCCCAGGCCTGGCCTGAACCACTAATTCATCTCTGAACCAAGGGTAGTATTTTCAGAGGTGCTATAATCTCATTTTTTGAGTCATTTAGGCACCCCTAGGAGTTTAAGTGTCATTGGAAGGCAATGCTATGCAAACTTCTAAAAGTCTAGATCAAGTTTAAGAAGGACCTTTAGACTCCTAAGACATTTGAAAAGACTATCTGATATCTAAAAAGAATATCTGATATGAAATTATAGATGGTTTTCTATCATTCATATATATATATACACATATATATATATATAGAGCTGGGCTGGATTGTGCTCCACCGAAGTCAAGCACACCTGGTCTGGTACAACTGGCTATAAAAAATCCCAATCCATTCCCAGCTTGGCAATTGGTTCTAGCAAGTGTCCTGCTTTACTGTTTTGTCTTAGGAGCCACATTATCCAGGCTTATCTTAACAGACAGTAGCAGTTCCTTTTTTCTCCCCTACCCATCAGTTTGAAAACTAGATTCTAGCTGGCAGCATCTTCCTCTTGTGTGGGTAATGCTAGGGAAAAATGATTAACTGTAGATGCTCTGTTTAGGGAAACAGAATCCTTTCCCAAGGATATGTATCACTTTCCAGCTTAGTCATGTGCACACCCAAGCCTTTGCATGAACTGCATTTCTGTTGCATGATGCACACTCCCATTTCATTCAGGTGGAGTCCTGGTAGTATCAAATAAATATCTGCTGCTAGCTATTTTGAAGAATAATGCTCTGAATCACCTGCTGTTCAGCATACATCCAACATGTAAACAAATTCTCTTAAAACGACTGTATGGATAAATACTTATAGGAGCAGTATGCAGGAGAAGTTGTTTGGAGAAAATGTCAACCTTTTTGTGTAGAAAGATTGTCTAAATGATTCACACTCGGGGTGGCTACACGCCGCTCCAAGTTCCTGCGTGCAGCTGCAGGGTTTGCTCTTCACTGGGACAAAGTGCAGCGTTGCAGGAGGTGGAGGAGCTGCAGCAGGAGGGGGTCAGCAGGAGGAAGACCTCTCGGCACGTGTTTGCATGAGCACCGTCGTTCGTTTTGGCCAAAGGTTAGGGAAAGCCCAGGCTTGTCCCCGGCTCTGCATTCACGCCTGCCTTTGCTTTGCCGAATCAGAAATACCAGCTGGTTGCAACTTCCCTCGTAAACCTGCCGATCTGAAGCGTGGATCGGGTGTACTCACACAGGAGAAGACGTGGCGTGTCGCTGCCTGTGTCCAGAGCAGGAGCCATGTGCTCTGCAGGTGTGATTTGGGACTCGCTTGCGTCTCTTGCATTCGGACATTCGGGAGCTTCACCTGAGCAAGCCTTTTAAAATTGGGCCCTAAGAGTTTCAGTGAAACCTTACGTTATGAAAGGTCCCTGTGTAGTGTCCTTTGGGAAAGGGCTTAGCGTGCTCATTTGCATCTCTATACCCAGAATGCTTTTCCAGCTCATTGCTGTTTCATAGCCGTGCTGGTGTCAGTGCTACAGAGCAGCTGAAAATGGCTTGATGTGCTTCTGCATGCTGCTACTTTTCCTCTGGAGCAAAAGAAAGGATGTCTGTCTGGAAGGGCAGGACGAGACAAAATGTCCCTATCTTTCCTCGCAGCATGGGTAGTCTCCTGGCCACCCAAACAACCGGCAAGAGCTTCTAAGAGGACAGATGCTGGTACTTAAAAGCTTAAGCTGCCTGCAAAGTATCACCGCGCTCCTAGGCAAAGACGCAGCTGTGTGAAATTGTGAACCTTTAACGTGATCCCACCTCCCCGCCGCAGACAGTTCGTGGCAGCTTGGAGGAGCGCTGAGGGTCTGGAGATGTAAAAATCCAGATTCTTGTGTGCGCTATAGGGAAGAAAAGCCAGCAGGTTCTGCACTGAAACATCAAACGTGGCAATTGCGAGTGAATCTGTTAATGTTAAAAGCACTGGGGTCAGGTGTGAGTGCTACAAAGCATCCTACTGCGCTGCAGAATTAGAGCCCAAATGGAAAAGAGCCCGACCGAGCGGTCATCAATTCCCTTCCCTGACAGGCAAGGGCTGTGCCCTGTAATGAATATACTAGTTAATGGCATATCCTTGAAGATTCAGTATGTAATGATTTGCAAGTTGTAGCCTGAGATAACTCAGAGGAAGTACTATATAAATGTCAAAGTTACTCTTAATACACTGGTGGCGGTACTTTTTCAAGGAATTGTCACTGAAGTAAAATTAACATGCAAAAGATATGGCAAATCTACTAGCAAATTATGTAAATATTTTGCAAGGGGCAAACTTTCAGTGCCAGGCGTGAAAATTGGGTCACAATTCCCATTAACAATTACACAGCCTGCGTGCCTAATTTTCCAGGCACCATGCTGAAAATTCACCCCACGTTATGGAAGCAATTAATGGCTTAAAATTCTTTTTAGGCCAGTAAATGTGTAGAAGTGTTGATAGCCTTTTCTGTGTGGCATTTAATGAGCTATAATCTGATAACTAGATTAGATTGTTCTCTCATGATATCTCAAAGATTGCTTTATACTGTTATTATTGCTATTTAAATACTACAGCAATGCCAGATGCACGGATCAGAGCCCTGTTGCGCTAGGTGCTGTACAAATATCTGTGAACATGGGGTCTCTTCACTGAAGACAGATATAATAACTACTTTGCTATTCTGGTCTGCTTAGGCACCAGGGAAATGCTGAAGGTTCCCACACAGTATGAATCTATTAAAAAGATAATCTGAAGCTATTTTGGTTTCTCATATAGAGGATTTTTTTTTTTTCCCTTTTCAATGCTTACACATGACTTTCATTAGCATTAAATGTGTGTGGAGAGAGAGTCACTCTTAATGTTTGTAGCTCTATACCTATCCCTTTCATAACAGTTAAATCCCAGCGAATATAACTGTTTAGTAATTGTCTGGTATTTAATTAAAATACAATAACCCCTTTCCAGAGACGCCAGTTGTGAATCTGGTGGCCCAGTCATAAAGATGCTAATTTAATGAATATTCATAAATCATGAATATTCATAGAGTGTCAGGGATGTTCTTTTGTACCCTGCTGCTATGCCAGGTCTCGCTGGCACAGCAGACGGCACATGTTGAAGGAGCTTTGCTCCTAGGGGAGAAGAGAAATATTCGCGCTGGAGCGGGACGTGTGTCTGGGTGTAACTCCGAGCGGAGGCGCGGGGAGGAGAGGCAGCGACTGGCGAGGAGCGCGCGGGCATCCAACCCACCGAGTGGGATGCGCAGTCTCGCTGTGGCTACCAGGTGGCACGGTGCGTTTCTTGTCGGGGCTATTAATACTTTTATAGCTGATGTACAGCTCTGGCAAAGACCGTATGGCCAACCTTTGCAGTTACAGTGGCCGCAGCCACCACTATTACTGCTTGAGCAGAGCGTGCCCGCTGGGATTCTCGGTTACTCTTGCCCTGGCCAGGCTGCACATGGGGAAAGGCGCTGTAGGAAGCTGCCTTAAAGCACAGCAACCTGCCGCGGGTAGTAGGTCTGACCTGCCCCGGGCTGCGGGGCTGAGCAGGGTTGGTGCAGGAAAGCCTCTCTTATCTAGGATGCTCCAGATCGCTCCTTCTAGCAGGACCTTTCTCCAGGGTTTCTAGGGATTTGGCAGCCTCCTTGCTCGGCGGTAGCGACCCCGCTGCAACGCTCGATACTGCTGTTGTAGCCGGCTATCTCCTAGATTGGTTTTGTGGTGTGCAGGGGAATTTAGTGATGTATCTCTTTATTACTCAAAAAAGAAAACACAGTTGCAGAAAATCTCATTTTATCCTGTCACTTGAGATGCAGCTGAACAAAGTCAGCGTCCCTCCACAAAGTTCACAAACTCCGTGCTTTCCTCGTGATGCGCTTTTAAAAAAACTGGGCATTTAACTTATCCCTACAAATGCCTAATATGCCTTCTAAGCAGCAGGCGAGGGAGTCAGCCTTGTATTCATTGCTCCTACAGGTTTCAGTTGGCCCCATCCTTCCAGGTTGATGGCTGAAATACGCTTGAATGCAAATGCTGCGCGCCCTTATGGTGCCTGTGCGATGCCAGTGAGGCACTTTGCCGCGACTTCATGTCGCGAGGCACGTACCTATGGGTGCAGAGCAAGCCCGCTTCTCACCCCACCGCACGCTGCTGTGATGCAAATTTGTTGTTGTGAAAAAATGTCAGCGCACAGAGTTGATCTGTTTGCTTTGGCAAAGCGTAGAGCAGGAGCGAGCACCCGTCGCTCTGTCCGGACTGAGATGTCGGAAAGTTTCCGAACCCCGAGCGATGCTGGTGCTCCGAGACGCTGCTCGCTCCCTCCCTCCCTCCCCCAGGACCACTGCAGCGCTTGGGCTCCGGCTTTGTGCGAGAGATCCTTGCAACCCCCCATCAACACTTCAAACGTGTTCGCAAAAACTGGCAGGGAAAGGAGAAGGGGAGAAGGGCTGCCTGCGCTATCCAAGAGAGCTCTGTTTTCTCTGGTAATTTATTTCAGCTAATACACTTCTCTAATAGTTGCCGGCTCCAATCTTTGCTTACATAAACGCTTATTTAAAGCTCTTACGATCAAATCATTCATCTGGACTCAAACTTGCTTCTAAATTTGTGCATGCAAATTTTATTCATGGGCCCAGCTGTGTTCGTGCCGAATTTGCATTTGTGCATATGAATGTGTTGTTTTTTCCCTCTGTCAGCATACAACCACAGGCTGCAGCTGAAAATATGGACCTAGATTTCAAAAATTTTAATGACCGTACACTGAAAGTTTTAGTTCCTTTCCCCGGAGCTGGCAAACTTGCCTGCATAAGCCTTATCTTTATCCTTTGCTTTAGGGAGCTCGCTAGTGTACGTTTCTGAAGACTTGCTTGCACATGGCATTCAAATAAAAAATGAGACTTTGTTTTGCCAATATGGGTATTGACATGAAAGGGCAACTAACTTTTTGTCTTGCTTTTTATGCAACTAATCCTTCCTTCCTATGTTTGTGCCACCTCGGTTTACTTTGTCTACCGAAAGCTTGTTTTGAGAAGAGCTGAAATGTATTTTGTTCTGGGGGGGTGGCATGGCAAGAAATCAGTGCACTGGAGGCTGGAAAGAAAAATACCTTTCTGCCTCTGTAAGCAGGGCCAAATTTGAGTGTAAATAAATACCATTCAGAGAAGGAAACAGTAAATCAGTCTTGCAGAACAATTTAGATATCTGATGTATGCAGCATGAGTAATTCTACTTAGTGCACTACCAGGAGCATGAAGTGGCAGCGGTGCTGTAAGTTCCTCACTGCTCTTAATCGGAAGGGTCTTATAGGAACCTCTTTGTGATGCTATATGCAGAGGATTGTGGTGGGCACTTGCCTTCTGTATCTCCCATTCACTATTATGCGTCTTTCCTTAATGTCTGAAAGGGGATTACATGAGAACCCAGTTAAGGCAGGCTCTGGTAAAAAGTTTATTGAAGAAGCTTGCAGTCATTTCTAAACTTTAAGTAGTTATAAACTTGTTAAAAGTCAAGAACCATTGTAATCTGTTGGGTACAAATGTACTGTACAGTACATTAATTTGTGGATACTGAAACTCACTCAAGGGTTTCTGAAATATGCTCTTTAAATGGGTAACCCAAAAGGGAGCATAATCCTGGGAAGAGCATAGAGTGTAGCAAGAGGATCCCAAGCGCTTTGCATATGAGGTTCTTCTGAGAGATATTATTTTATGTAAATTGATTCTCTAACTTTTCATGTGGCATAGGCTATTTGTTTGGGGGTGAGGTTCAGGTAACAGCATAGATTTTACCCTGGGAAATGCGGTCATAAATCACAAATCGTTCTAGATAAGCGATGATGTTTGTGCTGCTTTTCATTTTCAGTGCTAAAGCTCTGCACAGGAGCTGTAGGCACTGGGAGTGTGAAGGGCCCAAAGAAGTGAAGACCCCTGCACCACCCACCATCGTGGTTATATTTCTCTCCTGCTGTGAGAAATGTTGGGCACTCGTCATTTTGCTAGAGGCTGGGGACTTTGAAAGGAAACGAAAGGAGGTGCTGATACTGTGAGAGTCGGGGGGTATTTAACTTCCTTTTGGCATCTGACAAGACTGTGGGAGTTTTGGATGATGACAATCAGTAATGTCACAGGCTTGTGTTGGAAGCACGCCTTCCCCTCCAGTAGCAGAGTCGCTTTTGGAAAGCTTTAGCTAAAGTGGTTAGACTAAGGTTGAACAGTGTCTAAATGACAAATCTAGAAACAATCCTAATTCCGCTCATTGAGCTGCTTAGACTGTTTGTGCAACATACGTTACTTATATCAGAAATGTGGTATAGGAAACTGAACCATTCCAAACTTGAAGAAAAGCTCTGCATTTGGGATGCAACCCTGTTTTTTAATATTATTTTTTTTCTTTTCTTGTGGTTTTGGGGTGGGTTTTTTGATGCCATGCTCAGCTGTAGCCTGTTTGTGTGCTACTGACTTGCTGGCAGTACAGAGCTGTGGTGTGCGTGCACCGGGATTGCGCACAGGAAAGCGTGGAAGGTGGAGTGGGAATTCCTTTTCTTGGGCAGTCCTTACTGTGCTGAGGGCTGCAGGGCATCTGGGATATCTCCTACCTTGTGCTTTTGTGTCTTTAAGATTTTGGGTGAGTGAGTTATTCCTTGAAATAAGACTGTTTATCTCTTCAGTGCAGCCTTCCTCAATAGAGTAAGACCCCAGCCCTGTAACCTTTGCAGACAACATCTGAGTTGTCCTTTGTCACGTAAATACTCTAAAATTTGCCAGTGTGACTAATTGGAGTTGTAAGATTTCAATGGTAAAGTTTTAATGAAAAAAATTTCTATCAGGATGGTTTTTTTACATAGACTACTTGTATCCTCTTGCTTAATAATCTAAAAGAAAAAGCATTTTTAAAGAGGACACAATTACGTATGTATTCAATATTCCTAACTTATCTAAGGATTTCAATGGGGTACCTTCACCCAGAATATTCTCCAACTTATATGAGGAACAAAAGATAATCTTCAGAAATCAACGTTTTCTGCTTTAGAATCCAGTAGTGCTTGTTTGAAGAAATAGTAGATACAGAAGGGAAAATGACAGTCTCTTTAACATATACTTAAGTATGGTAAGTGCAACGATGAAAGCAGACATAAGGAGTGAGAAAGATATAAATGGAAAGATTAATGACAGCATTAATTTATTTGCATCTATCATGGAGAAGTATTTGCAACGTAAAAAAGTAGCAGTTTGTGAAAGACAGCGTAGTAACCTAAATCTCATCTGGGTATTAAACTTAATACATGTAATATTTCTACGGTTTCACCTGACTCCCTTCCTTGTTTTGTTCTCTGCCTTGGAATTTACAATGCCCTTTTGTGTTCTTATTCATGGGGTGGTGAGCAACGCTTTGACCTCTTTTGCACTTTAGACATGAAGCATGTGCCTTACCTTGTCTGATGACTACAGCTGTATTTGCACCATTAAAGAAAAAAAAAAAATCATTCGTGCAAGCTGGTAATGCAAATTATTTCTTGGAAAGTATTGCAGAACACAGACTCTATTGGATACTCTGATTTATGTCGCAACTCCCTACTCACTCAGTATCCAGGTATGGGTTCATTTGGGTGCTAAAGGGGGGTGTTTCGTCCCTTGTTAGCAGGCTGGTGTGGTGAGCGGAGCTCTGCGTGTCACTTGGAGGGGCCATAGCCCTGCAGGTGCCCCCGCACCAGGGCGGCAGCTGAGGCTTGCTACTGCCCTTTTTGCTGCAGGATCCCTTTGCAGTTTCAGGTAGCAAACCTGTAGTAAGGATCAGTTCGATGCCAGCTGACACAAAGAGGAAAATTGTGTTTCTTTGAAGCTGCGGGGGCTGGGCAGGAGGAGCAGAGGAGTTTAGGCTGACACAGAGTAATTGCCGGAAGCAGAATTTGGCCAAGCCTCTTGGTTCACACTGGGAGCACCTTATGCAGTTTATATTACCGTTATAGATTTTTCTTGTGATATTGCTTACCTTAAATGACCATTGCCTGAAAGACAGCGCATAATGAGATAATGTTCATCCTGACACCTTCCTGGGTAATGGCTCAATGTTCACTCAGGAAGAAAAATTCACTCTGACTGAATTACCTCTACAACAATCTGATGCTTTTTTTTTTTTTTTTCTTAGAGGGCTTATATCCAAACACTGTCCAAACTTTGGGGGAAATCTCACATATTCATGGTCTGATTCAATGTTTTGCAAAGAGAGACAGCCCATGAAACAAATGCACAAGATTGTCTTGGCTCGACATTTATTCATTGTTCAAAAATTTTAAATCAACAGAGGTTCTCTTGCCTTTGGAAAGAGATGCTCTTTATGATAATAGCTTTTCCTTTTTAAAAAAAGGTGAACTTGAATATGAATTCCAGAAGACCAAACTGTTATGGCAGCGAGGCCATTAGGCTGCAATTTGTCTTATAACAGATGTTGTAGAGTCCTGTCACTTCTAATGTTAAAACAGATGGGATATACACTTGAAAATGTACTAGAAGTATTTAATTTCCTTTCCAGCACAGGAGATTTCTTCTCTCCAAGCTCTTTGATGCTCTTCGCCTGTTTGTTAAATCCTGTTGCATTAGTTGGTGTGGTTTAATCTCCTTGGAAAGCTTTGTCTGAGTTTGTGTTCTAATGCAATTAATCTTGAATTGCTTTGGTTTTGCTGAATGAGACACGATTCCATTTCGAGCTGACTTTTTATTAACCTCTTTTAAGATCCCTTGTAAAACTTGCTATTATCACATAGCACAAAATTGTAGAGATGACACAATATCTGGCCCTTATTTTCAGCAGTTATGGGTAACATTAACCAAATGCATACTACGTATGTCTACATATTTAAAAAAAAAAATCCTAGGTAATCTGTGATACTCGTATGCACATTAGATTACAAGGCTACCACATACATGGTAAGGTTACTGTTGTTTACCATAACTATGATTTCTCATCATCTGCAGGAAGGCTCATCTGACTTCATTGGACTCCATATCAGGTTTTCTAATCCAATGCAGCTGCTTTTTCAAAGTCTGGGGATTATCAAGTCAATCCCCAGATGAACTAGGAAGTTGTTAAGTGAAAATGACAGTCCTGTAGTGGTGGAGGAGTGGGGATCTAAAAACTTTGAATGATTCTCCCCAAGACACATGGTGGGAGACTGGGAGAGCAGGTATTAGCTTTCATGAGCTGGACTTGGGCACTCAGCCTGTGAGTGCTGAATAGCAGATATTACAGACAGATCCATGCCCGTGTTTACAGTTCATACCATATAATCCAATTTCTCCTTTTTTAACTGGCTTTCCATGCAAGACTTGTATTTGTTTTCATAAGTCAATGGAGAAGCCCCGATATTACCGACATCAGTTTAATTCTTGCTCTGTTGTAAGACGTGCATAATACTCTGATAAAATTGGCTTTATAAATGGAAGTGTTTAGACAGTTAGCACAAAGTTCAGCACCTTTAAAGCTTTCTGTGCTGGGGGCATCTCGTGTCTTTCTCAGTAAAGCAGGGGAACGCATTGGCTGCGTCAAACGGCATTCTTATTTTCAGCTCTTGAGAGATTTTTATTGCACATATATTTACAATCAAATCTAGAAGGAAAGGCCATCAAGAATGCAAGGGACTTTTCATTGTCTTGCGCTTTCAGCTTCACTGTCTGAGCCCTGGAAGGATAGGAAGTATCGTGAGTATAGAAGTTCATAAATGTTTCTTTTTCTTGTTGTTCCTTTTCTTTCTAGCAATCCCAATTTTGGAATTTTTGTAATTTGAGGATAAAAATTAGGCTATTGTATGCTTTGTTATGACACAAATTTATGCCTTAAGTGGATTTCCTCAGTGAAATACTAAAGTCAAATACAATTAGTCTATTTTCCAAATAGTTGCATCTTTTGGAAATGGAAAACTCCAAGGGCTGTTCCGAGGCACTGAGCTTTTTGATGAAAATGCAGAATAAGAGTTTGGAAGATAAATCCTGAGCTACCTTAAGATGGAGGTGGTGAACAAGGTGTCTTTCATCTCTAGTTCTTGTGTTGTCTTCAGGTAGCTATTGTGGTTTCCAGTTCTCAGTTGCTGCTTCATAATTCCCATCTTCAGCTTCATGGTCTTGGGGGGGGGCGGACTTGGTAGTTTGTGAAGAAAAATATTACCATTTTATGAAAATGGCTGTTGCTCCTAAATTTTATTCTCCCTCTGGTTTCATGTGTGGGAACGTGGTATGCTGCTTTTTTTTAAAGGTAGCTTTTTCTTAGCTATTGCTCAAAAGAGTAATACAATACAAAGTAATAATACCTGAGAAAGTTTATATTTGACATTGTCCAAAGTGTACACAGGTAGAGAAAAACTTTACAAATCTTGGGACATTCAGTCATCCTCAAATAATTTGTTTATTAAGTAAAATATTCATCACACATTTACTTAAGCTTTTTACTGTCCATACTTCTCCTATGAAGTTTTTTTTAATCACCTACCAAGTGAATCAAGTAGTAATTCAGCTGTTAAAGCTTCACATGGCTAAAAAGTTATGTTAAGAATTTATTAGCAGCTTAAAGTTACTCTTTTAGAAAGATACCAGGTAGTTGAAACTGGTGTGATTTGTGCACCATAAAAAGAACTATGGGAAGAGTAAAATTGTGTAAGGTTACCAAAGACTCAGCTGAAGACATTTATAGGGAAAAAATTGTAGGCCCTTTTTTCTCGCCTTAGTAGTTAAAACAATTTAAACACCAAATTTAAAATCAGAAAAGGAATTGAAAAACACATGTTCATGCAATCCAGAACCTATTGATAGTTGGGCATCTAAACTTTAAAAGCGACTTCTGTAGAAGGCATTTAGCCAGAAGCAAAACATCCAATCTTGCCTGAACCTTACAAAATATGTGGCTTAGAATTGAAGCACAATGGGAGTGCAGTTTGCTGGAATTTTTTTATATTGCCTGCATAGCTAGAATACAAAAGCAACTACGTGCATAAAACACTTCTCTGCATTCTAAATATAGCAGCGCCCACTTGAATGAATATTTCATAGAAGAATAACCTATATAAAGGGAATAAACGCAGGCAGCGACGATATTGGTAGGATATAATTTTTAAATGGAACAGCTTTTAAATGAGTAAATGAATACCTAATAAAAGTGCTAACTCCTTGTATGAATAAAAATCTGATAGAACTGTGTTTCGTTGGCTACTGGCTGGAAAACTTTTAAAACAAGGAGAATATGCAGAAATTTAATTTGAAATAAAAAGGAAAGTAAAAACTTGCGCATGTTTACGAAGCTCAGACTTTTTTGCAGCTAACCAGTTCACCTGAGATGGGATGCAATAAAAGCAAGATGTAAACAGATGTATATTGAACCCCAGGTGGAGCAGGTAGCAGTGCCGGGGAGGAGCCATGGGGTGGACTGCCTCTTGTCTGGCAGCGGGAACGGAATGTACTTCAGTGGTTTCAGTCTAGATCTCTTTGAGGAAATATCCAGGGTCATGTTAGGCAACTGCTTTCCTTCCCAGAGGTTCACTTGTGTGGGGTACTGCGAGGCTTCAGGCTGCTCCACTGACACACATTACGTTGGCAGTGGATTACTGAGGAACACAGCGTGGGCTGCGCTAGGTGCAAAAATGAAACCAACCTTTACATTTCCTCCACCACCTAGTTCAGACGCTCCAGTTATGTCTCAGAGGATGTTTGGAGCATAAATCTGAAAATGCTGGAGGAGCTCGACCCAGCTAAATGAATTGTGTTTTAGGGTCAGGCCAAGGTGACGAGGAGTGCTTGAGTCTGCCCTGACAAGAACCACAGCTTGTCCCCTGTGTGCAAGCTGGAGACTCGCTGGATTCCCAACTGGGGCAGTTTTGCGGGCAGTAGTATGTAGTGTGACCTGCTTTGTAACCCTTGCAGTCACTGGGGCCAGGTAGGGCAGGTGGGGAAGCGCCTGCTGTGCAAGAATGAATGAAAGTTTAAAGCGCTCAAACTTTTGACTAAGTGTCTTGAATTTGCTACTGTAGCCTAACAAGGGGGTATGAAGGAGAAAGGGGGATCGACAAAGATCATTGAATAGAAAATATAAAGGAAAGGTGAGGACATGTCCTGAGGCCCAGACTGTGGGGGGTGAGAAAGAGATCTGATGAAAATGTACAGGGATTAAAGGAGCTATGATCTATTGCAAACCACCAAGCCAGGAAGATCAGATGGGTTAGGATTTTTCTGAAATTAATGAGAATTTCATGTTCATCTGAAATTTTAACTGCTTGCAGACATTTCTTGGGTGGAAAAACCATAGTGGGAAAAGGATGATTCAACAAGTTCTAGGAAGGTATTGGGTTTTAGTTTTGATTTGTTTGTTTTACAGAATGGAGAAATGCATGCAGAGGAAAGGCTTTTTTACAGTTTAGATTCTAGACAATGAAGGGGAGGTAGCTGAGAGCACAAAGGCAATAGGCAAGTTAGGTGAAATTGAGCATGAAATGAGATTTCACAATTCTTTCAAAGAGATGGAGGAGAAACAACAATGTAACGAAAATGGACTTGAGAGAATGATAGCTAAGATCTCTCCAGAGGCAAATTTAATAGTTGAAAGTAAAGGTGAATTAGCTGCCAGGTCCTCAAAGACATGGTATTATGGTACAAGCACAGACAAACCCAATATAAAGATTAACTTGGCTAAAGAGCAGGCTCTGCACAGGTAGCAAGAAGGAAACGCATCAAAGTGGAAACACATCAGAAGAATGAGTACCCAAAAATGGCACAAGCATGTAGGGATGAAAACAGGAAGGTCCAGGCACTAGATGAGATGCAGCTAGTTAGAGATGCCAACGTGAGGAAAAATCATCCTCAATGTACATAAATAAGAGGACAATCTAGACAGGGATTGCTGCCTTGCTTACAGGAGAAAGCAAGCTGCTAATGGAAGACTCTGAAGAGTCCTTTTTTTTTTCCTTTCCTATTTTTCTTTTTAATTGAGCCTTCATTAAAGAAGTTGACTGCTTTCATATTAGTAGTACTACTAAAACCAACAGAAAAGGGAGAAAATCTTAGCCCAAAATAGAAAAGACCGAGTTAGGGAGTTACAGATGAATTGGATGTTTTCAAATTGACTGGTTGTGATGGACTTCATTATAGGATATTTAAGGGTTTGCCTAAAGCAGTCTCAGAGCCATTAGTGTTATCTTTGAGAGCTCATGTGAGATAGATGAGGTACCAGAGGCTGGAAAAAGAGCAAACATAGTGTCTTTCATTTTGAAAAAAAGGGGGGTGAGGGGGAAGAGGACCCAGTGAATTACAGACCAATCAGTGTTAACTTCAGTCCACAGAAAAATTCTGGAACAAAAAAAAAATCAAACCAAACATTTGAAAGCAGCTGAAGGATAACAAGAAAATGAATAGCTGCCAGCATGGATTTGTCAAGAACGAATTGTCAAACCGCTTGAATTTCCTTGTGCAGCAGGGTAACAGACTTCATGGAAAGGGAAGAAACAGTTGACATCATGTCTCTTGAATATATTGAGGTCTTTAAAGTTGACTTACATGACATTCTTTGAATCAAGGGAAACCTGGGATAGATGAAAATGCTGTTATGTAGAGACAAAACTAGCTGGAAGAAACAGGTTTGGAGGATAATTTTCAGGAGGATGAAGGAGTATCAAAACAGAAGGATGTATTGAGTAGTGTTCTGCAGAGTTGCACCCAGCTCTCATCAGACCATGACCTGAGTGATGCAATACACATTATACACGTTAAATTTACAGAAGACTAAAAGTGGAAGAGAGTGCAAAGCTTTCTGAGTTCAGAATAGCCTTGAGAAATGGGGAAAAGGGTCTGGAAGAATAGGCTGAAACTCTGTAAAATAAATACAGAGGGATGGTAGATCAGCAGAAATAATAAACTGCAGGAATACAAGATGGGGAACAACTGTTTAGGCAGCAGTTCTTCAGAAAAATCTCTGGGGATTATAGTGGATTACAAACTGAGCATGAGGCAATGTCATGGTGTTGCAAAAAGGGCAAACATCATCTTGGTATGCATAAATGGCAATATAATCTGAAAGGCATGTGAAGTGACTCCTCTGCTATGCCTAGCACGGGCAACGTCTTCCCAGAACAATGTCCACTTTACGGGTACCCTTGTCCTTCTAGAAAGATGTTGGCCACTTGGAGACGATCCAGACAAGACTGATGGACACAGTCACCATGTCCAGTCAAGATGTTATGGCTGTCAGAGAGATTACGTGGATGGTGTTTAGTCTAGCTCAGGGAAGGTTGTTTTGGGGTTCTACCAGTAGTCTTCAAATATGCAAAAGGATGGTGCAGGGAGGAAGAAATAAGTTTTATTTTGTACTAGAGGAAATGGTTGTTAGGAAGAATTGGACATTAAGAGGAAAAAAAAAAAAAAAAAGCATTTTTCTGATAATTCTTGCAGTGAAGTCCTGGAACAGACTGTCACCTCTGTGGCTGGAGGCCTTTAAGAACAGGAATGACACAACATATAGCTCATTCTGTCTTGGAGCAAGGAGTCCTGCAGGCAGTCTCCCCAGTCCTACTTTCTACAGTTCCTCAGTTTCTTTGCTAATGAAAACCATCCCTATTCTGTTAATCATTGGGAAGTGATGAAATCATTGTGGCATTGCTGTTATTCTACAACTTTACACTCAAGAATTTCTACTACAACTGGTATGGCTGTCAATATCAAAGTGAGATAGAAAGTAGTTTCGGCAGGCAGTTTGATCCAGCTCAGGCCTGTAACAGACAGCACAAAGCAATAGGTTTTTCCTGCTGTTCTGAAATTCCTCGCTGTATATTTGCAGATAATTAGTCTGCCTGTCTGTGTCTTTCATGTACTGTGTTGGTGGAACTTCGGAGCTGTACAACTAAATGATTAGAAAATTGTTTAGTTCAATCCTGGTGTATTGAGTTTTACTGCAGGCTAAATCATATTCTTTTCTTGTTATCCCAATCAAACCGCTCGTACTTCTTTTAAATTCCTTCACTCTGATTTTGATTCTCAATACCCCAGATTAAAGCTCTTTATCCATACCTACGTGCTTTCTCTTTTGCAGTTCCAGTGCAGATTTGCATAGCAAAGGAGGTATTTGTGTTTCTCCTGACCTCATCAATATTCTGGTGCACAGCGTGCACTTATATGATAGTTTATTCCGGGATGATGAACAGATGCAAAAGTGTCTTCAATTGTCTCTGGAAATTAGCAATGGTCAATACATCCTGCAAACACAATGCTGGATGCTGTGGTGCATGCAAAACATGCATGGCAGGCAGAGCTCATAGCCTTTTCCTGCCTCTAGCACACTTCATTTAATTTTAATAGTAGAAGGAGATGTGGTATCTTTTGAACATAGATATCCTTGTGGGCTAATGTAAGGCTTGGACAATAAGAGTTTTGCATAGGAGAATTTGGCTTAACCTGTCAGTCTTCCAGAGATTAACAACTTCATCAACTACTGTTGATATTGACAGTCAGTTGCTAGGCTACATGTTTACTGCTAAATGAATAGGCGACTTGGGGCCAGTGTGAATATTCAACAGATTGGCAAATAAGTAAAACGTGCTGTGACTTGATTTGTTAATTATAGTCAAAATAAATGGCTGTATTGATGACTATGATTTTACACAGCATTAGTCCTCTGAAAACAGCAATTAAGTCTGCCATGTAAACATATATCTTGCCTGTGACAAAAAAAAAAAAAAAAAAAAAGCCTTAAACAACTGAATACACCACTCCAAGCAGTTTCACTAGGAGTCCTGAAGTGCTTACATTAGTTAAATTATGTCCTTGGGTGTTTTTACACCTCTGACTGAAGCACAACATTCAGGCAGGGTCTGGATTTTGAAAAGCTTTCTTGTTTGCTGCGTGTAGTGCTACTTATGGTCAGAGTTTATCAAAAGGAGTGTGATCATACTTGAGGGAGAAACCCTAAGTAGCTGGATTTCAGGAGAATGCTTTTTTTTCCCCAACATTTTTTCCTGTTGTGAGAAAGCCAAGCATGAATTTATTACTCTATATGCTTTTTCAGCAGACCTTGCGAAAGAGTTCTCACATGCATACTACATTACTGCATTCCAGTTTATCAGGTGGGTTAACTAGAATTCACTTCCCTCGATCCATACGATTCTCTCATTACATTTTAAAGTCTCAGTATATCGATTTTCTCATTCTGTGTTTCAAGACTTGCATACACTGGCAGGTGCACTGAGTATTCAGCATCACTCATTGTTCAGTGTTGCATGTGTGTAGGCAATGACACTCTTCTGGGATATACGGTGCCTTTTGATTGAAGCTTGGAAAATACATATTCTGTTCTCATCTCTGTTGTCAACATCTGCTGTGGCTCTGGTCAAGACTCTCTTGCAAGCTCTGGCTCAGTTTTGCGATCTGTAATATATAGTTGTTGGGCTTTTTTCCTCCATAAATAACTGCCAATCTAAAGAGCACTGAAGTTGCCAAATATGCCCCAAGTAGTGCAACACAGAAAGAGAGGTTGTTTTAAGCTTGAGAAAAGCAAACATATTTTTGCATAGAAAAACACAACTTTCCCTGAATAGGTCTGTGTTACCTATGCATGTTTAGCTTGGGGTTGAGTTTAGGCCAGTAATTGTTTTTTCCCCAAAGAGCGGTAGAAAGGAGCTCCCTTGTTTCAGGCCTTATTTTTGTCCCGATGAACATCTGTCCTTCCTTGTAAGCTCTTGAGTAGTTGTCTCCCATGGTCTCAGTGTGAGACTCTCAAGGGCAAAGTCGCGAAAGCAAAGTCATACCGACCCACACTGATCACGGCTGGTCTGAGGCAGGTTGGTACCAAATGCTAGAGCAGAGAGGGAGTTTTGGCTTTTCCTTCAGTGTGCTGCTGAAAGAGAAACCACCCAATGCATATGCATGGCAGACAGAAGCTTGGAGAAAATCAGAGTGAAAGGGCATGAGGACACTAGAAATGGAGTATGATTACGGAAAAACTTGGACTGGAGATTGAACTGGGCAGCTGGAAGGCAGCCGATAAGAAACAATTGATATAGGGAGAACTCCAAAATGAAGAAATAGCTGGGAGAGAGGTGGGTACACTGAGATCGATTTGATGAAGGAAAAAAAAAAATTTAAGAAGAAAACTGAGGCTGATAATCAGCTGCAAATGTTGGTTAGCAGCACTGTCTTTGCTGAAGGATACGAGATCAGTGCTCTCTGTTAGCACATTGTCATACATCTGCATGGTATTCATCACCTTTGACACCAATGCAGGTTATGTAAAAATCTTGCATAACCCCCCCACAAAACAACCCCCCCCCAAGCATTGAGGACAATACAAAGAATATCAGGGTTCACTTTGAATGCACACACATTTTGGACCTTTCACTTCTGAGTGCTTTTGTAGGACAGGAAAAAAAACCTTCAAAGGAGGACAAGGATGTTCCAAAGCGTTGAATGGCTTCACAAAGTGGGTGGTAGGCCAGCGGAGCTCACTGCCAAATGACATTGTGGATGTGACATGTTTACACGTTTAAGTTCATGAAAAACAAAATCTTTGAGAGTTACTAACCGCATGTAAACTATATATGGGTCAGGAAGACTCAGAGCTGAAAATAGTTGGAAGCTGAGAGGGTATGAGTGGGAAATAGCATGAATAGGATTTTTCTGTTCTTTCTCATCACCAGCATCTTATTATGGTCACCACTGCAGACTGTCCTGGCCGTTCTCATCTACTTGTTTTTCCATTGCCTTCACTGTAGTACATCTTCTCACTCAGATGGGTATTTCGAGGGATTTCTCTCCCAAGGGCTACTTTTACCAAATTAGTTTTATGTCATTTGTTACGCCATAAGTACTGAGATCCTCTTCTTCAGAAGCTGACAAATCCTCTTTCAGTGGATGAAGCAGGAGCATTTATGCTTCTGCAAATCATGGGAAAAAAGGAGATGACAATGTTTCCCCAGTGATTATTAACCTTAGTGATGCACTGGACTAGGCACCAGAAGACCAGTTTTCATAACCAGTGTGGTTATGAAACCATACATTGCTGGTTTTCCAGTCATCTTAGGATTCCTACAACATGAGCCATTTTGTGAAAGCTTCTGCACTGACCGTAAACTTCCTTGCAGAGCCAGAGTGGGGAAAATGTTTTGTTGGGAGATCTTGTGGAGGCAATAAGCGCCTTCAGGAAATTTGGGCTTTTTTTCAGTAAACCACTTTCTTTCCAAGTTTTGTGTGCAGTTGTACCTGCCCCCAAGCACTAATAATGAGTGGACAGTACGAAGAAGCCTCAGGGGGCAGGTAGCTAAGACAGGAGCAATTGCAAAAGCCCACTTCAGGGCGGGAAATGTTAACTTTATACTGATTGACTGCTGGGATGGTTTCCTTAATCCACTCAGTGGTTTTGTAATGGTGAAAAATATGCTGATAGACCTGAAAAAAAGAAGCAGGGTCCTCCCACAGCTGGTGTATATCCCTGTGTGGGAGCAGCTGGCAAGCTCTGGGCAGCTTCTCATTGTCCAAAGAAATCTTGCTCCCTTCCTCGCTGGTTTTGCCCAAGGTAAATTACCTCTTTTTGAAACGAACTCCTAGTATTTCTTTTGAGACAGTTTCAGACTAGCAGCCTTACGCTAATTACAGGCCATTTGTAAATGTATTAGTTCTTGTTCCAACATTTTAGCATGCACCAGGATATCATCTAGGTATAACAAACAGGCTGAGAGAAGCATGCCATGTAATACCCTCTTCGTTAGACTTTTAAATGTAGCTGATGTATTGCACTAGCCAAAAGCCATCATTTTAAATTGCCACAGTCCTTGTCCTACTGTGAAAGCGTTTTTTTCCCTGTCCCTCTGGATCCACTTCCACTTGCCAATAGCCACTTTTAAGATTCAGGGTAGTAAACCAGACCGAGCTTTCAGCAGCATCTAGGATACTATTTACGGTAATAGAGAAGCACATGCTAAATGACTTTGTTTTTTGTAATTCCATGTTGTCACCTTTTTACCTTAACTGGACTCAGTCTAAGGTCTGGCTGAAGGGTCTGTTCTATCTTCCTGACAGGTTTCTTCCATGGCTTATATGGCTTCTTTACTGCTTCCCTGCTGAAAAGAAGGATGCTGTTTAGGTAGCCAGTTTCCCCAGAATCACTCTTGTGTTGAAGCAGTAAAGTACAACTTACGTGTTTGTCAGAGAGAATAATTTCTAGCCAAACAGTTTCAAACCATTTTCTTGCTTCTCTTTGAATGTTTGGTAGGGTGCCAGATTAAAAGCCAATACATTTTCTGAGCGTTCACAGGCTCCCTCCCAGTCTTCCTATAGTTTATATTAATTTACCAGATCCACATTTTGCCACCACAGTCCCCCTTTCCCCATCTCCTTCTGACTATTGTCAGAAGCATTCAGCAAATGGATAGAGTTTTACTCTTGTTTCAGATCCAGAACAACTTCAGCAGCTAAAGGTCCCCAGAGATGGAGGTCTCAAAGCAAGTTTCGAACACTCCTCATCTTTCATTTGCTGGAAAGCTGCCACTGCCTGTAATTTCTAGTGGTGTTTCTGCCCCTAAAGGTGGGACTTGGGCACTGCAAAAGAGATCTGTATGTTCAATCACCTATTCCCCTGCCTTTCTTCTATTTCTGGTGTTGTAACTAAAGTCTGACTCAGAGTTCATGATTCTTGTACATTTCACATAATTTCTTATTAAGCACTGAATAGCCTTCTCTTTTTTTCTTGTTGTTTTTTTTTTTTTTTTTTTTTTTTTTTTTTTTTTTTTTTTTTAAATTAACTGTTAAACTCTCTACAGAAACTACAAACTGGCGTGTGGGCCTCCTGGTTTGGTCAGCTTGGTGCTCCCCTCCTGTCTGCGCTGCATCTTGGTGTCGGGGGTCCGGTTTGGAACACACAACGCTCTTTTCTCACTAGCCCTGTATTTATAACCATTCTCCTTTAAAAGCATTTTTTCCTCCAGGATCAATAATGACCTCAACTGCATTCCTTCATTTTTGCCATTGTTGCCAATTTCCCTTGCTTTATAAACTTAGATTGGTCTGCCCTCCTTCCACAAAGCATAATGATGGCATGAACCATATTAGAATTGCTGAGCTGAATTTGAGATAGAGGACTGCACTTTAGAGATCTGGGCAAATTGCTGGCATCTTCTTCTGTTTGCAGCAGCTGTTTCCTTTCGTGGTATGCAGCTGTGAAAAAAGTTCAGGATCTGTAGTAAATTCTCCAGTCAGTACAATATCTTTTTGTCTTTTGCTGATCTTTATTTCCAACTCTTACCTGAGTGTCTGCAAACTGGTTCATAGCCAATTTGCCCTTGAGGTCCTCACTGATATTTGAGTATATCAGGGAAAGGGTTTGTTCCCACCTAATTCAAATGGAGGTTTATTTTCTCTCCCTTCCTTTCAGAGTGTCACAGTTGTTGACACTGGTTCATTTTCATTCTCTAGGACACTTTTCAACTCCCTGAGCCCTTTCTGCAGTTTATCAGATAGCAACTTCCAGGTTGGTCAAAGCTTTTGTAGCCCTTTCCAATGTTATTTCAAACCACAACTGTTGCAGCTGCACCTCCTAGTCTCTTTGGGCACTTTGCCATTGGCTTTCTAATAAGGGTTCATCTTTACCAGTAAGTTTTCAGGTGCTGTTTTAACTCCTCCTGTGCTTTACATGTTTGAACTGTGTACTGCATTCTGTTCTGCCCTGATACAGGAGAGATACCAGCTCATGGGTTTTGTGCTTGGAAACCAGAACATGGGGTTCTTCTCTCTTTAACCCTGTTATAGGAAGCTCAGAGTTTGAATGTTAAGAAGAGCAATTGATGATTGAGTCACTTATCTTTGATGCAATCCTGTTTATTTACAAAGTCCTGATTTCTGTATCTGCAGGTAGAATCAAACAAGAGATAATTCCCTTGCTTGCAATTCCCTATCTCTTTCAGTCAGCACTTGCCTCAATAGCTGTCTTAAGGTTTATCTCAAAGTCATGTTGTTGATGCTTTTGTGGCTCTTTTTGATGCTTCCTTTTGGCTTTTGATTGGAGATTCTCCCACAAACATCCAAAGCAAGCATTCTGCTACCAATCAAGGTCCTAACCATCTAGGCTCCAGGGCTTATTTTCATTCCAGACTTCCCATATGTTTATGCTTTGGTGGTTCCCCCATTGTTTTGGTTATTCTGCTCCATAGATGAGCTTAATGTTTATTTGTATTTAGTACAAATGAAAAACAGTTCTTCCACTCAATGGTTTCAGCAAGTTTTGGTCAATCCCGCTGTGATGCTTCCTTACTGCTCTATGGATGAAGGCTACTGAGGTGCTTACACACACTGCAGGGAGAGGTGGGTGGCCGTGCAGCGTTTAGGATGAGTTCTTGGGTCAGCATGTCTGAACTCCTGAAGTGGCCTTCTAGTTGCTGGTTGTCCCTCCATCTGTGTCCAAAAGGACTAATAATGAGATTTGCTTGGAGAACATTATGTTTCTTAAGTGAAAAATTTAGAGGTTCTTTTTTCCCTGCAAATCATTCATGGACTGCAGGAAAGAAAAGACTTTTAGGTTTTTGATGTTTTTATTAAAAGGCTTTGGTTTAGGAAAACTTCAAGATTCCTTCTTCCCTTTTCTTTGACACTGAATAGGTGTGGAAAAGAGGAATAAAGTGGACTTAATAATTTACACAAAAAGATTTTTGGAGAAAATGTTAACTTCTAATTGAAGACGTTGCCTCAGACCATTGTTTCCATGTCTTAGGAAACTCTAAAGTCAAACTCCAAATTCCTTCTCAGCAAATACGCGTAAGTATCTTACTCCTAGCAAAATTGCTAAAATCTGAACTCTCAGAGATGCTTACCGAAAAAGTTGAATGAGACATGAGGCACGGCATAGTTCTGTGCTGCTGTTTCCCTGTGGGATGTGGCCATTGTGTAACTGCACCAGCCCCTGACGCAGGTAACAGGGTCTCACAATCTCCAGTATAGATTTGGAGGTGCCGCGTGGTGGGCGATCGCTACAGTTTTGCACAGATGCCAGTTCCTTCTTGATTAAAGGGAAAGGTTTAGTGTTCTCATCATAATATTTAGCTGAGTAAATCTAGTCTTTAACCTGTGTTTTAATACCTGATCAAACTCACCTTGTGGACCCAGAGTCCTGCGATTAGAAATGACTCATCCACAGAGTTACTGCGTTCATGCTATAATAATAATAGTAAAAGTGAGATATGTAACTGGCACGGATGCTAAGTACGCCGGGATGACCAGGCATGTGGAATGAGGCAAAGATGCTGTTTTGAGCTTTTTCACAAACTCCAGGAATGCAGCAGAGAATGGAAGTGGCCATGACCAGCTGCCAGCAGCCAGAGGCCTGAGAGTGCAAGTCTGACAGGTAGAAGAGTTGGGTTATAAATTCTTGGCTTCCTGCGTCTTGTCCATCTCCCCGCTGCCTTCCCCAGCTTTCCTGCTTGCCAAAAGCGAACCTTACTCTCCTAGGGCACCCCAGGAAATCATCCTGTTTTCCTGTGTTTCTGGATGGAGAGCAGAGGGGCTCAAACCAGGGTAGTCAGAGTTTTTGGACTCAGTGGAGAACCGTAGCAAGCACTGCCGTGCTCATGCCAACACAAAATGCCACATTGCGCAGAATACAGCCTTTAATTCTATCAATTTCTTGTTTGACACAGGAAAACAGAGCGTGATTAAAGAAATTGTGTCTTAACTGACTGCTCCATATTGTCATGCCAGAAACAATTAGCTTAACTAGAAAGTTAATTTAATTGCAAATGTGGATGGGCAAACTGTGCCAGCCACTTCATTATCATTATTCTATGTTATTCCTAATGCTTAGTGCTGTTTAATATGTTCTTATGGTATATGGCAGTGTAATTAAAAGATTGTCTCTGCAGAGGTTAAGGTTGCTGCTGAAAATAACTTCCAGTCTCAGTTTTACATGTCTTTATCTATGAGGTTTCAATACATCCTTTAAAAGCATTTTTAATAGAATTTCCTAGCTTGTTTTTCACTTCTGTAGATGAAAAAGAACAAAAGCATAAGGACTGACGGAGACGTATGTAGCAGTAAGGATTGACCACAGACATTCTGTAGTAAAAATATTCTGTATTTTTCTAAAAGAAGAGATTTTCCTTGTTCAGTGTTTTTCATGCATTTTGAGATACTATTTTTAATTTCTGTAATTTTAGAAACAAAAAAAATTTCCTTGAAAGACTGAACTCAAGGGTAAACACTCAAACCTGGTGATTAAAATGACAACAAATAATTTCCCTACTTCCTGGCACAGAAACACATGGGAATGGACTCTTGCAGTGGGCAATTTGGGGAATAAATTCCTTTGGGGAGAAGAATCAATTGAAGAAAAAACTAAAATTTGGTAGGAAAATGTGCAAATTATCATTGTTTTTTCTTATGCAATTACAATGGATGACATTAGAAGTGACTTAGCCACCTTTTATCCATGGACAACATTGTTAATACTATTACTTTACCTTACTATTATTTTACTTTACTGCGTCCCATAATATTTTGTTACCTGTATTTTGTTGCTGGTTTTAGATTTGAAAATTGCCATGCAATAAATACACTGCACTGACAGAATTTGCTGCTGTCCTTTTTGAATAGCTGGTTGAATCAAAGATCCCATCCTTGTCCTTCCTTGGGCTGGTAATAATTTTTACATATGTCTGTTTTTTAAGCAGTATTTTGTAAAGAAAAAAAATCATGCCTGCCTACATCAGGCTTCATCATGATGGTTCTAATGCATAATATTGAAGAATGTGTGTGGTTTTTATATTCCTTATTAAAAAAAAAAAAATACCAACCCCAAAACCCTATAAAAATTTGGATCAGATTTTGAGATTAAGCCACCCACCCTTTGGCAGACTCCCCTGCCTGAAAAACTCAGCTTGAGAAAGGGAGTGCTACCAAGGTTGAGTGATGGAAAAAATAATAATAAAATGGTATTTGCTTTAGCAACGTTGCCTGTAATTTTTTTTCCTCATACTCCAGATACAAAACGCATCTCAGCCCACCTGCTTCAGAGCATCAGCTGATCTTTGCTCTCAAGCGAAGCTGCCCTACCAGTGTTTTCTAGGTTTTTGGTGATAGTTGTTTGTTATGTGGCACTAAGCCTTTGCTTGCCGCAGTATACGGTATTAGCTGACAGAATATCTTGGACTAAACAGGCCACTCATCTGATCCAATATGTCATTTCTCACGTTCCCATAGAAACTTAGATTAATCAGTCATTCCTGATGCATTTCTTGTACAATATTGTCATTTTGATGCTCTTTTGCTGCTAGTTTTGAAGGCAGCGTCAAACTCATTTGAGGAAATCGAGCCAACTGTGTGCTGCTTTTTAGCAGCAGGTACTTCGCCTGTAATGAGGAAAATCTCATTTTACAGAATTCTCGCAAGGTAAAGAAAACGTAGCTTCATATCCTTAATGAGAGCATTCTTATTCAAGAGCGCTTGACTGTAAAGAGTGCTATCCACAATGGTTAGTGTGGAGAGGAAACCTTAAGTAGAACATGCTATTGTGGCCTTTGAGCGGTTCCCATCTCCTCTATTCAGAAGGCAGAGTTAACTGAGGATAGCAAGAACAAACTGTACATGCGCTTGAGAAAAAGAACTTGACTTGGCAAGTTGGCATAAGTGTAACACAATATATTACCACTTTCTGCTGGGCTTATTCTCTTACTGTCATTGACCAGATCTGTTCAACGGCTGCCATTTTCGGTTGCAAGTAGAAGAAATCCCAATTCCATCCCCCCACGTCCCCCCTTTACTTTCCAAGAAAGTCAGTTTATGTAATCGATACCAGGTCTGTCTAGGAAGCTGTTCCGAAATCGGGGGGGGGATGCAGGGGGAAGAGTGAGGGCTGAAGGATGAAGAAGGAACAAACATTAGACCTGACAAAGCTTGAAATATAAAACAAAAAAGCATCTGCGAGGCATAATAAAACAAAGTGTATATACGTGTTGTTCTCACAGAGTATTTGGCTGAGCCCGGGCAACGGGAAAGCATGCATAGCTAACGCTCCTGACTGTGTGAAACCCTTTGTATACTCCAGAGTCTCTGCAAGAGACCTTGATTACAGAGTTTGGCATGATACCCAATACATTTTTTGGAATGGTTTCTTGTCCATCACTGACACTCGTAATGAGAAATTTATACACCATCCAAAGCGGATAAATTAATTTCCAACACTTTTGACTTGGGTCAACAATGGCTATTGGCAGTGCCTATTATTTGCCTTTTTATTAAAAAAAAAAAAAAAAGAGAGAGAGAAGAAATTGCTCTTCTTCATGGTGATAGCATGGTAAAGACCCTGAGTATAGTGGAGATAGAATCTTGGCAAGCACATATATAGGTCAGGATAGAGTATTTCACTTTTCAATGTAAATGAAAGTAATTTTCTTCAGTATGAACAGTTTAATAAATTCCCAGGATAGTTTTCATTAAGAAATTTGCATATTGGCTAGTGTAAAATTTTCTGAAAGCAATCGGTTGGCAAAAATAATTTGGTTTTACTTCTACTTTCCCAATCCAGTTAATAGTCAAGGAATGAAGTATAAATTAGCTATCCCTTTGAGAACTGCATTTAAAACTTGGGTGCTTAAGTTAGCCTTTTAAAGATGATAATTGTGCATATTCTCATGCAGATATGCACACCAGAAATGGGGAAAAGGCATTAAAACACACCTACACACAAAAACCTGTGGATTGGAAGCAAACAAGAAAATTGCTGTATCTTCTTGGGAGATATTGAAATTATGGGGACGTATAGATAAATTACTAGTAAGTTCCCTTTTTGTGCAGCCTGAATTAGATAATTTACTACATTCTCTAATTCAGTGTAAATTCTGGGGCTTTGGCTGATCTTTGACTTTTTCTGTGTGTTTTATTTTGTATGCGCAAAGTGCAAGGATTTATTGAAGACAAAACCCTATTATTTTTTCCCCGAGTTATCCAAATGCAAGAGTTTCTGCCAGCTTTTTAAATATAACTGGAGAGCTTCGTGTAAATAAATTATTTATGTTTTCAAAGTTATATGATAATGCAAAAACATAACACTAATAAGTATTAAAAGCTGAAAAATAAAAATAGGATATGGATTTTAAGGAAATATAAAATATGGCAAGAAATCAGTGGGGATTATGGAGCGTGAACATAGGTCGTAATGCACGTACACTTTTATTTTGTTGTATTTCAATTAGCTTCTTTGTGCAGGAACAGTTTGTGGTTTTGATTTACGTTTGTACCTTAAATTTAGGCTGTGTTGCAGTCGGAGTGACAAAAATGGTGTGTGTGATTTTTCTGAGCACTGCTTTGGAGGTTTTTTCCCAAAAAGGCCAATTTCCCTTTTATCTCCCTTCTTACCTACCTGCCTCCTTTGTGCAAGTAGGCTTGTCAGGGGAAGGTAATAGTTGCTGTGCGCCTTGGCGGTTCGGAGGTTGGAAGGATGCTTCATGCAGCTGATACGCTGGCTGCACTGTGCATAGTGACAACTGAAATACGGATCCTGGGATGCTGTGCTGGTAGGTCCTGATGGCATCGCATGGACACCCATTATTAGGGAAGAACCAGAGCAGGTTTTCAGATGAGCTCAGACTAGATGATCTAATGGTCCCATCTGGCCTTAAAATCTGTGAGTCTATGAAAGACAGTCCTGCAGTTATAAGCATTTTAGAACTGTCAATTCCAGATTTACTTCAGTGTAAGAGGCAATTGCTTCCATGCTTAAATGCTCGGTTATGTATTATGTACGCGGTGTCATAAATGCTCTATAAAATAGAGAGATGCAGCACGAGTGAGGCACAGCAAAGCAGAGCGGCTCAGTGTAACAAGAATGAGGAGAGGTGATGCTAGTATCTCTAGAGGATGGGTGTTTGGAAGAGATTTGAGAAAGGAGTGCATTTGGGGAAGAAGAAAGAATACACTCCCCCAAATAGGAAGGAGACTAAAGCTGCAAAGTCAAAGGAAGACAGAAAGAAGGAGGAAGAGAAGAAGGGGTAGTGAGTGAGACAGCAAGAAATTATAAAGGACCAAGAGCAGCAGACAGGGAAGTTGCAGGATGCAAGGGATGAATACAACTAGTTTATTCACCCCCTTTACTGTTCTAGGACCGTGCCTGTATAGCTGTCATTCAGAGTCTCAGCTGCTATGCCTTCTTTAACTTCCTTGTTAAAATATAGCAAGGGAGAGAACTGAGAAGGGGAGAAGAGGTGGGAGATGAGGGAAACATATTTTTTGGTCCTTCTCCTTGTTAATGGACCTGGGTGTGCATACCTGGGTGCTGGAGGGGATGCTGGAGGTACAGATCCTGGGGCTCACAGGGGCCCCGGCAAGTACCTGGCAGCTCATCGGAAGGAGGTGAGTGGCTGGGAGGGAAGAGAGGGGCCACAGGAGCTTTTCACCCTGAGTCCCAGCACCCTTAGAGATGGGTGCTGCAGGCACGGATGTGCTACAGTCAGTCATATGCAGCTGTAGTAGAGTCACTCCTAGTTTTTTGCGGGGGGGGGGGGGGGGGGGGTGTTGGTGTTTGGTTTTTTTTGGTTTTAGTTTGGTTTGGTTTTTTTTTTTACATTCAGGATGATTATTAAACTTTTCTTCTGGCTCCTGGGTGTCTCAGATTTTTTTTTTCTGATAGCACAGATTATTGTTAAACATCCTGAAGGGCAGCATAAGAGGGCAGGGCCTCTGCCCTGGTGCAGATGTCTGCAGCTGAGCCATTTCCTCAAAGTACTTGCCCAAACAGCTCATCAGACTCTGTCCTCCTGCACGTACAGTGAAGTATGTGCTGGAAGAACTTACGCTTGTAGGGAGTGTGTACAAAAAATATTCTTATCATAGAAAAACATGGTTTGTTTGAGACAGAAATTTCTTTCTATAATCTTGACAATTTTGATGATTTTTTTTCCCGGAGGTTTCTGTGGTTCAGGATGGTTTCTTCTGAGACAATGAAGGTATTTCTTCTTGGGTTGCCAACATCTTTCACCTGAGATGCTGGAGATGCTGGTTTAAGTCACTATTCCTGTAAACTCACAGAATCTTAAGCCTTATTCCTTGAGCTAATCAAAGGAGTGTGATAATCACTTGGCTGTTATCTTGGTATATCACAGTATCTAGGGTTTTCTTCCTACAAAAATAGTTAAATGACCAGATTTTCCGTAGCCAAATATTTGTGCTTTTTTGGTGTGTTTATTTTGCAAAACAGTTGTTTTCTCACCAACGCCTAATTCACGGCTTTCTGTTTAGTTCAAGTAACAAGGAAAGGCGCTCTGTAAGGTGTGGTATGGCAAGGATTGGATTGCAATTTTATTAAAGTTTTTCCCCAGAGTCAAGGAAGGAGGAAGTTGATTATCTTGTAATTGGTATCTCTCTGGGGTGATGCACTTGTTAAATCCTTATATGTGATGGGACTATCTAGTTACACTGAACAGATTACCTGCTGATTGCTACTTCTGGGATTTACTGATAATGCTGAATGCCAAAATCTTTCTGAACTGTGCGTGGAAGAATTAATTCCCACTGCCTTCATTTATTTTCTAATGACAGCTAATAGTCTACCTAGGTTTCATTGTTTCCAAGCATAGATACTAGGAAATCTCTTCTGAACGGAGCAGACAGGATTTGCTGGCATTTCTACCTGTTGCTTTGATGGGATAGGGAATTATTTGCTTCCTAGCTGAATATCCTTGACTTGCTGTTCACTCCTAATAAAGCAGCCAGGTTTTACCCTCTGAGGCACTTTCCCTTCTGTGTTTGGAGATGGGTGTTACCTCTAATGTCAAAACTGGGTACTAGTTTCTTTGGTGTTTCAGGAGATATTCATCCAGGGATTTTATCTTGGACTTTTTTGTTACCTAGCTGGTACAGCTTTTTTTTTTTTTTCTTTTGGGGTTATAAACTCTCTCTGTGGTATTTCTCAGACTTTTTATTTTATTTTAAATAGGAAATAACCAAATGCAATAGAGAGAAGGGCTAGGCACATTCAGACCTGATGTAAGTGGTCGAGCACAATTTTTTCCAGGAGAGCGGTGGCAGAACTGAAACGGGCCCAAAAAAATCTCTCGTACGAGTTGGCTCCCCGGCACGCCTCCTCTCCTGGCCAAAATATTGTAATTCGTACGGCTGGTTTGCTGCGTACCGGGGTGCTCCTGACCGTAGAGGGCTTTGGTAGTAAACAGCGAGTGGCAGGGATGAATGGGGCGAGGGGATGGGAGGGGAAAGGGAGGGGGGGGGATATATTCCTGCCACCGGGAAGCAAAGCGGAACCGGGCGCCGGGTATCATTGCATAACAGATGATGTATTGTACAGCCTGTACCCTCTCCTAAAGAGCAGAGGTGGGCACGCCAAGGAAGGCTTGAGCCTGGCTCCCGGTGAGTGCCTGGCTCTGGCCTGCCTCCACGGCCGCGAATAAAGACGAGTTAAGGAAGAGGCAAAGGGAATATGCTGGCATCGCCGTACTCCCCGTTACTCACAGTAACGAGATTGTTGTGAGGGTGAAACAAAGCCTCGCTGCGGGCAAGGGACGGGCTTTTCTTGCCACGGCGTGGAAAGCCTGGGAGACCTGCTCTCCCCAGCGTCTCCCTGCAGGTCCTGGAGCCTCCTCTTCCCCAGGTGGAAAGGTGGGAGGTCTCCTAACACATCTCTGCGAGGAGATGGGAGCCTGCTGCCTTTTTTCCCCCCTTAGGAACCCCAAATGCTGTACTGCTTTGCAGCATCGTGTCCAGGCTCTAGCAGCTATTGCAGCCTCGCTCCAGGGCAGCGGGGCCAACGTGCTGCTCCTGCCCGGGCAGCTCGGGCCACAGCTGTCTCCAGCTCAGGGTCTGCAAATATGCAGCTCATCTTCAGCCTTTAAACACTTAGCGATGAACAGAAAATGGGTCTGTGAAAAAACCGCAACAAGATACAATAGAGGGGAGTGTCTTTTCCCTCTTTGTGGCAGATCAAACACATTTATCTAAGGTTTTAATTTCTTTTCCTTTCACATCGTAGTGAGGATCTTTAGCAGAGAACGGAACAGCCGGGTGATGTATTTTTGGGTTATAACTTGAGAACAAAAGCTCATTAGGACTCAAAGATTTTATATGGATAACACCACCCACGGTTACTTTAGATAGGGTAGAAATGTTTTTATGCTTTAGGGCACAAACTAGCTATTAAATTACTAGGGAACTACAAATATCTACTAGACATATCGATGGGAGTGCAACCAGAACGCAGAGTACTACATAAAATAATTATATACAGCACAGCTAATATTAGATCACATGAAAGTACATGACTGTTCTATAAAAATCATTTGCATCTCTGTATTGGATATTGGGGGGAGGGGGGCATTGGTTTTGTACAGGGAGATGCTGACCTAGCTGTCAAAGGTTCAAAACCTCGCAGCCTCTGCCAGTGTTTCTCGGTGGGGCTGTGCCGCTGGAACCACCGGAGGAGCTGAGTTTCCTCAACTAGCGAAAAGTCCTCCCTTTTCTGTGCTGAGCTAGGATGTGGGGAACCCAAATGAGAGGTTCCCATCTCCCAAATGAGATGATCCGTTGCGCCGAGAGGATCCACCGAGCAAGCGTGTCCTTGACGTGTGAGCCCGAATTGGGGTCGGTGACAAGGACAACTCTGACATCATCCGAGTCATGTGAGGAGGGAGGGGTGTCGCTGCCTCCTGACGGGGGGACGCATCTGTTCCACGCTAGCTCGTGAGATGTGAAGAGGTTGCAGTGCTAAGATGCACATAGGGAGAGTGGGAGTGTGCCGCTTAGCAGGGCTTTTTTGAGTTTGGGAATCTCATCGGAGCTGCCTCTCTTCTGCTCTGCGATTCCCACCCCTCAGAGGCAGGCGGCTGTCGGACCAGCGCCGGCGCGGCAGAGGGGCGAGAGGGTCAGGCCCCGGTGTGGGAGAGCACCGTGGGAAAGTCAGCGGCGGAATTCCCACCTCCGTGGGACTTCAGAGGTCTGTGTGTTGTCCCTCAGGGGCATCCGAAGGATAACGGAAGGAAAGCTTAAAGAAGGTCTTGTAGGATGTGATTTTACTAATTAGAAGGTACATAGACGCTGTTGGATTAGCTGCCTGATGTTCCCACTAGAAAAGGCACACTTTGAGCTGCTAATAACTTTGCCAAACTGAGAAGTCAGGGCACTTGTACAAGTGAAATTTTCTAAGCTGCCGTGTCTTTCTCTTTGTGCTGTGCACTCCATAAAGAAACATCTCTCTGAAGGGAGGGGGAAAAAAAAAGTATGTGAACATGTAATTAAGGCCATCAAAAGGTAGGTGCACAAGTAGGGTCAGTTCTAGCCGCAGAGCTGTAAATATTTCATTTTCTGACTTCTTTCTTCAGCTTTGCTCCACAGTGGCAAAGAACTAGGTCCTGTACAAAGACAGGGAAAGAAAATCTCTTCCCTCAAGTACTTCAGATGTATGGCTAAAGGCAGATGTGTGGGGTAAATATACATACCAGCTTCACTGGTAGTTAGTTAGATTTGTATTGGTTTTGTTGTTTTATTTTTTGTGGGTATTATCTAAATGTTAAGAATTTTAAAGGCAAGATGATAGGCAGCATAGGGAGGTCATGAGGGTACACGTTTGTAAATCTAACAGCAGGAGGGTGCTCAGGTCAGCCATCATGGGCCAACTGTAGTGCAGTGATTGCGAGAGAGCAGTTCTGGTGTGAAAAGGTTAAAAAAGCAAAGGGGAGTGTTGAGACGTTGCATGCTTGGTACTCTCCAAAGAAAAGGGAGCTCGTGGGGAAAGGCAAAGAGAAAGCTGACACAGTCCAGCAAGTGACTAAGAAAAGACTATAACAAAATTCTTGGTGGATGTTGGTGAATCAAAGCAGAAATTGAGATGTTGCCATGGGCTGAGGTGGATATTAAGTAATCTGTATACAGAGGGCAGTGATTTGTGTTTCTGCCTGAGATTAAGAAATAACAAGGTATAGAGGAAATGAAAAGGATCATACAGATGCTGCTGGGAATTACTGTCATAATTCTCGTGTTGTGGATAACTGGCAACACCTGAACCCGAAGCCCTCAGCGCTTGCATGCAGCATAAATGCTTCTTGGCTTCAAGCGCTTGACTAGTGGCTACTGTAGCCGTGTGGGTGCAGAATGGAGCAGGCTGGTTCTTGGAAGGAAAAACTCCTTCTCCCCCATCCACGGGGGGCAATTCAGGAGTGCTGTCTGCAGATTTAGGGAGCAGCCATGCGTGTGTCCTGCCTAGGGAGCTTCTGCCCTGGTTATAGGGCCTGAGAAGTGAGCTTCAAGGAGCAAAATGTCAGAGGGGGAACCTGACCCAATCCAGCTGCATTCACTGTAGTGTCTGCTTCTGCTTTGCACAGACTTTGCCACAGAAAACTCATACCTAACTATTATTTGTGTATTTTATTATTTTAGCATGTCATTTTTCTGCCAAATATTCCTTGGGAGTGTAAGCTGGAAAAGTTTGGGGTAGAGCTGGATAGCACAAATCCCACAAATTATATCTTATCTAAACCATGAAGGAATTTCATGGACCAAGTGAAAAGACATATGTGCAAGGCTGGGGCTTTGTTCCAGCTGAATTTCAGAGGTTGTGTATTAAGTGCAAACGTGACAGCTTCTCACAAAAAAAAAAAAGACTCAGTCTTGTATACTGGAAATCTCACTGAACTCCACTGTTGAAGCCGACATGATAACTACTTGTACTGCACTAACACCCAGCGGCCCAACTCATATTGGGACCCTGTTGTTCTCAGCACTTGTCATGCAGGGTGAGAAATAAAATCTTCTCCTGATGCATTGCAGACAGCATGGGATAAGCAAGAGTGCTGCTGAGGTGGTCTAGTTCAAAGAGCAAGCCAGTGGGAGTGCCAAGGACTTAAAGCACACCTGATAACTAGGTATTTTCAATTTGTATCTCTTGGGTTTTTGTGTTTAAGCTCGTGTGTGGACCTTAACGTGCATATTTCCCCCACTCTGCCACACGTGCCCTGTTGTGTACCTCTACGTACAGTGAGAGAGAGGCAAGCCATGACAAGCTCAGCCTTCCTCCACTTGGCATGGGCCACCACACAGTCTGTCACACACAGCTTCCTCCTTCCCCACAGCCTTTCGCAGACTGCTTTGACCCATTCCGGCTGACTTGCACAAAATCCTTTCTTAGGCCTTAAGACTGATATAGTTTATCTCTATTTTCTTCAGGATTTTTTTTTTTTCTTTTTCTCAAAGGAAAGTTCCTAATGAATATTGTGCTGGCCTTTGTAGAATTTCTCCTTCTCCATCTCTGTTTCCTCCGATTTTCCTCCCTAGATATCTTCAGGTCTGGATCAGATACTTATACAGTAAAGTGCTGGGAGCACCACCTGTAAACAGGTCACAGACCACAGTAAAATGTGAGGGCATTGAAGGGAAGAGCAATGAAGGGGCTTTTTACTTGCTTCTCTTCTTATGCAAAGATCTGTCATACAAATACCCTTGAGAATTTTTGTACATTTCAGTCCTTTATGGAGCCCTAAAATAACCCCCAGAAAAATATAGCTTCTACTTTAGTGGCTCTCCCAACACTGATTTTCTTATTAATCTCCCTAGCAATACTTATAAAAATGCTTGACTGTGGTTACGCAGATTGTCTGATGTGATCACTAGCAATTATGCTAATCACAGTCTTCTCACAGTTCTTTCCCATCTGTTTTATCCACCTATGGATACTTACAGTGATATAAATGATAAATGAGGCTCCGATCACATCATGCTCTTGTTTGCTGGTCAATGTATGACCAAAGATTTTACAGATACTGACTAGGCGGGGGGTGAGGAGTGAGAGGAAGGAAGTTGCAGAGTATTCCCATTTTTTGTGGAAGAGGAATGGACACACAGGACTAAATAACTTTGCAGGGATGCTTCTGGTAGAGTTGTGGATTGATTAGAGGCCTCTGGAACACCTTCTCTGTATGAAGCCACATAGGCTGAGCATCACACAGGGAGGGGGAAAAAAAAAAAAGACACCTCTGCTGCCATTTACTGGAACTGGAAGGAGAGGAACATGAGGGCAAGGAGCAGATTTTGTTTGCCTGACCCGTTGATGTCATTAGCTGAGGGTGGGAATACAATAAAACATTGTTTTCTTTGCTGTGTGCCTGAAGAACTGCAGTTTGCCAAGTGCAACTTGGTTAGTGAAGGCACACACTATTCAAAATGCCAGCCTTGAACAGAGAGGCGGTGCAGCTGGCACCTACTGCTGAAAGCGAAGGGAAAAGGGATCCCTTTCCTATGGGTGAGATATTAATGATGGCAGGGGCTCATCTCAGTGGTCCTCCACGTTACTGCATCACTTCTGCAGCCCAGCGACAGTGCTGCTTCTCAACATCTGGAGACTAACCAGTGGAGGGAGCAGGATGGCCAACAGGGTGTGTGGCTGTGATGTGTCTAAAATTGGTACCATTGGGGCAGTAAAGCCTTTCTTGGGGGGGAGGCTGGACACCCCACATTGGCATAAAGGCAAGAAGCCCCAGACTGGTGAGAACTGCGTCCCTGACTGCTGGCATGGGTATAGGTCTGGGGATGTAGAGACAGCAGATGGGGTGATATGACATGATTAGATAAGGGGGTATCATAGTTAACTGTGGTGAAGTATCTCCTCTCAGAAGCTCTTGGCAGCTGAAGAGTGCTTCACACTTGAAGGTGCTTTCACACCTTGATGCTTCACTAACCCCTGATGCTAAACAACAAGCGATGAAAGAGATCTCAAAGAAGCGCTTGTTTGTAGGATATTGCACTACTTCAGGAAACTGAAGCAAAGGTTTATTGCATTAATTGCTGTGGTGAAGGGCAGTAACTTGCTTGGAAAGTAAAGGTCTGCTTCTTTTCCCCTTCATAAAGTTTTCTTCTCTTTATATGGAGAGTTAATGCTCGGGTGAAACAAAGTGTGGCCAGTAAAGACTGTACAAAGGAGACTGCTGGAGTTTCCAGGCGGGGGTGGGGATGGGAACTGCTGCTAAGTGGAATCCCTGGTATGACAGAAGTGTCCTGAATCCATGAAAAATGCTCTAATTCCTATTTTTCGTAACACTTGACTGTGTGCAAACGATGAAATCTTTGAAACAGGAAATGTGTTTTCATTATGTGTATGGACATACCTATCAGACTGGGGCCCCAGTTCTGACCTGAGGGTGTGGATGCTACCTTGATAAATGGCAATTACTTTTCTGAAAAACTTGGATTAATCTTGGACACAAAAAACCCAGCAGTGTTCACTTGGAGATCATTTATGGCCTTTGGAGAGAAGATCGTGCTTTGCTGGAATATTACCTGTCAGAAAAGAACCCTTAGACCAAGAATCTTTTGGGGCTTTATATGACATTCAGCAAAATCATATCCGTTAGGAGATGCTTTCCTGCAGCAGGTCCAGCTCCGTGTCCCATTTCCGGCTAATACAACACACAATGGGACTACAGATTTCTAAGGAAATAAATTCTTTCCAAGCAGTTGTCGAAACTGTTGAGTCTAGGGAAATATATAGAGATGGATGGGATATGTCATTCTTAGAGGGATGAGTTATTTAAAGCTAGTCTGGGGTATGCTATTCTTAAAGGAATGAGATATTTATTAACAGACTTACATATTCCTGTAATGATTCCAGTGAGAACAATGAAAATTGTGACTGAGTCAACATAAATTTAGAGTTAAAAGTTAACTTAAGCTTGGAATTTTCAAAGGCACTTAGTGTTGACCTAACTGTGAGCTCTTCAAAGTCAATGGGAGTTTTATGACTTACGTCAGTAGAAAGAAAATTACTCTGATAGAGAAAGCTTCTGAAATCACACCCGAAATTGATAAGTACATGCTTTCACTATATTTCCGATATACTCCTTATAGATGCATATTATTCTAATATGGATGGATTGTTTCAAATGAGTCGGATACTTCCCTTAAGGATAATGGAATTTAAAAAAAACAGAAAAAAATCTTAAAACCCTTTATGCTAGGGAATATGTCTTCTGCATCTTGCAAAGAGCTTATTGCACCAAAGCTTTAATAAATAAAAACAGACCATATTTTCAAGTACATTTGTTAGATGCCTAACTATATCATTAAGTCATTGGATATCATTTATATTCTTAAAATAGTGCTCAGGTGGTTACAACAAGCCTTAAGATACTCAGCTGATAGTTAAATCCATAACATATGCCCCACCTGGAAAATATGGCCCTGAAATAGCTGTTCAAAATTAAATTTCCATGTGAAGTTTTCCTATTTTGGGCCTCATCTCCAGCTGGAAGACTAAGATTAATTTCTTTGAGAGTTAACTCTCTTACCCCAGCTAAGCACTGCATCCCAAATTTGTTTTTGTCCTTCTGGTTAGCTGTGATCTTTAGAAAGGCTTGATTGTGCTTCGTTGGTGAGCGCTGGGAAATATCATAGAATCATAGAACGGTTTGGGTTGGAAGGGACCTTAAAGATCATCTAGTTCCAACTCCCTGCCATGGGCAGGGACACCTTCCACCAGCCCAGGTTGCTCAAAGCCCCATCCAACCTGGCCTGGAACACTGCCAGGGATGGGGCATCCACAGCCTCTCTGGGCAACCTCTTCCAGTGCCTCACCACCCTCGTAGTGAAGAACTTCTTCCTTACATCTAATCTAAATCTACACTCTTTCAGTTTAAAGCCATTACCCCGTGTCCTATCACTACATGCCCTTGTAAAAAGTCCCTCTCTGGCTTTCTTGTAGGCCCCGTTTGGGTACTGGAAGGCTGCTATAAGGTCTCCCTGGATCCTTCTCTTCTCCAGGCTGAACAACCCCAATTCTCTCAGACTGTCTTCACAGGAGAGGTGCTCCAGCCCTCTGATCATCTTCATGGCCCTCCTCTGGACCTGCTCCGACATGTCCATGTCCTTCTTATGTTGGGGGCCCCAGAGCTGAACGCAGTACTCCGGGTAAGATACAGAGCAAAACCAAAGTTGTATTAAGGGGAAACTTGTGAGTGAGATCTTAGCCCTCATAAAGTCAGTTGGAGTTTTGCAACCGATTGACATGGGGTCAGGATTTTATCCCTTAACTTCTCTAACATCTTTACTTTTGATGACTTGCTATGTAAGTCTTTATGACACATTAATGTTAGTTTATGTGTTCTGAAGATATAGTGCCTGGTAAAACATAAGTTGCAAACCTAGTATAAACCTCCAGTGTGTTTCCGTTCTGTCTTCTTCAGGCACTAAAGGATGTGGCTTTTTGGCTACTGCTCTGCTGGAGCTGAAACTTTCCCAAAACTCGCAGCTAAGCAGTTCAGTGTGTGTTCCATGGGACAGCTACAGAATTCCAATTACTGCAATGGTGAGTAACACTGAGACATGTAATCCTCAAATTTAAGTCATTAAAGAGGCTGTAAATGCACCCAGGAGCATTCAGAAGATAAAACAAACTCATATAAATATAAAAAAGACCTTCAGGTCACAACACTCTATGTCAGAGGTATTACTTGGTATTTGTTTGGTGTATCAGAATGATTTGCAAAATGAGAATCGCAGCCCTATTTCATTAGGCATTATAAAGTACTTGCAGAAAGACTTTTGGACTTCTAGGATATGTGTGCTAAGAAAGCAACTGCTGAAAGCATGATAGAGGAGGGACAGAAACATGGAGTGCAGTTTATACATGTATTTGTGTTATACACTGTTAAAGCAAAGATCAGACATCCTGATTTATCCTTTAACCTGCTCATCAACCAGCTAATTTCCTACAGACTCTGTAGCAGAAATGAGTCTTGAGAAGGGATTTGGGGGAAGATTTAAAGAGGGATTTGAAATGTTTGGCTACTGGTTGATCAAGTTTTCCATTACTGACAGCTGACCTGTGACTTCTAATTCTCATGCTTACAAGAGGTTCTGATCAGATATTTTTTCTTGAACACGAGGTACAGCTATGGCTTTGAATTTTATACAGACATGTATTATACAGTGCTACTTGACATTCATGCTGATCAGTAGTAGACTGTGAATATGAATTTAAATGCAGATTATTATATGATGGATATGCCACTGAATCCTCGCACTGATGCAAGAGCTCTGTGCATACTGCATGTAGCTGTACAGATAAACAGATTTAGCCGAGTGATTAGGCATTGTGTTATTTTAATGTAATTACTTCTGTGGAAATTATAAAGTAAATAATAAAACATTTGTCTTTGTTACTATCATCACAGCATTTTTTTAAGAAAAGGGACAAATTCTTTTCCTGGTTGCAGCATCTCAACTAAAAATCAAAGATGCCTTGAAGTCATAAGCTATGCAGTGTTGTTGATTGTATTGCAGCTTTAGCCAGGATTCTTTCTGTGTGAGGGGAATAGAGAGAAAAATGGATAAGTTTGTTTAGAAAGGCTTGTGAGCATTTCACCTATTGTGGGGTATTCTTTTCTTTTTGCAGTATTTCCTTACATTTACTGAATTTGTGTTCTCTGTGGTGTGCTGATAGTAGTTAGATTCCTTGATTGTGCTTTATTTTAAGATTTTCACTTGTGGCCAGTGAAAAGTTGAATTAAACACTTCAGAATCCTAAATGCATCTTTCTTATTATCATGGTTATGGTTTAAGCTGTCTTGTTTTAAATGCCAAAGGCTTGAGGTCTAGGAAAATGTTGCAGATCTTTCAAAACCTGTGTAGCAATGCCAAGTAGCAGGACCAGCTTGCGACCAATAAGTGCAGCAATCTCTCCCACAAGTACTCAGTGTTAGATGTAGAGGTATCTACTCTTCTATGGCTAAACACACAAAATCAGTCGTGCACCCAGTGCCCCACACTTTCTGCCTTCAAACTGTAACCAGATAAAAGACCTATCACATATCTGTCTTCTAGACATGTTTCCCCTCTGTTTCCAAATTCACCTTACTCAAAGGCAAACCTTATGGAGGAGGAAGAACCTAATCACAAGCTTCATTAAATGCTCTGCCATAGCAGGCAAGTGAATAAGTAGGGTTCAGATTGTTTCTTTCAGCTGAAAACCGTATGTGCTGATTGCAACTTTGTTAAATACATAAATAACTGGAGCCCTTCCAATCAGAGCCAGCCAAACCTTTTAATCATATACAGAAGTGTTCCTCGTGACATAATTATGCTATCCAGACTCCTTCCTTCATTGGGAAATATTCTGTCAAACAGTAAAATAATTAGCATGGATTTTAAAATCGGCATTGACATTCTAATGTCTAATTAGGTAATTGTCATTGGCACAGCAATACCTATTAGGAGCATGCAATTTGTGGAAGGGGTTTTGATGGAACAGACTGCAGGTGCAGATGGTCTAACAGCAGGACTCTTACCCGATGTAAACAAAGGTATTTTAATTAGCCATGTGACCCTGATCATTGTTAAAAGGTAAGGGCTGCGCATTCATCTTCCCACCATCTACTTCCTAGTACTTTCAAGGGTAATGTTGAAATACCTTGACCTATGGTAAATTACGTACAGACTTGATTGAAATTCTCTTCAAATTTAATTATTGTTTCATTGGGCTTTTGGCAACATTAGAGCTATATTGCAGTTGGCTCAGAAGTCTTACCTAGTTGCTAGGCTATTTTTGGTTTGTAGATCTCAAATGCTAACCTACACAAAGATATCAACTTTTGCGTAGCATATCGGGGAAGACTTCCAAGATGCAGAAGTTTGGTTTTCAGCAAGTGCGTGCTGGAAGCACTTAAAAAAAGTGCAGAAGACCCGAATTATAAAAATCCATTGCTGGTGAGTTTGCATGTAACTCAGAGCAGTTAAATTATTCTTAATTGGGAAAACAGGAATGAGCACACAGTCCCAGTAGCTATGAATAACCTTGAAGTTAGAAACACAAGAGACCCAGTCGGCTGCCTGTCCTGTTTGCATCAGTTGTGGGAGAAGCACTGCATATGTTAGATGCTCCAGAGCAGGTGTTGCACCTGGTATCTGAAGCAAAACTTCATGGAAACTTTGTGCTTTTTATTTTTCTCATTACTGCAAAGTCAACAAATATCTAAAAAAAGTGGATGAAGGCACTTTTGTAATTTTTTTTTCTGGAGACTTTTATTGATATCTCAATTATATTACAGTTCTTAAATTACAGTAAGAGGTTTTTTTTATTATTACAGTTTGGCCTTGGTCATATTTAGTTTTTTAGCACTTAATCATATAAAAACAAATACACATGCTTCACTGCAATGATGCAGTCCTATTTAATGTATTGGAATTGTTCTTAGGAGTGAGAAATGGAGTATTTGTAGAGTTGGGGCCTTAAACTGGACACTGCTTAGTGCAGGGTCTGTCCATGTGGTATGTTTTCTGCAGTGTTTAACTCAATGAGTTACAGATTACTAATCTGCAGGGCTGATATTCAAATACAGTTAAAGAAATATATCTTCCCTCTGACTCTCCTTTCCGGAACCTGCTGGTGCTGTGACAAGACACAGGACTACATTCCCCCAGTCAACCTGCAAGTGGTTATGTTGTAAATATTTATGTATACATATTATGAAGTTGGAAATAGTTCTGCTAGTCTGAAAGTAACTCCTGAAAAAATTTAATTTCCAGTCTGAGTGCAAGTATTGGATCAGCATTTACGTTATAGGTAGAGATACAAGATATCCGGATGGCTACAAAGGTAGAATTTGGTGCTCTGAAGCTCTTGTTACTGATGGTGCCTGAATCAGGTGTAATGGTCTTGTGAACCAGCCAAAAGCTAAACTTTTGAGGGAAGCGGCTGGGCTTGGGTTCAGGCAATGGTAGGGACTGAATGCAGGTGCCTGAGTCGGGAGCTGAGTTACCGCTCTCCTCCTCAGGAGGAATACCAGGTACCTCCAGGGGTGGGAGAATTCACTCTGGGAAATGTCTAGTGCTCTGCAGTGGCTGAAAAGAGGGAGCCCTGCCTGACAAAGCTCCCAGCTTGGCTGCGTAAAAAATGTTTGAAAAGAGTTTGCTAGGATGAGTCTAGGGCACTGTGAGAACTGATTTAAAGTGTGGGGTTTTCTGTTTGGGTTTTTTTTTGTTTGTTTTTACATTTGTGAAATTGAGAGAAATCTCAGTTGCTGAAATCAGAGAGCAAATATGCATCGCACCCTTCCAAGTCACTTCTGCAGTCAACATTAAGAGAAAAACATAAACTGTAAATCTTTTGATTATAAATAATTCTGGTACCAAAGTTCTTCAAATTCTCGAGCAGCTGAGATGTATGAGAACCCAGTGAATATACTTCATTGAAGACAGCTGCAATGGCTGCTCAGGCAGATTTCTTTAACGTATGAGAATCCAAACAATTTTTTTTTCCCAGTAATTTGATTTGCCACTATTTTTAGGGTGGGAGGATCTCTTAGGTGGTGGAGCACATGGTACAGCTTGATTATTTCATGAGGGACTGTTTCATGCAATGGCTTTATGAACAATGCTGAACAGATTCTCTAATGAAATATGTGGTGGCCTTTTGACTTTGTGTTCAGATCCATCCAGAGCTATAAAATGAATAATCTATGTTCCTAATAGAAGTGATATAGACTATGTGCAATATTTTTATTTTTTTTAAGCTAATTCAAACACAGAAACATTTATTGAATCAATGGTGAAATATAAACGTCTTTTATTATCAGATTAAGTAACTTTAGGCAAACCGTTCATCTTAAGAACTGCATGGCTTATGTCGCTGCTTTCCAATGAATGTGAATGTTTTTCCACTTCTGTCAGGCAAGTGCTATAGAGACCTTATTGTTTGAGTGTGAAATAATGTATACTTGTTAGTTAATGAGTTCAACTACCATGAGATAATCCTCAAGTGACATGATGCCTGTCTGTGCTTAAAAATAAATAAATAAAAGCTAGAAAGAATACAAATGATAAACACACATTATATCTCTCCTACTGATGCTGAGTTTTAATTATGGGGGACAATTACCTACCATAGTCAAAGGATTCGCACATTAATAACATTATATGGGGATAATGTCTTTCTAAGCTGCTATAGCATTTAAAAGCTGGTACTTATGTTGCAATCCAGATTCCGTCTACCCGTCAGTCCTGTCTGGATTATTGCTACATTATGTAATGTGGTCTCTTGTGGGTTTTTTACTGTGTAATTAACATGTGGGTCTGACTTATCCAGTCCTCTCTAATAAACCAGCCTTAATGAGTGAAATAATTATAATAATAATAATAATAAAATCCTACATGATTTCTGAATTTTTCTATTACTCTTACTATGACATTTGTGTTCAAGCAATACAAAGCCTCAATTAAAATATATGTATCTAATTCTATTCAATTTGTGTGCAGTAGTCTTCTGAGAACTTTTCTCTGGTTTTATCCAGGAAAAAACCTAACTGCATTGGGAGGCTAGAGTGGATAGACAAACTTTCTAACTCTGCATTCCCTGCTGCTCCTTAGTCCTGCACTTTCACAGAGGAGAGATACGCTAAAACCTGTCAAAACTTAATCTCTTGCATATCCTTCTTAAATATTTCATTTTGTGCTCGTCCCACTGTAAAACCTGCTACTGATCTCTCCTAAGAATAAGTGAAGGATTTGTAACAATATTAAAAAAGCACAGGTAATTAGAAAAATCACAGGAATATTGCTAGTTTCCAATTTTTTTTCAAAAAGTACTGCTTTTTGTGTCATTTTTAATGCACTCATCGAATGAGTGGAGTTTATTCTAGAAATAATACTTCTTTAGTGGGCATCAATTTTCAGTGGAGGAAGACAAATCAATGGCTTGATTAATGTTAGTTGCTAGTTTTCAAAAGTTTGGGGAAAAAAAAGATCCATAACTTACTCATAAAGTAAATTATTTCTAAGAGTCTAGCACTTTCTTTTGAGTTTAGTATAGGTTACTGTTAGCAAGTACAGTGTGCTTGTGTTGTAAAGAGTGTTACGGCTGTGCCTAATTTACATGATAACTGCTGTGTTTTCTGGTGAAATTAATTAAGGGGTTTTCTAGGTATTTGGTTGCTTCCTGCCTGATTTTTCCCATGTTGACACATTAATAAATCAATCAGATGATGATGTGCTGCTTTACAGCACATCTTTAGGGGTACTGGGAAACTCTCTTGTTGGCTTATCGCAAAGTTAAAATTGCAAATATAAACAGAATGTACTGGTTTATAGGTGGAGTAAGTACCATGGCATAGATCAATGCAATTCAGATTGATTCTAGAGGGGATTATTAATTTATGTCAGGTCTAATTTGGTCTTGGATTTTAGGGGTTCTAGTTTTATTACCGACTGCTGCTGGTTATTTTCGATGCCTTTAAGATCTGCCCATTCTCTGTAAATATCAATGTGCAATTGGAACCAGAGCTTTTAAGAAGATGATTTCTGATTTAAAAAGTTTTTTTTCATGAAACTTGCATCAACCTGTGTAAAGTAATCCATGTGCTAGCATAATAACTTCCTAATACAGATACACTTGAATTCAAAGGATGCTATAGTATGTAATCTCTTTTTATATTAAGTATAGCTTAGGTAATACTTTCTCTTGGGATACGTGGGGGTTTGTTTGTTTGGTTTTTTACCAAAGCCATTTTTAGGCTTCAGAAGTATGCTAGTAAAATATTACATCAATCAACCTGAAAATGAAGGTGAAGCAGCATACCTCTACCCAAATTGCTTTAGCGAATGTGTGTGTGTTAGCTTTGTATAGCAAGGTTTGTAGGAAGCATCTTTTATTAGAGCAAGGGAAGTAGCTGGGGAAGAAAGGACATAGTCTGAAAGAGAAACAGAAAACTTCTGCCAGTGAGGACCTTGGGAACAGTTGTTTTAATTTCATTTCATGTTCCGCTATTAGACAGCTTGAGGAAGAGGTGTAGTTAGCACCTGTGGAGCAGAGCAGTGGTATTGCCAAGGGAGAGGCAACATCCTCAGCGGTCTGTGACAGAGGTGGCCAGCAGCCATGGAGCAACAAGGTGTAAAAACATGATATACCATAGAATGAGTACTTCTATTGAATTCTTCGATTTCTCTAGCTAGTACATACTCGCAGGGCTTTGGGGTCGTGGTGCAGCAGTGATGGACCCAGGTGTCACACCTCCTAACCTATAGGTAGCTATAGTCCAGCCTCTCTGAAGGAATCATAAGCAAACACTTTTAATCAAAATAAACAGTGTGGATCTGAACCATCAGACAAACTACTCTTTGAAGATGAGGCTAGGAACTAAAATTTCTGACCTGCCTGAATACCAAGAAGCTCAATAGATACACTTGCTTTATGGCATGATAAAATTTCCTTCATTAACCTAACTTTACATTTCATGGGCTATAAACTACCTGTCTCTTTCCTTCTGCTGAGAGAGAACCACGTTACCATCTCTCTCTTCCCTTCTCTTCCTTTCCCTTCCCTGTCTGTGAACATCCCCTCTGTTTCACTGGTGCCAACTACCTTTTATTTCAGAGATGGTCTTATAAATACTCATCTTAATTACACTCTAAGCAACTGTTCTCAACTTGTTTTTAGCTTTGAAGTCTGTTGCTTCTATTTCAGACAAGAAATAGAAGAGGACTTGTATGCCCAAAAGCTTGTGTTCTCTCTAACTACACCAGTTGGTTTAACAAGGGATGTTGCCTCTAACTACAAACTTGTCTTGCCTAGTTTCCATGTAGGTGTGGGCCTCCCTGGATAATCAGGGCTGAGAAATTGGGGATGGAGTGGTTGCTTTATGACACACACTTCCACACTGGTAACTGGATGTGTCTGATCATTATCAAGTTTCTTCCAATGTATATTGCCTGTTTGTCCTCACCCCTGGAGCTGCTGTGATAGTGCAGGTATATGGCATGGCGTATACCCTATTCTGAGGTGCATGTGTATATGTAGGATGCTGGAACTGGTGCCTCTCTTGCTTAAGAGCATTTATTCTTAAGATTAGGAAGATGTACTGGCGGGTTTTGTATTTGTTGCACTGGTTACTCTGGCGTCTTCAAGGATTTGCTGATCTGTAGTATGTTTCTGATTACTTTGGTGGGAGTGAGAGTGTTTGAAGGCTGGAGAGGAAACTCAGTTCAAGGAAAATGTCAGAGGCAATAATGAGGCATTGTGACTGTTTAATAACTTCTGGGTAGGGTAGGTTGGGATTTGCTGTATATAGGGCATTCACTTTGTACAGTAATGGGTTAATATAATATTAACACTGCTCATTCAGGGAGATGAACTGTTTCCCTGGAGATTATTCCTAGTGAATAAAGATCATATATAGGTTGGTGAGATAGGTCTCATGATTGTTCTTCTCATTACAGATATGATGGTACCTCAGGGTTTGGCTGTGCACCTTGACTTTTTAAAATGTGTTCTGGATGATTGCTGACTTCATGATACAAGTCTAGAGGTTTTCACTAATGGTGGTTTGTAGGCTACCATTTCTTATGCTGATCTGATTGCAGATCTGCAATGGTATGGGACTGATACTCTCCAGAAAGTAGATTTTTATGGAAGTATTCCAGATATACTTTGATGAAGGAATGGTTGTTACTGAATTTTTGGTGGGAGCCAATAAAAGAACAAAAACTTTTAGCCATGTGTGTACGTTAGCTGCAACTTGTGGTTGGTGCAGTTACCTAGAACCTGTTCTTTATGGTGGGCTATGAAATAGTGGAGGTTTTACATGGCCATTTCAATGCTAGTGTCCTAGGATAAGGAAAAGTCAGTTGTGGTTTGCAAAGATAAAATGGCTGAGTTTGGTAATATATTTGGGGTTGAAGTCTGATGGTTAGGTGTCACCTTGTAGATGCTCAGGAGAGTCTGTGATGTCAGGGAAGTAAGTAGAGGATGAAGTAACTGGAAAAAACCCAGCTGTATGTAAGGCCATAGGATGTTTCTGTAAATTTTAATACCCCCTCAGCAAGGATATTATTGGATGCCTATAGGTCTCCAGACTTTCCTTGATTATGCATCATGAGGACCATGTGAAAAGTTTGCAGGATGAGAATGAGAAATTAGAGTACCAGTTTTCCTAGGACCTGTCGGGCAATGGATCTAGTGGTATATATGCGAGCTCCTAAATGAAGAAGGGGGTTTAGGGTCTTAAGTTCCTTGTAGTAGGTAGCATCTACTAGTCTTATTCGTGCAGTCTTTGCAGTGATGGTAGCCTTATCTTTGCCTCTTCTTTGACTGAATCATAAGGATTATAGAAAAGTTGTTTAAAAGATTCATTAGTGGCTGATTCTGTTCACTATTGGTTTTTTGGTTTGGTTTTTTGAAGCAGTTGAGGTAGTGATGAAGGTGGGAAAGGAAAGAGGTGTCCAGAAGTTGCTTCCATTTGGCTATGAAAAAATTCTTGGAGATGTGGTTGGTTTTAAAAAAGAAATCCTAACAGTTACGACAGCCTAGTGCCAGATGTTGAGAAGGTGCTCTATGGTCATGGATGCTGCAGCTTTGGGTGAGGTTGTGGTGGTTTGTCAGGTCTGATGGTTTGTGTGGTTTATTCTATCTACTCTTGCTATGGTGGTATGTAGAACAGTAGCAAAAATTGTTGATGTGTTTTTTATTTTAATATTGTGATTAAATTTAAATGATTGGAGATCAGTTAATTGTGCACACACATAATTATCTTATGTACTACAGTAATATTTGAGGATTTGCCAAGACTGGGGCTCCGTGGTTCTTGGCCAAGCAGCAAATAACCCATTCCTGAAAGAGACATTGCTCTGATCTCTGCTATCCTTGTTCCTCAATATTGTCTCTCTAGTTTTTACACCCACTTTGTGTATATAGATCTAAATTAAAATAAGAACTTTTCAGGGAATGGCTTGTTTATTACTTTGCGTTACAATACTTACTGCGGTGGAAATTCTGCTTGCTGAGATCTCTGAGGACACCAGAAATACAAACAATAATAGTACTGAATCATGGGAAGTTACACTTTCATCTGTTTAATATTTACATTCTTTATGAGGGAGAGACTTAGCCGTGTTCATACTTTTGCATTGTGCGTGAACATGCTTTTTCTGGAGTTCTGGCATGTTCATTTGGTGTCTTGCTCCTTGCATTGCCTCCTGCTCTTATGCTGCTCTGATAAGCTCTGCAACAGCTCATATCCACTGCTGAGCAAAGGAAAAGATGCTAAGCTCAGAGGAAGCAGAGAAAATATGGACTATGGATGAAGCTGTCATGGACCTGGAGAGTAAATCCAGTTGCCTTATTCCTGTCTTAAGGCTGCACAGGGGGGCAAATTTGCCTGCAAGTGATGGGAACCATGATGCAGCAGTCCCTAGTCCCATCCTGCAGGCACCTGCTCGGAGAGAGGGGTGAGATGTGCCAGCGTTGCCCTGCCTTCCTTCCTGAAGGTGTTTGTGCTCACATATCAGAGCACCTTTCAGAAACCGTTCCTCAGACTCCCATTTAGTGAAGAGCAAAAATGAAACAGTCCAGACTCCTCTTCAAAGACACCTGTGTGAGATATATGTATATAAAAAAATATATATTTAATTTATGAAACCAAAGGAAAGTGTTTTCATCGCATCCGTGGACTTCACAGTCTCCTCTTCCCCCTTTTCACATCTTTCTCGTGCATTGTGATCAGGAAAACACATGCAGGAGGAGTCTTCATGGATTTGGGGTAGGAGAGTTGTTTGGTTTTGTTTTCACCAAAAGGGACTATTTTCTTACACAATTGTGTGGGCACACAGCCATGAGGCAAGGGCCTTCAATTTTAATTTTTTTTTCAGGTTTACCTCTGGTTTATGTCCTACCTATCTAATCTGTATACTTACATTTTTTTTGCTTCTCTGTATTCTGCTATGATGAATGTACAGTTAGGTATAAACAGACAGTAACAACATTGGCCCAAAAAGCCAGCCGTGAGTCTTTGTACTGAATGCAGAGAAAATTCATGGTAAGTGCAACAGTCAAAATCATGCAAATTACCAACTGTAGCATCATAAAGATGTAATTACTGGACCAAAATGCCAAATTTTCAGTCCTCTTCTGATTAGTTGTTGGAGCAATGAGTTATCACAAGATTGCTACTTGTTAATATTGGCAAGTCAACAGCTGCTATTCTTTGGTATAATAATATCACTAAATTCTGTGATTGTCATGTATCTAGTTTTACATCAGATATGATTATGCCCATTAGGATTTAAGTCATTATACGGTAGGATTAAAACTGAGCATGATTTTGGATAATGACAGTGTTAGTGTCACTACAGATTTCAAATTATATTAATTTCTGTCAATATGCAAAAATACAGTAGAAAACCTTTTCACACTAGAAAACATTTTCACAGGGACTGGGGCATGTGTTTGTTTCCTGGTAATAGCATTCAAATGATATCCAGGCTATAAATGAAATAGGATTGTATAACTTACTGTCTGCTCATAATAAGAATATGCACTCTGTCGTCAAAAATTCACGTGTTGTAGAAATGATCCCATCTTTGAGCAAATGTTGCAATTACTTCAAGCTGTTGAAACTCTGCTTCCTTTGAACAGAAGTGTCCAGAGCAAATAGTGCAACAATGAATCTTTTTATCATTCTTCAATCCCATTTGTGATAAGAGGAATTCCTTGGGGATTACTTTAAATTCTGTACATTAGCAGCAGTTCCGTGGGTTAAATCAGATAAAACAGGCTCTTATCAGATTATTAGTCACATTAGGCAATTACATTCTTATCTCTTAGAAATAATTCTTGCAGCCTTGGTGCTTATTTCTCCTCATTAGAAGAGGCTAATTCCTGATTAAGATCTTTTGCCTTCCGTACAATAAACCTTTATATTGGATTTGCCACATAAATTGAAAAATACCTTGCAGCAGAGAGGGACAGCTGCACTTCCCTTTTAAAAATATACCTCACTTACCATTTAAACATCAGTCGTGCAGATTTGTTGCCTGTAGTTTGGGATTTAAGAGGACAGCACTACAGCTTTTTGCCGGCATCGAAGTTAAGGGCCTCCAAACCAGAATAGTTTCACGGGGCAGGGAAAGCAAACGTGTTTTCATTTGTTTTTATGGAGTTCGGTTTAAATTGCGTGAAAATCAGAGTAAAGGAAGGATGTTTGGCACACCATTTACATAATGGCCGTTAAATACATTGCCCTGTGAGCAAGCCCACCTCTGGGATGCCTTCACAGTGAGCACCCTGTGCAGTGTAGGTGGGAGGGTTGGTGCAGGGATGGACCCTAATCCCTGATATGTCTTGCTCTTTTTGAAAGTTTTCTACAAACACGGTGTCGCATGTATGGAGCCATGCTTGCTGGCAGGTATGTCTCAAATACAGGCTTGTGTTTACTGTAGGAACTGGATCAAAGTTGTTTTGCTCTTTTATGTAATTAACCCAAAAGAAATCCAGTTCAGTGATTTACTTAAGATAAGCAAGGCACTTGGGAAATGTAAGTGCTTCAGTGGAAATTATACATGGGAAAAAATGAGAGTCAAATTGCTCCATAGGTCTGTCATGTCTGCGTTTCCGACATTTGTGTCAGAAGCTGGTTGCTGAAACATACCTCCCACTTCCCACCCTTTCAGGAGCATTTGCTTTTGCAATTGTTCAGTGCTCTATCATCCCTACTGCTGTTCCTTGTGCACCATCATGTATAAATCTGTATTTTACGCTTGGAGGCCTTAGACGGTGTACGTGCATGCTTGTGTGAGAAATGAGTACAGTCAGTGTTGCTTCAATATTTTTGTAAAGGATTAGCAAAAATTTTTCCCTTATTAGAAGTGAGATGATGGGAAGTTTTCAAAAGCAAAAATGGCAAACACCTAACTCCTATTAAAAATAAATGGGAATGAAGTGTCTGCCAATTAGGCCTGTGAAAACCTTTCTGGTGGTCTTTAGCATTGAACCAAATTACATTGAAAACCAGATGGGAATGTGTTAAGGATGAAGTGATTGCTTGAGACAAAGCGTTGCCTGTTAGAGGTGGTCCCGAGTGAAGTTTTCAGTGTCTGTCTGTATATATGCAATGTATGTCATACTATGTTTACAGAGCACCTTTAGTAAAAAGTTCAATGCATTGGCTGTACAAATATTGCTATGTGCATTGCTTCCATTTAGTTTTCATATTTTGCAAGTGATGTTAAAAATTCATGCCCAGAGTCGTCGTGTTTGGATATCTATCCTCTGGATTGCATGGGAAAGGTTAATAGTTACTTAACTTATTCACAGAGCTCCTAGAAGACAGTCTTGTGTCAAAATTTGAACCTCTAGGGTTGTAGCCTTTCAAAATAGGAAAAGAAGACTGGATTAGATTAAGAAACCGGTGACCTGTGAGAGAGATTAGAGCAGTTTCTTTCACAAATTGCAGGACAAGGGTTAAGGCGTTGTAGAGGGGTGCCCACCTGGACAGATCAGGGCAAGGACTTGAACTTGGGTCACATTTGTCACGCAGTGACCAGAGAGCACTGAGCCCTCCCCTCTCTCTGCCCAAAGTCCAGTTAAAACCATCCTCAGGAAATGTTCCCACTTTGACAAAGTTTCTTTAGGCAAAAATATTTGACTTAGTCCCGGTTGTGTGGTGGCACACCAGCCCAGAAGCTCCAAAGAAGGTGCTGTGCAGCTAATTTCCATGACAGTCAGCACGCAAAGATTACGTCTAAATAAATCAGAAGTGAGAGAAATGAAGTATTATGTTTACCTAGGTCTCTGAGGTATAAAGATTAAGTGATTTACCCAAATCTTGGGAAGTTTGGGGTAGAGCTGAAAATCTGATCCCACATCTGCTACTTCCAATGTTGCACTTCAGATCTGCTCCTGGCTGCGATCTGCCAGTGTCCAACACCGCGATTTGGGCCAACATGATTAAAATTCTGTGGCAATTGTATACCTCGAGTGATGGGGGATTTGGCTGAAACCATTGCTCTGAGCCTAGCTGGCTCTTGGGCTGCCTGCTCCCTTAATCCCCAGCTGTGAAGCAGAAGAGGGCTGGGGTCTCAGGGCTGCTCTGTGCAATTCCCAGTTGCCCAGGCAGTGAGTAACTGCTGGAATATAAAGGCACTGATATAGTGCATATAAAAGAATTTCTTAAACTATTGTCTGAGGGAAAAGGTTTATGCTGGTAAGGTCTTCGAGATCAGAAGTTTTCGCTACAGCGGAAGATGATTTGCTGCTATCTAATCTGCACTTGAAGCAGAGTAGCACAAAAATCGTCAACGGAGCAGTAGGTCTTGGCTGTTTCTTTACAGCTGTCCTTCTACTTCTCTGCATAAACTTGGTTGTTCACTGATGTTTGTTTTGCTGTAAAACAGATAAACAGATTCTGTTTGTGGAATGCTTTTATTATTGTTATTGAGACTTTTACTTTGGCCTGGTTCCATTTATGAGGAAAGTCTGGTGGAGCAAAACCAGCCTGGCGGGGTAAAGGGGTCTTGAGCAAGATCCTGTGCTGAAGCTAAATTCTTGGCTATTGCTCAAGAGCCAAGTGTGAAATGTTAGATTGCCTAAGGTGTGATAGACTAGCCTATTTTTCCTTTTCTAGTAACTATAACATTTTTCTCCACTGTGGTATTTCACTTCTATTTTCCTGTTCATTTAAGAATGTGATGTGGGTAACCAAATTACCTGAGTTCGTTAATCTTCTCCAGCTTCTTATAGATCAGCATTGGCCAATAAACTGCAAACATCATTCTGACTAGGGCTGATGGAAAAAAGTAAGTCCCTTCAAAAGCTTTGATAGATTTTATTTTATTTTATTTTTAACCAAAGAAAAAAATTCAGAGCACTGCTACTTTCCTGGAAAGCCTGTAAGTTTTATTGGAAAAATCCCAAGCCAAAACATTTCAATAGGAAATGCACATATTTCTGTTCGGGTTTTCTCTCCTACCTCCCCCATTCTCAAGTTGCTAGACTCAAATTGTTCTTTTATATATATCTAAAAATGAAGTTTCCTACCAATGAGATGCTGTTAGCTTCTGTGCAAGCATTCTTAGAGGCATTAGATGTGGATTTCCAGAGCTCACATTAGCAGCTATCTCAGCGTAGCAGAGAGCTCAATTAATGTGGCCATAAATTTGGAGCAGTTATGACCTCCATCTCTTCTTCTCCTCATCAAGAGTTATAAGCCTTTTCTCTTCTAAACACAAGTATTTTTAAAATGTGCTTAATAAAGCTATTTTTGTTCCCTGGCCTTTTCTCAAGGTTTGATGCTGAATGAAAAATGGGCCACTCTCTAGGAACAGTATATTGTAATGGTTGCTTTGCTGCACAGGGATTGTGAATTTTATGCTTGTGGTTACTCGGTTTTAACAAAGTTGGTCTCTCCGGGACCAGCGTTTGTAGAGTAAGCATAATGGGCACTTGTGACACAAGGAGAATTTATGACAAGAGTAAGAACCTGCTTATGATTCTTGTAATAGCCTACGAGATTGTATACCATGACCTGCCTTTGAAATCACATCAGATGTGGACTAAACTCAAAAATATCCAGGTTAGAGTAACCATGCCTTCTACTTCTCCCCTAAGATGTTACAGGAGAGAGAGAGGGGTGTATCATGTCTTCTGAGCATTAATTTAATATTACAGCCTGTGCATCTAGGAGTGGATGGCTACTTCCCAAGCTCTTTATGTGGGATGTAAATAGTTGCTTCTTGTTACCTTGAGTCTATCCTATGACCAGAGACAAGATGACACTAAATAAGAAGCCTTGTTAAGGTACTAGCTAAGCTGTTAAGAACCATATTGGTCATACTGACCAGACAATCACTCCAGGGAAAATTGTCTGGTGACTTCAATTTCCATCCCCTCTGATCTTAATATCCAGATTTTCCTTCTGTTTCTCATTCCTGTCCACAAGATCATTGCTTGTTAATCATGAAATGATGTCTTTATATTCCCTGCAATTCTTCTCTCTTGGAAAAAGTGTTGCCACGTAGAATGTTTCCAAAGCTTTCATTTCCCCAAGGATTGCCAAAATATAACTTAATAAGAAAACAGAAATATAACAATATTTTGCTTTCCCTTTCAATCTAATTCTTTGTTGTTGTTGTTTATAAATCTAGACTTTTTAGTCCTGAGTCTCTCAACACATGTAGAAATTATTGCCAAAATGCAAATTTGCTGGATTAGAATGAGAATGGCAGAAATTCAGTGGCAGACCACAGTGATCCACAGCAATCTGTGGACTAGCTCGTAAGGGTCTTGAAAATCCTGGAGAAAAGCAAGTTTATAATCTGTACACTTATGTTTGCTACATAGGGATCAGCAAACCAAAGATGTTAAAAAACCCACTGGAGTTTATTCTGTGCTGGAGCACAGGGCTGATGTCATCCTTTAAACAACCTTCTCACCAAATTTTCTATGATTCAGTGTTGCATGATGCTTTGTAATGGAAAATGCCCGGCTCCCGAAAAGACCCCAAATTCTGTTACATTTTAAATCATATTTCTCGTGTATTACTGCCATGTTCTCTCTTGTTACAAAGTACTTATTAAAGTAGATTTCCTGAATGCCTCAAACTTTCTCCTAGGAATTTTTAACATTATAAAAGTAGCTCTTAAAAATTTTAGGTTTGGTGGCTAAAAAAAAATAATAAAAAAAATAGTTGAAATAAATGTGCCAGGCCCCAGTTTGTGAAAAGACAAAGGAAAGTGTAATTCACATGTACGCTACCTGAGCTGCTTAAGGTGATGATTCTGGCATATCTTAAGGCAAACCCATAAGACATGGTGATAGATCACTTTTCTTGCTGGTTTTAAATTGATTTACCAAGAGAAGAAGGAAAAAAACAGAAACAAAAAAAAAGCCAAACTAGAACAAACACTTAATCTTCTTGCTTCCTGTAGCACTGTATATTTAAAACATCATTAGTTATATTCAACTGGGTCTTTTCCAGTATCACTCACAGAACATGGAAAGTCTCCAACTGACTTCACTAGGTTTTGGCTTGAGGCCTGATACCGAAAAGTGGACTGAGTGTCTGCCTGAGCACCGCTCAGCAGTGCTTGAGAAGAGGCAGCCTGAACTTCAAACAGTGCTGTGTCTGATGGCCCATCTACAGTCATGTCATGGGAAGCTGATTTACCAAGGGGACGAGTCATATCCTCTGCTGGGTTCTGCCCCGTTTGTTGATTTTCAACCCCTTTCCTCTTTGCAAGGACTGTGTTTGCTGAATGTGGTATTTTAGGGCCATACGAACCTTCGGATCCCGTGTTCTTGAACACACTGGAAACGTTACCAATAATGGTGGCAACCACCTACCGAGCCCTGGCGTATGGGGCGAGCACTGATTTATAAGGATGATAACTGTATGGTGCATATAAAGGTCTGCTCAAGTCATACTTTGCAGTAGAAGTGATCTAAGGATAATTGTTTTTATAGCCATCCTTACAAAGATTTTAGTGCCTTTAAACTTTTATTTGCTTAAACATAACAAAAGTTCAGTTGTAGTCATAGCTGTTTATTTTACAAGGCAGTTATAGGTGGATTTTGCTGCTGGTCAGGTTTGTAAAAAAACCACGTGCTTTACTGAAGGGAGGTAAAAATCATTCAAGGATCTCTGACAACCTTGACTATTGTATTGAACAGAATAGTTTTTTCTTGTTGGATTGTCCTTTTGTGTGTTTGTTCCTGTTAGCACAAAAAGGTTTTATGCAGCTTTATTATGAATGGGAGCTGAATCATAAATTCTGCTTAAATTGACAAGAGCTTCATAGGAAATGCTTTCCAAAAAAAAATGATTTTGGTTTATTCAGTCATTAAAAAAAAAGAAATTAAATTACAAAATATGCAGATGGTTTTAAGTCTTGGTGAATGACTGTCCAAAACTTTGGAATTTAGATTTCATTTTGTTAAACTTCCAAAATCTGTTGGCTGACTGGAGACTTCCAGTGCTATGATGAAGCTGCAAATCTGTTCCAGTTGTATTTTCATGTGAATAACTTGCACAAAATATATGAAGCACCTTAATTCTGAAATCAGTTAAATATCTTAACTAAATCTAAGGAAAATGAATGCACTTGGCTAATTTGAACAGTGGAGTGTTCCCCAAGTATATTTCAATGGAGAATCAGGTAGGAAGGAGTTAACAAGTCAAATTTTAGTCCTCTTTCCAGAGTGGTTGCTGCCTTAGATTATATGTGGCAAAACAATTAAAAGTCAGTAACACAGAACAGATCTCTATGTCCTCTAAAAGATAAATAGGTTCATTTCCAATAAATGATGTGAAAGAAGTTGAGCCCTCAGCTTGTTATTCATGTTACCTGTGGTCTTGCATGTTTAATCAGTTCTGCTGCTTTGCTTAGCAGTGATACAGATCCTACCATTATTTACAATCCTTCATTTGCAGTTCTGCATACAGCAAGCAACATTTAATACAAACGTTATTTATTTCTATACTTATTTATTTATCCCCACCCCACACCCCGTCTTACTCCTGAACCTTTTGTGGAGAGAAGCAAACATTTCACCAAAAGGAAAACTGTTTTTACCCCTTTAGCCTTTCTTTGGAAGGAGATAAAAATGAAATCTAACTGGAGGAAAGTTCTATTGAAAGGGTGAGGAGAACAGAAAAAGATTCAATTATATTGTTTGGATCAAGATATTAGTATGTGAGATCCGGTTTCACATAGACTTCAAAAACAAACAAAGACAACTCCTTTTGAGCCTCCGGCGATGTGACTGGCTCCATAAGATCAGAGCTCAAATTTACATGGATCTGTATTAGTTCAGGTATGAAGAGTTTCATTTTGCTGATCTTTTGAAGCAAATTCCACATAGCAGCACAAGAAAGGGCTGCCACATCGGATTTGACACCCTCCAACTGTGCCTTATGCCAATGTTTTCGTTGGTTCCCTCCTTACAAAATAGCTCTTTGCCAGTTTTCTGAGGACTCCATCCTTTCTTTCTTTCTTTCCTTTTTTTTTTTTCTTTCTCCCCCTGTTTGAGAATGGTTTAGTTTGGGATTGTTAAAGAATGTATAGAAATAGCCATGAAGTAGAGGGAAAGGAAGAGCTGGCTTGCAAAACCCCTCTGTTTTAGTTGAAAAAATAACCCTATTGGAAAGTGATCTGTTGTTTTCTTTTGGTCTGTAAACAGTTCTTACTCTGTGTGCATTTATTAGCAAAACATGGATATAATTAATAACTTTTCAATTTCTAAGGTCTGCACATGTAAAGCGTAAAATAAACTGAACTTTGCTCAGCTCCTGGCTTAGATTGCTTCTTAGGCTCTCCTAGGCTGAGCTCTGGCGTCAACCACCTCCTTTCCCCAGTTGTTTCAAGCTCCCTTGCACTGGCTTCAAGCTTCCTACCCTCCGGGCACGAGACAGTTCGGAGACATGTGGCTGCATGCTCAGGACCTGTATGGGAATCCCTTCTTCACATAAAGAACGGTAGAAACTGTCACTGGAGACAAAAATTCCCATAGAGCTCTACATATGGATTAAGCTATGGCAGTACAAGGTATGGCAGAAGGCAGCCAAGGCAATGGCAAACTGCCCAGGGCAGTCCTGGATGCCTCTGACTGCGTTGCTACCGACCAGCTCCTCGACCCCGGCGTACGGTCCTCGCGGTGGTGTTGCTTCTGTGTTCGCTTACTCTGTAGATTGTGCGCAAGCAATCAAAATGTGACCCGATGTACCCAGCAAATTCAATTACTGTTAAAATAACACAGCTAAGGCAACATAGAGTGCTCTCTGTATTGCTGTTGCGGCTCAAAAGCTGCTCTGAGCAAATGGTAGTAACTGACAGCTCCTATATTATCCTGTATATGGGCCATACCAGCCTCTTACAAGCTTCTTGTTTGAAAGATGGATAATATTCATAGTTACTCCCTGAATCCTGCAGCTTTGGTCCAAGAAGTAGCACTTCGTTTGCAGGCATGCTGCACTGTATCAGGATTAGCAGTTTTCATACTGTTTTTCAGATGCTCCTGCCACACAAGCCTTCCCTCAGTAGGTGGGAAGTGGTTTGTGATCTAAGGTTTGCAAAGAGAAACAAGCAGGGTGACTTCATGGCATTCGATACAGGCTGTTCCTACCCCCCAGAAACGGTTGGTAAAATAGCCACACTTGCAATGAACTTCTTGATTTATAGATGAACTCTTAATGATTTAAAGTTTGGAAGGGGCGAGGTGGGTTGCACACGTGTTGGTTCTTAGGTCTTCGTTTGTGAGGCTTTGAAGTTGGAGTCCGTTTAGAAATTCTCTGCAAATTTTAGAAATAACATTTCTCTGAAAACGTAACACAAAATCTGGTGGCATATGGTTGTATTTAGGTGACTAATACTCGCTTGGGGCCACCTTCTTAATTTACTGCTGGCTTCACCATTCATGAGTAATGCATCCACTCCTAGCTCATGCCAATAAAGCTTTATGCCACCACATGTATAATATTTCACTGCATGTATTGCCTTCCCCATTGCTACGGCACTTATGTGGTTTGTGTTAACAAATAATCACCAAAATGAATGGCACAGTAAAATTATATAACTTGTAATTAGCTTTAACAATTAAAAAGCCTAAAAGCAGACTTTGTAAGCCAAGACTCCAAAGATACCATTATGTCAAGGAGTTCATTTTCAGATCACAGTAACAGCATGTAAACACACCCTGCGATGAAAAGAGTCGTTCTGCAAGAAATGCTTTAAAAATAAGGTGATGACTTTTTTTTTTTTTAAGAATGGGTATCTGATTAGTTGGACCATAGCAAAATATTTACTTTTCTCTCTGTTAAGTCATGAATCTTGCCAATGTCAAATTTATTATAAATCATCCTAGATTCTGGACAGCAGCATGAACAATGCCATGAAACACTCCAGTGCCTCCTTTCCCTCACATCCTGGATTTGGTTGCTTTCAACAAAAACCTCTCCAGGCTGTTTTAAGTGACTTGTACATATGGGAGAGTCTCATCTGCCTCTGAGACTTGGTTGTCAAATTTTTTACAGATGATGTAAACTGGCACATCATCATGTTCCTGGGATGGGGACGAAAGCTAAAATAGTTTTTGTTGTTGTGGTGTTTGGTTTAATTTTTTTCTTTTATTTTCCCCAAGTCAGCACTGGGGAGATGAGTATTTTCCGGAATGTAAACTGGAGAATCAGATCACGGACCAAGATATGGGAACTGGGAGCTATTTTTAGTGAGAACAGGTTCATGAGTGGAAGAAGGGGAGATTAAAGCTGTCAAAGAGAAGAAACTCACCTGTCCCCCATGCACAGTGTGCGCTTGCCCTGGCTCCATCAGTTCACCCTATGTAAGCGTCATTCATGATGGGGTCACAGAGTTATTCTTTTAGTTGTCTGGAAGCTGTAGGTCACAGGAAGAACATCTCTTAAAGATCTGACAAAATATTTTAGACAGAAGACATCATTTTTTAATTCTTCAAAAGACAAGTTAAATGTATTCATTGCATAAGAAATCTATAATTTAACAGCAGCTGTGCAGCAGCCTTTCCATGCTATAGTGCAGTCTACTATATTGATGATTTCAAATATTTATACCATCATCCCACATTCATGAAAAATATTTAAATTAAACATGCATAGGAACAGATGCCATTCTGTTCTGGCAAGAAAACCTAGTCATAAACTTCTGCTTATGAAATGTTATTTCACTTGACCCCTATCAGTAGGAACTCATGAAAATTAAACTGGGAAATGAGAAATATTGTATGTAAGCTCTTCTCTTGGTGAAACCTTTGAGTGGGTATGTGAAGACAAGATGCTTCCATTAATAGCAGAACACAGTTTGATTTGATAAGGTGAAGCTCACTGCTTTAACTTCTAATGCAAGAGCCAGTGCCCAGTTAAAAGTTTCTTTTCACCTGCAGAAGGCTCTTGTTAAAGAAGCTTTCTGGACCAAATGGCAAGTTATTCATTTTAGTAGCTAGTGCTTCTATTAATTGTTAGAGATGATCTAAAGTAACTACGTTTAGTTACCTACTAAAATGCACAACTTTCCATTTGTTCTTGCTATACTAAAAAAATCCAGAGAGAGATTGTTTCTTACTAATTCTAACTAATGCGATGTTATGAAGTAGGGAGAAGGGAAAGGAAATGTCATGTAAAGATTGCAGGCTAAGGATGTCATCAACCCCAATCTATTCATGTTCAGCATTTACGTCTCTCTGCATGTAGTCCATATAGGACTATATATGCATTTGACTAGCATATTTGTAGCAAGGTCTGAACTAACAATTGATTCTATCTATTGTATCTAATCTATCTTGGCATTTATACAATCCTTTGAATCCTCTTATCTGATGGAAGTTAGAAAAATAAGCGGGTGATTTCATGGTTCTCTCCACTTCTAATAGATCGTGTTTGAGATGTTAGTCTTGGATTTTCTTCTTTTGGCCTCGCATTTCAGCAGTGTTAACAGATTTTATTGCGTATGTCCACCCTTCCCCCTCCCCAGCTGACGTAAAAAAATTGTGGAACTTAATGACACTACAATAGTTATAATGTATGTTATTTGTTATCTTACTCCTCCTGGTTTAGTCTGCAAAAGTTCTGGGGAAAGGGGAGTTTTGGATTTATACACTAGCTCTGCTTTTCCATACGATACTGTCCTGGGATTCAGAGCTGGACTGATAGAAAGGTTTGATCATTCCAGGGGTTGAAACGATCTCACGATACTGAGCAGCGACAATGAACCAGCATTGTAAAAACATCACACATTACGTCAGTCCAGAGCACAAACAGAGTTCTGCCGTGGTTTAAATGAGAGTCTCATGAGGAAAGGTCTCTTTTTGCTTGTGAAGGGAGGTCTGTTAGCCCTATTGGGAGGTAGCTGTGGGCAGCTCAGTATCGCAAGGTTTTGGCCAAAATCACTGAGAGAAAAGTTGTGTTAGGAATAAGTATTGTAAAAATGACTGTATGTGCCTGAGACCGTGAGATGCAGTAGATTCCCCAGTTGACATAAACCCAAATAAGTTACAAGACCTTGCAACTTAGGAATTAATGATGCTCAGCCTGCTAGTTGGGTACAATTTGACTTATTCTGCTGACTATACAGTATGTTTTCTGGTAGCTTTTTCCTCCCTCATTTTTATTAATGTTATACTAGCTAAGAAATTATATTTAAATCAGCAAGAATAGCAAGATTTCAGGATTAGGAAGTCATCAGTTTCTCTGCCCCCCCCTGCCCCCCCAGTGTTTTCTGTGAAATAGCAAAAGCAAAGGCAGAAGGCACAAGAGCTGGCTGGTGATGTGACAAGAGGGTACCTTAATTTTTGTACTCAAAGCAGTGTACAAACACTGTTCCTTTCATGGCCTCTTTACTTGCCTTTAAACTTGATACTGTGCAAGTTGGAAGTAACAGCCATGCACAGCAGACCAAGATGCCTGACCTGGGCTATGCAGACAAAAGCTAACCCAACTCCCACCAGGTTCTTACTTCTCTGCTCTTTTGTCACTGTCCTCAAAGGGCTGTACAAAAAAAACAAAACAAAACAAAACACCACAAACCAACCCCAAAAAACCAAACCAACCAATTCTGGCCTTCATTGTTTGAGAACAGAAGATTTGTCAGTTTATGAAGAAACAGGAACAAGAGTTAATAGACCTGGGTTTAAATTTTAACTCATCCACTGAATTGTAGCATGAGGTTTTTTTACAAGTTGCTTAATTCTGATTTTTTCAGAAGTAGGTACATTCTCAACTGCTCTCTGGGACCTGAGAGGGAAGGAAATCTAGTCTTGATAGCAAAGACTCAGTAGGAAGAGATTTAATTTCTCCAATAGACATATTTAGTTTATAGTCATAGCCTACTTAAGAATTTAATATTTGTTTGAGTATTTGTGATATATTTACAACGTGTTTTTAGAATAGGTAACGTAAACAGTCTGGGGCCGTATTCTTTTCCTTTTCATATCATCTTTTCCTCTGCCACTTAGCTTCCTATCTACCCCCTTCTAAAAAAAGAAAACAAAAAAACTCCTAGATTTTGAAAGTTGCCAAGATGTCACAATGGAAGAATGAAAAGTCTTTCCAGTAATGTTTTTGGGCATTTGGGGAACAAAACAGACAATGATTAAAGAATTTAAAATAATAATTAAAAAAAAATCTACCAAGAAATCTTGCCCTAAGGCAGTGTTGGCTAGAATTTCTGCACATGTAATATAGTTTACAAAACAGCAAAGTATTTACCATAATAAGTTATGCTTTTATTAGGGTCAAAGAAAGTAGACCGTATTTTCTACGGACTACCCTTGGAGCATTTGTTTTGTGCATCGTCACATTGTTGTTTTAATATAGCAACTCTGATGTATCATTAGTGTAAATTCTTTGCATTTAAGTAGTAAGTGGATCAGTTGGACTGCATATTTATAGAAGGTCCTGGATTGATAGTCTTAAAAGCCTATAAACCTGCTTACATATAGTTTACACACAGTACAGTTAGAGCACCGGCAATGCAGCAATCCTCTCATCAGAAAATACCATGGTTAAGGGAATGAGTTGCTTGGGCTCCTGGTCCAGCCGTGGGCTCTCCAAAAAGTGTCAGAAGGGTGACTTGCTAAAGGCCTCTGAATGATGGACAGGACCTGCTCTGGGACCTTCCAAAGTACTTGTAAGCAAAGCAGTCGTGGGAAAACGCTATTAAGATGCAGATAGTATCTTTATAGCTATTGGCATCAATGGAAATTAATAAACTATCATAACTCTTTCGGGTGGGTAGACTGGCTGAAAATGTGCCCTCAGCCATACCAGTGGCAATCTGCAATAATTGCATCAGTTATGACAGAGTTGCTACAGGTTTCAAGAAAAGTAACTGAGGAAAGAATTGGCTTTATCTCTGGTCTTTTGATAAGTGGTATTTTACTAATATAATGTGTACACACCAATATCCTGTGAAATTCCTGCACGTCACCAGCGGTTTTTATTCGTGCCCATTAAAATGCATTACAGTGTGGAGGTTGCTGAAATGTAAATTAAAGGCTACGGCGCTCATAGTTTAACAGCTGCCATGTAGATTGACAGCCTTTGTGTGCCCAGCTGGCAGTGTCAGGTTAGTGGGTCTCTAGTCACAACATTAATCAGCTTTATTAGTGCCACTAATACCAATTTGTAAGCAGACTGCAAGGATCAGACGGCCCAGCTGTCAGGCACTGCACATAGATTATTACAGGATTTCTTTTTATTGTTTAAGATTGGAATTATAATTTAATTAGGGAATTTAACTATTTTTTACACCCGCTGGAAAACTAGCAAAGATTTAATAAAAAAAAAGTTAACTTCTTTACCTTGCCATTCTACCATCTTTTCTACTCCCCGCTCCCCTTCCTCCCCGCCTCCACCCCAGCATGCACGGGAGAGAAAATGAATTCGCTTCACAAAACCTGTTGTAGCGTATCACTTGCTGAGATGAAGAACTTCTTACACTACAGCAACAGCTCATATTGTGCTAGTCAGGATTTCCAACTGATTTCAACAGATTTTCCTTACCGCGTTGATGTGATATACCCAGTGCTTTGGAGGACCAAGGAATACAGAGATTGTGTTTATAATTTGCTCAAAAAAAACCTGCTAGCTGCCTGCCTGGTTCCTACTTTCTTCATAGTAATTACTAATTTTCAATCAAAATGTGCGTGTAAGCTGCACAAATCTGAGGACTCTACTAAATTAGGGTAATGTTGTACAGTAAATTCTGATTCAAGAAAAGCGGAGCAAATTTGAATACATGGACATCTCTTAAATCTTCCTCTTCTTTTTGGTGTGGGACCTCTTGTCCTTATTACATTACACATCAGTTTCAACTCAGTTTTAATTAATGATTTTAAATTAGGCTAAGAGGATATTAGCTTGCAAAGCCTAGCAATGAAGAATGGATGTTGTGGCTCAGACACAACCTTCCAAAATCTCTGCAGCTCACATCTTATAACACTTTCATGTCGGCCATACAGATTACATTTCCTGCAACACTAAAGCAGCTTTTCTAGTGGGTCAGAAACATGATAGGTTTATCCTTCAGTGTGGCCTGAAAATAAAACTGAGGAGGGAAAAAACGCCCTTAGCATCTACTTAATGTATTGAAATAAGGGAATGTAACAATGAAATTTCATGGACTTTAGGAGACTTATGCAGGAGATATTTTTGAGGAGTGTCACAGAGCTTTTCTGATGCCCCAAAAGGCAGGGAAAAGGGAATTCCAGCTGAGGGGTCTCTGTGCCCCACAGTCTCTTGCCTGGATCTGCTGTGCAGACCATGCAGCAGTAGGGTCCATGCCTCCGGTGCGTGGCCCTACCAGGATGGCTGCAGAAATGGGCAGGCTCTGCAGGGCTCTGACTTTTATGCTACCGGCTGTCCTCTATGGTAGGGCGAGTCCCATGTCCCACGTGGAAAGCTAATGGGACATGCTATTTCTTGTTTTGTCAGACCTCTGTATATCCTAAAAAACCAGCCAGCACTGAAACACGCGTGAAGAGGTTATATGCAGCTGATATGCATGTCCGATTGAACGCTCTGTTTATCTCATATCTTGCCCTTGCTGGGCAGGAGTAGAAATACAGTTTCTCTTTACAAAGATTCTGGTTTTAACATATGAATCCTGACAATTAAAGTACCAGATAAAATCTAATCCCATATTTTTAAGCCCAGGTGTCATGATTATGAAGTTCAGAAGAAAAATAGGACAAATTTAATTGACTTCTTTTAGTTAAGGTTTTTGATTTGTAAGGGGGCATACTGGAATTTTGGGCAATTTCTAGATCTGAGGTAGCAGGCCCAGACAGCAAGTCTGGAGTAATTTTTAAACATAAGGAAAGAATAAAACCGTAATATGTGAAGACTAAAAAAATGAAAGACTTCTCGTGATGAGCAGTAACAGTGACCTGATGGACCTCAGATGACCGGGGCAGTAAGAAGATGGCCAAGAACGGCTGTCCTGTTACACAACAGAGGCAAGTTATTAGCAGATGAAGTTGCAAAGATTACAGTGCTTACTGCTCTCTGGCAGTAAGCCACTTCTTCGCTAAAAGTGCCAACTTGGTCAGTGTCACCATAAGTAATCCCAGTGACACAAGGGCAAGACCTCATCTTCCAATCAGAAAAAATCTGGAGAATACTTAAATAGGGACTGTTTATGGATACTTCTGAGAATTTACAGACGGTGGGAAAAGTTCTAGACCGCTGGAAAAAGGAAACCTAGAGCATATATTTAAAGAAGGAAAAGGATAATAGACATGGTGCAGCTTAATTTCATTTCTTCAGAAAATACTGGAACAAAAAAATGAGGAGATGATGCATATACATGTGGAAGCAAACAAAGACCACAGACTTATCAACAGCAAATCATATCAAATATGTCTAACACTCTCCTGTAACAGAACAATACACCTTTTGAACAGGAGGGAAATGATATTCATCACATATATTGACTTAGGGTTTTGATATTGTTCCACAGTACTTTCTCATAGGCTAACTACAGAAGCATATTTCTGAAGAAACCACTGTGAACTGGGTGCCGCTTTAACTGGAAAACTGTAATTGCAGATTATAGGAAAGAGGGACCAGAGGAGACCAGGCAGAATGGTCACAGAACCAGAGACCATCATATGGAAGAGAAGAATGAATGAATGGTCTGTGGAGGAGATTGAGGGAAGGCAAAGTAATCTTTAAATACATAAAAGGGAGAAAATAAACTGTTTACTTTGTGTAAGACAAAAAGCAATAGGTTCAAATTCTAAGGGGAGGTTAGTCATTAGGAAAAAAAAAACTTCATAATGGTAAGAATAGTCAAGACTTATTGGGGAGACTAGGAAGCCTTCAGTATTGGAAGGCTTTACAAACAAGTTGGGTGAGCATATGTCAAAATGACGCAAGCATTGCTGATCTTGTGTTTGGACAGAGAGGTGAGCTAGATTTCTCTTGAGGCCTCTTCCAGCTGCCTTCTCCTATAAAATTTGATTCTGTAACATCAGCAACATAATGCATGAGCTGGCTCTGGGCCTTGCCTTGCCGATATCATCAGCAAGTGCTGCTTGGTGGAAAATAGCACGGGTTGTCTCGGGGCCAAGAAGCCAGCGTACTCCCTGCCATGCCCCGGGGACCTGATCCACTTGGCGTCTAGCTAGTCCCAGCCCCACTCCAGCTTGTTTGCCTGTGTGTCCTTCTCACAGCAGTTCTCAGCTGGAGAACCGAGGCACCTCCATGTCTTGCCTCTAGTAAGGAGGAGGGATACACCTGGACAGCATGCTTAGCTCTGTCAGTCTAGGCAGAACTTCAGAAGAGCATCCTTATGGACCAAGGTGGGCACTGAGTCGTGGGATCCCACAATGGCTACAGTGGAGGAGAGGGCCCATGTGTAGAAATATTCCCGCTGTTACTGGAATAGTGGCTGATAAATTGCTTAGAAATTGTGCAGGATCACAAACAAGTATGCTTCTAGGCAGTAGAAGTGTAGGATTCAAAAACCTGAAACTATCAAAGGCATTAAACCTGTAAAGACTGCAGAGCCCTTCTATAAACTAGTCAGGCTGAATGAAAGGTCATCAGATTTTTACAAGCTCCTTTAGCTAAGGCATACCTATGCCAAGTTTTTTGAATTCAAGTATTTACAGATAAACTTCTCAAACTCAAAAAACTCATTCTAAAGTAAACATGTAGTTCATTAAGTGTGTGTGTTCAATATTTGATGGGCTTAAATATTTTATAGCAATCTTGCAGAAACAGAAAAAAGTTACTAGAACATATATGTACTAATTATAATCCCCCTAGAAATTTTGTCAGGTTTATTAACCTTAAGGAAACTCAGATAAGTTGACCGTTTTAATTAAATGTAAACAACTTTGTAATAACAACCCTGACATCTCTTCCCAGAGAGTGATCCTAGAGGCCCAGTGCACTTAGAAATACCAAGGAGTTGCATTACAACCTGCTGAGACACTGCTGTACTGTCAAAATGATGTGGCAGTGAGCGCATTTTGAACAGTCCTAACCCGATGTTCTGAGTCTCAGTCAGCTTTAAAAATGTATTGTTTCCTTCCAGCTTTATTAGTTCTTCATCTCTGTGTAAAGGGTAAACTTTCCAAGGTCTAGAAATTTAATTCAAAGTTTTATACTTAGTTCTGAAATCAATATATATGAATAGAATAGAGGCATTTTGGTTATCTAAACTTGCTGGTTTTATGGAATGATGGTCCTGACTCTCTAAGGTGCACTGACGAGTCCCAGGGTCTGGGCGGTGTGAGTTTGCATTTTCTTTCACTGCAGTTTGCAGAAGTTATGACCATGCCCAGCATGGGTCCCTCTGCAGTCAAGGAGATCAGTATGTAGAAAATTATAAGTCAGCAGTAGGGACAGAAGTTAGAAGTTAATCTGTTTCTGCTCATATCATGAAGAAGACATTCTGCACATCTTGCATGACTACTGTAGATGATGTGTTGTGGCGAGGACATGGGAGTGAAGATTGGCTTTGTAGGCACGTCTTGCCCTGTGCTTCCATGCACGGCTTTCAGCATGAAAGGGCTAGACAGTGAGTGCATAGTTATCCTATAGCATAAGTTAGGTGTTTTGTGAGTAAAGAGCTGGTCTTTCCTGGATGCTGATCCTGGCTCTCACGTCTGTTCTTTAAATTATAGGAACATAGAGTGGTTTGGGTTGGAAGGGACCTTAAAGATCATCTAGCTCCAACCCCCTGCCATGGGCAGGGACACCTTCCACTAGCCCAGGTTGCTCAAAGCCCCATCCAGCCTGGCCTTGAACGCTTCCAGGGATGGGGCATCCACAACCCCTCTGGGCAACGTCTTCCAGTGTCTCACCACCCTCACAGTGAAGAACTTCTTCCTTACACCTAATCTAAATCTACCCCCTTTCAGTTTAAAGCCGTTACCCCATGTCCTATCACTACATCCCCCTGTAAAAAGTCCCTCTCCAGCTTTCTTGTAGGCCCCCTCTAGGTGCTGGAAGGATGCTCTATTGCCCTTTCTTTGATTTGCCTCCTTTGGGCCAGCCAGAAACTATTTTAACAAGCATGCTTATCGTCAAGTAAGAAATATTTTTTATGTATCTCTGCCAGAAACTGAGAGGGGTCAGTTATGTAAATTATGTACTAACAGGCACTATATGCTTCGTACTTAGCAGGAGTGTTTGAAGCAGTTCAAGGTTTGCTGACCAATGATTTGGGGAGTTGTGGGAGTGGAGGGATTTGTTCATTCAGACAAAGCCAAAAAAAAAAGATTAAAAAAAAAAAAAAAAGCTCACAGTCAACCAAGCAAGCAACACCAAGGCTACCTCCTCCGTAAACGGGGGCAGCCCTTTTGACAGCCAGAGCCTGGGGTCCTGCTCTTTGAAACTGGCTGGAGAGCCGCCACTGAGACTTGTGAAGAGCAGCCAAGAAGCAGGTCAATGCAGCAGCTCCTGCAAGGGGAGAGCTGGAGGACGAAGCTTATTGATCCTCTCTTCTGTGCTGAGGGAAAAGCCCCAGGGAGCAGAAAAACAGCATGAGGATGGAAACGACTTTTGCTTGCTATTTTCAGCTGTTTCTGCATTCGGAAAAAACGGCAGCACTATTTCTCTGAGGAAGGTGGGTTCAGTGCTTCATGGGAATCACTGCTGGGGAAAGGAAACTTATTAGTTGGGAAAAACTTCTGAAGAAGGATTACTTCTGCTCAAGAGAGGGATGAAAGTCAGCAGGGAAGTGGAGGAGAGAAGCTAATATTGCTTTCCATGTTTATGTCAAAGGCCTGATCTCTGGAGTCCCTTCTGTCCCAGCAATGACATGCCCATCATTGGACCCAGCTCAAGAAGATGCGCAGTTGCCACTTGTGCGTGTGTAAAAGGCTGTCCTGAAGTAGGTCATAACTGAGAGTCGGGAAGGGCTGAGCCACACTACAGAGATCCTCTCTTGTGGGCACCATACGCAGACTTGAGATTATTTTAGAGAAGAAAAAAACTACCTAGGGAACTAGCACTCTAGTCAGGTTTCTTTTAAATGTCAGCTGCTTAGTGTTTTACTACAGTGGAGCTCAGTCTGCAATAACTGGCATTTATCAAGGCAATCTGTTTATTTTTTTTAACGTCTCATTTATGGCAGTTTTAAGTTCTTTACATTGGACTGTAGAAAATCCTCTTACAGATTCAGAAATGATCCCCCATATATTTATATAAACAAAGCTTAGGAATGGGAAATCTAAATTGTTAATCACTTGTGCTGTTTTCTCCATGGAAATATCAAGCAGCTTTCCTTTGAGAGGGTAAAATACCCTCTTTGCACTCCATACAAAAAGGTTTTCTTTGTTACACCTGCCAGCATGAAAAAGGATTAATTTTAACAGAGCTTAACCTAGCCATCTAGGGGAAACCGTTTAAATGACTCCATGTCTTGGTTGCTTTTAATGGCACTGCTCTGGTGACTTCATTTAGTTTTACAAAATATAAGAGAATTTTTTGACCTATGCCACTCAAGTTTGTTGGATTTCTTCACAACTGGTATGGATAATACAGGCAAGCCTCAGCTGTACTTCAGTGTGGAAAATTTATATCAATTTCTTTAGGATTTTTCTACGGCATTCATCAGGGAGAGCAAATAAAAAGTTACAAATGTGCCTTATTTACCATTACTTCATTTTATAAAGCAATGAATCCTAATCTCATGATGAAATTTTGGCAAACATTTGCAGAAAGCTTTCAGACTGTGTTATATAGTAAGTAAAAAAACGTTGAGTATTGTTTCTGGGTCAGGTTATTGGCATTTTCTTCTCTTTCAAGGTATTTTAAATTGAACCTGTCTTTTTTGGAAAATGCAAGCCCAGAATTTCTGCCCAAAGGGACAGAGTACTGGAAAGAAAAATGTTAATTAAAGCAGGGGTTTAACAATAGAAATATAGTGGCTTTTTATTATCTTGACACCTTCAGTAGCCGTTAAAATAAGCAAAGAGCAATGCATAGTGCTACAATGAGCACTCGTGTCATACATTCAAGTTAAATAATAGTGCTCATCAGCGTAGACGGGCTGTGGAAATCCTGTAAGAGAAGGCGCTGCAGCCCTGCCTGCTAGGGCTCTGTAGCGAGGGCTGGTGTGGAGCTGCTCACCTCCACGAGGCCCCAGGGACACGGACCATGTGCATCTGTGATGCAGGTACAGAGCCACAAATAAGAAAATCAGAGGACACTTAGCTTTTTTAGCTTTGCGATTTTATTGCCTTTAATGTGCTGGTAAACTTATCAGCATATATAATGGATTTTCAGTTTTAACTTCTGCCTGTAGGTCTTCGGGAAAAAACCTGTGAATGAGGGATCCTGCAGCGGCCACAAAAATCAGAGAGAAATGCAGGCTTTTCAGTTCCCCAGTACTGAGGCAGAGAAAGCATCTCTTAAACGATCCCTTTTTCCTACTTAGGAAAAAAATGCATCAGATTCAACAAAAAAAGTCTTTCCCTCTGGAAATTATTCAAACTTTTAGGGCCAGCTGAAGTATCTTAAGTACAATAGGCCTGTCTAATTGCTGACATCATTTAAATATTCGAATTGTGCTGCTGCAGACGGTATTCGGCAAGAAAACCAGAACTGTGAAGGGGTTTTTTGCTGTTTTTTTACTTGGTATCCTTCTTGCTCTCTTCTTTTCTTTATTCTTGATGTTAGCAGTGGTAACGAATAGCTTATTTAGAATTTGCTTTAAACTATTTATAATGAGCAACCTCACTAAGCTGAAAAGTAAATTTGTACAGAGGTCCAGGTGACATCAGCTTCTGCAAATACACTGGAACAGATCAGTGAACAGGAAGTAATTAAATCCTTTAAGGGAAATAAATCTCACAATTTAATGGAATGAACAAAAAGTTCCCTGTTTTATGTTGAATTTCTTGTTAAGAAATATTTTATATCATAGAATATCCTCACTGAATATAAGATTTAATCAAATTTTTATACATCTGGATTTTGTTCGTGTTTGCAAAATCCCTTGAACGTAATGAAACATGTCACTTTGAAATGAAGTTTCCTGAGGTACAAACATTTTAATTAAGCTTAAATATAAAAAAAGAAAAGGAATTTCTAGAAACTATTAGTAGTTCTTGTACTACTAGCAAACTATTTTTAATTCTATTCTTATATTTCCTAGATGTCTATTTGCACACAAAATACTATACAATGAAGTTTTCCAAGAGGAATAGAAAATTGGAACTTGCCTTTTTGAAAGAGTAAATCTTCACATACGTGATATGTTCTTCCTCTTCATATGATTACATCTCATGATTTCTAAAATTCCCATGACAAATTTAATCTTTCTCCCTTTTATTTCCGTGAAAGTTAAGGCAGAGCAACTGCCTCTAGCAACTAGTCCTCTGTTCGCTGACTGTGTTGACTTAGGAGCTATTTGAAAGAAACTCTGGACAACCTCTGTGAACTTGTTCAGCCTTTATTGTATTGCAGCCATGGGCTGATGGATGCTTCTGCACTGCAGATGTGGGACCGACACCAGCTGTGTGACTGTAGGATGAGACATTTTAGGTTGTAGTGAAACCTCAAGACTTTCCTAAGTCCTTCTCTTGTAGCCTGTGTGACCTGAAGGACCCCTTTCTCACTGTGTCAGGCTTTGCAGGTCTGTTTAGCACACAGTCATTAGGGGAACAGTTGCCCCAGTCACATTATTTATAAATTTGGATAACCTCCGGAGCTGAATATTTTTAGCAGAAAGTTTGTGAAGCCAGGAGAGCACATGCCAATCTAAAAGAGAAGCTCTAAGCATCTAAAGCGGTATTTGATTTAATTTAGAGTAAGCTCTTTGCAAAAAGGTTATGTCTACAGATCAATAAGGATCTGTGCAGATCAAATACATCTACACATCAATAAGTGCAACTATATTGCGCTTAATTAAGATCTGCTTTCAAAGGATCACCAAGTGTAAATTATTTATTCCTAAGGAGCAGCAGTGTTAGTGGGAGATGCCACTTTCTCCTATGTCACTCTGCTGTTGTGTGATTTCTAGGCAGGGGGAAGCAGAAAGCTCCTTGCCGTTGCGTATGTAGGAGCTTTGCTTTTATTTTTTTCTCACTTGTGATCGAGTGGTGTATTCATACAACACATAGTAAGGCACAAAATACTGACTGTGTCACTGGTGACACCAGACTTCAAAATCACATCAAGATAGTGAGTTTTTCAAAGCCAGATTTTGCCTTTATAGTAAGCAACTTCAGTGGAGGTGCTGCTAACTTTTAGCTGCATTTTCCCAAGGAATATATGGGTGTCCTTCTGAGTTTTCTTGCACTAATTGACTGAGCTTTGTGATAAAGTGGGAATTCCCAGACTTCTGTTTGGTTACATAAACCATATTAACAACCTTATTGTTTGGAAAGCACAGTAACATCCACTCCCCACCCCCACCCCCACCCCAATAATCTACTAATTTTATTTACAACTTTCTGAAATTAACTATTCCTTAATTATGGTTTATATTTAGTGTTTCTGTGAGAGTACTTTCCTTTATTCTTTTCAGTCCTCTCTACATCCTTTTATTCTCCCATATTGGCATATTCAATTTTACACGAAAGGAAAAGTTGATCTGAAGGTGATCTTGAGTAAGACACGGAGGTCAAGACGTAAAAAAGACTTCAACGGGAAAGGACATGACACAATGGCAGTCAGGAAATGAGTTGCCTTTGTGAATCCAGGACCTTTTCTTGTTCCTGAGTTTTCATCTGTTCTACACTGATTGTTGCTAGAGCAGAAATAGGGATGCGATCTTACCTCAGGTGAGTTTCTAAGGTTAGTACATGAAAGACTGAGAGGTGCTCAGACGTGATGGTGCTGAAGAACTTAGAATAAATTACCATATATCATAGTCTTTTTGCAGTCATTTAAGTAGAGAAATGGGTTTTAGCATATTTCATGCTTGAAATCTTCCCTTCACAGGTATTTCTGATACCTGTGGCAACTGTGCCTCAGATTGCTTTCCTGTCATTGTGTATTTTTAGATGCAGTGAAGCGTTTTAGCCTCTCTGAAAGAGCCTCATACAATAATTTCAGCGCTCCGTGTATTTTGAAAGCATTACTTGTCAAGTACAATGGTGCACTGAAGAATCCAAGTGTGGTTTAATAAACGTATATGCAGTCTGACAAAAACTTGTCAATACACCCAAAATGTCAAAGACCTTGTTTTCCTTTCACCTCTGGGAGAACCTTATTATGGTGAAAAGGGCATGTTCAGTTTCAGGGGTTTTGTTTGGGTTTGTTGGGTTTTTTTTAATTATTTCCCCTCTGTCATACAGTTTTCTGGAGAATAAGCAAGGCCTCAAACATGAGACAACCTCCTTTCCTTCTCCATTGTTGTGAAGAATATACCCAATGCAAAGCTGTTTGATAATGGAAAGTTATATTCACCCTGCTGTCCTATTTCACAGCTATTTAATCCCTCTTGTGAGGCTAACAGAACATTACAGATGAGATGTCTAGGGAAGTTTCTGTTTTCCTATAGGCTTCAGTGATGTATGAGCAGGGTAAATTGCTTTTCTGTGAATGCATCTTATACGTGGATTCAGGAGCGGCAAAGGTGCCTGGATCTCAGTGCCCAGCACCACTCCGAGTCTGTCCTTTCTGCCTCCCGTTGTTGCTCCAGGGAGGTGCCAATCTGTGCAAGCCCTGTGGCACTGATGCTCACACCCTGCCAAGGTCTCTAATATCCCCCAGCCCTTAGGAGGGGCTCAATGGTATGTTCAGGTGCCAGATGTGCCGCCTTAGTGTTCCCTGGGTATTCCCTATAACCCCGCTGCAAAACAGCTGGCACCGCTCCCGTTTGGGAGGGATTCCTTTCTCCTCTTCATACTGCTTCTTGAAACGTACTTTAAGTTACTCAGTCAGGGCAGAGAGAGTTTGAAATCTGCGCTTCTCCAATTGTACACTGAATTTGTTTTGTCCTGCTGAGCTGGTCACCTTCTTGTCTCCTACAGATGAATTCTTTTCCTTTCCCCATAGCATATTAAAACCCTTTTGAGCAGCACCCATATGGTGGTACAGGTAAGATCTTGTAAGAGCCCAACTATCCTAAAACTTTGAATAATTGTTGTCAGTACCCTCATGGGACAGATACATGTGATTTGCTTGATTACTGCAGTTTGTGAAAATAACAGATAAATGGTTTTGTAATCATCTATTTAAACTGCCTTACAGATTTTCATATAGCATTCAGTGTGCTCTCAAACCTTGCCAGTTTTTTTCACTGCTGTCCTTTAGGAGTAAAAGATATGTATCACCAAAGTTTATTGAATAAGTATGCTGACCCTGGGTTTGGGAGTTTATGTAGCCTGGTTACAGTTTGCCTGTAAACGAAACCTTTGAAATATTACCTTATAGTAACTTTAAAATGGGACAACAAATAACATATAGCAGGGCCTGACCTATAATTGTTTGCGCTTTAAGTGCAAATGAGATACAGAGCATCTCCCTGACAAATGTTTACCCTCTTCTTTTCCTTGGGACGATGACAAGGGTTTTCCATCCCTGGCTGATGACAGATGAAGAATTTGGAAAGTCCCTATCTCCCGTCTGGGAAAGGCAATTGCAAGCTCACTTGGCTTCTTTTTGTTTCTAGGAACAAGTGAATCAAGGCAGGGATTTGGGGGATTCCTGCTTAATCCTTTTCTCAGGGATTCTTTTCTCCTTTTCCTTTGGTTTTCACCCAACGGAACTGACCTGTGTATTTTATCTTGTGTCTTGTCTAAGAATCAGAAACACCGTCTCTGCTTACCTGCCACCCTGCATTTCTGCAGTGGCAAACTAGGGTGGGAGGGAAGGAAGGGGCAGATGAAAAATGCCCTGCTAGCCCTCAGTGATGTTCGGGTCATGCCCTGAAGACTGATGACCCTTTGATATCATTATCCTGACTGCTTCAGTTTATCTGCAGGGGGGCTACTTTTATTTCCTCTCACCTTAGGCTGTATGAAAGGTTTAAAAAGAAAAAAAAAAAAGGAAGGGAAAGGAGAATAAAAGACCCCACCAGAAAGCATCTCCAAGATTAGATGCTTGCCTGTGCAATGTAGGCTGAAATGCTTATCCATGCTTTTGTGATTAGCAGGCTGGATTATTATGTAACCCTGCATCACCGGGTCTCCCCGCTTCAACTCTCTCTCAACCCTCTTTGCATCAAGTTCCCACTACAATGGAAAGGCCATGGTGAAATCTCAACTTTAATATCCTTATGTTGACTTAAGCAAGGCTTTACGTGGCCTTGGTTCATCTTACAGCTCTGATCTGACTTCATCCTACTCTCTAGGGATGTCCTTGTGTTCTGCTAAAGCTGCCATGGATTAGATCCGAGGCTCATGAATGAGCATTTCCTTGTTGGAGATTCACATGGAAATCTCCATCTAGGAAGCGGGGAGGTTTTTCTGCAGCTGAAATCAATGTCAAAGCCCTCACTGACTCCAAGGGAAGCAGGATTGGACCCAATAAATTGATTTTTCCATATATTAATCAAATTCTGCAATTCACATACGGTCTTACTTGTCCAATTTTTTTGGTCAAATTTAAAACACATTGATGTTTAAGTGCAATCTCAGAATGACAGTTATTAATGATCTAGTTCAGAGCCCACTGAAGCCAAAGGAAATTTTTCATTGACTTCAGTGGGATTTGAATCAGGCTCTGAAATTACATTTTGACTGTCTTCTTCCCTAACCTTTCGCATAGTGCTGAGTATTAGAATCAAGTCATTTTTTGCCTCCTTCCCTCTTGTGGTTTTCATTGCTGTACATTCTTCAAATAATCTATCTCACCATAACATACTTTGTGTTTTAATCACCCAGCAAAAACCCACACCCTGCTCAGATATACAAACAGGCACTCATCACCTTCCTCATGTCCCATCAATGCAAAAACTTTGATATGCCTAAACTATCTTTATGCAACACAAATATACAGCCTGTTCCTACACAGCATACCAGAAAGAGAGCAGACCCAACTAATTGCCAGAGGGGACTGATAAATAAGGACACGTTCCTACTTCCATTATCAGGTGTCACTAGTGACAGGTTGGGAAGGGATCGAGTGGGTGAAAGGGTTTTTTGGAAGAATTTTTTTCAGCTAAATTTGCTCCTTGTCTTGTCAGATCCCAAACAGGGAGAAACCAGCCAACGACCTCAGATAGAGGTGTAATAAGCATTTACCCAAATACAGGATGGGGAACATAAATACACAGCAGTTTTACGGAAAAAGTGTTGTACCTATGGATCAAAAATGGAATATGAGTGAATAATACAATACTAAAGAATCCCCCCTCCTCACCCCAAGAATAAGAAAGGCAAATGTTGAAAGTCTGTGCAGGAGTGAGTCTGACCTCTGTATCGGGCAGAACGCATGCAAAAAATAAAGTAGAAATATGGATAAATATGATTTATTGTGAAAAGCAGGGTGGCATTTATAGAGGGATTTTATCTCACAGATTTGTTGGAACTTTTTAAAAAGGAATTAAATAGAGTCAAATGAAAACCTCTGCAATGGAGCTGATAAGGGGGTATTTTGAATTTCCAGAAAGTTTTCCCAACAATTTCTGCTCGATGGCTTTTAAAGAAACAGCTATCATAAAACAAGAAAGATCATCCTTTTAGGGGTTAATAACTAGCTAAAAGATGGGGGGAAAATAAGTGGGAATAAATGGTCAGCTTGCATGATAAAGGGAACTTAGTAGTATCCAGCTGGTATCTATGCTGTTCAACATATTCATAAATGAACTTAGATATTAGATTGAATAATGAGAGCATTTGGTGGTATAAAATTATTCTGGGTAATGAAGTCAAAACTTAGGCATAAAGAGTTGCAGAAGAATCTCACAGGAGTGAGTGACAGCATGCTAGAGTGGCAGATGAAATTTACTGTCAATAGATGAAAAGGAAAATGTAGATGGGGAAACAACTATAATGCACACAGGAATAAAATTTTAACAGATATGGCAAACTTCGTTTGTAGAGAGTAAAGCTGCATTTTGGATTTGGAGTGCCTCGAGCTGAAGGAACTGTCTCTGATTCAGAGACTTTAGAAACTGTGGTATGTGGAGAAGTCTCGAAATATGTGCTGGTTCTTGTTGTTTTGATAGCGAACAAAACCGACTTTAACCAGTATACAACATAAACACATGAAGGACAGTTTTTACTGTATTTTGTGTTCATGCAGCCTCAGCTGCGTACTGTGTTCAGGCTGGGGCACTACCTTTGAAGAAAGAAGTGGTTTTGTTGGAGTGAGTCCAGCGGAGAAAAACCAGGATGATTTCAGCTCTAGATAAGATGCTGATCAAACAAAGAAAAGAATGTGTTATCATGGTATCAGGAATTCTTCTAGAGTGTTTTTTTTATGAATAGGGCAAAGAGGGAATCGGCATCCACCTAAACAACAGATCCTGTGCCTTTGGCTCCACTACAGCTTGTTAGATGCCAGCTTATGTGGATGTATCTATCAAAAACCTTTTTCCTCCAACACACAAATAGCTTCTGCAGCTTCTCTATAACGTGTCTTACCTCCAGAGTCTGGTAAAGCATTACCTGCAGTATATTTTGTGCCCTCACTTAACATTTAATAGTCTGGTAAAGTCTTCAGATCCAACTCCCACCGTCACAGAGAGGCGTTGTAGTCTTCATTTTTTTCAGTAAACTTTAAGAGTCCTTTAGAGTTTATGAATTCTTGCTCAGGAGTTGTCAGAAGCAGTATATGTGTGACCAACTTCCCAGAGATAAGTCGTCTTCTAGTGTAACTGATTTTTCTAGATTATTTTTTTTTTAACTAAAAACTATTCCTCGCATGTTAATCTCCCCTGTTTTCAGCATACTTGGCAGAGACTTGAGCAAAACTGTCCCCCATACTTTGTCCTCAGTCTTCTGCTCCACATGGTGTCTGCAAAAAATCCACCTGCCTGAGGTGCACACCCAGGGAAGCAAACGCTGCCTTTTTTGCACTGCGTTAGACTGCAGAAGTTAAAGAAGTTTAAAAAAATTATTAAAGAATAAGACAGCTATTACAATTAATTTTTCACATTCAGTTTGATAAAATTCACTTGCCCCCTTGATAACTAAAAAGAGGCAGACCAGGTTGGTTTCTTTGTGCTTTGTGTTTTCAACACAAAAGGCTGAGCTGTTACATCTTATAGTTAAACTAGAAAGTACAGAAAAAAATCATATTAATATACTCATAAACCTATGGGGTAATTCAGTTTCTATTTGAAAATGCTTTTGGACTGAGACTAAAAATGAAACTAACCAAACCTCAAATCTGAATTTTATGGGGAGGTTAAAAACATAAAGGAGGACAAGTCTGAACTGAAGAGCAATTGCGTTTGCTCAGTTTTCCCCTGACATGTTAGTAAGCACAATGTTGCATTCTAAGCTCAGTGTGGTGTAAATGCAAAAGATGTGTTGTGTCAAATTCCGATTTTAACTCAGTGGAATAATTTTCAGTTTTTATGAGTTTGCAAGCACGTTGTTTTTTAATAACACATCATGGCTTAATTTGACTGTTGATGTAACATTTCAAAATGCAAATGAAAGTAATATATACTCTACGTTTTGTCTCCTTTTCCTGACCAACATGAAATGAACTTGAGATACATTAATAATACGTGTTTCTTGAATTCATTGTGTTTCACATGCTCTGAAAGAATGATTGAGTTTTGTTGTTGAAATTTTCTAGAAGCTTAGTGGAACTGCTTGTGATTTATCTTGCACTAAAAGGCAGCAGGATCAGCAACAATGTTAACCGTCTTAGCAATTTGCCAGAATGAAGCCACATCTAGTCCCAGTATGGGTTTCTATAGGTAAGAAGAAAAACTGCTGTGTGAAAACTCCCGGTGAGATAATACGTAGAGTATTACAGCACAGAGCTGTGCAAACCCAGAGAGCTGAGCTTGGTCTGCTGTGGAGCATGAGCAGCCAGCCCATTGCTTAAACCTACAGACTAGATGTTGAATAAAATTATCTTTGTTAAAATGGCGATGTTGTTCTAATGTATGTGAAATATTTGTTGGCAGTGTTATCTTGTAACAGCTTTCTGTAAACAAAATGAGGCAAAGTTAACTTTTTCCCTGTGTGAAAAAAATCTTCCAAATTCCCCAAGACTTATTAATTACTGCAAAATGAGCAGCACTGCACAGATAAAATACCCGTCACCTAAAAATCCAAACTGTTTTAACCGAGGATGTGATTTGCACGTGGCAGCCCAAATTCTGCCGTGCGTTCCTGCCGCTGAGAGAGGGATGAGGAGCTGCTGGCCATACCTCTGAGGGCAGAGTTTGGCCCAGTACCTTTATGAAAGAAATCTGATTTGTATGTTTCTTCTTTCTGCAGAGATCAAAGACCGTTTACTCAGCTAAACAGCAAGGGCTAGTGTAGATTTATGGAACCAATTTAGAGAATTAATAAACCACGCCATAAATCTTGTTAAGGTCACACTGTATGTGATTGTGCCTATATGCAGACGTGGAAATTTGGTATCCTTCCAAGTGAGAAGACTAACTTTCTTGAGCTTAGTTACAGTAAGTAATTAAATTCATGCCCCTTAAATAATGGATCATTGAAGAAAGTGTTGTTGGTTGTTTTTTTTTTAACAGAGATTTTTAAATTATGTGCCCAACCCTTCAAAGTACAGAGGGCTTTCAACTGCCTTGGACTTTGGTGGGAGCTGAAAGCGCTTTGCATCTTGAAGAATCGAGGCCTTTAAGGGGGCCTGAATCAAAACACCTATGAACCTCGAAAATTTGAGTCTGGATGCAAGCGCTAAATCCTGTGACTCAGACCTGTCTTTAATACAAACCAATATTTACAGTTTGCATGGTCTTAAAATGTAGTAGCTCAGCAAGTATGGTCTGTATAATAGATTGAAGGAGCATGAATAAAAGAAGAATCATCTCACGAATAGAGAGGTTTAAAATAGATGGTATAAAAATAGCTTGTTACTTAGGAAATTTTCTCATCCTTAAATCTTACAGAGAGCCAGAGACTTGATCTTTAGGGTTTTTTTTTGTTTTAACTCCCCTTAGGTCAAACCATGCCCTGATAACTAAGACACTCTTTCTGCTATACAGATATAAATCTGCTTCCACACAGCTTTAGGCTCACTAATTCCCTGTAATTAACCTTTGACATTTTTTTGTATTTGTAGTTTTATCACTTAAAAAAACACTCCTTCCTCCTCAAACTTCAGGTAAGGTGTTTGTGTGTATATATATATATACATTTTTATTTTTTTTTTCTAACTTGGGTGTGTGAGGAAAGAGCAGGAATATGACTACACACCCAGCCTTGCCTTATCCTTAGTAACTTATGAACCATTTTCAGCTGTGTTTGACACAAGGCAAGAGGAATGTCTCGAGTCTCAAAGATGTGAGGTGTCTGTTGGCAGACCACCTGCGTACAGCTCCGTATTTGCTGTGGTGCGTGTTTCCCCTTGTCCAGCTCCCCCAGGAGGTGACGTGGTCTTTCAAGTTGGTGGTGGGACGCAGAGGTGTTTTGCAGCAAGGTGGAGGTGCAGGGACGTGCAGGAGGAGAAGAAGGGTTGAGTGTGGGAATAGGTTGTGGTATCTATGGATCAAATCCATCAGAGAATAGGGGTCGGCAATTCTGCTGCTCTGGGGCAACGTCCTCATTCGCTTGGTCTGTGTGTCAGCCTCGGCACTGAGGTTATCACAGCTCTGGAAAGCCTGTGAAGTTGGGATTTTTTTCATTAATTAGGAAGCAGCAAAGCTAAGAGACTGCAGGTATGGCATTAACAGTGATTCTGCATCTCATCCCTAGCGACAGGGTTGGCCGAGTTTGTACAAAATACATGTGTTAAAAAAAAAATAAAATCTCCTGTATAACAGGTCTCACCATCTCCATTTTTGTATCCTGCTTGAGAGAACAGTCTCCCTCCAATGAACCATTTCTAACTCCGGCTCTTGGTTTGAAATGCTGCTTTGAATAGGACATGAAAGAGATACGATAGTGTGTAGGAAGAGGAGGAAATACAGTGGGAGGAGAGAGACAGCAGCGGAGCTGTATTGTCATCTGTCTTGATTATTGTTCCAAAAAAAAAAACCTCATGTGTAGTCACCTGCTCTGATGTCATTTAGTCTGAAGACCTAGAGGTCCTGGCTCTGCTGAGCGAGGTTGCTGGGGTGGTTTTTCAGAGGTTCTTTCTCCCCTCCTCTCTCAGCCTGGCTGTGTGTGGTGAATTCTGCTTGGCCAGAAGAGACAGTTGCAAGCTCAGACCCTTAGCCACGGGAAAGGGTAAATATCTGACAAGTCCCTGAAGCTGTTCAGGTGGCTTTGGGGCTCTCAGATGGATGCTGAGCCTCAATTTCCCTTCCCCCAGAGCGGCATTGCTTGTGCAGCACAGCAGTCCCTGCTCCCAGAGCTAACCAATGTTTACAAAGTTAGCGGACTAAGATGCTAAAGACATCTAAGACCTGTTGAGGGCATTTCATCTGTCTGCCCAGTTGCATATTAATAGGGTGCGCTGTAAACCAAGGCTCACAGCTGAAGGGCAGGCGGCTTAGCTCAATTCTTTCAAACTGCTGTGAATGTAATTACACCTAACAAATCAGCCTTTGAATGATGCCCACCAAAAACGAAGCACACACAGATTTATTGCCTGGTCTGTGTGTGAGAAAGGCAGAGAATGTGATCTGAAAAGTAGAGAATAAAAAATTAAAGGATCCCATACAGTACAGAATTCTCTCTAGATGTCTAAATTGGAAAAGAGCAGCAAGTTTTTGGTTTTATTTTAAATACGTCATCAGGTGTTTTGCCTCTCAGAATATGTCATATCAAATCAGTGGCCACCGAGGAGGTACACAGCAGGGTGCAGAACCACACGCTGCAGAAAATGGGAAGCGCCCGGTGACAGCTCTGTTACCGTCAGTCATATAGGCTGGTCCCATACAGGAGACCAGCTCTGACTACATACCTTAAAGTGCAGCACTAAACATATGCGCTTGCCTGCTTCTGACAGGGGAATAGCAGTTGCATCACTGACTCCAAGGATCTGGAGTGATTTATTTTTCCTAAGCAATCCTGATAGGATATTATTATATGTTGGCTTATTTCCAGCAGTCAGGGTGACATCCAGTATTTTAGCATTATATTCAAAACGCACACACGTATCAGAAAAAGGTCTCTAGCTGAAAAAAAGTAAAAAAAAAAAAGTGACATGAAAACCTTACACTTTCTGAATGCTATGCACATACTCATCAACCAGGGATAATTAGGCCTGTTGAAGCCAGTGAATACTGAAAACGTACAGAGGGTTTATTTGTTGCTCTGAAGGGGTGCAATAACAGGTTTGGTTTCTTTCGCTGTTTGCCTGTCAATCATACTTTTAATTACCTAATTGTTAGATCTGTTAACAGCCAAGACTGGTTGACAACTTTAGGGTAAAGGGCCTAATAATTTTACTGTCAACAGTACTCCAGTTTTTTCAGTATAAGGAAAGAAAACAAATGCAGCCTTCAACACAAACAAATGGAAAAAACAGCTCCAAAAGCAGCATGAAGTGAACGACAGGCAAGCTGTAGCACACTCAAATGATCAAGCTGCTGTAAGTGGATGAGCATTGTGCATGGAGTTGGCCAGTCTGAGGTTGTTGTTTGCATTTGCCTGAAGTTTGAATCGAACCCTAATTTGTGCTGAGTGTATAGGAAGTTTGAGAAGTTCAGTTTTAGTTAAAAAGTGAGGACTTTGGTGCAGTGGTTTCTACCTGCCTAAAGGTTTTGCTGCCTGTTTTTATTCCTCCTGACACTTTTGATGGTAGAAAGGACCAAATCTTGACAGTGCTGCACAAAGTAGGCATGACTGTCAGGAGCAAAACACACCGTGCGTGATCCTACTGGAAACTGAACTTCAAATGACGGTGTCGATGCCTCACTGTCTGCACAGCTGACAAACATCTGGGCTACGTTAAAGGGAACTGAGAAACTTCTGAGAAGTCCCCCTGATGCACACTGGGCTTTCTAGACCAGGGTGTGATTCAGACAAAGATCCTCATTCCAGGAAAAGAATGTACCTTTGAAGTAATTTCTTCTTTCTTTCTTAAAATCATTTCTTCTTTCATGCGCACATATTTACTTTGGGGCTAATACATTGACATACTGTTACATGATTTGCTAGCTATTTAGTAGTGGGCACATATTATTGCCACCTTGGGGTATGGTAGAGCATAGAGGCCAGAATTATGACAGATGCTTCTCTGTAATCAGCTACCTACAAATATTTTGTAATGCGTAGTCTGGCCTAGAGATATCACACTCTATTTTAAAACCAATTCATTTTTGTGTTTGCTTTTTATCTCTATCTTCATTTTGTGGGATAAAACCAGAGATTGCTGCTTTACTGGGAGCCAAATATTTTTCTAACTGGAATGGAGCATTTGATATTACCAAAGGTTTGCTCCTATCGCTGGAGTCACTAGTTCAGCTTTCTCCTTTTGGGTCAGTGTTTAGGCTATGGGAGTTTTCATCGCGATGAGGTAATGCTTCTATTTTGTCTTTTATTGATTAACTCTTTTCCCACATTCTTCTGGCAGAGTGCAAAGGTTTGTAAAGCATAGGAGGCTTTGTTTGGAGCTGTTTAGTTAGCATTACTCTTAGTAAACATAGTTACTTTTACTAATTCCCTGGCAGATTCTTAAACACAGTTACTACAAAACCAACAGCATGAAATACTCTTGTGCAAATGGTATGCCAACCTGTAACCAGTTTCTTCCTCAAATAATGGCCAAGATGAATAATGTCAGTTTACCCTAGATTTTAGCTCAACCATGGTTACAGATTACTGGTTATACTATCTGCTCGTAATGCACAAAGAAAATCAGAAGGAATCTGTCTAAGAGGCAGGCTAGTCGCAGCCTATTTCCTGGCTTGTTTGTGGAGAAGAGGGGCTTAAACCAAAATATTTACTTTTAAGGGATGTAAAAATTGCTATTCCAGACATGTTTATTGTTAAAGGTTTTGATCCAGAGATCATTAAAGCCCATTATTAGACTTTTCCTAATTTAAAGAGGTTTAGATCAGACCCTAACAGGCAACCTCTGAGCACTTTTACAGGATCTGGTGGACTGCAAAGAAAGTATTTCATAAACCTCTACTTGCTACTGCTGTTGACATCCCCACTGACAAGTCCAATGTCATAATTTCACTGTTTCCAGCTGGCATTAGATTTTGGAGCAGAATTATGGCTCTATTCCTCAGTGTGTTCACTCGTCCTGTAGCAGAAGTCAACATAACAGAAGCCAACAGAGACAAACTTGAAATATCCTGGTACAGTTTGCTGGGATGTATACAAGGAGATATGATGATTTTTTTTTTTTTTCAGTTTTAAATTTGACACACAGAGACAAGAAAATTACGGGGAGTTGTGTTAAACGACCCAAAAGTTAACAGTATACTATTGTTTCTCATCTTTGCTTTTTGCTCTTTTCTCAGTATCTTAAAATGCTTTATACAAATCGCTTATGGCTCAGATGTCTGCGCATTAGCAAAGCAGAAGGTTGCTGTTTTGCAACACCACCGTGGGTTGAGTGACTAGTGCCAGGGTGTCCCTTGGGGGGCCATAGATCTGTTGCTGACTTTTCCATCATAATAAAGCAAACTTCAGCGGGACCCGGTGTAATGGCAAGATCCAGCTCACAGGTATAGGTAAGGAAAATAACTTATTGAGAAAGGGAAAGTCGTGGGGGTGTGCTGGTTGCTCAAAGCCTGGCTATCGCCAACATCCCCACTCACTCTTTCATTTTATGCTGGATCAGAGTGCTTGTAAAACTCAGCTGCCTGTTCCTTGGTAGATCTGATGTAAACAAACCTATTTGAAGCGATAGCCAGTGTTCTGTGTATAAAGCCAAGGGTTTTCCCTCAATGCCTCCTGGGACATGCCCTGTGCCCTTCCACCTCCCAAGTTTGGGAACTGGCTAGGGAGGCCGGGGGGACCCCGTGCGGCATGCCCAGGGTGGGAAGGCACGGCTCCTTGAGGCCAGCGGCTCCCAGCAGCCGAGACCTTGTTCCTGCCCTTGCTGCTGTGTGATCCTTCTCTTCCTCTTTCCTCCAGCCCTGTCCTCGCCTCTGCCCCTGCTCCACCAGCAACTCCCATGTTTGGGGTCGCTCTGGGTAATTTTGAGAGCTGGACTGACATGGACTCTCCTAGAGGAGCCTCCAGCACTTGCCCTCTCTGGTCCAGAGGAGTGACTGTCTACCCTGGTGTCCTGCAATGGTTTTTCTGACTTTCTGTTGTTACAACGCCAGGCTAAACTCTTTTCATGGAGTTTTTTTGAGTACTTCTTTGGGGTGCATGGACGTGTGCTCCACTCTTATCTTTCATCTTGCTTGCCGTGGCATGGTGCCTACGTTTTTGACAAGTTTATATTTGTCTTGCCTGGATTCCTTTTGCTCCAGCCTCTGGTATACTTGTTCTTCACTATTCGTTCTTCTGGTTTTGATGTATGTTCTCAGTAACTCAGTGCTTTCTGTTCAGAAGCACTTGTAGCTGGGTTTGAGCTGGTTCTCTCAGTGGTCAGTCCTTTATGTTGGAATCACCTGAATTATTCATCCCATGAATGATCACATCTGTGTTTAATGAATCTTTCATGTCTGTGAATGTAGATGTGGATACCAAGGCTCTGAGCAATGCATGGCAAGCATGGATTTCCTTTGCTGATTCCTGGAGCTGCAATGTTATTCTCCATTCTCAATCAGTGTTTATAAAACGCCTTTGTTGTCTATTCACCAATTATTTTAGATAATTGGATCTTACTCTTTTTTTTTAATGTGTTTCAAGCTAGTAGGACATCAAAGTATTAATTTTTAAATAATTTCCTTAGTTTTCATATTTTTCATATCCATGATCTACTCAGTCATGGACTGAATTCTTCCTTCCATGCTTATACAGGGCTTGAAATTTAGCTCTTCTGTTGTCCCAAGTCCCTTCTTTGTTCTGTGCTCAGTGATGTTTTTATTGTCTTCCTGTCAACTGCCATCTCCTCTTTGCTGTTGTTCTCGCTGGACTGAAAGACTTTGTATGCTATTTGCCAGCTAATAACATAAGCCGATGCCAGGCTTGCCAAATGTGTTTGGCTTCTTATAAAAATAACTATATACAGAGATTCATGACCTGATTACTAGTTATATCCTGTGTATACAGTTATTTATCTAACTATTAGTCAAGCCAGGATCAAGCTGACTCCTCCAAACTCCTTCCTCCTGTAGGCTATGTTCCTTCCCTCTTGGCTAAAAAAAACTGCGGCTAACACCACTCATCTCTGGAGGTACACCAGTATCTGCTGTGTCTCCTCCCTGATACTTCTGTCAATGCCTGTGGTGCAGTCAGGTTGTAGGTCTTCAGCAGAGGATTAAATACATGGCGTGCTTGCCCAGATTTGAGAAACCTCCCAGGAATGTAAAATTAATTAAATGTAAATTAGCCGATCTAGAGAGCAGATCAGACAGAAACAGCCTCAGAATCACAGGGAACTCTAAGGCGTGTGACAAGGAAATCTTCTGGTACTTACCCCAGAAATATTTGATCCATCTGAGGACCTCACATGGGATGTTGAGGGCCACAGGTTCCTGGCCTCAAGGCCAACCCCTGAAGGTGGATAATCAAATTCTCTGTATTCTCAAGTAAAGAAACCATCCTACACAATGCAGACTGAAAAAAGAGGGTTTTCTTGACACAGTCCCATCCCCGAAATAATGCGTTTTCAAGACTTTACAGGGGAAGTTGTAGAGCAAAGGGCAGATTTTAGTTGGGTCAGGTTTCTCGCAAGCTGGATATGTTGTACAGTGCTGAATTTGGTTTCCTGCATTGTTTCATACTGTTATTGTTTTGATTTTATTATCTGCATTATCCTAACACTCTAAAATCCCAATTTATAGGAATCCCACTGTGCTGGGGTTTATACAGACAGAGCAAAAACCAGCTCTACCTGCTGAGTTTGCTTTCTAAGTACAAACCAGGAGAAGAACATGGTCTGCCTGAGAAGCCGTCATGTCAGACATGTGGTCTGCGACCAGGGGAATTCACTATGCAGAATTTTAATAGACTTTTTGACAAGCTTCCAGAGATGTACACACATCCTTATCATAACTGTGCATAAGTCTAATGAAATCTGGAACTAATAGTACATAAATCTTTCCACTCGAGTCATAAATTAGATGGTCTAGAACTGTAGTATCGTAATAAAGGCTGTATTCATAGGTTGATTATTCTTTTTTTTTCCCTGTCCTCATGGGAGCTGTGTTCAACTCCTCAGCTGATGTACTCCTAATCTCTGACCGTACATTCATTACCATAAAACTTACTCCATGCACATTGAGCATGAAATAAAACAGAAATTTAATACTATGCTCATTTTAGATCCCCATTTCATGTTGTTTATACAAAAAGAAAAAAAAAAGGAAGTTGATCTCTTCAGTTTTTCTTTAAGGAAAATTGACAAGCTGCTTTGAAGACTTGCTTTGAGGCTAAGTTATTAGTTTTGCCGTGGTTTTAAGGAAAAGGTGAAGACAGAAGATGAAATTAGATCAGCAACAGGCTAGAAGTCCTTTCCCAGAACACCTGGAGAGGTTAAATAAACTGCATATGGCCCGCATTGAATTTACACATTGTTAAGACTTCTGGGAGTCAGGGGAAAAAGTAGGTAGACTGCTAACTTGCCATCTTAAGCAAAAAGCAGCTGGGGGAATGATTATTGTAGTCTGAGATAAGCATAATATATAATGAGGTATACATCAAACATATAAAACACAATTCCTTAATTTGACTAAAATATCCATGAGTCTAATTATGGTCCTGCATGCAAGGTCCTGAAAGCTAACCCATGCAAGGTAAAATTTTTGTTTGGTTTTATTTGCAGTGTGGAGAGTTAGGTTTTGGGTTGTTGGTTTTTTGGTTGGGTTTTTTTTTTGGGGGGGGGGGGCATTTTTTGTTTTTTTTGCTAAACTACAAATGCCCTGGCTCCCTATGGGCTTGCAACAACATCAGAGGTTGCTGATGCCCTGAAATAAATGGCCATCATGGTATGCTTTCACTCAAGTATTCAGGGTATCAAGGTTGGTTCACTGAAGTACCATTTGATGCTATACACTGACAATGTGCTTTTGTTTATAACAAACTCTGAAGCCACAATCCTCGCCCTTCTAGTGTTAATCCAAGATCTTGGCTTGCTTTCAGGCTATAGAATTAACTGGGAAAAGTTGGAACTGCTTGAGATCTCCCAGCTGCCTTGCACAACGGCTTTTCTTCCAGTGCAACTCCTGAAGGCAGTCAGAAGCAATTAAATGTTTGAGGGATGAAATACTAAGGAATTCTGAAAAACTTGCAGAGATTAATTTAAAATCCACTGTCCTTCAATTGGCAGAAGACAACAGGTGGTAGCAAGTGATTTATATGTTTCTTCTGGGAAAAATTAACAAAGTCACATTTTACTTAGATATTTTTTGTATGTTTCGAGTGGGTTAGTTCTCTCCATATTGTACTCTGGGGGTGATTTTTTTTTTACTATTTTTGAGAAAGTATAGACTCCCTACTGCTAGGAATAGTTGCTGAACCTGCAGAGCTTTTACTGTTCTGTTGTCATGCATTGAGCCCTTTACTGATCCCACCAAACCTGTAACAAGAGCCCATGGGAAGCGGGTCAAAACAGCATTAAAACAGATTCTCACTCTAAAATCCTGGGATCCTCATCTACACAGGGAAGCCTAAACTGTTCTGGCTGATAGATTGCATCTGACACCCCACAAAACCTCATTTGAGGGTCATTTCTCCATAGGATATGTTGGTTGCCAGTGTTTATGGCAAGAATTGGTTGAAGAGAATATTTCTGTTTTGTGTTGTGTCTTATAAGTCCCAGCTATACAAATACAGGTACATCTGAAACATTTGTTGTTCTTCTGTCTATAAATACATGGTATGTACACATCTCTAAGATTGTCCTGAGTTTGGCCATGCTGTGCTCTATTGACAGAAAAGCTATTTTCAACTTCTATAGATGCTTCTGAAACCTCCTATGAAGAGTAGGAGTGGAAAGTCTTGGCAAGCAAGCTCATGATTTTGTGCTGTGTGGCCAGGTTAGTCTTTAAGTATGCATGTCTGACAACAGGTTATGTAAATGAGCATATTTTTGTGTTGAACTCAAGGCAATAGAAGGGAGGCAGTAAACAGACCTGTGGTGGCTCATGTGATGTTTTTGCATCTGAATACTAAAAGGCATTGAAGAAGCAGCCCAACATAAAGACAGCTATGTGAATGGTATGTGGAGAAGAGAAGAGCATTGAAGTTCATTCAAGAACTCCTACCAGGAGGTCTGTTGTGTTAGACACCACACCAACACATTGCCAGGTAGAGTGACTGCCCAAAAAGGTTTCACTCAGAAGAGTTAAGGGACACACAAAATGGTAGCAGAAATAAGCACTCTAAAATAATGCAGCCAAATGCAAAACCCTACATCTATGAACAGAGAATGTAGGTCACACTTAAAAGGTGGAGACCATTTCCATGAATGCAATGACATGAAAAGGGGATTGGGCTAATGACAAAAACCCAGGTAATTCTGGGTTCCCAAATATATGTTGACTCTTAAAATGGCAAATATGATTATTAGCTGTGTAAGGAGTAGGGAGATAGGGAGACAACTCCTGGATTGCTGAGGCTTATCTTCACCAAGTGTGTGGAAAAAAATAGAAAGAACATTTAGGATAGAGCTACCAGAATGAGTTGAGGACTCAGAAAGATCTTTTTATCAGTGAGAGAAGTCAGAGTGATGTTTTGTCACCCGTGCAACAGAGTGACAGATGAAATGACCACACCCACTATTTGTGGCTTTAACCCTATTAATAGACTTCTTAAGGACACAACCCCCTCGATGCCCAATCTGGTGCTTTTTATATGGTTAGATGGTGTCTATGCACTAGGGAATCCTTCCTGGACAGTGCTGGAGTGGATTAGGGTATGTACTCTTGCACAAGACTTCCCTCTTACATCTCATTTTTAGCTTGATAAGAAGATGCCAATACCTGAGCTTTTCAAGGAGGTGAAATCTGGATTTTAGCTTTGAAGTTTCAACCTTTCTCAACTGTATATGGAAAAGAATATTAATCCTGATGGTCTAGTTTCTTACACAAAGTCAGTGGCAGCTAGCACTTTGATAGGTTCTCAAAAGAGGTGCTTAAAAATAATTCTCGAAAGTCAAAGCTTTCTATTGTGTTTCCAGATAGAATAATAGATGAAAGCGAAGAAGATATGCCAAGTAATTCCGAAATCAACTTTAAAGCACACGATCATGTCTTGGCAATCTGAAAGCAGTGTGTGGAGAAGAGAAAAGGGTTGGCAGAGGAATGAAGAAAAGAAGTATTCTACAAAAAAAGAAATGGCATGTCTTGGCAGAGAGACAATGTTTGCTAACCTGTTGAAGGGTTCAGTCGTAAAAGAACTGTGTTCATGAGAACTGAAATAGAGCAGAAACCATTTACCACTTGATGTTTTAAAGCAAACTGCCAAATAAAATTCTGAAAGGTTTCACTTTGCACATCAACTCGACCTTATCATGTGATAACATAGCAGGAAAATCTGTGCTCTCACTAGGTTCCTTAATAATGCATCTGAGAAGAAGACAACTCACATTCTGCTCTCAGTTACAGTGGAATAAGCCATAATATATCTGCTGAATTCATATTTGTTTTGGCATAGCTGAGAAAATGAGGTAGTCCAAAAGGTGCAGAAGGAGCAAAATCAGTCACTTGGGTGATACATTAGAAGTATAAACCAGGAGTTGGATGTTGAGCTGAGCAAGTATCAATCTGTGGTGGGTGTGGTTGATTTTAAAAGTGCAGGAGATATTGTTAAGCTGGTCTTGCACATCAACATCCTCAGTGTTGTTTTTTTTCCAGACATAGACTACTAGTTTGCCTCCTCTTCATGTGACTTTCTAGATCATCTTTTGTAAAAGGGAGCCTTGGATGTAGCAGCAATCCTGGGCAAAACCACCTGAAACACTTCTAAAATCACCAACGAAAGAAATGTGTGGGGAAGGTGAGGCTCTAGTAGCCTGGAGAAGACCTGACTTTGCGGGTGACTGTGGTCATGGCTATCTTGTGCAGACGCGTCCTGGCACGACGGTTGGGCAGTGCCACTGCTTTTCTGCAGCACCATCAGGAATGCCAAAACAGATGACCGACCACCTCTGATAGGTTTTTAAAAATGATTATTTAGACTGAGGTTTTACTAATCAAGCAGGGAGCAGCTGAACTTTGCTCACCCAGACAGAAGCCCTCTTACCCCTATCCAACGACAGATAACCCTGCTCTTTGCTCACCCAAGTGGATGCGCAGGCGGGCACTGAAGCTGTGTTTGGATACACAGGGGTTTTGTCCAGCTTGAAAGGTCCCTGTGTTTGTACTTAGCAATTAACTTTGCTGTTATCTGTCTTCAGCGTAACGGCTCGGCTGCATGTGCTCCTCGGGAGGGCTCTGCTGTGAGTACACAGCTGAGGACATAAGCGGGATGTATACAGTGAGGCTGTCTCATATGGATTGGTTTTGGTATGCAAGGTGTTTCTTCAATGACTCGCGTTTTCTGAGTAGCAGCTCTCGTTCCACGAAGATAAAAGAAGGGTTAACGCAAGCCCTTTTTCAGCCCCCCCTTCTTTTCCCCCCGCCAAACACACACACTCTCAACAAAATCTCTAAATCATGCTCTCTTCCCGGAGCTCCGAGGCTGTGAGTTACACATAGGACCTCTGTAGCTGCACAGTGCCACACTATTCTGAACGAGATGCTGAAGGCACTTGAGTTTCTTTTACTCTCTCCCCTCCCCTCCGCCCCAGATTTAACCTAGTTTTATGGCATGAACAGCCCCAAAGAAAGTCGGAGAGAAAAGAGATGAAGGCCAGAGAGCAGAGGAGGACCAATGAAAGAGGCAGTAACCATTCTGTCATTCCTTTGGAGAGCAACACTAGACACCTTTAAATGCAGAGAGTGTCCTCTGCCTTTTTGCCAAAGCCCTTTTATCTGTGTGAATAAAAAGGGAGGCAGGTCAGCCTAGTTTCTGTTGCCAAATAAAAGCATGAATAAATTAGGCTATTCTTAGTAGGCAAGTGAAAGGGAGAGGGGGGGGAAAAAGTCAGTATCTATTTCTAAAGCAATTTCATATTCTGCCCCAACTGTTTGCACATGATAGAAAGGGGCTGGAGCTGCCTACTATTATGATTAGTACTATTGTTATCGTTGAAGGGCCTCATTGTTCTAGAAGATGTTAGGTTTGCACGATTCACAATCCGTCTCTATTCATCCAGGAAAGGTTAGGAGAGAGGATCTGATATTCTGCAAAAGGGTTTTCTCCACCCGCCTCCCTCCCCCTGCCTTCTCCTTTACTGGCTTAAGGCAGAAAGCAGGCAGAAGGTCTCCTATTAACTAGAATTAGGAAACAGGGATCTAGGTGCCTGGGAACAGCCGCTCCGTAGCTCTAATCCCAGTGAGGACCTTAATTGTATCTGGTTTAACAGTTATTCATGCAGTTTTACTGCAGGCAGGGACGGTGATTAGGGACATTGGTTGGAAAAATCTGTTCATTAGCCTAATAAAGGCTGCCTAAGCCTGCTTGTTCAGCCACTAATAATCCAACTATTAGTGCCATGCTAGATGCCGTGGTATTAATACGTGTAGTTTACTAGTGTCACAACAGCAATATGGGTCAGTTTAGTTGTTCCTTGGTTTCACAGTCAGGCATCCTGTGCTGGTGCAGGAGAGAGAAAATGAATGAGTGAATGAGTCTGACAAAACAGATCACACCATATAGTGAACCCCCAATATGGTTCTGTCTGCAATTCAGAGGCAGCCCAGGAGCCTTAGGAACAGGGTTGTTTGAGGACAAGAAAATCAGCCTCTTCCACTGATGGATGTTCTTGAAAAGCAGTTTACTTTTTCATAGGTGGTTCACCCATTTTCTTCACAGAAGAGCTTTGGCTGTATATCAAATATTAACAGAGGGTAATAGTTGGAGGAGAGTGGCGTTCACCTTCCTCGCAGCATCGCATGGGCACACGGTGTGTGCAGAGACCAGCACCCAGCTTGGAAATGTCCAGGTTGTCTTTGGAGGAGGAGGAAAGGAGGTATAATCGTCTTTTTCTCTGCTTCCTTGATTTCCCTCAGATGACCTAACTTTTCCTTTCCTGATAGAAGGAGGTAAAAATACTGCTCACACTTCAGGGGATTCATCCACCCTAAGTATAATCCTTGGGTTGCTAATTAGAGTGTCAGTGGGTCCTTCTGTAGTAAAATCCTGTCATTCATCTTTGTCTCTTATTTATGGAAATGATTTGTTGCATTTTCCAATGGAAGATGAAAATTCCACTAATGTAATATTATAAATAAATTGTTGCCAGATATCTTTCTATAGAAGCTCTTTCTAAAGATATTAATGAGATATTAGAATATTAAGAGGTGGATTATTGCTTTTTCCTTCTACGGCTGCTCTTTTACCTGCTTGTTTTCAATACCTGTGAGACATTTTATGTAACCAAAATTTGCCTTGACTTTGAACCAGACTAGATTCATAACCACAAGCGGGGTACAGAATCAAGCACATACTCACACTGTGTGTGTCTGTTAATAGCAGTGGCATCTGTAATAAAATGAGAAAAAATAAAACCAGCAGACAGGTAGGTGACTTGTTATTACCTATAGCTACCCATTCAAATCCAAAGATATGCATTCCACTACCCCCTGATAAATACCCCTTAAAACATAAGTGGCAAACCAACAACCATCCAAATGGAGAAAAAACACACTCCTTGATCTTCACCAGCTCTCACCTCCTCTCCTCTGAACCCAACAAAAAATGAACCTAAACCCTCCCACAAAGTGCAAGAGCCAAAATCTGCCCCTGCTGAGTGCTGGGTTGTCTATGTAGGAATGATATTGTGTAAGTATAAAAGAAGTCAGATATTGCTCGGTACTTTTGGAATAGGTAGATATCTTAATGCACCCCTTTTCAGCTACTGACTTTGTTTTCCGTTCTAATTGTGTATTTTAATTGCAATTGCTGTGTGCCTACTTATAAAAAGATATTGCTTTAATCCATTTGATTAGTATCTTGGGGGTTTCATGTCAATGCTATTCATCATTGTTTCATAGTATTGCATTTGAACTGTTTGTTTAGTGAGGTTAAGAGAGAACAAACCAGGTGGGCATGCACTGTTCTCTGCTGTGTCCATGTGCAAATGTCTACATCTGGGATGCTGGTGGTACGCTAAGTGGTGCTACACATTTCATAAATTTCAGTCAAGTGAATAAGTGTATTTTTCATGCTTCTGTGATCATCAGCTTCATTTCTGTGTTCTGAAATGTTGCTTCCAGAACTACTGCTGCAGATACCACACAGACGCAGGCAGCAGTGAGAGATGTACTTTTCCTTCCCTGTAATATGTTGGCTTGGAAAACAGGTGAACAACATTCACCTGTGAAAAATAATAGCGAGAGGTCTTTTGACTGATATTCTCTAATGTATAAGGTTGCAATTCTAAATGTTATAGTCTAAAAGCTAGACTATTTCTAGGACTTCAGTGAGAAATATCCCATGTGCTCATCATTCAGAAATGACAGATTTTATCTTTTTAAGTAATTGTAGTAGCTTGGAAAATATTCTTAAAAATTCTTAAAATTCTTAAAAACAGTTCATCCTCCCTACAGAATTAGACACAGGCAGTTGTTTAATACATGGAAAGCTTCAGGAGTAGAAATAGCTTGTCTTTGTATGATTCCTGCTGTGTCCCTGCCTGATGAGAGATGCTTTATGTTGTAATACAATATAAGATCTTTTATATAACTTTGTTGGAATTGTTTGCAATAATTGTATAGGACAGCCCTGACTGCTTTTTAGCAAAGTGAAAAATAATTGTTCTACTAATGCATTCAGGGGAATTAAAGTGAGGAACTTTTTCTGCTGGGCTGTAGCTAGACTTTGCAATAAAAAATGTAAGCCCTTCAATGAATTTAAGTGGTCAATGACCCATTGCATGTTGAAATCTGGCACTGCATTGTCCCTTCTCAGGGGTCATTCAGTGAAGAAAGGGCACCAGCTGTTGAATCATGCAAGCAGAACTTCCCTTGGCACCTGAACTGTTGCCAACAGTCAACGTGTTGCATTAGTGACTTCATTTGGGAATACTAGAACATGTACAGTGATAGAAACAGTTGCTCATGGTGGCGCGTGATGGAGAAGACAAATTGCCGGTTCTTGAAGACAGTACAGTAGAATGAACCATACTTCATTTCATTTCAAGCCTGCATCTAGGGGGATGAAGGACTAGGGTAGAGTAGCCAGAATGCAAGAAAATGCCTAAATTTTGGAGAAGATGTCCCAGTTATGTAGATTAGATATCTATAAGGACTGTGACAATGCAAGAGGACGGTTCTTAGCTCCCTTTAGTTCTTCAGCAAACAACCTCAACATTGCCTAGCAAAACTGAGATGCTCGTAGTATGTATATTAGAAGAGCCATCATGAATATGAGTATTCAAACACTAAGGAAAGGAAATCAAGTACAGGACTAGTTGCCAATTGACAAATGAAAAATCTAAAAAACTAGGCAATCATTTTTCAGTTGTATTGCATGCATGTCCATCCAATGTTACTTCAGAAGATGGAATTTATCTCATTTCCCCAGCAATAGATGCTTTCAACAGAAGCTCAATGCAAACTTCTAATTCATGCTACCAATAGTTCACTAAAAGATAATTCAGTCTAGACTTTAGTACAGTTTTAATTGGATTCCACGGATTTTAGATAAGCCTATGGTTGGAAGCCTAATTCTAAAAATCCTTAAGGAGCAGGAAATGGTAACTTTTATTTCAACACCTGCTAAAGAATGCCCATGGACATGTCCAAAAATTAACTTTCACCTGTACCTTCCACATGTGTCTGGCTGGAAAAAAAGAAATCCAACTGCAGCCTAATGTGTTGCTTTTGAATACTTGGAAATGTATGGCAGTCCGCATGAGGATTTTCTGAGGCATCTCTTGTCCACCTCATTGCTTGCTTTGTCATAGTGCTGATTTTAAATTCAGGCCTTGAGACGAAAAGACAGAGATCTAAGTAATTTGTGGTAACTTATTCTGTGACCTTTTTCAGCCTCTAATAAATGAGGGAGGGAAGGACATTTATTTTACCTGCTGGTAGCTTAAGATTGACTGTTCTTTCTTAGCTACTTTCATTGTAGATGAAAACTTCTAGGTTTTCCATGTACTACCAGTATTTATCTTCTCCAATATATAAGGACACAGTTATCTAGAGTGAGGAATGTAATTTGTGGCAGGCTGCTGAACGAGCAGACGAACAGTGAGTTACTGTGAAGGACCGCGCTATCTGATGGCCAGAATGTTGGATGGGGATTCATGAGACGTGTCATCTATTCCCAGCTCTGCCTTGTGCCTGTTGAATGACCTTCAGCAAGTGACTTTCTCTCTTTTGTCTCAACTATCATTTTACCTGTTAAAAAGTGATAATGAAAGACTTTTTTTTTTTTTTTTTTTTTATAAACTTCTAGGTGCTGATGAACAGCACTGATGAAAAGTACTGTACAAAAGCTAAGTGGTATTGAATATTTGATTGCACTTGGCTTCATTGAATTATGGCTGATAATACAGATATTGACTAGCAAGTAGCTTTATTGGTCCAGTAGATGTTATTTTATATAACTATCAAATTTTCTATTTGTCTGACTTTTTTAGTCTCAAAAATGATGCTTTACAGATGTCACTGATTTTGCTTTCTTCTGTAATCTTGCAGAGAAGCTAAAATCTTGAAATCTTTTCATTGGCATTTATTCTCTTTGCTGACCTTTGGAGGGAATGGAGCTCAAGGTGCTTATTTGGATTAGCTAATTTAAAATTAGTAGTAGGCTGAGGAGTCCAGAAGACTTTTATTTAGGTGCAATTTCTTGTGCTTGTGTAAACATAAGACATACAGTTTCTTCCAGCTGTGAAGCAGATTGCTTCATTGCTCTACCTGACCCACCTCCTGTCCTGGGTGGGTGGGAGCCCAGCGCTGTCCCCCGAGGCTGAAGAAAACAGAGGTGGCTGAGGTGCTGTGTGGGACACCCCTGCTTAGGAGTGGTAGGCAGTTTTAACGTACCTTTCTGTTTCTGTGTGATCATGCAAGGGCCTGCTAAAGTCTAAAGACAAGTAACATTAAGGTAGCTTAGATGTTTTGTCAGAAATCTGTGCTGAAATAAATGTGGTTAAAATTTAGGGCAGTACTGTAGGCCTCTTAGCAGACCAAGAAGCCCAAGAAAACAGATGAAGGAACCATCATGCCACTAAACCAGGAGATCGTTACTAATCCCAAAGGCTTTTTGTTTTTAAAGGGCTTCATCCTGGTGCAGTTTTCCTCTGGCATTTAACTTAATTTCCTCCTGAGATTCTCACCTGTGGGTACATTGAAGCTCTTGTTTTTCCTAACAATATCTGAAGGTATGGTAAAATTCAGCCATAAAATACTAGCTACCTGTTAGTGTTTCTTAATACTAACCTATATATTTTCATGAATATATGGTTATTTGTGGGGGGTGGGGCGATTTTTTCAGAAACCCAGAAAACAAAAAACTTCACGTGTACTTACTTGGTGTAAAATTTGTACTCTGTTATTTTTAGTTTACGTGCTGAATTATGGGGTTAATAGCTCCATTCCAGTTTGTTAAAAAACCAGTCCTTTTTATGTCTGTATTTCTCTGGAGCTGGTACCTTGAACTCTTGGGTCCTGTCTCTTGGCTGGTGGTCAGCAGCATAACTTCAGTTGATGGCTTTTGGACATGATACAGTAGGGATATACAGGCTCCTTAATCATGGACAAATGATAGGACTATTCTGAAAAAAGGTCCAATAGCTTTGAAATTACAAAGTCATAAACCTGACAAGAAAGAGATATTCAAAAGCTCAAATAGGGAGTAGGTGCTCAGAGTCCATCTGTTCTCAGTGGCAGGTAGATGTCTATCACTCAGGTCTTTGAATATCGTCCTTCCATCTTAGAAATAAAGATTGTCCTAAGGGACCTGTATTTTAGTGTTTTTGTCATAGAAAAGATGAACTTGCTTCCATAGTTATGCAGTGTGCTGCAGAACTAAAGAAATAGAGACATTTGATATTTGATATAATAAAAATAGTGAACCAATAAAATACGAGGCTCTGTTAATGCTGGGTCAACCACCAGAAACAGAAAATTCCATAAAACGTACTCATGTATCCATGTGCTTGAAAGGTGTGATTTAAAAATATTTCCTACCTATGGCTAAATGATGAAAATTACCAGGATCAAGGACTGTCTTATTTCCTGTCTTTGAAACATGAAGTATCCTTATAACACAAAGGGAATTTTCATACCAATGCTGTTCTTTCAGTTTTTGTTTCTGTCAAGAAAAAAAAAAAAAATTACACAGTTTGTCCCCCAAAGCATAAGAGCATGAAGTTTGTTCCGTAAGTTTATTGCTCACCAATGTGCAAAGATAAAAATGACTCCCTGAAAGTCTAGCCTGAGCAGAGGGGATTCAGAAAATGAATGACAGCTGGACACCTAATTCCCTTGGGCTCCTCTCAGCTTTTGTTGTTATGGTTTAATTTCCCAGTTTTGGAGATACTCATTCAGAAGCTGAACTCCTTTACTTCTGTACTTCCCCATAAAAATTCTTATTTGCTTTGTAATCTCAGCCAGCCAGTGAACTTCATAACAAGTAAGAATACAAAATCCAATAAAGCAGAGAGTGATTCATCCTCAGCTGAGTTATAGACTTGAAGCCATTGCTAAAATGTATTATTTTTAACCACTACTATTATGCATTTGCATTATAGTAGCAAATGAAAACTGTCCAAGAGTGGGATGCCACTGAGCTAAGGCTCCTTTAAAGACTCTAAAAAGTGATGAACCCTGTCCCCAAGAGCTGGCAAACTAATACACTGATTAAATACGATCTTGAAAAATGTTGGCACTAAGGCTACTTCTAAGGAAGACTGATTTCTGATGTTACTTCTCATTTTGTTGCATGGTTTACTACATGCCTCTTGTATTTCATTTGGTGATGTTATGTATAAATTTTAAGTGATATACATTCTGCTTTCTGCTGTTTAGATTTGTGGATTTGTTTAGAGGCTGTACTAATTTTGTGGAAAAGGATAAAAAGAGGAGGTGTTTGGATTATTTGAAATCCTTAGGCTCGCACATGATTTCTAGTATATGTGCTACAGCTTTCAGAGACCCCCCCCCCCCCGGACAAGAACGTAGTATATGGATATAAATGTATTTATATCCACACGCATCCATACTATACCAGCTGACTTCTGCGTTCACTCAGGATTTCATTTAGGTCTTTGCTACGTTAAACTGACAAGCTCTCTGCCCCGCACGACTTGTTAAGGTTTTCCCAAACGGGCAGGGGTTACGGCTTGGCGGGCCCTCGGGGCATCCGTGGGCGCGGGTGCTCGCTGCCCCCTTGGCAGGGGCAGAGCGGGGGCTGCTCCCTGCATCACACCCCCTGCTCCCACGGCCCTCGCGCTGCAAACCTCTCGCCTCCATGCCACGGCGGTTGCGCGACTCTGCACGCGCGGGCTCGCGCCGGGAAAGTCGTGGCTGCTTGTAGGTCACCTTCCTTCACCTCCTTTTTCAAGGGGGGGAACTGAAGCCAAGTGAAGCTGAGCATTAGCCAGCGAACAGACTACTCTGCTGTTCTGACTTTTAGATGTGTTATTTCTTTAACCTTCTTGCTTTGAGCTGAGAACATTTTATGAAATAGTCATATTTTTCTCTAGAGCCTCTTTTGTTTACTTTTCACTCTCAAACTGGTGTTATAAGGAGCTGAACTGATATCCGCCACCATTTCCCTACCTCAACAGAACAGATGCACTTGGAGCAGAGTGCAGCAAAGAAAAACTTTTAGCTTTATTATTTAACAAAGCAAAGCTAATCTCCTGATTAAAACGTCCCTGCAACAACACCTAATTAATTTCTTTCATTGCTCTACCCCCAAGGCCTGCCCGCTTCCTCTGTTCTCCTTTCCCCCCAACGCCTCCCTCGTCGGTACGGCCACGATGCACCTCGCCGCGCGGCTGCGGCACGGGCGACGTGACTGCTCTTACAGCCCCATTACTGTGAGGCAGCTGCCAGTTCCAATTAACCTCCCAGAGATAAGGACTCAAATTAGTACAAGTTGACAGATACCCAGTAAGGGGAGGAGGACGATGGTTTCGGTTTATATATTGTTAGGTTATGACCCGGCATATATTACTGGCTGAATGACCTGGCTCACAAAGGCCGTGCGTGGTGAGACCCCCTCAGGAGGGTATTTGCTGCAGGTGGTCACGGAGATGTGGGGTAAGGGCAAGAGGGACAGGGGCCTCCACTGGCCCTCCGCGTCTGTTGGGGTAGCCAGGAAGGGCTTGAAACCACTGTGTGCAGGAATAGGTTATGCCAAATGTTTTGGGGAAGAAGGACAGTGCTGTCAACACAGGGGTGGTGGTAAGGTCATGCTGAGAGTCTCCAACCAGCTGGAAACTTCTTGGAATTGGTTATAGTCGTCTGTGGTTTTCTGTTGTTCTTAGCAATAGCTCTACCTGCCTTAAGAATTGTGTTATTAGAGAAAAATGTCATTTCCTGGCATAGGGTGGAAATGCAAATATTCATAGTGGTGGATCCCTGGTATTCCTGCATGGGAGGGTGGACACACGTCTTCCACAAAGGTCAGTGAACTAGCTGGAGTCGATGCTGTTACAGACTCAGTTTCAGTAAGCAAAGCAAGCACTACTTTTGAATGAAAGTGTTGTAAGAAATTATTAGTGGGTTAGGAAATCCTGACTTGCTCCTGTTAAAATCAGCTAAAAGAGTAAACACAAATAGTTCTGTCACTAACATTAGCTTGTGTTTGAAAACAAACTTTGTTAAATTTAGGGAGATATTAATAAATTCCTATGAACTAAAAAGACCAGAAAATTTAATATGGAGGACATGCAAAAACTATTTGTCAGTGATGTAAAGTCTATCTGGAACCCCTGTTTCCAGCAGAGGAAAAAGAGAAACATAGACAAGGGCTCCAGATCCAACCAGAAATGTTATCATTTCTGGACATCCTTCCCCCAGGCAGCCACAGTCCCCCCATCCCTCACATGCACCACACCGCAACACTCCTGATACCGCTGGTACCAAAATGTCTCAATACGGAATGGGGAGAGAAAAGAAGCCTGAATTACAAGAGAAGGCTACCAAGTTGGGCTTTCTCAGCATCCCCCCTTAGCTTTAATTTTCTCTCCATAAATGTATCGTGAGTATACACCTGTGACGGAAGGAACAATTGAAGCTAGAGGAAAATACTGGCTAAGAGTGAATGAGTAAAAAAGGGAATACAGACAAATGTAGGCTGAAATAAGAAGGTGACTGTATAACAGCAGTGACAGTCTTATAGTTTCTCTCCCCTTATCTGTATTAAAGCCTGACTAATTTTGAGCTGGAAATGCACGGTTTTTAAAGTGGATTATGTGGTACGGCTGCTAGCCATAACAAGGCACAGAGCTGTGGCCCAGACCGCTCCTTCCACAGTCGTGCATCAGAGCCTTAGCCAGCAGTAAAAGTGCAAGCCCGTAATATTGATTTTTGACTGATATTCAAAATGAAACTGGGAAAGGAGCTGATTGATGTCTGACCTGCACCCAAATATCCAAATGAAGGAAGTTAAGCTTCTTAAAGTTGACATAGATATTATAGGAGGATGTTTGGTTCTCGCAGTTGACTGTGCAAAGCATGAAGAGGAAATTTAGGTTTTTGAGCTGCTCTGTCACCAGCTGTAGCTCTTGTTTCACCTCTCAGCAAGTCTGTGGCTTTCCGTCTCCAAATTATATATCTCTTACTCAGTTTTCTCTTTGCTTTGAAAAACCAGGATTGCCATTATCATATTGAATAACTGGACTTGTCATTTTGTCTTTACTCTTTTGGCTACTTAGAAAAATTACAACAAACCTCCGTCTGCAAACAAAGGAGCTAAAGAGATTTTGTCATCCTCTTCATGTAAAAGCATATGCTTCACTTGTTCAATAGCACTTATTTTCAGTATAAGCTCTGGATCATCAAATTGACATACAGTAATTGTTTATTATTTTCTTCCATCTTTTGAAATTTGGCTTTTCTTCAGTGTCAGTTGTGGTCTTCTGGAAAAAAAAAAAAAAAGAAAAAAAAAAAGTCAAGCAGCCTCAGCTTGAGTTGTATGTTCTCATTACACCAGGAAATCAGAATTATGATGCTGCATATCCACCTTTTGGAAATGGCTTCTGCTTTTGAGCCATTACTTCTGTCTACCTCTGTAATACTGCCATGCTGATACCTAGATAAACTACAAAATCTTTATGGGAATCTGTCATCACTAGCGCAAAGTGTTACCTTTCCCAGTTTTCAGTGATGAGCAGTTACTGTGTATCATTCATTAGGTAATTTTTAAAGTATGGTTTTGGAGCACAAAGCCATCTACTGAAATAAAACAGTAATGTAACCTTCATGGAGATCTGCTTCCTTTCTCTGCTGAGGTTCTGTGTTCCGGCACTCCTAGTTCAGGTGGGACCCCCAGTGCATTTCACCAAACAGAGAATTTGCTTTGTACACAGCAACAAGTGACACTGTTGAGATAGTTAGAAACATGTAATCCTTAAAGCTTCTAGCGTCCAGTCTATAGTAGTCCTACTTGATCTCCATATGTAGTTTTCTTTCTATATGATTTTTTTTTCCACTTTAAATCTATGCCTTATGCTCCTATAGTTTTGTAATATTTTATCTGAAGGAAAGAATAACTCCTGCCTGGAGGTAGTTTGCTGATAGAACCTGTGAAAATGAGACATAATTCAAGTCTGCTGAAAACAATTGTTGGAGTTAAGGCAATGTCAAAATGGGAGGGAACTCATTAATTCTGTAGTTTACTTATGTTCAAGTGGCCTCTATAGACACAAAGAAATGGTTTGAGTGCACAGCCCCAGATTTAACTTTTGTCAAACCAAACCAAGCCATGATCCAACGAAGCACAACCCCAGTGTACTGTTTCAGTCTTCAAGGCTTTGCCTCTAACCTGTCCTGGTTTCAGCTGGGATAGAGTTAACTGTCTTCCTAGTAGCTGGTACAGTGCTATGTTTTGAGTTCAGTATGTGAAGAATGTTGATAACACTGATGTTTTCAGTTGTTGCTCAGTAGTGTTTAGACTATGGTCGGGGATTTTTCAGCTTCTCATGCCCAGCCAGGGCACCTGACCCAAACTGGCCAACGGTGTATTCCATACCATGGGACGTCCCATCTAGTTTAGGAACTGGGAAGGGGGGGGCAGGGATTCGCCGCTCGGGGACTGGCTGGGTGTCGGTCGGCGGGTGGTGAGCAATTGCCCTGCGCATCATTTGTACATTTCAATCCTTTTATTACTTACTGTTGTCATTTTATTAGTGTTATCATTATCATTATTAGTTTCTTCTTTTCTGTTCTATTAAACCGTTCTTATCTCAACCCAGGAGTTTTACTTCTTTTCCTGATTTTCTCCCCCATCCCACTGGATGGGGGGGAGTGAGTGAGCGGCTGCGTGGTGCTTAGTTGCTGGCTGGGGTTAAACCACGACAAACCCCACAGGGATTTCCTCCTGTAGTCTCTGATCACCTCTTCTGGGCCAAAACTGAAGGTCTGGTGGTTTTCTCATCCTCCTTGGTCAATTTTGATATCAATAGGTTACTCCTTCCTTTCCTTTTTTTCTGCTTTTGAGGTTCATTGCTTTTATGAATGTATTCACCTGAGGAGCCTATGGTCAATATCTTACTAGCCACACTTGCATTTCTGTCAGAGACCTAGTATCAATTGCATACACAGCATAAATGCATGAAGACCAGAAGGAAACGATGTTTATTTATCACAGTCTATCAGATCTGAACAGTTATCTGGGATTGTGTTCACCAGAAAATATTAAAGTTGGACAAAAAGTTCCTGAAGTTCCAGAGGGACAAGAAATTTCTATAAAAAGGCAGATAAGGACGGAGGAAGCTATTTGTCCAAATACAGCGATGGAATTTGATGAATACCTCATCTTGGAAGTAATTGATTTTATAATTCTGATCTTACTGGCAGTTAGAATGACTTACTGAAAGTGAGAACAGCCGCAGCCCCCCAGTTAAGCTCAAGGCTAACTTTAGTTGCAGGACTCTGCTTTTAATCATGATCAACTTGTTAGTCATCATCATATAGTGCAGACCAATTTTGAGTTCTGGAAGATTGCTGTAGTCAGTTCATAAATATCTGCATTTGTCAGAGAAACTGAATATCAGATAATATCTGAAGTGGTGAAGACTAAAAATTAACATCTTCATCACTTCTGACAGCATCTGGCATTTAGTAACAGCTACTAATATTTTTTTAAACGTAGGGACTATCAGCAAATGATGCTGTGAGTGGACATAATTTTAGTGTTCTGTTTTGTACTGAGACATAACTTCAGTTCAAAGCGAGACTATTGCTAACGATTTTGTATACAATTATAAACTTAAGAAAAGTGTTGAAACAGGTAATTTACAGCTGACTGAGGTTGCAAAGGAATTAATTTCAAGATATTTTTAGCTGACATTAAAATTATTTCAAATATATGTAATTTATTACTTTTTAGAAGCTTGCTTTTTACTATGACTAATTTTGTCCAGTTTTGATGAAACTCAGTCAGCTTCTGTTCCACACTTAATGTTGCCTTTACTTATGCAATTGCTAAATGTTTTTGGTGGTGACCCTTTCCAGACCCAATGGACAGGAGTTTTCAAGCAGCCGAAAGCTGCCTTGCACAGGCAGAGATTGATTGAGGTAGTGGTTTTTTAAACATGCCTTTGTACATGTTATTTCACAACAAATATTCTCCTCCCATCAGGACTGTATGCATATGTTGTATGTCTTCTTTGCTAAGTCATTCTTATCTCAACTATTCTGTTCTCCTTGTGTGTTTGGCTTCCCCTGACTGTTATCCTGGGATACTGCAAATCAAAGATTTTTTTCCCTTGAGTCTGATATTCCAGTTTCCACATCTTCCAGTAAAGACAGTCCAAGTTTGATGGCAGTATTGTGTAATCTACTGCATGCCAGGAATATCTTACATATAGTTCTTTAGAAGGACAATCTGGTAATATATGTCACCACAATGTATTTTAAAGATGATTAATGGGCTTTTAAATGATTCCTCAGGTGTGCTGTAGATCTTCATTATCTTCTCCGAGGACATTGCATTGGATTTATTTGGAGAAAATGAAATTAGGGTCATGAACCTTTCTTGAAAGGCTAATTTATATCTTCTGAAATATTGAAAAGCATTACACTCTAATGATGTGATATGGTTGTTGATATTATAAAGACAACTGTAAATAACATCCAGAAGATAACAGTTCTTTCTTATTTAACAACTTGGGAAGTTGCTTCTGTCTTTAAAGCTATTTTTAATAGCTGCCGTTCCTACTTCAATTTCATCTGGATACACTCAAATTTTACCCGACTACCCAATAATTAGCTGCTGTCAATCCAATCAGTGTAAGACTGGCTAAGCTCTTTTTTTCCAAAATGCAAACGTTATCACGACACGGCTTGGCAATCTTATGTCATGATGACGTTAGGTACTTTGCCACCTCACCCACTGCATAATGGCTAATTTGAGTAATATTAACTAAATGATAGGATTTGGGATTTTGATGAGCCAGAATTTGCCTGAAGAAGTCTTGGCACATAGAATATTTATGTGTAGTTTATTGGGATGAAGAACATCACAAGGAAAAAATTCTGTCATTTCCTATTGACATATTAAACCCTTCCAAGTAAAACACATCTAGATCTGAAAACAGCAGCTCTGGCCTATTTTGCGAGCTCCTCATTAGCTGACTGGGAGTTTATGCAGTGAGGAATCTAAGTGCTTGGGGTTTTGATGCTCTATCGTTATGTGTGGCCGTATATTTAATTCTGTCAGGGGTGTATGGAAAACTTTGCACAGCAGGTGCCTTGTACCTCCATGATGTTTGGGAAGTGGGTGGTTTGCCTGGAAGTACAATTCTGTCTTTAAACTTTTCTGCTGATCTTCGGTTTCTTCATGGTTTCCTGTGCTGCGACTATCTAAACACTTCCAAAAAACTGTGTTAGCTTTAGGCAGTATTTAGTGGTCTTAAACATCCTCTGTGGTGCAAGGAGGCTCTGCTATTTGGATTGCAATCTTTTTAATACCCAATACATATGTTTTAATATATAACTGAGATTAAAGAGGGCTTTAGCTGTGGACTGCTGATTAAACTGACATGTTCTAGAATTTCTGTAAGTCACCACTCAACAGTACAGCTCCAGGCACAAGTCAGCTGCTTGGAAAGTGTGGGGGTTTTGTGAAACTCCAGCGATCCTACTCAAACTGAATGGCCTAGTCTCTGGAGAACCACGAGCACCCGTGGAAGTCACTGGTGCACCTAGGTTTAACCGTGTTGCCCTCTCAGGGCTGGAATTAGCACCTGTCATATGTGTGCAGCACACAGAACGTCTTTCCTTTAAAGACTGGCAGCTCTGGCTGCGTTTCTATAATGGGACTGTCAATCCCATAATAAGCATCATCGCACTAGTGTTTTGGGTGAGGAGATCCATTGTGTGAGCACAATGTCCGCTTGAGGTAAAACGTTCTCAGTGCAATGGCTGTCAGAAGAATAAGTGTTATCTCCCAGATACTGGCAAGCACTTAAAGGTCAGTTTTTAGATTTTCAGGTCCACAATGTTAACTTGCTAAGCACAGGCTGTCCGTAGCATGTGTAACTCTTTCAGCCAGCCCTCTCTGAAGTTCGCTTATTCCTCTTCACACACGTAGGATAAATCTGTGCCCTCACTCCTACACAACAACTTTCACGGCTTCTTCAGGGTTCGCTCCAGGTCCCCCTCCTTTCCCAGGGCACACATCTTCTGTGCAGTCCCCTACGAAAAAAGCCTGAGCAGGGGAAGGCAGCACGGACTGTGAGTGTGCTGGAGCCAATTACCATTCTGTTCCCTTTATGTGTGTATTTCTGTTTGGTTATAAAGTCCTCCAAAATATTAATATGAACTAATACCTTCATCTTTGACATTTCTTTTTAAACCGAATACAACCTGTTACCCAGATTACATCATTGTCTAATTAAGAAAACTAGATAGAGTGCTACAGTATATATTTTTCACCTGAGGTATTTCCAACAACCCTTAACAAAGGGAGTTACTGTGGTGAGTCTCAGAGTAGTGAAAAAAAACAACACAGACATTTTGCGTACCACTGCAGAATAATTGTGGTAGAACAAGTGCCGAGCAGCAACCCTGTATGTTGCTGGGGATGTCATTGCCTGTGATTTAAAGCTCTAGAAGAAACGTACAGCTTTTTGCTGAGTGGTTCAGCAGCAATGGTTAAAATACCCTTCAACTGCACTATCACTTTCCTTTTTAAAAGTCAAAACAGGTCAGGGAGGGTGACAGAAAGTTCTTTCTTTCGCTTGCCTTCATTAAGCTTTTGCTTAAAAAAAGAAGAGAGAAGGGACTGAAGCATGCAGCAATTGCTTCAATAACCTTGCAGCAAACTGCCAGAAAGTTTTCCAAGGCTCTCATGCAATTGAACCTGGTGAAAGGAACCTACTCCCCTACTCCAGCCCACAACCCTCCTTAATAAAGTTGCTGGAAGTTGTTTTTTTTCTGAACACTTAATTGCACAGGTCTCCCAACAAACTGGTGCCAGCCCGAGAGAATCGGAGCTGACGTTGCTAGCAGGGAAGGGAAAAAGCTGAGCTGAAGGAGGACGCTCAGGGGCGCACGGGAGACGGGATCTGCAGTCTCCGGTTTCCACTGCCGGCCGGCGTACAGAAGTCACTAGTTACGATTGGGTTACAGTTCATAACTATTTAGACTTGGACATGGACTTGAAGCCACTTCATGTCAGTACAAAGGGAGGAATGTAACACTGTCTCTCCAGTGCCAGCAGGGAGAGATTTGTAGGTTGGTATGTGACCTTCACTGCTGGCCCATGCAGGTGTTGTTCAAAGGCCCTCCCCATTCAACCCTTGATACTGATACTAGATTAAAAAGAGAGAATGAAAAAAGTCGTTGTTAAAAATGTTCCTCTCTGGTTTTTTCCCTTTATCTCTGTGAACAAGTTGTCTTTTGATTTGCTTGGGTTTGTGGGTTTAGGAGGCTCTTTTCCTTTCAAGGACTTACTCTTGTACTATGTATTTTTTTCCTTTAGTGAATAACATTTAACTCAGTGAAAGAAGATTTGTCTTGAGGCAATTCTTGGGTTGTTTTAAAAAAAAATTTAGTTTGTGCACTTGCTGTTTTGACACACCAGTTTTTTACGCTTTAAATTGTAGCTCCTTAATTTATACCTGTATTTCAGTACGTGTGTTAAGAAAGTCAAATCAAGGAAAAGATAAGCACGCAAAGCCAGCAAATTCACATCACCAGGGCAATTAAAACAATAGCTAATAATAATCTTGCTGGCTGCCGGTCAGGGAAGGGCCCAGCATCCTCTCTGGTCTCTGGCACCATTTTCTCAGTGTCAGTTGTATTTCCGAACAGCCCCCTGTTCTGTGCGCTCGGGTAATTCACGGTATTTAAGATGTCTTCAGAGATGACGTGTTTGAAAACTGTCTAGCGAATGTGCTGCCCCGTCCTATAGACAGAAGCGGAACAAATCAGCCTTCCTCACCCTGCAAAGCAGACGACATCTATCAGCAAAGGAAGACTTTGCTTAGTGCAGATGTTTGGGACTGACTTTTGGACTAGAAAGATCACAGGGTTTCTGAGGAGTTGAAGCGTGCAACAGAGCAAAGTTCATGTAAATGTCTTACGTTAGTAAGTGCTTAGGTCAAATTTCTTCTTGAGTCCTCTTCGGAAGGCTGCAGAACTATGATGCCCTCTTTTAAAGACTGTTCTTTTCCTGTATGCATGCTAGAAGGACCAAAATATGTAGAACAGAATGGCTCCTTTTGCTTCCAAACTCCCTCCCTGGAATGCTATGCAACAGAGCAAGCCTGCCCAGCCTTAGCAGCAATTCTTTCCTAACCCTTATAGGGTTTTCCTATTGAAGTGGTTGGTATAATTAAGAAGCAACTCGGCTGCTGTTGATTTTCTTTGTTTTATATTTACTGGAGAAAACCACTGGGTTGTTGATCTGTGAGTTTTATGTTATTATTTAATTACGTTGAGGGATGATCCTGCATTTTGGCCGATTTATTTTGAGTGCTACATTTTCCAGGGCCTCCTTTGGTTCTAGTATTAATCCCTTTCCTTCACAGAAGTTTGCATATTGCTTTGGATTATTTATACTTCACTGTGCTTCCAAATCCATTATTAATCACTCAGGTATTGAAATACATTTCACAGATAATACTGGACATACTGCTGTATTGTTTGCTCACATAATAGTCATGCTTTCACTCGGCAGGTTTCTCATACATCAAATTATCATTAGATAAGAAAAAATGTTACGGTGAAGATTTGCCAACAACTTAATGCTGAATGCTCAAGCAAAACCCTGATGTTCCCAATTCCAGGTGATGACTCCTGGGGACAATAAATGAGCAGATGCTCTAGTTAGATGAGAGCATATCACCTTCAGGGATGTGAACGGTGCAAGGTTCTGCTCAGTGGACTTAAAGGAAACCTCTTGTTCATTTTTTCATCGGCAGCAGTCCAGATGACTAAACAAAAGAGATTTCTTTTATGGTTGCATTTTGGTTAGTATAAAAAGGGACCATATTTTAGTTTTGAGACTGTCCTGCAGCTATAGGTGACTGTAAGCATAAGAACATAGGGCTGGAAAGGACCGTCTGGGTCATGGTGTCCAGTTTCGGGGTCATCCCACGGGCTGCAGCCATGCTTACCCACGCTAGATTGCATCATCACTACAACCTCACAGCAAAATCTCAAAAACCTCAACTAAAAAGAAAGGAAAACCAAAGGAAAAAAGCAAGAGTGATCAAGAGATTTAGCAACACACTAGACCTTTGCAGGAGCAGAAAGTATTGGATAAAGGTCCTTGATGTTCTCAGCAGTCAGCCCTAGCCTACTGTACAGAGAAAGGCAAACTCCCCTTTCCCCTGCTTTTGTTACAGGCTTTTCCACCTGAACCCTTGCGTAAAAATTGGTTTAACCCTGAGAGTTTGAACCAAGTGCATCAGCCAAACTCTGGGAGATCCTAACACAACTGGGAGCTGCAGCACTTTCCATCTTGTGTATAGTCACTGCTTACTCGCCACAGCAGTGTGAGGTGTTTTAGAGCCAAATGAGAGCACAGCTTTGCACGTTAGAGACAGCTAACCCGTAAGCGTGTACCTCTGCACCTTAGAGAGCAGGGCTGGTCAGAGGAAAGGGATGCACCTACACTGTGCAACGCGGAGGTCTAGGTTGGGTCCTCAAGACAGTTTTGCCATGCTCAGTCTGGTAGGGATCTCAGCATGGGTCACTAGCTGTGGTACAGCAGGGCACTGACCCAAAAGCCTTTCTCAGCTGGCACTGCCTGAGGGAGCTTAAATCTGGGTATATAGACAATACAGGGACTAGGAAAGAGCACATGAAAATTGGAGTTCTCAGTGTGCTGTTCCCAAGTCAGAGAAGAATCTTCAAATACCTCTGTTTTTCCATTTCCACATCTGTACTGAAGGAAAAGTAATAGCACTTAGGCATAAACGCATTTTTCTGGTCCTTGAATGGATGGTTGGTGCTGACATTAAGATATAAATCTGTTAAAGCTGAGGATTGGTTAAATAAGTAGAATATTGTTATTACAGCAACTCTCTTAGCTGTTCAAAATGACCTTTTTTCTTAAATTAACACAAGTGAAAAAAGAATAATTGTTTTCCGTCTGCCCACGCAGTCAGGCACACACAAAGTCCTCTGGGTTTATCAGACTTCACAACAGAGTGAGGAGATCCACTGTGTCATCCTCATCGGTTTCTGCAGTGTCTGGCTCTTTTCAGCAGAGTAAAAGGTCAGTTTCTGTAGACAAATAGCAACAGTTATAATGCCTACATCTCTCAGATTGGATCTCTTATCTGAAATTCAGAGGAGTAGCAACACAGTTTACAGAATTGCCTTCCAGTCATGTCAAAGGACTCTGCAAGTGGAAAAAACCCCTCAAAACGCCCACCCACCCCCAACCCCCAGTCATTGGGCCCCAGAGAAGTGTGACTATTTTGCAGGTGGTGAAGACATGTCACAAGCAAGAAGTGACTCATCAGATGTACACAGGAGAGCTGGGGCACAGCAAAGAGGAAAAAAACTTGACCCTGTTGCCCACCTGTGCTAAAACTAATCATACAAAAATGGATAAATGCATAAAATAAAAGTGGGGATTTGTTTCTGTTGCCCTTTGAATTTCATTTTAAGTCATGTGCAAATGACTTTGTATCCTTCCCTCTAGTGTAATATCAGTTCTAATTTGGCTTAGCCCTTGGGAAGGATGTTTGATCGACTGAATTAGAGAAGGAAGGTCTGTCCACAGGCAACTCTACCAAAACCATTTTAAAGATTGGCTTAAGTTCAGGCCCATTTGGGGGACTCATGAAGTCTCTTTACATGGTGATATTTATAATTTATGTGGAATGATCTTAATCTTTATAATTTATATAATTACAGTATATTAACGTGGTTGCTCTAGATTAATTTTTCTGCAGACAAGCACCGCTGTGCTTCCCAATGTACAGAATTACAGCTGGGCCAGGGTAGCACCTTCTAACCTGTCACTCTTGTAGCTCAGAAGCGGCCTTGAGAGCAGCAGCTTCAGCTTGCCTTTACGAGTTTCTCAGCCATTTTTCCTCACAGAACTGCGTATGAGCTCTCCTTGTTTTACTTGCTAGTTCAAAAGCCTCTACGCTGCCTGCTCTTAGACTGTTAGTTCTGGGCTTGAAATAATGGGATTGCACAGAAGAAGCAAAGGCGATTTCTTGGGCTGGAACAGTGTCTTTGAGACATCTAGATGGAAAGCTCTCTGGGGACAGCACCATCTTCCCGATTTGTCTGTTGAGTGCCCAGCTCACTGGGGGACCTGCTCTGGGACGAGGGATCTTGCCAAAAGGCAATTGGGTGCAATGCAAGAGAGGTCTACAGTAAAAGAGCTCGAGAGTTTGTTTTTCCTGTAAGAAGGGAGAAGGTTATCAAAAGGAAATGGAGGTTTTATCTGGGGGGAGAAGGTTGCTGGATTATTATTTTTTAAAACAGCAAGATCATGACCCCTTCTCTGTTCATGTATCATTACTTCTGTGAAAATTCAAACTATCTCCTCTGTGTTCGGGTTTGCAACATCAAAAGGACCATAGAACAGACTTCTTTGATGTTAAATTTTTCTGCTGATGCCGTCTGTGGTCAGGTAATACCACATGATTAATGTGAAAAGATTTGACCTTTGCTTATTTTCCCATGTTCACTAGCAAGGCAAAGATGCAGTACATCAGGGGGATATGAGATATAGTCATTCAAGAAATTCCTCGGTATTAGAAAACAGATTTTTAGCTTCCCCAAATCAACCCTGATGTATTTTCTTTGTGTTTAATTCTTTTGTGTTTGCATAATTGTTTAATAATAAAGAAAGGGAGCATGGTTTGGTCATTTAGTTAGTAAAATCAGGCCTTGGGACTGCCAGGCCTGGGAAGAACTCCTCTCACTCCGCTCGGCTCGGCTATTGGCCAGCCTAAGCAAATCGCTTTACCTCTTTATAAAATAAGGATAATGGTTCCTCCATTGTAAAGATGTGAGATCTGCTGAAAAGCAGTACACGAGAGTTAGGTAATATTATTTCTGGCTCTCCTACAGATGTGCTTAGTGTTCAGTTTTCCCATCTGTAATGTGGGGATGTTAGAACTAATCTACCTCCCAGGGTTGTTTTGCTTAATTCCATAAAGTACTTGAAAACCTCACATGGAAAGAGTTATAGGAGCACAAGGTTTCTTAATAAAGCTCATTCATGAGTAATGTATTTTTGAAGTAAGTGACTTGAACCTTCACCCATAGTTGGAAACCAACATGAGCCAAGTCTTCTTTGTTGTTCAGCAAAGGTTGGTTGATATTTTTTTCCTCACATATTTAATTCTCATAAGGCTTCACATTTCTGGTTTCTGGCTATGATTGAAAGCAGAAATGCCAAAATACCACAAGAGAAGACTGGGTTTTTTTACTTTTTTATCCTGACCCTCCCAGAAGCTGGAAGTTTTGAAACACACAGGAGTCTTCCCTGCCATCCCCAGTTCTCAGTTTTCCCCTGCAAAGATAGGTGCCTGAAGTTGTTTTCTCTGTAGACTGAGATTTACCCAAATGCAGTCCCTTTTGAGAGCTGCCCAGCCATGTTGAACATGATGTGCAAGTGACTCTTAGGTGTATCAGGGCTGCTCTGTTCAGATAACCACTAGGTGCTTTATCAGCATTTATCTACCCTGCCTTGAGCTATACAAGACCACATTCAGTCTCATCTACTGCACAATTATTGTTGTTGATTATTGCACAGAGCATGGTAAGGATCTTTTGAGGTGCTGCACAAATGCCAAGGCTGAGATGGTCTTTACGTCAATGGGCTGTAAGAGAAAATTAGCCAAAACTCATTTATCTCAATGTCAAAATTCCTACTAGCTGGGGAGGAAGCAAAGTTGGACCAACCTGGGAGACTTTTAGAAAGCCTGGCCTTCCCGCCGTGGGATGCATTACAAACCCGGATTTGCAGGATCTCTGCCTGCAAATAATCCACACTCGGAGTGCTCTGCACATATCATTTGATGTGTGTAAAAGAGGGATCGTGCCAGGAGCACAGAAGCTAACTTGGAGCTTGGGGAAGTTTTCAATCGGTTTTGCCAGGGTTTCCCTACCTGGGAAGGCACGGATGGCTTTCTCCTGCCCCCTCCTGGTGTAGCCCTCAAAATGTGGCTCTGAAAGCACGGCAGGCAATGAAGAGGCTGAAAAAAATGGCACCTTCTTTTTTTTTCAGGGGATTTGCACCTGGAGTATATGGCAAAGTTGGTCTGTTTTCATGGCACAAAAAGGAGGTGTTATCTTTTTTTGTTTTGTTTTGTTTTGTTTTATAATTCTTGGCATTGCAAATCCGGTTGAGCTCTGTGAAAGTAAACTGAAGCTGGGTCTGGTTAATGCACTTGCATTTGAACGGATAGCAAAATTTAGAGTCTGTCATCTGTATGATCTAATGCCCTTCATCACGGGAATACAAAGTCTTAGGAAATATTTTTTTTTATTTCTTTTTAAGCTGGCCTGATACTTAGCCACCCCAAGAACAATGTAACATAAATAATTTAAAGAAGGTAGATAAGAACACGTAGTCCTCTAGCAAACGTAGGGACTCCATTCTAGTGGGTAGCTGGAAAACCAAAATTTAACCTCAAGAATAAAACTTGGCAGTTTGTGAAATGTTCCCATCATGCACTTGAACAAAAGACAGCCCATTGGCACTGCACTGCATGGAGAGGTAGGACTGCTTGACAGTGCGAAGGCTGCTGGGGTCTGCGGCACCACGGGGGTTATTTCAGCACAGCCGGGTAGACAGACCAATGCAGTCTTAAGTTTTGCAATGTTTTGCCCACAGAAACAGTAAATTAAAGTGTAATAAGTCAAAAAAGCTACTGGATGGGGTTGTTCTAGACTCAAAGTCTTTAGCATTTTTGTTTGAGCACAGGTTGAATGCAGTTGAACACAAACTAAAATGGAGCTCCCCAAAGGTGGGAATCCTAAATCTGGGCTGTCAGTCTCTCTTCATCTCTGCATTAAGTTATTCCACTTCTACAAATTATTATCATTCACTAGAACAGAAAAAGGTATTACAAGGACTTTCAGGTCTCTTGGTTACAGTATTTGCTTGAAATAAGGCTAAATCTTCCCGTCTCTGGACTAAAAACTCTGTTCTGCTGTTGATGCAAGTTCCCTTGACACCAACATGTTTCTGTAAAAAAACTCATTTTCACAAATTTAGAGTTTTCTAATCACAGCAGAAAGAACTGTTGAAGAGTTTCTGACCATTTTGTTAAATATCTGTTCCCTTATCATGCCTAAGATGTGCCTATTGCAGAGGTTGAGTCTTCTCCATTTTCTGACAATTTTGTAACAATTTCTGACAATTTTTTTAAAGTAAGTTTCAGCCAGCTGTGATTGTGCTGCATTTTCAGAGGCTGTTTGTATTTCATGGGAAGGTGTTGAACTTTCCATCAAATCCCATGTGTCTGTCCAAACTGGTGGGAGCACTCTTCCTGCACAGCTATATCCCAAGCTGTGCTGAAGTGGTAGGTGCTTACTAGTATTACCTTTCATCAACATACGTGTTCGAAAACCATGTCTTGCAGCACTATATGGACAAGCCTAATGATATAGATTCCTCTCTATGAAAAAGAACATCTCTTTCTTTTATGTGTTTTGGCTGAGAAATTTCCATATGAGGTCTTGCAACTCAGCTCCCTCCGGGTACTAGGCTTTCTGTCCAGTAGTTGGAGAAAGTTTGTGATCCTCATGGTTGTAGCTGCAGCACTGGAGGGGAGACAGAAAACAAAGTAGTTCCCACTAAATGGACAGTATCAGAGAGGGGAAAAAAAAGGCAGGACTTTCCACTCTGTTTTAGTCATATCCAGTGGTTTTAAGGAGAAGGTCTGGCTGCACAAAGCTTTCTCCACCTGAGTGATGTCTTTCAGGGAAATTTCCAGAGATTAATTCTTTTCATTGGGTTTCTCTGGGCTTTTCCATTGCAGGGTTATATCTGGCCAGTTTTTGAAGGGCCATGACTCTCTGATGCATTGTGATACTATCTGCATCCAGCAGTATAGCTGTTGAAGCTGAAATACATAGAAAGGTCTGAATAAAGCCACAAAAATTTTGAGGGGTGAATCATTTGTTCGCCACTCAACAATTCCATTATGGGTTGACTTTTCAAGAAAATTTTCCATAAATTTATGTTTATATGCAACAGACCACAAAGACAAAACAATTTTGAATCAAATGAAACAGTTTAGTCACACTGATGAAACTAACTTTTTTTTTTTCATAGTTCTTTCCACCAAGAAACAGACATGAACTTCACTTCAGGGCAGTGTGAATGTTTTTTCTCCCTTCAAGTTCACCTGGCAAACTGAAAAATTAGTTATTTGTACAGGCCTGGTTGTGAATCATCTTGACTCAGATGTGTCCCTGCTGGGGAGGACACGTTAGCCCCTGACACCTTTGCGTGATGCTTTTGATTTTCTGCTTTTCAAGTTCACCATGATCCAGTTTGGCCTCAGATGGCCCGAAAAACACCATTTCTCAAAAAGCACTTGAACTGCTACAGGGCTTCAGGGCAGGTAAGTACTGAGATAGGTATTAGATAACCAGAACCTCCATTTCTGATCTTTCCCAGACACGAGCATATCCAAAGAAGAATAATAAAAAAGCAGGCAGACTTACCTTCTAAATAGGGTAATTCAGATATGGAAGTTTTGTAACATCATATAATGATATGTTCAAAATTTCATTCAATTAGACCTTCTCCATAACAAAGGACCTATCACTCCCCACTAGTTTTAACATCATGCCTGTGACTTTTACTTGAATCATAGCAAGGAAATTATAGCAGTAGATGGGACCTTAGGAAGATACCTAGTCCTATCCCTGCCCTAAGCAGAATCTGTGAGAAGAGAAGAGAAAAGAGAATATTTCAGTTGGAAGGCACCTACAATGATCATCTAGTCCAACTGCCTGCCCAATTCAGGGCTGACCAAAAGTTAAAGCATGTTATTAAGGACATTGTCCAAACGCCTCTTAAACACTGACAGGCTTGGGGCATCGACCACCTCTCTAGGAAGCCTGTTCCAGTGTTTGACCACCCTCTTGGTAAAGAAATGTTTCCTAACGTCCAGTCTAAACCTCCTCTGGTGCAGCTTTGAACCATTCCCACGTGTCCTATCACTGGATCCCAGGGAGAAGAGACCAGCACCTCCCTCTTCACTTCCCTTCCTCAGAAAATTGTAGGGAGCAATGAGGTCACCCCTCAAGCTCCTCTCCTCCAAGGAACTGAAAGCGTTCCTCACAGAGGTTTGTGCAAACAAGTCTTAAAAACTCCTGTGATCGTGACTTTACAACTTCCCCAGATAATTAATCCGCGATGCTTACAGCTAGAAAAGATTATTTCTCTGTCTCTCCTTCTGGTTTTTTTTCTTTTTTTTTTTTTTTTTTTTTTTAAGAAATCCAGCCTAGATGTACAGTTGTTGGAATTGTAGCACCATCAACATGTCCAGTGGTTAATTAGAGTCACTTTAATGTTTTTAGCTCATTTTCAAGTTTGGTTTTAAAATCTTTTTCCCTACTGGATTGAATTGCTATATCAGATTAAAGGTATGTTTCTTGCAAGCATCCAGAGCTTCTGCACTCAGAGAGGACCATGCAGTCATCACATGTTCTCTCCTGCATGCCATAGACTTTTATATTTCATGCTGTTACCCAATCCTTTGCATTTGAATTAAGCATAGCTTTTATTTTGGCTAAAATGTATTTTCCGGAAAAGCATCTAATTTTGATATGAATACATCAGGAAATGGATAATCAATCGTTTCCTTTAGAAGTTTGTCACAGTGGTTAATCGCTGTCACTGTTTGAAAAATTGTGACCGTTTTGAATTTCTGATTTCAACTTCCAGTCACCGGTTCTCATTATGCTTTTCTCTGCCAGATGTAAGAACCCTTTAGTATCCAGTACATTCTTGTCTGGAAGTAACTACGCAGTGTAATCAAGACATCGCTCATTTTTTTCTTCACAATAAACTCAGTAGATGGGTCTTTAAATCTCTGACAGTCAGGTGTCTCCTTCATTCATCAGGTCAGTTTAACACTTGTTCACTCTTGCCATTTAAGTTGTTAATAGAGGTTGGTAAAAACTGAACTCCAGGCTTCTGTGAGGTGTTGGACTGTGAGGAGGTAAAATCACGTAACTTCTCACTGCTTCCTTGTTTGTAAGTGTATGGGTCACAGGAACAACTTTTTTAGTACTTCTGGAATTAGTAATTTCATGCTGCCTTACTTGCCCACTGTGATCCCAAATCATTCTCCAGAATCTCAGCTTCTCAGGATCCAGGGTCCCACCAGGTTTATTTTGCTCTCTGCCTTATAGATCACCTTTGCCCTGACTGCATTTGGTTCAAATGGGCTCCCTTTAAGAAGTGACCCAAAATACTCTCTGCGTGAGTATTTTCTCCTCATCGTTATTTACCAGGCTGCTAATATTTGTGTCAGCCAGCTGTCTATCGGTGCTGACTTTATACTCCCTTGCAGAGCATCAGTGAAAATGCTGAATAGCACCGAGTATACTTCAAAGCCCTGCAGAAAGCCAGTAAAGCATCCTCATTTGATGATGGTCTGATTGATGCAGCTGGGTTTTGAGTTATGCTAAATAGCCATGTCTTAGCCATTTAACATAAGTTTCCTTGATGTTATATGGTGTTTATCTAGTAAGTATGTCATGCACTAAGTCTAAAGCCTTGAGAAAGCCTGCTACATCTGTACAGTTAGCTTTTTTGCAGGCAGAACATGAAACCAGTTTTATTTCAGAGGAGCTATTTTCCATAAACCCATGTTGACTGGCAGTAATTAAAATCTTGTTCTTTCATGTTTCGGCAGTTCAGTCCTGTCTCAGCTTTTCCACTATTTTACCTGGGATTGATGTGAGGTTAACTGCTCAATAACTCCCCTGTAATTGCACTTGATTTCCTGTTCTCCCTCTCTCCCTCCCTCCCTCTTTATCTCTCGCTTTCTCTTTTTTTCCAAGCTACTACCCTGCTTCCAGTCACCTGGAATCCCTCTGATATTAAAATTTATTAAAAATTAACATTAGCAAGCCAGAGTTCTCCTCAGTCAAATATTTTAGGACCCCTGGGTGTGATTTATCCAGGCCTGCTGATTTAAAAATGTTTATCTCTACTAGATGATGTTTAACATCCTGCTTATTTCCTAATGGGCTGGAAAGTACTTATTCAGCCTTGGTTCTGTATAAACACCATCATGCTATTACTTTCCAAAATACTGAACAGAAACATTTATTGAACAAGTCTGGCTTTTTGTATTGTTGTTCACAATTTTGCTCCATGCAATTTGAACACTATCCAAAAAATCCTGCTTAGCGTCACCATGGACTGATTTTTCACAATCTATTTTTCAATATCAGCTTCTTCCACATCATAACTCTGTACTTCAGACAGTTGCTGTATTTTTCCCCTTTCTTGAATCTTTAAAATACTTTTGGTTTACCACTGAAGTAGCTGGGCCTTAGCCAGTCTGTCCTCGATGATGCTGATGGACTGACTCTATTCTGAAAGAACTTCTGATTTTCATTCATGTTTTCCTCTCTGATTTCTTCCTCCCACTCACTGTTTTCTCATAATTTTTCTCAGCTGGAGGATATTAGCCATTGGGAAGCACCAGCTACAATTGTCTTCACTTTGTCCACTTTTAATTATGAGCTCTTAAGATAATGTCACTTTCCAGCTGTATGACTGATATACTCTTTGTTAATCAGAATGAGTTGTGAAATAAGTAGTTCATGTTGGATGCAGTATCTTTTCCTTATGTAAATGCTAAGTGCGTGTTGCCATCAGATCACTTCCTCATTCTCATTTGGATGAACTGCGTTGCACCCAGGATTAACGAGATTATTAAGACTTCTCCAGAAACCCAGGTCAGGTCTGGGAATCTCTGCACCAGATTCAGGCCTGACCCCCAGCTTCTCCAGGGGATAACAGTCATTAGACTTTGTTTTTCATTCTGGCCTTATCTCACATTTGGTTCATTCCTCTCTGCCTAAATTGCTCCATATTCTGATGCCTTCCTCAGGGCTCACTGCTGCAGATGGTGTATTTATATTAACTTAAAGATTGCATTCCATCTTTCAAATGAGATTAATAAATTTTTCAGGCCATTGTGGTTACCCGACCTGACCTCCTATAAACGCAGCCTATAATTCTTCACCCAGATTCCAGCATCTGGCCCTATAACTCATACTTGAAACACGGTGTACCTTTTTTAGAAATGCATCTGTCCTGGGTTCGGCTGGGATAGAGTTAATTTTCACAGGACAGCATCTTGCGGACATGTAAAGCCTCTGTCATTTGGACATTTTTCCTTATTTAGAATAAAATCTGGTATCTTGGTGATGTATAGATATCACAGCACCTACGGCTGGTTATAAGTGTGCAACAGTGACGTACTCCTAATGGTATTTCAGTACCTGCCTTCTCCCTCCCTAAAATACTGGCCTTAGTTTCTTTCAAGTACATATTGTTGTAGGCATTAACGTGGTACCTGAAAGCCGCTGAGGGTTACAGATGGTTAATGAAAGATGTATGATAAAACCCCAAGTAATCCAATTACCTATGATGATGTCCTTCTTGGACACAAGTGTAGGGGTATGTTGACTGTCCTTATCTCTCTGATTGCTATGTTTTGCTTGTCTATAATGTCTTTCAAATGAAGATGGGGCTATAGCTGCTGGAATTAGGTGGGCGTTGTCATTTGCTCTGTGAACGGGATGTATCTTTTTATGTCTATGATTAGTGTCAAAAAGCAGGAACTAAGGTCCAGTGTTCAACTTCTTACTAGTACCCCTGGGTTTTACAATTATTTTTTATTCCATTTAATTTCTTTTTCTATGGTGAGATTTTATACTGAACCCTAATATACTCCTGCAGAATGGCATTCTCCTGGGCCTATTTGAAATTCTTGATCTTTTCTGCATCTGTTTAAATCCTGCGTTCATGCACGTACAGTACAAGGTCAACCCTTTTGTTTGTTATTTTTATGGAGTTTAAAGAAAGTCCAAATACCTGACCGAGATACCTGTCTGGTGCAGCCTTGTGACAGTTGCAAAATCTTCAGACTCAGGGAGTCACATGATTAACTGTTTCATGAGGAATACAAGAAACCATAAAATCAGGAGGTTTGCGACATAAAGGGTATGCTTTGCAGCTAACGGGTATTTAGGGCTGGCTCACCACTTATCAGAATACCGAAGGTGGTGAATCGCATGCTCAAAAGAAACCAGCCAAGCAATATGTTGCCTACTCATGCTCCAAACAGAGCCCCGTGTACCGGGAGGTTAACAGCTCACAAACAAACCACAAAGCTCAGCTCTTCCTTAGACTTATGCTCTTCAAATTTGGCCTTACCCCACAGCATGGCTAACCAGTTTCAGAGATCAAAGAGTATACAAGTAGGGAAGATCTGCCAAGAACATTTGGGGTTATTTCTGCAAAAGTTACACACTTGAGTCCGGTACTGGCACTTTCCAAGTCAATATTGAACTGAGCCACCAGTAGGGCATTATTAGGGGTATCATACTCCTAGGGGTTTGTTGTTCGCCTCAGATACGAAGCTGAGCTGCCTCTTGTAGATCTGGCTGCACTGCTGAAATCCCAAGAACTTGCTCATGAAAGGTGTTGTTCTGGAATGGCTACAGTTAGCCCTGAAATTATAATTGCTTTCCATTTTTTTTTTTCCACAAAAGATAAACTCCCTTTAGACATTTGAAGGGATTTTGTTTTATTTCTGCTACATTTTATTGGTGTGAATCTTTGGGGAGAGGCTGATGTCTAAAGGAAATTTATTATTAAGAACTAGCTATACTGTTTCCCAGCAGCGAGCTTGTTACTGCCACATCTTCACCTAAACTCTATAATTGGTAATTATGTTTGTCTGACCTACATTCTTCTGTGTAATTGTAGCAAGATATGGTATTTTTCAATTTCTGAGTAAAAACGTCCACACCAGTTGTGGAGTGTTGCTGGGCAGAAGCTTTCACCCTCAAAAGGCAATAGCATTTTTGTGGTGGAGGATGCATTTTTTTTTAAAATGTATATAGCACTAGGATCCTGTGGGGGTAAAAAGCAATGTAGAAATAAGTTAGATATAATGACATGATTTTTCAGAACCTAGGAAACTAATGGTCAATTAAATCCCAGTGGAGGGTGCATATTAGCTTCCTAATTTGTTTTGGACCCATGACTAGAATGTGTACACACATGCTATTCAGTCCGGAGCATTCATGTGAAAGATCCTTTGGGTGATTTAACAGCTACAAATGGCACTTCCATCTAAAATTTTTATTGTGTTGTGCTTCTGCACCAATTGAATCTTTGGTAACAGATCTGATGATCAGGTTAGAAAATTCTCTCTCTCCTACTGATTTTATCATCTAAAAAAGGTATATTCAGATTCCTTCTGAGGTTCTTCAAAGGATAAAAAGCCTTCCTTTCCACTTAACAAATAATTTTTGATTTCCCATAAATAACATGAGAAATATCTTCCCTACTGCTGCCCCTCAGAAGTTTTCAAAATTTTGCACCCATGAAGACCAAAGGATCTAGTGGATCGTTAGCATGTGGACTAGATAATCCAACCACAAACCTTGTTTCTGAGCCTTTCACTCTCTGGCTTATTGACCCAAAAGTTTTTCATCTGTTCCTTGGGGGCTACTGAGAATTCTGATATTTTCTCCATCTGTTTCTTGAAATTTCCCCTGTGAGCACTCGGCATGTTTCCCTGTTCCTTCCAGATGACCCTCTCTTGCTGTTCCCACTGGGTGTCATAAACTCCATGACTACTTCCAAGAAACGTTGAGGTGAGTCGCATTTTATTTATTATGCTGAGTAATGCCATTAACACATTCCAAATTGATCCATCAAAGAAGTCAGCCTGGAGAGGCTGCTCAGTGGCAACTTCAGGTCAAATATTTGGGTGGGGCACTGCCGTTCACCTGAGCACTACATGAAGTTGTTATTGAAGTATATTGCCTAAAATACACCTCTGGGCTCTGCTGGAGTTGCTGGCCTATTCCACGAAGTCGACCAGCTGCTCCTTTTAGAGTCCCCCTCTGAAATGTGAACACAGGACAGTGAAATTGCTGTCCTGCTGGATCATTCATCTGGAAGAGACATTATTAATAAGGAGCAATAGACTTCCCATTGAATTGGGATGAAGGTATGTTTATTTTATCAGTGTTTTGTTTTCTCATTTTTTGAGCCCAGCACTGAGCCCCTGAGCACAGCCCGGCTGAGACTGAATCTTCCTTTAGGGGAAGCAGCAATATTGACACTTCCAATGACTGCAATGAATGTTGGCAAAAGTAATCCCGTCGTCTGAGAGGAGACCAAAGTAGTCAAAAAAACCAGAATCAGATAATTCCCTGTAATGCATTAGAGATATGAGGGCTGCTGTCTGGAGCTTCTCAGAAATTGCTTTTTGGTCCTCAAGCTGTCTGTGGGGGACAAGGGACAGCTATTTGTTTCCTAAAAACCCCAGGCATGTTCATTTAAAAAAACAATAATTAACTTATACTAAACCTATTTCTCTTTATGTATTTTGCCACGTGGCTTCACTGAAACCGTGTTGTGGGTTCCTCTTGACCCTGTTCTCTTCCAGCTGTGCATCTACGTTGGGCTGCACATACCATGAGGTTTCATGGTCCACCCTTTGGGAGAAGGGGAAGCAGTCCCTAGCAGGGTCCCAGCTGCAGGAGTGCTGGGCAAGCTGGAAGCCTGGCACACGGGGGAGAACGAATGGGAAGAACACGACCACAGAATGACAGTGTCCCTGGTTACCAGGGAAACACTCCTAAATTGGAGCATTTTTTATTTCAATCAGAATATTTGTTTTCATTTGAAATATTTTGATAAGGGTTTGGGGGTTTGATAAAAAAAATATTTCTCAGGGGGAAATCTGTTTTTAAAGTCTTAATATTTTTTTAATCAGTCTTTATAATATACAGGTTTGATTTTAAAAAAATGATGGCGAGTTAAGTCATCATCATCTTTTCATAAACGCCTAACCTTGTACATAACTTCATAGAAATATAGACATCATTGGTGGGGCTGGAGGGACTTAGAGAGGTGCACTGGTGCAGGACAGGATCAACTACACCTGAATTCCCCCGACAGGTATTTGTTTGACATGCTTGTAGAGAAGTTCCCATTGTGGGGATTCCCCCGTCATCTTAGGTGATCTTACAGTTTCCCTGCCCCTACAGTTAGTAAGTTTTCTCTGATATCCATCTAATCTTTGCCACAATTTTAAAGCAGTTAAATACAAATTTTGACTTTACTCTGTAAAGCAATCTTTTGCTTATTTGCAGACTGTTGTGTATCCCCAGCCTCTTCCAAATACAGTCATGTCAACATTAGAGGTTGTTGTCATATCAGAGGTCTATAATCCATGACCTTTCATGCTTATTCTCTTCATACTCTGTATCTTTCTTGAAGTGTCATGCCCACAGCTCACATGAATGGTTTTATCCCAGCATGCACATTTCTGATTGCAGAAAGGATCCTACTTTTTAAGCAATATCTGCATCTTTTCCTTTGAGCTGAACAGATATCTCACTATATCCAAAACTGTGTGTTTAAACATATTTTACCCTTCATGCCTATATAACAACAATATTTTGACAATGTAATTCGTCAGTAGCATCCTCCTGTTAAGAGCTATCATCTATAATCTGAAGAAGTGATACAAATCTTAAGTACTCATAACCCTCTTGACTTGTTCATCGAAGATGATCTTACGTAGCCTTCACACCTGCCATTTCTCTGGCATTTTCCTCCACAGTATCCATTTGATGCTCATTAGGTTTTCAAGTTATTTTCCCAGCTTTTTAACTATGTGTGCAAGCTTGTATTCTAAATAGGGTTGTTTATGCCCCATGTGTTTCAGTGAGTATTTTGGTAACAGTACACATGCAAGCGATATATTTGTCCTACACATCTTTGTCCCAGCATTCTGCAGTTCCTTCCCACTCATGCCTGAAAATTGGAGTACACTGGTTTTTTCCTTCATCTCATCATTGTTGTTGTATTTTTTTTACCCTCTAGCATTTTTAGAACATAACATATTTTCATGTAAGTAGTGTTAATTATGTAACATCAATTTATCTCAGATAAGATCTTTTATTTTTGTTGCAATTTGGCAATTAGAATGCAGAAAATTTCAGGCTTTGAACCCTGCCTTTTATGTCAAGTTGTCTGCCCACAACTGATGAGTATAAGTATCTTATTTGCCTCAGAAAAGGAAGTGAAAAAAGTACCATCTGCAAATTTATTGGGAATTTAAATATCTTGGAGGTATGGCTGAAGGAATAGATCATGGAGTAGCCAAAGATTTGCTCTGTAATAGTGACCAGAGTACTTTGTTTCAACACCCTAAGAACCGTTATCAGAGGGCATCAAGAAAAAAGGCAGATCTTGCTTCAGACACATCAGGATGAGGCCAGTGTCTGATGGGCAGAGAACTGTATGGCAGGGAACCTAAATGAACCTTTTTTGCTCATGCATCACAGTTTACTGGGGTTCTTTGTAGGGAGTCAGCAAGCATGTGGATGAGGGAAAGCCAACTCATATAGACTACCCAGATGTCTAAAAACTATTTATAATGCTTTTGTGGGAACTGAGTAATGGTTGGAGGAGGTGAAAGGCTATTGCATGAATTAAAACAGATTAAAATGTGTAAAATAGAAGAGTAAATGGCAAATCTCACAGTGGACTTCTACAGGGATCTGTTTTGACCTCTGATCCAACACTGATCTTATAGTCATTCTTATGTTCTAATTTAGTCAGTGCACCATGTGCTTGATCCAGGACTGTTGAGTGGATGGTAAATCTGACTTCATGTCTCCTAAAGATGTGCCTTCCACACCAACTCCTCCTTTAAAGGGACTTCACCTAGACTTTTTTTGTTAGGGTCCCGAAAGTAGCGGGGACTAGGTGCTCTACTACTTCGTTAGAAAGGCTCAGTTTCTAACTTCAATATCAATTACAGCAGACACTTTAGTTCTGGGCACACAAACAAATTTGATCCAGTATTCCCTAGCTGCCTTCCTACACATGTGGATTTTGATGTTGTATTATCTTGGACATGGATGTCATATCACCTTTTGGAGATCTCTACTGAGGTAGCACAGACCAAGCGTGCTAGGCTTCCCAGTCCTGCTGCTCTTCCTGTGAGAAGAGCTGTAGTGCTCTGCTTTATTCTTTTTATTTTATGGAAAGCATCTCTTTAGATGTTCATCTATCCCTCACCATCCCCCAGGATACCTTAGTGACACAGAATTATCACAATTACAGATCCTAATTTAGGTATTTTTTTCCATGTTGGCAGAACACTGTAAGTCCCATGTTCTCTATGAACTAACTGCCATGGCACTGCTGGGCTATGGAAGATATTCCTCACTCCACTGTATCTATCGCTGTCAGATTTGATTGTCCTCATCAAACTGATTAGCTGACAAATAGACTGTATTGCCTTGAACGTCAGAGTAGATTTTTCTAACTAGGTCTAGCTACTGAGCATATGCAGGAGCCAGAATAGCAGTTGCCTACCTTTATTTCACCCTCCTCCTCTGACAAAGCTAAACTAGCTGATGTTCCCTGCCCAACACGATCTTTCAGGCCTTTTAGCATCCTCTATTCAAACAACTTCTAATTTTCTGAAAGAGAAATTATAGCCCCTTCAAGCCTGCTGGGTGGGGATGATGGAAAGGAATTACTCCTTGTGGGTAGACCCTTGCACACATGTGACTCAAAGGGTATCATGTATTACCAAGATATATATCCTGTAGTCATCTTCAAATACGTACCTTTCTAACCTCAGACATCCATAGATCAGCATTCTTGTGGCACTCTAGGCTGTACATCTAAAAAGAACCGTAACTTCATCAGTGATGACTAAAGAAGAGTCTGCTGTCTTTTTAAATGTGCTAGCATTGCTGGCTCTCCACTGATCTGCAGCAGAGCTCCCTGGTGTACAGAAAGTCCTAATGACACAAAGTCCTGATGGACCCTCACTCTTACACCCTGGCAGTGGCAGATCCTGCTCAGCATGGCAAGAAGGCAAGTTTTTGTTTTGGGACCTGTGTGACTCGGAGAGTCACCCAGTGCCGCAGGACGTGAGTGCACATTCAGCGGGTACTGTAGTGCTGTGAAGAACATACCTATTTGGTATGTTTTCCTCGCACAGCCAGGTGTAAATCAGTCACCAGATTTGGGCTGAGGGAAGAATATTTCTACAGCAGGTACTAATGTCTGTCTCTGCTTCCTATAGTTTTGTCCTCTTCTGCAGCATGGTGCACGGTCCATTTCCCAAGGACTGAATGTACCAGAGCTTGTCCGCTGTATCCACCTGTATTAACTGGCCAAATCACAGTTATCAACATTACTAATCTAAGATCACCCACACAGTTTCACCCACAAATGGCCGTGAGTCACAGCGTCCTGTTCAGCGCCCCTCAACTGGCTGTGTCATTAATTTATCCTATTCTTGTCCTCTTGCATGGTCCAGTCTCTGAAGCTTTTGATCTTTGATGCTGAAAGTTTAAAATGGGTGTTGAGAGCTGTTTTGTGATGAGAGATGTCTAGGGCTGGGGGGACGGTAAAAGGAGAATATGGATTTCTTTCCTTAATAACCATTCATATACAGTGGTAGGGACTGTAGAGACCTGGTCCTCATGACCCAACTAGACTGTTCCAATTCTGGTTTTCCTTTCTTGAAGGACTGTCGTTCTTCAGCAAAAGGTAAATAACCCTGTTTCCTCTGACCCAGAAATACTTATATGAGTCATAATGTTCTAAATGTGCCTGTCGGCGTAAAACTACATGCCAATGTGAAATCCTTCTTTGGGTTTCAAGGTTGTTTTAGAACAAAGTGGATTTTAATTCTTTAACAAATGTTTTACTTTATTGTTCTTAGAACTGGGGAAGAAGGAACCTATATGCAATTTTATAGACACGAAGCAAATATATGACTGTTTACTTCTGATCTCGTAACTGCACCCTAGCGAGTAAAGAAAGGGGAGATGAGGAAAAGAAAGTGCAGAGATTTAAGCAATTCTGACAGGGACAGAATAGAAATCAGTGCTTCTAGAGAGTCTCTGCCTCCTAAATTTCTTTCTAGTGTCAACTGGACCACCTGTAATCCCCATGGAGTGGGATTTTCAGAACTATTGGAGAGGCCACGGAGACTTGAAGTCTCTTATAATTTGTCTTCCTGAGCCAAAGAGATTCCCCTTAAATACCTTAATGTTATTCAGCATAAGGTTATTCTGACTCAGTTAAGCAAAAGGAGCTCACCTTCTAATGAACTCAGGTGGACACAACACCATAACTAAAACTTGCTCTTAAAACTTAAAGTTCCTTGAAACAAACTCCTTTGTGAGTGGAAAGAGAGTAGGAGAGAAGGGGCAGACCAAACTGAAAAATTGCTGGGAATATGAGAATTATATAGGGCCAATAATGAGTTTATCAAAAAGAAGAGCTGGCTAAAAGCTGTAGGAGGACAGTGACAGCTTTGCCAGGTTTTCTTGGGTTTTTTTATCACTATTTTAAAGTTTCACAAAAATGATCTGTTCTATAGAAATAATGCTTTGAGATACTTTAAAATATATGGTAGCTAGAAAAGCCTCTTGCAACTCTCGAGGTGTTGGTATTTCTGTCTCTGGAGAAACTGTGTCTCTGCAGGTCTCAGGTGAAACCCCCTTGTAATTTTTTTTCTGTTACACAGTAGAAACTGTCTGTCTAACATGGGCATTACAGAGTTGGGAGATGCTTAGCTAGGTTTGGCAGCCTGGATCTGAACCTTGAGTGACTACAGAAGTAGGGGTAAAGGCAGTGAATGGCACTGTCACAGTCATTCAGAAGGTATTTAAGATAGTGCCATGGAATGTGACTATTGCCTTGTGCTCCCCTTTGTAAACAAAGCCATGAAGACAAGAGTTCCTCATACTGCTGCAGATCTAAAGTCGAGTTATGAGTACAGGTAAGCAAAGTGCAAGGCAATATCTGGTGCACCAAGAAATCAGGACTGAACAAGCAAGTGGATCATGACAGACCTCAACAATTGCAGGCAACCATGTTAACATACATCAAGGTTTTAAGGGTCTATACGTGCCTCTTTGTCCTGTATAGAAATCCACGTCACAGGCCATAAAATATTGTAAGAAACTTAAGAGCAGTAGTAAAAGGTGTGAAACTGAATCTGTAACTTATTGCAGGATAAAAGCAAGAAAGAGACAGTTCTGCTGATGTCCAAGGTCCCTGTGACAGCTAGAAATCTCTGGTGGAGAAAACTCACCGATGGCTCCTGGGAAGCAGATTACAGTCCGGGGTACAGAGAAGTTGGGGGGAACCCGACAGCACCTCTCCCAGAGAAGTTCCCTGCACATCCAAATCTGGTTGTCAGTTTGAAATTGGGTGTGTGCATGGATACCCTGACTGTGCACCAGATTTAGCAGTTGGGGAGAGAGGGGTACAGGATGTCAGTGATCTGCTCCAGGCATGAAGCAGAGAGATGAGGAGATCCTGGTTCCTATATCTTGTGCTGATTTTTTACAATGGTAAATTCAAGGAAAAAAAGAGAAAACTTTGATCACAGAGAGCTGTGATTGGGGTTACACCTGAGGGTGCAGAGATCTGGGCTTTACTATATGGAAATGGTCAATAGCAAAGACATTTTTAAGCTCAGTTAAGGTCAAGCAGAAGGGCTGGAAGCAGCGACAGCAGTGTGAAGTATTTTTTTTTTTTTTTTGCCTTGCGAGTGTTTTTGTGTACACTGTAACTGCTGTACATTGGTGCCATCTACTGCCTGGCCTGTGGCTGGCCTGACCCGGGCCTCTGTGAGTGTCACCAGAGCTACAGGTAGCAAAAGTGCAACACAGGTAGGAAAAACTCTACAGTTCTCTGTTGATGCCCTGACATAAGATGAAAAATTGTAACTATCTGTCATGATCATAGCAGCACTGATTTAAAGAGAACAGACCTGTCGACCAGCAATACAGCTCACTGGCTTTGGAGGTAGGACAGAAACCATGGGTAAGCATCTCTTTGACCTGGAGGAAGCAAGAAATTGTCAGCTCGATTCCTTAACCATGTCCACATGCTATGGCATGGTAAGTCCCATCCAATCCCATAGCAAATACCAAGAGCAGTGAGACAGGACCTGTGAGAGACAGGGGAGGAGGTGCTGCAGCTTTTGCAATGCTGATGGTTTATGGTTGTTTCCCTCGTGTCAAAGCAGAGGTTCATGCGGCTTCCACGCCAGGAGCCTGGCACTAGAGGATAGCCCCTAGCTCACACCCCGCAGCCGCTGTGATTGTCATCATGAGCAGGCAGCTGTGCACCTCTGAAACCCCTGTTTGCATGCCAGGGCTTCTCTGTAGTTCATGTCTCTCTTCCAATGTCATTAAAATAACCCACTCATAAAGCTTTTGCGGTGATCCCTTAAGCTGCTGTTCACAGCTGCCGTAAAATTAATACATGTGAGGGACGTCTCGATCAGCTGGTCTGAGCTGTACAGCACAGTTCACATCATCACAGTTGACTTGGCTGAGGCTGCTCCAGAAAACTTTGTGTGCAGGGAAGGCAGGAGAATGATGTTTAAATGTGAAAGAGTTTCTGATTGTACGTAAGGTTATGCTATCGGGGGACTGAATAATGATTAGGCAGCTCCTCACATATGTCAGATGTTGACTCCTTAAATAGCCACAGAAATTGTGAAACCTCTTTTAATCTAGCACAGTTATTCAGATTAAACTTTAGTAATATCTGTATGTGTGTTGAGTTGACCTACAGGATCCTTATTAAGAGCCTGTATGCTGCCTCACATTCAGTGAGGTGTTTTCAGTGAGCGGTAGCATCTGACAAAAAATCCAAAAAATATGACAAGAACAGAGAAACAGAAAGAAAAGTTAAAACTTCCCAGGAGAAGAAGGGTCTGACCTAAGCAAATGGAAATGCAGCAGCAGATGCTTTGTGCCTAGTATCCTCAGAAAATCCTAAGGAGGAACACTTTGTAAAATTAAAGAACAGTAAATTTAAAATCTGGAAAGAAATGTCTTTACATCACATATTGCTGATGGAATTCACTGTCCAAAGAAGCGACTGAGAGGGAGAGAGGGTATGACTGATGGCCAAATGACTTTGACAGTCAGGAGCACACCATAGCATCCAGCTCCTGAGGAATTGCTTGGGCTGGTAATGGTGCTCCCTTCAGGTGGGACAGCTGCAGGGATCAGGAGAGGGACCCGGCATCCTTTCCTCGGAGAACAGGAATAGGGTTAATGTTCCTCTCAATCCATGGCATTTGTTATTCTTAAGAATTGTCAAACTGGGTATTTACAAGGTCCTTAGCACTGCTGTGGTAAAGGCTTTAATTATATTCAATACACTGTGCCCTCTTTGTGAGTGTGCTGTCCTCCATTTACAGGCAATAGCAGCCAAAATCCCGAATCCCAGGTTTGTGACCAGCCACCAAGCCAGTACCCAAGGGACAAGAGCGGTGTCAGCAGCAGTAGCAAATGCCATCTTCCAATAGACCCGTCCAGAGGAAAAGGGGGAAGAGTTACTTGAAGACAGACATGGTGTTTGCCTGACTCACAGTTCAAGGTGAAGTCTCGTTTAATGACACAGGTCTCCATGTTTACTTTGTGACAGAGATTGTCTCACATCTTTTCAATCTGTGGGTAAATGCTGACTTTTCTAACATGTTATTCTGAAGCCTCGCTTGGTCATTATGATTACGAGGTAATCTCATAACCAAAGACTTTTAAGTGCTTATGGAGTGCCTGGGTTCAAAAGGATCTGTCTCACTTTCTCTACGCGGTTTTCTCTGCTTCAAATGAAGATCAGTATTTGTCGTAAATATCCCAAAGACAACTCCTATCCATGGATAAAAACTTTTACAGATAAGAATGTATATTTTTGTTATTATGGAAATTACCATTTTAAAAAGCACAAATAAAAGGGGTTTCATTCTCCTTTTAAGAGGGAAATTCTTTAGAAATTATGGAAAATAGCCTTTCCTGATAATTCAGTTTTATACAAATTGAACATAAACTCTTTCTGAGAATATGAGAATAAAGAAAGAACTTTTTTCCAGAGCTGCAAATCAGTGGAGACTGCCTTTCAGGAGAAGAAACTTGAGTTTCCCCCTGGGACCTGATCCCACACATGACTTTCAGGAAGACCAGCCACGGCCACCAACAGATACACCGTTAGAGCCAAACGTAAACCTTTGGGGGAACGTGATCTGACAAGCAGCTGCCACTGCTGAAAACTTTCTTTGTAGACCCTGACATCTGGCTTCTTCAGCTGCCAAGCTTGGCCTCCTCCAAGGTGCCACAGGAGACAACTCGCTGCAGCAGGTAGGAAACCGGGAGGACAAAGATCATAATTTGATGTGACTGGGAGGTAGGAGGCGAGGTTGGCTAGATGTAAGGCACTAATTTGCAAGCCCTTTGTGACTCCTTTTGTTTTCTACTGGTTTGCTCATGACTTTGCAGTTCTAGATGCATAAATTATGGCAGTAGAAGAAGGGAAAGGTGAAAGAAAGGAATGGGAAGGGTTGCAGTAGAACTTTTAATCTATGTTTGCATGCTCAAAAGATTGGGATAATTTGATGTGGCTTCAAACCAAAGCTCCAAATCCAAGTTCCTCGCTACATCTGAAAAGGATGCGTACAGCAATATTGAAGGTATCAGCAGAAAAAAGTGAGATGGGGCAAGTAGTCATGCATTAGCGATATCTGAGCTTCAGACAGTGAGGATGAAAATGGAGGTTGACAAGGTGGTGGTCTCTTGAACCACCCTGGATATTGGGCACCTGGTGACTGGAGACTCACATGAGCTCAATGTGGCACGGCAACGATCAGGTCTGCGTCTGGAGCTCAGCTCCCCACTGGTGTACAGGGGTTTTGTTTGATGCACAGAGCACTAGCACTTCAATCCTTTTTCAGGTGCAGTTGAGACCAGGCTGAGGCTTTTTCAGATCCTGAATAAGCCCAGATTTCATTTCAAGAGGTGGTCGCTTGAGGTCTGAATGGTGAGACAGGGTGAAGGGAAGTTCATGTTGCTATGCTAGGCGCGACTGCATCGTCACAGTGAAAACAAGGTGTTTGTTTTCCATGGCTTGCCAACTGCTGGCCCTACAGGGAGGGGGGAAAAGACCAAGATGAGTCACTTTCTGAAAGCAGGGTTTCGTACTCCTTCCTCTGAAGTATCTGGTCCCAGTGTGGGAGACAGGCTAGGTCACTTGTTTCAGCGAGGATAGCACTTTGTGTTGCCTCTTGGCACTGTGCAAATATCTGTTTTCCAAGAAGTTTAAATGGTTCTTTTCTTTATAATAATTTTTTGCATATAATTGACTGAACTGCTTTGTTCAAAACTTGGCTCCTACCTAGACCTCAGTGAGGAGGAAAAGAAATTGCCTGAGTTTAAATGCTCCCCTGTTTATAATTCAAACACTGCAGTATGGAGCTATTGCGTGAGAACTGGGAAGTGAACCTGACTGCAAGCCAGCTCCTCACAAATGTGAAACAAATGTCAACCTTTCATTATCCAAGATAAAATGTAAAGCAAACAGCTACAGAAGTGATTCACTTTTTAACCTATCTCATTGAAGGATGGAGGCATTCCTAGCAATGCAGAGGAGTGTCGTTACCATAAATATTTTAGCTTATGGGTCTTTAGCAAAAATCTTTTATATCCAGTATACAGTTATCATCGCCAGGAATTATTAAATAGTACCTTTTAAAATCTACCACAAGATGGCAGAGTTGGACTTAGAACAATTGCATTTTTCTGTAAACTAATGACTCTGAAACTTCATACTATAAAAATGTCTTTGTGTCCTGTAGAGAGCAAACAAACAAGAGCTAGTCATTCAAGAAACATCTTCCCATGGCATGGAGTTGCACATCTGTATAAAACCAATAGTAGCAAACAAACTAACCAGCTCTGTCTAGACCTAAACTCAGACACTGAAATGTGGGCTCCTTCTGAATACCCCTGGCCACAGTGGAGGGAATTACCTGAAACATGATGTGTAAGAGAATTGAAGAGTGATTTGGTGGTACCTCTATTTTTTCCAGGGTCACACAAAGTAAAAAGCCAGCCAGCAGCAGCTGCAAACTGATTTCCAAAGATGCCAGAAATGCACATTATGGCCCACTGCTAACAGCCAGTGTTACCATTAAACTTCCATGAATACATCTACTGTAAAGAGAAAGTTGTACACTTCTTGGAAAGTGCTGACGCTTACAGATTGTTGCTGCTAAGCAGCTCCTTCCAAAACCAATATCTTCCCACAATTACAGTGGTGTCTCCCACCCAGTAAAGTTGCTGTCTTGAGGAGTATCCTGAGAATGAGATTTCCTGTGCTTCAAAATGGTCGTAGGATCCCCAGGCTACTGATCACCAACATGTTGTACACCAGGTCCCTGCCATTTCTGCATGCCAAAACGAGGTAGGGAGAGGGTGTGTGGAAATGATGGAGATACTTCGCTATTAGGAAAGAAGTTAGTAACCTGTGCCCCGGTCTCTGGAAGCACAGGTCAGCATTGCTTGGCTGCTGACAGCAGAACAATACAGACTCCTATGGGGAAATCTGGCTCTGCCTGTACACCTTAGGACTGCTCTGAAACCATGCGCAGTCTCCCTTAGCTGTGTGAAATTTTGTTGTTGGGTGGCTAGAAGATAGCTTAGGCCACGCTCAGTTATCACATCGATGGGATGGGTTGTGATGATTTTGAATAAACTTCTGGCTAGTTACATTGTAAACATACAAGCGTGCACACATGTAAGTATCATATATGGTATAAATACACGTTATAAATTCCTGGCCGGATACGCTGCCCTTTGGAGATTAAAATGCCAACCTAGGGTTATTTATCCATAGAGAGCCTTGCCTGTGCATCTCCCACCTTTCTAAAATAGCTTATTCCACTCTCTCCAGGTTTCCGGATATTTTTTAGCACTTTCAGTGCCCGGTTGAGGTGCGATTTTCCCTTTTCCACTAGATGGCAGATTGTCATAGTTGAAATACTCCTGGTCCGTTAATGAGCATCGCCTACTTGCCAACTTTCTGTTTGAACTGTTTCATGTACAAAGAAAACACTAAAACCAGAATAGATACCGTGATGCACTCTTCACCAATTTGTTTAAAATTGAACAAGTTCGTTTGCTTATTTATAGAACTTACTATACATCGGTCTGACGTTTCGGTACGTATGCAGCAGGAGGCACGGTTCCTGAGAGCGCTTTGCAGATCCATACTACCTGTACAGCTACTTCAGGGCTCTTCAGAAAGGAGTGTGTTGGCCAAACCACTCCTGTACAGATCTAGGACATGTGTGCTGTGGCTCTCTGGGATTTCTGGACACAGGGCATCTCAAAAAGTCCAGTACTATGACACAAAACAATTTTTTTCCTCTCCGAACCCTATAGGGATTGAACCTACTTTCTAAGAGCTGATCGCTCTCCTAGTTGCGTATTGCAGAGTTTTTCAGTGCCCTTTTCCCTTGTAAGTGGTGAGCTCCCTTCACCAGAGCAGGTCCAGGTCTTTAAAATGTCACAGCAATAAAATCTGCAGTTCTGATGCTCCTGTGCTTCTGTGACGTTCTCCAGGTTCCAGTCCTGGCTTCAAAATTCAAAGCAAACTCCACTATAGCTACCATATTTTTTCTGTTCCACTCAAACCCATAAATTGTTACAGACCCCTGGAAAGATGACCTTGAGTCACAGGACCGTTCAGCTGGGTCCAGGTTTTCTCCTCTAGAATTTGTTATTTATAACTTTAAGAAATTCTTCTGGGGATGGGTTTGTGCTAGTGTTGTTCACTGAGTTTAATGGATTTTTTCCAGCTTTACTCTGATGCAAGAGAGATCAGAGTCGGTCCCATGGATTTCTCCCCTACCAATAACTAAGTTTGCTATAGTGCTCTCCTGACTCTGCAGTCTGTGCTAAGGAAGTAGATTAGCTGTTTAAGCGTCAAGCTGTCTCCATCTAAAACCACAGCGCAGAAGATTTCACATGCCCAGCTCAAACAGCGATGGGGATTTGAGCTCCATTAGTTGCAAAGCAGCCACTGACACCTGAAATTTCACTTCTGAAGGAACATGTGTGAGCTTTGCATACAAAGGCAAATAACAAATTTCACTTCTGGAGGTGTCAGCTTTGTCCTGTGCTGTTGCCTCAGCAATAGGGGCCTTTTAACAGCCCCAGAGAGGTGTGATGTACTCACACCTATGTGTATCTGTTTTCCTAAGCCTAGTGCAAGTCTTTCAAACTTTCATTTGTGAGTATCAATGTTTCCTAATAGGTTTTCAAAGGCATGGCATAATCTCCCACTTTCCTACGACCTAGGTAAGGGGCATCTTGCAGTACTAATTGGAGCCCGTTACAGCTGGACTGACCTGTTGGACTGTGGCAGCATCAGGCACACAAAGGTCACCCAACCTCTTCTATTTTGTAAATGATGCCCAGAGCTGGCCGTGTCCTGGAAGGTGGTGATCTTGCTTCTTCACACATCTAATTTGAATAACTCCTGTCGTGGTGGATTAGCACTGATTGGACGTAATAATCAGTACAATCCTGCTGCCCCGTGCTGCTGGGAGCTTCCTTACCCCTGTTATACGGTAATCTTTTCCATGCGCTTTTGTAGATGTCAAGCTGCCAAAGCAATTCTCTAGGTTTGTTGTTTGTTCTTTCCCTGCCCCAGGATCCTACTAGTTTGTTAATGTAAAAGGTGGATTTGCAGATCCGTCTCTCAGGGAGGGTTTGGCTCTTCAGGGAGCTGTACAAGTCCAGCAAATACAGCCGTGTGGAAATACTTCTTTTTCCCCAGACGTAGCCATTCCTTCAGGCTCCCAGCCTGCTTCAAGCCCATTCCCGTTTGTGTCCATCTGTAATTTGCTGCAAGAGTCATTTGTTGCCAAATATTGTTTTGACTACACGCAAACAGAAGATCCCTAGAAACTATCTGAATTGATCTAATGGAAATCTGAAGACCCATGGCAATGAACAGACCAGTTATACGGCAATGACAGGTTTTCTGTGCATAAAAACCTTGTGACTAAAAATCCAATACTTCATAGACTGCAGAAGAGGGAGCTTTATATCATTTCCAGCTCACTAATAGTGTTGCCAACTCTCATGATTTTATCATGAGTCTCATGATATTCTTCTTAAAAGCTTAGTTTCTGGAGTCAGGCAATTACACGAGAATCTTTCTCTCTCTCTCTCTCTCTTTTTTTAAACATTCTTTTCTTAGCAGCAAGTTTCTAGCCCTGCTGCTTCCAAAGAGGAAAAAGAAGGAAAGAAGAAAAAGAAAATAGAAAAAGCTTTAAAACATGACCAGGGTTTGTCCTGAAGACTCAAAAAACCCAAGAATGCAAACCAAAAGAGGTACATAGATATTACTGTTTGCTTGTTTCTTTTTAATCTTGTGGGTTTTTTAAAAGCCAACCTCATGCTCAACTCATGATTTTTGAATGCTTGGGATTGGCAACACTGTTTTCACAGGCCTAATACGTATGTGTAGCACTGGAAGTCCTGTTGTGGCATTTATTTTTAGAAAAGCTATTTTAGCTCATTTGGTGCATTCTTTATAGCTCCATCTACCTTGTGTAGTTAGACTCATGGGGCCAAATCCTTCGCTGGAGCAAATTAGAGCAAGACCAATGATTTAAACCATCTGGAGATCTAGCCCATGGTGCAGTCATCTGGCTTTACTGGCAAAGGGATACAAAATATAGTCGCAATAACATTTTTTAAAACTCCATAAAATGTGCCTAAAATAGTCTTTCGTCGTTCTGGAGCAGATGTGGTATATACAGAGAACACAGGAGGGAAAGCTTCAGAGGGTTTTCTTGCTGCTTGTCTGAGAGCATCCCCATAGCTCACTGCATCAGATCTGCCTCTTGTGGGTTTTGTAGTCTTCCCATGCACTGCACCACAACTGAGCTGCTGCTTAAGCGTGGCTGTGCTGGGTGCTGTACAGTCATCTTCATGTGTGTGATTTCCATACCAGGGAGTTGCCTACTGCGCTCCCTTTTCTTCACAACCTTTTACCCATTGCAGTGAAACCATGCAGCTTAGCATGCATGAAGGAGCCCCTCAGATAATAGGCCACACTCAAATCTCTTTGTGCCGGGCTCTCAAAAATCCCCCAAGGTCAGACAAGGTCAGTGGCGCTCTGGGGTTGGATACCTCAAGGACCACAGCGGAGCTGCAGGAAGCGGTCTTGGTGACTCAGCTGATGGCAGTCCTCCCACTGGTTCAGCACCGAGACGATGCCCCAGCATGACGTGAGAAGGCAATGTTTGCTTGGACATCCTTCAGGCGGAGTGCAAGGTGGGGACTCTGACCACTTTGCTTCCAAAAGATCTTACCGACCTTTTTTGTAGGAACAAAACTTGGAGTATCGTTTCTGGAGACTGAAGTGCTCAAGGAAATGTGATTGCTAATTCAAATCTAGGGAAGAGTATTTTTTAAAAATACGTAATTCATTCCCAGCTCTTCCTCCAGATGTTCTGCAGTAAGAGTCCCCACAGCATCATGCAGAGCTCCTGGATGTCACTAAACCATTCCGCTGTGCTGGCTGCCCTTCTTGAGGCTGAATTCCCTTTGCTGAACTGTTACCAGTGTTAATTAGAGTTGTTCAAAGCTGCTCTTTGACTTTAATTTCTGTGACTGTATTGTTGACACTGCACTAGAAGCCTGTGAACCTCTCTCCTACCATTCAGTAACTCCGGTGACAATCACCAGAGCAATTTAAACATCAATGCTCTGAGCCTCCATAGTACCTTCTGCTCAGCTGTCTCAAGTTGCTTCATGGAAGCTGAGTGTTTTGCAGTTCACAACAACTCTCTTCAAATATGGTGGTGGGAAGGAGACCGCAGCTCAGCAGCTCAGTTGCAAATTGTGCAATGCCCCGAACCACACTTGTGGCTGGAGCTCGTTGCTCCCAGAAAACCATTGTAACTAGGATGGCCCATTTCCTCGGGGACTGTACCCATGCAAGACCCAGGGCTCGCCGTGGTCTTCTGAACTGCAGGTTTTTTTGTTGTGGGCTTTCTCGTGGTTCTGCCTGCGTCAGTCCTTGATTGAGTTAGTCTCCTACAATACAGTTTGTGCTTTCTACCTTTGGCTACAGGGTATATGCTGTCTCATGTTACATCAGCTCTACCCTTTTTCGGTGTTTGCTTTGGGTTTTTCTCTGGACTCATCCAGAACCTGATTAAATAACTTCATCCTGGGCAGTTAACTCTTTAGAAAAGCTGGAGAAAATGGGCATTGGCCAGAGAGCATTTGTAAAGAAACCCAGAGATAGGCTGTGTGCAACACCCCCAGGAGGGTCACGGACCCAACGCAGGCTGGCAGAAAGCACTGTAATGCTCTGTAGACTCACTCTCTTCTTGTCATGGTCTTCAAAGGTGGCACACACTTCAGATGGTAACTGTGATGTTCTCTGAAAGCCAAGGAAAAGGCTGGGCAAGCATAATCCTTCTGGCTATACCTGATTAATTTTACCACAATTTATTTTTGTGTGGTCAGAAGGGGAAAATATAACCTAGTGGCATAAGAAAATGTTCCCCGGGTTAAATATGTTCCTATCAGAATATTGCACGTTTTTCAGACAAGCTGTGGGAGGTGTGTTGAGAGAAGTCTTAGGACGGGGCAAACCGTTGGGCTGCACCCGGTCCTGTGAGTTACCAGCCCTCTTCTGGGGAGACCCTACTGCTGCTTAGGGGTGCTGTGACTGAATGACAGAAGGACTTTAAACAGTATTCTTTCTGATGTTTGGAATTTATTAATAAGTCAGGACTGCTGGGCTGTATTCAGTGTTTGTCAGCATCTCGAGATGATCTTTGCAGAGAGGAATGTTGTTCTTTGCATTGATTACAATCTGCATGGTCAGTACGGAGGTGTTCACACCTTAAGCACCTGGCTTGGGGAAGCTCAGCTCCCCTTGGGGCTGCCTGGGCGGCTGGAAGAGAGCACAGCTTCTCCAAAGAGGGATTCACAGCAACAGCCTGACTTACGTGCTCTGACATGACCCGTGCACAAGTCTCTCCCTCTGCATTGATACATAGGGAACCCAGAGCAATACCCTCCTAGACTAGATGCTCAGTGTGGTGCCCATGTTTTCTGTCGTTCTCACCATGTTACAGTTCGTATTTAGGTTATGTCACGTTGGCTCTGCCAGCTGGAATTGAGAATTTTGCAGTGATACTAGAAGATTAATTGGCCTATTAATAGGTCACGTTACTACAGAACCAGATGTATCCCACATTTTTATATCAACATGATGTCATGGGGTTTTTTGCATGTTTTATGCCAAACAATTTTGTGATTGCTGATTCTGAGGAAATCAAGGATTAATAAACTACATATTAGCAACATAATCTCTCTTCTCCTTGCATGTAAGATTGTTACTACAGTCTATTTTCTAGGATTTGTCCACTTCAAATTCTGGAAATCTCTAGGGGTGGAATTTATTTGGTATTGGATTGTTTATTAGTATAAATGTTGTAACTTGCATTCTGTTTTGGCAAACTCCATTTGAATGCATGCATTGGAAACAATGGATTGAAATGAGTGAATGGTTAGAAGGTGGTAGAAATGCATTTCAGGCTTTTGGTGAAAGTTTATGTGGTCCTTGCTAGTCACCTTCTGCTAATGCAGATCTATATTAACAGATCTAAATTGTCTTGGATTATTAAATAGCTACTGCACTTAAGCCAAAGACACTTACATTGCAGTGGTGCTCAATGTGATTCTAATGTATAGAAGTTGCACATTTATCTTGTGTACGGCTACATGATCCAGTATATTATCTACCACTGAGGACTATATCCCATCTGCTTAGCACAAGACATGCACAGATCATCTCTTTTGTGTAAAGCCAGAAGGATTTAGGCTCTATTTTGGAAATGTTTGGGTTCCTTCTGGAAGAAAGGAATTATATTAATGTTATAGAGCTACTTACCTGTACATATGATCCTAAAAACCGATAACAAAGAAAAGAGAGAGAGAGAGAGAAGTGTTTTAGTTCTGTGGAAAGGTTTGATGCTGTGCATTTCAATGGAAATAACTTTTGTCTCTGTGGATGTGTAACTTTATAGCGTCAGTTCCCTAAGTATATGTAAAAAGTATTCTGCCAGTAAACCACTTCTTGTGTAGGCAATATGCATATTTATTGGCAAAACATATGCACACTGTCATCTGTCAAATATTTTACATGTTACTCAATTTCAAATGAGTAGAATAAAATAACTGCATTAGGCTGCAGTATATTTGTAAAACATATCTATTTTCTTATCATAAGAGGAAGTTCTGAACCTCACTAGTGATTGTAGTCCATAACACCAAACCCTATTAAACAGGGTATAAAATCTTGCTGTGGTGGCAGTTTGGGTTGTGCTCCCTTCGTGAGGAGCACTGAGCAACACATTAAGTTCAGCAGAGAACCTAGAGAAAAGGGGTATCCAAGCATTAATCATTCATCTCAATGCTTCATAAAAGAAATCTCAGTGAAAACAAAAGCAGGAAACTCAACTGTTCTGAGAAGCACTTTAAAGTAGCACTAGTTTCAGCTACCAGGTATTTGCACTATCAATCAAAATATATTTATTTATCAGTTGAATCATATATTAAAACTTCAGGCTATGCAGAATAAGAGGCAGAAGAGAAATATTGAATGTATACATACAAAAACACTGAAGCCTACACTTTCTGGAAATAATACATAAATGTCATTTGCTGACAGAAAAACAGATTGTTGTAAAAGGAACTCCAGAAATGACCTGACATCAGAATCACAATTTCCTGTGTCACAGGTTAGTGAGAAATTGCTTCTTTACAGCCTAACAATTCAAGGAATAATGACCTAACATTGTTCCACTGTGAATTGGGGCCAAGAGATATATTTTTGCAGGTAGCAACAAATAAGAACAAACCTTGCAAAGAACTAGAATGCATAAATCCTAAAGCACACCAGAGAATTCACCAGTCTTGACATAAGCAATCTATAAACAATATAACCAATTTGAAATGTATTAAGTATGATTTCAAGCATTGCTTGTCTCTTCAGCAAAACCAGGCTGGACCTCTGTGGGCCGTACATAGGAGGGCCAGTAATTAGGAATTTGGGGTCCTTCTGATTCCAGATGTTGATGGCACTCATTTATTCAACAAATGTAATGGAAATTCACATTGGCTTGATAGAGTTTTCAGAGACCTCATGCCGTTCAGCTAGCGGTTTCATACACCTGTGTCCACATTTTTTGCTCATCATCATAAGATGTTAGTCAAGATTTATAGTAGAGGATGGGTATTTTGGATGTCTGGCTTGAGATAACTCACAGGCACCTGATTTTCAAAGAAGGCAGGCTACCTCTGAAAAATTGAGTACTGAAAATTAGGAGCCCTTTCCAAAACTCTTAGCATTTATACAATTTTGGCTGTCGTTCTGCAACCCTTGGAGATGTTATCTTGACAAAAGGGTCCTCAGTACACAAGAACTCTAAGATGTGGACAATATGGTCATATTCTTGTTTCTAATCTTTTTATTCTGTTACAGCCTCCTAAAACTAGGACTAGTGCAACAGTCCATGCTTTTGCTGAAATGTCATCTGGAAGATTTGTAATACCTCCGAAAGTCTTAGAAAAAGTGACTTACAAAAGCAAATAAGGTGAGATGTTTTCAAACATTTTATATACCTTGAAAATCAGGGCGGCAGAAAGAAGACTGAGCTCTGACAGAATTTCTTCTTGAGACAGCACTACCTAGTAGCTTGAATTTGGGTCTAGGAATTGGGATTTCCTTTCTAGCTTTATCAGGGACTCTTTATCTGGCCTTGGACGAGATAAGCGTTAGATATCCTAATTAATACTTATGGAACCATAAAGATTAAATGAATAAAGATTTTTTGGCTGGGGGAAAGCACAAACTTTTATTAGAATCACTGGCCACTGTAGATAATGTTTCAGCAGTCTAACATCAGGGCAAATCAGTGCAAATTATTCATCAGTATATATACACTGCTACACAGTGTGTACATGCAATATAGTACAATGTGTAAAGCACCGGATTATAGATTTTGTACTGACAGGGATTTCTGGTTTTCTGCAAACCCCAACAAAATTTCTCTTCCTGGAGAGAAAGAAAAGTCTTCTCCTTAGTTTTCCCTCATGAAATATAAATACAGCTTCCAACAAATCTCATTAACTTCCTATCAATGGCCAAGTTTTGTTTTCTGTACATTGCCAGCTCCAGTTGTTTGCAGTTCTTCACACAACACTACGTACAGGTACCCCAGTTACTCTTTTGCACATCCCACCCCCTGCTCTCCTCTCCTTCCTCTAAGGAGACAACACGCTTTGAGTAGCCCAATCGACCCCGCGCAAGAAAATTGTTATCTGGCCCCTCATCAAATCAAGCATTTTGCAGGGGACTGATGAAGTCCAGAAGGAGCCCTGCGAGGCTGGTGTGCTGCCCTTCTCCTTTCTCAACCCCCCAGGTAGGCAGAGCCCTGTAGCCCATCGCCCAGCTGGCAGAGGGGGCTGCAGTTCGAGGGACAGGGAGAAGAGGAATAAAGAATGAAAAACTGCAGAGAGTCATGAGAAAAGACCGTCTCTCAGTAGCTGTGCATTTTGTTTTCACATCCATGCCAAAGAGCAACGTTTCTGCAGTGCCACTTATTTTCCTTATTTCCCCACGTAAGCACGACGTACTGCTGCTTTTCTACAGCTGGAAACACCGTGAGAGGCATAGACCCAGACTTGAGCTTTTCATGTTAAACTTTCCATAGTTTGGGTGCTAGAGCTTGGAGATCCTACTCTTAGAGCAAAACGTGCTTTCTGTTTCAGATCTGAATGGGAGAAGGGACATCTCACCATTCGAGAACGGGCCAGGTCTGGCAAGAGTGGCCGCAAGCGTGACACTTCTTGAAAACTGTGCAGACATCATGGGGTCTGTGCGTTTTGAAGAAGCTTCTGTCCTTCTGCTAAGACAGGTAACGGATGGCATGTATATTCCTAGTTCATGGCGAATGCATGTTCTAATGGTTTGCTTATCATTTAACGAGCAGTCATTTCAGTGTATGTAGTCACGTGAATAAGGTCCTGTTTTAGCAGGACATTTCAATTTGTGTTTAAAGTTGAATAAGATCTTGTATGCTCTCTGAAATGAAAGGCAGGTTTCCAGGCCAGTTTTGCAGTAAATGAAAGTACCACCTCCTTTGCTGATGTAGCATTGAAGTATCCTTTTGCAATCACTGAAAAACCTTAGAAAAGTTTATGGCATTAGCTCAATATTCATGATCCAATATAGATTAAACCCAGCAGGAATGAAAAAAAAAAAAAAAGAAAATGAAACGAAAGGAAAGGAAAGAAAAGGAAAGAAAAGAAAAGAGAAAAAACAAGGAGCTATCAGGAAATTAGCATTGAAGTTACACTTAGGATATACTTTGGAGAGAGGAAAAATAAAATGAGGCTTAATCAAAATGTAGAATGCAGGAAGATGGCACCTGCCTCAAGGAACTTACCACTGAAGCTTTAAACAAGAGACAACACATACATGGAGGCAGATAGGAATCAGAGCTGCATATCATCCTGATGAGTATTGTCTCATCGTCTACCCACAGCTGAGATTTCCCCCAGGTAACAGGGCTACTTTAAAAAAAGAAGGGAATGTCTTGTGCCAAAAAATCTTCCCCATTCTCCTAGCAAATTCTGAGCCAGCATTGCACATGACATTGTTAATTTATTAAATATCATTGTTATTAATTATATTCTGTAGATACGAGGTGCCTTCAGACTTAGTGCAACATCATTGACCCCAGAGCTGGTACAGCTGTTTAAATCAGGGCAGAACTGATTGTGTACTAGTTCCCACCTGGACTTAAACCAGATATCATAAAGATATGAGTTGCATGAAACGTGATTTTAGGCCTCTATCTCCTAGTCATCATCCCACATGTAATTATTTTCTTAATTCTAAAAGAGAAGCATATTTAAATATGTATTTTTTCTGGTAGCTTCTACCCGTGAGTATCCTTTGGAATGCTCAAATGGGCCTTTTAATTTATCATGAGGATCTATGAAGATTTGTAGAAATAAATCCTATAGACGTGAACAGAGCAGAATGGAGCATTCCCCGTTGTGTTTTCAACAATTTTTTAAAATATCTTCTTTAATAAAAAATTACAGTCCTCTTTCAGAACAATATCAAACATTTTAAAAGCCACATTTGTGCCTTTTGAGGCTAGTCTAACTTCCTCTGTGGTTAATCAGATTCATTCCATTGACCTAACAGAAGTGGGACAGATCCCAGGTTAGCAATCCTGGACCTGGTGGTATGTCAATCTTTTATCATAGTGAGAGCTTTTTTAAAAATTGTGATTAAAATCCCCTCTTCCCTTAGTCCAGAACATTTTTTAATGTATCCTCTATACCCACACACTCATGCTACAGCAAGGTGTAGTAAGCGTACGATGTCATATATCTTTCTGTCCCCACTTGGTTTCATCCCCATCAAGTTGTACAAGTGCAGGAGGGAAGACCAGAGGGAAGAGCTGCACTTTGACCTCTTGTTCATATTTTGGTTCTTTTATGTATACCAAATGTCAGTCATTCTGTCGTCTATTTAATCTCGGATACCTATGGAAGATTAAGAGAGGGCAGTTCAATGAGCAGAGCAGGAGAGGGAAGGATGGATGAGCTACAGCAGTCAGATAATGTAAAAGCCGACTCAAAGTTCTCAAAAAACTCCAGCCGTTGCCAGCCATCATCCTTCTGACAAAAAGGAGGAGTTTCCGTTTAGGCTTAAAAATCGCCATCTTCTAAAGGATTGACACGTATGAATTCTAGAAAGGAAAACTGTCCTTCTTAACTACATAACTGCTCTGAACTAATCCTTTAATTCCTCCTTCTTTTGATTTTAAAAATGTTCTTGGCCAACAGTCTGGATGTACATGTGTTTGTAACTATGCAGCAAGAATTTAGAACACACCTAATGTTAATTTTTTGCCAGCTTCCCTTTTTGGTCCATCCAAAACCCCATTATTCTAACCCACCTCCCAAGCTGCCAGGTCACCTTTCCCCAGTAAAGTAACCTGGGAATAAAAGTGAGCTTTGTTTTCTGGAGATCAAAGACTTCCTACTTTTGGTAACCAAAGCCCCCCTCTCCATTGTGTGGTGCTCTTCAGCAGTAGGTGCAATGAAACTCCTCTCAGCACAAAATTATCCACCTGCATGGGGTAAGGTTGCGCTGCTGTGCCAGCACGGACTGCATGCGTAGCGGGGGGGATGATGAGGGAATTTCTCTGGATGAAATAGTGGGTGCATGCTAGTGCCAGCCTTTGACCCCCTCAAAAAAGTTGCAATGTTGGTTGGTGGTTGGCAGAATAACCTGTTGCCCTGCAGTCCTCTCCAAGCCATCTGAATGGAATAAATGGGATTTGGGGGTGCATGGGGAGCCAGTTGTCACTCTCGAACATCAGACCTCTAATGCCACCCCCCCAAAAAAGGAGGCGTGCAAACTTTCAGACAGAAGGCACCCAAATTGGTAGAAGATTTTTAGGATTAAAATTGTAGGATCGAGCCTGGGGTCCAGCCAGGTTGCTTTGAGCAGGCTAGAAGAGGAAGGTTTCTGAGTGGCATAAAGGTCATTTTCCACTTGCCCGGACCTGGACTGTGTGTCGGGCAAATCCGCTGGCAAATGTTAACGCTGCCCAAGGGACTGAAAGTGAAGCTGGGGGCTGATGTGGCATGCGGTTGCCATGGTGCTGGCCATAATCCTGCCGGAGTCAGATACCCTGATGATACGGCGAGTTTCAGCTTGCTCTTGGGTACAGCGCGGTGACCCTCCCCAGCAGCATCTGGTTGTGTTTTAAACTTTTGATAAATTCCATAGCCAAAGAAATCAAAACAAATCAAGTAACAAGCCCAGTCTGGCCGAAGTCCAGGTTAAAACTGCTGCATTTCTCATTGGTATTACTGCTAATGCACCAGCTCAGTGCAAAAGCGCAGATATTTGGGGTGGGAGCGGGGCACTTTTTGCACATTCTTTTTCCTCTCCTCGCAGCCTCGATCCCCAAACACGAGGATTAAAATAGATTATCATGCTCCGGTGAGGCTGGTTACAGCGTTTAGGGAACAATCTTTAAGGAAGGCTTCTCCCACCGAAGGTGTTCCCGAAGGCTAAAGCCGCGGCTGCGGAGATGCTCCGCGGGACTTTACTGCCTCGAACCCCGGCGGGGCGAGGGTTTGAAAAGTAGCGCAAACTCCCGGGGAAAAAAAGAAAAAAAAAAAAAAAAAAAGAAAGAAAGAAAAAAAAACAAACCAAAAACCAAACCACCAAAGTTGGAGGAAAACCACCCCCCCAGCTCCATCCCCGCCTCTCTGCGCGAGTGAATCTGCACAAGGCCAAACTTTTGTTGTTCGGGGGAGGAGGGGGCTACTTTTCCCGAAGAAGGGGGGATTTTTGTGGGTTTAGTCGCAGATGCCGTCCAGCTGAGGGCTGGAGGCGGGGAGGGGGAAGGCTGCCGGTGACCCCGCTCCGGAGCGGCCCGGCAGGGCCGGGCCGGGGGAGAGGATCCCCCCCCCGGCTGCGAGAAAGCCCCGCACCCAAAATGGTGCGGGTGGCCGAGGCGAGGGAGAGAGCCGGGATGAAAGGGGATGGGCGAGGAGAGGGATTCGGTCCGCTGCTCCCGCGCCGAAAGGGTGGGAAGGTTTTGATTCCCCCCCCCCCCTTTTTTTTTTTTTTAAAGCGGGGGGGGGGAGAAAACGGACCCTACAGTCAGTTTTCGTCTTGTGTCAGGGCTTGAAAGCGCTCCAGCGTCTTCCCTGCAGGCTGCTCAACTTCAACCTGCGTGTATGTATGTGTGTATATATAGATATATATATATAAATAAGTGTGTCTATGTGTGCGCGCCGTGTCCCGCCGCCGGCCCGGGCTGATGGGCAGCAGGAGCCGCCCTGCAGCCGCGGCACCCCGCACCTCTCCAAACTGCCCCTGGCCCCCCCCCATCCCTCCTTCCCTCCCCCCATCCCTCCTTCCCTCCCTTCTTCCCTCCTTCCCTCCCTCCATCCCCGCCCGCCTCCGCGGAACCGCTCCGCGGCAGCCGCCGGGGAGAACACCGCGCCGCCGCCGCCGGGATTCGCGGCAGCTTTTGGCGAGGAGCGGAGCGGGGGGGGGGGGGGGGAAGAGGCACAAAAGGGAAGGACGGAGGGAAAGTCCCTCCCACGCCCCCCTCCCCCAAGTTTATGATGGGGGTCCGGAGGAGCAGCTCCGCTCCGCAGCAACCGCTCGCCTGCTGAAAACTTGCCGCTCCGCTTTTGGGGTAAAGTTGATGCTTATTGTGTCTTTTCATTGTGCTTGGGGTTTTTTTGGTTGTTTTTTTTTTTTTTTTTTTTAGTTTCTTTTTTTTTTTTCTCCCTCTTCTCCCGCTTTGGTCGGAGGTGCCCTGCGCCGGGGTGGGGTGAGGGAGGGTAGAAATATTGCCGGGGGGTCTCCTCGCAGCGAGTGCCCGAGTGGGGGGGGGTGTCCCGTCCCGTGTGCCCCCCCCCACTCCCCCGCAGGTGAGCAGGGCGGATGCGGCGCGGGTGTCCGTGTCTCTGTGTGTGTGTTTGTGTGTGTGTGTGTGTGTGCCCCCCCCCCCCCCCCCCCGAGCCCGCCGGGCCCGGGCTTTGGGCCGTGCCTCCACGGCCATTGTTTTTCCCGGTGGGTTGCGGTGACAGTCCCAGCCCCGAGCCGCTGCCGGGACCCTCTTGCCCCGGGTCCCGGAGGATAGCCGGGCTCCCCAAAGCCAGTAGCGAGTTCGCCTTTTTAAAAAAAAAAAAAAAAAAAAGTTGCCCCCCCCCCCCTTCTTGTCACCCCCCCGCCCCCCCGGGAGGGGCAATCTTTCGACAAGTATATTTGCTGAGGAATTTAAAAAATTCCCCGCTGCAACTTGATCCCTGTGTGATGAGGAGCGGCTTGGAGAGACCCGGACTCCAATCCTATTAAGGACTTAGAGAGTTGAGAGTTTTTTCCCCCGGACTCGGTGGCTTTAAAACAATCGGGGAGGAGGGGAGGGAGATGGGCTCATCGCGATGCCTTTTCTGCCTCAAGTGATTGCCATCAGTTCCTGGGAAACCTGACTTCTCCAGCGCTGGGGCTTCGGGGGGTTTATCAGTGGTCCTGCCGCTGGCCCCGCTGCCGGCTTTTCCGATGGTTAAGGGCTTTTCTGTACGTATATATAGTTACATTTGGGTTCTGCTAACCTGCAGCCTGGGCTTCAGAACTTCCCGGGACGGGGCTGCCCCCCCGCCGCGGGTGCGGTGCGCGGTGCGCACAAAGCCGCGTCCCCTCCGCGGGGCCGGGGGTCCGGCTTCGCCCCCCGGGACGTGTGTGCGGGTGAGAAATGGCCGGGCGTGGGGGTCACCGCGGGCCCAGCCAGCGAAACTCGGTGCCTTCCTCTAGATGCCCTCGTATTTCATACAGCTCCAGGTACTGGAAACCTGTATGCCCACCTTTGTGCGTAGAGAAATTAGCCTTTCATAGGAGTGTCGTGTTTGTATTTTTACAGCCGCAGATAAAGGCGCTAGTTGTAAAACTTTGTCCACCCCCCTGCCAATCCCCTTCACTTTTTTATTTTATTTTATCTTTTTTTTTGCAACTGAGGCTCTTGGGACGTACAAGAATTTGAAAGTAAACGTTCGACTAGCATGCTGCGTGAAACAGCATTTAAACAAATAATGTATTGGCACGCACTGTGGAGTTGGTGCCAAAAAAGTAAGGTAAATAAGCCATGAAATTCAAAATATACAGAAATGCAATAGACTGATTTGTTCTAAGACTTGCTGATTTGATCTGTTTGTTCTAGCTACCTTGCTTTAAAAAAGAAAAGGTTTGGGTTTCTCTAGTTCTAAACCTAATTCACTTAACTTCACTAGAAAAGAAACTACATTCACCTGGAACAGAGGATCCTGCTAAATAATTGTTTATGGTCCCGGGATGTTTGAAATGCACGGCAATTGCTGCATACAGCAACTACAGTTGGTGGATTGGTTTGGTTCAACTTTTCTGATGGGCAGATATGGTAATTTGTATTTTGGCTGGAACTTCAGGAAATGTTGACACCTGTCAAACTTTGAATTGCAATAAAAATGTCATATTGAACGTTATTGCGAAACTGACAACTTTTAGGAAGTGAATGAAATTCATTATGGCTTTTCCACTGTAAACAACTCTTGGAAATTTGTCATTTGATTGAAAACATGACCTATCTGTAGCACTGAAAAGTGCCTGATCCACTGAAGATGAACTGTTAATCTACGGGTATGTGTATATCCAAGCCTCTGGTGTATGTTTGTGAAAGAGCTAATCTTTAAAGCAAGGTGAGGTAAGATTCACTTGATCTTGAATGTTGTTATTGCTTAAAGTATGTGACTTTGAAGTGCCCAGAAATGCAACTGCTGTTCTTCAAAGAAAAACAGATCTCGAGGACTGTTTCCAACTTCCTTTCAATGTCTTTTTTTCAGTGTGTCAAAGGGGGATGTATACAGATGGACAAATACTGTTTGTGTTAGGTCATTCATTTAGAGAAAAATTAGAGCCGTAGAAGAATTTGAACTAGATGCATATGCCAGTATAAATCTAGTGTAATTTCATTGAAGCTACTCCAGTTTATACTTGTATAAAAGAAAACAGAACTTGACCTCGGATATCCAATAAGCAGCAGCCAGCATTCCCTAATGTCACACTGAACACTGAAGTCGCATTTGGGAAAGGCAGCCTTTTTGCAGCATATATATAATGACCAGAATTTTTGACGTTGTTTTGAAAACCAGTTGAAACTTTTATGGCAAAGAACCATTTTTGACTATGGTTTCTGTGATTCTAATGATCTCAAAGGTTTATATCACAGCTTCCCTTTCAGTGGCATATTTGTACAGAAGCTGTACAGGCTCTGAGGCTATGTGATCAGCTGTATAGGGGAAAGGTTATGTGATCACTACATCACTGTATAACTTGAAAATACATTTTTCATGATCCTGATACTTTATTTCTATTTAGAGAGTTTGACTTTTTCTAATGAGTTTTCCAGTCCTCTGGCCCCATCTTTTTTGTCTAAGGATACAGGAGAGCATCTGACCTAGTATCAGTAGCATTATCTTCATTTTCTGCTGGTAAGTGCAGAGGACACTTGGTTAACTGCCTCCCCCTGGTTTTGGTGGCCTACTGTAAGCCAGTTGTTTGCCCTGTAGACTGAAAGGTACACAGATACTTCATGCTTTTGTACTCTGAGAAGTGCTCTGTTCATAGTGAAGTTTCCAGTGCAGATTAGTGAAGGCAGTGGATTCAGTAAGCAGCGACCAAAATCTGTATGTATTTGTGCAGCAAACACCTATCTATTGCTCCATCACAAAGCCTCCACTTAATAATCTGGCCAAGGATTTCAAGGCAGCGAGTTTTTTCAAAGAAGCTACTTAGGAACATTAGATGTGACTATAGCATCAAACTAATTAGTTGCCACTCCATTTCTATGAAGCTGCCAGGGCTTTATAGAAATGTGATATTTGCACTTCTCACTTGCTGTTGAGGTATTGAGGTTAAGCAGTCTCTGCTTTTTGTCTGCTTTTTTTACTGATGGGAAAGATTCCAGAGCATTGTTTGAGAGCTGCACAACCCCCTTATATACCTGGGTAAATATTTTAAACAGTTGCGCATTTGGACAACTTGCCACAAAGCATTAAGTGGTATTTAGGGTTTGCTTCAGCTCTGTTCCCAGGGCCCTTTTAAAGAAAACCAAAACAACAGGAGGTTTTTGGGAATGAATTAAATCAACACTAAATAAAATAATAGCAAAGAATGACTCCTAGTATGAATGACGGCAAGAAGGCATAGTGTTTGAAGAGAAATAATACATGTGTGCCTGTGCATCTCTACCTATATGTACACACATGTGTGTATGCATGTAATACATACGGATTTTGACCCAGGTATATAGCAGGTCCCATGTACGTGTATCTTCTAGACATTTACTGGTATTTGGTGTGCAAGTAATAAGAATCGGATCTCACACCATAATCTTGATAGTTGAAGAGGCAAAATTGCAGGTTTCCCTTGTGAACAAGGGACTGGAATGGAAATACTGGGTAATCGGGTCTAATTTTCTGCAGGCCAGTTCCAGCTAGGAGTGAATATGTGTTAGATGTGTAGAGTCCAGGAGAGGCCACAGAACTTTTCTTCATTCACACTCATCTTCTGTAACACCGCACCCCATACCCTTTAACTTCTCCTAAACAAAACCAAACTGAATACACAAAAGCTGAAATGTGCTGCGTGAAGAGAACAGGAAAGTTGTTGTCCTGTAATTCAAAAGTTCAGAGCCATAAAAATTGTTTGGGATTTGTGAATATTCGGTGCCACTGAAAAAAGAGGCCTTGGTGCCTGGAAGTGGACACCCAAATTAGAAAACACTTGAAAATAGGCTCCCCTGGGCCCCCATTGTAAGGAATGGAAGTGTTTCTGGTACTGTCCTGGGCATGGCTGCCCAAATACATTAGTCACCGGTGAGTCTTTTCTCATCATCTCACAATTATTTGCGATTGACTGTCACCTTTCTGCAATTATAAATATTCCAAGAGGAAACAATGCAAATTAGAGCTGTAGGTACCAGGATCTTTGTACTGGATGTATTTCTTTTTACTTTCTAAGTGTTCTTTTTCATATGAAAAGAGTTTAGCAGCTTTATCCTTATTCAAGTCTTTTCTTTTTGTATCTGCTGGGGAGAAAACCATTAATTTTGAGGAATGGTGAGAGTAAGCCTTAAGCTGTCTTTGACATTTTAGTTTAACTTGAATAGGTTAATTTTTTTTTTTTTTTAAAGAAAACAAGTTGGTGGGAAGTGTGTTTTAACTGTGAGCGCCTGATTTCAACCATTAGCATAAGAAAAAAAGTTTTAGTGCATTTACTATTGTATTGAATGAAGAGTTCCAACAGTCAGGGAAAAGAAAGTAAAAGGCTGTAAAGAAATGATGGTCTATTCAGATTATTCAGCAGCCCAAAGCTCTGGTCATCTGCCTCTGAAATCTGTGATCGGGATATCACTTTTATCTTCCTGTGCCTTTCTCTCGCCTTTTTCACATGTTCACTTTTGTCAAGGTTTATTGATCACGTTTTCTTCTCTGCAAATCTGTGGAAAATTTAATGAACCAAAAACAACAGAGAAATAAAAGGAACTTTTTATTCATTAGCACTAGATTGAATTTTGTTCTATAGTCACTACCCTCTTGCCTCCCATGTGCGTCATTGTGTCGCTCCTGCAGCACTTACAGTACATACAGTGGGGATGGCTGCATTATGAATTCTCTTCCAGGGAAAAGTTTGTTTAATGTTGTGATCTCCTGGCAGATCCAGCCCTGCTGCTTGTCTCTTCTTCTCTGCCCTCCTGACATTCAGATTCTTGACTGTGGTGCTTCTGCCACTAAATACCTTAAAGTGTGTATTCCGCAGAGCATTTACATCTTCAAGAATGAAATGTATTTGCTGCTTAGCAATTAAACCCAAATTTAAATGATTGCAGATTAGTAGTGGTTATTTACAATCCTGATTGTTTTGGTGCTGTGATCCTTGTTCATTACACATCTGCTTTGCCGTGGTGCTGCCCCAGAGGGCTTTGTGATGCAAATGCTTTTGTTAACTTACAAATAGTTTCAGTATCTAGATCATCTCAGGTGACATATTTAAGTCTCTTCTTTTTTCCCAGATGGACTTAAAAAGCTGTAATTAAATGTGGCTTCCAGTATGATTAAGCTTTGCTAACATTTTCCATGGAACGATTTACTTGAACTCTGGCACTTTCTGATCCTGTCACTGGAAGAGTTTTCAATAAAGGCCCTTTTTAACATTAATTTTATTTCATTTAGTGCAGCTTGTAAGTGTAGGGAAATGAGTTAAAATGGAGCATATATCTGCCTGAGAGATTTCTTGGGTGTTTCTTGATTCCAAAGAACTTCACTGCTGCTCTGTGTTAAATGCTAAGGTGTAAATCCCAGGGGAAGGAGAACCATGGAGTTCTGTAGAATAGTCCCAAATACCTTGTAATGAGTAGTACTATCAGTGCTGATACTTTCAAGGGATGAGCTAAAAGCCACAAAAGGGCATCCGTACTTGAGCTTGTAATTTCAGCTTCAGCGATAGCACATCTGTGACTGCATCTGTTTTTCTGTGCACTGAGTGACTCTCCGTTCTGTAGGAATACACACCTCCAATCTTAAACTGCCTCTAAATCTAGAGAAAGGACTTTGTGCCCAGCAGAATGAACCCTGCTGGGAAAATCTGGGCTCCTGTTTAGAAAAAAAAAAAAAAGTAATGAAAAAGTCTTTTATCCCCTGTGAAATGTGGGGTTTTACTGTAGAGAATTCATTCAAATGAAACTAATGAAATCTTTCCAGAGGAACACGTCTTCTCTGGGATGCTCTGCTGCGCAGCGGAAGCCACTGTGGGTCCAGCCCCTCGGTGATGAGCACCCTGGGGTCACCGTCCCTCAGCCCTGCCAGGAGGGGACAGGGACCCCCGGCGGGGGACTGGCTGGTCCTGCCCAGGCTCTGCCAGGGCTGCTCAGCTGCACAGCTGAATTCCTGCAGTAGCAGCGGAAAAACTTCCAGTGTTACAAATGCGATTCAGATGAGTAGGAGATGCTGTAACATCACAGTGCTGTGGCTTATATTCCACACTGGGAGCTTTAAATATCCAGCCTCTGGAAGTTAAATCCTTTTTTTTCTTTAAATGTCCCATATATTTAGTGATTATATTCTCTTTGAGCAAGTGGATCACCTGGAAGTTGTCTAGCACTGTGTTAAGCGGTTTGATTCTGTTATGAAAATTCATTGAAAACCCCCTGAAACATCCCACCAAATTCTTTTCAGCTTGAAAAGCAGAATCCCTGGCTAAAATCAGTATATTTCTCCCTTCCATACTGACCTGTGGAGTCTTACTAGAGCCCCTTCTATGGTACCTTCTCTAAAAGCAAGGTCTGTTGATTGCAATGGTGTTAAAAGAGCATCGGTTCCCAACACCAAGATAGCTCCTTTTCAGAGCAATCCTCAGCAATGCCTCTTTGTGCAGTGGACAATGCAATAAGTCAGACAGGACTTTCTGAGCCACCTCTATAAGGAACTGTAAGGGCTGCTGAAGTACACTTGTGTTAAGTTGAATTGATTGAAATTTAATGGCTGTTAGTAGCTATGAATGGTAATGATTTTCTAGAGTATCTTCACCATGCTTGACATTAATAACTGGAGAGTGTGTATGTGTGATGCTAGTGTGTTATTCATTTTAAAGATGCTTTCTCCCAGCCCTCTTTCCCATAATTTAGTTGTTTTGATGCTTCAGAAAAAAAACCTGGGGCTTCGAAGAGCACGTACATCTTGTCAACATAATTTTGTGCTCGTGATTTTTATTTTTTCCAATTCCAACATAAATCAGACTACAATATAGTGAGAGTGATGAATTTGTTTTACATGCCATCATGAATTAATGTTATGCAAATAGAAGCTTTACAGGTGCCATGATTTACTTAATAATTTCAAGTTCTAATATTTAAGCTCATTCATTATGTTTGAGTAAGAAAAAAAAAAGCCACAACATGTTCATATTTTTAAATGTGAAATGTGAGATTTGTGTGCATTTGCTGTGTGTAGTTGCTGTGTAAGCACATTTGATGGCTAAGAAAGAATCAATCAGTGTTTGCATTCGGCACCTTATTCCTGTAGATGTTACAGAGACATTTCAAAGAGAATAATCAAATATTTGTGTGTAAGGAGAGGAAGATGCTGGTAAAACATCCTTCAAGAATATAAAGAAGCAGAAAACTGCCAAAGTAAAGTTTTTTGGCCTTTAAAAATTGAGCAGAGCAGCGTGGTTTTGCTATGCTAAGTGGCCTTTATTTCATCCTGAACAGCTCTCTGTGGGCTGCTCCCAGACCTGCCGTCTTCGCCGTATGGTGAGGAAGAGCAGAGGAGCTGGTGAGAGCTATAGGCGTCCTGGGTCAAAGGTGAATGCGAATGTGATCGCAGGGTTTTCAGGCTTTGATATCATTTTTAGTGTGCTTCCCAAAGGCTAAGGACAAGGGGGAGAAAGTTTGACACATAAATACATCTTGAATCTCTGAAGATAAGAATAGATTTTGACTTTATTTCTCAAAAAATTGAGGTCACTGTGGTCTGATGACAGGCTGAAAGCCCATCACTCAATTTTTTTCTTTTTCTTACTTTTTATTTTTTTTTTTTTTCCAAATGAACAGACAGAAGCTTATTTTTGATACATTGTACACATTGAGTTAGTGACAGCATATTCAGGTTTTGAAGTTTGTAGCCCCAGGGTCAAGGTTTAGCATCAACATGGGGGCCTCCCTGCCCAGGTAGTAAGAATGTTAGTGATTATGTCACAAAAGAACCAAACCTCTTAAATTTGGTAACGTAGATGAATTAAAAGTGAAGCTTTACAAAATGTGTTTGCTCCATGTAACAGGACCATGTGTTTCCATGATTGCTACAGCCATTAGTCATGGGACTAGGCTCAAGAATTGCTCCTTGACCTCTTCAAGCCCAGGGGACTGTTGGCCGGGGAGCAGAGTCGTACTTGGCTTTTAGTAATTTTGACAACTTCTCCTTTTGCTTTGCGTGTTCTTGAACAACTCAGAGGAGAAATTCATCCTGATATGCTAGTCAAGCCAAGGATTTAGCTGGGTGTTAAAGGGCCATTTGGGAAGTGGTGCACAGTGTATGTTCCGTGATCAAGTTAATTATGTTGCTTTGGCAACCACAGGTTTGGTATTTCCTGACTAGGGCTCGTTGATGGAGTCATATTCCAATATCTGGCGTCATCAACGCTAAAATCTCCTGCAAAATCAGTCAGTTTTGTCAAAAAGTGGCAGAAAAAAAGAGATGAGAGATCTTTCTGAGTGTTAAAAATTCATTTTTTTACAGGTTTTGTGTTGAAATAAGTGTCTACTTGGAATTTTAAAATATAATTCCATTGTAGGAAATACAGTAGCAATAAAATTGATTTTCCAGTAGGCTCCAAGTGATTGTTTTAAAATTCTTTTTGTGGAGAATTTCAGCATTTTTGGGTTTTGTCCCAATTCACAATAAGTCAGATATGGAAGTCTCAAATTCCTTTGTAAACTGCAGTAACTGTGTTCCTAACTTTTTTGATCTTCCCTTCTCAGAACTGTAAGGGAATACAGACCTGAGCATAGTACATGTTTTACCAAACCACGTCCATGGCTAATTTTTTGCCTTTGATTTATTGTGCGTGTTGTTGGGGTCTTTCCCCGAATTTTTTTAAAGAAAAGGGAATGAAGGGGAAAACATTGTGCCTATTGGGGTTGCATTGTCTCGGCAAAGCCTGCACCTAACGGCTGACGCTGCTGCAGCACTCTTTATTTTCTATTCAAAAAAATCTTCCTACTTCTGCATTTTACTCCAAGGTCTCTGGCAGGGCTTGCTAAAATTTAAACTACGCGTTGGACTTTTTCTGAGAAACTCGCTGGTGCTGGAGGTGAGTTCATCCCTCTGGGACAAAGCCCATGGCGGGAGGTGGGCGGTGAAGACAGGTCTGGATCTGCGTCGAGGGGACGGGGCAGCACCGGCAGCCGCTGGAGGTTGCACCATTCTCCCAGGAGCGTGCAAGGTGAGGGATCCTCCTCCTTTGCTTTCCAGAGGGCATTTCCAGCGGTGCAGATGGCAGGGGGATCTTTGCCAAGGCATTCGTTTCCTTTAATCTCTTCTCAGGGTAGAGATACCCGAGAGCCAGACGCCATCCAAGCTGTTGAAGGTGGGAGATGAGCAGGGCTTTCCTGGGGGGGAAACTCACTGACGGTGAGCCGGAGTCACTTTCTGCTGGCTGTTCTGGGCTGTTTTCAGGTTTGACCGTTTCAGGTCACCTTGGGTACCTCCACACCGGCCGATGGTTTGCCGGAGAGGCGCTGCCTCGGATCAGGCTGGCAATTTCTAGTGTCTTGGGTGCAGTCAGCTGATGATGTGCTCCAGCCGTCAGGCTGAAGGAAGGGGGCACAAAATAACTTGGGACCCCTAGCCCTGGCCATTTTGGTGTCTTTCTCCTTTGCTGTTGAAGACGCAACTTCGGAGCCTAGAGGGACCTCCTGGCTTCACCCCAGTCCCCCCTCTTGTTGCTGCATGTGGAATAAGCAGCATGTTCATGGGGTTTACCAGGAGCACATCTTCTCAGTGCGGCGTAGGACCCTCCGGTGGAGGTGAAGGCGGCAACCACTCGGGATGGCCTCTTCAAAGTGGCTTTTCCCTCCTTTCCTGGGCCACTCTCTTCTCCTGGCATGACGTGGCTGAGGGGCTGCCACCCTGGGGCTGGCTGGGTGTTAGCCCTCCTGTAAGGAAGAGGAAGCAGTTGGGTTTTTGTTGGGGTTTTTTCCCCTCTTGCTACGTGTTGTTAGTTGCTAGGGTGAAGTCTGTGCTTCTTGCGCGCCAAACAGCGTGCCTTCTGGGTGTCGTAAATCACGCGTCCCCACGAAGCTCCCGTGTAGGCTGGATGGGGAGCCGTTGGTGCAGCAGTTCAAACAAAGTGCAGTGCTGCAGGTGCTCTTTTGCTGGCTGATTGCTTCAAATGTCACACCTCTCCTTGACTTAATGTCTATGCTATTTCAACATCTCATGTGAGCTAATGGAGTTCAGGCATCACCCATTTCTCCCTCTCTCCCTGGAGGTTACAGATTTCTGGACACCCTTGAGATGGAGTTTTAAGGTTATCGGTGGCATTTTGAGGTCACAAAACTGCAGCACCCTGTCTTCTCACCAGCTAACCAAATGACTAATTAGTTCTTATATCGCTGCCGTTATCTTTTTCTCTAACTTTGGTTCAGCTCTGCAGGATGAAGCTTGCTAGGAGACGACATCTGAGAATAATTTGATTGGAAAGTTAGAGGCAGATATGGTCAAGAGACTCCATATGAGCAAACATTGGTGCCTGTGTTCGTCTGCGTACCTCAATTCATCCATGTATATTAAGGCATCTGTCAAAGCACAGTGTTTTTAAAAACAGCTTTCCTATAAGCCTTCTTATGATTATGGCAGTGAAGATACCAAATACACAGCACTTTTAATTCCATTGTAATTTGGGTTAATTCCACAAGGTTGGGTTTTTTCTTCTTCTTTTTTTTTTTTAACAAAGGCAGCTGTGTACGTATTTTTTAGTTTATTTTAGTGTACGTGCATTTTGCATCAGGGCACTGCGTTGTGCACCCTCTAAAACGTTTGTAAATAGGGACCTGGGCAGTGCAAACCTTTGTGTGTATCACAGCCACGTTAATCCACTTTATTTCCCACTTTTCTCAGGTGTTGATGGCATCTGGTTGCGACAGATGCTTTCTGATAAAGCCTTCAGATCAACATGCCTTTGGAGACATCAGTGCTCTGTGTTGGTACTTGCAGACTGCTGTATCCAAATACTCTTCTTTAATTGTCTTATTAAGTAGAGAATTAAGCTCTGTGCTTTGACTGTTTTGGTGCCAGTGACTCTTATTGCAGGCTTTGGCACGGTACCGCGTTGTGTTTTAAAGAGACAGCATCACTTTAATGATGTGGGAATTGAGTTGGAGGATAAAAATCCGCTGAGAAAATGGCTGACTGAGAGTACGGTACGTAAAATCTGATTTTATGTTCTTCCCTTCAGACTATTAGGAGGGGGGCTTAGTTCAAATGCCTGCGATGATTTAAGAAATAAAAAGCAGAAATTCTCACTGCTGCCAGACCACAGGCTCCTCAGCGCCAGACTTGCAGACGAATGTCACATGTTGCTGTATGTTTTGAAAGCATACCATGTGTTATTCTTTAGCTGTCTCAGTCCTCCCCCCAGCTATATCATCTTCTCCCCAGCCAATCTCACAGAAAAACTTCTAATGAAATAAACTTCCCTCTTCCTCCCCTCCTGCACAGACCCTGGGATATGTTCCCCCGTACCTGTCACTCCACACGAAGGTCTCTGTCTGCGAACTTGCAGAAGTGATTTTAACTTGACTTCATGTAACTCTGCCTCTCGTGCTTTAAATCAGGCACTTCTGACACTGATATTGCAGCTTATGTTGTGTGTTAGGATCAAGAGCTCACAAATGACTAAACATATGGTTAAAACTTTTTTTTTTCATGGACTATAATATGTTTCAGTTTAACTCGGCTGTGGGTCTAGATAACGAACGTTTGCCATTAGAATCATTGCGTTTCCAGAAACAATTTTTTACTCCTTCTTTTCTACTGTCTTGGATTAGTGTTTCCTCCAGCTAATGACAGGACTGGACATGCAAACTAGATTAGAGCATAGTGTGAATAGTATAAGCTGAAAATGCTGGCATCTCGCTTTATTGCCTACAAGGTTAAGCGGTTTACTGTGAGGTCGCAAGAAGTAAACTGAAAGCAAACAAGCAAATTAATCCAGATCTCTTGGGTCCCTCCCATGGCGAGAGCAGCTCCCAGGGGATTTGCCTCTCAAATGTTCTTTGAACCCCCCCCCCCTTGCCCATCCTCCCAACCCACAGCGATGCAGAGCTTTCCCACTGATGGCCAAATTGCGTACAGACGGGAGGTCAGAGCCCGGCCACCCATCCCATACCTGGGTGTCACTCTGGCAGCGCATCCGTGGGATGCCGCTCGTCCTCCTGATCTGTGGTGCCAGGATGAATGTGGCAGCAGAAGAGGTGGTGACGGCAGCCCGGCGCTGCGGCTGCCACGGGTGGTAAAGGCTGCTTCATATTAGAGCCGCTCCCTGGGGTGGCCTTCGGCGGGAGGTCTGCTCCTGATTTCGGTAGGGGCAAGAGGCAGCCAGCGCTTTCGCTCCACAGCTCTATTAAAGTTCTCCGCACCAAAAAGCCCCACGGCTTGGGAAAGCCTGCTGCTTGGGCTTCTGCAGAAAAGAGTGTTTGAGCTGGTCCGGTGGTGGGACTTCAGATCACATCTCTGATAAGCAACAAACTGTTGGGGAGTTATGGTAAAATAAAGGATAGACGGTGAGGTCTAGGAAGACCCAAGCAGCTGGTATGAGGGATCATACCTACATGTGCTAGCTGTAGGTACATTTACTTCCTAGACCTCTGCTGAAAATTCATCATATATTTTCCTGGTTTTTTTGTTTTGTTTTTTTTTGAACACTGCCATGAATGGGATTTGTGCAAGCGCCTGCATCCAGCTGTACCTTGTAATTGTAGGTGGTCCTCCCATCTTAGGGTGCTGGGTGTTGCCAACTGATGTCCCAGTTTGCGACCATACTGGCCATACTGGGGACTGGATGGGTCTGCATATTTATTCTACTCAAAAGCTTAGATTTGAATACATGTTGAAAGGCTGGATCCCAGCCTGTGTCTTGGGTGTCAGACTTGGAGTTTTCTCTCCAGTAGAAATGAATGATTTATTGGTTTTCTATGAAAACCAGACAATAACAGAAAGTTTGTGTTTCACATTTAGGTGTAATTATGAGTGCAGTGCTTGAATGATGAGGTGTACAGTGTTCAGAAAAAAAGCTGGCACCATCCCATGTGAGTGCAAGGTTTCCACCAGGCTGTGTCTCTGACAGATCAGTCCGACAAGTCCCGCTGCGACTGGGACCTCCTTCCTCACCAGTTTCTCATGTTTACTGGGGACTGCAGTGCTCAAACTGGGCTCAGCAACCAGCTGTGTTCTAGAGGCAGAAATACTGCTGGGACATGACAAGTGCCCATGCTGGGCCCACCCCACTAAGGGAGAGCAAGTGCTGTGTCCTGCCCAGCTGAAATATATAGCTTGTGTCTATGGGGAGGAAAAGAAAGATCCTCATCTCCCACCAGGGATATCACAGGGGAGATTGCTGGAGAACAGGGGGCAGATTGGGATACAGTGGGGCGGGGGATTACGTGGTATCGAGGTAAAAAGGTGACAGAAAACCATGAGAAAGCAGGAGGAATGATGCTTCTACTCACAAAAAAACTTGTTAATTTTTAAGTGATTTCTTTTTTTTTTTTTTCCCCCCAGTTCAGGACTGAGTTGTGTTGATTGTAGCAAGGTTCTAAAACTGCTTGATCTTAGGCTAGTGCTGCTCACTGAGACCAGGTAGGGGGGAATTTGGGCCATATTTGGAGCTAGGCCAGTTTTTGTCCTAGTGGATAAAAGATGTATCTAAGGAAGTGCTTTAGCCTCTGTCAGGGTACAGCTTTCCAAATGTGCAGTCAGGTTGCCTTTATCAGTAAATTGAAGGAATCTCAAGAAAAGATTCCTGTCTGCCGCCATCCAAATGCAGCCTTCCTCCCTCAGGAAAGCTTGCGGAGGGAGGTGGAGGGTACGATTCCCAGGCACCCAGAGTCCTCATAGATATGGTTTTGAGATGAGGAATTGGAGCAGAAAACTGCTGCTCATATGGACTGGTCGCCTACATCTGCCAGCAGAGTTGGATGAGCAGTCGGTGCAGCTGCTGTTAATGCTAACCCACCTTTAGCATCTCACAGGATGGTTTTGAGCTCTCTGGAGTCATTTAACAGTGCTGGCTCTGTCTCATCTTCTGCAGAAATCCCAGAGGTGCAGTTTCATCTATTCTATTCTATGATAGAATCATAGAATGGCTTGGTTTGGAAAGGACCTTAAAGATCATCTACTTCCAACCCTGCTGCCATGGGCAGGGACACTTTCCACTAGACCAGGTTGCTCAAAGCCCCATCCAACCTGGCCTTGAACACTGTCAGGGATGGGGTGTCCGTAATCCCTGTGGACAACGTCTTCCAGTGGCTCAGCACCCTCACAGTGAAGAATTTCTTCCTTAAATCTAATCTAAATCTACCCTCTTTCAGTTTAAAGCCACTACCCCTTGTCCTATCACTACATGCCCTTGTAAAAAGTCCCTCTCCAGCTTTCTTGTAGGCCCCCTTTAGGTACTGGAAGGCTGCTATAAAGTGTCCCTGGATCCTTCTCTTCTCCAGGCTGAACAACCCCAGCTCTCTCAGCCTGTCTTCATAGGAGAGGTGCTCCAGCCCGCGATCATCTTCGTGGCCCTCCTCTGGACTTGCTCCAACAGGTCCATGTCCTTCTTATGTTGGGGGCCCCAGAGCTGAAGGCAGTACTCCAGGTGGGGTCTCACGAGAGAGGAGTAGAGGGGGAGAATCACCCCCCTCAAACTGCTGGCCATGAATTTTTGATGCAGCCCAGGATACGGTTGGCTTTCTGGGCTGCAAACGCACATTGCCAGGTCATGTTGAGCTTTTTGTCAGCAACAGCCCCAAGTTGTTCTCCTTAGGGCTGCTCTCAATCCATTATCCACCCAGCCTGTATTGATACCGGGGATTGCCCTGACCCACGTGCAGGACCTTGCGCTTGGCCTTGTTGAACTTCATGAGGTTTGCACAGGCCCACCTCTCAAGCCTGTCAAGGTCCCTCTGGATGGCATCCCTTCCCTCCAGCATGAGGTGTGACCGCACCACACAGCTTGGTGTCATCAGCAGACTTGCAGAGGGTGCACTCAATCCCACTGTCCGTGACACCGACAAAGATGTTAAACAGCAGTGGTACCAATACCGACCCCTGAGGAATGCCGCTCGTCACTGGTCTCCACCTGGAAATCGAGCCGTTGACAGCAACTCTTTGAGTGCGACCATCCAGCTGATTCCTTATCCACTGAGTGGTCCGTCCGTCAAATCCATGTCTCTCCAATTTAGAGACGAGGATGTCATGCGGGACAGTGTCAAATGCTGTGCACAAATCCAGGTAGATGACGTCTGTTGCTCTTTTCTTATCCACCAATCCTGTAACCCTGCCATAGAAGGCCACCAAATTTGTCGGGCATGATTTACCCTTAGTGAATCCATGTTGGCTGTCACCAATCACTTCCTTATTTTCCATGTGCCCTAGCATAGCTTCCAGGAGGATCTGCTCTGTGATCTTGCTGGGCACAGAGGTGAGACTGGCTGGCCTGTAGTTCCCTGGGTTTTCCTTTTTCCCCTTTTTAAAAATGGGGGTTATGTTTCCCCTTTCCAGTCAGTGGGAACTTCCCCAGACTGCCACAACTTCTCAAATATGATGGATAGTTGCTTAGACACTTCATCCACCAGTTCCCTCAGGACCCGTGGATGCATCTCATCATGCCCTGTGGACTTGTGCACCTTTAGGTACCTTAGATGGTTTCAGACCTGATCTTCTCCTACAGTGGGCGGCTCTTCATTCTCCCAGTCCCTGCCTTTGCCTTCTGTGACTTGGGTGGTGTGGCTGGAGCACTTGCTGGTGAAAAATGAGGCAAAAAAGTCATTGACTACCTCAGCCTTCTCCATGTCCCGGGTAACCAGGTCTCCTGTTTCCTTCCAGAGAGGGCCCACATTTTCCCTGGTCTTCCTTTTATCACCGACATACCTATAGAAGCTTTTCTTGTTGCCCTTGACATCCCTGGCCAGATCTAATTCTCTCAGGGCTTTGGCTTTCCTAGCCTGATCCCTGGCTGCTCAGACAATGTCTCTGTATTCCTCCCAGGCTACCTGTCCTTGCTTCCACCCTTTGTAGGCTTATTTTTCGTGGTCTGCTCCCTGAAAAGACTCTAAGGTGCAATGCTGCAGATTGCTGTTTCCTCCCTGCTGCTCTGGGCTGCTGTGGGTGAGGGTGTTGTGTGGGGCCATTTGGAGCACGTTTGCAACACCAAAGGTCCTGACTCAGTATCTAATGTATCTTTCTAGAGGCAGGAGAATGGGTGACCAAGTGTTTTCACAAGATAGGCAAATGCAAGAGGGTAGCTTGACTTAGTCCCTTGGAAATACTGGTAAATGTTGCAGCTCTGGTACCCTCAACAAGGGAGTATGGCTGCTCTTTATAACACAGTTTCATAACAAAGAGCTAACAAGTGATGACTGCTTTGTGAGATCAAGTGTGACCAAGAGGGCTTTCTTCCAGCCTCATGTGTTAGTCACACCTGTGACCTGTTTGTACTAATGTACTAGACATGGAGCTATGCCTTGAAACCATCCAGAGCTTGTGCTAGAGTAGAATGGCCGCTTACCCAGCAGCTCTCCAGAGATGACAAGTGATAGGCATGTTCTGCAGCATGCCTTGTCTGTGTACAAGCATGCAGGGGCCGTTCAAGACAACTGCTATAAACTAGAAATGTACACCAGTTTTGGGACTTGTGTTGCTGTGACAGACCTTTCCTTTGTAATGTTGTCATGGTGGCACATGAGAAGCTGCCTGACCCTGATGGCCTTGATTTATGAAAGAGCTGTTTGTAAGTTTGGTTATTTCCCATGGGGCTTCTCAGAAAGCAATACTTTCCCTGCCCTTTCCTTATCTGAGAGAGCCTTTCCTGTGGTCTGCAAAGATCATCTTATCTTTCAGGGCATTTGTGGGACACGTGTGCTATGGCTCAGGTTGGTAGCGATGCCTGTGTGGATTATCCCAGGCAGAAGGACTATTGCATTATTATGTGGGAAGTTCCGAGACCTTTTACAGTCTATTTTTTTTAAGGGAGATCTTTGCCTTAAATTCATTGATTTTCAGTGGAAGAGCCAGTGCCCTATAGAGGAGAAGGCTGGAATGTGAAATTATCAGCTCTCTGCTCTGCTAGACCTGCAGGCTAGTGCAAAACCACATTTAGCTCGGAGCCAGCCACGTGCTGCCTCTTGGCTCACGTGTAGTTAAGGGACATGAAGGACTCCCAAAGAGACAGGCTCCCAGACAACTTGCTGGCAGCTGGGACAAATAGCATTGGGGAAAGAAGAGACGCAAGACACCAAACCTGTAGGAAACCAGTCTTCATTAGTTCTGCAACCCGTCGGACAACTTGCGTTCTTTTATTAACTTTTTATTACGGCAAAAGTGACTAGAATAAAAATAGTCTAGGTGCCAAGGGGATAAACAGTGAATTAAAAGGATTAAGGTCTGAACATTTTATTGCTTTTAGAAAGATGTTATTAGATTTACTAGCTTAAGTTAAATTTACATGGCTGAATTACTTCTTAACTTAGTAATGAGTTTTGTGAGGAAAAAAACCATCTGTTTAGGTGTTTTAGAAGGGCTTAATCCAGAATACATTGCAATTCTGTAGGCCATTATGGAAGAGTAGAGCAGCTATCCTTTCTGTCATGAGCTAAACGGATGCTGACTGGGCATTTGAGGCATCTTCTGGAAGTCAGCGTGACCTGCACATTGTGTAGGAATTGATAGCAGCTCCAGTGGGTAAGATAGCAAAGGAACTATTCCCAGTGTTATGTTAGTCTTATTGCCAACTGCGATATTTTGGATTATTTCAGTTTTCATAAACTCTTGAGACGCTTTAAGATAACTTGGGTTTTTTGACCATATAAAAAAAGCCTTTGTTTTCTGAAGGTGGGTCATGGCAAACTGATGACTGGCAGCGCCAATTCTAGTTGAGGTCACCTGCCATAAACTTCTCTCCCGATACCCGTCGACACAGTCAAGTCTAGCCAAGGTTCAAGCTCCTGCCCTATATAAGGGTTCAGGGTTGCTGGAGGTGTGTGTGTTGGCTTCCTCTGAATCCATCCACAGTGCTTGTGTGTGGCTCTTCCCCCCCACCCCCAGCTCCTCACGCAGCGCACTTGCGTGTTGGAGAGAGTCCAAATTTCCTCCCTCCTGGGGATTCCTTTGCTGTTAATTTAAGTGATGGCAAATGCAAACTTCTTGCCAGAGCTTGCTGTGTGTTTTTGGATGCTTTTTTTAGCTGTTCCCTGAGGGGTCAGCTTTTGTCCTTCCCCACCATACTTTCTGCTGTAGGGAGAGGGGCCTTGAGCTGGAGCTGATCAGTCCCACCTGGCTTTGAGTGCGTCCCTGACACGGCTTCAGTACCCAAGTGTCTGTCACAGTTTTCAAAGACTTTTGCTTTGTTGTTGTCTGTACGAAGCTGGGCTTATAAAAACGTGAGTGTAAATGGAATCTTTATCGTAATAGCAGAATGAATCATTCATGCTTATAATAGAGTGTGTCTAAGTTCCTATTAGGTGGTTGTCTGCATCACTGTGACTTGATGATTTTAGATGCTGAATGGAAGTTAAAATTAGGGGAAAAAATGACTATTTTTGATAGGTATGCAAAAGAGCTTTTCTCTTCAAAAGTCATGTGGTGAAGACATGGAGTTAATATGAGACAGAGCGGATGTGTTGAAGATAAGTGAGTGCCCATCTGTTGTAAGTCCGAACCAACGATTTAAAGGAAATCTTCTCAAACTGGGGATGTGCAGATAGATCAGACCACGGTCTGGAAAAGCGCTCAGCGGCCGCAGCCTCCTTCCAGGTAGACCAGCAGTAGCCAGGAGTGTGTGCTAGCTGGGAAAGCTGGAGGGCAGCTCTTCTGTTTGAAGTCATCGGTGCCTTTGGTCACCTCCCTCCGAGGGGTCTGCCCTTGTCACCGGAGGGGGCTTCAGCACCTGCCCCCGTGCCGAGCTCTGCTGCCCAGGGTTATTCTCCAGGGCCTTTGTCCTGCTGTGAGGCTTGTGCTTGCGCAGCCGACAGCTGGTTCAGTTGTGGTTTTACCCCCCGTCAGCTACTTTCAGCAGTTCTCCTCTTATTTGTCCAGACAATTTTGTTGGAGGAACTGTGCAGCAGGACGTGTTCACAGGACGGGGAAGAACAGTGCTGGCTTTATGAAGACGCAGGTGTTGGAGGAATGTCATCTGTTTATGTTTTGTTTTGCACTGGACTTCTGTGGGGCACTGCATTTTCTGTGACCATCCAGGCTGTTTTTAAAAGCAAAGTACTTGGCTTAGCACAGGGGTATGTAACCCCAGTCAGTGCATAGGTGGTGTCGTGGTTTCACCCCAAGCCAGCAACTAAGCACCACGCAGCCGCTCACTCATTCCCCCCACACCCCGTGGGATGGGGGAGACAATCGGAAGGAAAAAGGTAAAACTCATGGGTTGAGATAAGAACAGTTTAATAGAACACAGAAAGGAAGAAACTAATATTGATAATAATAACAATAAGAAAATGACAATAGTAATAAAAAGATTGGAACATGCAAAACAAGTGATGCACAATGCAATTGCTCACCACTCGCTGACTGATGCCCAGTTAGTTCCCGAGTAGCAACCCCCTCACCAGGCCAACTGCCCCCAGTTTATATACTGGGCATGACATGACATGGTACAGAATACCCTTTTGGCCAGTTTGGGTCAGCTGCGCTGGCTGTGTCCCCTCCCAACTTCTTGTGCCCCTCCAGCCTTCTTGCTGGCTGGGCATGAGAGGCTGAAAAATCCTTGACTTAGTCTAAACACTACTTGGCATCAACTGAAAACATCAGTGTGTTATCAACATTCTTCTCATACTGAATCCAAGACATAACACTATATCAGCTACTAGAAAGAAAATTAACTCTATCCCAGCCAAACCCAGGACAGGTGGGAAGGCTGTGGTGTGGTCTCCCGTTTCCTGGTGGGTTGAAAGTCTCTGGTGGAAGAGGTGGTGCACAGAAATGCTCTGTGATGGCACCTGGTGGGCAAGGGGAAACAACGGTGAAGGAGCGCTCCAGCGTGGCCTCCTGGATGCGGGGATAAAACCTTGAGGCTGGGACCAGCGTGGCAGGCAGACTCGGCATTTGGTGAAGTTACCGGATGACTTGTGGAGGGCACGCAAGCAGCAGCACAGAACTTCAAAATGGGATTCAAGTAAGAAAAACACCTAGACTATCTGGGGGAAAAAACAGAGGAGTAGACGTCTAGGAAGAAGCATCTATTAGGATACCAGGGTCCTTGGGAATCAATGGCTGAGTACAAAAAGGCTGAAAATTTGCTGCTTTTGGTGAATTAAAAAGACCCAAAGAGGGTTTGGGTGCTTGTCCTGTGGTGAAGAGGCAAATGGGACTGAGGACGTAGCACTGGTAAGTGCAGAAAGAGTAATGCATTCAGGTCTGCTTCACTCCATTACAACAGAGATTGACAAATTGGAGAGAGTTCAGGAGGAAAAAAAAGTAACAAGAGAGCTTGAGGGATTGACTTATGAGAGAAGACTGAAAGAGCTGAATATGGATAACTTGGCTAAAGGATGACAAATGGGGTGGTTGAGATATAAATCTACAAATATCTGAAGGGTGTAAACACCAAGGCTATGAAGAATTATTTAGAGTGGTACAATGGGGTGTAACTAGAAGTAATGGGATGAAATTTAAGAGAAGGCAAATTTCAGTTGAATAATGGGAGAAGCTTTTTGACAGTGTGATGTATTAGGCCATGGGATGCTCTTCCTATTGCTCACTACTTAGGGCACAACCCCGTTTATTGAGAAGCCAGAGTTGTCCAGAGTCTTTATTAAGGACAGTTTCAAATCATGCCTTTTGGTTTTTATGCATTTGGTGCAGAGGCACACAACCCGTACGCCAAAACTGCCGTGCCCCTCGACATGTGCGCCGCATCTGGGTGTGACGTAGCGGCTCTTGGTATCGCAGCGGTGGAGGAGAGGGCACAGGTCTGAGCAGCCCCTTCGAGCCACAGCTCAGCCCAGACGGTCCCGCTGGCATGGAAAGTTCAGCCGGGTCAGTAGTGTCCACTCTTTGATCAGGAAGGACCTCCTTTTACCTCCCGTGCTTTGCCCTATCCAGGCGTTGTACTATTACCGTTTGGGGGTTAGTTCAGTTATGGTCTCTGGAATAGACATCAAAGTTACACTGCAGTTCTGTGTAAAAACCAAGAAATCTCCCACTTTGCTTCAAAGAAATCAGGACAAACAAGATCCCATTGATGCACATGGTCTATGGTCTTTTATAAATCTACAATACTGTACCTTAACTTTTTCTTTAGAAACTCCCATTTCTTCTCCTGCTTTTCACTTCACTTGAAATGCAAACTAAGGTCAAAGGATCACTTTCCTACTGGCAGAACACACTGCATTGTCTGTCATTTTAAAATGTCCTCCACAGTAACTGAGGAAAGGTTCATTTCTCTACTCCTCGTGCTTAAGAGTGACTCTCTTGAATGCATTTTGCTTTTCCTTATCTTGAAGGGATAAATTAGAAAATTAGGTAAACTAGCTGTGTAAATCAAGTTAGAGCATCTCAACTAAAATGGTAGTTTATCTTCGGCACAGGGAAGATGGCAGATTCATGTAATTAGAGAAACAAATGCAGCTGTAGCACTTAGCATACACTGGCAACTCAGTTACTCTGTTGAAGAGAGGGAGGACAGAAAACTTTAAAGCATTGGCATGCTCAGAGCACAAATGAGACAAGAGCTGAAAGTGTCTTTTATAATTGTTCTTAAATGTGTTTCGTATTGCTCGTGCTGTCCCTGAAGAGGTCTGTGTCTGTATGCTTCAGGGAAATTTCTGAATTATATCCTTTCTCAGCCTGTGGGAAGAAAGAACCGCTGAAGGGTTTCATTCTCCTCTGGATGGGCATGAATATTTTCTTTGCTGAAAAATGCAGTTTTGGTCTCCTCAGAACTGGATTAATTTGGTGAATGCTTTTCATAGGGAATTTTGTATGTGGGGAAATGTCAAAACAATTGTGTCTTCATTGCAGCCCTTCCCGTCACTGAGGGCTGTGGTGAGAGCACACTTCTGGATAGGAGAGCTTTGCTTTGAACCACTTTTCATATCCAGATCAAGGGTGGATGTGTGCTCAGGCCCCCTCGTCTCAGGAGAGCAGCATAACCACTAAGCTACCTCAAGTTTGCCACCTTAATCTAAGCGGTTTCCATTCAGCAGAAATAAATCATTTATATCAGTATGACCCCAGAATTATTTTAAAAAAATTGTTTGGTTTCACTGCTGTGCAGGAGTATCAATTATTCTCCCTACCTTATTTCTGAGGCCACTTTAAAAAGGAATTTTAATTATGCAGCTGGGGGTCACTAATAGCATTTGCAGGAGACATGGCTGGGTTTCTTTCTGGAGTTTGATTCATGATACTTTTGCACCTCTATTAGGAGACTTGGATCCTACCCATTTACAAGGCAGACTTTCCAGCCGTGCGCTCCTCACAAAGAGGATGGGGCAAACGTGGTCAGGTTTCCTTTAACTGCTGTTGCAAACTCCTCTGAATCCCATTAGCGAAGTATGTCTTTGCAAAGCCACGGCCTGGAGCACACCGAGGGAAGTGTTTGTGGGTCACGAACGAGGGCCTGTGGGAAAGGGCACCTCAGAATAAACCGCAGCAAGTTTGGGGGCCACCATAGCAGCCCAGGCCACTTTCTTTGGTGATGGAGGTCTTGGAGCATCCCTGCAAAATGCCACCGTGCCTGCAGCTTCCTCTCCTTCCTCTACCCCCTTGCAGGTGTGTCTGTACCACCCAGTTCCCAGGCTGGTATTTTAGAACTAAGCCTTCACAGCAGGGCTAGATTATGACCTGGAGCATTTGGAGCGTTTCCACCTTGTTGGTCTGGGCTGATAATCTGCAGGTGAAGGGCCAGGGAGATGGGTGGGAACCATGAAGTCCCAGCAGGAGCTGCAGAAATTCAGCTCCCAGAGGCCCAGCTTGCAAGAGCAGACCTGTGCGGTGTGGCAGACTATAAGGTGCAGTAAGTATACTTTTATCAGTATAAGAAAGAATCTTTATCTGTTAAGGGCAATGAAAAATCTTGAGCCAGCTTGTGCAATGAAAGGATTAATTTGCTGCTGATATTTGATTAATAAAGCAGTAGTTTATCTTCTTACATTTCCCCGTGGTAACTGCGAAAGAATTTCAGATGTGCATGGCCTTTTCTGTTCTCCTTCTACTGTGAAACAGCTGTTTTGCTAACTGCCCCTCAAAATGACAGACCAGCACCCAAACCCCCCTTCTGGCAGGACATGAAGAGAAGCCCAAACTGAGGGAGTCAGCCCGAGTGCAAGGAACACACCTTTCTTTTTCTTCTACCATATGGGAAAACACATACATGCGTGTCCATGAAAGCCATGTTATAAAATCAGATTATTTTGACTTGAAATATGCTATTTGTTCGATTTAGCAGAATTTAAAGGTTGCAGAGGTTTTAGCTAATTGTACTGGAGGGTTGCACAGCTTCTCCGCTGCCTTGCATCTTTTCCTGGGCTTTTATTCTCCATTACTCCCATACTAGTGCCCTGCCTTTATCTCCTGCAAGTCCTGCTCCTCGGCCCAGTGCTGGGGGCCTCTGAGACTAAATGTTTATAATGTTCATTTAGCTTTTGGTGAAATCTGTTCCAACTTTCAAAGAAAGCTCTTTAGTTTGGTCTGCACAGATGTAAACTTTCAATAGGAGAAATTCCCTAGATTCAGCTAATGGCTTCAGGACTTCAAGTGCTGCTGATGTGCTCTAGTTCAGTGTCCTTGTAACTCTGTGTAAAAACTGTGTGCTACCTCTGATTTAGAGTTTAAGCACTCCACAAGAGTGGATTTAGGCCTTCTATACTTGCCGCATATACTAACGGTACCTATTTTTGTTTACGTATAAATAAGATGTCTCTCCGCAAGATCCGTCGGAGGCCAAGCTTGGGTTTTAAAAAGGAATAAATAAGCAATGGAAGAGTTAGTCTGTCATAAGGTGCATTGTGTCAACAGAAGTTTATTTTATTTACCTGTTAGAGTAGGAAGTGCTCTGACTTGTTACAGTTTGTTATTGCTTCCTGTTTTGTTGGGTGCTAACATGGCTCTCAGTCACTTTTGTGTTCTGTTTTCCCAGGAAAAAATTTATACCAGCTTCTTTTTACAGTTATTTTCCTTGGCAAATGTTAGTATTTTATTTATTGTCAGTTGCCATAGGCTATAGATGAACTAGCTCATCCTTGGAGGTATATAATTCACTCATTTACTTTGCACATTTATTAAAAAAACCTGAGGAGGTAGCACCAGCCATAGGTGATGGAAGTTTTTCCCTTGTTGCATTCTCATTTCACATCAAATCCAGATCAGGAGTGACTGAAGGTTGTGATAACTAAGGGCTGTTTGCTCTGCCCATCAACACCCCCACAAGTACTTTCCACCCATACCTCTCAAAGTGCTTTAAAAAAATACCCCAGTATTATACGCCAGACGCATATGTTAAGAAGCCGAATCACAGATGGATAGTCGGGGGTAGCAGGAGACCTGAAAATAGTGTCGGGGAACAGAGACCCTTGGCTCCCTGTCCTGGGAATCAGACCACTGCTTCACAGCGCTGTGTGCATTGAGTTTCCTTTGAGGCCAGATTCTCGGGGAGTGATGGTCCTCACCCGTGTCCCACCACGTCCCGCAGAACTTGGAGGTACACGTCGCTAAAGGTCTCGGCCACCTGCCAGCATTGCAGGATACTGTATTCTAATGCAGAACAAATTTCCCGGGATTTATTAGGATGTCCAGAAAAATCAGCTGTCTTTGCAGTACGTCCACCCTGGATGAATGATTTCTTGTCACTTTTCTCTGACAAGACGGGCAACTGAATGGCCGTGACTGAGCTGTGTCCTCAGCGTCTCTTGTGAGGGCCAGGAGGAAAGGGCAGCGCTGCAGCTGGGCTCCATCCGTCTGTGCCGTGTGGTGAAGTGCAGCTCCAGCACCTCTAGGCTAGCATCAGATAAGCGAGCGATAAGGCAGGTTTAGCAATGTCCTGGCAGCTCACTGAGGAGGTCAGGCAGCCTCGTACTGGGCTGCCTTGGACTGGACAGCCCCAGCCCAGAGGTGTCCAACACGCTCCGTTCACCCCACAGACGTGTCTGCAAATGAATTCCAGAGCTGCCAGGCTGGGCACTTTCACTAGGCTAAAACTCCCTTGGAAATGTAGAAATGAAGGTGAAAAAATTAGCAACCAACCAGTGCTGGTCCTCTAAAATCGGTCTTCCTTTGTTACGGTTTACGCCCATAAATCCTAATAGCTGTTGTAGTGGGGGGTGTGTATGTGAGTGGGGAGAGGAGGAGAGAACTGCTGGTATTGATCAAACTGGATCTTAAACTCTGGTTTGTGTTGAGCCAGAAGGACTTAATCATATATGTTTAACACGCAGTGAAAAGCAACATGGGACTTGGGTAGACCATGTGTAAAAGTGCTGCTTGGGATGATTGAGAGCTGCCGAACCAGGCTTTAGATTTTGGAGATGTGGTTCAGACACAGAATTGTGCTGGTGTCCCTAAACTTTCCTGGTTTTGAATAACATTTTTCTAGCTGAGGTTTTGCAAGTATGAAGCCTGAAGCCAGCTTAAGGAGACTTTATGATGTGAAAATTAAGTTTTCTCTAGTAAGCTGCAGTTTGTCAAAACAACAGCACACATTCCAGTTGGGCTACAGTTTGGCAGGATGCAAAGATTTCATCTCTTCCTTTGAATATCTGAAGAAAATGGAAACCTGGCATCTTAGTGCTGCGTGGATTTCTACACATCCCTTTCAACAGCTGGGATAAGCTACCCTGCTTTATCACACATTTCCCTTGTGTTATGAATCACCACCTTCTCTCCAGGCAGTTCACATGCAGGATTCTTCAGTCTTTGGAAGCTCATGTGTTTGGCTAAGGGGAGCAAAAAAAGGTTGTAAAGGGACTTGCCCAAGGAAAAGATGGATCTCAAATTTGGTTGTGTGACAAGGAAGGAATTGTCATATAATTGGAGCTGGTGCTAACTGATATTTCTGCTTTTGGGGGAAATATTTTGGGAAAACTCACTCTCTTTCCCAACAAAGCTCTTAAAAGTGTCTCACGGAAAGGAAATTCCATACGTTTTTTTGCTCTTGAAGAAAAAAAAAAAAAAAAAAGAACTGGTTTTAGCTGATTATTCCAAAATGAAAGAGAGCAGCTGTCTGCCTTGACTCCCAGAGCAGGGGGCTTAAAGCCCCCCTAAGCTTCGTGTAGAGCTTGAACTCCTGGAGCTCACAAGCTTTCTGCTCCTGCCAGCATCCTGGGATGGGCGTCTGGGCTCCCAGCTGCAGAAGGCAGCCCATGAGGTGGGGCTGCCTGGGAACAGCAGAAGGTGGAGGCTTTGACTGTCTGCCTGGACAGCTGGTGAGAAATTAAGCGGTTTTCTGACCCACGCCACCAGCGGTTAGCTCAAACTAATGCACAGCAGCAGACATTTCCAGTGCAGACAACCCATGCTTCCCATTGAAAGCCTCTTGTGATAGGAGGCTCCTGACCTCCGTTATGTGCGTGTTGGTGCATATGCGATGCATAGCATATTGCGAATAAGGCTGCGGAAAGCCATTTAGATTTGGAGTCTTGCTGGAGCAAGAGCTCAGCTGGGGAAGCTGCTCGGAAAGTCACCGTTTGGATAGGAACTAAATGGAGGTGCCCAAGCAGTTGTCAGCAGGTAGTCAATAAACCAGAAATGTCTGAGTTATTCCCTTTCTGCTTTGTGACCTCGGTATTTTAGAGCTTTCCCCTTTATGAAACTCGCCCCTGTGTGAATTTACTCACAGCTGTAAGAACAATTTAGTTCTACTCATTAGTGGTGAAGCAAAGGTACATAATAAAAAAGAAAGGATAATTCATCACCTAATGTATTTTGTTCCTGGGCTTGATGCATATAGGGCACTTTAAAGTATTAGTTGTTTCTAGATATAGTAGACGTACTGTTGTGTGTTTTGGAAAACCTAACTGCCTAAGTAATAGGAGACCTCGCCATACGCTCCGCTATTAAATCTTTGCTGAGGAGTATGGAGAAACTGGTTTGCTCTGCGAGCGTTTGTGTGAATTACGGGCTGTGCAGATCAGCGAAGTGCAAATTTGCAGACCTCCGCTGTCCTGTCATATCTTGACTCACAAAAAACAGAGTTCGGAAGTTCATTGCTTGGGGGAGGTGAAGAAAAAAAAAAAATTAAGAAAGTTTGCTCTGACTTACTTGTGCTTTTATGAAGACTGTCTGGAGCTGAATAACCCCTGGTGAACTTGCATCTTCCACCCCAGCTGCAGCCTTTCAGCTCCAACAAAGACCACTCACTAAATCCAGGAAACCGAGCGGCGCGTGGGTGAGGGACTGACTCCACATTCACACCCCGCCTGCTGCCCGGGGAAAGCTGCTCCTCCTCGGGCCCTCCGCTCGGAGCCTGCGAGCAAAACCCTCTGCGTGTGTGCGTGGAAAAAAGGATTCTTCACCATCCGCAGAAAACTGCACTTTCCATTGAGATTTTCCAGCAGTGCAGCTTTTTAGAAACCACAACAAAAACTCTGGGCTGCAGGATTTTTATTCTTTACATACCTCGCTGCACAAAAAGGGGCGCCGAATGTTTTTCTGGAAGCAGGATTTCCAGCCATGAGCAATGATTTAGGAGGGTGAGAATATCAGTTTTCAAGAATGTTTCGTTTGGAAAACTTTGAGATTTACTTGAGACACCACTGATCTATTTCCTCTGCTTTGATTACTCTGCTTCCATGTACATTTAGCCACTGGCTGTTGTTCTTTTACCCTCCAAAAATCTGTTTTGATGCCCTAAACATCATCATCTTTGTTATGCTAACGCGGGAGATGGAGCGGAGTGCAGAGAGAGATAAAAGCAGTGTTGTTTTACGGATCCTACGCAGTGTACTTTGCTGGAACTTTTTAAATACTTTGCACGGTGCTCCTTAGTGGGATAAAAAGTTCTTTAAGACCATTTACAAAACACGAACAAAAGAATATTAACAAAGATGAGTAAGCCCAGATTTCCTCATTTCAAAGGTGAAGAAACAAAATTCTGTAAAACTTATTTGTTGGTACAGGGTCTGGTCAGGGGTAAAAATGGTGAGTCTCAACCTGCAGGGCTGTCACGTCCATGTGTCGTGGCAGGTGGAGGAAGATGGTAGTTTAAAGTGAGTAAGGAAAGAGCTAGATATTCAGTAGTTTAGTCATCAGACTTCGCTGCTTGTGTGACATGACGTGTTTAGGAGATGCATTTAGGTGATGTGGATTTCTATCACTGGGGTGTAAAAACAACCCAAGAACCTCGACTGCCCCTGCCAGAAGCTGTAATCTTTTGCATTAGGGAACCTTACATTTTAAACAAAAATGTTGTGATGCTCAAAGACCAGAAGTTTCCTTGGGAACTTCCAGCACTACAGCCTGAAATGAAGCAGGTGGGCTGTTGGGCTGAGGGGGAGAAGGTCCCCAAAGGAGCAGCCATCGAGCAGTGCCTTACTGGCCCCGGGAATTCCCCAAGCACAGCTCGCTGTGGAAGTCCCACTGCCCGCTTTGCAGTTTTTGTTAAAAACCAGTGGTTGGTGGTTTAAAAACAGTTATAATAAAGCTCATGAGGAGAGGTTAATGCAGAGTCGTTAGAGCTTCACACGTCTCCTGCTGACAGTGTTGTGTTCCAGCTGTTTTTGGTCCATGGCAGTTTCTCAGGGGTGCTGTCGGGAGGGAACTCGGAGCCCACATGCCCTGTGTGGAAACCATCGCGAGCCCCCAGTGCAAATGCCAGCCTTTGAGAGGCTGAAAAGTTGTCCCAGGTGCCTTGTGGCGGCACATTCACGGGCTTTTCTGGCCCCTCCACTTGCACCAGGATTCCCCAGTCTCTGCTGCTCATGTGAGAGGACATAGTTAGGATTTTTCCTTGGTAAGGTGTTGGTCAAAGGCAACTTAAACTGATCCAGCTGTGACAGTCCTGTTTCTATCTTTACCACTCTGGCACTCATGCGGTCACACAATATACACATTCAGATGATGAAAACTGATCTGTTTTTTTTGTGTGGGTTTTTTTTTTTTTCCTTTTCCTTTCTTCCCAGAATCAGTTTTTTGGCTGGATCAGTTCCCTGAACTGATTGACACTGTAGTTGCATTAATGTGAGTACAAGAGAATGGGAGGGAAGATGGGAACAGGAGGGACGATGGGATCAGGAGGGACAATGGGATCGCAGCATCCCAGGGTCAGTTTGGTGTAAGTTGCCTCCTTGGTTACTGGGACAGGCTGCATTTGTGATGGCCGGTGGGGCATAAATTTGAAGGTAATGTGTACAGAAGAGTACAGCAAAAAAAATCCATTGATTGTCCTCCCAGGCCACTGGAGGTAATCCTGTATGTCAGCTACTATGCAGCCTAAATAATACTGTCTCTTAGACTTTTTATTTTATTTTTTTTTTTTTTAAACAGTTGACCGTGCAGTGGTTTCACTCTGTCATCTGCACTTAGTCTTGCTTCTACAGTGTGATACTACTGCTTATCAGTGACTGGGATTATGCTGCAGCTGGAGCTGAATCTCTCATCGAGCAGTTCCAGGCGGAGAGCTGGTCCCCAGGGGCTGGTCTGAACAGATGTACACCAAGAGTTTTGCAGCCCGCAAATGTCAGGCTGATGTTTTTTCCTCTTCTGACTGGACGTTTCTATGTCCCCGTAAGTGTAGGTACAGCTGCCTTTTCTTCAATTGCCTACAGCATCGGGACACAAACTACTTTGGTTTTCGGTGCTTACAGCTGGCTGATTTTCTCTCTAGCATTTGCACTGGCATCCAGGGGCACAGACTGACCGTCCTGGTCTAGCCTGCTTGCGAGCTGCTCCCTGCACGCTTTTAGCTGTGATTCAGTCATGTCTCCCAATGGCCTTGCCAGTAAACTGGAATCATCTGTCTTGCAAATGGTCCCGTCTTTAATTAGAAAATCTTTAATGTCTGCAAAGTCACATGTGGGTGCCAGAGTTTGCAGCTCTGTAATGTAAGTTCTGTTGCCTTGCTGGTTTTAGGCGTAAAGTTTTAAAAAACAGTCTCTTGAGCCTCAGGATAACAGTACCCATTGAGCCCTGCTAGCAGATGTTCCATGGGTTAATTCTGGCCAAAACCCCCTCCTCTTGTTCATATTTTTCCCCCAGTGAAACACTAAAAAAGGTTTTCAATTAATTTTCTCATCTTTATCCCCTATGGCCAGCTGTATGTGCAGACTATTTTTGTTTTCACTGTCTCTGTGCAAGCACTAATGTTTTTTTTTCCTGTTTTTGTTTTGTCCTGGAGTCCAGTATCTTGAGCCCATTTGTTCTTTGTCAAGCATTAGCTTGTTTTTCTATTAATCGCATGCTCTCCCTGGCTGTAGCTTTTGCTCTCTGGCTGCTGCCACCAAGTTTCGCATATATCGTGTGCTGGGTAGCACTGAGAGAGCAGCAAGTGACTCCAAACTGCAACCCCTTTCTGATGAGAGGGCTCTATGGGGATGCTGTGACTGCAGCCAGTGCAGAAATAATATAGGCTTCTTGGTGTACTCTCCAAATCTCTTTCTTCCACATCCATCTTGTGTTACGGGAACCTACCTTGCTCCAGACTTAGAAGGAGCCATGTCTGAGGGCAGGACCTTGAGCAAGTTCTTTACAAATAAAACCCTTGAATATTTTTCCAACTTTTCAGGAACCGGAAAAGCATGACCACGATTCAGTTCATGGGGTTGTGGAGGAGGCAAAGTCTTTCCACCCAGATTTAACAGGAGCTGTCCTGGAAGAGATGTATCCCAAGGCTAGCTGGACCACAGGTCTCCTGTTCCCTGTGTCGTTCCTATAAGTTGCTCCTGTATGTTGTAGCATAAGGAAAGGATGCCACTTCTTTCCAGAGACTAGAACTCCCAATTCTGAGAAGCATTTTGTGGACAAAGGTTGTTGAGTTCTGCAGAGAAGACTATTAATGAAATAGAACAGCTTCACAAGAAGCAACACTTAGTGCTTTGTCTGCGAAGGAGCCGGTCTTTCATGAAAGACTTCATGTTCCCCTGATTTATTTATTTATTTTTCCATTGAATGAGCAAGATTGTTTAAAAAGGGTGGTGGGGAAGGGCACTGGGGAAAAGCCCCCTCCTCTACTCACTCATCAATTCTTATAACATTAAAAAAATTAATTTAAATTGCCACTTTCCTCAAAATGAAGTGTAAAGCTTTCATAGTTCTGTTGTTTAATTTCCCAACTGGATATGAAATTAAGGAAATTGTAATTGTTTGACCTCTCGCATCAGGGAGTCTAGGTATTTTTTCTTCTGTTTCACAGGAGTACATCTATATGAGAATAATGGCTTCCCTAGAGGCTCCGTTTCTTGTAAGATACCATCTAACGAATTAAAATATATCTCCTCTTGTTGGTGCTCTTGCGTGCTGTGACCTGCCTTGGGTTTGAGTTCGGGGTGGCTCCCACTGAATTGTCTGAAGGCTCTCAGCACACTTCCTCCTGGTGAATTGTTCTTCCTGAAGTTTGTCTCTTGATTACATCCTCTGGATTGGGTCGGTTGTCTGTCTTACACGGTTCACTAATTTTTCCTCACTAAGCGTTGCTAATGTGCCTTCCACAAACTTGCAGTTTTGTGAGCTTTGATCCAGGAACCTTTCCAAATTCAGCAAAAACAACTAAATAGGAGAGATCCCCCCTCCTCTCCCCTTTCTTTGTGTCTTTTGTTATTGAAGAGGGCTGCAAATATTTAATACCATTTAAAGCCAGACAAAAAAAGCTCTCTTTTGGTGATTTCTCCAAAACACCAGTTGATTATTGTTGGCAAGGACATCACACTGGAAAGGACTAGCTGTTCTGCGTGGTTTTGAGGCCAGAGTACTGCTGGGATCGTCCCTGGTGGCTGGGTGGAGCGTGCTGGGTACCTGCCCGAGAGCCGCGGGGTCCCCACGCAGCAGATGGACCTCTCTTGGGGGGATCAGAGGGTGACACCAAAGAACAAAGCTCCTCTCCACTGAAGGGTGAAAAAAATACGCTGCACATCACCGAGGAAGCAGCAAACAGGGATCTCAAGACCAATGTGCTCTGTATGTCTGATCACATGCATACGAGGTTTTTCAGGGGATCTAAGACTCTGTCTTTTAGGGAATAGCTAGATGTGTCAGAGTGTGGCGTAAGGGTGCATTCGTTCTGAGGGCTCTTGCAGACAAATTTTTGTCCTGAAGTCAGCACTTTGAGGGGTTTCCCATGTGGTGGGAGTGGAGGCTGAGCTGACTTGCCACCAGAGTAAGGATATTTTGCTCTCAAAGAGAAAAGGTGAGCAAACGTCAACCTCGCCGATATATTTAGTCCTCAGTGCTTGTAAGGATGAGCTCAACTGGATCCACGATCTCTCGCTCAGCCCTTAGTTCCCAAACGGGCCACACAAGTGGCCTTATGCACACCCAGAGCAGCTGGTAAAACAGCTCAGCTTGCGCAACGGGAAGAAGCTGGCAGGAGAGGACTGTCGGGGTGGTTTTGCTGGGAGTTTGTGGCAGAGAGGCGACTTTGTGGAGGCTGCAGGAGAGTTGCGTCCAGACCCGATCGGAAGTCGGGACCCGCTGTGTCGCATTTTAGGTATCAGAAGCTCTGGCTTACGTAGCATACCTGGTTTTTTAACGCGTAAAAATCCTCATATTTGTTTCCCTCTCTCCGCTCCCCGTCGCTTTACAAGGAGAGGAACTTTCCAGCGTGCCCCAAACAAGAAAGCGGCAGAAGGCAGAGGGTCGACCACGCTCCAGAGCATCCCCCTCCATCCCGGGCCGGCCGAGGAGACTCTGCAGACGCCGGCGGGAGCGGGGAGAAGGCAGGGGAAGGCAGGGGCTGCTCTGTGCCGCGCTGCCAGACTGCCCGAGCGGCGAGCGAAAGCTGTGCCTGTGGCCGGCAGGCAGCTGCGAGGCAGGCAGCGGCGGCCAGCTCGCTGACAGCACGGCTCTGGCACCGCGAAGAATCGAGCCCTTTGTATTTAACCATCCAGACCTAATATACTGACATGGTCGTCATCAGATACAGTTGACACATGTTTCAATGGTGTATCTCGCTGCTTTGAACAAGTGGGAATGTGTTCTTGGACTGCTTTCCTCTCCGCATTTCTACGGAGTTTCCCACTGTCCATTTTCCATAGTTACTTACAGCAATTAACTGGAATCCAGGGCCGCGGCGGCTGCACGCATAGTCTCTCAAACCACACCTGTGGCTTTTTTGTGTCACATATAATTCATTACTGAGTGACGCTTCCTGCCTTGTCATCTTTAGTCCTAGATGAATGAATGGTGTAGCTAAATCAGCTTAGCGCCGAACTAAAGCCGCGGTTCATGTTTAGCTGTGGCTTTTGCACAAGTCGTGCAGAAACTTATTTGTGTTGGTATGGCTGGGTGTTCGCTGGAGGCTCCAGCTCTTTTGATATCGGATCCACTCACAGCTTGCATGTCCTGCCTTAGCTTTATTTTCCCTTCCAGAGGCGGAGATACTGCACGATTCACTGTGTCTTTGCAGAGGCTCCAATGGGCGAAGGTATTTGTGCTCAAACCTCACCAGGCTGTAATTAATCTGTAGACGAAAGGAAATGGTTTTGTGACAGCTAAGTGAAGACCAAATAATGCAGTGTGATGAAAGGTATGCTCAGCAGTCTGATTCGGGATCTGAAGTTTATATGCGTTTAGCTTTATGGTGAGCTGAAAAACGTTTGAAATGAGAACTGCCTCAAGTCCCGGTTAGTGGCAGAGAAAAGTAGACAGAGGAAAACCTGCATGTAATTATATATTAATATGCAGAAAACCGAACAGATATTTTAAAAATTACACCCTGTTATTCAGTGTGTTTGAAAACATTTAGGAAGCTTACATATAAATTGTATATGACTGCTGTACACGGAGAGGCACGTGCCTTATGCATTAGATCTGTGAGATCAGGGTACGTTCCAGTGAACAGGCTATCTCTTCTTTGGGCTTTAGTTATGCTGAGATAAAAACCATCTGATAAGCTTTAAAAAAAAATAATTGCAGACTTTTGTAAATTAGGCTGGGGTTTTGGTTTTGGGGTTTTGTTTTGGTTTTTTCCAGATTTGGATTGTTTCACAGAAGGAAAGAAGTTGCTGATCATCTTGTTTGAAAGTTAAGTATTTCTCCAGTGAAATGTTTTGGGGTTTATTTTGTTTTGTTTTTAAAATGAATTAAGTTGAATTCATGTTTCAGCTTGTTCATCATCAGTCGCACCATTGATGCAGGTTCTCTCACAGTACTTCGTATGTAGCTGAGATTGGTTTTAGCAAAAAGACACAATGGCAGCTTCCCTGCAGTTTGGTGACATTGGCCTTTGGAATAGGCACCCTAAAATTGGTTGACACTGAACATCTCAAGCAGAAGCAGCAGTGGGTCCTTAGCTACTTGGATGATCTTCCAGAGCGTTGAGATTTCTCAACTCCACTTGTGTAGAATCACAGAATCCTAGAAATTTTGGGGGCAGAGACCTGTGAGGGGCTCTAGTCCAGCCCCCAGCCCCAGTGGGGACTGTCATCAACACCAGATCAAGCTGGCTGTGGTTTGGCTAGCGGAGTCTTGAAAACCTACAAGGACGGAGGTGCCACAGCCTCTTGGGGTGGCCTGTTCCAGCACCGCATGGCCCTCCTAGAGAAAAAGCTTTTCTGAATGTCCAGCCTGAAGTTTCCAAGTTGTGTTATACCATCTGACACTACCAGGAAGGGTTTGGCTCCATCAGAGTTAGAATTGCAGACTCTTATGCTAGATCATGTGTACACGCTTATTTTCACTTTTAATCTAAGCCTCTGATAATGAAACAGCAGTTAGATTGTCTGTATTTAAGCTAAAACCTGATTAGGTTTATAGAATTTTTATGAAATCTTAATTTCACTGTGACTATATCATACCTACACCTTCATAGCATTATAGGACTGTGACAGTACTACTATGACTACTATTGTTATCATCATCATCACTATGTCTATACTTAATGTAAACTTACCATTTCAGGTTGCTATCCCTATTTTTGACAGCAGAAAGCAAAATTTTTTATGAATGGGCAGAGTTGCATACTGGTAGGAGAATGAGTTGGATTCTGTTATGACTATAGCATCATCAACAAAATGATCAAGTACTGTAAATTTACATTACAATTATGATGTCAGTCAAAAAGAATATAACTTGATTTTCAGGTTGACAGAGAGTATGCCCTGGGAATTTGGAGGGAATATATTTGTCTCATTTGGAAGCTAAATAAGTCATAACAGAAGTATTTCAAGAATATATATGTAGTTCAGTGATGTTATATTCAGCAAGTATTTTCTAATTAGCCCAAGTTTTAAGGCCAGGACATTTCATTTTTCATTCCTGTTTTATTTACTTATCATAAACGAACTCAGGATTCTGCACCTTTTTTTTTTTTTTAATATAATTTGCACTCTACACACCTACAGCAATACTCAGGTTTTTTTCCTTTTTGTCTGAGATGTGAATTATTCATTCAAGTAAGCAGGTTGTAGATAACTTGAATCTTGAGAAATGAATGATGGAGGAAAAGCTCTGTTTTCAATATTTTAGTTAAGACATAGGTCGGTATTTTCAAAAGAGTGTAGTGAATTGGCTGCTGGATTTCTTAGGGACACTCTGGAACACCTTGTACGTGCAGAGATGGGCTAGGTACCTAACTCCTCTTAGATGTATAATTTCTTTAAAACATCTTGGCACGGACATCCAAAATCCACATGTGAATGACGGTGGTAGGTGAGTCCCACTTTGCCTCTGTTAGAGAAGATATCCAAAGCCATATAGGACCCCAGCTGCTTTTCAAAGTCACCTGGAGGGAGTTATTCCTCTTCAAAACAAATTTTGGTACCTCTGGTGACTTAGAGTTTCAGAAGGACTTTGTCTTCAAGATCTTTCTGGTTCTTCCTTAAGGAAGGCCTCTCTCAGTCCTGCTCAGGCTTTTCAGGGTTCTTTCTCCAGGGTGACTTCAAGGAGGCGGTGAAAGCAAAGGGCACAGTAACACGGAGAGCGACGCTGTCTCTCATGCCACAGCGGGTATGCGAGCACATCCGCTGCGATGTGACGCGATAGCTGTTCCAACAGCAGCTGGGTTTACTTCTGTTTGTGCTGGTGTCTGATACCAGTCAGCTGCTTTGTGAACAAACAGCACCCACTGGAGCTGAGCACCCTGACTGCGCAGCAGCATGGTTCGATGAATTGGCTTTCTTACCTTCCTGCCTCTCTCCTCCCCTTCCCCCCGAGTTTCTACTACGCTTTCTCTCGTAGACAGCAATATAGGATCAGGCTGCTTTTCATTTCCATCACTTTTCCCTGCTGTGACTGAATCTGTTGCAATTAAATTTTAATTGAGATGCACACTGCTTAAATAGACACAAGACAGCTACAGCTATTGCTAATTAATTTTCTTCTAAAATGACAACATTTAATAATTATATTCCATGTCACTTATATTATTTATACAACTTTAACTCTGGGAATTTTTTTAAGGATACATCAGCTGTGAAAGTGCTTTATGGTGTTAATCTCCTGTAAGGCAATTGTGATTAACTTGAGAAGTGAAAATATGTTTATAGTGCATTTAGTAAGATAGCACATAGCTCTGCAAGTTGCAGGAAAGATTGAGATGTTTCTATGAAAAGGTAGTAGTGTTTCTGGTTGCAGCATTCAAATCTAGAGAAGCCCTAGTGATAATAATTTGTGCTTCTGTGTCATCTCTGATCTGAGGATCTCTAAGTACTTTCTGCCTACGAATGAACAAGCTCACGCCTTATGACAGAGATTCCTCCCCAGTTTCTCACTTCACTTTGCATAGCACAAAGATCATCTGCTGCCCCAGCTTGCAAAACTCCCTGCCCTCTGCTACCTTGCTCTAATACCAGGCAAAGAAAATGACCTTTTTGTATTTTAGTCTGAAGAATCCATCACTGGTTGCTGTCAGACAGGGTGTTGGATGAGCGGGACCATTTGTCTGTTGCGGCGTGACAGTCCTTAGGCAGCGCTGTGACAATTTGGGGAGTCTGTCTGTGTGAGAATACATAATTGCTGCATCATGGCATGACTTGGTGTTTGCGGAGAGGCGTGTTGTCAACCTCCAAACTTCAAATGTTCACCAAACAGGTAGAAATTTCTCGGGACAGCTGTGAGGAGAATTTTTCCAGCCTCTCCGGTGGGGGTGCGCAGCGGTGACGCTCCCTCCGCAGAACAAAGGAGCCGGCTACAGAAGGTGAGATGCATCAGCCCTGGGGATTTACTGGCAGAAGAGGAAGCTTTAGGAAGGACTGGAGAATCAGAGGGCATTTTTTTTTTTCTGTGCGAGGGTCCTGTCTAAGGTGAAAGTTAAAGCTGGGAGCTACAGAAGAGGGATTTTGTGGGTCAGAGAAATAAATATGGGAGGGAGGGACAGGTAAGACTTTTTGATCCCTCAGACCCAAGACCAATAAAAGTCAAAACTAGATGAGAAAAGTGACTGCAAGTACCTGGTTGTGCATATTTTCTCTGCTAGCATAGAGTAACTCTTTAGAAACCTCCACATCTTTCTGGTTGTCACAATCATGTATCAGTGCAAAGTTAAGCTACTTCAGGAACAGAGCTCTGGAAAAGCGTGGGTTTGCATTTACTAAGGATGTTGGGGATTAGTACTGATAAATCAGAGCAGAATTAGTTGGATGGTGCAACCCCCTTCCAGGAAGGCATGACAGAGAAATTTTCCAAGGATGGCATGAAAGGCAATTGTGTTGTGTGCTGCTGTGATCAGAAGAGGTTAAGATGTTGTGGATCTAGACGGCTGATCAACAGGGCAATTGGAGTGCCTCAGCCAAAGGAAATTTGATTAAATGTGTTAAATGGGTGTATAGTGAAACTCTCTTGTTGCATATGTGGGACTATCATATACCATTCATCTCACATAAATTTCAGTGTCTTCTTGAAGCTAGTAATTTTTGTTCCTTTTATCATGAATATATAGCAAAAAAGTATCTCCAGAGCCATTTCACTCTGTGTTCAGATGGATTTGAATGAAAAGCTGTCTGGTCATCTGTTCATATACTGTCATAGAAGCAAAATTACATTTAAAAAAACCCTTTTCATTGTTACTTCACTTTATTTTCCCCTCAACTTTGACAATAGCAAAGCAGACTGGGCAGTAATTAGTTCTGTTTTGGTGTCTATTTGGCTTCTTGCGCACTGTTGCACAGTGCAGGGTTAGATGCTTCAGGAAACTGCTTCTTGGGGTTTTTTAGAAATAATGGAAACTTTTTGCGCCTTTATTTTATTGCTCCTCTCAGTAGATTGTAGCTTATTCTACTCTAGTCCGAAGCAGGTACCGTGGTTAATTATATGCAGATTTTTGTGCTTATCGGTAATACAGTCATGATTCTCTGCAAAGAGAAGGTAGCACAGTGGGGTGGGACAAGGGTGCGTGCAGCCCCCTTTCTCCCCAGTGGCCCTGTCCTGGGAGCCGAGGGCCGCTCCGTTGCACCTGATGGGACAGGAATCATTTATTCCTCTAACAAATAGACCTTTTCCTCTGCGTGTTTCCCCTGAAGTTATTTACACATGATGTTGTTTGCTTTGAGGTCTCGCACGCACTGTAATTTGCATATGGTGCTGGAGTTACTGACGGTTTGTTGCTTTGATTGCTGATTCTCACGGTCCTGAAATCTGCCTTTAGCTGCCAGTGCAGTTGTGTAGCTGTAGGGGTTGTAACCAAACAGGCCACACGTCTGGTAGAAGCTGGAAGGGTTTTCTCCAAGACGCACGGTATGAGTGGTCATGTCCAGGTCCCAACCAAAAGACAGGGCAGGAGCCACGTGGCTTGGCGTCTGTTTTGTATCATTGCCCTGGCCAGCAAAAGGGAAGGCTTAAACATTAATGAATGTTCACAGCTACCAGTCCTCTGCCCTAAAAATCTCAGTGGGGTGCAGTGATGAAAAGCCAACCCTGTGCATGCTTCAGGTCTGTTTCTCTGAAGGCGTTTGCCTGGATATATTCACATAAACAAAGACTGTGATCTTCAGTTACAAGAGTGCTAAGGGAAGACATCTAATGTTTTCTCAGTATGCCACTAATGATTTGGGGATGGCCAACAATTTTTGTTTTCAAAAGATACATTTTCTTTAACTGTTTTTCTAATAAACAATTTATAAGTTAGTAAGAAATATGTGAAATCTGACTTTGCAGTGGAGATACTGGCTCAGAAATAGGAAGTGTGTTGAACTGTCTCACTTGTAATGCATGAAAGGCTGGGAAAAGCCCAGGGAACAAAGTGGTACCAAATGTTGGGTAGCTGTGACCGTGGTTTAAAGACAAGAAATTGTGTGGGTGTCTATAGCTGGTGATATGTCCTCTGTCCACGTGCCTTCAGTTCTATGAAAGTTTGGGCTCAAATGGATGACTGTAGAGATGGGAGATAACATATGTTTAATTCCTTCAGTAGAGAAAAACCTAACTTGCTTTTCAGTCAAGTGCTAAGTTATGACAGCAATTAGGATGAATACTGGAAGAGGTGCTTCACTATTTCTAGTGTATAATTTTCAATGTCGAGGTGCCCTGACACTGTGTGTTATGCAGAGAGCAAGGGGATATAAGAAATAGGCTCTTTCTTTTAGTAAGGGACAAGTGAGTTATGATAAATGAGTTATGCAAATGATTATTCCCTTACTTGAGGAAAAATACAGCGCAAAGGCAGTTAACTGAAGAACCCTAGTATTTCTCCTAACATCAGAACAATGGATCCTAACAGATATGTTCACTGGTTCCTGATTTTCGGAGGGGATCTGATTCTCATCTTGGAGACCTGTAATAAAACAGAAGGCACTCCAATTCAGTAGTTTCATTGGTGAAAACTAGTTATGAATAAGACTGGGAGTGGATGGCTATCTCTGGTCTGTATGACCAAACCAACTCAAAGAACACATATTTAGGCCCTGATTGAAGAAAGTGCATATGCATTTGCTGAAGTCTCCCTGAAGCCGATGAGATTGAAAGCATAGTGTGGTAGGCTTTGAAGGGCTTTGAAAGAGGAGACAATGGTTGAGGCAAAACAAAAGAGCATGCCATCAAAGGATGTAAAGCGAAGTGACAGGAACAAAGTGACAAGCTAGGAAAATGCTCTTTGCTCCCACATTCTGAATGGCTGTGAAATCAGCTTTGTACTCATTAGAGCCAATGTAAAGGAACTTGCTGTAAATGAAAATGAATGGCTTAGAGGCTGGTGTTTTGAGCTCAGATGTGTAGGTGAGTGGCAGAAAACCCAAGGAAGCGCCAAACTCTGAGACGTTGTGCAGAAGGAAGAAACAGGAGTCAGAGGTGGCCTAGAGGCAAAATCTTACGGTGAGGTTGGAGGAACCTTAGGACCACCCCAGGTTTCAGAATTGAGTGAGAAACAAGATGCTATCCACCTCTACAGCATTTGGCATCCTTTGCCACCTTCTAACCACAGCCAGACTGCTGCAAGAAGGTATTTGAGAGGCAGGCTGATGTTTCAGTGTGGTTGGAGGGAATCAGGTCTGAACTACGTTGATCGATGAGTAAAATGTAGGAGAGATTTAGTGGAGAGAAATCCCAGAGGCAAATGGGTACAGAAAATTGGATACAGCTTAGCCGTGAATGAGGAAGAAGATGGAATGAAAGTTACAGGCACCACTGGGATTTGTTTTTAGAAAGAGGCAGACCAAAGCAGACAAGGTTTGTGAGGAAAAAGAACAGAAAAAAGAGAATGGGCAAGGAGAGCAAGAAAAGTGGCTGTGACATCGTTTAGAAGATGGTTATGGAGGAGTGAGATGATTAGAGGAGAAGAGGAGGTGAAACTTTAGGAGCAGGGAGGGAGTGGTAGATGGGAGGTAAAAGACTTACCTTATTTTGACTGTTTTCTCTAGGAAGAACTCAACAAGCTTGCGTGCAGAACAAAGATACAGAGATAGAATACAATTATCATATGCATTAATACACAACAGAAATAATGTACAATAACTACAAGGTAAATAACTACTCCTAGCACTACGAAAAAGCTATATATATACACTTGTATGTGCATGTGTATATACATATGCTACTATAAAGGAGTTCTGTCCTGAAGAATTTATATTAATCCTTTGCATTTTGTCTTAAATTAGACAGTATCAAGGAACAAAAGCAAACAAGGAGGAAGTATTTACAGGGTCTTCCCAGGCTAGCCTTAATGATTTGAGTCTTATGTAATGAAATAGTAAAAACCATCTTTTTTTTGCATGTTGCCTAGTGGCCACAGCAGTCACTGTGCCCCAAAGTCTGGTATACCTCTGAATAGCTGTGGGGACCTAACAAGCATGAATGCAGTTTCCAGTGCTCAGCCCCTGGCCCGGTTACCGCCAAACACAGTTCTTTTGCTTCACTTGCTTGAACTGCCCGGTTGCATACATGCAGCGTGGTTCCTAAACTATTCCTCTGAGCCATAGCAACCTGCTGACATTTGCTAAAAGTTTACTGCTAGCCTGGGTTTTGTTCCAGTAAGTTTTGTGGACATGAGATGTGCTGGCATGTCAGCCCAGCTTGTTTTGTATGTGAAACAGCTACTGCAGGGCAGTGGAGGATCAGACCTCTTCGCATTTCCAGTCTTCTGTAGGCTGTGGAGACACCACTGCTGGGACTGAGAAGGGAGTTTTTTCCCTTAGCATTTGTAACGATATAAATTACAATGTTATTTCTTTCCTTTTTTGATGCTGGCAGCTACTTGCCAGACCAAGAAACCAAGTCAGTTCTTGTAGGCTACCAAATAAAAATTGCATGATACTCTGTTGGTGAATGGTTTTATATCTGTCTCAGTCATCAAAATACTTGCAGCATGGTAGACATAACTGCATAATAAAGGAATGTGTACTCGGCAACTTTGCCATTGGCAGGACATAAACACCGTAGAGTTTATCAGTGTTCTGGGAGGTGTTTATTACTTGAGTCTTACTAAGTCCTTATCACAAAAGAAAAAAATAGAGAAGTTGGAAGGTAGAAGTTAGTTTCGCTTATCAGCAGAGACAGGCTTGGTAAGATTCAATCATTATAAATGCAGATGTTTTGATCTGTGAAGGTATGGCAAATCAACTATTTATAACACACGGATATATAGGTGCTATAAGATCACAGAGGATCAAGGTGCTGATCTAGTCTAACTTTCTCTATTACACCATCAGAGGACTTTCCTGTACTTAACTTTCCTGTACTTAAACCCATCCACGTCCAGTGACAAGTTTTAGACTTCAGCAGATCTTCTGGAAAAATACCTGAACAAAGTGTCAGCTCAGCAGTGCTAGAGAGTCTGTCACCAGCCTGAATCCAGTGCTCTTCTCTGTTGAAACTGGGAGCCTTGTTTCTAATCTGAATTTCTCTAGTTTAACTTCTAGCTCTTCATCTTTGTAATTGCTATTAGGTAACCGTAATTAGATTAGCCATAAATTCTTGTAACATCCCTTACCTCTGGGTCAAAAAGCATCAGTTATAAAATTTTTGTTGATTACATATGTATTAATATTACTGACCAAGTCATCCTGCAAACGCCTCTCTTTTGAGCTCTCTTTCATTTTTTCTCATGGATAGCACTGGAGCCTTTGCAATTTTCATCCTTCTGCTTGAATTGCAGACACCAGAGCTGGGCGTAGTGTTCTGTTAACAGCCAATTCAGGGTTAGACAGAGAGGTATTATAGCCTCCCAAATTCTGCATAGACAAACACATTTTGCTCTAGTTGTTTGGATGCCAGCAACCTCCATAGAACTTGTCAGCCACTGTTTGCCCACCATAAACTTCAAGTCGTCTCCAGTCAGTGTTTCTCAAAACACAGTCTTCATTTTAAACAATTGTTTTCCAGATGTGTGGCCTTGTATGTGGTTGCTTTAAAATATATAATCTTTGTATCTAGCCCATCTAGGGATAGAGAGAGGGTCACTGGTACAAAGCAAGCATCTTTATTTACTGTGTCTGCAGTCATTTATCACTGACAAACTTCATGACTCTGTAGTTGTTTCCAGTCACTGATACACAAAATTATTGTACCTCTCCAATCATATGAGTATTTCCACCAGATTCAGTAATACCGGTCAGGACTAATTTGTGTATTAAATGAGCTATTCCACTTCTTGTTTATTACTTGGGTTTGCAGCGCTAGAGTCTACACAATTAAGGAATCTCTTCTCTTTGAGTCCCTTGGTACCTTGATTAATTTTAATCTTGACATCTTGATTTCTGGCTAAATGAGTGCTCATTTTCACCCTTGTCTTTTGTCATTAGCTTAATACCCTCCTGAATACTTTAGCCTGTCTCCTGAAAGACTTATTCCCTTCCACTCAAATGACAGCCAGCCACGTTGTACAGTCTCTTTTCTCTGTAGAAGATGGACCTGCACTGCTGAAAACTGAGGGTCTCTGCCTTTCACCGCTTGCTTAACTGTTGATTTTTTGAATTGTATATAGCCCTGTAACTTGAGTCACAGCTCGCAGAAATGAGCACCGTTCAGAGTACTAATTTCATTCTCCCTCATAAAGTTTCTTGCAAGGACTCTCGGTCGTTCTTGAATCTTTCTTCACCAGTGTGCTTGTGTCCTTGCAGACCAGGTTGCCTTGCTCATGGGTATATCCCATATAGCTCTGTCGTCTCCTACTACATCAGCTGTCGGATATTTTGACAGTTTTGGGGTTTGCAAATGCTCTGTTACTTGTGCGCATGCGGCTGGACTCAATGACCTCCCCAGGTCCCTTCCAACTCCAAATACTCTATGATTCTGTCAGAAACTCTTCTCCCATTCCCATCTGGATGAATTTTTCTCCATTCTCCCGTTTATGAACTGCCAACCATTTTATGTGGTCTGCATCCTGCCTTCAGCTGGCAACTGTAGTCTTATAAAGACAATATGTGTTTCTACCCAGTGTGGAATAGCAGCTTGTGTGGTGTATGTGTTCAGCAGAGGAAAACGAGTCAATTGAAGTGTTGCTTTTTTGTTTTTAATTACATTCTTGTTTCCTTCCCAGGCTTCTCTCTTCTACATACTTACACGTGTGCCTCTGGAGGGAGGATTCAATAGGCTGATGAACTGGAATGTTTAAAAATAACCCAAAACTTTGTAATGAAACATTTTCTGAAAGAATCCAGTTGCTATAGGGATTTTTGCAAGGATGCAGTCCTTCGTCTTTCATTGCTCAAAAGAAAGGTTTTCCTTCCTTGAGCCAAACGACGGTTTTCTTATCCAAGCTTTGGAGCCTGTTCAATGTCATCTGGATGGACTAGTCACTACAAGACAATATTACTCATCCCACCCCTACATAAAGCAAACCCATTAAACTTCACTGCATGTGGTTTGTATTTGGGGTTTCATTCATGAGAGTTGAAAGTGCCCAAACTACTGCAGCACGGAAGTGCAACCCTGACAGGATTCTCCTTCAGTCACCACCAGCCAACAAAGCATTCACTTCCACCTTCTCAAAAGCTCCCTCAAATCTGATTTCAAGGCAGCTCTTTTTCTCTTAGCCAAATCTCCTGTGTTGGCTCTCGCCCACTCTGTGGAACCTGCATGAACATCTCTGTTCAGAATCAGAGTCCCTGCTCCACTTGTAGTACATGCAATTTACTTTTCTTAGTATCTTTTACTCATAAACCTGCTGAAAAGTCAATAGGTTAATTATTACTGCTTTGGAATTAGAGTCTAATTTTGTTGTAAACAGTTTAACTGCTGGTCCTCCACCCTGGTCTTAATACAGTCTGTGTTTAGCTGTTACCCACCCTGGTATATCTGCCAAGCACCACAGACATTTTATCTGACATGTTAGTTATTAACAGTTTCTGCTCTTGTTGAAGCACGAAGACTTGATGAAGGGGTTTTTTGGTTTCTTCATTTTCATTTTTTTTCTTTTTCTACTCTGGTGTGCAGCAGTTTCCTAAAGTGAAAAAAATATTTTTCATTACATAGATGCACACACATATAGGTAATATTTGTCTTTTTTTATTTTATTTTTTTTTTTTTTTTGGAAAAAACCCAGAAAATTCTATAACAGGAAATTGAAAACTTCTTTGGATTTACATCAAAAAACCAAACTTTGGCAAAAGAGTTGTCTAAGTTCTCTCACCCTTACAAAACAAACAAACAAACAAAACCCAAGTGAAGATTCATGGACCAGTTACAATGGTGATGCATCACTTTTGAGCAATTTTTGTTTACCTGATTGCATCCTCCCATATTTTTGCAGCATGTTAACACAGAGTCTGAATGCAGGAGTGTCTTGATTATCTTCTTTGACGGTTTTTCACATGTTGGAATTCGCATAGTAAAAATTTTCTCATGATAAGACATGTAGGATTGGCTTTGTAAAAGTACAAGCATGACTTTGTTTTCCTGTTCAACCACAAAAGGCTCTTCCCTCCAGCCCTCACTCCTCCATCTTCTCAGTTCTTCCAAAGTAAGAAACAAAGATAACTTCTGAGAGAGAGGAGGGAAAGTCATGTACCCCAGCCTGCATGTCTCAGCATGGACCAATACCGAATCTGTGTCTGGCTTTGAGCTTTTATGTCTGCTCGTATGTTTTGTTGACGTATTGTAATTGTTTATAACCCAGCATCTGAAAGATAACTTCTGTTCAAGGCTCTAAGGTTGGCCACTTGAAAATATACTTGAAGTGGGGAAACGGTTCAAATTTATCTGGTATTTTATAAATTGGTCTTATTTGTAAGGAAGCAGCAATATTAAAGTGACATTAGTGTTTGTGAAAAATATGAACGTCAGGCTAAACCCAAAGGACGGGTGAAATATGAGTTACTTTATTCAATATCATCTCCCTTCCAGTAACTACAGCCCAGAAAGTAAATGGCTTTAGAAAGGGAAAAACCATTTATGTTTCAATTCACTAGCCTCAGTGTGGTCATCTGGTGCCATGGAGTGTCCTAGGATAGCGTGGCCTCTGGTTGACATTCCCAATGGATGCACGTCTCTCGTAGGTCCTGTGCCACGTCTGTCAGCCCTGCCCAGGACCAGGGGTCCCCGGGTGCTGGGTGCCCCTGTGCGGACACTGGCGTTGCACCCTTGCTGTCCAGGACCCCAATAGTGTCTGGTCCCCGCCGGAAGGTCTGCAGGGAGCATGCGGCTGGTGAATGCTAGTTCTGGAGCAGGCAGCTGAATACTTATAGACCTTCCACATGGTGGTAATTTCTGATCACCACCACTGACTCTGCAGGCCTTGTTTGATATAAGTGGAAAGCTGCTGTGGGCAGTGTCAGGGTAAGGAGGGGCAGCACTTGTGGCTCTTTCTGAGGTGTATCTGATGTTGTTCTTTTCATATGCCTGGCACCACGTGAAGCAGTGGATTGTATCCTCGTGTCTAGGTGCTCCAGCTACAGTGATAGAGCATGCTGGACGCCTGCATTCCTTAGAGCTATTTGCAGGGCATGTTTCTTCCATCAGAGACCTTTGCCTCTCTCCATTTTGCTCCCCTGCAAGTTCCCTGAATGTCTTCTGTCTCTCTTCCCTCTGTGCCATGCCTTCCTGCCCTGTCCCTGTCATGCTAGACATCATGCTGTGCCTTCCCCTGCCCTAGCAGGGCTATGTATCTCCATCTCCCACGGTACCAGGTCTGTCTGCAGCCTCTTCCCCTTTCCCATGCTACTCTTTTCTGTCTCCACAGGATTTGCCATTGCCTGCCTTGTGCCTGTACTTCCATTCACTCATATTCTTCAGTAAGGTCTTACCTACTCTAGTCTGTAAGGTCATCCCTCTTTCCCCTTACCTCTTCTCTGTCTTCCAGGCTTTTCTCCATCTTCAGGAACCCGCTGCTCTTTCCACATGCAGCCAATCATCCCCGCAAACATCCCTCCTTCCCTCATGCATTTTTCCATGCTTTGCCTCCTCTCTTTACCTCCCTGGGCAGAGTTGTGCCCGTTGGCGCCTGGAATATCCCCAGATCTTCTGGAGCTGGTTGGAGGTGATGTTCTGAGGTTATCACATTACAGAGAAACGCTGCCAAGCACCAGGCAGTCCTGGGTGCACTTTGACCCCTCGCAGTAAGGCAAGAGTGGCTTCTTCCTCGTGCTTTTGGTTTGCCGTTGCCATATGGAAATGGCAGATGGTGTTGATCAGGAAGTTAATCTAGAAGCGTATCCGTTTCATGCCGTACGTGAAAGATTTGTTCATTAAACTTAGAACTCTAATTTAAAGCCAATTAACAGAGTGATTTGAAGAGACTTGTTGGTTTTGAAGTTCAAAAGAGATGCTGAGTCTCTGATTTCAGCCTTTGTACATTCCAGAACCTGTATAACTATTGCAGTGTTGCCAACTCTCCTGGGGTTTTTCTGTCTCTCTCTTTCCCCCCTCCCCGCCCCCCCCATTTTCTTTTTTTGTCCTCTCTTTATTTTTTTGAGTCATGCAACTTTTGCCGTAGGCTGGAACTGTTTGGTGAAGCCTTATAAACTCCCAGCTTTCTTAGCAATTTTAGCCCTACATTTGGGGGTGAGTGGGCAGAACTTGTGTGTCTTTCTATCCTCTTTGCTGAAAGCCAGCACAGCTCTCTCTTCCCTCCCTTTGGCAGCCCAGTATTAGTCTTCCGTAAGCAGGAGTTGGGCAAGGAGGTAGAAAAACTAAAGAAGCCTTGAGCAGCTCTGTGCCCTCCTAACGCCACTCCTGTCAGCATGGGGTTGTCTCTGCTTCCTTCCCTCCTCCCCATAACATCTCCTGAAGCTGCTAGGGACCCACCACAGAAGCTTTCTCAAGCTTGAAAGGGACTGGACGGACCTCCAGCCAGGCAGCTCCTGCTCTACACACGCATGCCCCAGCGTACAGCTCTAATTTCCATGTGTAATCAACCCTGTAGGATTGGCCCAAGTAGACCATTCCTAAGAAATGGCAGGATGGGAAACCTTGTGTCAGGAGGACCCCCGAAAGTGATTAGTTCTGAATTAATATTTACGCTGCTTTTACCTGAGATTGATATTCTGCAAACGTTTGTAGATCCTTCAGCAACAGACAGCATGTTTGGATAGTCCCAACGTTTAGTAGCAGCATGTGTACAGAAAAAACTTTCTTCAGTAATTTGAAGCTGTTGCTGATATAAAAGAAAATAGAGGGGTCAAGTTTTCCTGTGGTATAGAGCCTATGACTTCACTGGGTTAACTGCTGCTACTTCCGTGTAATTGAGAACATAATTTGGCTCAAACCCTGGGAGACTGAAAAGGATCACAGCAGCCACTGTATTAAGGCAATGTTCAAAACAGTTGGCTCACACTGAATTTCATAAGCAGATCATGTATTCAGAAGGCTTTAGCTGTATGACACAGTCCACTGCAAAAGAAGAGATGGTGGGTGTATCTCTTTGTTCATCTTAACTAAAACAGCACGCCAGGAAAAGCTATCAAACTCGGTATTGTACCTACATGGGAGGCGACGTGGCAGAACAGATAAAGTACCTCCCTGTGGGTGCGTGAGGACAAACCTGGCGAGAGCTGCGTGAAGGCTGCCCGCGGTTATTCCAGCTCCCAGCGGTCACGCCGGGAGCCAGCAGCAGCGGGGCTTCATCCTGGCTGGGTGGAGGTGGTGCTGGTGGCAGCAGCCAACGCACCTCCGCCGTGTCCCCTTGGGGGTGATGGCACCTCGCTGGCACCGCTGGGGCTGGGCGTGAGGAGGTCAGGTAGAGGTGGACTTTAAATAAAGGAGAGGATAGTCATCGGCCTGAGAAAGCCCAAAATATTCACAAGAGCAGAATGGCTGCTGGAAGCCGCCTTTGGAAACCCCTTCCTGCCGCCCCGTGGGGCTGCCAGGCGTGAAGGTGGCATTCAGTGACTCTGGTAGCTTGTGGAAGATTGGACCCGTGTCACAACGTCACTGGTGGCACCTGCCCTCTGCCAGAGAGGCTTGCTTCCACGCTGCTACTTAGTCTTTGAGGAAAGGTGGCCAAAATCGGCAATTCGTGTTTCACAGAAAAGCTTAGGGGGGCAGATATCTAAGTTTTCTGCTCTGTCTAGGGGAGGAGAAGGGGGTTTCTTGATGAAAGAAAAATCCTGAAGAAGGAAATAATGCCTTTACAAGAAAAGAGTGTGCAGGGGGGTATGGTTGATTGAGTATCTGTTTATTCCCAAGTTTGCTGGCAGTCCTGCTCAGGCTGATGTCCTCCAAAAGAGACAGGCATTCTGGGACTGCACTTTCGACCATTCCTCGAGCACTTAGCGGGAGGGATTGTTTTATTAGGAAAGTTTACGGCTTCTTGTTTTCCCTCAAAGGCAAATGTGACTTTGTTGTTTTTAATTCTGTTGGGATTTCTCCCTTTTAATATACAACGCAGCTGTTAAAATAGCTGGGGTTGTCTAGGGCAAATCATATAGCACTTTCCTTGTTCAGATCTCAGATGGCTGCCTTTTTAGTGTTGCTGCAGAATTATATTACAGGGCATATGAATAGTGCTGGTATTAGTGTCAAAATCAATTACCCAACCCTCCTCCTGCAGAGAAAGCTACAAACCTTAGGAACAATCTGAGTAATCTATTCTGGTTTTCTAATTCTGAGTAATGACGGAGGGCAGAGTTGTGCTTGAATAAGTGCACAGGGTCTTTCTCCGTATAGTCACTCCTAAATGCATGCTCTTTACAGGAAAAAGCAGGCTCCCTGTGAAACCCTTTTTCATGCCAAATGGCTCGCTGCTAAGATTAATCTGTCATTGAATTTATAAATTCTGTGTGGCACAGAGCAGCGGAAAAAGTTTAGCATTGAACAGAAAGCAAACTATGTATTGCTTAAAAAATGAATGTTGTGCTCCTGGATGGTGTGGATTGACTGCCTCCGTCAATATATCTTCTTATACCGGTAATAAAAATACTTCCATAGCCTTGTGCCTCCGAGGATCTCAAAGCACTTTGCAAATAGGGCAAAGTATTATTTCCTATTTTATGGCTGTGGAAACCAGCTGTAGGAGAGGTTAAACTTTTTGCCCAGGGACACAGAGGAGACTGTAGCAGAGCCAAGGTGGGAACCTAAATCTCCAGAGCTGCAGCGCTGTGTCCTGGTCACACGCTGCACCAAAGCACAGCAGGGGAGTCTGCTGGTCACTGGCTCTCAGCCATCATCCGTGAAACCCCGGGAGGTGGGATGTAAAATCAGTGTGGGTGCTCCTTCGCTCCTGGGTCTCTGTCCCGGTCTGTGGGTGGGTGTGCTGAGCAGGGCAGGATCCGGCCGGGGAGGATGCTTGTGTCCTCCTGGGCTGGGACGGTCAGCTCTGGTTGTGGGTGGCTGTGGAAGGAGAAGGACTTTTGGTCACTGCTGACTCGGGGAAAAGCTCAGAGCCTCGCATCCAGCCTGCTCTGACCCAAGCACCTTTACGAAGCAAAAATAACTATAGACTTACTACCCTAAATCCTGCAAGATTAGAGTAGTTGTATGCTTTCTTTTTTTTTCTAAGCCAGTATTTGAGAAGGATTTACCTGTTTAATATGACCATTTATTAGAAACACTTGATTTTTTTTTTTTAAATTCATAATTCATCTGAAAAGAGAGCATACAGCTACAAAGGCCAGATTTTCAAATACGGGCCTGATCTCTTGTCAAATTCCAGTTGGATAAATGACACATCTGAAAACCTTGGTCCCTACTGAGGGGTCTGTGGCAGTGGTTTAGAGATCTCGCTTCAGATACCTCTCTGGACAAAAGCACGGCTCTAACCTGCGTGTTTCACGGGAGAACAATTTCTCTTACCAGTTTTTTCCTTCCCCTGCCTGGCTGCTGTGCTCCGCAGCCCCCCGAGGAAGCTCCCTCAGGCATGAGGCTGCCCTGAGGGTCAGGGTAACGGGGGGAGGCAGGAGGCTGGGAGGGGTGCGAGGGCGAGCGTCTGGTTTCAAACAAAAGTGCAAAGCCTTGAAAGGAGGGACTAAGAAGAAACAGGTGGGGGGCTCGTAATATAGCCTCTGAAGTTTATTTGCTTAACGAACAGAAGCCCAGGCTGTCAGACCCAGGTCAAATACTCCTCCAGTTTGAGTGTATTTATTTCCTACGTGGTCTGTAACCCAACCTGATTTCTGGATTAAACCACTGTAAAGTCCTGGCCCCCAGGAACCCATCCCGTGTTTGCCATCAAGCCCAGCACATGCCGGGGCAGGACCTCTGAGGGGCCACCGCGGCATTCACTGGAGCCTTGTGTCATCAGTAAAGCCTGTAATTGCGGGTCCCGTCATTTCCAATGCAGGCTTCGCCGTTTACAGCTGCAAATCGTGACCGCAGATCCATCGCTTAGTTGTGCCGTGAACGCGAGCCGTGCCTGGGGGCTCCTGGGATAAGCCGCCGGGGCTGCGGCACACAGCTGCTCGGTGGGCCATCGTCCTGCCGGAGCCCAGGCAGCGGTGACAATGCTGGAGGACAACATCCACCACATGCCAGCTCCCTCTAGGGTGCCGGCAAGGGTAGCTCTGTATTTATAAGAAAGTTTTAAAGTGGCTCAGAGGAGGAAATGGTTTAGGGCAGCCTGTCTCGAACAGCGGTGCAACGTGGAGGGTCTCCAACGGTGGGTGGGTGCGAGGGAGCCTGGGAGCACGGGGCCACGCGCTGAGCCGTGGAGCTCCTCCTGGAGCGGGGAAAGAGGGTCTTTGCTTTCCTGCTTTTGTGTCCTGAAGTTGCAGCACAAAAACTGCTGGAAAACCAGCAAAATAGCAAGAGGGGAGGGGAAAAAAAAAAATAAATAAATCACAAAACGATGTGCCTACGCCAGGGTCATGAACAACTGAAGGGTAAAAGCTGCAGATCACACATGGGAGTTTCTGAAATCTTTGTGTGTTTTAAAGTTTTTAGGAGAGTTAACTTTTTAATCCAAGATGTTCAGGAGTCAGTTAATCCTCCAGAGTGAAGCGGGGGAAGTTTGAGCTGGCGCAACAGCAGTAAAACTACCTGCAGACAAAAAAATGTTTTCTGGTTTCCCAGACATTTTTTGGCTGATCCCATTAATTCCAGTAAGGTAAACAGCCAGCGTGCTCCAGAGTATCTCGGGAGCTGAAAAATTTGCATCTGAAAATTTGCATATGAAAAATTACAGATCTGCATTAAAATCAGAAAGGAAAGGAGGAATTAGCAGTCGGTTTTCCCAAGACCAGACTGAGGCCGGTAGTGCCAGGTAACTGGGTGGGTTCTGCGAAAACAGGAGTCACGTGGTGACATTTGAAATAAAACAAGTTAAAACGGGGCAAACTAAAGTATTTGCAGTCAGAAATGAAGCATGCCTCCTCATTTAAGAGAAGCCCCACTTTTATATTAAATTTGGGATACACATGTGTTTGCTTTTGGGAGACCAGTTGAATCATGCAGAACAAACAATCAAGCTAACAAAAAGTTTAGGAGCTGTTATTTTTCATGGACCTAAGTTTACAAAAAACCAGGTTATTTGTGCCTTGGTATCTTCTTGCTTCACAGAGCTTTCGGTGGCACTTAATTCACCATTTGTAATGGGGGTAGAGCTGCGGCTGATTTTCAGATGCGACCGGTCAGGATAGAAGAACTTGCTTGGGAGAGAGAAGAATCCGTAGATGTTAGTCCTTACCAGCGACAGCTGGATGGGTTCTGGCAGACCTGCTGTGGCTTATCCGTGAGCACCGTTGAAATGTTCTGGTCAGGGCACTGGCTCAGAAACAGCACACAGAATAAGCACCAACTGGGGAAAAGAAAAAAAACTCACCTTAAATGTATTTTTATCTCTACTTCTATTGGAAGTTTTTAGCTGACTCAGTTTTTTGTTATGATGGGCTAGGTTACATATAGGATGGACAAATTGGTTTTATACACGCTAAATTTTTTGCGTCTCACCTGTCCTTTAATCCCGGAAAGCCCTTTGGACCTGTAAGCTTTATTATGTAGCCCAAGTTTAAGTGGGGAAAAAAATGTATTTCGGTCTTGATCCTTTTAGGTCTTCAACTGCCTGAAGCCAGCGGGATGTGAGAATACCCATCCCTTTGCAGGGTTGTGTCCTTTTTGCTTGCAACTGCTGCGCTGGCTGCACCGCTGGAGTTAGAAACCCTGGAAATCTTTGCTGCTCGCCATTTACTTTTGAGCTCTGCCGAACCATCGGCCGCTTCCTCGTGGAGCTGATTTTGCCTGTTTTGTGAGTGGTGACCGGAATCTGGTTTTGTTTTATGTCCTGTAGGGTTGCTGAGCTGGAAGATGCACATCTAAGATGGAAACTTCTGCTTCAACTGCTGCTGGGAAAAAAGAAGGGAAAGGTGCAGTTCTGGAGGGGAATGGCTTTACGGAGACGGGGAAGAAACCCACTCCTTTAGCAGCTGCAGGAGCAGCAGTGGCACAAGGAGGTACTTTATGTTTTCCAGAATTTGAAAGCAGCAGGGGTGTTTTTCATTAGACTGTAAGAATTTAATAAGTACAGTGGCATCTGTCCTCCTGTGAACACGCTGAGTTTATTGGGGTTCTCGGCCGTCGGAGGTCACAGGAGCGGGAAGCCGTGTCACCGCGTGGCGTCCAAACGTCACTGCGCCGTGACGAGTCGCCGCCGGTCCCAGCGAACGGGGCTGGGGTGAGGGAGAGGACGGGTGGGCAGAGGTGGCCGTCGGAGAGCTGAGGCATCCCATCGCTGCTTGCCACCGGCCGCCCCACCGGTGCTGCGCGGTGTAGGCAGCACGGTGCCTGCTCCTCCTCCACGGCTGGCTGGGGAGGCTGGCTGGAGCTGGGGAGCACCCTCGTATCACGGCCGGGGAGGGGTGTCGTGTGCCGGCTGTGATCCTGCTAATGAGCTAAACAGACTGCACCGTCTTCCGTCGTTGCTGCTGGGATTTCACGGTTAGGGAGGCATTTGGGATGGTCCAGTCCCAATGCAAGAAGGTTCGCAAAGAAAGTTCCCAACTTGCGCCGTTCAGAAATAGCTCAGGTCCTGATTTCTTTTTCCTGTCGGTGTTTTTGGCAAGATTTTGGTCCTGCTGGTGTTGAAGTCAATTAGGAAGCTGTCGTGGACACCCATGGGCATGGGGTCATTTTTGGCGGGTGTAACACCAGTGTGTGGGGGTCATGCAGGCACGTTGCTCCTGCCTCCTCTCACCCACTACGGCAGACAAAACGCAGCCCCAGAAAACACGTCCCTCTCTGGCACACGTGTGCTGGTGGATTGCCAAATTGGTGCCAGGGGCCCCGTGTGGTGGCTCCAGCTGTGGGCAAGGCTGTGCCCACCAGGGAGGCACTACACTGCCCTTGCTGGGGACTGGGACTGGGCATCCTTTCTGGAGAGGGCATAAGGAGACAAACTTAGAAGGGGCTGCACCAGCTTGGATGTGACAAGAGACATCACAGCTGTGTAAACTTTGCAGGCAGCTTTTTTTTTCCCTTTCTAAAATATACCTTATAGCTAGCCAGAGTCTACCTCAAAATAAACCCTTCTCCTCCCTCTCCTTCGCTGCAGGGTGGTTTCTCATCACCCCGTGAGAGCAGCACGACTCCCCTGTGGGCTCCTCTGTTTCTTACACAGCTCAGCTGGAGAGTTTTTGTTTTCTGTTGGCTGAGTTTTGAAGAAAGTTCCCAGCCCAAATTGCTTAAATCTGCTCTATCCATCCTTCCTTTTCAACACCTTTGTTACTCAGTTTTCGTTTCCACATTGACCTGGGAAGATTCAGATGTACAGAATAAGGTAGCAGCTGCTAGATTATAATCTATCAGATTAGTTCATGTGTTTGATAAACTTTGTTAGCTTTTGTTATCCAAAGGAAAGGTTTTCTTAAAAAGAATTAGAAAATCTTTTACACCTTCCTTGTGAGCACTATGCAAAGTGGCAGAAGGGAAGGTTTGCTGGGCAGCAGAAATAGGGGAAAGGCAGAGACGGTAACATGCGGAAGTTTGCCATCCCCCAGCAGATTTTGATCCCCGCTGAAGAAGCACAGGCTGTCGGAACGACTGAGGCTGCCCACTTGAGGCATCGCCTCAGCAACTGGCAGAGCCAAAGGGCTGATTGGCACCAATGAAGTCCGAATGTGTGCTAAAATTGAAAACCCACAGATGTGCTGTTCTGAATAAACAGCTTCTCCCCACTTGGCACTTGCCTTGGGAGTGCCTCCACCAAGGAAGCAGTCACCGCATTTCCAGAGATGCGATGGAAATGAGGATGCCCCTGAGGTGGAGTGTCCATCGGCCCATTTGGCACCCCCGGAGACTTGATTGGTTTTTAAGCGTCAAGTATTATATGTCCCATTAGCGGTGTGCTCTCGCCTCTGGAAAGAATGATTTACGGGCTCAATATTTCTCCTTTTATTAAGAGGAAGTGGAGAAGTAAGTGGAGGATTGTTTGAAGATGTCAGGAGAATTGTGATGAAAGCATTGTGTAATGAGATGTAAAGAGCGAAATCTATGTCATGCTGTGAAGAGAAGTGCTCATAAATGACCTAAAATGGCTAGCAGCGGAGCAGCATGGGATCAGACACCAGCCCCGGGACCCTTCAGGTGATGCACATGCTCTTGTGGTTCGGAGGGCTTTCCTTTGAATTCTGGCTAGACATAATACCTGCTCCTGAAAGGGAGCAGCATGGCGCGTGTGCTTGTAAGTAGAAAAATTAATACAAAGTCATCTTCTAACATCAGTGAAGTGCAAGGTGGGATTCAGCAGATAATAACAAAAAGGCTGAGTAGTGATGAGACTGTACTTAGGTGGTATTAATGCTAATATAACATATTTGACTCACTAAACTAGTGTAATTACTCATAACAGGCCAGAAATAAATACATTTATGCTCATTCTTACAGAAGAAAGCAAACGAGGCATGGAGATTAATTACGATGTTCATCTTGAGGAGGGGAACAGCTTTAAAGGGAGGGCCTCTGAGCTCCCCGCCCTGCTTTGGGGCCATACGAACAAGTCTTTATTCTCATCCAAGAAAAACTCTTGATTTTATTTATTGTAGAGGTTTTACTCTTTGTACTAGCATGTGAGAAAGTGGCAGCAAGGCTTAGCTAGTGCTGCAGATCACTAAGCTGCTCTCCAGAGCCAAACAAACGTAATTTGTAACACATTTCTTCTCCTTTTATTCTACTGAGTCACACAGATGGAGTGCCAACATAGCATGTTTTTCAGATCATACGGCTTGCTTTTTCCCTTGTAGAAATGAATAGATTCACAAGCTTTTATTTATAATTAAGGTAATTGAAGCAATAAACTGAATATTAGTTAAATAATTGAAGAATAGCTATTTTATTGTATTATTATTCAGACTATATTATTATAAGGTAATAATATGTTCAGTCCCCGTTTCTAGTTGCCGTGCTTTGGATATTTGTCCCAAATGTTTCCAGCCTTGAACAAATTAAGTTATAGCTGTAGGAAAAGAGATGGATATTGTTGATGCTGTCAGTGGAGAAGAGTCCTTTTGTACTAACAATCTGCATTTCATATTTTTAGTCTACTGAAGCTGCCATTTTAGAGATCTTCTGTGACATTTTTTTATAGTAACTCATTGATCAGATGTTCAGAAATTGGCCTCACAGAAATGACATCAGGGAAGTCTCTCCTAATTTTCTATTTTTCCATAAATCATGCCAGCCAAGGAGTCAAAGCTCCTGTCTTCTGTTTCAGGAGGTGCACATGTGTATGTGCGACAGAGATGGAAACTGCTTTTAATGACAGCATGTAGGAGTTGCAGACAAGTCGAATCTGTAGAAGAGCCTCTCGCTTTCAGTGCCTCCACTTCTGGAAGGGCAACTCGTAACACTTTGTATTTAGAAAGCCCTTTTGCTGAATGCAGAAACGCATATTGCTGCGTAGGGTAGGAGGCTCTGGAGCAGAGCAGCATGTGAGCGAGACTGGGCTGTGACCTCCAGGCTGGCGCTGCGACACCCTCTGTATCAGCACGCACAAGGAAGCCCAGGCACGTGGCTGAAGGAGAAATTTAAATGAGCCACTCTTTCATAGGCAGAGATATTTAGGAAGATGGGTTTCTCATCTTGTAATAAAAATTAAATACAAATTCTCCTAAATGCTAACTGCCTAACTTTAACAAGGCCCAGAATGCACCTTTCCCTCTCCACTCCACCCTCCGCATGACACAAACACCAAGTTCCCAAATTGATGGTGTTTATGTTTGAAACATTTTTCTGATGTCTGGCTCTGTCAAGACTAATTTTAGCATTTCTAAAGCTGGGTAAAAATATAGCCTCATTACTTTGATGTCAGAGCATAGTTTACTATTAGTATATTCTGGGGTTTATCATTTTAGTCATGTTTAACACGGCTGCAGCAGGCATGCACTATTAAATCTGGCTTATTTTACATTCCTGTCTGAGATTATTTATTTGGAACAATTTCCTCTCTATCAAAAGACACGGCTAATGCTGAGTTTTAATGTGTTATTTACACACAAAATAACCTATTTACAACTCAGTATCTGCCGCAGGGAGAATGAATGGGGCAGTGCTCCCTTCATCCTGTTGTATCTGAGTTTAACAATCTGGATTGCTAATAGAACCATTTATCACGGGGTGGTAATTTATTTTATGTTAGCTGCACAGGTCTCCCTGCCTCTGATCTATGGAAATACTTTGTATATAATGAAGTTCAACAAGTCATTTGGTGTAAACATGGGGAAACCAAGCTGCAGAACCAGTAAGACTCTGGCTACACTTTTTTTCCAGAAGGTAAAGACTCTGATATTAAGGCTTCGGTTGATGAAATACAGCTCTTCGACCTGCGTGTGCTGTAAGGGCAGAGTGTGGGGCTTTTCTGCAGTGGATCAGAGATTGGGATGGAGTTCGGTCACTTGATTTACGGGCTGGCGGGAATGCTCAGAGCTGCAGAAGTAGCACACTCAGCCCTTTCATAGGCAGAGGAGAAGGGCAGGGAGCACCTCCCTTTGCTCTCCAGAGGTCTTCTGTAAGCAAGCCCCGAGTGGCGCTGGCAGGGAGTCCTTGTGCAGTTCAGCTTGTCTCAGTGCTGGATTATGGGAAGACCATGTAAATGAGGAGGAGGAAATGCCAGCATCCCAGCAGACCTCAGCGCACTGAAAAAATATATAGTTTGTGTGGCCTGAGACGCAGACAAATTAGAAGGAGTACAGCCCCAATGAAGTCATCTCCTCTGTCCACCCTGGAGAGGCAGGGATCTTCTCCAAAGAATGTTTTTCATTCAGTTGTTCACATGTTCCAGGAAAAGGAATATAACTAGTACAAGCACATTTTTAGCTTCCCTGCCCTGTCTCGCTTTGCTGTACACAACTTAAAACGTTTTGATACGTGCTTAACAGAAAAGCTGGGGTTGGCTCCAGGAAGGAAGGGGGCAAGTGGTAAAAACTGAATGATGGGAAAATCCCATCATTTAGACTGCAAAATTCTCCTGACAGCCACTGTCTCTCTCATGTGTCTACTGCATATAGCTCAGTGGCCCACACCTTGGGTAGGGCTTCAGTGCAACGCTGCCGTTAAGAGCGGTAGCAATCAAGAATCCTATTTCTTCCCTGAACATTTCCATCAGTCTTAAATAGAAGTAATTCTGCTGGGTCTTAAGGTGGATTTCTTTGCTACCGTAGCCCTTCTGGCTGGCCAGATTGCCTACAGGTCTCTCTCGTGTACCCGCTCCTGTCCCTTTGGGAGGTCTCAGACGCTCAGACTGGGGCAATGCTGAGGCTGTTCCTCAGCCGCAGGGTATCAAGGCCTGTGACTAGCTGCCCACTTGGAATCATGCTGGTTGCCTGGCACCTGCTCTTTGGGATAGTTTCGAAGGATCCCTGTAGAGAGGGGTGAAGTTAAAGCCGTGCTGCACCATTTTTATGTTCAGCGAGCGGTATCTGGTGCGTGGGCATGGTGGAGAGCACCCTGGGAGCAGCACGTTTGTTTCTTCAGCTACATGTGACAGAATTTTCGTAGATAAGATTGCCATGAACTGTGCCACAAAAGCACATCTTTTCTTCTGCCTGCCGTCTCTCCTCTATCCGCGGCTTGCAATGTTGAGTCTTCTCTATTCTCTTCTTTAAAATAGTCAGCAATACATCTTTGTCGGGTAACCCTTTGCTTTGCTTAATCAAGTGACTGGAATCTGACTTCTTGTCTGCTTGTTTTTGGTTTTTGGTTTTGTTTTGTTTTGTTTTTTTCCCTCATGGGGGAAACCCCTTTCCCAAGCCCCTGTACTGGGTTTCTCTGTGTGATAGCCAGCCCTGTGGGCAAAGGTGGAACCTCAGAGTGGATAACCATTAATATTTACAGACTTTTGATTCACATTGCGTAGACCTTACAGATGCTGCTAGAGTCCGTATCACCAAAGCGTTTGATGATGCAGCAAGTTTACGGTTGGATTCAATGGTCTTAAGGGTCTTTTCCAACCTGAATGATTCTGTGATTCATAACATTAGCCCGCATTCGCTGATTGTATACAGCTCCCCAAAACTGTCATACCAAAAGTTCCTACAATTTCAGCCTGTTATAGATGCTGAGGTACTTTGAATACAGAGTAATTTAATCTCATCCCTAACCACGTTGCAGGATTGCACACCAAATTGAAAAGCTTTTATGGGTCTGAAATGAAAAAAGGTATTCTTCACAGGTTGGTTCTGGCACTGGTGAGCCCAACCATTAAGTACCAACTGAAAGACCTTTGTATTTTGTGAGTGTATTATTATTGTTATTATTATAATTAATAATAGTTGTAATAATGATAGCTTCCACTTTTCTGTTACTTTGTAAGCTCCAAAAGCTTATTCTGGCAAGTACTGATTTATCTTCTTTTCTGTGGATCCAGTTTAGACTTCAGTAAAGCGCCTCTCAGAGGGTACCTAAATATAACCTTTTTAAATGATGCTAAACTTACCTATTTGTGCGTTGGTCATTTATAGTCAAGTAAGAAAATCCAGTCACGGTAATGGATTATATTTATCACGATGCTTTCCTGGACTGTCTCCTCTGTGCTGCCAGCATGTCCCCATAGTTTGAATTTTTAGTATCTTTGGCAGCTTTTTGCCTGAGCATCTGAGAATTTGCACATGTTTTGTAAATTAATTTTCCCAAATCCATCCATTAACTGTGGCATTTGAGTCTGCTGTAATCATGGGGGATAAGGAATGGGACTTGTTTTGTCTGAGGTTGGCTGCCTAAAATGTTAGGTGTCTAGTTTGGGATCCCTTTGTGTTAGGGTGGAGTAAATCACTTTGTGGAGATGCCTGCTTTGTTCCCTTGAGGGCTTCATGCCTGATTTAAGGTGGCTAATGTTAGGGGGACAAATCCCAGTTTTCCTGACTTGGCCAAAATTGCAGAGTGGGGTTAAAGCAAGGAACCAAGGTGGGACTAGATTAATGCTTTAAAGCCCTGCATTCACGTTCATCAGTCTGTAGCCTGATGAGCAGTGTGAGAGCCCTGACTGCCAGCTCTGAACTGAAATCTTGCCCCACAGCTTCTCAAATCAGAGGCAAACTTGACGCCCAAGTGTCAACACAGTTGGGGAAGCTGCTTCCCAGAGCTGCTCCAGCTTTACACCAGCATTGACAAAACTAGTGTTTTAACAGTCTGTTCAGAGAGTTGGGCAATTTAAAATCCCCACTAAAAAGACAAGGAAAAAACCTAGTAAATTCTAGAGGCTACAAAAGGCTCCTAAAAATAGCGCAAGTGGAGGAAGGCTATTAATGCAAAAGTAAATAATTATGTTAAGGGAAGCAACTAGAGAGGCCAGTTGTGTAAATCACTTTAAGGGGAACAAGCCTTAGATAAAATCCATTCTTTTATCACAGAGATTAAGTCTTCCTTTTGACGCTAAATAATTGATAGGGTTTGGCAGAGCGCTCCACTGCTGCCTGTGCAGAGCAGTGGGACTGCTCCCGGGGTCAGATGAGTGGCAGAGAAAAATGTTCTTAGAAATGCTGTGCATCCAATACCAGCACCAAGAAATGGGGCTTGTGTTCCTGGCATTTCCTGAAGAATTTCTGCATGGCCTTGAGAAGGTATCCATACACCTCAGACTGAAAGGAGGAACTGGCATTGCTCATCTCCTCTTTAAATTGCCCTCCATGAAACCAGGCAGTCTGTTTTGACGGTTTCATGTGGCAATGAGTGAGGTGGCAGAGGCCTGGGAGGACACAGCCCATTCTGCTGCACTATTTTTAATTTTTTTTTAATTAGAGAACATGAATTGTGCTGTCTGGTGGCTTCTGGGAGGGAGCCCAGGTCCTGTGGGGGGTTCTCTTACCTTGGTCAGCCCCAACAGTGCCTGAATACTTCAGCCCCTTGCACTTCTCTCCACACGTGAACATCCAGGTAAAACAGGGACATGTCGTTGCTCCCATTCTGCAGACAAGGGGCACAGAGGATTTTCCAAGGCCAAAGTGGCTGTAATGGGTTCAGCTGTTTCAGAGAGATGTCGAGAACTCTTTGTCTCTGCGACTTTGGAAATTCATAGGTGGCATACATGGGACATCCGTGGCAGTACGGAGGACTTAGCCCAGGTCCCTTGGGTCACCATATCCACTAGCAAGTCCTTCCTCTCTGAGTGATATGTCACTTAATCATGGTCAAGTAACTCAAATTCTCATGCCCATCTGCCAAACGTAGGAGTTGTTTCTTTCCCTTCAGGAGAGTTGAACACAAGTTGTCTATGCATCATATAGTGCTTTTGAGAACATCACATTGCAGCAGTCAGTACCATTCCTTTTGGTTGTATAAGGGTAGGAAAATGATCAGTAGCACTAATAGGATTTTACTGAATTTAAACTCATTTTTGGCAGTGCCTTTGTCCAGTACCTAGCACAGTGGGCTCATACTTAGGGGGCTACAATTTTTTCCAGAACCAAATGGGACATAACTTGCAGAAACATGAAATTCTGAAATAAATCCATATCATATTAGTTCTGTGTGGGTTCTACATTTGGCAGGATGAGTTCTCTCATCTTAATGGTAACGACAGGAATAAACCTCAGCCAAGATTGTAAGTTTAGCTCTTGAAGGAACGAAGTGGATATAGTCTCTTCATGTTGACTGGTTTAGGATTACGTTAAACTCATGAGTTTACATGTGTTTGGAAGTGACCTGCACTGGGCGTTCTGTGACTCCTGTAGTGGTGCTGGGTCGAAATCGGACAAACCTTGGTGGAAAGAACTGAGCAAAAGTTTGGGCACATAGGCTGACTGAGTTCAAAATGAAAACAAATTAATAAAAAAAAAAACATTGAGTGTGATCTCACATGAACACAAATGAAGAAGATTTCACACAAACTTGTCTGAAATCAATTCTGTCTTTTCTACGGTTTGTTAGAGAGCTCCATGGGGTTTTTCTCCTTTTCTTTTTTATACCTTTCCTTCTCCTGGAATCCCAGATATTTTTAAGACTGTATTCCATTGAAAAAACTTCCACTTGTAGGTAAGAACAGGAGTATTGCAAACAAAACATTTATGTTTACTGCCACTAATATCTGATTTTTAAAATACAGCAACATTTGCAGGGACTGAATGATGCTGTTTTGGCCAGAAAGCTCCTCTCTTCTCTTACATGGATCAGCTCCTGACTGACAGATTTTCAAAAAAATCACAGCTTGAAACAGATGCATCCTTAAGTAAACAGTTAAAGTAGAAGTTTTGATGACTTCAGTTGTATTGATGTAAAAGATTAGTGTCTGAGCATTCCTGAAAACCATCCAATAGAGGAGGTATCTTCCTGTAAGTCCCTGGCCCCGTGTGCGCTGCTTCAATAGTTTAATTGTTTAAAGAAAATGGAGATACTTTCTGCACCTAACAAGGTGCTCTAAGCCTAGAGAGAGTGGTAAGGGCTCAGCATTCCTGACCCTGGGTCCAGAGTGTTGGGAAATGTTTAGATTTTCCCCAAGTGAAATATTTTGCTCTGTTTGCCAGGGGGGAAAAATGATCTTTCTCTGCCCTGTTTTTCTATTGGGGCTTACCTTTGTTTATGGCTGCTCTCTGTGGGGTGGACCAGCAGTAATGGGGGGGGAACTGAGCAGCATCCTCTTCTGCATGCTGGCTGGTGTGAATATCGGTGTCCTGGGTGAATGCAGGCAAATGCTGCCTTCCTGAGACTCGAGGTTAAGCTAAATCTTGTTCATATCAGTTGGCAGGTAAAGCTGGTGATGTTCTTTCTGAGGCAATTACAGCCACACTTTAAAGCAAAACCAGAGAAACACGAAGGTGAGGACTTTAGGCATTGGTTTGCACGTCCCATTTTAACGAGAGGAGTTATTATGTGTTGTGGGAAGCTGACCCGACTCCCAGAGGCTGCTTGTGTGAAGATACCCATTTTTTTTGGTGGCTCCCTACGGTGAGGGCACAGAACTGAGTCTGGAGAAAATTAGTTTCAGTTCCTGATCCAGCCCCAAACTTCCTTCATGATTTTGGAAAAGCTGCTTGACTTCCCTTCGCTCCCCCGTTTATATAATGAACGTGCGTTGTTCTTTGGGCCTCCAGGCCCATCCATCAGCATCTGGTTAGCATGTTTATGGCATTGGTCATACTGAAGCACTTAACGGGTCAGACTACATAGAGGTTGCCTTTCCCCCTCCCCACCGCCTGCAAGAGGGTGCTGCTGCCCCTGGGCGCTGTGTTACAAGGGTGACCTTGCTCATATGTCTGAGGTGTCAACCTGCTGCTGTCAAAGGGGGCCAATAAAACAGATTTGCAGGGTTAGGGAAGATGAGGTTAAGTTTGTATAGTGAAGGTATTTTCAATATCTATAGTGGAGAGACTGTTTGGGATACGTAGAGATTGACTGTATTCCAAGAGGTCACGCTGTGCTCTGGAGTGAGAAAGTTTTTCAGGCTATCTTCCCTGGCAAACTCAGTTGGAGAACATCGTGTTGTTAATAGCTGTGTAAATCTTTTGTATTGAAACAAGAGAAATGAATTTTCCCAGTTTAAGAGGGTTTCCTACATACGTAATCTATGGGCGAGGTTCATCAAACTGTTTGCTGAGGTTCAAGTACCCGGACAGAGTTTTGCACAGACCTGGATGAATTTACAGAAACCATGCAGAGCTTCAGGGTTTCACCCTGACCCAAGTAGCAGACAGTGGTTTTAGCAAAGTCCTTTGTAATTAGACTCTTAGGAAAGGTGTTGTTCTGGGGACCAGGTGATGGAAGGAGAAGAAAATCACTGATGTGGGATGATGGCCTCCGAGGACACCTGAGTTTCAGCTTTCCTTCCCACTAGGCTGCTGTGCATGTGCATGCTCTAATACTGTAATCAGCTGCAGAGGAGCTGGCAATACTATTGTGTGGTGCAATTTTTTCCCTTTGAAAAACTCCGGAGGAATCTTCATGTGCTGTTACAAAGACATCCTCAAAACATCTTTACTGCAGGGTCCTGTATTTCAAATGCTGGAGCAGTGACTCTTAAAATAGATATGAGATGGCTGAATGTGTGAAAAACATTTGCATCTCTTTTTCGGAGCTCTGTGCATGCTACATCACTTTTGTAAGCAAGCTAAAAGGGTTGGGAGGAAAAAAAGAGTTTTGAAAATTTCTGTGCTTCCTTTAATTCCACTTGAAACAATGTCTTAGCAGCTGAAATAAGATCCAAAGCTATCTTTTGGCCACGTAGTGTCAGTGACACTTGAAACAGGCTGGATTTATATGTAGTTACTAAAAAATATATAGCAAAATGAAAGTCTCAGACACTGAGTTCATGTGCATTGCCCATTGTAAAGATAAGTAACGGCTGTTATAAGATCACTTAAATGGTTACCTTTGGGACATAAAAGGGATCTTTGAAGACAGTAAGTCTTAATACAGAAATGTTTACTCATAAAAAATACATTTGGAATGGGGGAGGGGAACACATTTCCTATTAATGTGGTTTTTGCCTTTTATGGCAGGTTGTAGCAGGTCTTTAACCTCTGTAGCACTTGAGCGAGGATAGAAATGAGCTTCTCTAAGTATCAGCCCAAAGGGCCTTTCCTCACTGCCCGTATCTGCAATGTCTCTTGTACAGATGGTTTTAGTTCATTCTTCCTTTCTGTGACCCAAATGAAAAACTATTCTTTTCCAACTTCAAAACCTTCCAATAGTTAAGTCCTGAGGCCAGAATAGAAATGTCCTCCTGAATTTGGTTCACCGAACCTTGTGGTTTTTGAGGTACGGAGCTGGTGGCCCAAACGATGCTTAGACACAATGGGAATTTGAAGGCTATGTCAGCTAAGGCATGAGAACAGAAGAGGGAATTGGCACTTGAACGCCGCAGTTGTAGATACCACAAAGGAGGGATGGTGTTTCTCCAGGTGCTCACAAAGGGTGCGGATGTGCAGGTCCAACATTCCTGATCTGCCTCTGGGTGCATATGAAGAAGGTGGTGGCTGATGTCACTTGTGAGTTTTCTGGTAACGGTTCTGCAGGTTATTTTGAAATACTTTTTCTAGACAATCGTTATGCTCCTAAGTGAGGCAGAAGGTAGTGTCAGCAGTATTTGATCAGTGCTGTGTGAACCCGTAACTAGGGAGGACACAATTTCTGCTTCAAAGTTTTGCTAAATTATTACTAGATGGGGTAAGACACAAGGTGCCAGCAATCTCAGAGTGACAGAGAGAAGTTTAGAGTCCTTTATGGAAACCATGGTGGATTATGGTCAAAAGTCTTTACTTGGGTAAGATGATTTACAGAGCAGCAGAGGTGGCCTGGACCAGAGGTGCAGGAGGAAGGCTGAGTTGTATAGAGGGATCAGAAGGTCTTTGACCAGCTGTTGTCCAGAGATGTGAGGAGCAAGACTTGTAACAGCAGGGTTTGAGCCAAAAGACACCATTTTGTGCAATCTTCGAGAGGAGAACTTGGTAGCAAAGGGAAAAGTTGTGAAGTATTTGAGCAGAGGAGCTACACGCTCATAGAAGGATAAGAAGAAACTGGCTAGGTGCAGAAAAAGACAAAAGGTAAAGAAGGTAGAAAAAAAGTCCGTGTTTGTTGTGAAGATGAGGTTACCAAGCTGAGACGACTGGATTTCTGATGAACCTTTTCTCTAAGCCCATGGCCCACTGCAAAATTAGCTCTCCACATGCCAGTGACAGGGCAGGACTATCGGTGGACTTTGTTATTGTTATTCCAAAACGTGATGCTCATCCAGGCAGGAATCCTTTAGGTAAGCAACATATATTAGGTTTTGAGTCACATACTGACCTGTCTTTGTAGTTAGAGTGGCATGTTCTGGTCACGTAATGAGACAGAGGACAGATTAAATGAAAGACAGGCAGGATTTTCATTCAGGAAATTGGTATGGTAATGACAGATATGCGGTCTTGGCATGTTTCAGATAGGCTTCATCTAGCTTCTTCAGGTAGCTGATACAAGCACGGCTCTTGCTTATATTCACCCAGTCAAGCATGAGGAGGTAACAAGTTCTCCAGAGAGACTGGTATTTAATATCTGCCAGATGCCTGCCGGAGAATACTAATACAGATCCCAGGTTTAGTGTGCCCTGGGAATGCAGATGGTTGGTAGCAACATGCCTGGCCCGACAGCCACATCTCCCTTAGCTCCATGGCAGAGCTGCCTCGGTTTTCATCCCCTTCTATTTGGATTGTTAAAGTGACAGCTTGGTCAAAGAAGCCTTTTGCTGACTTTCCTGGGAGATTTTCTGGAGGGTTAACGGGCAGGAGAGGGAGAGATGCTGAGGTTTCCGTCGGGGTATCACACCAGTGGGTAAGGGGAGCGGCAACTTCAGTTGCCCCAGACGTCACTGGGACCCTCCTCTCGGGCAGGACGAGCCAAGTGCTGTGACGCAGCGAGGGCCACGGGGAGGGTTTGCGCTCGAGGAGAAGCTTCGGCCAGCTCCTGTGGTGTGTGCATCCCCCTCCGAGACCACGCGAGGGGAGAGGGAGGGTGGCATCCAGGCCTGCCGCAGCCCTTGCGGGAAGCCCTGGAGATCCCACAGCTTGTCCTCAGGCTGGAGCAGGGAAAGGATTTCTATGAATCTTGCTTTCTTACCAAAAAAAGGGAAGGGAAAAAAAAAAAACAAAACCAAAACACAAAACAACCAACCCCTGCAAGGCTCCATATAAATCAGGGCAATAAAACTGCCTGTGGTCGCGATCAAATTATACGGTCTAAATCTATATAAAAGAACTGGAGCAGGTTCAGTCCAGTACTAATGTCCTCTTTGCTGTAAGCAGTGAAAGGGGGGTGAGGAGGAGGGAGGGCAGGCGCTGCCCTCCCGGCACCAACGCACCGGGGAAACGATTTGCTGAGGTGGTTGAAGTACATGTTTTGAAAATCTGTTTGTGTCCATAAGAGTTTGAGAAGAGGATGTCGTCTGCTTACTCGGTAACTTGTGTGTGGCCTGCGAGTGGTTTCAGATGCTTGGCCAAAACCAAGTAATCTCTCCTTTTAGGAAATTTGAAAAGTATGCATGCATCCCAAAAAAGAACGGAGATTTGCAGTGATGCCCCGTGCTCCTGCCGCAGCGCCTTGTGTAATCGTAGCACCGCGTGTCGGCGAGATGGTGAGAGAGGGATTGCTGAGCCCTCTCTGCTAGAAACACAGACCAGTATTATGATTTGGGCTTTCACAAGACTCTGACTTAATAGATTGTTTTTAACGGGAGAAAAGACTACCGGGGTATGTCATATATCTTCAGAATTCAGCTGAATGCTGCAAAAATGTCCAAATTAGGACATGGTGCTTACTAGAAGTGAAATAACAGAACTAGTGAACTTTCACAGTGAGAAGAACTTGCAGATAACATTGAAATTTATGGTGGTGTAGGAGATTTTTAAACTGAAGATTTTGGCTTCTTTTCCAAGTACCCTGGCCATGCTGACAAGTTTATAAATCTCTTCGGTGTTTGGCTAATATCCTGAGGATCTGCACTGTCCTCCTCAAAAGTGGTAGCTGCCTTCAGTATTAATTAAGGGCTGTATTAGGGAAGAACGATGGGAGCGAGAGGGGTCTTTCAAGTCCGGCAGCCGCCGCTTTCAGAGGAAATGAGCAGAGAGGCTGCACACGAGCAGCCTGAAAGCCGGAGGGACTCCCCGCGTCTGCGCAGCAGCTCTGCGGGGCCAACCAGAAGGTGTGAAAGACTCATCGGCTGGGGGGAAACATCAAATCTCCTGGGGCAAGGGGAAAAAAAAAAAAAAAAAAAAAAAAGCCGGGAAGCTAAAAGCAGTAGCAGGTTTAGGCATGATCCATCGAAGACCACTGCAGACTTAGATGAAGGAAATGGCACCAAGAAATTTAATAACCTGTTATATTTATGTAGCACATTTCATCCTCAAAGCATTTTACGAACTTAATGATGTGCAAACTATGCGCGCACGTATCCTTTCATCTGCCAACCACTCTAGCCGCCTTCAGCGTGAAGCCTGGTGATGGCTGCTTTGCAGCATCACAACAGTGTAGGACAGCAAGTGGAAAATGCCTTAACTGATTGAACTGGCAGCAGGCAACTTCAGGGAAGCAAAACCTAACCTTTGGACAAGACAGAGGGATTGAGAACAGTTGTGCTGGCAAAGGGCGTGTATGGCAATATCTTCTGCGACTACAATCAATAAGTGATTAATCTTTTAGAGATCCCGCCAGATAGAGCTTTCTTTAGGGAAAGCTGGAAAATTACCCTTAGCTGGCTAGAAATCTGGTATGAGCTTTCTTCAGTGCCACTTGGCAGTCTCCCATCTCAGAAAGTACTTGCTGACTCTGACTCACATGAGCTGCTTTTCCACCTGAGATCCAATGGGGTCAAATAACGAGGTTCTACGGATGGCGGTGTGATGTTGTCCATTTCTTAAATTTTCCCTCTTAATGGCATTCTTGACTCAAAGGAAGGGTGTTTCTTTTTAAAAAGGGTCAATAAGTGAGCATTAGAAATCCTGGGAGATGTACAAGTTGTCGGGAAAGAAAAAAAATGCCACACCAGCAGCTTTGCCCCTGTTATCTTCCCAAGGAAGTTCTGTATTTTCAGGCATGATAGTTTTCAATGTCACCCGCTCTGTAAGAGTTTTGGTGTGCTGTCTAATCCCCCAACTTAATGAGTTCTGCAGGGATGCACCATGATAGCTAAAGATCATTTACCTGAATTGCTTTTTAATTTCTGGAATGGGAAGCTGCTTGTGCAGCAGGATAATTACATTATAATTTACAGCAATCCAAAATCAATAAATTTAGTCATATTGGGATAGAGAAGGAGGGTGAAAAATCCCCCCACCATTAAATTATTTCACACTCTGTACTTGATGTTCCAAGAACTCAACAATAAACTTTGGGGGGATGGGAGAGAGGAGTGGAGAACCACTGACTTCCTGAGACTGGTCAGTAAATCAGCTTTGCCTGGTGATTTCTATAGTGAAATAACACATGGCTGTGTTTGCAGAAGAGGGCAAATACAGCAGATAATGTCCTCTTTCTGATTTATTTTAATTCCAGCATATTAAAGGAGAGAAAATGCTTTGTACTCTCTGGCCCCTTATTCCAGTGGGGAAAAGCTGATGAACCATCGCCAGCTGCAAGCTAAACCTGGGCGTCACCCGAGCTTTGCTCCCTGCCAGAGTGTAACAGTGGAGTTGAATAATTATGGGGTTAAGCCACTATGGGAACTGGTGGGGTTTCAGGTTCTTGATGTCTTCATCAGGATGAGATTGGAAGCTTTTCTCCAAGTGAGTATTTTTGCCGGGTACAAGCTATTGGGCTTATTGCGGGGAGAAATCAATGAAAGCCCGTGAAGTGTGTTGTAAGGAGAATGGGCTACGTGGCCTCAGAGTTTCCTGAGCTTCAGAGCCCCTGCTTCTCCCTACCCCATACCCAGGAGGGACCACACGAGGAACGGTCTTTTCTTTGGAGAGTCTTCAAAACCCAGCAACGCTCTGGCTGCAGGAAGCACTAAGGGAGGAGGGGTGACCTTGCAGTAAGAAGGTTGGTCTCGGGACCTTTGTATCTGCTGCCAACACCTCTTTGGAGCAAGCCAAGCCCTGGCAACACCAGCGCCGATCTGGCCGACCCCTGGACCACCGGGCTGGCAGTGTCCGCCGCGCTCTGGCTTTTCCAGGGTCCACCCAGGCGTCGGGTTTGGTTCCTGCAGGTGGGAGGCATGGCAGATAGACACAGGTAGCCCAAACACACCCCTTCATGATTTAAGAGAAATATTATTTGAGCAGACAGTTCAAAGGGGTTCGGTTGGGCACATGGAGATTGGAGCTGTGGTTTTGGTTTGGGGTTTTTTTTTTCCTTCTGTTTTCTTTAAAAGAAAGCTTCCTGGTTGTATTAAATCTCACCCATGTCTTCACTGAGGTATGGCCTGCTGAATTCATCTCACAGGAAGATGTATTAGGTGTTTCTGGACTTCCCCCGCTCAGACTGACTCGATTTTATTTTTCCTTTGAAACCACAGAAAAGCTGTCGATGCTGCACCCAAAAAAGGATGTTGCATGAAAGGAAATCACTTTGTCTCTTGTATTTGAGGAGGATTATGATCTGGCATGACCTCATTATGGGTTAGGCGAGGATATTTCTGGAAATACTAATTAAATACTTTTTCCATCCCTTGTGCCCTTGTAGCATGTGTAGACTTTATAACAAGAAAAAGAGAAAAAAAGCTGTCTGCAAGGAATTTTTTCAAGCTCTTTCTCCAGTCAAATGAAGGAAGTACAGTTACAGTCATGGTAGCAATATTAGAAGCTATTAAACAAAGTTTTCTTAGTTGTGATGAGCTAGAGGAAAATAATTATCTGAAAGAAGACAGTAAAGCTGGGACTCTCCAGGCGCTTTTGTCTGTGCTTGACTTTAGAAGTCTGAATAATTCTTGTAATTTCAGCAAGATCACTCTGGATTGCTAAAACATCCCTCCTTCTCCGTAGTTTTTTTTTGCTTTTAATTTTTTTTCACATTCAGATTCCGCGAGCACAAGCAGTAGAGCACAGCCTCACAAACCATCTCGTTGGCAAAAGCTGGTGGTGAGCTGTGGCAGGGGGTGGAAATCCGTTACACTGGCGCAGCCAGGGAAGAAATTACGTGGCACCATGTCTTAATATATTTATTAATGGATACCCTCCTGTTATTTCTTATGTGGTGTTCACCTCCTGGGCTTACCCATTTTGCTCCAAGAGCCGTGTCCTCAACTTGTGGCATTTCAGTGAGTTCTAGCAGCTCCGAATCCAGCCCTGACCGTCTGAGCTGTTTCCTATTGAGGTCAGTGGGAGTCTTCCAGTTAACTTCAATGGGAGCTGGACTTGGCCACTGACAAAATGTCTTTAAAAATTGCCTTCAGCAAATAAGCTTGTAAATGTTAGCACTAAAATAGCAACGCGCAGGCCCAAATATGTCTGTATTGAAAACACATGCTGTCAGATAAAAATGTGTTCTTACAAAACCTTCAAACATTATCACGTGGAGGTTGTAAAGATTTTTTTTTTTTTTTGGTGAAATTATTTTGATTGTATATTTAGCACTTTGGTTCGCTGCCCTGTTGTGTGGCTCTTTGCATAGGGTTGAGTCTAACAAGGCAAACCCCTGACTTGTCTGAATGAGCGGTTGGTGGTTTTTGTTTTCGGTTATTGTTCTAAATCCAGGGATGTGGTTCTTCTTTTTCCTGTGAATGTGAGATTTTCTCCAAATCGCAATATTCCACTGGTATGTAACAATATCCAGTCCTGCATTTTGTTTAGTCTCATTGCCCCCATGGATATGAAAGGAGACTGCTATATTGGAGCCAAACGAGGGAAACGGACGCTTTCTCACGTTAACTTCAGGAATTGCTTTCTGGCCCGCAAGTGGGGAACCTTACACTGTAACATTGCAAACGGAGAGAAGAAGTGGTGGAATCGGCCACACTTTTACACTTTTTCACTCTCCGTCCTTCCCAAAGGTTAAGGTAAATGAAAGCTCTGGTTAGGGTGGCTCGGGGCAGCCGATGTGTGGACCGTGGCTGGCTGGGTGCTCGCTTCTTACTGAAGTGCAACTGCTGGAGCAGTTTGTCTGTCATCAGCATCCTGAAGTGCTGCACTTGAGAGAGTGATGGTTAAGGCAAATGGAGCTGGGTGATGGCTTAAATGCCTGTTGTAAATTGTCAAGCCCCGGGAGTGGATTGATAATGGATAACTTGATTCAAGGCAAAGCAGGGGCAGCTGTGGAAGTGGTAACTCCATCAGCCATCCCAAGCCCCGCTGTCTCTGCCTGTCATTGAGCCAGCGGCACCTGGCCTTCGGCAAAGGGAAATGAAAAGATTATATCTAGGCTCATCTGAGATGACTTGTGTAACCATCTCCGTCCTCCAGATTCAAGTCGATAATGTTTGAATACTCCTCCCCGCCACCCGGGTGATGCAAACGCTGGTGTTGCCTTTGTTTCTGTTTCTCTCATCAGAAGTACTTCTTTTCAGGGGTCAAAATCAAAGCTCTTCCTATGAAGTCTATTAAAATGAGTTGAACCTGACTGCCCGGAACAGGGAACAGGAAAATCTTCAGCAGGGTAAACCCTCTTGGGGAGCTAATGGAAGCTAGAGCTCAACGGATAAAACATCGAGATGGGCTGGAGTTTGCCAAGACAAACACTTGGACTTTTCCAGACCCTGTCCTCGCCTCCCATGGGACACGCTTACATCAAGGGATCCTGCCGATCCTCGGGGGTGGTGGCAGAAGCACAGGTTTGGTGCTGTTGGTTTGGTGTGACCCCCTTTCCTCTTGCAGGAGGACTGCTGAAAGAAAATCGCCTGTTAGTGGGAGCTTGGCATTTGCGTTTGTCGTTGTTTAACTCCAGCTGGTAACTAAGCGCCACGCAGCCGCTCACTCAGGACAGTTATCTCAGAGAGGCCTCTCCAGCCTCATCTGCATCAACAAACTCCTCCAGTGGAGAGCACAGTTTATACCAGCAGAAGGGCTCCTCCTGCAGCTAAACCCCATTCCCCAACCCAGCACAGACTACACAGTAAAACGATGTTTTCCTGCTTGCTTTTTTCTTTTTTTTAGGGTTTGTTTTTTCTTTTTTTTTTTTTTTTTTTTTTTTGCCAGTGCATCTGTCTGTGCTCAGGACTCGAGGAGGGTAGAGCAGGGTGCGGGGGAAAGGGATCAGGAGCCAGCCCCCTGTGAGGCAGCTGACAACACCTGCAGTGCTTTGCAATTTGGATGTCGGGTGGCCAGTCCAGTCTGAGCCCATCATCTAGGGGGGAAAAGCACGCAGAGGCTTCTGCACAGAGATTTATGCATGCCACGACGTTTTGGGCTTTGCAAGAGAAGGGGCCCCATTCTTCCCTTTAGCCAAGGAGGCTTTTAAGAAGCTCCAACCTTCTTCTTCTCTGACTCTTGAACTGAAATATGTCTGTACCTTTGAGTAAACGCGCTTGTAGGATAAAGGTGCAGATGGTTCAGGTCCTGGTCACTGCTGTTATAACATGCAGTGAGACTAAAGCACAGCTCAGCACAGACACTGAGCCCAAGCCGATTATGTGAGAAAGTAACATATGAGGAAAATCAGGGTGAGGCAGAAGAACAGTATGGGATTTAAAAATCTCAGCCCTGTTATTAATTTCTCTGGAAAAGGTGAACTAATGAATCTGCTTTTAATTCATTATTATTTAAGCTAAAAATATGTTGGCTCAGAAAGAAAATGATAGAGTAAATGGGAAGATGTAATAATATCTCCCTCCTCCTCTTAAAAAAAAAAATGTTTTGCACAAAGCAAAGACAATTCACTGATTAGAAATGAAAGTTGTAGTCCCGTGGGGCCAGGCTGGAATTACTGCATACCACTTGCCTTTGAAATCAAGGCCTCCAACCTTCTTAATGTCCAGGTGGGGAATTCCGGTGGCTTTACTCTAATCCAGGCAAATCTGAAATCCAACCCTGTTGGGAGGAAACAATGTGGGAAACAGATTCATCTTGATCTCGGCTTTGTGCCTTGGAAAACGATTAAGACCAACTGTTAAGCAGCTCCTGATAGAGTTCACAAACCTGCCGGCCTCTGTGTGACACAGATTTCTCAGTTCAGGCTTCACCCCTTAAAATAACAGATGGAACTGATCTGGTTAAGCTACAAAGTGGGTTTCCCTTATTCCCCAGTTGTTAAAATATTATTTCTGTAGTCGCAAATGATTTTTAATCTGATTGCTTTGCTGTGATTACTTTTTTTCACTTTCTATTGTTACTTTGAAAAAATCAAAACCAAACAATTTAGTGTTGCTGACAGGCAGCCATGCTGACTTCTTTGAGAGTGATGCCCTGAGACACTAAATCCCATGCAGTACTGTGGAGGTCACACACATGGTCCTATCAAACTCGCACGGTAGGGTTCCTTCTCTACTCTTTTTCCTGTCCCGATCTCAGTCAAGATAACTGGTTTTATAGTAGCTTTTGAGGATTTCAAAGTGATTTAGAAAATCAAGTCCTTTGAGGTAGAGAAATACTCATGTTTTGCACATAAATAAAAGGGGGAAGCAGAAAAGCTGCTCTTTGTTAAAGCTTATTTTGGCAAATCCATGAAGAAAACCAAGGACTTGCAAGTCCATCTACTGATATTGTGGTTAGAAAAATTTCCTCAAGGGATCCTGCTTCCATGAGACTTCAGACCTGGTGAATGCTGGAAGGACATCCTGACCTTGCAGAAGCTTCCTGAAAATGAACACTAGAAAGTTTTGAGGTCTTTAGGCTCCTACAACACTGGTTAAGGGAGGGTGGTAAGGCAAGAATAACTAAACATTCACGTAATCTTTGTTATTCTTATTTTTCTTACTTATGTTAATTGCATATGGTTACAATCAACATCTATGGGTAGCAAAACTTGTTGCTGGTTTGATTCTTGGATAATTTAGCAAGTGGTTACTAGCAGATTTGTGAAGTTTGGCACTGGGTTATGCTATTTAAGGATGGGATTTCAAAAGCTTCCAGTGGAATTTGGAGCACAGATCCCTCCATTTCTCCCCTGCAAATAGACATTTTATTCTTTACAGTGGATTTATCATTATTGCTGTTTTGGCAAAGACGTATCAGCAAATTTTGTTTAACACTATTCCTCAGCATTCCATTACTTAAAAGGCATGGGCAGCTTTGTTCTTTTCCCTTCCTTTTTAGACAGCACATCCAACAGGTGATTTTTAAAAGTGCAATTAAATATGCAGTATTGTGCATGTCTTTTGCACTATGTCAAGGATAGAGGTATGGATTCTGCTTTTTTTTCCTACTGGAAATATTTTGCTAAAGCTGTGTGTGTCTCTGTGCGTACACACGTGCACTGGCCACCAGTTCTGCTTCATGCTGTAGGCACAGTTGATGTCTCTTGCTAGGAGCAGGAGGTGCTAACAAGCCAGAAGAAGAACCAGTCTGAAAGTCTGTTTCAGCCTTAAAGTGGGGGCAGAAAATTTCATCAGTTTGTCATGAGGAAAAGTTTCTGGTGTTAGTGGGGTTCCTTGAAGTCAGGTTTTTTTTCCTCTTTATCAACCCAATTTTCTCCAAAGATTGCCCCATTTATCCCTTGGAGGCTGCCCAGACACCACACATGTGAGTAGAAACTGGAGCTTTCTGGTTCGCGGGCTGGCTCGAAGAGACGATCTCAGCCCTGTTCCCGGTGCCCAGCAGGATTGAGGGGCAGTGTGGCAGCACTGGCATCTCCCGCGGGCTCAACGCCAACGCAGCCCAGGCAGGGCAGAGATGGGGGCTAAAGCCTCCCGCTGATCTGTTTCAGGGCTGTGCTTTGCTGCCTGCAGGTACTTCTGCTGCCCCTCGCTCCTCGTCTGCCGGGCTTCAAGTGCCTTCCCCGAATTGCATCCCTACCCTGTAAGCATCAGTGTTCTCCTTCCAGTGCACTTTTGCTGTTGTCCCTGCTGAGTTCAGTGGTATTTAAGCATGTCTTTAAAGTTGAATTTGAGCACAAGAGTTGGGCTGAAAGGGGATGTCAATGTAAAAAAAAAAAAAAATGCCATAAGGTTCCACTTGATTTTGCTCTTCACCTTTGCAATTTTGTAGCATTGCTTGCAGTTAAGTATGGGTGTTTCCTTCTTCTTACCTGCTGGGAATGTGGTAAAAGGGGGCTCTCTTAGCACCAAGCCAGAAGTCCAGTCAGATAGTCGAGGACAAGTTGGAAAGAGTTTGAGATAAATTCACATCTGTAAATGACTAGGTTTTTATGTAGCAATATACATATTTAATTTATGCTTGCAGCGACAGCAGTTGCATATGCAAAAGCAGGCGTGCAACTACATGTGCACTTCTGCTTGGGATTCCAGGCCTTAAGAAAGAAGCGATTATCATCGTAGATGAGTTATACTGTAACGGCTCTTCATGTTGTATAAGAAGCATCTGTATGCCATATTATGCACATGTGAAACTATTTTTATTATATTCATTTGATTTCCACGGGAGATGGCATAGTAACCATTTCCACTTAATGGCTGCATAGAAACTTGTCTTGCAAAGAGTTCATCGTTTATGTACGCAGCTCTTGATACACAGAACGTACCTAGATGGTTGACATTTGCACATGTATAGTTAGTATTCTTACAATGAAAAATCCAGTTGGTTTGCCCCAGAGGAGTTGCCTCATGAGATTTTCATTGTATTTACAAACATGCAACTAGCCAATTATTCTGTTCAGGTACGTTTCTTAATGAATAACAAATTTGTTTTGGTGAGAGTTAGTCCTCTGTTCACTGATTATGAGAGAATGATTGGAGGTGGATGGCTGTGAAGGAGCTTTTGCAGTTGCCAGCGTAAGATCTCTGCTTTTCTTTCTTTATTTATTTATCTATTTTGAACAGTGATTTCCTCTTAGGCTTCTCCCTGATAAAACTCCTCACTTTTCACAGGATGCAATTTCCTCATTTTCCTGGTTCTTCTAAGGCTTAGGAAAGTACGGTTCAGCAGTTCAACCTGCTATATTGAGCTACCTCCTTAAGAAAAGAGATGTGCCAGACCTTGCGCCAGAAGCAGTGGAATATCCAAACTTCTCCCTTTCCCAAGCTCATCCTTTAACTTGGTTATTTATTGTTTGTCAGTGTTGTCATCCATACAGATGTTCAGGTCTTTTTTGACTTTTCCTGAATTTTGTTCACACTAATTTCTTATGGCAAGAGGTTCCCCTGAGGAGCCACGTGTCAAAATCTTTTACGTTTGCAAGCAGTAGTGAGCGGTGCATTACAGCTGACCATCTCGATTACTGGCTGAGACTTCAGGCAGTGCTGCATTTGAACAGCCTCCTTTGCTTCTGACTGTGCTTTTTCCGAGGCTCACAGTTTCCAATTTTCAGATTGCCTCTGTCACAACCAGGAATTTTTTAACTTAAAGAAAACAACTCAGGAGGGAGGGTCCATGGATGATCGGCTCTTCATGGTTTTCATTCTTTGTAACACAATAGCAGGATAAAGAAATTACACGGGGAGAGATGGATTCTAAATAATTATGTTGATTCAGTACACAGAGATATGCCAAGCCTTGCCGCAGAGGTACTGCTGCTCTGTTTTATGTGGCTTTTACATAGCTTAGAGGGAGACCTGTGAGCACCACAGCAGGCTTTCAAAGTCTTTCAAGGGCTGTCCCAGTATACTACCAGTCCCCTTCCACAAGAAGTGCTCAAGGGGAAGGGAAGAGGACAGGAGGATGCAGAAAATTCATGTACATTAATAGAGTAAGAATTTTTGGTACAGAATTTAAGGTTATTTTTGGCACTGGTAAAGTAAATGTTCCTCTGTGAGTTTTGTTAACAGAATATTTAAACTGTAGGGGTAGCTTAATGTTGACGTACATCTTGGTGGGGCTTTTCCCAGTCTTTTTCAGGCTCTGGGTTTAATAATAGTAATGTTCTTGTCATATATTTTAGATGATGGTCATCATATTTGCCTGTCTCCATAGGGAGACCGTGAAAATTAATTAGCTAGTGTTCATAAAGGAGGACACTCAGATCCCCTTACCCTGACTAATTACTCTCTGAATACCTGTATTGATTTAGCAGGAGTGTTCCCACTATGGGATGATGTTTTGCAGGGAGAAGGGCATCCAAGTCTGGCCAGGAGTGCCTTGGGGATGACACATGCTGCTGGTTTCCCAGCCAGCTCTGAGGAGTATATTGACAAATACCTGATACTTGAATAGGTCACCTTCCCTTCTCCAGGCTCTGCAGGATGCATTTGTTGCAATTCATTTTCTCCATGGTTTGTTAGACCAAATAAAACATGACTTGAGGGGGGAAATCCTCAGGTTTCAGGGTCTGAACATTGGGGAAGGCTGTATCTATTGTAGGCTAATATATGTATGAGTGCGTGTGTTTGGGTGCATAGATAATGTTTGTACATGTCAGATCAGGAGAAATGCATTTCAATATGTATATTTTTTCCTGATCTAACAAGTACAAACTTCAACTGGTGGTAGAAGCACCAGTTTGTAATTGTATTTAATAAGGGGATGGCCTGGAGCCAAGCACCCAGAGATCTCAGCACTACTGGGTTAGGGATTGAAGCAGATATCGGTCAGGGCTCTACGGTGCAGACGCATCCCTTCCCCGTGCTCTGTCCTGGCAAGGGCTCTGGCACCCACTGTGGGTGACAGATATGACAGCTCCAGCTAGATTTTCTGACCAGAGAAACTGGGGCTTCAGACAAAAACTGGGCTAGAAGAACATGAGCTGAAAGGAAAAATCCAATGACTAATCAACTACCAGGTAATACAGTTCCCTGAGTTTAGCATTTAAACCCATTGTTCAGATAGCAGCAGCAGTTGAACCTCACTCAGTAGCCCAGACTGTAAAATCCACATCAGCCCTGTGCAGAATTAGCCTGTCCTGAGGCCAAACTACCATGCTTGATCTTGCTGCCCAAACCAAAGGCAGCTTGTCCTGGCCACCTCGTGGCTACCGGTACAGACGAGCAGCTCCCCCCGAGCAAGGGATGAAAGCGGTGCATTTGCACCAACGGGTTGGAGAGTAGACAGCAATCAGTGGTGTAAAGCATGGGCCTTTAGCCCTGGACATCCCCGGTTTCATGGCTTGCAGTGCTCCAGGTCCACGGTGCAGATCGGAGAGCGTACGGAGCAAGCAGAGCAGCTCCTCTACCCGACCCCAGAAGTCTCATATCTCATCCTTTGCCTATCACCAGCCTCTGAACTGAAGGAAAGTTTATCCCAGGCCAGGTACGGAGTGAAGGGTATGCATTTCTGCCTGCTATGACTCAGAGGCAAAGTAGCAGCTTTGGTCTGGCGGAGGTGGAGCTGGGTATATGTTGCAGCCCAAGCATAATAAAGGTCTGGAGGCTATAAGTGGGGAAAACCATTCACAGTCCTGACTTGGCAAAGCTCTTAAAAAAAAAAAAAAAAAAAAAAAAAAAAGAGCTCTTTGCCCCAAGCCACAGAGCCTCCCAAATCTCAGTTGGTTCCCAGAATTCAGACACCAGTGTTCCTACGAGAAATGAACACACACAGTTCATTTTAATAAGGATCGAATTGGCAGCTGCATGGAGTATTAGTTACAAGAACATAATAGACATCGTAGAGGGAACCTTTAAGCCACTAGAAGGGACTACAGGGATGTCCTGTCACTCCTGGAGTCCTTTTCCTCTGGCTTCTTCCGAACAGTTGTGCAGCAGCAATGTGTCATTCCGGGGAGGTGAATACACAACTGTCCTTCCAGTAGGACAGCAGTCCTCATGAGGCCTTCACCGCCTCCTAGATTGCATTAAGGGTTGCACTTTGCTGCAGCTTTTAGAGACACTTTTGCTTTTATAGGCCTTTCCCATAACTGCTCCGCAAGCCCAAATGTATCCTGAGTGTTGCGACCTGACAGCACAGCATGTATTTTTTGTGTGACTCTTGCGATATTGCCTCATTTAATAGTAATGTGGTATCATCTCAGCTTCACAGACTCAAGGGTCAGATGTTGTGAAGACTCAGTTGTGGCAGGACAGTACTGCTCGCTGTTAGGAAAGTTTCTCCCTGCAGGAACTCTGAGTGTGTGTGTGCATACATACATTTTCATGGTTTATTCTTCTTTAAGCAGCCTGAAATCTCTGTGGATCCCTGACTAGATGCAGGGAAAGCATAGATGTGACTCGATTCTAATTTTCTTTGGGACTTAATGGCTTTGCCTGTTAGAGCAAGATGTATGTTGTAGCGGGAAGGCCTTAGATGAGATACTGTTTCTGTGCAGCTGAGCACAGAAGCTTTACTGAAACCCCATAAACCTTGTTTGGGACATGCTGCTGGTGGTGTACGAATGAGCAAACTGAAGGTTGGAGAGGTTAAGGTCATGGCATCAGAGGAAGAACCTGGAAACTGTGAGTTTCAGTGCCTTTGACAGCATGGAAGAGAAGAAACCAAAGTTGCTAGTTCTCCCTGTTTGGCCACTAAGCAAAACTGCCCATATTGTACTGCTGCAGCAAAGTGTCTTCATCAGAGGTGGTCCCCTACATAGCCTGGATAAACCACTGAGGATTAAACCACAACAAAATATCCTCGTCACTAAGTCTGCAGATCTGGAGGGGAAAGAAATGAGGGATAGAAACAATGGATGTTTTTTGCTGGTTGCCAAGATTTATAATGATGATTACGATGATGATGAGTAGCTGAAGGAATGTTGCTCACATTGTAAACCACTGATCTCCTGACGCTCATCAGCAGAATTTCAGCTCTCAGATATTTTAGCACTGGGGTGTTTTCTATCCTTATCCAAGTGGCTTATTTAATACAGCTGCAGCCAAAACCCGAGCATGGTGGCTTCCAGCTGCAGAGCCTGCAAGCCCCGTCCCCAGACCCCCCCTCGAGCGGCTGCTGTGCTGAGAGCCCAGCAACGGGAGGAGGAGGAGAAGCGGCAGATGTCACCGTGTGACATATCTTGTTTATCTTTTATTTATTGCAGGTATTTATACAGGGCAGGTCTCTCTGCTCCCTACTCACAACTTTGCACCAGCGGCGGCTGCTGCTTGCCAGGCAGAGGCAGGAGGAAGGCGAGGGAAGGGGCATGAATAATGCAGTGCAACATATTTATCAACATTGTCAAGTTGAGCCTTAGATCAAGTTTAGCGGATAAAGAAGGGGCTTTGAATTCCCGCCGTACAACACATTAAGATTCAGATAACTTGATTTTGTAAAATAAGCGAGTCCGAGAGGCTGAAACCCAGGAAGTCTGTGTACAAAATGCAGCGTTTCCCCCCCTGTCCTGCTTGTGTCACTAGTGTGGGATTTGAGGCAGGGGAAATTGCCCGAAAAAGATTAGCTGGCCACGAAAACAAACTCCTCTCCTTCCTCCATTGCGCATCTCTCCCACACTGCAGGCCTGCTGCCCTGTACGTGGAAGCGTTGTTTCTGCCTCCCCAGTCCTCGTGCAACTTTTGACACTTCTTCGATATGCACCCTCATTTGCAATTGTCAAGGCAAAAGTAATAAACAATTCCAAGTCAATAAGCCTGGGCAGCCGGATGGACGGTATTTCAGCTACCTAAAGCCTCTCCTGGCTTTTGCGAGCACTGGCCCTGCTGGGGCCAGGCAGCGAGCCGCACACCATTTCGGCACTCCCCAGAAACCTCGAAGCTGCGTCTGACGGTCGTGTCGGACTGCCAAGCTCTGTGGCATCCCCCAGACATCGCTCCTACCCCTGCCGGCACCGAGGAGCAGAGCTCGGTGGAGATGGGCGATCTCAGAGTAAGTCCTCCCCCGCTGACCCGCCGGTTCCCCTTTCTCCCCAGCTTTGTGCGGTCCTTTTCCCATCACAGGCTGCGGTGCAGCCACCGCTCCTGGTGTCACCTGCGTGTTGGTGGCTCTCCAACCTCATCACTGGTCCATGCCGGGTATGGCACGGCTCCTGGGGATGGCTCTCATGCTCCAGCCGTGGGATGCAGCCCTGCTTGCATCCCCCGCCGTGCTCACAGCAGTGTGGGCTTCCCTCACTGCCCTGGTCAGCTGCAGGAACAGTATGAACTACTCAGGTTTGGAGAAAAGTGATTTATTTATTTATCTATCTATTTATTAGAGCACTGGACTGGGACACAAGAGATGTCCTCTGTCACAAAGTACTCCAGTTGTTTCGAACAAGTCGTTAGGGCTGGGTTTTTCTTAAAGCACACGGCAATGGTTCAACTCTTCTGCTGTTTGAAAAGAATGACAGTAAGACCCCAATAACTTCAAGGGGCGGGGAGGAAAGAAGCAAAGTGCCAGTTTAACTTGAGGTTGAATTAGCACTGAGGACTTAAGAAACCCTTACCCCTCGTGTTCCCATTTTCATCTCTGTGCAATGTTTCCTTACAGCGCAGAGCACCTTGAAGCTTAAACCACCTATAGCTGCAGTGGCTTTGCAACACTGTGGACATGAATAACTTATTTCAGCAAAAAATCAGTATATTTTTATATACCAAAGAGCATACGTAATCTCATTTTAATGTGAGTTGCTTGTAACCTAGACAGCCCGTGTGTTTTGGGTCCTGGACACCAACATCCCTACACCCCATCTCTTCGGTGTTAAACCTTGGTTTGTCCCCTGGGTTTGGGGGGGCAGGTGCTGGTCCTGGGCTCGGAGGTTAGGAACTCATCTGCAGCCACTTGCCCATGGGTAGTCGTTCATTAAGGCATAATTCAGGGGATGCTTATTTACTGATATCACTTTTGGCTGCAAATAGTAATTCCAGAAGAAAAAAAACCTGGTAAAGCTAGGTAGAAGCCAGGCTCCCCTTGTGTGGTTTATAGACCCTGGTTTTTAAATGTCTAGGCAAGGACACCCTGGTGTGTGTGTGTGTGAAATTAAAATGGGATTGTTATCTGGCCTGCATTTTAAGTGCCTAACCTCTCCATTTTGAAGACATCCTTCTACTTTGTGGGAAAGCTCATACTCCTTAAATCTTTTTTTTTTTTTTTACTGGGGGGGGAGGGGGAGCGACTCCAAAGGGAGTTTCGTGGGCAGTTCGCACTGTCAACTCAGCATTTTTGCACACTCAAAAAGCATAAGTCTTCACAGTCAAAAAAAAAAAAAGCCCCTAAAGAGATGATCTTAATTCTTAGAATTTTTTTTTTTTAATTTTAATGTGAAGGGTCTAGGCTTTTTTTTTTTTTTTTCCAAACAAATAAATATTTTCCAGAAAGCAAACATAATTTCACTCTGTCTACGGCACACAAGGGAAAGAGAGAAAAGGCTACTTGACCCCAGGACAACATGATGCTCTTTTTTTTCCGTTGTCTGGTTGTGGTGCAGGAATGTGCAATCTGCAGTCGGAACTGGCAGATGCCCAACTTTTGTTTGTAAAACTGACTTCATTATTCCCGCTGTAGGGGTGGGCTGGCCGAAGATGTTTGGGATGCTGACAGTTTCTGGCCTTCCTGTTGAATCATCCATATATTTGGCCTGGACCAAACGAGCAGTAGCGTCACTAAGCTCGGATCCAGGGTCTTGGGAATGAGGGAGCAGCTGGCATCTTTTAAGCAGAGCTTTTTAGCACTAGTTCTCATTATCTCAGCGTTATCATGATTTTACTCCACCCCGTTGCTCAGTTTTATTTTGTCATCTGCTGAGACTACAGACTTTTTGGACCAGGGTCGTCTCCTCACATCACATGCAAAGAGTGGGGCAGAGATGTTTTTTACTGGAGCTTTAGATAGCACTATCACATTACAAATAACTATGATCTAATGTTATATATCACCCTAGAGCTAAAAATCCCAGCCGCCCACCAGTACTTAGCTATATTTTACTTCTGATGGCTTGTGCAGTGCTGCGCCTCCTGCTTGTATCACTCTAATGACTGTCTTCCCTTATTTACCTTCTCAAATGTCTGCCCTAGTCTGAAGCAATTCCCTTAAGGTTAAGACAAAGGCACTGGGGACAAAAATGATGTGTGATTATGTAATTAAAGCCTGTATTAATATATGCGAGGTAGTCAGAGCAGCCCAAACTTTTGCATTCCTTTTGGAGCTCTTGAATCGATCTTCTCATTTGTCTAGTAAGACAAAACATTTTTTTTTCCTCATTTTCCAAAGTGAAGTTTCTTTGTTTTCTTATTGGAAAACCCTAGTTCCACTATGCCCGAAAACGATATTTCTGTTTCCTTTGCAACCACCCGTGGGGTTTGAACCACAGACCTACAGCCCTGTAACAGAGGTCTCCATCGCGTGCGCGTTAAAGGGATTAAAACCAAAGTTAGACAGAAGGAGAAAGCAACAGCTCGGGGCTGAGCATTAGAACTGGGGGGGTTGATGCAGGAACACCTCGCATCCCCTCCGTGGCAATCCCCGGCTGATCAAGCTGTCTCCACGGGTCACCTCTTGTGCCCCCCCTTGCTGATCAGACCACGGACCTTCCCCGTTTGTCACCTGTCCCCTTGCACACCTCAGCTGTGGAAACTTTCCCTTCCCCACGCTGCGGGACTGGCTCCCTCCTCCTCTCTCCCTCTCTGCTGTTATTTATCTCTCTAATTGTGTAAAACATTTTGGGCTGTAGTTTCCGTGAAGGATGCTATGCAGAGTAAAGTTGGTGCTGTATATATGAAATTGTGATCTGTAATTTGTATTTCCTCCACTGTATAACTCAAGATTATTAAATAAGGATGTGGCTGGATGCAGTTATTAATATTGAGTAGACAATGCAATTTGTTTTTACTGTTTCCTTTTGTTAATCCCTCTTTATTACTTCTCGTCTTGCTTGGAAACACAGAACGTTTGACTCGTGGCTTTGTGAGCATTGTAGCAGTGCGTCAGAGATGCAGGAGATGGAGAGGAGGTTAGGAGGCACGATTTGAGCGTCTGTGACTCAAAGTGACCAGGAAACTCCCCAGGGAGGGTTAGATGTCTGCGAATCTCATTAGGTTGTTTATTTTATCCTACCTTCCTAGTGTTTGATTTTTGCTAACGTTTAGAAATCTTGCACTTCTGAATCGCGTTGGCTTGGGATCTGAAGCACCGAACAGCGCATTACTATGGCAAAACTCAACTCCTTTGTGTCTCGTGACACTCCTACAACTCAATGACCTGGGTGGTGGCCCTACTAAGGCCTCTGATCCTACCTTTTTGTTAGTATAGAGAGGAGAGAAAAAAAAAAAAAAAGAAAAAAAAAAAGGAAAAGGCATTAAAATTAAAGTCTCACGACTGTAATGAAAAGATTATTTCCCCTTCTCTCGCAAGTTAAGTTCTGTGCAATATCAGCTCACTTTGTCCTGTCCATCTCGTAGTCTCATTAGCTGCCGGGCCACAGAGGAATTGAGGAGAGAGAGTTGGGGGTTTTATCTGCATGTCGTTCCAGCGTGGAAGATTCAATGAGACGATGGCTTGTCATTTTTTATTAATGAGTTGGAGCCTGATTCATTATAGATGTGTGGAATGAGCTCGGTGTGGCTGCAGGGGGAGGGGAGGGACTCTGCCAATGAACAAGTACCTCCACCACGGGTCTTCTCCGGCTTAGTCTTAAGCAAATTGCCTTGCCAGTGTTGCTTGCCAGCGTGCTACGGAGCAGTTGAGTTAGTGCGCGGCTCCACTGCCCGAGCCTGCGTGTTTCAGTGTGTGACAAGTAGCCCCAGAGGAGAAACGAGTATTTAGCGATGCTCAACAATTAGACATTACAAAGAGGTTTCTAAACTGTCCCTTAGGGTCTGGCTGGCTGGCAGGTTGGTGGCTGAGAAGAAGGTTTCCAAAGTTTCTCTTTGAGGCAGTAGATTGGCATGGTGGAGAAAATCATGTTCTTGCCAACAGAAGCAAACAGCTGTGTCTCTTTCAGTCCTTCTTTACGTGCTGGTGGCATGAATCGTAAATGTGTGTGATACATGTATATATAGATACACAGATATATATACATATATAAATATAAAAAATAATAATTTTTATATATATTTATAAAAAGCCATGTGGTCACACAGACCCGTTTGTGTTCAGAAGGAGGGGTGTCAAGTACTGGGCAGGTCGAGGGCAGGTGACCCTTTAAATCCAAACACCCTCAAGCAGAAGTGGATGCTGATGCTTTGAGGACCCCCCCCAGCCATGCCACCCCAGGAACTCCCTCTTGGTGGGTGCAGGCCGAGGCAGCGTTATCCACTGCAGCCGCTGACCCTTCACCAGCAGCTCCCAGCTCCGGCTGTGCCCACCGTGCGCTTCTCCCTCGCCGACCACACATGCCTCCTGCGAGATGCTTCCTTGGAGGGAGGAGGAATAGTAAGAGCCGCTGAATTTTAGAAAACAGGATTAAATACTTAAAGAGTATTTAAGCCCAGTTTAAAGAGTATTTAAACCAGCTTAAAAAGCCCAGCCCAGGCTCTTCTCCTTGCACGAACTTAATGAATTCTATTTTTGGTGCTTCTGTGTTTCTGCCTATCGCTAGAAGAAGCCCTGAAAAGCTGTGAGAGGGGCTCCTCTCTCACACTTTTTGTCCTATTTCTATGGGCCAAAGAAGTGCAAGTAAATATCCCAGCTCTTGGAAGTGTCTGTGACAATAATCTGGCCTTTTGGAGAGTCACCAAGTTGCAGCTAGAAGGAACTGGGCATCATTTAGCTTGCCTGTTGTATTGTGTTTATTATGTGTTTAAATTTGTAAGCGCTTTGCTCTTTACAGAGATAGGTAACCATTCAGCATTAATCTCGGTGCAGACTGTCAGAAAGAGACACACAGTTGAGTTGTTTGTCATGTCTTTCTTGATCTAAAGGGAAGGTCATTCGGATTGAAGTTACATCTGTTCTTTGTATACAGAAAAGCTTAAATTCTCTGTGTTTGGCAATGGTCTCCTGCTGGCAAGGTGTGGTATGTCCCCCTGTGCCATGCTGGTACACCGACTGGTGCACAAGTTTCTTCTCTACATCAAACCACCAACTCGGAACGACTGAGGAAATATTCTTGAGCATCTTAGAGAATCGTTAATTTAATAGCTTTTGTTGAATAAGGGAAATTTTTCCTGCTTTGCATTTACACTTGCCCTTAGATAAATTCTGGCTGAGGTTATGTTCTGGTGATCTGCAGAGGACAGAATGTGCTGTTTTCCAGTATTGTTATTTATAATCGTGCAGTGTGGTTCAAATGTTTTAAACGTAGCTGCACAACTGGGTACACGCAGAAATAAATATATGCTGCTCCCATTTTCGGTGAGAGCTTTCTTTTCCAACATTTTTTCAGGTCCCCAAGTCTTTTCAAACGGTTGGGTGTACTGTGTAGAAACAAATAAAAACTCAGGGTGCTGTTTGTTATTCTCTGCTTGCAAGGAAAATAAAAGATCAAACCGTCCTTGCAGTAAAAGTGCAGGCTTGAAAGGGTTAATGCAACAAATACACCTAAAGGAATCTTTTCCCCTTGTAAAATATGCAGCCAGTGTGACAGCAGTATTCCCAGAGTCAAGTTATCTTTTACATTAGTGAGTGTTGTTCCTAAAGCTTTAGCTGGGGTAATAAATGATTCATGGTAACCACACCTTTGTGCACAGCCGTCCACTTGATGTTCAGTCCATACGCGACTTCAAGAAGCCTTGTGCAGGAGCTCTACGGCTCCAGTTCAGCAGTGTTCTCCCAGTAACTGTGACAGGCTGAAAGGCATTTGAGTAACAAATGGTAAGTCGAAGGGAAAGGTTTCTCTTCTGCCTCTTAAAGTGTAAATTAGCAGTGTTTGTTTGTGCTTTCTGTGCAACCCGAGTTTGATGCACACTCCTAAGAGTCTGGATGCGGAGAGGAGGCTAAGGAGGAGGCGGCTGAGTCTATTCTCTTCGGAAAAAAAGAAAATAGGAAGGGAGCTTTAAAAGTTGTGCATGTCAGTTCTCCAAGCGCTTCCCCAACATGCAACTAATGAGACCTCCCAGTACATCTGTACTGGGAGGGAGCAGGGGAGACCCCCTTGCAGAGACGCTCCAAGACGGATGACATTTGGAGTGGGGCTGGAGAGCAGCTCTCCCACTCCCTGACCTTCTACTTACGCTGTCGAATGTCCACCGAGAGATCGAGCTCCTCCCAGATCCTTCCGCGCCCAAATGCAGCTGTGGACCCAGGCTCCTTCTTCTGGGAGAAGGCGGCTGGCCCAGGTGGGAGCTCAGCTCTGGATTTTAGAAGGCCAAGGTTCAGTCCCTGCTGCCTCTGCAGTTTATCCTGCTGGGTTAGTCATTTATTTGATAGTTAGTTATGTCCCTTGATATGACATGTTAGATATGTTAACTTGACCTGACCTAAAGCACGATACACAGTCTATGCTAAACCAGTTAAGCCACTGGAATAATTAGAGATGCACATCCAGAGGGGTCTTCATCTGATCTGGAGGACGAATTGTAAAATGGTTGGGAAAATTGCTTTTGGAAGACTCTTTCCACAGATGGAGGGGAACTAATGAGAAGTTACACATTGGAGAGATGAACCCTCTCTTTACTCTCTCTGGTAGCATTTATACAAGTAAAGAAATCAGGGCAGGACGTATTCTTTGGCCCTGCAGGCCAGTTTAACAGCACCACTCGTGTCCGCACAGCTGCACTGCCTTCCTCCCCAAAGCAAAGCAGTCTGGTCTGCACCACAAGTAAGGGAAGAGCCCCGGGCCAGCACCCTGCTCCCAGCCGTGCCCACTGCTTCCTGGGCACAGTGTGGGAGGGAGGTTGGGGTCACCCGAACAGAGCACCCCGGTAGTTCCCTGGTGGGACTCACAGCCCCGCTGATACTCCTGCAGAAGAGGTGACTGCTAGCGTAACTGCTAGATTTTGAGACTCCGTGATTACTAAAGATGGACTTGTCCAACCAGTAGGACTCATGCAAGATTAAAAAAATCTAGAAGAAAGTCTTCTGACTGGGGCAAACGAGGTAGGCACAAAGTTTGACCCAATTAGATAGTGGACATTGCTAACAGGCCATTATGTCAGGGCACTGGACGGTGATTTATAACACTCTTTGTGTTCTGAGATGCAGCAAGAAGTGAGTGGAGAGAGGAGCTATCTAAAAGCAGGCTTGGACAAGCCTGAGACATTTCTCAGCAGTTTAGAGAGGAGCTCAGAACTAAGCAGGACAGCAGACATCCAGGAATGACAAATACTAATGAAGGGAATTTGGCCCAGTTCATTCATTTTTTTTCCACAAAATCATGTGGGGAGGTTTTTGGTTTTGCTCTTGAGTTGACTTCCAAACGGATAGTCCTTATGTCATTCCCCTTATCACTATTCCCTGTGCGAGCGTCAAACATTACACCAAGTGTTCAGCTGACTTTCCCACAGTCTGGTTTCAGAGTGCCACAGCTCTCTGGAGGAGCAAGCATAACGTATTGGAGACCCGCGTTTTATGTATCTCTCTCTCTCTCCAGCAGTTCATGAATAGTAAGCACAGTGGGTTTTACAAGGACAGATATGGAATAGTCTCCATTGCATTTGAGTAGAAAGCGCAGTATACAATTGACATAGCTCAGTCTTGGGCGTTTGCTGGTTTAAAAGAAAAAATGATTTCCAACAATTGAGGGTTTTTTCTTACCAGACCAATCACAAACTTTTGAAGCATGAAATGAATTTCACTGGTCCTTGCCAATAAGCTTCTTTCTCTGATATTGGTTTTTATAAAATGGCTATAATCTTTGCAGGTAATGAATGAAAGCTACACTATGAAGTCCAACCTAACATTCTTCTTCTTGATTTATGGTGTATTGGTTAAAATAGTAAACTGATAATGATCGCAAAATAGCGATAAATCACTATAGGCTGATGTATCAGAAACAATAGAAAATGTTCTGGAGAAAGAAACTTGGAGCAAGTTGTGGAACAGCTGGGTGTTCTGCAGATATGAAAGATACCAGGGAGTCCACAAAAATACAAATTAAAAGCCTCTCTCCCTTTGTTTCTGTCAAGATTGGGCTGTTCCTTGCTTCTGTATGAAATAAACTTGAGACATTTATGATGAATTAAGGTTCCCACACCCCCCAGTGTATCAAATCTAATTAGAAAGTGCTGGTGGAAATCTGTTCAGGCCAAAATCCTGGCTGGATCTGAAGTTTGGTTCTGGACGTGATCATTCCAGTTTGTACAATTCTGCAGAAGACTAGTATTTAGATCTCACTCCTGCCAAAAAATTACCCTTGTGGATAAATTTATGCTATGAGTAGTTTTCTAAAGGTGAAGCAAAGTAATGTTGTTATCTTGTATTGCCTCAGCTTCTAGATAATGCACCTTTTCTCCTCTCTTTTCTGTCCATCAGATGTGTTTTCAGACAGTCCATATTTTTTTGTTGGGATCATATAATCGTAATGCATACTGGCTCAGATGTGCTTTGAATAATGATATGCCAATAGATAAAAGAAAAGATGGAGCAAAATCACCCCTGCCTAAATATAGTTTGAAGAGACCATGATGTCTCCTAAAGTCTCCTGAGAACCAAAAAGTTACCTGATCTTTTGGGGACTTGATCTATCCCAAACTGATCTTCCTAGAAAGGTTTTGGGTTAAATTGTCCCTCTTGTCTTGTCTTGTAATGGAAACTTTCTTTGGACTTGGCGCTAATCATACCAATGAGCCAGCTCTGATTGGTACTAGCTTGCAAAAGGCCTCTTTTGTTCTTGTTAGAGTATCTAACCTCTAAATCTATTTAATACCCTTTCCCTGGTTGTCCATCATTATGACACATGATTTTCCAAAGGATTTACTATTAGTTAGCAGCACAGGGCTTTCTCCCTGGGGTAGCAGCTACTTGCAGTGAAGAAAATGCATGTTCGATGTAGCAATTTGTCTTTTTTTATATATTTATTATAAGAGTAAATGAGTTATTGTGGGGGACTTCAATATTATTGCAAATTAGGTGCTACAAGCCAAGCCGTGCACATTTGTTATGTTTCCAGGCATACACAGCATGCATAGCAGTTCAAAAATCAGCAGTCATATTATATCTAGGCCTTTTCCTGGGCAGCTGCTACTTTGCAGGTATTTTTGTAGTGTGACTGTTCCATAACTCTGCTTACTTCAAATGAAGGGAGGGGGGAATCTGTCACAAAAGTGATTGCTATAAAAAAGGTTTTGATGAGCATGAAGGCATGAATTATAAAATCTCTCAAGATTTAGTTTCCAAAGTAGGCATGGGCTAATGAATATACAGAGAGCATTGCTTGTCGTATATTCCTTCTATAATAGTAATTTATGAACTGGGTTCTTTTTTCACTTGCACCTTTCTGGATGTACTTGCAGGCTGGAAACTTACCAAAATTATAAATTGTTCCTTCATTCAGAAAAGAGTACAGAATCAAGCAAAGCACACAGAACCGAATCCTACCCGACCTCTGCTTCAACAAGGGGCTTAAATTAACTGCTGAACTTGAAGTCAGCAGAATTAGTAAAATATTTTTGTTTCAGCAGCTTGCGAAAGCCGGGGTCTCTGTGTTGGGGAGGGAGAGGAGGGAGTTCTGCCCCAGGTCAAGCTTCCGAGTTTCTGGTTTGGGGGAAACCAGACTCTCGCCAGAAAAATCTCTTTTCACGTAATTTCATCTCAGAAGGATGCAGAAATGGCCAACTAGGCAAGAGACCCTTCCTCAGATCCTCTCCTTCCCGAATTGAGCCCTTTTCTCTAGTTTAGGCATCAACCTAAACCTGGATTTAGAGGCTAATCTGGATTCAAACTCTGTTTCTTTTGATGTTCCTGCAGGACAGGTGGTGTCTGGTGGAAGGGGAAAGCATCCTGTGTACAAAACAGTAAGGAAAAAAATTCTTAAAAGTCTCCTTGGCTCCACCAGCTTTCAGAAGAGAGGAATAGATAAGAAGGTGGAGCCCTCCTGCATCTCTTCTCTTCTACTTTTCCTTTTTTTTTTTTTCCCAAGAAGAGAGAGCCCATGTGTCATGTTTCATGTAACACTCGTTATATTCATCATAGGTGACCTGGATCATTTGTACTTGTGGTTTATAGTCTCTCGACATGCATTGTTTTCTCTAGCTTGAAATATAGCACATTAATGAGGTATGTATCTGTTCAGATGTATGCAGTCAGCTCATGAAAGATGCTTTGGTAGCACTTCGACTAGTTTGTCAACAGCTAGCATTTTGGCAGCTGCAGAGAAAAAAACATCCCAAATTCATACAACGGACTAAGAAAATCTGACATTAAACTTTTGGGAGCCATGTTTACACATGCTGGAGCTCACTGTGTAATTAGGCATGTTGTAACCTCCTAACGCAAGCTCCAGTGAAGTAGCTATCACTTTACAATTAATGCACATCCACTTCTGATGGGGCTATATCGATAATTCTGTTCCCTCTTTGCTGGGAGTGGACTGCAGCTGGTGTAGCCAACAGCCTGAGAAGGTAGGGCAGCACTGGAAAATAACACCAGGGTTGTATGCTCACAGCGGTTCACATAGAAGAGTCAGGAGGGGTATGTTTGGTGAGAGGAACCAGGGATGCTGAAGGCACGGTGGGACAGCCTGGGAAGCTGGTGCCTGGGCTGCTGCTGCAGCTGGACCAGGTTGTGACCTCCAGCATGGGAGATTCACGCTGCCTTTGGTCTGCGTGGGATGGCCCATGCAAGCAGCCTGCTCCTCTTGCTCTGTGAAATCCCCCCATCTCACCTGTGCTTTCCTCTTGAGCACGAGCCTGCGGTGCTCGGCAGTGCCCACCTGGGCGCTTTGCTGCAGCGGCTCCCCGCGTACCGGTTGCTCACTGATATTCCTGATCTGTTGCAGTGCCATCTTTGCCCTTCCTTATTACAAAAAGGGGTCACTTTTTATTATTTTCCTATATAAGATCTGGAGTTGCTTGGTGGTGAAAACAGAATGACTGGGAAGTGCTGGGAGTCCTAAATTTAGCTGCTCATTTGGCTACAGGTTACAGCTTTGTGTTTACATGCTTTAGCAGTGCCTCGGAAAGCTGTTAGTATATCGCTTTATAGCTGTCGACTTCAGTAAGCATTGGACTAGGACCTATTTGCTACATAATATTAGATCTACAGGAGCATTGGGAACAGTTTGGATTGTGTTCCCAGTTACCAGGACAAGCTGGAAAGACCTTTCAGACAAATTTAGGGAAGAAAAAACATTATTGCTGTTTCTCCATCAGATAAAGGGAAGAAAAAGAATTTTCTTACTGAGAATTTGTGAGGTTTAAGCAATTGTGGAGTACAGTCCCATTGTTGCACATGAATGCAACTTTTTATTATTAATATAAAATCATCTAGAAAGCTGTCTTAGTTTGCAGAAATAATTTTCTTTGCATGTTAGTGCCTTCTGTATCAATGGATTACGGGTACCAATCTGCAGTGGCATACTAAGGACAAAGAGCATGAAAAACTACATCTTGAAATCCATCTAAACTTGAATAGTTCAAGTCTCAAGGGGCAAAACTGTGTTATAAGTATTCCTGTTGAGTAGTAACAAGTAGTCCCATTAAGCAGTAGCTAGAAATCAGCATGCCTCCGAGACAACCCAGCAACATTTATTCAGAGACTGTTTGTGGGTGAGATGAGCGGCAGTGTCTTTGTACTTTGCTCTGAAATACTTATCCACCAAACATCCCTCTGAGCTCCTGGGTTTCCAGAGGCCAGAGCTGCCTCTTAATCTTTGTTTGCATTCACCTCTCAGAGATCAGTATTTTCTCGTTACAAATTGCTGTGCTTTTTAAATGACAATGAAGGTAACTTTTAGCCCAGAGATTGAGCCAGTTGTTTGATTTAACTGAACTAGTGGTGTATATTTAGGGGCTTTCTGATTCCCAAGAGTTTGTGTATATACGTTCTTAGGAGAATCTTTGCTGTCAGGGACTTTTTTTTCTTGTATAGGGACTCTTTATCAGAGCTCATGCGGTAGGTTTTGTAGGAGCTGAGACCATGAGAAGTTTCTCCCAGCTGTACAGAAATCTTTATTGCCTTTAATCGTTCAGTATTCCACAGAAATAGTATTGTCGTCATCTTTTTCTTTGCATGCGCCACTCTGATATAAATGCATCTTTTATGTTGGCAGATTTGGCCAAACCAGTATGTTATTTCAGCTACTTTTCATTAACAACTTGGGGTATTTTAGCTGCGCAGTAGTTTTTTCATTGTGTTTCTACGCTACTTTACTATTGAATGAAATTTAATACATTGCTTATAATTAGCAGTGAGGAATGTTACCCTATCATCAGTTCACTGCTACGAGGCTCGCTTAAAGATTTTAACAAAGAAAATACTCTTTACTCTTGAAATGCTTTGCAGTTCCACCCAGGCTGCTCAAAATAAACATTGTTTTTGAACCAAACTCTTCCCCCCCTACTCCCCCTTCCAAAACAAACAAAATATTTTCAGTGGCCATCAGATAGAAATTTGACCCTAATCACATGCTTTGTCTATTCATGTCATGTAGTAGGGGTCCAGAGGGTGATAGTTTGAAACTGAATGCACTTTAACATAGCATCAGGTGCTGGTAGAAATATACAGCGTGTGTTGAAAGGTGTAATGAGAGTTATATGCTCTTGTAAGCTACAATTTGCATATGTGAAATGAGATGGGATTTTTTTTCTATAGTGATAAGCGGTTCTGGGACAAGCCCAGAAATCCTTACTCAGCTGTAACTCCTGATGCTCGGTCATTGTTCATATATTCATAATATAAATGAGACTTTTGCATTAGTTGAGTTTCCAAAGACCATCTCATTTCTTGCACCACTGAGGGTTTCAGTAGTCTCTAAGGCAAATCTCTAGTGCTCAGCACTGCAGTTTTACTCATCACCTCTTGCTCCAGAATCAGGATGCAGATTTTCGGGGCTGGGAGGGGGGACGTCCCTTGGAGCTGCTGCCCAGGTCTCTTTGCTTGTTAAGTCTCCATGCGATTGCTCGCACTCCTGGGCATTTCTCTGGGGAGCCCAGGAAGCCAGATGGCATCTGCTGCTCATAGCAAAGCCCCTGTTGATGGCTGGATACCTTCAGTTCCCAAAGCCCCAGCAAAGCACCCAGAAAGGGGTCTGCCCAGTCCAGGCTCTGCTTAGTGGGACCTGCTGCAGATACAGCAAAGCATTGAGTGCAATGGTTGTTCCCTTGGGGTCAACTTAAGGAACATCTTAGTAAATATGCTCCTAATTTGTAGCAGTGAGGACATTCATTTGGCTATGCTTTTGCTTATGTCTGTGTGCACCCAAGTGGGGTCAGTCGGTGGCTCGGACCTGGAAGGTGCTGCAGGTTGGTGCTGGTGTGGAAGTGTCCACGCAGGGAGGTGAATCACTCAGCAGCACGACTTTTTTACTCTTCCCTGGGTTGTTATGGCCTTGTTGCACTCTCTTAGCTCTCATGACCCAGCTGCTTCTACTAAGCCCAGTATGCCACGCTAAGGTCCTGTCCTTCCCAAACTCAGTGCCTCTTCTGAAACCCAAATTAAAAATAATAACATTAATGTTGTTTCATTTCCCTTTGGTGGTTCTTTTTTGTTTGTTTATTTCCTTGTTTTGAATTCAGTTTATGACTTTGGTTTCTCTGATGCATAAGAAAATTTTGTGGCAGTTCTGCAGACATTACTTCTAGGCAGAGACCTAAAACAAAACGAGAGAGAGAGAAAGGAGGAGATTGTCTCTTAGTTACAGAACAGCTATTTTGTTTGTATTGAAAAAGAGACTAACTCTTAAAGAATGCACTGTAATTTGTATTGTAGATCTAATTTGTGTGAGTCTTAAGTGCAGCCATGCGTTAGAGTGTTTGCAAAACTTAAAACTTGGAGATGTGGGAAGAGATTGAATTTAATTTGTAATTTGCGCAAACATTTTAATCTCCCTCACAGAAGACTTGTGAAGTATCTTTAAGCCCAGAATGTTTAATTGTTCAGACAGAGCTTTTGCAAGGGGCCCAAGGTAAGCAGGGACAAATTCTCAAATGCAAATCACATCCTTGGCCTCTGTCCATGTTTTGACCAAATCTGCACTTTCCACGTCAGCCACATGAGCTACCAAAGAAAAGTGCTGTGGTGGGTCCTGCGTGGTCCATGAGCAATGTCAGCTGTGGCTTCTGAAGGAGGTATGAGCATGCATCAGATACAGGTATACCTGCCTATCTCAGCTCTATAAAGTGGAGAAATTGTAAGTACAGTAAGTAAGCCAGCATTACCATTGGATCCTAGAATGAGAAGGAAGAAGTGAATTTGTTCAGCAGCCATGTTAGAGATTCAGTTTTGAGCTGCTTTGATGGTTCTGTGGCTACTTCAGTCAAAAAGAGAAACGAAAATGAGGTACTAGTTTATTGCATACCTCCCAGTCCGAAATGTCTGTACCAGGATGGGGCATTGATGGATGTTTGCAGCAGTTCTGCAGTAGAGGCTTTTCAGTAAGGAACATCAACAGAATGAACAGAACTGTTCATTTTAATACATCGTTATTATTACCCTTGAGTGGTGTACCTCAAGGGTTCCTACTGGGACCAATACTATTTAATATCTTCATCAGCGACATAGACAGTGGGGTTGAGCACACCCGCAGCAAGTTTGCGGATGACACCAAGCTGCGTGGTGCGGTCGACACGCTGGAGGGAAGGGATGCCATCCAGAGGGACCTTGACAGGCTTGAGAGTTGGGCCTGTGCAACCCTCATGAAGTTCAACAAGGCCAAGCGCAAGGTCCTGCACCTGGTACAGGGCAACTCCCAGTATCGATACAGGGTGGGCGATGAGTGGATTGAGAGCAGCCCTGATGAGGAGGACTTGGGAGTACTGGTGGATGAAAAGCTGGACAAGAGCCGACAATGTGTGCTCGCAGCCCAGAAAGCCAATCGCATTCTGGGCTGCATCAAAAGAATCATGGCCAGCAGGTTGAGGGAGGTGATTCTCCCCCTCCACTCCGCTCTCGTAAGACCCCACCTGGAGTACTGCCTTCAGCTCTGGGGTCCCCAGCACAAGAGAGCCCAGAGGAGGGCCATGAAGTGACCAGAGAGCTGGAGCACGCCTCCTATGAGGAAAGGCTGAGAGAGTTGGGATTGTTCAACCTGGAGGACAGAAGGCTCTGGAAGATCTTATTGAGGCCATTCAATACTTAAAGGGGGCTTATAAGAAAGGTGGAGAAAGACTTTTTACCAAGGACAAGGTACAGTGGTTTTAAACTGGAAGAGGGTAGATTTAGATTGGACATTAGGAAGAAATTTTTTACAATGAGGGTGGTGAGACACTGGAAGAGGTTGCCCAGAGAAGTTGTGGATGCCCCATTTCTGGAAGTGTTCAAGGCCAGGTTGGATGGGGCTTTGAGCAACCTGGTCTAGTGAAAGCTGTCCCTGCCTGCGGCAGGGTTGTTGGAACTAGGTGATCTTTGAAGATCCCTTCCAACCCAAACCATTCTATGATTTTGTATTATAGGTTGTCTGGCTTGAAGCAGGTATGCTGAATGTTTCAACGGCATGAGACAAGCTGCCTGAAAGCAGCACAGAGTCTCAAATTGGACTTTCAAAATCTCTTAAAATGCTCTTGAAATATTTCTGTGAGTGTGGTGAGGCTCTGTTACACCCTCTTCAACCTGCTCTGAAGAAGGTACAGATTTGGAGCGTGGCTTGCCTCAAAGGCACTCTCCCAGACAATTTGGATGCTGTGCTCCTAGTAATACTGAATGGTGTGCCATAAACTGGCTATTTTATATTTTACACACACCCAGTCATCAATGGCTTCCTGCTTGGGAACTGTGGTATTCAGACACATTAGCAGCAGCAGCAGCAAAGACATGTAAACACATTTACACCCATTAAGTCAAGGCCAGAAAAATGTTGGCCCATTCCCACTAAGAATATAATAACTTGCTCACTAGTGCAGGTCCAGCTCATGTGCTGGGGTGGTTTCTGGAGCAGCCTAGACTGGTGGCCGCATCCCAAGGAAGCTCCATGACGTTGGGGTTGACTGAAGCGTGGGCCAATTGCAAGGCCATTGCTGTTCTCTTCTTTCTCTTGCTCTGTTGTGTGTTTGAGGGATGATGGCCATTTAGGTCATAGTTTATTTCTGGGGTAATGTTTGTTTCTCAAAGTCACCAACGGGTTGCCAGTTTCACTATTCACGATGGAAGGATGAGCAGAAATGATGTTGAAACCCACCATCAGGATCTGCTTGGGCAAAGCCCTGTTATTTCATAATTAGCTCTGATGCTTTTGGCCCAGCTGCTTAGGAATTGGCTCTAATCCTCTTACAAAGCCTAATTTCTGGTTTTTTTTCTTGGCTCTGGCAGTGCTCCTGCAGTAATGTGATGATGTCTGGCTCCAGGGATGCTTACAGTGAGTTTGTATGACCGAGTGATCAGGATGGAGCAATCGTACCTAGACTGGCATTAAACACAGCCTTCAGTGGAGTACATTGCCATGGTTTTGGTGACAGTTCTGTGGATGCTGTGTATCAGTCTTGCTCTGTATCGGAGTTGGTATTTTTGTACCTTCATGTGTGTAGGTGCCAGCAGGCACCACTTTACAGGCAACTGAATGTACCGTAGTACCAGTGCTCTACACTGAAGATTTCCAAAATCCTCCAGAATAAGCTCCAAATGGTTGAGAATATGGGGAGTGAAACCAGACTCTGTTTGTTTGCTTATTAATTGATATACTGATTGATTTTTAATGCATTTTGGGGGTATGTGTGGGGTTTTTTTACAAGAGGCAACCTGCTATTGCAGCTCCAGCCTCAGTAGCCTTAGAGGACTTCTACACACATTTTGCAATGGGTCTTTGAAGGCAATGACTCATAGGTGGTTTTGGCCTGACTCCATGGAAAAGTGATTTTGATCCCTTCCAACAAGGGGCACTACTGCCAGTCTGTGTCAGCCAGCATACGCTCTGTTCTCCTTCTGTGTATTCACATTTCCCGTGAACCCATGACAAATCTGAGCATGTGTGTGGCAGTGTTTTTCTTTTCTAAGCTAAAAAATGCAGTAGCAGTGGTCCAAGTCAAGCCAAACTTAAGCACTTAGATAATTTGGGATTATTCCCGTTACAACAGATAGGAAAACTTCCACTGCACAAAATGGATTTTGCAAATCCAAGTGCAAAGCAATGAATGGAAAGCTCATTAGAATATAGTCATTAATTCTTGAGCTAAATTAACAAGGTTAAATATAATTTAGCGAGTTTCTCAATGTAGGTCTGCCCGATCCATTAACAGGAGTTTAAAACAAACACTCTGTGATAACCACATTTCTTGAGAGCTGCATCAAAAGTGCTTTCGCAGAAGGTCAGCCCTGGATCTGTGATATTTTGGGCTACCCCATGCTCTTGGGACCACTTTCAGTGTTTAACATGCAATGAATAAATAAGCACTCCAGAGCCCTTTTTCTTTTTTTCCTTCTTTTTTTTTTCTTTCCCCGAGTGTGAAAAGCTGTGAGAAACAATATTGGCAGCAGGAACACCTTGTGCAGATGAGAAGAAAAACCTCTCCTCTGACTTGAGTTGACTCCCGCTAATTACACGGCTGGAGATGGACCTTTAGGGAAGCTGCTCCACGGCATTGTCCTGGACAACCCCCACCAAATTAGGGCCGGTCAGGCCGAATACGAAGAGTGGTGATTACGGAGATTATTTTCTTTTTAAACATGCTCCTTAGCTCTAGTTTGCTGGGTGTTGGTTTTCAAAAGGGACTTATAATAAACGTGGGCCATCTATATATAGCCCAACTTTTGTTCGTTTGCACAGTTCAGAAAGCCTACTGTTTGAGGTTAGCCTTGAGTAAACTTGTACCATTTACTTTGGAGCATTTCAAAGGGAACAAAAACACAAATCATGATGAGGCTAATAAGAAGTTTGGGTGTTTAGTTTAAATGTGTACACAGCAATCATTGTAGAGGAAGTCCTTCTCTTTGGGAGTACATTATTATTAAGCAGCATTGCTGTTTGCCTGGTTTTGTCTGGTCCACAATTTGCATTCACTTGATGGATTGCCAGGGTCGGAGGTGCACTACTTGGGAAACACTGAAGTGCCGTCTCAGCAAACTCTTAAGAGGAAGGGAACACTAATACAAGCATTTGCCCAAACTCCTTGAGTCTTCTTAGGCTTCCTTAGGCTGTGCTAGATCAATATGACAGTTTGCTAAGAAGCTTTGGACATGCATTCACAAACTCTCTCTATTGGCTTTCTTGGCGTGTTATTCAGGAGGTAGCTGCTAGTGAAACATGTCTGCTACCCGCACAGAAGATTTATACATGCATTTTCTTCTCCTGCTAAGTGATTTATTTACTAGCAATAATGCCTTGCAGAGCTGCTTGGTCCAGTTTGCAGAACTCATTATGTCGACCCTCAACAATCTATAGATGAATGGGATCGCTCTCTCTCGTTCCCCCCCACCCCCATCCCGTTTTTTTAACCGCGATCACATGGCTCCAATCCTCGTGTTCACTGGAGTGAGATGATCCCAAGCTGGTGAACATTTCTTTCCATACTATGCACAGAGGTAAGTTCTCTTGTGCCACCTGTCTCAGAGCAGTGAAGGGATTTGCTCGCTTGCTTGCTTGCTTTAATTGTAATCATTTTCTTTCTGGCTGCTTATTGTCAGTTGCTTGCAAATGGATGGGCTTATATGGGAGACAATTTATACAGCTTATTTCCCATGATCTACAAGCCCTGCAAAATAGAGGACAAATGTAATATTGCAGAAGTTTTCAATGGCAGAAACTTTGCACTGGCCTTTACTCACAGAGTGCTCAAATCTCTTCTCATTCCACCAGAGTCTCACTCTGGTGCCTCTCAGCCTTCCCGCTCGCTGGCTGGCTTTAATTCCTGCCTCTCCCGAGCACTTGGTGAGATTCAGCCCTTTCGCATCCCACTGGTGGAGGATGGGAAATTAGCTGCTCCGACAGCTCTTGCTGTTGATCCCTCAGCCGGGGAGGTTACGCAAAGGTGAAAGGTGACCAGATTATTCACGTTTTTATCGGTGAAGCACTAGCGGTGCTCTTCGTGTCACTTACAGGAGGGATGGAGGCAGTCTGGGCTCCGACACGCCAGGGTTTTCGCGTTCGCCTCAAAGCCGCGTGTCGGGGAGGTGCTGGCCCGGCTGTGGCAGGGCAGAGCTCCCGGCTCCCTCCACGGCTGCGGGCAGCGGGACCTCTCCCCTCTGCGACACGCTGAGTTTTCACTTAGTGGTGGAAAGTGCAATTCAAGATTTGGGACTCACCGTCCTTTGGGGGAGTGGGGAGCCTCATCCCGGTCTTCCTACTTCACCCGAGTCTTTGCTTAGGGAGCTCCCCGGCACATTTGGCGTGGTCCCCTTCCCCAAATGCCTGAACAGATATATGATTCCTCGGACATGTGATTTAAAAATGTTCCAGTTCCAGGGCATCTTAAACTGTTTTGCATTTTATTAGCTCTGCCAAGTTCTAAGCACACCTTGAATAAATTCATAGTTGGTGGTTGTGGCGTATGTACCTTGGCTATCGTGGGTGGATAAAAAATGTTTTATACCCCTGAGGAGCAGCAAAAGAGCTCGCTCGCTCCATGCAGCGAGAGGAGTGAAAAAGTTGGATTAAATCATGTCTGTCTGCCTGTGGTTGAACTAGCAATGAGGCATTTTCAATCAGAGGTCAGGGCTGTGGTCAAATTTCTGCTTCAGTTTTTGCTTGCCGTAATTTTCCCTCATACCAGATTCTCTGTGAAACTCCAGGACCGAGACACTCTCTGTGTCTGACCTTTCGGGGCAGGATTTTTCAGACAGTCCTGTTTCAATTGAACTCGCTGCCAGAGCATGCAGGAAGGAAGTGACATGTGTTAGTCATACACCCCGGTGTGTGTTTAGCATCCAATTTATGTACAGTCCAGGAATAACCCGGCATAATTCTGCAAAGCTGGACTCATGCTTAGAGGTTTTGATGTTTGGGCTAGGAGGGGATTTCTTCATACATGAAACAGGCTTTCAGCGCTCGGGAAGGATCAATACCTCCCCCCGGGGAGCTCAGGCAGTGAAAATATTTTTGCAGTAGATGCTAGAGCTCAACCTGTGCACGGGTGTCTGGGGCTGAGCGAGTGCATTTCACAGCTGGCGTTTACCTGCGTTTACCCACCCAAGCCGGACCCGTCACGGGCGCGCGCGGGCATCGCTGCCCCGGCTTCGAGGGCAGCATCGCGCCCCGGGCTCGGCTGATGTTCGCCAGTTTGGGGGGAGCGTGTGCCACAGAAGGCAGACTGGGAGCGGTGTGGGAAGAGCCTGAGCGTGCTCGCCTTACTCACCAGCCTTTGGAAACGGCGCTGGGGGCAGCCGCGCCAGGCTTGACATCTTGAAACAACATTAATTAAAAGTAACTTTTTAATCCTTGAGGGAAGAGAAACCAGAAGTGACAGTCTCCTGGCTACAGCCTTTCAGTTTTAATCCCAGTTTTGACTTTTTGCCTGGGATCGACAAGCCACAGAGAACAAAAACATATTTTAAAAAGTTTCTTTCAAGGCAGATGAATGTTAATCATGAGGGTGGGATTTTTTGTTGCCTTTTTTTTTTTTTTTTCACTGTTGCCGGTCTGAAGGAACTGCAACAGCAGACAGCCTGGCTTTAAACGGGTATCATTCTGCTCCTATACCTAGAACAGTATTTCTGCTCTTCGGCAATCACAGTCGTACATTGTGTCTGGCTATTTTTGGGACATCAGGCTGCCGTGCAGGATGGCAGGTCCTTCGCACCGCATGAGCATGGTGCTGGGACGGTCTCTGTGAAGGGTCCTTGACTGTGGTGGGAGGGACTGGGATGAGCCAGTGTTTGGATCCATGCAGCTTGATATCCTTGAAAATGGGCTCTTTGAAACCAAACTGGAAGTAAAGTGATGCAAGAGAGGCAGGAGATGCTGTTTCTCTTCTTGCTGCAAAATCCCCCCCGTTTTCCCTCTGACACAATGTACTAGTCACCACATCTGCTCCCTCACAAGGGCCTTGGCCCATTAGCGACTGGGAGCACCTCAGCAGACCTCCTCTTCTCAGCTACCTGTTAGAGCAGCAAGCCCAGGATTTCCAAATAACCCATTGATCCAAAAATGCGTGTGTGCAGTGCCACAATTAACATTCCTTCTGAGTGCCTTGCATTAAGCATCTCTATATGTGTCTTGAAGGAAACCTCTGAGAGATTGTCTTTTATGGAGGAGTTATAAGAGATTTCTTATGGCTGAGTTCACCTATAGAAAATACAGAATTGTAAGTCTATGTAGTTCAAGAAAGAAAATGAATTAGCCAGACCCAGACAAGAATAAGTTAACAGTACTCACTAAGGAGCCTTGAGTGGAATTAGAAAAGAGAAAAATGGCCTGTTGATAAAAACAAAAGCCTAAAAACTCGAAGAAACCCTTCCTTCCCCCATCCCCATCTAATCAGTCCGGGACAGAGCAGGAGCGGGGGTAGGAGGGAATGCGGGATCTACTTGATGCCAGTGGTATATCTCCTCCTTCCCTTCTTTATTTGACCCTCTTTTAGAGGAATGTTTAGCAAAGCTGTTTATTTTGCATAAACCCAAGTAATAACGTGGCCCCGGGTGACAGGACCTGAATGAAGATGACAGCAGTTTGATTTAACGATTAGCCACCTGACCCGATAGCACCTCTGGAATCTCAACTGCAGAATAAATTCCCATTCTTCCCTCATGGGCTGCATGTTAATCACGGGAAGAAAAGCAAAGGGTGGTTGCAATAGGCCCATTGTTCCTGGGGGCGAAGGCTTGAAAAGAAATTGCCCGTCCCTGCCTGCTTTGTGCTGGCTTCATGCTGAGTCTTGGACACTCAAGTTTCTTTTACTGCTTCTGTAACCCCCCTCCAACGAAATACTGGTTTCCAATGGGGCAGATTCAGTCAGGTTCATTCACTGGGGGACTTGCCTTCTCCCTGAATTATCACTACATAGTTTCTAATATTATTTTTTCAACTGAAAGTCGGCGCTCGCAGCGCGGGAGTCTCTCTATTTGCAGTTAGTGGAGCAAGTCGCTGAGGGATCCCTGCTTTTTCCAAATGTTCCCTAAAGCAGCTTAGCAAAGTGGTAGGGCTTTGTTTTGAGGGAAACCAATTTGGGGAAAATCTTGCTGTGCTTTTTGTTTCCTCCCTCCCCTCCCCCTGCCTTCCCAAGTCTTTCAAAGCCTCTGCATTAAGCATGGTTGTAATGGTACAACCCTCGCCTTAGCGGGCTAATATTCACTTACAGTTCAGCCTTCCAGCTTGGTAGCACAGGGAGAGATGTGGCAAAGGGGAATTAAAAAATGATTGCAAAGTCAATGGTTTAAAGAGTAATTACAGAGTCATTAAAGGTTATTATGGGGAAATGTTCAGCTGAGCAGCGATTAGCATTCCTGATACCTCAAGTTCACCATGGTTTGAGGGCACAAGTGAGATGAGTTGTAGAGGTCTCTGCCGCGAGGGGATGGAAGCGGCTCCCAGCCCTGCAGCTCCTCCGGGGCTCGCAGCCGGGCACTGGCTGCATGGCTGCATGGCTGCATGCCTCCTGCCTCCCTCGGGGCTGCCAGCTCCGCCGTCAGCTGAACCTCGGGATTGTAACCAGCTCCAAACTACACACGGCCGTGCTCTGCCCAGAGCAACACTTGCTTGGGTTAGCTTGTGGCTGGTGATCCCAGCCAACCATTCAGAGCTGCCTCAGTCCTGTCCCGCTTCCTACCCATAGAAAAACCTTCAGGTGCCGTCAGGATTCAGCTCTCACGACATGGGTGGTAGAGGGCTGCGTGCTGCGATTTACACCTGCAAATAATTTCAGCGGTTACAACACCCAGCAGGCAAATTCTTGAAAGCAGCGCCTCAGCATCGCCCTTGCATGGTCACTGCGATGCACTTGCATGGCCGTGTCACCCCAGTGCCCAGAACTGCTGGGGTCTGGGGTGCTGTCCTTGACATGGATGGACCTTGCTCAGCCCCAGTGGGAAGCTGGGAAAGCCTGGTGTCCCTCTGTACTGTAACTGTGAAAGTCTTGAAGAGCAGCAGGAGCAACCAGTGTTGTCTCTTGTGTGTTTGTGTTTGTCCGTATGCGGTGAAAAAAACCACAAATCAAAGTCAGGTCTGTTGTGTCAATGCAAGAAGAGTGAAATACTGGCCAGCGTCCCTGACATTTTATATTGAGGAAGGCCAAGTAAGTATTTAAACAGATAAAACACATAAGTAAAAGAAAACTAAGTATTAATGACAGCATTAGCAAGTTACAAATATTTAGGTACAAAGCAGGTACCGCTCTCATTGCTCAGGCAGTTGGCTTCTGGTCCGTGCTGCTGTTTGGCTTTTCTTTTGAGCATTGAAAAGGGCATTAATACATTGCCAGGAAATATTATTTCCAAGGTAAATTGAAAAAAAAAAAAAAAAAGAAACGGGCACAGCAAGCCAGTGGGAGCCCTGGGATATGCAGAGGCAGACCCCGCCGGAGCCCAACGACAGGGCAGGAATGCGCTTGTGCTCGAAGGGGAGCGATGGGCAGGCGCATCCCAGGTGGGTCTCTGGGCCAGCGAGGCAGACTCAGCTTTCCTTCTTGGGTAAAATAAACCGGGATTTGTTTTCGGGTTAGAAAGAGGTGTATTTCTAAAAAATCAGCGATGATAAAAGGCTACTTTTTTCCCCCCCTCTGAGGGCAAAAAAACACTTAGTTTGCTTACCAACTGACACCTCAGGAGGAAAACACTGCTGCCTTTTCACCGCGCCGCTCCCTGCGTGTCTCCCCCAGACGGACAGACAAGGCACGTCCCGCCAACCCGGCCGGCTTCCCGGGGACCGCAGCCCATCCACAGAGAGAGGCTGCGCTCCGAGTCTGTCCGGGCAGCTGGTATTCATTTATGTTTTACAAGAAAGCCTCTCACTGCAAATAGCTTTTGCAGATCTCTAAGATGTCGGAGCAGCGTAGGGAGGGAGGCCGCGTTTTTGGCGGCGTGGGGCTCGCTTCCGCAGCGCCGCTCGACACCAGCCTCTGCGTTTCCCCCCGTCGGATCCGTGCTGGTCTGCTGCCGGCGGGGGGATTTTCACGCTGACGTGACCAAAGCTCAGCCAAACACGTTCAGTTAATTCAGTTGATTTAATTATTCTTGTAGGCTGCTTCCACCCTCTCTTGGTAAATCCTGTGACATCTGAGACCGGGAGCGGTGGAGGCGAGACTTTGTATCCCGGGCTTTGGAGGCCCAACAGCCACAGAGAGATAACCAGGCGTCGTACGTAGCTGGAGCACGGTGCACGGTAACTGCTTTACGTCTGAACTAGGGGCACTTCCGAGGCCGTCAGCTTTGCCAAAGTATCAAGGATTGAAGCAGAGCCTCTTGCTGCTGGTGCGAAAGAGCCAGCTCCCAAGAGCTGGTTTGGGGCCAGGAGTTGGGGGTTTGCAACATGTCGAGCGAGCAAGAGGTTGGTCTTCAGCAAGCAAAATAGCAAAAGATAAGGACCCCCAGCCGCTGCAGGCATCCGGAAATATTTCTCACCTGTTTTTTTTTTTCCCCCCACTGATGGAAAGAAGGGCAGCCATGGGGTAGCTGTTACGTTTAGCTGAACAAAAGACATTGGAGGTAAGAAAGACCCGACTCAAGCAGGCATTGCTATTAGCCCAGCTGGCTGCTTCCCAGCCTCCCCACTGCTTCCACACTCCGCCATGCCATGTCGGGGAGCGGGGGGTCCACGAAACGTCAACGCAGGAGCAGCAATATCAGCTTAGGTCGAGGTCAAGGTCTGTCTACCTCTGGCTCCGGCTTTGGAGAGGGGCGAGTGCCCAATTGCAGGGCAGGTGTGCAAGCAGCTTCCCAGCGGTGTTCTCGCAGCCTTGCAAATCTTCCAGTTCAAGGACTGTCTGAATTGCAGGTGGTGTCATGGGATTTTTCATCCATGTATTTGTAGAGTCATTTCCTGAAGTGGTATATCCTTTTAGGGCGAGCACCATCCTACAGCAAGGAGTGCCACAGCTTAGCTTTGCGCTGCGCAAGGGAATGAACGCCTTTGATCGTCTTAGCCTGCGTCCTCTCCGTGTTATTTGGTGGCTTGCGGGTCTTGCATAGGAAAAGACTGTGAACTAGCAACCTGTAGCGCTGTCTTCATCCCAGCCACAACTTGCTGAATCTCCTTTGGCTGGTTATTTTTTGCAAACTGAGGAGTGTAGGTCTGCTCACTCTCTGCATTGAGCCTCATCACAGGCGCAAAACTCAGTCTGCCAGACCTGAGGCTCCTCACTTTTAAGTGCCTGAAGTAGGAAACAGGTCTCTCTGGGCCTCCTGAATAGTCAAAGGAGAGAAAAAGCCTCCCTCTGGCAGGAGAACTAGGCCACCCAGTCTGATCCCCTCGTCTTTCCTCTTTCTTTCTGCATTGTCTTTATAGGGAGACTCTTTATGTAGAGACTCCAGGGTTCAGGTGGTGTGGTTGTCGCCCCTGTAAGCTAAACAGCTCCTACCTGTGACTGTCAAAAGGACTGGGTGACTGGGTGCTGCTTGGGTTTTGGTGGGTTCCTACAAGCTAAGGTAGGGTGCTGATGGATTTGGGGGGTTCTTTGTTTGTTTTGTGTTTTTTTGCTTCTGGTTTTGGATTTTTTTTCCAAGGAATGGGTGCAGGACACATCTTCGAAAACAGACCCCTCTGGTTATGTACTGGCGATTGCTGGTCTCCTCTGAGAATTCAGGCTATACTGTCTTTTCTGTTGGCTGCTAATGATATGTAGTCCCGTATTCATAACGAGCCAAATATATAGCTTCATGGTGGGAGTCCTTTCTGCATGGCTTGCCCTTTCTGTTTGTATTTTGGTTGCAGGGGACTTGCAGTCCCTCCCTCAGACGTATCCTCCAAGGAGCTGTATGTTTTACCTTAGGAACAAGATGCAAACAGAGAGACGTGTTCCCTGCGTAGTTAGTAATACCGATGACGCTCGGCGCGCTGTGCAAAGCGCCTGGGGCTGTACAGAGGTGTTTTGTGCAGACCCGCGACCTGCTGGCTGTTCACTTTTTCCCTGAAAATATTTTGCGTGCGTGACGGTGCAAGGGGAAAATGGAGGAGTCGGAAGAAGGGCAGGAGCCAAGGATACTTGGGCAGGCGCTCGGCACATCTTTACCGGCTCAGCCCCGACCTCTGCTTTTTCTTGCCTTTGCCTGTCCCGTCTACCTGGCGGCGGCAGTGGGGCTGGGAACACAGGCGGGCGCCAGTGGGAATCTGCAGCCCCTCTTTGAGTTCGACCCACCCAGGCTCTGAACGCAGGTCTCCATGGGTGAATGATCAGTGCCTTAAACAATTGCGCTGTGCTCTCCCGGCATCTAATTACCAGGACAAAGCGGTCCATAATAATGGATATTGCAGAATAGCTTATTCTCCTGGAGGATTTGATCCAAACCCCAATGAAGTCGGTGGAAAGACTCCCATTGATTTCAATAGACTTTACGTCAGACTGCTAGCGTGCTGTTGGTTGCTTTGCCGTTAACCACAATACGCTTTTTCAAAAGTTTTTCATTTAAGAGAAGATCTCAATATCATAAATTATTTACTCAGAGCAAGGAAGCGCCGTCCTTTTCAGAACGACTGTTCCTCTATCTTTTATTGTGATGTTGATTGCTAGGAAAACAGGATCACTTTTGAAAATTGCCTAGTTTAGCTTTAGTAATGACAATTGGTAATTGCTTGCATTTTTTTATTTTCCAGTAAGTAAAGCTGTGCAGGATTTTGTTCTAAGATCATACCATTTCAGGAGCCTGGCAAAATATTTTATTTGCTTCCTCTGCTGAAAGCGTACACGAGGGCTGACATATACACTACAACACTGTTCTCCTGTGCTTTCGCTCCTTGTGGCTACAGTCTCATTAACATTGCTGCGTGTAAAAGACTCCTCAGACTTTTTTTTTGTAAACTAAAAGTTTCCTCATCTGATATTTTCATGAGTCTCAGGAAAATATTTTGATGTAAACTAATGGAGGAACAGTGAAAATTTTTATAATTTGTATGAGATACATATTTAAAAAAACATCTAATGCTTTAAAATTCTTATGGTCCCATGGGATTCCCTATCACCACACACTGCTCTGGGAAAAAAATGCTTGGTTCCCGCTAACACAACCATGTCCCTTTAAATGGACCATTTTCTTTAGGAAACTAAAATTTTAAAAGTTGGTGACGTTCCTTTGCAGCTTCCTGGTTTGACCCTGGTTAGCGGGAGGCTGTGAGATGACAATGCCTTGGTGAGGACTTTGGCTGAAGGTTCAACGCCCAGGGGCTGAGCCTCAGAAGTGCTGGGGGAGGCGCAGCCTCGACCTGCAGGGGGAAGGTGTTGGAAGGGACGGTGCACGTCTGGGAGGGGGAGTGCTTTGGGGTCCCTGAGTGTCGTGGTTTAACCCCAGCCAGCAACTAAACACCACGCAGCCGCTCACTCACTCCCCCCCCCATCCAGTGGGATGGGGGAGAAAATCAGGAAAAGAAGTAAAACTCCTGGGTTGAGATAAGAACGGTTTAATAGAACAGAAAAGAAGAAACTAATAATGATAATGATAACACTAATAAAATGACAACAGTAAGTAATAAAAGGATTGAAATGTACAAATGATGCGCAGGGCAATTGCTCACCACCCACCCACCGACACCCAGCCAGTCCCTGAGCGGCGAATCCCTGCCCCCCCCTTCCCAGTTCCTAAACTAGATGGGGCGTCCCATGGTATGGAATACACCGTTGGCCAGTTTGGGTCAGGTGCCCTGGCTGGGCATGAGAAGCTGAAAAATCCTTGACTATACTCTAAACACTACTGAACAACAACTGAAAACATCAGTGTTATCAGCATTCTTCACATACTGAACTCAAAACATAGCACTGTACCAGCTACTAGGAAGACAGTTAACTCCATCCCAGCTGAAACCAGGACACTGAGGGTGGTGGAGACATGCCCAAGAGCAGTGGTGATGTGCCTAAGAGATGGAGAAGGGGTTCAACGGGGAGACTGGTAAGTGCTGACACCCTCAGAGCTGGGAATCCCCTAAGGAAGGAGCTGGAGAAGGGCTGAGGGGTGGAAAAATGGGATACCCATAGTCATCGTGTTTAGGGAGATGGTAGAGAGGCCAGAAAGAAATGAAGCAAAAGGAGAATATTGAGAGGAGGACATTCAGAGCTGCTCCGGAGGAGGGTGCCTGGGAGAGGACAACCAGTGGGTGCCTTCCAGCCAGGCACCACCAGTGCGGGTCACGCAGCTGCTGAGCATGATCCCGTACCAAACCCAGAATATCATGAGCTACCAAAAACAGAAGAAGCGGGCCAGTACCAGGAGGGAAGGTTTCACCGTCTCTTTGTTACCTGCTGGGCCGAGGATGGGAGGTATCGGCACAAGAAGAAATCCTATTTGATTCCTGCACAGGAGCTTATCCCAACTCAACGGGCAATATTGGGCTGTGTGTGAACTTTATACTACAGCCATCCTTGCACATGAGCGTACAGGTGCCTGGGCAGTTCCTTCTGTCTGGCGGGCAGACAAGCCCGAGGGACGAGCTGCACTGAGCGCCATGCTCAGCCCGATGTGCCGAGTCCAAGAAAAACAGCGCGCTTCACTGCCAAGAAAGCGACAGCTAAATTTGTCTTCAAACTACAGCGATTTGGAGCAAGATCCCTGCAAGGGGAAGCAGGTTCGTCACAGTTCAGAAGATTATTCGAAACGCGTGAAATTTGCGTGGAATTTCCTTAATCTGCCTTTACAGGAAAATTCCTTTCCCATTTCCTGAGGGCAGGCCCATATTGTTGAAGGCAGCATTCTTTGACGGGGGGATATCATTTATTATAAAGGATCATGGGTCAAAGTATCTTAACCCAGATCAAGGGCAAGGTCTGTGGGGACTGCCTGGAGCCTTTCGTGGTAACTCACAATAAAGAGCCAATTATAGAGCAAGAGGCTGACACCAAACCCATGCCGCGGCTGCAGATGGCAAATGCACCTACTTGGGTCGTGCATCTTGTAAAGGGAGAAATTACCATAGGTTCAAATTCTTGAGCTGGGTGACCATGGCCAGCGGGCTAATTATGCCTTTCCAAAGTGAAATCCATGTTGCTTAATGCTCACTGTATTTTTCTCAGTAGTTTAACCTTGATATCTTTCCTGGGATTAGAGAGTGATGAAAGGTTGAATTATTTGTCTCTGAACTCCCACCGCGAGCAGTCTGACTGCATCTGTTCAAGTTCCTGGTTTCTCAATATTGGTGTTGCATGCAATGCTCTGAGGGTGTTAGGCACTAAAACTGTGTCACTCTAAACTACTGTTATTCACTTGGGATGCAGTTTACTGGTTTGAAAGAGACAGCAGGTCCAGGAAAAAAAATAGGCAGGTAGGGAATCCCATGTAATTAAAAGAAAATTTAAAAATTAAGGGGTTTACATACATACGCATGGAGATTTCTGTCCAAGGTTCTTTGAAGCCGTTTGCGAGCATTGGTATAGTTGTTAAAAGATTTTTGTAAAACTAAGGGCAACTTTTTTTTCAATTTTGCTGCTAGGGAAACTGAGGCACAGCTTGGCAGGGAAACCTCTCAAAGGTTATTAAATACAAAGGTACATCTCTGGCTCAGGACCCAAGGTGGGAAATTGCCTGGGGGCAGTACTTCGGAGTATTGTGGTGTGCACCTTCTGGCCTTGGGGTCTTCTCTGGGAGATGGCCACTGTAGAGATAGGACACCTGGAGCCTTGTCTGACCTGGTGGGACTGCTTGGAGGTCCTTGGGTGTTGCTGGGTATTGCAAGGGCTGGTCAGGATGTTGGGAGAAGGAGGAGGAGGACACTATCCACTTCTAAGTAGTAAAATCTGCTTATTGCGCTCTTTTGGAAAGCCAAACAAAACTGTAGACCTGTGTTTCATTCCTGTTTTGCGTGTATGCTTTCGACACGTCCAGCTAACTGGCCAAGCTGGGTGTTTGCAAACGTAGCCCTGGTGCACGGGGAGCTCTGCAGGGGAGTGGAGGCTGAGGGAAGTCAGCAATGCGTGGGATATCTGTAGCTGCTCTAAGTGCCAGGCTGTGCTAGGAGGTACCGTAACCTCTCCCTATGTCATTAAGGCTTATCATTGCCACAGACAGTGATTGGAAAAGGCTTTTTGCAAGGCTGAACTGTAAGCAATAAAACTTGCATTCTGATACAGGCATAGTGCACTTAGCTAATAAAAATAGCCTTGGTGTCAAAAGGTTTCAGTAAATGTGGCTAAAGATATTAGCAGTCGCCGTGTTTGCCTTTCACTTCTCTATAGACCCAGGATGAGGTGAGGTGATAAAAATGAGCTTTTTGTTTCCACTGGGAGTCAAAGTCGCAGAACTTTACTGAGGATGCTGAGGGAGCAGTCCCGATGTTTCCCAATGCAGATCATCTCCCTGCTCTTTCCCCCCTCCTTGGCAGCCCAATTATACTCCCCGCCACGACGGGTTCGGTCTCGGGTGTCCCGGTGTGGGCAGCAGAATTACCCTTTCCCCCTGACCCCGGGTGGAGTGCTGGAGCGCAGGTGACACGCCTGGTGTGGGTGGATGGAGACCTGGCCCTGCCTTTCCCACCGCTTGTGCGTGACCGGGCTGAGACACTTGCATCACGTTGCTTGAAAGTTCAGGCTGTGAAAAGAGAGGGATAACTGCGCTGTGATGGACATGAGGATGTGCACCATCACTCCACTGTTTTCCAAAGCCTAGATCTGCTATCCAGCCCCAGCTGGAGCTCTGTTAATTCAGTGGAACTGCTTGCAAACTACGGTATTACCGGACATAAGTAAGTGTAGCAAAACTGGACTTACAACTAATAAATTAAGGGTTTCTTGGGACCAGATGCTGATAAAAAGAGAAACATCATGTAGTTGAAGGTGAATGTTGGTTTGACAACAAAGCATTATTTGACAATGGAGCCATTAATGTCCATTATTTGCCCAACTATTAACAGATTTCTTTCATATGATCACATAGTCATTTGAGTCAGAGGAAAGTGTATTAACCAGTCTGCCTGCATTTCCCAGTCATATGTCAACCGCACGGTGTTTGCCAGGAGAGGTGACAAGGGTGCCTGTGAATTGGATTATACTCCAGAGGTCCCTTGTCAGCTGGGAGCTGTGGTCGCAACAGTTAATAATAATTAGCACTTATATGTATTGGCAAAGCTGTGTTTGGCAAATCTTTTAGGCTACGGATGTGGCTTGCGTTTATACTAGATGAGACAAAGTCAAGAGAATAATGCACCCTGAGAAATGGAGAAAACACAGTAATCCAGAAAATCGTTGTGCCCACAAACTCGTTTGCTAGCCAACTGAATAACTGAAAGACTCGTAGGGAAGTGCGTGAATAATTAAACATAGCCATAGCCATTTGTGGTGATTGTAGTTCAATTAATAATTTATAAAGGTATCTGCCATGGCCTGTCTTCCCCTTCCTTCACATCACAGCTTCCTCTGCTCTTTTTCTTCCTCTTCTTCTTCTCCCCCATCTTTTCGTAAATGAACGTGGCAGGATCTGTGGTACCAGCTTATTTCTGGGGAAATGTGATAGGGTCCTGTGAACCCACTAGTGTGGTTAGATGTGCCATCACCTCAATCAGTCATGGCCTTGACAACCAGCACGATGCCAGCACGGGTTCACCTGTGCCCTTTCTTTCCTTCCTCTTCCTCAGCAGCCCCAGAGCTGTTTCAAGGTGCTGGTGCCTACCTGGCACTCTTGGTTCCTGAGGAACAAAGTCACCCTTCTTGCAACGTGGTTTCTTCGTCTCCCCGGCGCCTGACCCAGATCCCTTCTCCTTTTAAGTGCATGCAGGCATGTTTGCCTACGAGTGAAGAATTGCGAAATCGGGGTTGGTAATGGGAAAATGCTCATTCAGGTGTTCAAAGGCGTCTGCCACTGGAGCTTTGCTGCTCAACTGAGGATGCTGATAGTGCTCCCCAGCAGCAGGTACCCCACCCTAGGCACATGTCCAGTTTATAGTGATACCTGCCCTTGTGGGGCTGGGTGAAAGAAATCATCCTCGGACTGGGGGCCAGGAAACTGAGCCTCTGGGAGAGCACCGACCGCTGCCGGTGAGGTGGCGTGGGTGATGTGACATGTGATGACGTGAGTGTAGAGATTAAGGCACCACGGCTTCCTCAGCTGTCAATACAGCCTCATTCACACGCATTAGAAATCCACTTGTAATTTTCAGGAGGATACGCAGAAAAATTCCTCTAAAACAACTCTCAACGAGAGTGTCACCAGCTCAAAGGACAAGCACTCATGTAGGCCATATTTGAGTTATCAAACCCAACAGCTAGAGGCAAATGTCAGCTTATCATAACTGCTCTGTAAACAGAAATCATCGCATAATCTTTTGTCTCACCCATCACATGCAGGTGACAGCCCAGGAAGCCTATTAGCAAATGCCAAGACGCCTACCACACCAGGGTGAGTTACGTGCCTGGGTTAAACACTGCAAGGGGAGTACGGGAACCTCAGCAGGGTAACAGCAATGAGTCACCTGAAGTCAGAGAAGTGCTAAGTGATTTTCTCATGGGAAAAACAGAGATCTAACATCACCAGGATTGAAAAGCCTTTTTTTTTTTTTCTTTAAAGTTTCTTATTGAAAATATTATGCATGATAAAAGGGGAGCACAGAAAGAGGGTGCATATACGCATACCACTCTGGATGGACATATTACAGTCTGAATTTTGCAGTGGGAAGATAAATTATAGAAGTAACCAGAGCCAAATGAATACCAGAGCTAGAAGTAAAATTGCAAGAATTACAGTACATACTTCAAAGTAAAGTGCTTGTACTAATAGCCTGATAGCAGTACCCGTTTCAAAGTTAGAAGTGTGTTGTCAGTAAAACACAGTGTTCACAGATGTTTTGATCTGCCGGTACTGCATTTCTGAAGAACTTAATATGCCCATTTCTGCTGTTGCCCTAGTTCGGGGGCTCAGTACACGAGTGGTTGTGTAGATCCCATCCTGAAACGGCGCAGTGAGCCCCAAGTAGTGGGTCAAAGCAAATCCAAGGGTCTTCCCCAAGCTTCTCCTACCAGGATGTCTGGCTGCTTTTCCTGTCCCGTGCTGCTCTGCAGGTGTTGCTACATTGCAGTTGTTGATTTTGTACCAGAACAACACTGAAAACGAGAGGAAAGTCCAATACGACAGTATATCTGTTGTGCAGTAGCTTCCCAACTCAAAGCCAGTGCTAATATTACTTGCAGCAAATGATGAATGAATAAATAAAACCCTAAATGATATCTGAAGCTGTTTGCCATAGGAGGCTACCCATCTTGCAGATCTCTCAATTTAGCTTGAAGCTATCAGCACACATCAGCCGGGCTCTGAATTGAGAGTGGGGAAACCGTTCCTTTTTCTGCTCACTGAGGACAGATGCTAACAGAGGCACGCACTGCAGAATCACCCAACTTGAAAGTCAAACGTGGTCTTTTACAAGTGGGGAATTTGCTGTCAGAAGTAGATAGAGTTTAAAAAAAAAACAAGCAATGCGTTAGTCACAAATTAATAAAACCATCCCAATTTAGGCAAAACATGAGGTCGAAGGGACCTGTTTCAGAGTCCCTCGTGTCATTAGAAATACTCCTGCTGTCACAAAACTCTTTTGATTGGTGTCATATTTTGAAGTCCTTTCTTTTTGTGCATCCTTTACGATTAGATGTTTTTTAATAACAGAGCTGCTCCAAAATTGATTGGGCGGGTGAGGGTGTCATGGTGATCATTAGATTATTTCAGTGCAGATGTCATTTGGTTTATTCTAGCTTAGTTTAAGACTGTGCCTAACTTTAGTCCCCTAAATTGTCACTTTTAACCCAAGAGAAAGGGGTTTGTGCAGGTTGTCTTAAATAATAAAATGCACATAAATTAAACAGCACAGCTTTTGTGGTTTGATCTGGCCAAAGTAATCTGCTTCACTTCCCCAAGTTATGGGATAGATTGACTGGCTGAATTAATATGGGGAGTAATACAGGATATTTGAACTCTTGTCAGTTATTTTATTCTGCTTTTTCCCAGCAGTGAGATGGATTTGTTCTGAAACCTGGAAAAGAAAGAAATAAACTTGGCAGATGTAGCCAGTTTATGATTTATTCTGAGTCTGTAGCCTGATCCAAACGTCACTGAAGTCTACAGAAATCTTTGGGGGGATTTCAAAAGGAATCTCATCAGGCTCTTGATTAATATGCTGGGGAGTTGGGGGGGGAGGGGGGGCACATGTCTGGGGCCAAGGGAGTCTTGAAGATCTAATCCTTTTTTTTCCAGGGTTTGCATTCTCTTGGTGTACATCCTTTCATGCAAGTCTCTCAGTGTTCCCTGAACCATATGTATTTGGATTAAAAGGTAATATGAGAAGCACTAGGAAAAGCTGGAGCCAAGTCCCATTTTATTGCAGGAAGGCCTCGAAGTGATGTGAGGAGGGACAGCCTGTCTGACATCTGGGGCTGTGGGAACATTGCTTAGTGGTTGCAATAGAGATGGGGGTTTCTTGTCAGTCCCGTTTCCCTCGTGTCCAAACTCTCGTACTCATGTGCCAACTCTGAGCAAATTCGGGGGTGGAAAGGAAGTGGGGGACGAAGGAGGAGAGGTTCGCATCGTGTCGTCTCCTAGCACGAGCCCCACTGCAAAGGATGCTCGGCAGGCAGGCGTCTCGTCTCAGGGTGCGGGTGGACCGAGGTGAGTCGCAAAGCCTTGTGCTCTGGTGTACTTTGGAACTCGGCTTCATGAGGCAGCGTAAGTGTGTGACTTTAATCAAGCCGATTAAGCTTGCTGAAACATCTGGAAATAGAGATGAGTAATAATTGTAGCAGAATTTAGCATGTGGCATCTTTTAACTTTACAGTTATCTGCAATGTTTTCTAGACTGGAAAATTTCCAGATTTTTCTAGGATGGGAAAGGGCACTACATGATGTATGGAAAGGAAACAGGCTTTGCATCTTGATTTATTCCTAATCTTATTATTGTGTGACAGGATCAGTTATCTCTCAAGGGGTGGTATTAATTAATGTTTACAAAATATTTGCAGTTCTTGGGGAAAAATGCATCACAAAACTGTGTTATTACTTGAGCTATTTATTAGATGGCACCCAAGATGTGAAACCTCCTGCTTGTAACTGTCTGTGACCGTGTTTCAGTGTGAGCTTTCAAACTCCTTTTGGAAAAGCTTGTCTTTTAAAACCTTATTATTTTTCTTCTTCCCCCCCCCCCCCCCTTAAAGTGGGAGGGAATCACAGATGATCTTTCACATGATTCTTCCAACACTCAGTCATTCATCAGCAGAGACTTAAAGATAATAAACTTTTTGTTTCAGGCAATTACTTAATCTCGACAAACTCCTGTGTTAAGCAGGGCTATTAACTGAGCAGGCCATAAATCAGCGTGTTGCCAGGTGGGTGAGTCTCCTGAACTGCAATCACTCTTCAGGACCTTCCAGAGACCCCTTACAGTCTTAAGCACCCTCATTACACAAGCAGCATGCTAACAACCAGCACTTTGCATGAGCTGCCCGGAGAATCCGCGGCAAACTGCACTGGGACCATTTTTAACACCCGTCGGAAAATTTTCATACCAAGGCAGGATGATACATGGGAGTTATTAGCCTGCACCAAAACCACAGCTGGGTAAAACAGATAACTTCCTCACCCCTCTCCTCATCAGACCTTCTGCTTAGTTAAGAGCAGCAGGCTGCCTTATGCTTGGTTAAAAGCCAGCTCGTGCAGTATCCTCTTAGTTTTTATGGACCGGGAGTGCTTTAGGGACTGATGTCCTGAACCATGAAAGCTCCCAAAACTCTTCTTTGAAGGCTACTGAGATGCTTATCACCTGGCTATAACTGCAAGAAAAAAATACCCAGCCTTGTGATTTTATCATGACTAGTGGAAAGCAGACATCTTTGCTTCCATTTCCAGAAAGAAGTTTGGTCAAAATGCACAGCAGACTGTGCACGGGGTTTTTCCAGACTCGATATGTTCAATTTTACAAATAATATAAACAGACCTTTCATACGAAGGGGAAATTTTTCAAACCATTGCCTATAGGAACAGTTTGATTTCAGTTTGTTTTAGTGCCTGGAGGAGCATATGCATAAAGAAAGCAAACTCACTCCTGTGGTTTGGATTGGAAAGGCTAGAAATGCCAGCGCTGCATTTGAAGCACAGCCTTGTCCTGAAAGATTGAGAAAGTCTTTGTAGCGCGAGGGGGTACGGGTGTCCCCGCGACGGCAGCAGGCAGCCCTGCAACGGGGGAGACCGTTCAGGTAGGTCTGTGCTCAGGGCGGGCTGGCGTGCCCTTTCTTGTTGGCGCTGGCACCTGAGCTTTCATGGGATTGAGGCATCTGCTTGGGAGTTTTTCTTCTGCGAGGCGGCTTTCCAGCTCCTGCAGGTTGTGCCGGCTCCTTGAGCAGACAGCTCGCGGTGCGCTACCCGATGGATTTGGGGAAACGTATTTCGTTTGCAATGGCCAGTCAGCCCAGCTACTCCATACGTGTAGTTTGTCCAACACTAGAAGCCCCTCAGGACCAGCACCTGGGAAGCTGGGCTGTGAGCGTGAAGCTCACCCAGCTGAGCACCAGCCCTTGGGAAGGGGTAAGTTATTTTTCATCGGGACGAGCTCCTCAGTCCAGTCAGCCCCGCAGCTGCACAAATAACAGCCTGGCCACCGTAACGGAGAGTGCCGTGACGTGAGGCCAAGTGGCCAAGGGAGGTCAGGACTTCTGCTTTTGGTGGCAGCCTGGCCTGGAAGTGGTTGCTGAACAGCAGCCTAAGGGCCTTTGCTTATTTGTGCACCAGCGATCTCATGGTAAACTGGTTCAGGGAGTTGATCCAGCCAAAACCCCATGCAATAAACTTTTAGGTGATTAGTTTTCAACTGGATGAACTCCCTGAGCTGGCTCAGTGTGTGATTGCGTGAGTGCCAGTGCCACCTCCGGGGAGGGGTGTGAAAGCGTGGCTGGGGGCGTGAGGCAGGGTCGATTTGAATGCTAAAAGGCATCCCCATCCATAGACCTGCTCCGAGGGCTGCAGCTTGGGATGACGCTCCTCAATGAGCTTTCATTTGCATGAGTGGAAGGAGCACGGTCAGGGCTCTGCTAGATTTGCTGTTGGATGAGAAGTGTCTCGCAGAGAGCGCTGCATGATAGCTGATGTGCTCTCCCTCCTTTTTCATTCACCAGTTTTGCCCTTTCGGGCTTAAGCACTCTTGTTGTCTCCAGTCTGAGGCTGCTGAACTTCGCCATCCGTCTGCATCTCACCAGCGGAGATCCTGGGCTTGGTCATGTCGGATGCAACTGAGGGCATCAGTGTCCTCTGGTGCTCCTGCTGCCTCCTGGTCATAAACACCAATTAGTGCTTTCTCCCATAATGCCTCCATCTAATGGCAAATTACAATTTAGCCGTGTATCATAGGCGATCTGAAGTAGTTGCACTTTTGAGAGCCAAGGAAGTTTCCTCAGACATAAAATCAAGTTCCTGGGAGCATTTGAGCCATATCGAGCAGCACGTTCTGCTGCCTATGGACTCGCGCTCTGGTTCTCGGCTCCCTGGGGTCCCTGCCCCACCCAGCAGGCAGGACCTCTGTCAGGACAGCATTTGAACACGCATCAAATGCATTTCTCTCTCCTGGGGGTACCCCGAAAAAGAAACATCTTGAGGACTTGTGGGGTCTCTCACAGCCAGGTATTGGGGACCACGGGAGAAAGGCAGGGGATATTGGGGAATACTCCAGGCGCTCAGTAGTCGGCTGAGGTTGACACAATCCCTTTTCACCAGTCGTTTCAAGCAATGTGGCTCCCACTGTGAAATGAGCTTTAATGTGAAATACACGGGGGACTGAAAGAGTTTGGCATTCGTTATCCTGGTCCTAGAGCAGTCAGTGGCAAATCTCCTTGGCCTGGTTTTTTTGGAAATTGCTGCATCAGTCGGAGATGCAGGCGGTTGCTGAATCCAGGATGCTACTGGCATGGCAGGATGATAACAACTTGGAGAAAACTTCTCCCCTTAAACCTGTAGGCATTTTTTCTTCCGTGAACGTGTCTTTCTTGAGGGATCCGTAAGTTTGCATAGATGTTTTTGACGTACTGAATTTTCTCCTGCTGCCCGTCCAGGCAGGCACAAGCTGAACCACCATCTGGTCTGCCCCCACCTCCCTGCCTGCCCCTCGCGCGCTGGGATTTCTTCCTCACTGGTTGGGCTTTTTTTTTTTTTTTTTTTTTTTTTTTTTTTTTTTTGTATGTGTGTTCTTTTTCTTCTTTCCATTCTCTGGCAGCAGCTGTTGGGAGAACAAGCCCCAAGATCCATCTGGCCCTTCGAGCTTATCGGGCTGTGTCTTTTCTCGACAAAGCGACAGTGGCCGCGCTTTCATACAAGAGTTACATTATATAACAGCAACTTGCTCCAAAAGCAAACTGCCTTTTATTAGCTTGTGCTGCCTTTCTCCCTTTAGAATTGCAGCCACAGCCGAACCACAATGTAGCCTCAGATCTGAGTCAGTCTAGAGGGCTGCTTTTCTCTTTTTCTTCTTTTCTTTTCTTTTTTTTTTTCCTTTTTTTTCTTCCCCTCCTCTGCTTTCTGGAGGAGTTGGCACAATCCTGTGTTATTAGGACATAAGCCAGCTTGTTCTAGTGGAATTTCCTGTCTGATTTTAATTTCCCCCTCATTTTTTTTTCCCCCCTCAAAGTGAGACAGAAAAGCTTTTTAATTGCACTGCCGTAGGTTGGCCTTTCGGGATATTATTATTCTTATTAAGTACTTCCTGTTGGGAGGCGGCACATGAGTAGAAGTAACAAGGATCTCGGTGCAGTCAGGGCTTGTGGCCTCTTTGTTTGTTAATAACTGTCAGATTGGCAGCATCCTCAAAATACATCTTGGCCTGCCAGCCTGGCAATTAAGTGATTTTCAAGACTCTCAACATTTGCAGCTAAAGACCTGTGGAATTAATAAGCCGCATTAGGACTTTTGGGTTTGTTTTCTGCCATTCGGTAGCCACAGCTCCTTGTCCATCTAATAAAAAGTCAGCGCTGGTGGGAAGGGCTTGCCCTGGAAATCCTCGGCGTGGAGGTAGAAACTCCTGACCAGGTGTGGTGGGGCAGGCTGGCACGTCCCAGGTGGGATCCGCAGCCCATTGCCCATCTCCGTGCCAGCCTCGGTGGCTCGCCGTGGCTCGCCGTGCCTGCATAGCGTCTAGCGATGAGCCCGGGATGGTTCTGGTTGAAGGAGAGGGGCCTTGACAGCAACCCTGTGCGGTGCAGCTCAGAGACCGAAACCTGGGCGACTTCTCCAGCGGAGGCGTGTGAGTGGAATGGGTCGCCATGTGCCATCGCGCTGCTGACGCTTCAGATTTCATTGTGTCCCAAAGAGGAATTCAACGCTTACTTAGCAGAAAAAGGCAATTTTATTTTCTTCTTAATTTCCCAGGAAGCAGAAATTCTCAGCAATCTCTTTCAGAAACTTCCCAAGCTGGCAGATATTGTTGTAATAAAGTCAAGGCGTTTCAAGTTCATCACTTCCACGTTCTTCTTGTAGTCTAAAATATAATAGATCATAAACCATCTTGATCTCTTCTGTGCCGCTTTTGACAGCAGCTGCTGGTTCCTGGAAAATGTTTTCTGACAGAAAACTGTTCTGCCTTAAACCTTCCCCCAGTTCAGGCTATTTAGGACTGAAGATGATGGCTGGTAGCAGCAAGGCTGATCAAGAGACTTTTCTAATTATTGCTCTTTGGAAAGCCATCTGAGCTTTGGTGTTTGGGCACCCCGCTGCAGGACTTCCTCGTGCTCGTGGGGTTCCCCCTGGCTGCAGGAGAGCTCTGCTTTCATGTTATTTACCCTTCCCAGAGGTGTAAAAAAATAATGACTTGTCCCCTTAAGGCTACCACATATCAGTAACCTGAAGACCCCAGGAATTCTTGTAGAATAATAAATAATGCATCGCCTTTATTCACAGATGCCTACCTGAATGGCTGAAAATACTTCTATACACGTAAATACATTCATCTTCCCAACACCATTTTGAAGTTTTTGAAAGTTTTGGGTACAACCTATTTTACAACAGCAAAGCCTGAACTTTCCATGAAGGTTGTCCGCAGGCTTCAGAAAATTCCTGTTTTCTCACCAAGAAGCAAAGTGCCCCATTTTTGGTCATACCTGAAGCGTGCTGCAAAGCCAGCTACTGCATGGGGGCACGTTGCAGGGTCTCCTGGTGTCCTCATGTCCCTACTGGGACAGCTGTCCCCAGCCCTTCGGTGGCTGAGGCAGACCCTCATGCAGCGTTTTGGAGATGGTAGGTAGCAACTCAGGTATTTCAGGGTTTGATTTCCTAATGACGATTCTGCATTCTTGTAGAAAATGTCAATGAACTCTTGCATTTTTAATCTAAATTTTCCAGGTAGAGGGAAAGGCCATTTTTAGCTTCACTGTAATTGTTCCAGCTCTTTCGCCGAGGAAAAGACTGACAGGTTTAATGCCCTTAACAAAGGTCAGGCGGTGCACAGGAACGAGCTGAGCGGAGCTGCCAGGAGCTTCAGGATGGGTTAGACGTCGAGATGAACAACAATATCCTACTTCCATTAGGGCCTGAGTTCATTTAAGCGTGCCGCCTCCTTCTTGGGGTGGGGAGGAAATTTATGGGCAAATTCCTTCCGTCTTGCCTCGAGTTGGCCACAGGGCCGCGGGGGGAGCTCGCTGATCTAATCTCGCCCCTTCCCAGCTGCAAGAGTCAGCTCGCTCTGCAGACGCCTGCCTGCCCTGCTTTTGGACACAGCCTGCGGCTCAGCAGCGCTGCCCAAATGCAAAAACAGTGGCCGGGCTGAATCGTGTTCCCTGGCTGCGTGGCCACCAGGACCGCTTTTCCACCTGCCATGGGCCGGCAGTGCCTGTGTCCTAGGTGGGGGCTGCGTAAAGGCAGCCCTCAGCATCTTCAAAAGACTTTTTCTTTGTTCTTCCACCTGAGCTGAAGCAGTAGAATAAACTTTGTAAGAGGATAAACTCCTCGGGGCTGTCCCCAAGAGGATGGTTTGTTGTTGTGATGGGTCCCAAGTAGATTTTCTCTGGGATGCTGGAGAGGGGCAGACTTGCATTTGTAGTGTCTGACAGAGATGTTTGCTGCGTCCTGTGGCCTTTATAACAGTTTTTATTATGCAGGTAACCCCAGGAATGGGCTTTATTCTGCAGAAAGTAAGTACCGCGTCCACATGGACATCCAAAGTCCGTGTCCCTGCAGGGAGCTGAGCGGACACATGTGTGGTCTCGCTGCTGGCTGGCAGGGAAGCAAACAGCTCCTCGGTATTTCCGTGGTGGTGGGGTGCTGGGGGGGGGCTCCAGCAGTACTGCTGGAGAAGAGGCAAGCGGAGAGGCAAGCCTTCTTGGTGGTGTCCTCTGCTCCTCACTGCACCTCAGTTTCTTCAAGCATGAAGTCACGCTGACTCTGTCCTGCGGGTGCTTTGAGGTGTCAGCACAATAATGCTTGTTTCAAGGCTTTTTTGGTGCTTTTATAGCTGAAGGGCAACGTCTTTTTTATTATTTCTTGTTTACTTTTCACGTATCTGCACCCCAGCAAGGCCCCTTTTCCTTCCAACACTCCTACAAGGTATTTACAATTACCTGAGCTGTTTGTCCAACAGAAGTTAGCTGTGTGCTCTTTATTGCTTACCTGAATGGGAAGCTTGGCTTGCTGTACCCAACCCACTGTTAAACTAAGCACGTTGCCTTCTCCAGCATCCTGACACGCATTGCCTGAGAAAAGTAGTTTTGTAAATCAGGCTACCACCATCTTTCTTCATTAGGTATGTTAGAAGAAGAGAAAACTGGTTCTGCATCCCTCTGGATGGAAACAGCTGGCTGGATGTGTTTCAAAATGGCCCGTAATGCTCGGGGTGGGAGAGGGCTCTCCCGGAGGTGAGCTGGTGGGAGCCTGCCTCCCATTTATCCTTGCTATAGTGTTTGTAACAGGCCAGGATGAATATTTGCTATTATTTTACCTGTGTAGTTCCTCTCTTATTTTCGTCAAAGCCACTGAGCAGGTAATATAACAACATAATAATTAACCAATAATAATTGAAGTATGCCGTATGAAAACCAAACCAAATGCTAACAAGCCAAACAAAAGAAAAGCACGCATGGTGCAGCCCTGTTTATAGTGCTGTCTGCTGGAATCATTACACGCGTTGATATAATAATACTGAGCACTTAATTACCACATCATTTTTAAAGTGCTGTATAAACATTAACCAAACCTCCGAGGTAGGGAGGTATTATTATCTCCATTTTAAAGAAGGGAAATTCTGACAAAGCAAGGTTAGTCGGTAATTTAGTGTCGTGAAGCCAGGCAGCTGGCAGGGCAGGAGATGAGGTTGCGGTTCCATGGCTGGTCTGCCGTGATTTTGGAGGCAGAACAGTGGAGCTGCTGAAGCACCTGAGATGGCTTTTGGTGAAACACATGGTGCTGCTGTTCGGGGAAGGCAGATACGCCCCCAGACACTTCTCTCTGCTTAGAAAAAATGCAGATTGGTGTATTTAGCAACCACATAATTATTCCTTGTTGAGGTAGGTGCACAGATGGTGTATTTTGCAAAGTATCTAAACAACATTAAAGCGAAGCCCTCAAACGGGGGCTGATGAAGGGCTAAGAGGCAGCTACTGTAGTCTTGTGTGTCTGCTCCCCCTCCTCCCCGTATCGATCCGAGCAGTGGTTCTGGGAATGGCTTTCCCTGCAAAGCCCTTAATATTCTGTGTGGTGGTACATGACTTCATCCAAGGAGAATCCCACAGGCGCATCAGCGTGATCTGCTCTGTCATGTTTCTGTGACCCAATTTTCCCCGTTCTTTGTCTCAGACCTTCCCTGACCCCAGGCCTATTATCTCTTCCAATAATTCACCCGGGCCATTATTAATGGTGCATTAACTTTGGCTGCGCTTTCAGCAAAGATGTTTTTCTTGTGCTCATTCATTCGCTCAACTCACTTAAACAGCGAGATCATTATGCTGGGGACGTCACACAAACACAAAAACATCTCCCTTGCCGACACCTACAGCCCTGCAGCACTTTGCCGGAGGGACGGCCATCCAAACAGAACACTGAAACGCCTAGGAGGGACTATCAAAGGGAGTCAAGTAGCCACACACACACTCGGTCGCCCGGGGCCCGGTTTACCTCCCCTGCTCACGCGCCGAGGCCGTCCGGCGATGCTCTGAAGCCTACGGAGGCCAGAGGAGCTCTGACATGAGGAAAATCACTGCAGGAAGTCTGGGGAGCAAAGCACGAGCCCCTCTTTGCCGTTTCAAAACGAACCTGATGTTTGCTGCCACAGCCGTCGCGTGCCAAAATGCGACCCTTTAAAATGTACGCTGTGGATGAGTAAAATCGGGACTTTAAAAAGCATAACAAGGAAACAAATGCCACCTACAATTAATTTCTCACTTGATGCTTTGGGCTTCTCTGGGTGATGACTGAGTGAAGGACACTTCATGGTTGTTGTATCTTTAACCTTGTCCTTGAGAAGAGAGTCAGATTTGGACATCCGGGAGAAAATGTGGTCAGTGAGAAGGGTCTTTGCTCTGGAGATGTGGAAAACTAGTGAATGCCTCCCCTCATGTCTTAGAGGTTTCCATGTAGCATCTAGTGCAGACAGCAGTTATTTTCCTATTATCCTTTTCAAAGCAGCTGGACCTGGGAAAAAAAACACCCAGAAGCTGTTGCAAGCTGCCGTGTCGCACCAAGCAGCGTCCCACCACCCCCAGTAACAGGGATGTGGCCCGTGACAGCAGAGTGCTGCTGCTGCAACAGCACTCATGGACACTCACCAGCATCTTCTGGGACATCCCCTTCCCATTTTTTTTTTCTGTGTCAGCTGCTTGTGCACAGCTACTAATGATACCGCGGTGACAAGAGTGCATGAGCTGTTGTCTGGAGAAGTTTTTCTCCCACTAATCCAAATCAATCCAGTACCCCTGGGGTCTGAAGCCTTTTAGAGATAAAGTTGCAGTTTCTGCCTGCTGTGGTTGAGGTTCGCTGGGGAACCTGCTCTTGTTTGACTGTGTAGTCTTGGGCAAGTTATTTTACATTACCCTGTTTCAGCCCCTCTTCAGTAAAAAAAAAAAAAAAGCTATGTTTCAAATGCATGTGTTTGCTTCTCTTCCAAAGGAGAGGTGAAGCTTTGTGAGTCTTTGCAAGGTAGCTTGTGATCCCTTTATGAAAGCTGTGTTCCATGCATCACTAAAACCCTAGGAAAACAAGCCAAAAGGGATCTCAAGAAGTCAGTATTTGTTTTTCCTCTTTTATAAAATGTTAATTTTTTTATGGGTGTTTTTGCAAACTTGTTGAGAAAAGCACTGCAGGTACTGAATTATCCAGACAGCAATCTTTTACTTTTTTTCCTCAACAAATTACTTTCCCTGTTGATTGCAAAATGTTTATGCTCTATTCCTGATGACAAAGGAGCCCACTCACAGCCTGAACTGCTTGCTCCCACAGAAGACTGTTGGACATCCATAGGAAAACCGCATTTTTTTAGCCTACCTGGTGGCCCGCGCAGCTCACATGTGCTTTAGATAATGCAGTGGGAGCCCAGCGCATGTCGGATGGTACAGAGGGTGTATGTGGGGCTTCTCGGGGTGTCTCCCCAGCCAGTCTTGCTGCAGCAGCCCAGTTGCAAGTGGGAACAGAAGACATCCTTTAAATGCTTTCCCAAGGGCTTTCTGAACTGTTTTTGTCAAAGCAAACTGCAAATGAAACCCGATTCAGTGGCATGAGGTCTGATTTCTTCTGCTGCGCTTTTTTTTTTAGTGATCACGTGTGTAGGCTGAAGTATTTGGAACAGAAAAAGCTTATTTGACCCTTCCTAATTCTCCTTTTTGGGCTCAAAAAGAGGTGCTGCTGCCAGTGATGTCAAAATGACTCCCTTGCTTGCTATGCAAACCCGTGCATGCAGTCTGTGTTTCTCTTGAAGCACAGGTTTATCTGTGGAGATAATCAAAAGCCTGCATCATCCTCAAAAAATGCCTGTTTCTGATGCCTCCCTCCCTGATTCCTGGGATTTTCGGCAAAGGGACATCCCCTTTAAACCTGCGTTTCTGCTTCATATCTTTTCTCTTTGAAGCCAGAGGGTTGGCTGGCCTTTGAATAGACAAGGATGAGAATACAGCAGTGGGAGGTCCGTGTCTCGCTCATAAACCTTGGCCAGAAAATCAGCTCCGACAAGTGGGGACAGGTAGCAGCGTCTCTCCCCTTATCAAACGGCGTGGTGGAGCAGACGCATTCCTGTGCGAGCAGCGGCGGGGCGGAAGGTGGGGCCTCCCGGCTGCGCCTCGCTGCCCTGCCGCCGAGCTTCACCCCGGGAGCTGCGTGCCACGGGCTTGACGAAGAGCCGTGTTACTTCTGTACCAAACGCCCTGTTTTCTGCCGGCCCTGCCCCTTGGGTGCTGCTTTGATTTGGTCTTTGTTTTTTCTCTTCCTTCCGCAGGAGCCAGAGAAAATGTTTATCTGTTGTTCCAGTGGTAGGGGACTTTTGGAAGTGCCACGGCGTGCCTTCGTGCCGCAGCGTATCGTGCCGCGTGGCTTGGCGTGGCCCGACTTTTTCCGGGGGGAAAGCTTTCCCCAGGCCTCCTGCTAAGACCTTCCTCTCTCTGTGTAAAATAGTCATCATTAGCGCTAATTGGGCAGGTTTGGGGTTAAATCTGCAAAGATTGCTTGGGTTTGGTAAATCCTCTGCCACTGCAAAGCAGATAATGCTAAACAAAAGATTGCCTTGATTAGATTAAAGTTGGCAAATTCATTGCCCTAATCATCATATTGCCCTTCCCGTGGCTATTCAGGAATACATCACCGTGACTTACTTGAAGTAATTGAATATAATTGTCTTTTTAACTTGTATGTGTAAAACATCCATCTTTGTTAACGGCGTGTGTTGCTGTCCTGCTGCCAGCTCGCCGTCCTCTTCGGGAGGGGTGGGAACAAGAAGCAGAGCTGGGCTGACGTTTATGAATTGGTAGTTGATTGCCTATAAAACCATTCATTATTTCTGACCAAGCACCTGGAAGAGAATAAAAAGGAACAGCACCAGCCACTGGAGCCCATAGGCTTGGCTGGTGTTCCCAGGCAGGGGAGCAGAGGCGAAGCCCTGAAGTGGGACGTTGCAAAAGGACATCCCCGAAAACAATCCTGCCCCTCACCCTTGGCGGCAGCAAAGCAGGGCACGTGGCAGGGTTAGAAATAAGAGTGGCAGAGTGAAACAGGCGCCCAAGGCAGATGCATTGCTGACCCTCCCATGGTCAAAATAGGTTGAAATGCTGAAAACAAACCAATGGTGCCAGTGGGAGGGAGGAAGTTCGTGGAAATTTTTCTCCCATTAATAATCAGAGGTGTGAAGAGGGAGAATTTCTCTTCAGATGTCATTTTTATACCGACAGATAGCTAGGAAAGGAGGCCAGGCAGCAAACACCCCATGTTTTCTTTTTCCCAGCTCTCCTGAGTGACAGGGAAAGACTCTTTTAGCACAGAAATTTCCAATATTACCTCAGCAATCAATCATTCAGAAATGCACAGTTACAAAATAAAACATAACTGGCTGGGTTTTAAGAGATTCAGATTGACCCGTTCTTAATGGTTTCATCATTATTAGTGAATGCAACTGGTTCAGGGAACGGGCCCAAGGATTAGGATATGACTTTCCGTATTTTTAAAACACTACCACAATGGCTAAAGCAGTTTCAGCCCACGTGGACTCACACTTCCCTGCAGACTGGGGTTAACCCAGCCCTGGACCTGCCCGTTACAGGCAGATCAGCCACCCTGGTTTGGGAGTTTGCAAAACTTCACCTATAGGGATACCACCAGGTTTCCCTACCAGGTGGGCTGTGTAGGTTGGTCCCAGGACCGCAGAAGAGTCCCTGTTCCTTTGGGTTTATGTGAATGGTATAAATACGGGGTGAGCACAGCGGCCCTGCCTGGGGGAGATGTTTGTGTTGTCTGGCATCAGGATGTCTGTGCAGCGACAGTGGATTTCGTGACCGTGCTTGGTATGTGATGATGTAAAACCTCCTTGCCCCACTCCCTCTGGTCCCCACCGCAGCTGTGGGTTGTGGCCGTAGCCGTGGCCAGGGGACAGCAATGTCCCCAGGGAGGAGGACAGCAGCTTTAAGGTGTCTGCCAGCCCTGCAGCGGTTTGGGCTGAGCGTGGTTTGGGGAGACCAGAGGCCGTTTGGTGCTGCGTGAGCAGGGGCTGGGATGTGACAGCTGAACTCTGCTGCATTTCTGACCTGGAAAAACACTAGCTGCCTCTTAAAACGAAGGCTCCTTACAAGTGTCCCTATGTAACAAATTGTCCGTACCCAGGACGGTTAAAGGGTGAATCTTCCTCCTGCCAAAGCAAATCCTAAAGGATGCAAGTTTATTCTCTCCCTGAGCTGCTTTTGGGAGAGGAGGGGAGGGGAGCAGAAGGGGGGAAGGCAGTTAACAGTTACCCTACTGTGTCCTGACATTAGGCGAGCTGCAAAAATGCTCCCAGTGTATCAGGTAGTGTGCGGTGCCAGCCCTTTGCTGGAGCACGGAGAGCAAGTCTGCTGCGGAGCCTTAAATACTTTCCACCCCGACTACCTTAGCTTAACGCCTTTCAGCAGAGTTGGCAGGAGGGTTGTTTTTGTGTAGTCTCTCACCTCTCCCGGCAGCCCGGCTGACGCGCCTGTGCCGCGCTGTGCTTGGGGATTGTACGTTGCAATGGGAGTAGGAGCCTCAGATCCTCTTGCTGATATGCCGGGAGAGACGTATACGGGGATTTCACGCAGGCTTTGCGCGATGGACCTGAAAGGAGCACAGCCCTGCCGGACGGAGTCGGCGTAGCTCTGTTGCAGCTGGAGTCACAGATGCGAAAGGCTGAATTTTAAGTCTTTCATAGAAAAAGAGTTTGGCGTTTGCTGAGCATCAGCGAGAGACTTGACCCAAGCCTTGACGCTTTGGTTTTGGATGGTGCTTCCCACCTACAGAGAGATGCTACCTGTCACGGAGGCAAGTCACAGTGAAATACTGAGCGCAGACTGGGTTTTGAAACGCTCGCTTAGGAGGTTGGTTTTGTTTTGCTTTTAGTCTCCAGTTAGACGGAAAGGCCAAGAAGCCACAGAGGGAACGGGAAGACCTATGACAATATTAAATAATCTTTAATGAAGAACTTGTGACTGTTTGTAAAGGCAGAGCAAGACGAGCCTTTTAACTTTAAGCCGATCGCTGGTACAAAACTAGAAAGTGGCGTCATTACAGATGCAATGAGCCCTATCAGAGGGCGATTGTACAGTATCGTTATTGAGGCTCTGCTAATTGTATTTCTTTAGCTTCTGTAATTTTAGCAGGAAAGGCCCAGGCGGACAGGCAGCATTGTTGGGGGTGGCGTGGAGAAATAATCTGATGAATTTTCCATCGGCTCGACTCACTCAAATATTCTCGCTGTTAACTTTTGGGTCAATAATAAATATTAAAACCTGTAGATTTAATAAGTCAATGTAGGTGTTCTCTGCCTTTTGAGACCACTTTATCTTTCCATCAAAGATGAAACAAGCTTCTCAAATGAATAAAAAATAGGGCCTCAAGTGATTACAAGTGAGAGCAATTTGGTCTCTTCTCTCAGAACCTGGCAGTAGGCACTTTTGAGCCTCTTCTGACTGCCTAGACCGTCTGCATTAGCGCTGCTCTTGCTGTTACATTTTTAGGTAAATATTTCCAAGCTGTGTGTACAGACCTTCAGGAGAGGTGTTTGCTGCCACTCTAGGCATGAGGGACGACGCAGGTCTGGATCCCGCCAGGCTCTGTTGAGTCTGATTTGCGTTGCAAGTCTAGTTTTCCTTGGTGCTTCCTATAATCTCCTCAAGTTCAAAGAGCGCTTAGCTGCTTGTCTTTGTCAAAAACCCTGTTGGAGATCTTTTATGTCGAAGATGTAGGATTTCTCCGCATGACTTTGATTATTTATTCATTCCACTTCTCTGGTGTATGATAGCGCTGATATCATGAAGACCCCTTGTCTTGCGCTGCTCTTGCTCTGAAATTCATGGAGATTTAGTGCCTTTGAAATTGTTTTAAAAGGAAAGGAAAAGTTTTTGAAGTCCCTTTTTTTTTCTTCTTCTATTCCCCTCAACAGTGCCGCAGCACATTTTTCCGGCCTTCCACGCTCCTTTGCCAATTGACATGCGCCACCAGGAAGGACGATACCATTACGAACCTCACTCTATCCACGCTATCCACGGGTAAGTCTTGCACCTCCGCTCCCGTGCCTTGCTAAAATGTCGGCCGCCCGCGGTACGCTGAATCCCGCTGCTAAAGTCCCGGGGACTCGCTGCCCTCTTGGCAGGCTGGTCCCGCTGGCTACCCTCCACCCCACTGTCCCCATCCAGTGACAATATTGACCTGCCTGCCAGGAATGCCCTACAGCTCTGTTAAACCTATAGAAGTGCCGTACGGGAGCAGGATGGGAGTACAGGGCTTCTGTGTCGTTATCGGGCTGAGGTCCCAGGGACAGGCTGGATTTGTGTTTTTGCGCCCGCGCTGTTTCTCACATCCAGCCGTGCCCGGGTCATTTCTGGCACCATCTTGGCGAAGACCCAGCGCTGCTCCCTCCGTTTGGAGACCTTGCGTTCCGTTCCTCCCTGCCCGCCAGTCGCGCAGATGGCGGCGAATGGCTGCCGGGAATGCTGTGGTTCGGTTTGATTTCACCGGACGACAGCCTGGACAGGCTGGGAGGCGTTTTCTAAAATGTGGTAAAGAGGCAGGTCCTCACGCGGGTGTCCGTGTCTGCTCTGGAGGGGCAGGACCCTGGGTTTCGGCGGTGACCTCCTCACGAGAGCCGCCCCTCCTCGGGGCAGCTGATGGGCAGCGAGCATAGGAGCCGGTCAGGGGCTGTGTCCCAAAAGGGGGGATCGTGTTTAATCTCCTTATCCAGGACATGACAGCTCAATAGTCCTTGATGCCTTGGGAGACCTGTTTATAGAGAGATCTGTGCTCATGTCCTGTAAGCTTTGATTAGGGCAGGGGAAAAGGAGCCAGCGGGGATGTGAGCGGAGGCTGTAGTGACTGTGGGGCCAGAAGGGTTTCTCCTGGTCCCTGAAATGCACCATCCCCATGGGAGGTGAGGAGCAGCCTGATGGGGTTTGTGGTCCCACGGCAGCCCTGAAATCTCTCAACTCACATCTGTAACGCAGGTCTCAGCCATCAGCTGAGGAACAGGTCTCAGGGCACTTGGTGTAGGGGAACCCGTAAGGGACGGAAACATTTTGCAAGAAGAGCAACGGAAGAACAAATAGGGCTCATCACTTAAAAAACTCTCATTTGACCCCTGGGAGCCCCATTGCTGTCCGGCCAGGGTCAGTGCTCACCCGGCTTTGCAGGGGCTGTTTGTAGAGCTGTGCTTTTTCTGGAGAGGTGTGAGTGGGGGGAACAGTCCCCGGGAGGCAAGTAACACAGACAGCGGCAGCCAGAAGATCTGTGGAGTCCCACAGCTACCAGGGCTTTATTCCGCTTCCAAAATGCTGGGGGAAAAAAATGATAGGGCATTCCCCTGGATCCTACCAGAAGACAAGTCCTTGTCTTTTTGGCTGGCAGTCAGTTTGACTGGGTGTTTAAAGGGGCAGAGCAGCTCCTTCCATGCTGCATGCAAAGGGGAAAGACAGAGCAGGTTGCTAACATGGGAATTGTGGGGGGCTAAGAGGGGCTGAATGAAATTGTTTTGCTCTTGCGTGCAAGTACATGCAAAAATTGTAGAAAAAAGAAAGACAGATTAATAAAAAAAATATTCTGGGAGATAGTTAATAAGCCAGAGCTCTGGCTAATAAAGCACATACTGACTTCTGAAAGGGGCAATATTCAAAACAGTGGTTAGAAGGGAGGATGGCAGATGCTCAGATGTTTGGCACAGGTTATTTGTGTACGCCGCTCAGTGCTCCCCTTTACTCCTCACGACAAGGATTGGGTGTACTGCATCTGCCCTGGGGCTCCACAGCAGTTTCTTCAGTGGGGTCATGAAGCAGGGTCTTCTCCAAACACCACCGCGAGCTCACCAGCTGGTGCTATGTACCTGTGAATCATAACTCCCAGTGATGGGAGCCAGTATTTTATCATATTGGGCTTGTCCAATTGATTAATCCTGGCCAAGTGTACAGTGGTGGCAGATCATGTTTCAGTTCATCTGAGCCGATATTAATAATCCATCGTCTTCCCTGTGACCACGTTTGTCTGTCAGTGGACAAGAGTGTCCTGCTTAGTGTTTGGGTAGAGTTGTTGGCAAACACCTATTGCCCTTCTTCTTTGGGATCCTTCACCTTCTCAGCAGCACGTCTCACAAAAACGACTTGTGAGGCACTGGAGAGAAAACTTGGTTGCTGGTCTTAGAAGAGGAAACACAGTGTTCTTTGAAACTACCTGGGCATTGCACTGAAGGGTGCCTTTGCGGCTGGTGAAGCACCAAAGCTGAGCAGCCAACTGCTTCTTGGCTCTGGGAGTTTTTTAGGGTCAAGGGAATGTCACTTCTGTTTGGCTCTTTTCCAAGTGCCCTGAACTACGATACAACCACAATGGGAAAATTTGCACCAGCTGTGGAGTTAGTCTCTCAACAATTTTTCTCCTTTAATTTTATCTGCAAACATCTTAACCTCCCTCATCTCCTGCCCTCTCCTCCTCTAGTTTTTGTTCTGATTCTCTTTTTTTCTTCCTCTTCTCTCCTCCAGTTTCCGCTCTGGAGGTCATAACATAGTGCTCACCCTCCTCGCTTGCAGACGTCCAGTGTGAAATCATCCAGAACATTGTGGTGGAGCTGGGCTAGAACATACTTACTGGTTGTGTGGTTCTTGTTCAATAGGTTGGGTGGACTCTGTGGGCACAATTGAGCCTCTAGAAAATTGTACTTTATCCTGATGGTACAGAAATCCATCCTTCTGTTTAAAGTAAACAACTCAAAAAGAATGCATGTGCATACTTTCACTCTAGAAAATTATGGGATATGTTTAGAAGAAAAATTGTGTCACTGAGTTTTGGCTTTATGATTAATGTGATTGGTGCCTGACGGAGAGCCCCCAATTCATCAAGCCCATATTTTAGCTGTCTGCTGTCTTGCCGGTACCAAATTTATCTAATTACACGAACATTGCACAGCAAATTAAGTGTAGTCTCATTTGTTGCTAACTATGGGGTCTTATTATCTGCCTGCTGCATTATGTCAAAGGTTTGTTTCCTGATTGCTCGATGTGACATGGCAGTACATTCCCCTTCATCACTGTTTGCATTTGGCTTAATGAGAACATACGTTATTTTATCCTAACTGGACGGAACTCATCCCCAAGGCTGTCTTGAACAGGACCACCTGTGGGACCCTTTTCTTGAGAATATGGAAAACTCAAGTAATAAAAGACCCACATGCCAAAACAGGGGCCTGAAAGATTTGCTGCATTTCTGCTCACTGTTGTCAGTCTTTATGTCTCAGTGATTTCCTTGTTAAGCAGCATGACAAATAATCTTCAGGACTTGAGTCTTCTTTCAAATCACTGAGCATTTATTATATACATCCAGAAGCAGATCATGTTGGTATTTCCTTGAAGTATACTTCTAGAGCTTTTTTAGGGTGTTTCAGTGTTTCTCCAGTTACTAGGACAACTCACTTTTTTGTACAAACTCTGTTGTTTTTATTTATTTGGTGATATATTTTTTGGACATCTTTCATTTTTGGACATCTTTTTTTTTTGGCATTAAGAACAATTTGGCAGAATCATGGTGCTTGCTTGGCTTGTCTAGAAAAAGAAAGTATCTCATTCAGATGATCCTTGAGCTCTCTGCAGTGCAAACCAACAGTAATATTGTGGATTCAAGGCATCGTCCTGGATTCTGGTGCTTGTGAGTTTGTGGTCATGTGGAGGACAGGGGGAGAGGCAGGACTGGAGCTCAATGGACACTGTAAAAGGATGTAGTGCAGAATGGAGTAAAACTGAATATGGGATGAAATCTATTGCAGGAGTGTAGAATTAAAGCAGAATGAATAAATGAAATTGTATTGGTACATGTAAATTGTATGAAGCACCACTTCCACAAAACAACATTCGTTTAATATTAAGGTTGCAAACTACAGTACTCAAAAGCTAAAATATGACAGAAAAATAAATTTGGAGATACTGACTCCAACATTGTACACTGTGACGACAATGCATTAAATCACAGAGTCACATGCTGCTTTTCCCTGGGATCCTCACCTCTTCCACAGCACAGGATGGCCCAGGCTCTGTGGAAGAGCAGTGGTGGGTGTTACACGCGTTTTCTGCATGCAGCTTTTATTGATTTGTCAGAATTTCACTCTGCACTGTTAGTTGTAGGCAGAACATAGATCAGCTTTGAAAGTCATCTGCCAGGGTGTTTCAGCAGGTTCAAAGCTGAACCAAACAAATTCACTTAATAAGCTAGAACAGGTCTTTTTCTAACAAAGGGGATATTTTGTATTTGAGCAAGCTTCTTCACAAAAGCCTACTCCACTGGCGCCTGGTCTCTGCAATAACTCCATCCACTTTAAACCAAGGGGACTCTTAGCGTCAGCTTTGCAAGATCAAGCCCTTGACTACAGAGGAAAGCTGCTGGCAGATATGGCAGGTGATTACTGATAGCACCCTTCCACTCCCCATTTTTAGGTGTGCTTAGCTACTCTCAACTTTTTTTTCTTTAAAAGCACAACAAAAATAACTGAAAACTCCTTAGCTCAGCTTAAAAGTCCCTGCCAATGCAAGAGCCTTCAGGGCTAACCCTTGTAAACAGCATGCCTAGGCTTGACTCAGCAAGAAGCTTTTTAACAGTAGCTCCTAAACTGTGGTTAAAACCCATCAGGCATTACGCAGTGTAACAAACAAAAGCAGCCTTGTTTTTCTACCGACATCCTGGTGGTGTTTCAGGATGCAGTTCTGACATTATTTATTAACAAAATATTGTTGTTGCTTTTCTGTCCACACATGAAAATAGTAAAAAAACCCCATAGCTGATAGTCACAAATTCCATGGCTTTCATGAGGACTGAATTGTCCCAAAGATCTAAACATAGACAAGACTCCGTCTCCATGATAATGTGAAGTTGCCCTTAATTTGCCTCTGGTAGGGAGTTTATCTGGTTTAATCATGGATCGTTCTCCATTTCCCTGAGATCTTAATATATTACAGATTTTCCCTGATACTCAGCCTACACTTTTTTTCTTTATCTGATCCTATTACCCCTCCTTGTTGAAGTTTGTTTTCTTCTTACTATGTTAAAAATTACAGAATACCTCTTCAGGACCAGTTCCAACGTTTCTGAGCTGTTTAGGCAGGGTAATTCACAGGTAGGCAAGGTGACTGGTAAACTTCTCATCATAAAAAGACTATGTCTCAAGTGTTTACAAATTTGCCAGATTTAATGTCGAACCCAAGATTTTCCATGCTGGATATCTGTTTCAGGCTGGTTTTCTCTTTCCTTTGTTGTTTTTGTGAGATTCAGCCAAGGGAGGCCAAGTGGGGTTAAGGGAAAATATGTTGTTTAGCCATACGAAAAATAATCATCATCATCTTATAACTGTGCTTTGAGAAACACCAGTGTCTCTTGCTTTAGAGTCGGAATTTGCTATTGTCACAGATGTGCCTTTTGCTGTTCCTCTTTTAAAAAAACACACGCAACCCCCACCCCTCAATTTTGCTGGATACAAATCCTTTGAAAAATCTCACTTCCAACACATTCAGTGAAGGGGTGTTGGAGTTTTGCAGCAAAATTTTCCAAGTGCCCCCATGGCCCTGACCGTGCTCCTGCCAAGCCCAGCCAGGGCTTCCCTGCCAGTGCTCCTTGTTTTCCACCAGGGTCTCTCGGTTGTCCCCTCCACCCAGGGTAATTCATGACCACAGCCGACAGTGGAGGGGAGCCTGTTGCATCTCACGCTCACGGAGCCGCCTTTGTGCACTATCGGGTGTCCGTAAAGTGCCTTTGGTTAACCTCCACGGGACAGGGCTCCCACGAGGCTGCAGCTTTGATCTCATCAGGCGGTTTAGGATGGGACCCCAGGTAGTGGTTGCTCCTGCAGCAAGGATGCCGCTCAGTTGAGCCACAGAACGTACACGCCGATAAAACCTGTGTGTTTTCATATTTACTTTGCTACCGGCGTAGAAAATCTTTGGCAGGTCGTGATTGATGGTACTGTGCTGCTTTGGAGATAGAGCGAGCTCCCTCCGGAGTCAAAGCAAACAGCTGCTCAGAGAGGCCTTCTTATGTGTTTTGCAAAGTTTTATGACTTTCACCAAATAGATACATTGCTCATTTGGGAAACAGGTTTGGGGGCTCCCACATCCAATTTATTCTGTCCCCTTCTTTCCCACATGCTTCTTTTATTTATTTAAGAAAATAAGAATGTGTGAGTATGCGATGGTTTGCAGAGGCTGGTCCCCTCCAGAAGGCTGGTTCAAACCTCTCCCTGGTCTGTAATTAAGAGGAGTGTGTTGCTTTTAGGTGGCTCTTTGGTAACTTACAGGAGGTGATTTGGGGGACTGTCAATACGGATCTCACTATAAAACTACCAGGATTAATACTTGATGGTCACTTGATCCATCTCCAGGAGACCACAGATTAAATACTGGGCTCCTGCTGTCCTGTTTGGGGAGCTGCAAAAATTACTTTAATTCCATCTGTGCTTTAGTTTTCCCATCTCTAAAATGCCATTACGGTAATACTCACTCTCCTGATGTTTTGAGAGCTAAGAAAAGTCAAGAGCTTTCTTGATGAGTCTGTGACTCATTCAGCTCCCCAGAAGGGGCTTGTGGTATGTTTTCAGGCATCAGAAAGAAGTACACAGCGCTACCTACTTGTGCAAAAACTAAGAAGGTACATGCTTAACATCTTCTGACCTCAGTGGGAAGACAGGCTGATCAGGTCTTCTGAAAATGGGGCAGACATAATCCAAAACACTCATCAGGGCTAGAATGTTTCTGTAGGTTTTTCCAATCTGATAAAACTAATTCTATGGAAAAACAACCCAGCCAACCGAACACAAAATGCACGCCACAGCTTTCTCTTTTGAATCTTGTTAACAATTTTCAAGCATTTTCCATTATGAGAGAGATTTGCACATCTATGCTGTTCCTTAAATTGAGGATAGTTTCATCATATGTGTTTAGTTAAATAGCATTCAGAATACTTTAAAAAACTCAAATCTGAAGTCCAGAGGGACCTGAAGGTGCATGGTTTCAGAGTCACTAAACTATGCAGTGAGACACAGACTGGATTTAGAAACATTTAGGTTGGATCTTCAGTTGCTTGACTGCCGACGGCATTGCCCTGGCGTGAGGGGCCTCGGTGAGCTCAGGTGGAGTCGTGCCCATTAGAACTTAGTGAAGGTCCAGGCCACCGAATTGCTGGTTCTGTGACACCAAAACTTACTGAATGAAAAACTGCAGCTCTAATTTAGTCTAATCAGTGCCAGAAGTGTAAAAATGGCTAGGAGGTTTTAGTTTTGAGAGCAAGAGTCTGATCTCTGAGGTCTTTTATGTAAACCTCTGGCATGTGTTCGTTTAATATGATGTCACTCTGTAATCCACCATTGCTTTTAAATGTCATTCTCAGAGCTTCATGTCAGCGAGTCTTAAGTGATAATCCCTTTGTTTACCTCACTTTATAGTAGATTAGAAGTGACTTCATGCTTCCACCTTATCCGCTGTTAAGCTTGTGCTTTAGGAAAAATTTATTTGAACTCTATTCTCCTGCTGCTTTCATAAAAGTTTCTAAACAGAGAGTGCAGGTCTTTCAGAAGCTATCTCAATGGTATTGCCCATTCTCCATTGCTTTCAGCATCCTGTGAAAATGGATAAAAGTTCAGTGCCAATCCCCTGCCCTTTTAAACTCCAGTGTTACGAATTTGTTTCTCAAGTTTTCTCTCAGCTAAATGTGGAGCACTGCCCCTCCTGGCCTCTCCTTTTTCTTAATCCTGAATAAATCCCCTCTCTATATGACGTTTCACCTCTCACCAGCTTCTTACAGTCATGAGGACAAGCGATGATGAGACCTGTCGTGGTGTTTTGCTCCTTTGTAGCACTTTCTCCTGTACAGCACAGGGTTGTGCAGGTTTCACCTTTCTGGTCCTGTATCTCCTGGTTGAACTTCTGCTCTACCCTGTAGCAAATCCGTTCTCAGTATAAAAAGCTCTCCATGCAGGTCACCTTCCTAGTCCACCTTCTTTTTTTTCTCTCCCTAAATTTCACCCTTCTGCTCCTAGCACACCTCCTTCTGTAACACATCCCTCCAGATACTTGCTGCATGTTGTCATATCCTTCCTCCCCGCACTAATGAACTGGCCAGGCTGCAGCCTGCAGCATATACTCAAGTAGCAGTCTGCTCAGTCTCCTCATTTTCACTGTGTTTCTCTGAAATCCTTCCAGTGTGTGTGGAGATAAATGGACAAAACCCATCCATCCCACTGGCTTGTGAAATGAAGCCTGCGGCACATCACTTTTCAGGTACTGGTTTATCTGGGTTCCCAACTACCAGTGGCCATGGGAAGCAAATAACACAAGGTGCTGAGAGATAAAAACTAAGGGCAGGAATGCTGGCTTGTGATACTGGAAGAAAAATGTAGGATTTTTAATGTCCATACAGAGCGGAAATTTTCAAATCCCATCCAAAAGTTCCCCCCACGCAACAAAGAGCAGAGAAGTCAATTTACGCTGGAAGGATGAAGGACTGAGTCAACTCTGCTGGGATTAGAACATGTGGTTCGAGGGATCCTAGGTATTTCGGGTCTGATTCTCGGACCACCCAGATGGCTGGGGGGAAAGGAAAAAAAAATAATACTAATAAAAAAAGGACCCTGTTTGGCAGAACTATGGATCTGGATACCCTGGCTGCAGCTAACACCGTGCACACACATCTGCACAGACCAAAAGGCAGAACTCGGTGCTGTTACTCTGGCAGGTCTCGGATCTGCAGAGCGCTTCTGCAGGAATGCATGCATTTAAGTGGGCTTTCTAGATCCCTGGCTTCGACACTAAACCATGTATGTATGTTTTTCTTCTGTGTGCCAGACCATTTTGAGAATTTGTGATTTTACACAATTTTCTGCCGTGGAGGCTTTTCATGCCTGTTCTTTTATGTTTTACTGTTGATATTAAATAGACAACTAACAGAGCTAAAATTTAGATCATTACTCAAGGGTCAAATTTTAAAAAGTGCCTGTATGATTTCAGATCATAAATCCAACTGTATTGGGTCTGGCTAACAACGTTATTTTGAAAGTGGTTGTTGGGAGTTTCAAAATAATGTTAACTCTTAGGGCCAGCTTGTCAAGCGCTGGTAATGCAAAGGCACAGTGGGGTTTTCAAACATGCTGGATCCCAGTTAATGTCTTACTCCCCCAAACTTCATTGAAACTCAGGACCCCAAAGCCAGCCCTAGTAAAGAAGTTAAGTACCTAAAAATTAGGAAAATGGCTGGAATGGAGTTTAAGAAACACAAATGTATTAATGAGGTGGCTTGTGCATGCTTGGAGTCCAGCATACACACTCAGGTCATACAGCTCCCGTAGGACGGATGGGGATGTTTTCTGCCCTGTCTCCTCTCTGTTGCAGGAGCACGCACATAGTGGGAGGATGTGCTGTGGAAAAGCCATATTCAAGGTTTAGTTGATATCAGTTGGCCAGACTCTACTTCAAGAGCAAGTTTACTGCATTCCCTGTGCTCACTTTATTGGCATGTATGGGGTTGGGTTTTGATATAGTTGATCGTGGTAGCTGATAGTGAAACTGGGAGGTTGTGAGCGTTTTGATGATTTTTTTAAGCTGATACTTGGGGTGGGGGGACACCTTACAGCATGGCAGGAGCCTGGGAGGTAGGAGCTATCCTTTTCCACCCTCTGGGCAGCAGAAGGACCTGTACCATGGTCTCCCCGCTGCTGAGTGCCTGCCATTAGATTAAATGTGAGAGTTAGGCTCCACCACCACCTCCTGCCCTTTCTACTAGTGCAGCAGTGCATCAGCGTGTCCTTCGTACAGGTGGAGCCTCCTCACAGCAGAGGTATTTCTTCCTGCCACAACTCATTTTCTCTCTCTTGTACACCCCTCCCTCCCCGCTCACACATACCCACGTCACTTACAACAGCACTTGGATGCAGTCAGGCATTCCTGAAAAAATACGTTAGGGCTGTATGAAATGCATTTTGAGTTTAAGTCTCACTGAGAAACAAACATGTGTTCCTAAATCCTGTAAGGGCCTTTGAAATATTTTCCTTTCAATCCTGTAAAAGCATCCTGGAGAATAATTTGTCTTATTCCTTCTCTTGCCCCTTCTCGAGAGGCTTTCCTAGCTTGGTTCTGGAGCTACTTATATGGCTTTTGATTTGCAAACCAGCTGCTGGACATGGTACCTGCTGATTGAATGCTTCATCCGAAAGCTTCTTAAAACCCCACAGATTAACCACACATCCCAAATTACCACTGGTAGAGGAAAGACTACCGGAGTGTGGTTAATACATTAAAAATAGGAAAGTTTCAAGCTTACAGCTGCATTAGGGTGATGTTCTTACATGTATATTCTTGTTTGGGGCTATTTGTCTTCACTGTGAGATAAAATACTTGGTTTCATATGCTGTCTTTCATCCCAACTCAAGTGCAGTATGATACTTTACAAGAAAAAACAGGATTGTAGATGACAAAATGCAGGGTGTAGAAAGATAGGGTGGTGAAGGAATTAACACATTCAGTCATCAAATCAGTAAATGAAAGGAAGATCAATATAATGGGGATTAGCAAGGAAGGAGAAGAGATATTTGTAGAAGAGATCTGAAAAGAAATGATGAGCTGATGAGGCAGAGGGACAAACAGAAAGTGATCTAGGCTACAGAACTGTTTTTAAGTCTCTCCCTATTCATGAAAATACCTAAGTATATGCTTAATTAGAAATACCTGCTTAGGTCCATTGACTTCAGAGAAACTTAAATGCATGTTCACATGCTATCCTGGAGAAAGGTGTTCTTCTGAAGAAGCCATAAAATAGAAATGTTTGCTAAATCCTACTTGTGTATTCCTGCTTTAAGAATAGTTTATATTAGAGATTTTTCTTGTGCCAATATGGACTTGGTAGTTGACTTCAGACCTGTTATGGTAATAGATTATTTGCTGGTATTGTCATGAAGGGTTTCACTTCAGTTGTGTTTCTTTAGATAATTTTGGCAAAGTAGAAATCAAGGCCTAATGAAGGGAGACTAGAGCTCTGGTTACTTCCACATAACATTGCTCTAAGTCCAGCATCATCACAGAGATCCCAGAACTGGTGTCAAACAGGCTAATTTGGAGGAGCCTAGCTGCAATGATACCACGTGGACAAAACATCCTGGTGTTTGCTTCTGAGGAAGAGCAAGTTTTCAAGGGATTAACAGTGTTTGACATGCTGCTTTGAGTAACTGATCTCCATTCATGTCAGACAGTGTGGTGGTCCTGCTTGTTTGGAAAGACCCTCAAGGAGCCAACGATGTTTTCAGTTCTTTGGAAGGAACTGAAATGAGAGCCTTGCTGCTGTTTTACCCTGATCACGAGACACCGATTTTGTGATGGCATCCTGTGGCGGTCAGGGTACAGCGTGAGAGTTAGTATATGGTAGGGACCAGGTCAGGGTGAATAACTCTATTATCTGTAGACCAGTGGGAAGGATTTTGCAGTCGGTTCCCAGGGGAGAAATCATATAAAAGTTATTTCTAGTTCTTTCCCTTTTATCCTAGTCCTCCAACCCAACTGTTTCTCTGTAAGAAGTAATAGCAGGAAGTGATGAAAAGTGAGGTATCTGCAAAGTTTTATCCAGTACATTTGAACACTTAAATACTTATTACCTGTTTGTATATTATTTCCAGTAAAAGTCTCGAAACAGAGAAATGATCATAGTGAAATCAGTGTCAGCAGGCCCCAAACCACTTTATTCACTTGAAAAAAATAGAAGACTTCCAAACTCCAAATAAATTTCTAGCCATTTTTGGAAAAGAAATCCTACATGCCCGCATAACCAAACCAATTTTCAGGTTAGGTCGGGAAAGTTCAAACGCTCCTTCAGAGCAGACAGCAATGAGATGACCAGAATGTAGGAGACTAAAATGGAATTGAGCCAGGTTAGGTATTTTACAACCCATGTCTTTTTAAGAGTCCCACAGGACCTTTACCAAGGACAAATGCACTGGACTTTTGGGCTTTAGCGGGTAGGTATGACGGCCATTCTGTATTCCTTGCCAGAGCATCATCACGTGGTGTTGCCTAATGAGTCAGAGGGAAAGGCACTCTCCCACCAAGACCACTTCCTCCGTGTCCTGGGATTTTCTTTGCAAGTCATCTATTCAAGGCCTGGCTAGGTCTTGACCTCTCTTGGCATGTGAGATCTAAACCTGGTATGACTCCAGACTTCCCTCGACCACGTCTGGTTTGAATCCTGTCAGTGCCGAGATGACTGTTACCGCAAGAATAAGAAACTCTTCAAAGAGCTGTTTGTTTGTTTATTTTTTTAAGAGCCGGCTTCTGCCAGATGTGAAGAAGGTAGGACCGCTGTGAGTTGTAGCTTCTTTCCCTTCAGGTCCTGATGTGCTGATGGACCTCAGGATCCTATCAGCCTGGTTTCTCCAGGCTTGATCTCTGCAGAGCAGGGTTTGCATTTCTGGTGAATTATGTGGCAGTTTCTGATAAGGACGGATAGTGAGCAGAGACTTGGGCTTCATTTGTGCACGGGTGTCACATTGCTTTAGGTATGTCACACTGGTGCAGCGTATTGGGTGAGTGACCTTTGCCAGGGTGACTCAGTGAGTAAATGGCACAAACTGAGGGACAGAAAATTCCTCAAGGAGCCTGCGCTGAAGGGCAGATTCTGCTTTCTCCCAAAATCTTGCACTAGATGCAGTGGCTTCCTATCCCTTCATTTGGTTTTAGACTATGTTGCCAAACTGGCCTTTATCCACACTCTGGTTGCTGTGATTGATTTCATTGCTTTGCCTTTCATAAACCCAACCCCAACCCTACCAGCTCTGTGTTCATTGGTGGCTTTTCTCCCAGGCAGGGCAATTTTGTGGTTCACGCATTCACAAGCAAAATTGCTGTGATCTGTGAACTTCCAGTGCAGTAAGGATTTGTGTTTATGTGTGTTTGTGTGTGTATAGTCTTCCTTACTTACCAGTGCAAGGTCTCAGTCTAATCTCCTCCTCCTGTTATCATCCTCAGTGGGTGAAAGCAGGGCTGAAAGATAATCCCCTTGCCTACAGTGCATCATGGTCTGCACTCCCCCGATTGCATCTGAGTTTCAAATGAAAAAGCCTCTGGAGTCCAGGAGCAAACCTTCGATTGAAGGGAACCTGGAGACTTTTAGAAGCTGTTCTTGAAGGCTAAAAGTAGAAGATAGAGATGGTGTAGCCAGAGAATCTGGCATCATTGGGAGTGTCACAAGAGCTTGACAAATATGCCAGTAAAAATCCATGGGTACAATAGCATGAGCTGCATTTATTGTTCATTTTTGGCTCCTCAAACTTTTGTCCTGCTTCGCTGAACAGCAGAATGAGAGCTTTCAAGGGGGACTTGTGTAATTAAAAGTTTATCTCCTACCCATTGGTCCTTACAACTCTTCTTGCACTTGCTCTGTCCCTCAGATACTCTATGACTGAGCTTAGAAAATGGCCTGTGCGTTCTTGTACCTTTTTTTATTGGCTAGAAGCTCTTTTATACCAGGTGTGAATGGTTGTATTAATTCTTACAGCATTCATGAGTACCAAATGTGTACTGCAGTGCTGGGTAAAAGTAATTATTTTGCCATTACATTATGAACAGCTTTAAAACTTGCACTGTAATGTGACGTGCATAAAGGGAATTGTTAATATTAGAAGTTCAGTTCTGGATAGTTGAATTTCCTTGGTTACTAATAATACTATAGATTATTTAAACCATAAAATATTTTTAAAATCCACTTTATTTTCACCTGTTATGTCCTTTGTGTATTTTAACAAATCAAGCCACAGATACAACTAAAAAAAAGCCCAAAACATGCAAAGTGCAGGACCTTAAGTCCTATTTTCAAAGTAAACTCCAAGTCGGAAGTATTTAGACATCAAAATCCCATCAGCAGGGAGCTTACAGCACACTGAAATCAACTTGGGCTGCAAAAGATACTTAAAGGTGCAAAAAGATGACTGATGGGACTTTCTAAAGCTGCTACCACATGGAAAATCTTGCTGCTGGGATTTAGGCATAGCTTTGATTTCCAGGGTTGGTTTGCTCGTCATTGTGTTGTCTAAACAGGTAAAATAATCTACTGCACCTGAGCAGTTCTGTTTTCTCATTCCCAGACCACGGTACAATGGCCCTGTGTTTGCCTTTTCTAAAACTGGAGAGAGTTGTTTAAATAAAATTTTGTGCTGAATTATTAAAGACACTGCAAATGTTTTCATTAAAATTTGAGTATGTTTAATATCCCTTCTCTTGAATTTTAAATAGAACCAATACTTGGTGACTTAATTACCCAGCAATATCTCTTTTTTAGATTTTTTACCTTATTTAATAAAATGAGTGTATTTACATAGTTCCAACCTAAGCACATCTTGTTTTACTGACTAAGTGCATCATTTAAAGGGCACACAATGTTAACACCTTTTGGCTTGCCTAAGACTTTACATCATGTTACACACTGAATCCCACAGTGAACTTCATCCTGCGCAAAAAATAACTCATTTTCTCTATCCTTTCTGATAAAATGTTTTAAAAAACCCCACAACTCTCTGGTCATTTTAAAATGTCCCCAAAACATATGTGCTTTCATTGAGGTTATAGTCAGACTACCTAGAGTATCGTCTCAGACAGACTTTGGCCGCTGTTAGGGAAAGTGATAACTATAATGTCTGAGTGGAGCACCTGCAGTTGGCCATGCAAATACAGCAGCCACCTCTTCCTTAGCTCTGCATAATTTCAGGGCTTGGCAAAGTGTGTAGAAACAGGGCTGGAGGTCTCATCCCTCTCTTCACTTAGATGCCACAACAGGAGCATAAGCTCTTGTTTGGTGAGATGCAAGAGGGGTGTTTTTTGAGGTTGGTGGAGTGATGAGGAACCTTCTGCTTCTGCTCCTGGCCCAGCAGTATGGACCATCACCAGAACTGTTAGCACGAGGAGGATGTCTGGGGGCCTTAGCCAGCACTGATGCTTTAAAAAAAATCCCCCGTTTTTCAGGCAGCACGCCAAAGCCAGCCATGATTCCCTGGAAAGGGGAGGGTAAAGAGTGGCTGTGCCTCTGCTGTTGCTACATTTAGGAAAGAAACAGCTTCAGCGACTTGGTGTCAACATGGTGCTTTTGGGAATTAGATGCAACATCGAAGGTTGGGCTGGGGACATTTAAGGCTCAACTGAGGACTGGAGATTCTGAATTTCCTACCTTTACCCAGCCGACCTTAGTGTTCGGTTACTACCTGAGCTGAAGGAAGGTATGGGGCATCTAAAATTGGCATGGGGTACCGGGCAGGCAGAAAGGCAGGTGAGAGCGGTGGCCAGGGGAAGTGAGGCCACAGCATAGCCATGAGGACGGAGGTCCCTGGAGGGTGGTGGCATCATGATGAGCTGTGCTGTGCTCAGACCTCCTCTCTGGCCAGGCTGGTGAACACCAGACCCACTGGACCCTGACCCAACCGTGGTGGATGCGCAAGGGAGGGCTCTTTCTTCGGCCTCAAAAGGCCATGTGCATGTGTGCATCACTCTCCAGCTAAAACGACAACGACTCTTTGAAATGTTTTTCTGCATTTGCATTTACAAAAGCTGGATAAGCCTTTTTTAAAAAAAAATCTGATAAGTAGCAGGCAATTGAATTAACCACTGTTGACTGTATTGCTGTCTCTTAACAAACTCCATCTGTATGGTCTCCCTTTGTAGACGCAATTTTATAACTTAATTTCCCTACCAAAACATCAGTGTTTACTTAGTAAGAAATCTGTTCTTTGTCAGCTTAAAACAGTGATTTCTTTATTACCACTCTGCGCAAGGAATGACAGCACAGAGTTGGCACTGGAGCAAGTCTGGTTGAGTCTACAGCGTTGTAATGGAAACGGGGTGAACCGAGGGTCAAGTATAATGGGATTTGTATACAGAAATGTGTCTGCATAAGGAATAGCTGCATGAGATAAGAGAATGAAAGATGAGGCCTGCAGGTCTCCCTTTGCATGGCGGTGGGAGGGAGGTGTCGCCGTAGGTATACCGTGCTGCTGACACGGGAGACGGCGTTACCTCTGCGCCAGCGTAGCAAAGATGCCTAAATCACGCGTGCGTGCTCCAGCACTAGCTGCCGTTGGTGGGTGTTGGATGGGTTGGGGCGGTAGTCGATGATTACTCTGAGAATGTCTCGTATGTAATCTTTATTGATTTCAGGAAGCATAGGGTCAATGAGGGGTTTTAGAGCTATTACAGTCTGTGGCCTCCCTAAAAATTTTCCAGCAGGGTTGTCAAACATGGTGTTTGGCATGAATTTGGCCTGAATAACAAGAGGCTTGCTGGGTTTTTTTTGCTGTCTTTCACAGCACCTGAAGGAGTTTTTTGTGATTCCCAAGGGTTTTGCAAACCACAGGTTGAAAAGCACTAGTATAAACTTTCAGCAGTAAACAGCTGGGGAACATCAGATCCCTATTCCTTCCTTGATAAATATGTTATATTTTCCTGTGTCACTGGAAAACTAGAAGAATAGGAGAGCAGCTGTAGAGAATGACACGAACGGATCTGGGAGCAAAAGGGTTTTGGAAGGAAGGCTTTTTGGGTGGTACATGGATGATGAGATATAAAATACCTCATCCTTTCTTACCATGAGCTGATGATTTGGGGGGGGGGGGGGGGAGGAGGCAGGGGGCAGCATTCTGGCTTCTTCGAAGTCTGTTGGAGTTGTACGGGGCAGTAAGCAGTGCTGGGGTTTTACCATAGGGGTGGGCTTCTCTTTATTGCATTTAGTTTCTCCTGCTGTAGAGCCTTTCTCAGTCTTACACTGCAGACTAGAGCTGGTAGAGAAATGCCAGTTGTTTATTGCAGTCAATTGGAGAGAGATTCTGCTTCCTCTGGATTATTTGTGTTCATCTTTTCCCTATGGAAAATTAACTCCCAGCTGAATGTTGTCCAGATTTTAAAAACATCCATGTTTCATTCTGGTTCACTTTCTTTCTAGTGCTAAAAAAAGAAAAGGAAAAAAAGTGATAGGTTAAAAAGAAGAAATTAAAATTGAAGCACTGACTTATTGTTAATTCTCTTATTTTGTACAGAAAACTCCAGACACTTCCAAGTGAAAAGCTTGTTTGGAATAAAAAGGTGGTGTTTTTTTTCCTGCAGTCATATCAGTGAAAAAGTTTTACCTAGTTCTGCTCTTCACCCTATAATTGCTTGCTTTTCAGCATACTTGTAGCAAAGGAAAGGATGGTTAGATCAGCCAGCCTGCTGGATCAGATCTTACATTACATCTTGAGCTCTTTGAGTGCCATTAGCATTTCCTTTTAGAAGTGAAGAAATATTGACAGTTTGGTAGGTTATCTCGCATTTTACTGCACGTTAGGGCACTTCAAAGTCTTTATGTAGTGATGGGAACTGTCATGAAGTAGATGTGAAAAGGGCCTTTGGTCCAACTAAACCTGTCAGCAAGAAGATTTAGGGCAGATGGTTATTATTAGAAATCAATGTATTTATTATATATTGTTCAGGAATATTTCCCTTTGGAGGTTACTGTGAGTGCTGTTGCTGTTTAAAATGTGTCAAATGCCAGTAAAATTAATTCCTGCAGAAAACCCAGGGAGCCCCAACCAAAAGCTTTGCTATTATGGGAATGCACGTCTTTTACTTCTTTGTGCTGTGATACACCAGAGGCAGGTACACACGCAGCATGCCAGCAGCGTACCTGGTGTGTGTGGATGTGTGTGTGTGAGATGTGTTTCTGTGCAACTATCACAATCACCTCTGCATACAGAGCTCCTCGGACTGCTGTGTCTAGAAAGGCTTTGTAGAGATTTGTGCTGTACCTGTTCCCATTTCGTTTTATTCCCCTTTGTAAAACATGGTTTTCTGGTTACTTCCAGTTGGTTACAACAGCTTATTGCTGCTTAGAGCAAGCACAGTATCTTTCTAAAGCCTGAACACCAATGGTTTCCCCCTGTACTTCAGAAAAGAGAAGTAGGACATTTCAGGCTTTTTATAATTAGTTGGGTGTAGGTTTTTCTTCCTTGATGTCCTGTTTAGTTACAGGGTTTAAGTTATAGGACCTTGGATTATGGGAAGAGGACATTCCCAGTAGAAAAGGAGCATATTAGCAGCAACATTAATGCTGGAAGTCGCTGTCCTGGAACAAAGATTCATTTTCCATTCACCCCGTGATTTACAGCACATTCCAACCAAGTGATTTGGCTATGGTCTTCTGGCATAACATTGTTTGCCCTTTCCCTGACATTTTGCATATAAAGAAAAGTTATGAGCTTCTTGGGCATTCAAGGTACCAGGAAATGCAGGACTCTACCTAATTTGTTAACATGAAATTATAGATGTCAGACATAGACTCTGTTAGTTAACATTGGTTAGAGTAATGCTGCAGCCAGTTGATTGTATTACAGTCATGATGAAGAGGAATGGTCCTTTTTTGCTTTTCTGGGATATGACGGGTATAGAGCCAAGGCAGATTTAAAGTGTAATGAATGAAGAAGCATTTTCTATGGTTTGCCTGAGTCTTCCATGAGCTCCACTGCTGTGGTGTTGCTGCCACTGACTTGCCCTCTCCGCAACAGGTTAGTGCTGGCCTAACATGGAAAGGGACTTTTCAGAAGTACTATAGGCATAGTCTTTTAAATGTTAAACTATTCTGTAGCACTTGAATGTTATTTCCTTTTGAGGGAGAAAAGCCCCCACCCGAAAGTTGCATGGCAAGAAGACACTAGGCAGGGATCAGAAACTCTGATTTCCTCCCCACACACATACACTTCCCATTTGTTTTCCCAAGCCCAGTGTCTTCACAGCTACAAGCAAAGTATTCGCTCCAAAGTGCTAATATCCTCAACATGTGTCCCAAGGGAAATCAATCAGATGTAGAGAAATGGCTGTGTCACATCCAACACATCTTTCCAACACCCATTTCCCACATGACCTCACCAGCGCTGAATCCTGACAGATTTCCCTCAGCTTCCTACTCAGCTCTTCCGTCAGGATCTGGTCCATGGCTACACCTCTTCCCGTCCCATTCCCCACCACTTCCCACCTTGCTTGCTCCCCCCGCACCCGCCATGCCGCTGCCCAGCCCTCATCCCCTCTCCGCCCCGACCCCACAGTGTTTTGACACCCCAGCTCTCAAATTTTGTGACTACTGGAATCAAGTTCTCATGCCTGGTGGTTTCAACCTGAAGTTCACGCGCCTCCAGGTTTGCACCGCTCCTTCGGTCTGTCGCTGAACTACTTCCATTGGCTCTCGCACTTTTATCCATGCTTTCTTTCATGCCTTTTTCGCTCACTCTCCTTCCCTCTCTCCCTCTCAGCTACCTTCCTTGAAGTTCCCCTTCTTAAAATATGCTTCCTCTCTGAAGGCTTTCATCATTAATCTCTCAAGAAACTATCTTAGAGACTCATCTGCTGTGCTTTGATTTATTCGTTGTGGGGGTTTTTTGGCTGGTATCTCACAAGAACTGAGCTGGTCATCCTTCTACCTCCGTCGCTAAAGGAAAGCTTGTGTGAAAAGGTGGGCTTTCAGAACTTAAATTAAAAGATCATGTAAGTAAGATAATTGGATAAAAAAGGATATTAGGATCTGAAACAGAATGTTTACTTGCTTTGATGTGCTTTGGGAACATATGTCTGCACAGTGGGCTGTGTGGCTGATTAAGTATAAAACAACCCAAGAAAAAATCACCACTATTAAGCTTAAATCAAAGATCTCTCCTAGAGACACTAATTTGATTTGGGTTTGAAGGTCCCGTATCAACTCTAATTTCTACTTTTGATGTCTTGCTTCTTTGTGTGCTCTATAATGGAGGGCAACCTTACTTATTAAAATTTTGCATTTTTCTTCCATTTTAAAAGCAAATATTGATATTGTTGTTGTTATTGTGTTGCAATTGTGCTTAGAAGTGTAAGCCAAAACTAGACCTGCATTGTGGTAAATGCAGCATAAATGCAGTAAGAAACAATATGTGGTTAGGAGAGTTTCTAATCTGAGGACCAATTTCTGCACTCACACTCCCAACTTTGCTCCCTCCAAACATCGCCCTTGTCCCTACTAAGGCTGCCAACAACCTGTGAGCTTAAGAACGTTGTTAACTTCTGGTGGAACTTAGACGAAAAAAGTTTCAAGCTCTAAACCAAAATACTTTTGTTTTCATTGATAAAAATAATAATACTTTTGTATTGGGTGAAATTAATTCTTTTGTTCCATTTGTTCTTGGTTTTAGATACTTTAAACTTAGGATTGAAGTCAGGTAGGTTTGAAAATGAAGTAGTCTTTTGAAAGGAAAAATGAAAGACGTTTACCTTTTTTTTCCAGTTTTGAAACAAAAAAATCCTTTTTCTTACCTGGAGCAAATATATTAAATTGACCTCATATGCTAGAAGTTGCATTAAGCCTTGAATATGTTTTTCTAAGGGATGGAAAAAAAATTGTGCTAAGAAATTGTACCCACCTTAGATTATGATACTGTTTCCATGGTGTAGATGGAAAACGGAGGAACTGACACACTGGATACCTGTTCCTGTTGCTCCTGCCATCAGCAGCAGAGTTTCCTTTGACTTCAGTGGTGCAAGATTAGACTTTAAGGTGTGACTTTTAAAGGTATTTAGACAACTGCCATTGCCAATGGATGCAGAGTGGGATTTTTCATAGTGTCTGCCTAAATCATTCTCAGAGCAGTGCCCTAACCACAAATCCACAAATAAGGGATTTTATGTTCAGAGGTTTGTGTCTCTTAAGGCCCAAAGGAATTACCGCAGTTATCTGATCTGACATCTGTGACACTGGCCATAGGATTCCCCCCTTTAATTTCTACAGTGGGAGAAATTACTCTTTCCTACTATTAAAACTCCAAACCTTGCAGTACACTTAGAGCCCATCTTTTAGAAAAACATCTAGTTTTGCCATAAAGTCTTGCAACAGCACTGAATTTACCACTTCCTTCCATAAACCCATCTAATGGGAACTTGCCCTCACTGTTAAAAAATCTTTTTTATTTTTCATGATTTCCATGCCTCAAAGCCATATTTGAGGGAAAAGAAGAAAATGGGAACAGCTTGAAACATGCCCATTAACTTTCTGCAGAGAAGCTGTTGCAATTTTTGTCCAGCTTCACAGTCTCCCTAACAGCTTCTTATAAGTGAGTGTATTAATTGCTGAATTAGCAAAGGTGGCTCTAATTTTCTATGTATCCATCTTTGTGATTATGAAAGAAAAAGGTATTATTAATCCCATTTTAGAGCTGAGAAAATACAGGAAAAATAAATAAAATTATTTGTGCTGAGCATCCCAGCAGGGGAGGGCTGGGAGTTAACAGTGATGTGTCTTGGCTCCCCATCCCGATCTCTTCCTAGTGCAACATGTAAGCTGGCATCTTCAAGCTGATAACCCTATATTCGAGCATCAGGTCACTTTACAGGATAATTATCAACTTGTTGCAGTGCTGGTAGAGCTGGGAAGCATGAGTGATTCCCCATCACCGCGCTCCCTGGCAGTGGCTGGGGTGAGAGGCGGCTGCAAGGCAGCTCCATGCTGCTCCTCGCAGCGCATCCTCTGCTCCCCGAGCCGAAAAAATGGGAAGGAGGGGGAAATCTTTGCGAATGATCAAATGTCTTGTGAATTCAATCGTTGTGGCCCAGGTTTGACCTCTGAAAGGTACCTCGTTTTGATGGACTTTGTGGGTTTTGATCCTGAGGGTACCGCACAAGTGTCGCGACCTATCGCCCTTCCTGTTGTAAGGGACTTTAAGTGAGAAATAAACAGAGGTGAAGTTGAGGGGCTGGCGAGAGCTGTTTAGACTGACTCGTTTAGCATGGATCCTGGAGCATTTTAGGTTTCCTGCTAGGTACAGCTTTGGCATTCTATACGTAGAGTGTCTGCCACAAGCACAGTCCATTTTTGGGGCATCCATATGTCTCTCCGCCATCTCCTGCAGATGTTGGGTGGTGTTCTGGGTACGCAGGACTTGTGAAAGCCAGGCCAGGGAGTTTTCTTTAAAACAAAACAAAAGGAAGGATTTTTATGTGGGGCTTAGATGGGATTGTTGGCTTTAAAATCTTTTTTCTTATAGTAAAACTCTACCAGCCGATGATACCCCTCCCCATGAGCAGCTCTGTTCCTAGCTTCCATCTCTGTGTAGCAGCTCTGCAGTCTTTTTATTGTACAGCAAAACAATTGACTGCAAGTGTCCATATTCCATTAAGCGTATGGAAAAGTATTCAGCCTTTTGTTTTCCACTGAATGAATTTACTTGGCATGTAAGTATTAATTTAGACTAGTCATGGGACATTAGTGCTGGTTAATTGTCCCCATTTTTCTGGGGTTTATTTAACTGATGGAGATTATTTCAGAAATGTACAACTTCTTTAACTGTTGCATTCATTGCTGGATGCCCCTTGCAGAGGCTCCAGACTCACATGCAGCAGTGGGGAGATGGTGGCACACCTCTGCCATGCAAGATTTTGGGATTGCTGGTGTGTGACCACAGGGGGAGAGCATGATGAGAAAAAAGTCACCCCAAGGCCCTGTTCATAGCAGCCAGCACTGGTTTTGCCAGTCCCTCGGGGGGTTTCCTTTCCCAGGAGCCCAGCCCGGCTCCTCAGAGATGATGATGCTCGTCCACTGTGGGACCACGAGGCTCCTTTCTCAGCACTGCGTCCAGCAGCGATGGACCGAGCGCAGCGCACACACCTCCTGTGAGCTGCGGCAGCGGAGACGAGCGCCTGCCAAGCTCCAAGGCACACGCAGGGACACGCCAGTCCACCTCACTGAAAACCACAGGCTGAATTTTTTTGCCTTGCTTTCTAAAGAAAAACTACCAGCTCCTTCCCCCAGACTTTGGGATGAAACTGTGGAGCTTTGGACAAGCTGCTGCTCCTTTCAGCAAAACCCAGGTGGCAGGAAAATTAAGCAGAACTCTTTTCCCCGCTGCCTTCAGTAGCGTGCATGCCCCCAGCATCACCACGAGGCCCTGCAGCCCTTGGATGGGATCAGGGAAGGTCTCCCCCACCTCAGTGTCTCCCTCTGTTAGGGAGCAGGGAAGGGACAGCCTCTCCTGGGTGGGGGAGGAAATGAATCCAGGCTCGCCTGCTTCGTCAGAGATGCAAATTGCTCTACAAGTCCTGAGCATTAATTATAGAGCCTGGGCTTCTCGCTAGAGCCACGGGGAAAACAGGCCCCTGGCTCCCATTAAATTTAATGGCATTTGGACACCCAATTCCCTTAGCCTATTTGAAAACCAGAATCCCAGTTTCTTCAGAAATATATGTGGTCAGGTGAAATCCCTCATCCCGCTGCAGACAGTGAGATTTTTACAGCATTGGCTTCAGCAAAGCAGGGAACTCTCCCCCAGGCGCTGGAGTGTTTTCCTCGTGCCACCTGCGGGATCCAGGGAAGGAGCAGGGACTGATGTACGGATAGCGGAGGTCTGGGCACGGAGCTCTGCAGACACACGGAGAAACCCAGCTCTGGCACCACACCACCATTGCACGGGCTGGTTCACGGCACCATGCTGGAGATTGTCCCGCTGCAGGGCTTGGGGCATGGGGATGGGAAGCCCTGCTGGCCCGGGAGGAGAGCAGAGCATGGGGCAGAGCTGCCTTCCCCCCGCACAATTTCATCTCTCATCCATTTAAGCCACTGCCTCTAAAACGTAGCAGCTAATTGTTCTCCTCTGCCAGGAGCAGACCTGCGAGGCTACGGCTGCCTCTCGCTGTGTATTTGCAGAGTGCCGATGCGATGGCACAATGTGCGACTTGGGGATTAGGTAAGAAATAATGCCAGTAGCGCAACTGGAAAAAAAGGGGGGAAAAAAATCAAACTTTTGGGGAGTTAGGAGCAGAGGAGCCCTCTGGCCAAGTGAGCCCTTCCTGGTAGGCAGCTACTGGAAGCCACGTTATTTTGGGACATGCTGCTTCGTGGGATGGTGCCTTGCTAGAACTGTAGGTGTACAACGGTGAGACGTGATCCCTGCCTGGGAGGGCTTACAGGAGCCAGACCTGGCTGAGAGTACGGCGATCCCAGTCCACAGAAGGAGAGATGCGGTAAGGAGAAGCCTGCTCTCCACCCCAACCGGTCTTTATACACAGGGCCAGCCTCGTATTGAAACACCACCCGGGGCTCCAGCTGCATGCATTTTGGGTGAATTCTTGATCTTTTTCCCAGTGTTACCTTTTTGGCCAGGGTGGAGTTTTCCTGTTCTGAGGGACTCCAGCGTTTCTGCCCAATTTAGCACGGAGAAAATGAACAGCAAACCCTTCATATTGTTATACACATTTTAGATGTCGGCCTCACAGTTTGATCAGCGGAGGCTCCGAAGGCTCGTAAACCTGGTAATACATAGTTTCAAGCCTGCATCAAAGAAGTTCACAACCCTTTTGGGAGAAGCTGTGAGTACTGATGAAAGAGGGAACTTATTGTATATGTAAGAAAACTTCTTTCATGGCTTATGTATTAAGGCAGGCTCTGTGGCCCAGGGAAGATTGGGGCTGCTTTTAATTTACATCCCCCCTCACTTATATTAAGTCTTCGTCAGAAGAAAAATTAGTCAGATGTTTTCTTAATGACATCATTTTTTTTAATCCTGTTTCATTTTTTCCAGATGAGGCGGTGGAGATTATTAGAAATGAATTGAAACTAAATCTGGAACAGAGACTTTGATTCACTTCTCCCTCCTCCCCGGTAGAAATAAATTGGTCAGCTCCGTGCTCAGCCGCCTTTATTAGCAGCCTCGACAAAAAACAGCCCCGGCAGCCTCGGCTGCAGCTTTCCTGAGCTTGCTGCCATCGCAGCTGACGTCATGGCGAGAGGCACCGGAGAGTGGCTCGGAGAGGGACTTTGGTCGCCCCATAATTTTGGTAACGAAAGGCCGTGGCGACACAGGTGGGGAGGTTAGGAGGTCTGAAATAGCCATGCCGTTATAAGTTTGACTTTCGGTGCTGTAAAAGAAAACAGGCTCGATGCTGGTGGGTGTTCCTCTAGCGAAACCCCAGCCTGGGTCCGACGAGCGCGTGTGCGTCCGTGGCTGTGCATCTCCGCAAGTCCCTTATATCTGATAGGTTTTCACTGTCTTGTATTTCACACCAGTGAGCCGCGAAGAGTATTGCTACAGGAAAGTACTTTGAACTATAAATATTTTAAAAGGCATTTAATTTACTACCTATCAGCAGAAAGTGTTGAAAAAGCCACAAGGTTTACTAATTTATCAGAAAGACAGAGAAACATGCAGAAGATCAAACAAAGACAAACATGCTCGTAAACTGCTGAATAAGTCTGCAAAGCTTATATTACATTTCTTTGTGGTTTTGTTGATATGAAGGTAATACAAATAAATTAAAATGCACCTGAACCGTTGATAAGGCAGGGTGGGACCAAGATCCTGAGGTGCAGGTGGCATGTGTAAACTGCTCAGACCCTCGTGTTTGTGGTTGTCTGTGCATGGAGAGACAGCTCTTAGATGCACTCGCTGGTGGCATATTTGGATATTGTTAGTCAAGGACCTTTGTAACACTGTCCCTTAGCTCAGCCCACGTCCCAGATCCCTGACCTCCGAAACCCCAAATCCCCATGGTCTCCCACGCCTGGGGTGCAGCCCCGTGGGGTGCACATCCATCTCCCTCAGCTTTGCCAAAGCACCAGGCCAGGGACAAATGCCGTCCCTGCCGTGACCTGCATCTCTGCACCATCTCCACTTCCAGCAGTCTGTGAGTACAGAGAGAGCTAATGCAAAGCAGATTTTGCTCTTTCATTTTGCCTAATGGCAGCTCTTTGGTGCCTCTTTTGGTGTTTAGCTCAGATTTTCTGCTTCTCAGGTCAGGGCATGTAACTTTTTCTCCCCTCCTTGCACCCTCTGTCGTTTGGCTAAGAGGCTAGAGGGTACAGTAGAAGATGTGTCTGGGAGATGTCCACACACTTTCTCTTCCATCCTTGCTCACCCTGCAAAAACTGCTCGAGTGCCAAAACAGGCCTGTGACTTTCTTTTTGTTACCTGCTGATTCCCTCAGCATTTACTGACTTCTTTCTCAGGTAACACTTGGCCTGGGGAAGATCTGAGGGATTTAACAGAGGTGGCCCCCAGAAAGCATGCAATAAAACCTCTCATGAACTTTTGCCCTCTGAACCGTACCACCGACCTGTCAAGGAGGTTTGTGCAAGCCGTGATGGACGCAGGCAGGGAGGGCTGCTCCACCGGCGCTGCCGAGCCACGCACGCTGGGCCAAGCGAAGCACGGCTCTCCTCAACTTCATATAACTACTCCTTGCGCCGTTTGCATCCTTTCACGTGCAGTCCCGCCTGGGGCTTTGTCTGCGCATGGCAGCGCTAAACATCTGGATACCCAGGGGCAGTGAGGAGCTCACAAACCCCAGGTTTGCCTCGAATGTCTTCATGCAGCCAGCCTCCCTGTGCAAGGAGATGGAGTGAGATCTCCAGCACGGAGCGTGCTCCACGCAGCCTACACGTGCAGGCTCTGCCAGAAGCAGCTCATGCCCCTTTTCACAGCAGCCCAGCTGGGGTGAGCCACCTTGCACAAACATGTGTTTAGTGCAATGTGAATGCAGGTCTGCAGGAAGCTTGCACTGGCTTCAGGCTCCGTATATGCCAAGAGGGGAGGTTTTTCCCACCATGCGCTCGAAATCCTCCCTCATGGGCGAAGGTGGTGGGGTGGGAGGGAGAAGTGTGGCGGGTGGCCGTGCCCACCCCAGGTGGCTGTGAGTGATGGCGTGTCTCTGTTTCCTTCCCAGGCCTCCTCCTCTGAGCGGCAGCCCCGTCATCTCCGACATCTCCCTCATCCGCCTGTCTCCGCACCCTGCCGGGCCTGGAGAGTCACCCTTCAGCCCGCCGCACCCTTACGTGGCACCCCACATGGAGCACTACCTCCGCTCCGTCCACAGCAGCCCCACGCTCTCCGTCATCTCAGCTGCCAGGGGCCTCAGCCCTGCTGACGGTAAGACGCTGTGCTGTTGGTACTGCAATGATTTTGTAGTTCACCAGCACTGAAATTCCCTAAAATCCAGGGATTTGCAGCTGCAAAGGCTCCGCAGCTGCTCTCTGAAGTGGGAGAGCTGTCTCTTTTTCTTTTCGGGTTTTTTTTCCCCCCCGTTAACTACACATTTGTTTTGCATCATTGCACTGAGAAAGCAGAGCGTGAGAATAGCTATTACCGCTGGATCATATTATAAATATTTTGCTTAAAGTACGTTCCTTTCTGCAGCGCTCTCGGCTCTCTTACGAGCTTCCCCACTCTTATGTCTCTACTGGGAGCCCTGCTTCCCCCAAAGACGGTCACGGTCGCTTCGGCTGCCTGGCCTGGCTGGGACTGACGTTGCAGAGATGAGGCAACGCCGGCTGGGTTATCCCCCTGTTGGCTTTGTGTCTCGGGGCAGGATGGCTCCCGGGTGAAGGAGAGGGGCCACGCTTTCCTCCTCCTTACTCCTGAGCTGCCCTGCAGCAGCTTTCGGTGAAGGCGAAGGGCGCGTGGGGAGCTGGCACTGGGTGCGCGCGGAGGTGGTGATGTTCTCCGAGCCCGGGCAGACCCTGTGCCAGGGAGCTGGGGACAAAAATGGCTAAGCGGGGAAAGGGGAAAATGCACGATTCTGCTTTCGCTTGGGGAGGTGCAAGTCATGCCCTATTTTGTCAGAAGTGCTTCGTTACACGGTTGCAGGCAGCTGGCTCTGTGCCCGTGGAGCAGCCGGGGTTTGGGGTCTCGGCACACCCAGCAAACCCAATATCTCTTGGCTCCCAAGCTGCTGCAGGGGCAAGCAACCCTTCTCCCCCACAGAGCAAAGCACACCAGAGAGCAACAAGGCCTTCAGCTTAGTGTCTCACAGCGTAAAACCATCTTCTCTGGCTAAAAAAACATCGCTAGGGTGATCCGGAGATGGATGCGTCTTCTTCCCTCCCCCAAAACGTCATCCAAACTCCCAGCTGCCCGCCGCGGAGAGGTCTGATGGCTGGTACGCGTGTGCTCTGCCCCGTCCTCTCCTTCCAAAGCCAGTTTTGTTGTTTGCTGTGAAAAAAAGGCATTGTGTTTTGGTTGCTTTTCTTCTCCTTTTATTCTTTTTCTTTTTTTTTTTTAAGGCAGTGGTAAATAAGTTAATAGGGCAAGCGGGTGGGGAGGCAGGTTTGAAAAATTACAGCTGGGAGAAAGTAAGCGTAATTGGCTTTGGCAGCCAAAATGGTTTTATGCTGCCAGACACTAAACCTAGCTCTATGCATTAGACCTTGGCTTTAATTTCCTCGCACTGCTATCGGGAACTGGGCTGCATTTGTCTTTCCTTCCTAATAGGCAGGGATGTTAATGCTGACAGGGTTACTGCTGCCGGCAGGCTGGGCCCTCTCCCCCCTCCCCGGGGTGCTGGCTGCGTCCGAACGGGAGGATTATTAGAAGGGGGAACGAGAGATTGTTTATAAATTTGCGGAAATGGAGGAATGCAGAGGCCCCAGCTTAGTTTCTTTTGTCCGCAGAAGCACGCCCAAGCGCACGTCACGAGAGCCCTACGCGGAGCCGCGCGGCCGGGGCTGGCGGGGGGCGCGGGGGGGAGACGGGGCCGCCAACGTCAGCGCCGAGGTCTAACGTTGCGGTGGGAACCTTCTCCCCATGTTTTTCTCCTCACCCGTGGCTCCGGCAGTGGCTCACGAGCACCTGAAGGAGCGAGGTCTCTTCGGGCTGCCCCCGCCGCCGCCGGGAGCCAACCCCGCCGACTACTACCACCAAATGACGCTGATGGCCAGCCACCCGAACCCCTACGGGGACCTCCTGATGCAGAGCGGGGGAGCAACCAGCACAGCCCACCTCCACGATTACCTCAGCCCTGTCGACGGTGAGTAGCGGGTCCGGGTCCTCCCCAGCACAGCTGAAATTTTGGGGCAGATGGATGGGACTGTCCTCCAGGTGGAGGTTGCTACATGTGGTTACTCTGCCCTGCCGAAACCCACAGGTGCTGCGCTACAATTCTCGGCTTAAAAGGTTGCCTTGTTCCATATATATGTATAAAACATCCGTCATTTAAAATATCTGCGTTGTGGCCTCTTTGGGAGGATGGCATGGCTGCTGCACGGGTAGGAGACGCGCTGGTCCAGTGGGCAGGGCATCGCCGCCGTCCTGCTGCTTTGGCCGTGGGTGACCACAGCGTGCCTGGGGGCAAGCTCCAGCTCCGGCTCACCATCCGACCCCACGTTTAGCCCGGTTGGTGTCTGGGACAAAAGCTGGCCTTTTCCTGGCATAGCTGGGCTCAGCACGATGGACCTCTCGTCTTGGTGGAGACCTCTCGGGTCCCCAAGGAGAAAAAATATGTTAACGGGGAGCCGTGGTGGAGAGGATATGTTAGTGCTTTGTGGGAGGAAAAAAAATGCAGGAATGTGGTATTTACGCTAGTATCAGGCATTACAAACCCAGAAAGTTCTCGCTCCTGGCTAAATGGAGAAGAAATAAAATCATGTTAGGCGCTGCGGTGCTGAGTCATTGCTGCAGCCTGACCGCTGCCCTGGTGAGATGGGTAAAGCCTATCTGGAAGCGTATCTGAGATCCAAATGATTTTTCTGAGCTGTTAGAAATTTCTTTCCTTTCACTTTATGCTACATCTTGCAAGAACTGGGGTTGCGCAGATATTACAGAGGACAGTTTGGGAATTATTTCTGTGGCAAGAAAGAGAAGTCTCTGCTCAACTTTCAGATCCTGGCTTCTGTTTCCTGGGCTGCCTTCAGATTTGCCTGTGGACCATTATAATTTTTGGAGTGGAGATCTGCATCGTTTCATTACCGCTTCAAAGTTTCTGTTGTTGAGCTTTTAAGATGAAAGACTTTGCAGTCTCGCTGCTTCGTAAAGTGACTGGTTTGGAATGATAAAAGCTGTTCTGGCTGTTCAGCGATGGGGGCTTATAGATGTTTCTAACAAAAAAACAATTTCTTGGCTGCAGCTGCTGCGGAAGTTTTACCTGAATAGTCATTTTCTGCTGCCAGTTCCTAGATTAATCAGGAACCTGGATCCCAGTCTGAAAGGGAGAGCACATGCTCCTTGGTACCATCCTGCCTCTAACACCCAAAATACCTTCCGGGCTTCTCTGCTACACAGCAGCTGGTCAGTAAGACCTCTCTGTCTTCCCTCCAAAGGGTTAATGTCTGTGGTTATAACAGATGGGTGCAAACCAGCCCTGCCAAGTTCTCCTCGGGCTCATGAACAAGACTCCTTCCTCCTTGCCTCCTTATTAGTCCATCTCTGACCAGCAGTGCCTCACTGAAGTGCCAGATAAACAGCCAGTGAGGGAAGAAAACACCACTGTTTTCATGCTAGCGCAGGCTGACTCTTGGCACACCAAGATGCTCGTCCTCTGGTTTGCCGAAGATCAGTCTTTATCTAAAGTTGTCTGAGATAGTCCCCTTAGCAGAAGACTCTCTTACTGCTTGCCTTCTCCTTAAAACAGCGCTAGAGTGAATCACGTACCAAAGGTCCCAGTTTCATGCAGTCAAGTTCATAACCATTATTCACTGCAAAGCCAGGGCTCACCAAGCATTTGTTTTGATCTTTCAGTAAAGCTTTGTTGATGAGTAACTGGAAAGCCCTTTCTGGGCCTTCACATGCTCTATGTGAGATGAAAACTTTCAAATGTCATGAGGATGTGACGTGAGACACCAGAAGGCTACTTTTTAAGAATGTGAAAAGGAGCAGCAGCCCAGTGCCAGTCTCTGTTCTACAGGTGTAGGTTTATCCATCAGCCAGAGAGAAGAGAGAATTCTGCATTATCAAGGCGGAGGCTAAAATGGATGGCTCTGAAACACTGGCTGGGGAACGAGAGTCTCCCTCTCTTTTTAGAAAGTTATTTAAAAAATCTAAATCAGCGGGGCCTAAGTAAATAGTAGAACCAATAATTTAATGAAGCATCCTCTTATGGTGCTTTTCTGAGACAAGAATATCAATAGCATGCATAAAACCCTAATGAGTCACCACCTCACAGCATCTGTCATTCAGAGAGCCCTTTTCTTCCCAGAGAGCCCCAGAACATAAGAACTTTACAAGAATTAGTTTGCTGAAAATGCAGGTAGCTCCTGTTAAACCACATGCAGCACCATCACACATCTGTGATAACACTGGCACCTGTAAAAGAAAAAGCAGCAGATAAACATTTATTAAAACTGGCCTATTCAGTGTCACGTCACCTCCAAACACCTGCAGGTCCGTGGGACCCCTAGACACTGGGCATGGTAGTTCTTCCACAGACACATACCTGGGCCCTTCTTGTTGCTGTAATTGCATTTCTTGGAGAATTTCCCGATGCGTCCTTGTTTGTTGGTGGTTTTTTGTCCCATCAGGCGTCTAGGGTCAGGAAAAGCAATAGGACATAAATGTTGGCTGGAGCTTGTTGCTACCAACCTTGTGGCAGGTCTGCTGAGTGTTTAAACGGTGACAGAGCTAGGGTGCCCCAGAGCTGCATGTGTTTAGCAGGGTTTTCACTGTGCAGCTAGAAGTAGTTAAGTCACTAAAGTAGACCAAATTTAAGTTATACGCACCAGATTGCTGGGGTCTTCAGGCCAGTTCCAGTGGAGACTAAACAACCCTTCAGTTATCTGTCCTGTTTCATTCTGTTGTCCAAACAGGGACTCTAAATCCAAGAGTGGAGTTTGAATCCAGGCTTAAATCCATTTTCTGGAAAGCTTACACTTTCAAATCAAAAGTTAATAGCTTTCCAATGTCACAACATTGCTGGTGGGGCACTTTTGAGACTAATTTACAGGATCTATTCACCAGATCAAAACAATCTTTCACATTTCTATTCTAGAAGTGGGTGCCACATGGTGACAGAGTGGTTGCACAAGAACATCCCTGGGGCAGTAAAGACTGGTGGGGAGCACAGATGAACCTGGAGATGACTACAACTTTCTGAGCATGTTTAGTACATCCAACTTTTATTTTCCCTAAGCACAAAGGCTCCTGTGATTACCCTCAGCCCTTCAGGACACGCCATTTGCTCTCAAGAGGAGCGTATCCAGACTGACTCGATGCTTTTACTGTTATAGCCCTGTACATCAGAAGATCTCAAAGTACTGTACAAAGCAAAGCTACATCATCACTGGAGACCCCAAAGAGAAAGGAGATAAAATAATCAGTGAGAAGAGCAGCGGCAGCTCTAGGAACAAGATCCAGATCTTTGGAATAAGACTCTTATGGCCAGGGTGGGAAGCAGAGATCATCTTTAAATCCATTGCTTCTGTTTGCACAGTGTCAAAAGTGTGATTGGGTTGTCCACACTGAGTCAGGGAATGGGGGAAAAACATCTTGAGTTCAACTTGCGTCCAAGCAGCGCTGCAAAGAGGTAGTCGCTCAGGTCAGGAGGGCTACGTAGATGTGTTTGTGCAACCTTACCGTTACCAACAGCAGGAATGACCCTGCAGTACTGTCACGGCATTTCATCCAGTTCTGGAGCTAGAGCGGGGATCCCTGCCCTCTTTCTTTCTGCCTGGTGCATGGCAGTCATGAATGTCTTGACTCACAACCAGCAGTTTAACTGGAAAAAGGCTCTGTCCAGCCCAGCATAGCCAACAAGCCAATGGCTGGCACAGTTGCCTGGGACGTGGGCAAATCATCAAGCAGGACTTTATTTCCCCAAATCAAACAGTGATTCAGCTTCACTGGCCTCTTTCAGTCAGTGTTGTTGGAGCCTTTCTACTTCAAGTAAATGATTTAATAGCCATCAAGGTAAGGAGCAGGGCTGGCAGTGCAGCCCAGTGGTTACTGCAGTCATCAGGCGTGTGTCCGTGAGAGGTGAGCTCAGGACTCTCTTCCAGCAGGTTTATGTGAAGTGACTGCTCCCTCAGGATGGACGGAGAGAGCCCAGCCTCACAGCGACCTAGGAAAGAAGTGCCTCACCTGGGGCTTGGGAGACCAGCAGCTTGGGGTTTGCAGGCTGGATATGCTGGATCTCGGATGACTTCTCAAACAAGCCAGCTGTTGGCTACTCCGGGCAGACGGCGCGCCCTGTAGTCGCTTCCTTAAAAACTCTGAAAGATCCTTTTGTTTTGTTTTGTTTTCTTTGTCCCAGCACAGAATGGAAACTTGCTGAAATCTCAGAAAAGGTTCAGAGAATGGGAAATGATTTCCCACCCATTTCTAGCCAGCAATGCTGTTTTCCTCCCCAGAAAAATATGCGCAGAAGAGAGAAAAAGTCCCAGAGCATCCCATAAGCGCTCTGTCTGGAATCCTGCTGCACTCTGGTTTCTAAAGAATTCAATTTACATATGCAAGTTGGGTCGTCTAAACAGTTACCTTGTGGATTGGGAGTAGAAGAATGCAGCCTTGTCTTTCAGCGAGGATTTGAGGGAAGCATTAGTATTCCTTGAACTGCAAAGTTGATCAGCCCGGGGAGGGCAGAAAGAAGGGTCCCAGGACAGCGTCTGGTGCCAGAACAAATGTCCAGCATCTGCTGCAGTCTAAGTAAGACGTGTGTTGCCGCTGCAGAAGGGCAGAGGGGAATAAGGATCTGGTTATGCGAGGAGTGTTTGTAGTTTATTGCTGCTGCTTATTGATTAAGGGATCATCCTGGGTTTTTATGCTTCCCTTGGATTTAATTTGATGGTGGGAGGAGGGGGATATTTCTGTATGCTTTGGGTGGAGCTTTCTTGGTGAGTGGCCAGGAAGACAGCCCATTTTGATAACGCAGTATTTATCCCGTGTCTTGGTCAGGGGGTGCAGGGGAAGCCGTGGCTCTGGCCGTGTTTCGGTGAGGAGAGGGAGTGAGCCATTTGCAGCCCATGTGCCTTAAGGGCTTGGCCATTTGGAAGCAGATTCCCCCGACATCCCTCTGCAGTCGAGATCACAGCAACATGCCTGTCTGTAAAGAGATGCCTGAGATTTCCTTGCCCTGAAGGAGCCTCAGAGGAGCTCCCACTGAGTGCCTGGCGTTTCCTTTCAGGAGGGCTTTGCTGCCACTATTTCTAGTGTGATACGAGGTCTGAAATCTCCCTCCAGGAAAACCATGTCTTGTAATGTCCCTCTGATGGCTCACAGCCATGGCGAGTGGTCGGAGCAGGAACCTCTGCTCCCGCCTCCCACGTGAGCCGGGGTCTGATCCTGCCCTTCGGCACAACAGCACTGGGAAGAGCCGTGGGAGTCAGACCACAAGCCACCACATGTGTAAAAGCTGACCATTTGGCTCATTGCTGGCCCGTTGTGGATAAATCTAAATTTGGGAAGAACATCCCAGTTTCTGAGCAACCCGTGGCTGTGATAATTCATAGACACTGTAGGAAACTGCCAGGAAAACTTTTACCTTTTTACCAAGAAATCTGGACTTTCCTCCCAGCTCTAGGCTGGTTGGAGGACCGGGCTGGGACATTTGGCAGACGTGGACAGTGTCACTTGAAAATTCAGCCTTGAATTCTTGCTAGGTTAGAAATGGGATATTTAAACCCCGCCCCAGGAGAGAAATGGATTTCAGTTGTGAGCTGTGGTGTTTACATTTACCCTGCAAAGATAATGCTGCTGTAAAGTCAAGCTTTTTTCTGCTAAAAAAGTTGTTCCAGGAAGTTTTAAAAGGTTTCTTAAAATATGTGGGTTATATTTATTCTCTAGCATGTAGAGCTGAGCTTGTGACAGTCAGTATATCTGGGTCTATGTATGAAACAGTATGGAAAGGCCAGTGCACACCAGTTAAAACACTGTAAAATGTATCCAGAATTTATTTCTTGTAAGATGAGGCAGCAGGGGGCAAAGGCCTATGGTAAATTTTTTATTGACCTTCATGGGCAGCCATCCACAACGCTATCACCAATGTCCAGAGCTTTGGCTCAACCTTTACTGCACCCTTCCATTCACCAGTTCACATCTCCATTTTAATCTCTTCCTAACTCTGAGAGAGAAGGGGATGGTCTTTTGGCTTAAAATTTCCTATGTCTCACTTTAGGCCAGAGGACATTTTTGCTGTTGCTTGAAATCTGAAGCAGTTTTGAATTCTAAGAAGGTATCTTTACCTTTTTGTAAAAAACAAACAAAAAAAAGCATCAGGTTTCTTCCATTCAGAGCTAATTCATTTAATATACACTGAATAAATAAAAAACAAGCTGTTAGTATGTCCAAAAAATGACTGCATCAACATAGCATTTTTTCCAAGTGGGAGAGAATTAGTTTGAAAGTAAAGATGAGATATTTCAAACAGGGGTGTCTCTAAGTCAGCTTTTAAATTCACATTTATTCTGTGCTCCAAAGTCCATGGAAGTCAGTGGAAAGCATCTGCTGGCTTTAACAGGTGTTTGTTCAAGATGAGAGGTAGAAGTAGCAGAGCAAATTGATACAGGAACAGCCACCACCCATCCTGGGCATGCTGTAAATGTATTTGGCTGGAAATATTATCAAACACCAGAGGAGGCAATGATACAGGTATCTCAAGGAGTTGTCTTGTTTCTTGTTTTGCTGTGTGGACTTTGGCCCATCACTTCTTTCTGGACCTGGGTGAGAAAGAGTCTTACCATCTCTTAGTAGTATTCAAGGGAAAGAAACTGAAGGTAAAAAAGGTCTCCATCTGAGGTAGAGAGGCATAGAGAAATTAATTTTAAAAACTTAAATGCTGCTAGATGAATGGAATTAATTTTAAAATAATTTCCTACTTTTATTTCAGTGTGTGACTTTTTAAAATTCATTTTAACCTGTAATGATTTTAGGTTTCTGAACAAAACAGCTTTTAGAACAACAATGGAAAAATACCAGATTTTTTTCTTCCGATAGTGTTGAAGGGGGTACTCTGACAGTTTGGAAACTTCCCCCAACATATTTCTAAACATTGAAAAAGTCCTGAAACGCACCCTGTTCATTTTGATAAGTCAGCATTTTTGAAGAGATGATCAGTGAGGGAGCACTAGCGATAAATCCTCCCGAGGCTCTCCGTCTCTGTGTCTGAAAAATGGATCCTGCCTTCATTTACTTCTCTGGGCAAAGACACTGCTGAAGAAGTTGTATGTGGTTTTTCCTTTGAAACATCACTGGACCTCAGGCAACAGAGGATTTTGCTTACATATTCGAGTGGCTGTCAGTCAGCTCATATTGAACACCTTGCCTATGTGTACAAGTACACTAATGCTTATCTTGGCTGCTGCCTGGTATCATTGAACGTTCATGCTCAGTGTCCTCAGATCAGGGGATTAGGTCAGGCCAGTTTTATTATTAAGAACAATCCCAGTGCTGCTAATCTGCTTTTGAATAATAATTTTGAAAAGATTCCCCCTTCCTAAATGCACTGATGAGCACTTCTTCATTTGGTTAAACTCCTTTTCCGTTTCCCAGACGCTTCTCTTCCCGGGTACCTTGGGCAGGCTGTCATTGAGAAGAGAGGAATTTTTCATCCATAGCATGATTTTAGGTTACAGCTCTCCCTGGAAGCCCGCAAGACCTAAGAGACTTTTGTGTAAAGCATGAGCCCAACATATTGGATCTGCTATCAAACATTTTAGATAGCCCACGGTACTCGCAAGATCTAAATTAGAGCGGACGCTAACGTAATGCATATTACTGGTTTTGGGCTGGAGAATTCCCAGGCCAGCTTGCAAATCTGACAGCTTCCAGCAGAGTTTTACATCGGGAAAAAATGACGTACCTGTGTGCAGCAGGGAGGGGTGCCCACGTTGGTTGCACTGCCAAAACCCAGGTTTCTGTTGGACATCGGGACTTCTTCCCTCTGTAAATTAATGGCGACCAATGGCTGAACCAGCACCGTGGACATAAATCATGGGAAGGAGCAGCGAGAAATGAGTACAAGGCTTTTCTTTCTATTTAGTAATTTATCAAGGGAAGTGGCACATTAATAAACAGATCTCCCTTGAGGTGTGGGAGTAACAGAGATAAATATGACTGTCAAATCTGGCCTGCTTCCTTCTGTTAGAGAAGGAGGAGACTGCGGGAATGCAAATGCAGAAAGCAATATCTATATCTGGAAAGATGCATATTATTTGTAGGACAGAAACACTGACAACTCAGCTGAGATGGAGCCCCATCGCACTTGGTGCAATACATACAGTATAAAACACAAACCCTATCCAAAGGAGCTCATCTAAATAGACGACGCTAGGAAATTGGGACACAGAAAGAAGCAGCAACTTGCTCAAGAAGGTATGGCTGGGGAAGACTTGCAACAACACCCAGGTCTTTCCAGATTGTGGCCCATGTATTGAATCAAGATGTCTTATGGCCGGGGCTGGGGGGGGGGGGGAAGTTTAATTAGTTCAAATCAATTACATTACATTAATATGTTGTGGACAGAGCACAGTTTTGACTATTATGATCTAGACCCAAGCAACCCTCATGTTGCTCGGTCCAGGGCTCTGGCAGGGCCCAGATTTCATGAACCAGATGTGAAGTTTGGGAATGCTCCACTCCAGCGTTTAGGTAGGGCCAGCCTTTGCTGAGGGAAGTTCATTTGCTCATTTTGGCTTTGTGTCCATCATGCCTCTATAATTAGCTGCTAATTTTCCAGCTCCCAAGGTAAGTGCCACTCACAACAGCAGAACAGGGCTGGAGTCTGCCAGCTGCAAACGTTAGGAAAGTTTGAGTCCGGTCCCTCCAAATCATGGGACAGCCTTAACACTCAGGAGGTTATTTTTATGGACCACTGCTGCTCTTTCTGTTTGCTACCTGATCCTTGAGTCACGTTTTCTAGCATCTCCCTGCCTCGTGAGGCTGCAAAATGTAGTTATACAAAATACTGTAAGAAGGTGTTCAGCATATATGCAACGACCTGATTTTTAGGAGAAATTCCCAATGTTGTCAGTATTGCAGTAAAGGCATTGCAGCTAGCAACGCCTGAGGCTTCTTAGGTGTGGGACAAAAGTCACAAAAGCGCTTGGTTCAAGTACTAACTTAGCCTTGGACTTCCAGTGGGACCTTGGGCAAGTCATTTGTCTTGTGCAACAGGGGACATTATGGGTAATAAGGGGATGGTGGTGCTAAAACCCATTGATTACACAGCACCCAGGCATAGTAATGACAGAGCCACTTAGGTACACGGGTGAGTCACGAGGAGACTAGGAGACTGCAACCCAGCCACTGGTCTCAGGGAAATGTTGACACAAACTTCTGTGAACCAACGCAAATCAACCATTTGGTCATGCTGGCAGGATATATTTTACCTCCTTGTACATCCCATTCACCCTCTCACATACCAGCACTGTTGTCAGGACAGAAAGTTTATGCTCTTGCAAAGTGCTGGGCTTGTGTTTGGTGATATGCAACCAAAATCAGTCCCTCCAACCAACTAGAGGAATACAGCTCATATTGCCTGCCTGGGCAAGTTACTGTTTTATTCACCGTGTTTAATAGGATATACCCACAGCAAGCTTTCTGGGGAGACCACCGCTGGAAAAGCCGGGTAGTAATACAGTGCTGCACTCATCGAGGGAAGGAGCTGGAGCAGCTGAGCCTTCCTGCACCCCTGGGTGGATGACAGGGGTTACCAGCCAGACCCCATGGCTGAGGGGCATATTTTACACTTAGAAATCTTTTTTTTTTTTTCAAAAATAAGTGACCTAAACGCTGCTCTCATTGCTTTGGAGGGATGAGCCATTCCAGCCAGGGCTAGGGCTCAGGCAGGCTTTGGATCTGGTGCCCTGGTATCAGGGAATGTTGTGATACGGCCCATCCCCAGCTCCCGTCCATGCCACCTCGGAGAGCTGCAGGTGGGTCGGGCCTGGACAGAGTTTCCTCTTGATGAAGTCAGTCGTTCCAGTTAGCAGTGCCGAAATGCTGGGGGAAGCCAAATTCATACAGTAGTAACTCTCCATGAATCGCAGATCCACAAACGGGACTGGCAGGGTTGGAAATGACTTCATGCCCGAATGATTGACAATTGCTAATAGGGTCCAGGCACTGGCAGGTCCCCTCGGAGGGGGAGAGCTTGAACTTTGTGCCTAGGCTGCCAAATTGGTTTTCTTAAAACTCTTCATTTACTTTCGGGGCTCCTGGAGCCTCGCCTCCTTCGTTAATTGGATGGCCAGCATTGTGCTCGCCCTCGTTTGGTTTCCGCTCCCTCCGCACTCAAGCACACACACCATTTCCAAGGGTTGCCCCGGCTCTGACGTGCGGCTCTTCTGGCCCGCTGCTCCTGCCACCGCGTCAACGGGGACGGCTGCGCTCATGGAAGCCTCGCGGGGCCTTTTCCCTTTTAATTTTAAGTTAATCTGGTGCCAATGAAAGGGGGCGATGGACAAGCTTCTGTTTATTCCCCAAGGAGGGTGAAGCAGGCGGGCATTGGTGGTGGTGCCTGACCCCTGTCATTCAGCACCCAGCGGAGGGGAAACCTCCTGTCAAAGTGCAGCTGGTGCCCGCGCTGCTCCTGGCTCCTGAACGTTCCACAGCAGTCACAAGCGCAGCGGGTCTCAGCGTCTCCCGCCCCCCCGAAGGAAGGGAGCAGCCCGCTGGTTTTGTCTGACAAAGTCTCTCTTTCCTCCAGTGTCCCGGTTTTCGAGCCCGCGGGTGACTCCGAGATTAAGCCGAAAACGAGCCCTTTCTATCTCCCCGCTGTCTGATGCCAGCATTGATCTCCAGACGATGATCAGGACCTCCCCAAACTCTCTTGTGGCGTATATCAACAACTCCAGGAGCAGTTCAGCGGCGAGTGGCTCCTATGGCCATTTATCTGCCGGGACAATCAGGTAAAGCTCTGGGACCGGCTCCATTCAGCTGCATAACCATCCCCACGAAAGGAGGGGGGATCCTCCAGCAAGGGAGACCTTCCCTTCCTTGCAACCTCTGCTTTCGTGCTTTGGGGCTGTGTAGTGTATTAAATCAAAGCCCCCAGCTGGTTTTGCATGTGGAAGGGTACTTTGTGGCATAGGCGGGGCGGGAGGTTGCTGGATTGGGATTATTGGGTACCAGTTTCCAGTACTTACAGTATGATCGTGCCTCCCTGCAAGCAGAAACAGAGAATAAATTCGTCTAACAAAATGCTCATTGTGAGCAGTTGGACTGGTTAAGAAACCCTCTGATTTAAGAGATTGCCCCAAAGTATTCTCCAATTATTGGCCCACATTCTTAAAAAAAAAGTTATCTGGGTGGATTGAAGAGCTTAATTCTAAAAACATATTTAAAACAAATCTAAGCCCTTGAGTAAAGTTTTGTTCAAATCTTAATTAAAAAGCACTTACACTAGGCAGCTCACTGTTGCCAATTCCTGCCGTGATTGCTTCACCCAAGTTTCACAATGTTATTATTCTTTTTATTACTTAACTGTTAAAAATGTTAGCTCTAATTAACACTGATGTTGCAAAGCGAGGGTTTATAAAGATCACGCACTCCTAAAAATTGTAGGGAAAAACAGAGATATTGCCATTAGTAACTATAACATTAATTTTATAATTTACTTTATCTGGCAGCATCATTTAGAAATTGACTGTAAAATCAAACATAATGCTTACTTAAACAAATTGCAACTCCTTGTCTGGGAATCATATTTTTCTAGTCTTTTCATCTGTTGTCGTTAGCTGGGCATACCTGTAGCATCTCATCTTGTACTCAGATTTTAAGTTTTTCAGGGTAACATCTGGTATTTTCAACAAATCAAGTAGAGTGCAGTCAGGCCCAATGGTCAGTTGTTGGCCTCCAAGGGAATGATCAAGTAATAATAAAGAATTTGAAACTCTTCTCAGTGTTCTAAAGGTGTATCTTAAATGTCAGGAATTGTAAAATGGGTTACATATATAATAGGATAACTGTCAGCAATTTGGGGTGAAAAGACTTTTTTGTTACTATTTTAACAATGTCTTAGTGACAGGAATGAAATCCTTTCTCACCCGCTCAGACCCAGATCCTAGTAGCACTTCAGAAAGTCATTTTTGGACTTTGCTGTAACATAACAAAGCTATGCAGCAGCCTGCCATCACACCTCATTTGCTGCAGCGCGTATTTAACTCCCAGACCTCTTTTACACTGTAGTGATTTTTACCCTTTATTCTTTTGGTCAAGTTGTCATTAATTGGTTTGGAACAGAAATACTAATTCTATGGTCACCAGCAATAAGTATTTTCTCTAAAAGCAAAATCGGAAATGAAGCATGTTGCTAATTATGGCCCTGCTCTCTGAGCACTCACACCGTGGGCAGTTTTAGTAATATGAGAGAAAATACCATGAGGGTAAAGGTTGAGGGCGACCACCTCTTAAAGGTGGGAAATAATCAATTTTGGGGCTGAGAGTCTATGGTTTGTGCATCACCCACGCAGAGCAGAGGGAGAAGAGCAGCTCCCATGCTTCTCTATCTCTGCCAAAAGGACTCACCCCAGGAGTGAACCCCTTCTTTCCAAAAGCAGAGCTTTGTTTTTAATGCTGTCGACTGCTGCATCCTGGCTCAGACCTGTTGCCCCCAAGCAGCCAGGAGCTGGTGGTGTTTCTGGTCACGGCCGACCTAGATTGGAGCTGAACCAGTGACCTACATATGAAGGGTGACATACTGCAGCAGTCCCCTGAGCCAGCACTCCCCTCACCTGAATGCAGAGCAAATTACATGGGTTTGGCGTATGTTAAATGGATAGTTATTCATCCCCCCTGTAATCTGTGCCAGGTCAGCCAGGTGATGCTGGTTTTTTATATCCAGGGTAGCATAACCCCAAGGTGGCGAGTCTGCAGAATAGGTCTGCCTGGGAAAACCTGGGAGCCTCAGGGGCTGAAAAGCCAGATGTGTCCATGTCCCATCCTTTTCTGTGCTCTCTGCCAAGGGCTTTGGCTGTTTTTAAACATAGGAAGCAGAGGCACACACGAGATGAATCTGTCCTTGCAGTAAAGCAGGCTGTCAGGCTTATCGTGGCATTGAAGGCATCAAGCTGGGGCATTGCAGCCTGTCTCCTGGAGTCTCCAGGAAGCCAAACTTGAATCAGTCGCAAGCTAATGTGATAAATATTGTTTAAAATAACCCCTCATCATTTTTCCTCCTCCTATTGCTGCAGTCCGGCGTTCAGCTTCCCCCACCCCATTAACCCCGTGACGTACCAGCAGATCCTGACCCAGCAGAGAGGCCTGAGCTCAGCCTTCGGACACACTCCTCCCCTGATACAGCCGTCCCCAACCTTCCCCCCGCGTCAGCATATGGCGGTCATCTCCGTCAACCCACCGCCGGCACAGATCAGCAGCAACAGCAACTGCATCTCTGACTCCAGCCAGGTAGGGACGGCCATCCTGGCTCTCTCCATGCATGGGAAATGGAGGCATGTTCTCCATGGGGTGAGCACCGCCCTTCGTGGCGGCTGTGGGAGTTTTACTTGCTCTCTTTTTACTCACTCTCTCCCTCTACATTGCTTTTTCTTCCTCCTGGCAAAGCTTTTCTGGACTAGTCACAGGCAAATTTTGTGCCCTCCCTTCCTCGCACGCACACACGTACCTACCCGTGCAGGAACCAAAGGCCTTGGTCCATCAAAGCATTGAACGTGATACGCAGGGTCATCTCAGGCAGCAAATCTCCTTGAACGTGTGTTACGTGCTATTGAAATCGAGGGAATTCAGCACATGCTGGAGTGTTTTGCCAGATAAACACCCGAGCACTGTGAACCAAGCTTCATCAGTTCCTTCACAAATCCCTCCTTCCTTTCTTCTACTGGCATGAACCAATGGTCTTAAAACACCTTATTCCTTTCCTCTTTAACAAATAAGTGCATCTTACCTAGGACCTCTAGCCATTTTACTTATAGTTCCATCTTTTTCAGTAGCTACTCTCTCAGGGTATCCCTGCCGTTGATTTTTACTGTTAAGGTTTGCGAAACCAAGGGCCAGATTTTGAAAACTGGGAATGCCATGATATGTATGAAATCCCACACCTCAAATGCGTCCTTGCAAATACCTGTGAGTTCACACAGACATGTGCATGTATGCACAAGCCCTCCACATGCACGGGGTTAGTGAATATGTCTAGCACATTTTTAATAATTTTTCCTTCCCAGTTTCATTCCTTGGAAGTTTAAATTGCAGTTGCTTTTCTCCCCCAAGACTTACTTCACCTCATTTCACACCCATTTCAAATTGTTGTTTTAGTTGTATCATACTGAACTTTTCAGACTGGTTTATTGTTTTAGGGTTTCTCATGGCTGCTGCACTGCAAACTCTGTTTGTTATTGAAGGTTATTTGATTGATTGGTTTTGTTTTCTTCTTACAAACTGGCTACCAAAATAATGTGGCTGGCAGGAGTTATGCCCCTGTTTAATAACTTGCAGGACCAATCTTGAGCAATTAGCAAGAGTGTATTTAAAATGTTAATGTTCCAACTTTACGCACATACAATGGGATGGTTTTTCTCATGAAGTTGTTCTCATTTTTTAAGAGCTTAGCAAAATATACACATAGCCTTTCATGCACCCAGCATGCCAGAGCCTTCGCATGTAACCAGAGCCCCCCACTCCCCCCAGGAATTCATTTTCTCAACAAATCATTTCATCGCATTGAGAAATAAAATCGTGGCTTGGGTGGGGGTTGCATAAGGTTTTGACGGCTTTGACAGCGACTGGATCACTCTGAAACGTAGCAGCAGCAGCAAGGCCAATCTCACTGGTGAGCCTGCAGAAGCTGATGCTGCCCTCGATTCTTCCTCTCTCCCATCTCTCTGCCTTGCACAAACCCACACAGACTAGTTTTCATGTGAAACCCGGGCCAGCAGCCCAATACCCTGTTGTCGCCGGCCTCTCCCGAAGTTCAACCTTGACTGATTTTTAAGTTAATTTTTAATAAGGAGGTGGGCTGAAGTCTGCCTCTCCTCCCAAACCCCGGTGCCATATCTTGCCTGGTTTTCTTTCCTAGAGCAAGCAGAGCAGTGAGTCGGCCGTGAGCAGCACAGTCAATCCAGTAATTAACAAGCGCAGCAAAGTCAAGACTGAAGTCGAGGGCTTGCCCCCAGCATCCCCAACCACACAGGTAACCTTCCTGGTGCAAGACGTCTTGTGGGGCCAAGGCAGCAAGCTGCTGGGTCTCGTTGTCTCTGGGAACGATACTCTTGGCACCTTTTGCTGCAGCTGGGAGCAAGGCATCAGAGTCTGCCAGGCAGGCGGGTGTCTTTCGGAGCATGAAGCCCGGCGAGGCACAGGGCAGAGCTGCAGCGACTGAGTGAAGCATTCGATGGGTGCTTGGGACTCAGCTTGCTGTTGCTGTGCTTGGATAGAAAAAAAGGAGGGAGGGAATATTTCAAGTGTGATAATTTAAAAATGATGTCTGAGTTTTCTGTGCTGATAAGCAAGCAGCATTAGTGTCTCAGAGCAAACATAGATTATGAGGGAATCTTGCATGTAGGTAGAACACTTGCAAAAAAGGACAACTTCTTGATTCAACAAGGAATTGCTCCTAGAAACATCCTTTACACTGGTGACACAACATCTGACACCAAGAAGGGCCCAAAGGCCTTTGCTTTCTTTCCGGAGCTCTGTGATTGCAAACTGTTTAATGGCTGACAGTATCCATCTGACCGTCCTTTATCACAACTGTAAACTATCAGGAGTGCTCTGGGCACTTCATTTTCATGAAATATTAGGCCGTGTTATTGTCAAGCAAATGGAAGAGTTGATGACAAATTTCTCCTTCTGCCCTGGTTCAGGAGCAGGTCTCAGCATGATGCATGGGGACAGCAACGTGTGCAGTCATCAGGGGGCTGGTAAAATTGATGAAGATAGCATATCAGGGAAAGATAAACATGCTGTAGTCAGCACGATTAGGGCAAAGAGGCACCTCTCTGGAGCTTTGAGTTTAGGACTGCATCTACACACTACTGCAAAAGCACATGCCCTGAAAAACCAATCTGGCCACCACCTGGCCTAATAAGGCCACGTGTTTATTTCTTGCAGCAAATGAAAAAAGGTTTGAAAGCCATCACCTGTTTTCTCAAAGTATCTGTAGCAGAGGAGCTGTGGGACAGACAGCTGCTTGCTCAATGGCTGTCATCCTCCGGTTTCTCCTCCAAGGTGAAGAGGTGTGCGCCCAGTCGCAGGCAGTGCTTGGATAGCATCCGCCTGGCTCACCCCTGCAGCCCTGCCCCGGAGTTTCGTCCACTGGTCTTAGGCGAAATAAGCACTGAAAGAAGTGGCGGAGTAGTTTAAAGCAGCGCAAGAAGGTTTGATTAGAATAGCGAGGTGAAATTAAGAGAAGCAAAACGCACGCTGATCGTCTAATAGTTCCTAATGAGGAGATCTGTGAAGTAATACCCCAAGGGAAATGTAGGCTTCACATCTTGCAGCATTTCAGTATTGACTGGGAAATTAGTGGAAAGTACCTTGTAAGAGACAGCCCATTCTTGGCAAGGAGGACAGGTTAAAAGACTAAACGTAGGGGGTGTCTCCTCTTCAGTTGGTCTAAGCAACAGCAACTTGTTAAATTTGGGGATTCCTGTTCTGCAGGAGACTGTGCTGAAAAGTTGAGTTACAGTCAGTTAATTATTGACTGATACATTTTTTGCAGAGTATGAAGCTCATCCATCCCCAAAAAAGCATGCATGTGTGTGTTTTGTTTTGGAAATGCTGTTCTGGAAACGCCTCATGTGAGTTGTGGTTTGGGTGTTTAAAATCCTTGGCCAGACAGTGTCTCCCACGATGGTTTGTGCTATAAAAAACACAATCCAGACAAGATTTGTGGGACACAGTGGAGCACTAGGCATGAGGGACCTGAGTTACTGTACCCTTACGATACCACAATAGCTCCAGTAGAGATTCAGATTAACATTGAACTAGCCAGAAATGAAACAAGTCAATCCTCTTCAACAATTTAAAATGGTTTCAATTCCATTTTTTCCAACAAAAAGTATAAAAATTTTGGCAAAATAAGATTTTTAGTAGAAAATTTCACTTTTCCAGAGACCACAGTGTGCACGGAGAGAAATGTTTCAACAAGAATAATGTTCACAGCTCAACCAAATAGGAATTGCAGGAAAAAGAGGCTGCTGTTTGAACTTTCTCAGATTATTGCTCTGGGCTCAGATATAGTTTGAATCTCCAGAAGTCTTTCTGTAAATTACTACAGTTTCCTGTCCCAAGAGCCACCTTACAATATTTTTTTTTTTAAATTAAGAGCTAATTAAAACAAATCTCTTCCTCTCCATATCTAAATTTTTGAATTGAAAAGTCACAGCTGGCATGTATGTCATGAGCTAGTTAATGAAAATTGTTGAACTTTCAGATAGTACATCGCACTTTGCGAGTCATATAACGCCATAAAGTCATTAATCATTGCAGCCCCTCAGTAGGCATTGGGAAGGTGTTGGTGGGGAAGGAGATGGCAGCTAGATAGGTCCGTTTGGGCAGGTCAGAGGCAGTTTGAGATAGGTCTGGCTGTGTCTACACACTTATGGGGCCAACTGGAGCACAAGATCATGAGGAACAGTGTCTCATGCGGTCAGTCACCCCAGACGCTCCTGTCTAAAGCTGCCCTGGAGGTGGGATGCTCTGCATTGGGCAGTAGTAGTAATTGGGAGGAAAGGGAAGGGAATGAAGGGGGTCAAAACCTGCAGGGTTCTGTATTGTTAAATTCCCAAGCCAATATTGGCTGCCGATTGCCCTGTCTGTAGTGCAAGTGTCTGACGCACGCAGAGCCAACAGTTGTCCTTACCTCTAAATTGTACTAATTATGTTGTATGTTACACTATTGAGTAGGTGCCGATGTTTTAATCCTCATAGCAGCCATAACAAAAATCTTCTGTGCTTCATTTAGCACTGAGGAGCTGGCTAGACAGAGAAGTTAAGGAGAGAGCTCACAGCGTGCCCAGCATTAAAGTAACTCATTTATGAGTCTGGAGCCCCTGGAGCTCTGCTCCGCAACCCACTCATCACCGGGTCTTGCTCAATCTTCCCAAATTTCCCTATCTCAGAGGAGTGCTTTGAGGGCTTACCACTCTTTCCTTGTGGAGTATCCTGCAGGCATAAATCTTTGGGTAAGGGTTAGGTATAATTTTCTCATCTCTTGAAAGATGCAGAAAACAGGACTCCCCCCTCCCCAACCCACGTCAGGTGAGTGTGGTAGTCACTAGCCTCTGACTGCTCTGTGGTTTCTTCATGCTCCCCACTCCCCCTAGATCAGAACTTTTTCTCCAGCAAAGAACACAACCGAAGGTCAAAAGTCAGCCTTTTCCTTTCTCCAGCCTTTCCTGGGACTGCCCACGACCTGGCTGGAGCCAGGCATTGCTGCGACCATGGCTTCGAGGTGTTTTGTGTCTTGTGATTAACTCTGATCCATTTTGACCAAAACTCTGTAACTCATTATTTCACAGTAATCAAGGATGTTATGTTGCCGCAATGAGCATGGTTTTGTGATCAGTTGATACCTGCCCTGTAATCTATGAGTGACGGAGGAATTCAGATGAAAGAAGTTCACCTTATACAATGTACCGTTGTGTGTTGCAGGAGCATCTGACAGACCTGAAAGAAGATCTAGATAAGGATGAATGTAAACAGGAGCCTGAGGTTATTTATGAGACGAACTGTCACTGGGAAGGGTGCACAAAGGAATATGACACTCAAGAGCAGCTCGTCCATGTGAGTAATGGTTGGGAGGAAACCCCAGCGATAAATTTGGGTTTCTGTGCACTTGTCCTCATTTTTTATTACTAGCTGCTGTACAGCTAGAGCTCACTCTGGGAGCTACTAAAGGTGCAAATCAGAGATACGGTGTGTAAACACTGCCAAAGCAGGTCGCTGCTCCCCAAGGAGTTCAGCTGCAAGAAGCTTCTCATAGATTATTTGATGTTGCTCTCTTCTCAGCTGCTGAGGCTGCAGTTTTGGTCTCCCTTGTGCACAACCCAATGACAGAAGGCTCTGTGCAGAGGACCTGATCGGAAAATGGGGAATTGGGCTGAGCCCTTCCCTCTTTGCTGGCTGTATTCACTGAGCCTCCCCATGCACCTACACCAGCTATGGGCCAGGGATCACCCATAATGTCCCCAGTCCTTGTCCAGGCCGTGAAAGCCTTTAATGCTGCTGTGACATGAGCTGGGGTGCCATATCACTTAGAGGCTGTTGACCTGCTCAGCATATCCCTCCCACAGAAACAGAGTGCTGCCAGAGTTTGGAGACACGCTCCACTGTCTCCATCAGGGCCCGAAATACAGGAAGCGAATTGATTTTTTAAAAATTGGGAAATAGGGCTTCCATAATCACAGTGATGTCCCCAAACCAGTGTCAAAACTGCTCTCTGAAGCCTCCCCAAACCAAGTCATTAATCAGATTTTCAGTTCTAATTAATTCCAAGAGCCTTTCACATGCTTTGCTTCACCTGGGAATCCACCTTTTGGTTTCCTTTGGCTTCTTGGGTCAACAAATCCCTCAAACTCAGAGTGTGTGCCTGTGAAATCAGACATGATCTGTGTCTGAGCCCCATCCTGCCCCAAGCCCAGCACCCTCCCAGGCCTCACTTCAGGTCTGTGGTGCGAGCCCCATTTGTTTGAAGCCAGCCCAGAGCTGCTGGGAATTCACCAGCCCCAGCAACTCTGCTGCTTGCAGCAAAATGTTGGATTGAGCAAATTTTGTGACAGGACCCTCTGTCTTATCCTTTCCCTTCAGCCTTTTGCTGCTTGCCTCAGCCGGGCTCCGAGCCTGCCAGGGGCCACCCTTGTGCAACTCACATGTAGCCCTCTTCCTGAAGGCTCATGTCTACTCTCACCCTTTTTTATATCTTCATTTTAGTCATCTTTAGGCACCACCAAGTAGGCATTAGTCTCTGTTTCCCCAGGCTCTGCACACAAACATTATCTTAGCCCAGAGGGACCACACTCTAAATGATAATTTGGGGCATGTGCTCTTCTTCCATCTAAGGCTAGGACCTGCCCACCTCTGCCAGAAGTCACTGGTTCAGTGCAACAAGTCCTTGAGTAGAGACAGATTTGGAAATAGTTTTCAGGGCCAATTGAGTGATAAGGTTTTAATGGGTTGCACATTGCATGCCACGGGGCGTTGCTTTTGTGGGGTTAAACCACAGCAGCCCCGTCAGATGGGCTGGGCTCACATTTGTCCAGCAGTATTTGTGCGTTTCCTTCTCAGACGTAAGAAAAACTCTTTAACTCTGCCCAGAGCAAAGTGCAGGGCAGATCCAGGCAGCTCAGCACAATTTATTTCCAGAGAAAACCCAAAGAAAAATATTTGATGGAATGTCCAAGATTTTCCTAAATTTGGAATGTTATAAAAATGGAGGCTTCTGTACTACGATTACTAGCAACATGGGGTTGTGGATTTGGGATGCCTAAAATACACATGCAAATGAAATACAGATGTTGTGGGCCAACTTCTGAGAAGGTGGCATCCCACCGTGCATGGAAAAACTCTAGTTTGTGTGCAGAGCAAAGTACCTGGGCGTGCAGTGTCCGTTCTCCATACGCAGTGGGCAATGTACTTGTGGGAGAAGTGCATGTCAACGGCGAGCAGCAGGAGTGAGGACATAGTTTTGCAAGCACCACTGCTGCTCCCAGCCTCGAAGGTCACACTCAATTTGAGAGAAGCCCAAGCAAAGCCTCCAGCCAGGTGGGGTTTTGATGGGACTATGGAGCCATAGCTGAAGTGTCGTGAGTTGTGCAACTGCTCCTCCACCGTGTGATGGGAAGCAGATGTTGCCCAGACAGTGAGTTAATAAGCCTAAAGGGGGTTATAGTCCCCCTTCCGTAAACCTATCTTCCTCTGGCCCAAGCAGGACCAAAAGGGCAAGCCTGTGCACTCCCCCACTCCTAGCACTGCCATGTGTAGTCTTGGTCGCAAGTCAGACTCCCACACAAACAGAGCCAGGAGACATATCTTCCCAGTCTGGTTTGGATGTGGTTTAGCGTGTCCATGGGTCTCCTGGGGGGCTCACCAGATTTCCACCATCTGAGGCTAAAATCTCACGCTGATGCCATGTAATAAAACCAGAACTGTAAGCAGCTGAGCTCCAAACCCATATGAAACCTCTCCCAAACTCAGCCGCCCCCAACCCTCCCAGCATGCAGCTTTGGGTCTCGGTGTTTACCCCTGGTGCCCAAGGGATGAGCTGAGGACCATGCACCTCCTCTTGCCTTTGGGTAGACCTGGTGCCCCAAGCAGGAGGTCCCTGTCCTCAGGATTGGGCCACAGCACACAGAATGCTGGGGCTGGATTCAGCTAGGACTGTGAAGGTCAGTGATTCTGTCTTAATGCATTTTTGTGTCCTCGTGCTGCCTCACCACCCCAAGAAAGTCTCAGCCAGAGCCGCAACATGCGTGCCTGGCCTTGGACAGGGGGACGAAGGCGGGGGCTGGAGAAAAATCTCAGCGCAAAAAAAAACAAAACCCAAACCCAAAGTGGTTTATTTTAGGATTTCCTGTCAGTGAATGTCTGCTGAAAAACACAGGAGCGAGGACAGGCATTATTTTTGGCAGTGAGACCCCATTCAGAGAGACAAGGCCGCCGCGGGAACAGCGCTGCCGATGGGCTGGTCTCCGGCTCTGTTTATTTTCGGCAGGGCTTGATCTGCCCTGGGCTGGGAAAAAGCAACCCTCATCTTCCTCCCAGGGTGGACAAAGGCACCGTTCTGGGTCTGGCTTTTCAACACCCCGGCACAGGATTTCACGGACCCGAGCAATTAGCAGTAATTGAGGCCACCGAGCTTTCCTTGGCGCATAGCTCGCAGATGCTGTCATTTCCTGCCAGCCGCCAGCACTGGACAGCAGGTGGATGTCTTAGGGCCGGTGTACGGGCTGGCGCGCAAGTAGGCTTAGAATCATAGAATCATAGAAACATTGAGGTTGGAAGAGACCTTTAAGATCATCGAGTCCAACCGAGGCTCGTCTCCTCCTCTCCCCCATCCCCCAGCAGCACCCCAGGAAAGGGTCACAGCTGCGTAAATGCAGCACAGGAGGGTTCAGCAGAGACAAGTGGGCTTATTGCAAACCTCCAGTTTATAGCTGCTTTGGACCCAGCGCCTGGTGTGCTGGATGCTGTGAGCTTTCTCCCGCAGGACACACCAGACCACAGAGCTGGGTCCCCTGTCCCTGGTGTTATCTGTGCACCTGGGACCCAGGTGCAGTGCCTGACCGCAAGCACTGGGGAGGGAACGGCTGGCTTGCGGAGCACCATGCGTGCTTTGCTGGCATCAGCTTTTCCAGGAGTGACCTGCTTCTCCCTTCTCTCCTACCAGCACATCAACAACGATCACATCCATGGGGAGAAGAAGGAATTTGTCTGCCGCTGGCAGGACTGCACACGGGAGCAGAAGCCCTTCAAGGCTCAATACATGTTGGTGGTGCACATGCGAAGGCACACCGGAGAGAAGCCACACAAGTGCACGGTGAGCATGGTGTATCTCAGCTTGGCAAGTGGGACTGGACTTTGGTGGTCACAAAAATGCGTGTGCAGACACAGGCCTATGGCTTCAACCAGGGCTCTCCCAGGGTACCTGCTGGCACCCAGCTCTGGGCCAGTCCAGCTCTCTGTGTCCAGGTTGGAGCTGCTTGCAGGTGACAGCCTGGGGACAGGGCAAGTGGTCAAAGGAAGGTGTTCAAGGTGTTAGTGGGCAAAACTACATTTACTTGGGGAAAATGGGTTCAGCTCTACCACAGAGATCCAGAGTGACTCAGGACAAGTCACTTAGGGTAGAGAACCAAGCAATTTAGTTGCTTACCTCCAGGAAGGAAATCCAGTAACCCCACATCGGGGAACCACGTAACCCTGGTCGTGTCTAATTCAGCATCACCCAGTACTGCTGCTGGGGCTGGAATTTTCCCTCACTCACGTACCTGAGTGTGCAGACAAGCCTCCTTCCAGCCTGGGGAGCTGGGCCAACATCTCCTGCCTCTGCTCTCTTAATCCAGAGATGAGGTCAACCCCTGGGTGCTTAAACCCCAAGAGGAGCTCAGTCCCTGGACCTTCTGCATGCAAGAGGCACTGTGCCTAGTGTTAAACACTGCCTGAGGAAGAGTATGGGCTGCTATTTTGTATCTCAGCCCTGTGGGGTACAGGCTCATCTAGCACGTGTGAGAGCTGGGCTCACCTCCTCCTCAACCTCAAGATATTAAAGCCTATATCTGCCCTCACACATGGAGTCTCCCAACGCACCACTGACTGATGAGCAGCCGAGGATGCCTGATGGGGGGCATGAGAGAAGCAAGCTGTGTAGTGGCTGTGGCCAACTGGTAGGAGAGGAGAGGTGTTCACCATCTCTTTCCACATATGCTTCAGCCCTTTTTCCTCCTGAAGGTCCATCCCTGTCTTTTGATATCTTCTGCTCCCTGCCTTCTCCTCCTGCCAGTTTTTCATACCTCCTCCGCTGTCAGCATTATGCTGTTCCTCTCCCCAGAGTCTCGGAGATGAGTCTTGCTTTCTGCTTGGCAGATGTCTGAGCCCTCCTCCCCTATCTTCCTTCTCTTAGTCACTTCCAGCCCTGCTCCCTCCCTGGCTCTGCCCCAGCTCCTGCTTACAAATATTAGGATATGTATGATTTGCTTGCTGCATGACTCCTTTATCAATCTTCCAGCCCTCTGTTCATTTAATTTAGAGCATAAGCTCCCCAGGGCACAGGGCCATGTCCTTTGTTTTAATCTTCTAAAGCACTTTGCCCAGTTCTAGTGCTTTACCAATCTTCCTTAAAAGTATCAAGGAATATTGATCGTCGGTGTGCTACAAAGTGAGCAGTGAGGGAAAGTCTAGCCCTGCCCTTGCAGGTAGAGGTACTCAGAAGACAAAAAGCAGCAGGGGCTGCATCCTCTTCAGCGCTGTAATGGAGCAGGAAAAAGCACCATTGCACAATCCTGCCTCTTTCAAGCCTCGGTTGTGTCGCACTGGAGCAATAGCAAGGCTGGGTGTGTTTAAGTCTCAAGTCATCCTCTGCCTCCTGGAGAACTGCAGTCCCTCCATGTGCAATATGTCACAGCAACTATCCCCGAACTGGAGTACCACCGGTTTCCAATTGCCTGGGATACATGGCAGCTCTGCAGCCCTTCTGTGGCAGAGCATTCCTTGTCCAAGCCTGGCAGTGATTTTTCAAAGCACCATTTGTTTCAGACAAGAAGTTTGTGGTGTACATAAAGCTACAGATGAGCCTAATTGCAGCCTGGGATTTGGTCAAGGATTATTTCAACAGATGACAGCCAGAACTCCCACTGACATAATCAAATCCACGCATAAGAGTGGGAATAACTGCTTTGAACATGCACAGGCTGCTTTGCTGAGGAGCTCTTATTTGAAAATGTGGCCTTAGTACTTTTGCTCTTAATAACTGCATTTTTGTGTCAGTATCCAGCAAAACCAGAATGGACACATGAGTTGCCTCGTGCTGAGTTCCCTTTGTTTTCCAGCAAGTGGAATGATGTATTTCAGTGACTGTAAGCAACTTGAGTTGAAAAGGACTCTTTGCACAGGGCAGGAGAAAAAAGGGATATACTGTGCTACCTCAAAGCTGTGGCATGTTCTGTGGGCCAAATGGGCTAATGAAAGTTGTCTGAGGCGGGGGAACTGGATCTATCCCACCTCAACAAAGCTGTGGAAGGAATCAGCTCTTGCAGGATGCTCCTACTGTCCTTGAGGAGATCTGGATATCTCAAGAGACCAGAGCAAGTTTGCCTTATGTCCACCATCCCTATGCTAGACCTTAAAGGGAAGCTTAAGTAACCCTACTTCTCTTCCAGCACAACAAAGTTATATGGGATCAACCTGTGCCTAGGTGCTTCACAGGTTTCGCGGGCTGCATGTTTGCCTCACTCCTTAGCAGTGCAGGGGAGTCCTATGCCTGCGGAGCACAAGGAGACAGGTACCGTTGCTATTGCATACAGCTGCCTTTGGCCTCTGCCCAAAAGGGCCAGATCTCTGGACACGTAGGGCCATTCAGCTGCCCACAGGGAAATCAGATACTGAGCTGTGGCATGACCTATCCTGCTATGACACCGGTTTCTTCACCGGCCAAGATTCAAACACAGCAATGTGAAATGCTGTCACATCTGGGCTGAACTTGTAGACATGTTTGAGTGATCTGACTAAAATATAACACTCTGTGGCTTGCATGCATTACAACGGGAGGGTCCGCTTGTTGAAACTTAAAGTCTGTTTTAAGGTGCTTGCATAGGAAGTGCAGCACGGGCTTTTCAATGCTCGCAGCTGAACAGCGAGTGCAGCATTTAGCTAGAATTTGGAAGGGAGCCTCGCATTTCTTAAAACCTCTTCCAGTGTTTGTAAGTTCCCGCTTGCTTCGTCAAAGAGCATTTAAGACGGCCTCCCTGGTTGGAGGTGAAATCCTCCCGTGCTGCAGTCAGGGCAGGTGCAGGGAGAAGCCTCCAGCCCAGGCAGAGTGGAGGGTGGCAGGACCCGAAGCCTCACCGTCTCTCCCGAGCTGCTCCTTCTCGTTGTGTGGGCAGCTGGTTTCCTTCCAGGAGGAAGGTTCCTGGCCTGTTTTGTCATCCAAAAATCCATCTGTCTTCAAGATTGAGAGTCTTGTTTTTTAAACTCGTAATGTCAGACAGCCTGACCACAGCATCCTCTGAGAGTAGACCCAAGCTGCAATTTGGGAAACTTCAAAGCTCGCTAGATTTCTGCCTGTGTGTTAGAGAATGGTCTGGGCTTTCCAGCACTGGTGCTAGTGAAGTTGCAAGGCTGGCCAAACTGTCAAGAAGCCGTCAGTTCTCTGGGTGGGAAGGAGAGGGCCTCTGTTTCTGAGTGTGTTAGCTGCAGAGAGATGGCAGGAGGGGCTAAGAGAGCCCTGGGAGGAGCGGAGGGGTGTTCAATCCGGCTGGAAAAAAGAGTCTCTTGTTGAAATGTCAGGTGGGTACCCAACAAGGAGCAGCACCTTAAATATGACTCACTGCTGAAACTCTCAGCCTGCCTAGGGAAGCAAATTCTCCCAACAAAGTGGATGTTGTTCCCTAAAACACAAGCCCTTTAAAGGGAAGAAAAAAAAGAAAGAATGAGAAACAGATGAGAAGGGTTTAGGCAGGGGGAAAATCAAATTTTTCTGGTTAATTAATCACTCCTCTTGTGTTTTTTTATTTTAGTTTGAGGGTTGCTCCAAAGCCTATTCCCGCTTGGAGAACTTAAAGACACACCTGAGGTCCCACACTGGAGAAAAACCCTATGTCTGTGAACACGAAGGCTGCAATAAAGCTTTTTCCAATGCCTCGGACAGAGCCAAGCACCAGAACAGGACGCATTCCAATGAGGTAAGCCTGGGCTTACAGCAGCTCAACAGAGGGATTTTTTTTTTTTTCATTTTGCTGACAATAAACATACACTTTACATGCTGGAGTCATGTAAAAAGAAACCTACTGTAATAAGAGGTTTTTCTTATTTTTAATGGGATTTATTTTGCTGGAGAGCCAGACCACATTAGCTTTATATTTATGAAAGCCATGTTTGAAATCATAAACAGATGTTAAAGTATGCAAACTTTTTAATCAGCTTTGGAAATTAAAGCAAGCATTTTCCAAATTTATAATTTTTAATAGCACAAATAGGATTGTACAGTTGTGCATGTGGTGTTTAATATTACTGTGGAGCAGACTTGCAGTAGTATAACAGCTACCCTGGATCCTGACGCTCTGGCAATAATACTCCCTCCATCGTTTGATGTACAATGATAAAGCACAATGCAATGCTTTGTTAACCTTGGCTAATTAAGACCCACTATTAGTAGTTGGGGAGCAGAGGAAATTGCCTTTATTGTAACGCATGTGATGGTCTGTTGCAATCAACCACGGCCGACGATTGAAATTTATATTACCACTAATTAGCTGACAGGGGAAGAAAAAACAACACTCCAAAGTTCTAATAGTGTTTGCAGCCATGAAGAATTCAGTCTGTAGCCTAATTTGCAACAGTTAAATATAGACTATTGGAGAATGGAACACAATTGCCACGGATGACAGCTTTTTAAAGCGATGCTGTGTCTACAAAGGGCTTGTTGGGAGTATTTGTGTCTCTGGCATAATATCAGTCAGTGATAACCAAAGTTCTGCAGGTTTCAGAGATTCTGTTGGAGTCAGAATAAGGACTCAAAGTCTAGGATGCCCTTCCATGCTGTGTGATGCTGAGATGGACCCAATGAATGACCTGGATCCCTGTGTTATTTGAATTGGTTTGGGTATGAACCCAAATGTCAGGATTCTCCTTCACCAGTGAGCCACTTCCCCAGCAGGACACAGGTTAAAATTAACCCATACCCGCACTGGCACTGGGTAGTTTGGGGTTGGTTTAAGGCTACACCAACCCTGAGGCCAGGAGGGACCAACAAGACATGCAACCTCTCATCTGCTCAGCAACCTGTATTCCCAGTACCTGGTGTTTGACTAAGACATAATTTTCTCTCTGCTAAAGCTTCTTCCCCTGAAAGGTAGGCAGTCATGATTTAATCTCACATTTCAGGTATTAGAAATTGCTTGTTTCCGAGCCCCGGACGCTTTCTCTGCCTTCCTCCAGTGCTGGATCCAATGTCCCTTTCATTGTTGCTATTTCCACCTCACAACACTACAGTGCTAAGTCACTTTCCATCTTCTTATAAGCTAAATAAGTCAATCAAGCCACTTAAGATTCTCATTACTGCAGCATTTTTTCCTGTCCTTAATCAGTTTTGCATCTCTCTTCCATCCCTAAGGATTCTCATGTGGATGGATCAAGACTGCTGGTACAACTTTTAGTGCTGGATACAGGCTCAGTCTGCCCAGTTTGTGCACACTGAAGCAGTATGTGAGCTACTTTTTGCCCATAGCTCAGTTGAGGTCGGATCCCTAGAGCTTTTCCAGGATTTTTCCTAGGCAGGCCAGAGCTTCCCTTCTGCTGGGCCAGCTTGTGTCCCATGTTCCTACATGTGGAGTTTTGGCCTTGTCTGTATTATTAAATGTCATTTCTTTGATGGGTTCAGTTTCCCAATTGATCCAGATCAGGAGCTGCACTGGATCTGGGATGACTCCTCACTTTGTCTGAGCAGAGCTTAGACACACTTGAAGGTCTGTTTGTTTGGGTTCCCACTGTGCAAGAACATGAGGCTGTAGGGCAGGAGCATCCAACTCCTTGTCTATGGTGGACCCCGATCTAATATGCTGACACTTGGCACAGGCTGCGTCCAACAACACAAATTAAAGACTCAGATAACAGATAGGCATTTTACCCTCTGCTGTTGCTTCCCCTGGAGGATGCCAAAGCCTTCTCAGGTGCAGAAACAGCACAGCCACTAGTAGAGGATTTGTACCAGACCAGCTGAGCCTTATCATGGGAACTACATTGCACTGCATGATCTTACATTTTGCGATCATGCTCGCTCCCGAACTGCTGTTCAACCCTCCTTGATGCAACACAGGCGTGCCCCAAGAATTGTGGGAGATCTGTAGGCTGCATATAATGGCTCTCCGAGCCATATATTTGACACCCTCTTTCTGAGGAACATATAACACGATCCTTTGCAACAGATGACATTCCTCATGGCAAAGCTCATTGCATTGGGCAGCAGGCCCAGGTGACGGTCCTGCAACCAGCTGTGGCCATGACCAGTGGGTTAGCAAACTGCACTGAGACCTTGGCTCAAAAAACCACATGGATGCAAAGCAGGAGTCTGTGGCCGTGAATATTTCCCATTACCCATTGGTAACTCTGTTGTGGTTCCTAGCTACCTACTAAATATTTTCCTCTGCTTGCAGTGTTTACTTGGGATACACCACAGTTTCAGAGTTAAGTCATCCATGTCTCCTCTAAGGGGGAAGTTCCAGGTTCCCTGTATTTGCCTCCGTCATTGTGTGACAGGATGTAGTGTATGGTTCAAACATGCCGAAGTTCAAGGCTGGGCATATATTAGCACACTGGCTTTTTTTTTGATTGTCGAAGTGTCACATACACTATTTCATTTTAAACTTTCAGTGACTATTTGAATCCCTTCAGGGGATCCCAGTTACTCCTGGGAAAAGAGCTTTCATCCCATGACCACTCTCCAGTGCATACACAAAAAAGTGGCATGAGTTCATGGCCAGCCAAAGGCTTGGAGTGACGTTTTCTCCAATTCAAGCTAAACAAGGGTAAAATGCAGAAATACAGTTCTGCTGAGTGCCTGGGGAGTTCTCCAGTTCTCCCACCCTAAGGAGTATCATGCTGTATGTGTATGGGAGTAGGAGGGAGGCGTCTGAGATATCTAAATTGTTGACTTCACTAGGCCATACACTGCTTTAGATGTCAGAATCTGAATAACCCAGGGGATTATATGAAGGCATGCCAACAAAACAGCAGTTGTGCTCAGTTCAGTTGCAGGAGGTATGGCCTGATGAAGAGGATGGTTGCACCCCATTAGGTGGAGTGTCTGCTGTCCAAGCAACAGTGATCATGTTACCCTAATTACTGGTGTCTGAAAAATCAGAACTATTGGGCCTAAAGGATCTTTATAAAAAGTCCTTGAACTGTTTTATGTAGGGTTTTTTAGCATGTGTGGTGGGGGTTCTGTTCTTTAGAATAGGTTTTAATAGCAGCAATAATATTTCTATAATGCCTCATCCAAAATGTTGCATGAGATTAATAAACAAACTATTTGACTTTTTGTGCTTTGGTTTACCCAGATTTAAAATATATTAAATATTTACCTCAGTGGGGTGTTATGAGGATTTAGTTTGTTCAAGTGATGTGCCAAGATCAGTCAGGAAGCATGCTTTTGAATAAAAAACAGACTTTCAATGTTTTTCATGTGATGATGCTGGCTTTCTGCAAAGAATATATACTCCTTTGTATTTTTGCACTTAAGCTTCTGGACGAAATTACAAAACAGATTAAAAAAAAAGAATAGGAATGGTCATTTTGGGCAGCCTTCAAACGACATCTATCTGGTTTTTTTCATGGATCTGTCCTAGTGCATTGGCAGCAAAATACTTAGAGTAGCTGTGAGGTTGAAAGCGGAACTTGTGATGAATTCAGAGCTTCGAGTGCAGCAGCACCAGCTCAAACAACTGCAGCGCTAATACACTTTGGAATTGGAAACTCAATAAAAAAAAAAAAAGTTAAAAGAAGAAAAGTATCTGTTTTCTGACTTCTGTTTTCAGAAGCATAGCTTCAGCCTTGTTTTCCTGTGGCAATCAATGATTCATGAATTCGGGACTAGAGTGCTATCGTCTGAAAAAAACATTGCATGCCTGTGGTTTGTTTTGCACAATAACAGATTTCAAGGTGACAGGTGCTGGAGTGGTATGATAGATTGAGTAGGGTGAATCCAGTCTGGCTTGGTTTCACTGGAATTCTATCAGCCAGAAGGTCTCAGGCATATTCTCAGTGTAGACCCCACCTTAGCAGAGAGAATGTGTTATGGCCAGTCCCCTACATCACCTCCCTCCCATCCATAATCAGGAAACATTCCTGTGGCCACCCGAGCAAATACATACATGGAAAAGTAATATTAGGAAAGTATTTCATGAATTCTTAGCTGCCTTTTAATCCAGAAACTGAAAACAAGGAGTTTAGCCAACATCAAATGACTGGCCAGGTCTGTGTGGATCAGCAGCAGCCCATATATCACATCTTAGAGATCTCAGTCTTACAGAATCCTGTGGAGCAGATGCTCCACATTTTGCTGCTGCCAGCCGCTATGCTCATTGTATTTTCTTGGCCCACGCGCTGTACCTGGAATATTTGGCCTTGTTCTAAATATAACCCAAGATTTGCTTGTATTGACAGAAACCCTACGTCTGTAAAATCCCTGGGTGCACAAAGCGGTACACGGACCCTAGCTCCCTCAGGAAACACGTCAAGACGGTGCACGGGCCCGATGCCCACGTCACGAAGAAGCAGCGCAATGACGTTCACCCGCGGCCACCGCCACTCAAGGAAAATGGGGACAATGAGGCAAGCGCCAAGCAGAGCAGCAAGGTTTCAGAGGACAGCCCCGAGGCCAACAGCACCACGAGGAGCATGGAGGATTGCTTACAAGTCAAAACGATAAAAACAGAGAATTCTGTGGTAAGAGCAGTTGCTCTTGGCAGAAATGACGCGGCCCCTAATTTCTCGGACGCAATGGGGGCGTGAAGCATTTGCATGCCATTTACCTCTCCGGGCAGTTGCCCTTCACCTGCCAACACCCTAGAATTCAAGTCCAGAGATGAAACTGCAGGTCAGGGCACAGTCCAGAACATTTTACACCTTCCTAGCCAGCATCACAAATTCCCACCCTCGCAGTCATGGGGGCCACGTGATGCCCAGTGTTGAGCTTGGCCTCCCTGTGCTGTGAAAGTGGGTAAAACTCAGAGTGTTGTGGTCAAATGAGCTTTAGCTACCTCACCAATTTAAATTGAGCAACAACCATGGGGCACAGATTGATGAACACTTCTTGAAGCAGAAGTCCTGGCTTAAGCAGTCCCTTTTCTCCTCCCTGCACCCTTCAATGTTTTTCTTTCCAAGCTGCTGCTGCACAGCAGTTTTGCTGGCACAACTCTGTTGTGGGGTGTCTGATGAAGCCAGTGGGGATAAAAGTAGCTGCTTTACTTTTCTTGGGTATCTCAAAGCAAGTTCAATTCCTTGGTCCTGTCCGCCATACACAGAAGCACAGAATCGCTAGGGTTGGCAGGCACCTCTTGAGATCATCTAGTCTAACCTCCCTGCTCAAGCAAGGTCAGCTAGAGCAGATCACTCAGGAGTACAGGAGCTCAATACCCAACTCCCAGCTGCCACAGAAAATTGTAGTGGGATGATGGGCCAGGGGAGTAAAACCAGGAATAAACATGGGAGCAGTGCTGTGGCCCACAGAGTACGGGCTTGCAGTCAACTGTGATCATGTTTTACAGCCCCTTGAGTAGCCACCAGCTGAAGCAAAGGCAGTTTATCAGCCTTCTGGCCATTGCAGCAGCTCCACAGTAGGCAGCAGTGTGGTTTATAGTGCTAACGAGGTGTGTATGGTGGTGGGTCCAAACACGTTCAAGCCTCTTCCACCCCACGCAGGGAGCCCACTTGCTCCTCAGCACACCACTGCTGGTGGAGGAGATGGAGCATTGCAACACATGGGTCACACTTTTGCATTTTGATATTTTTCTTCACCTTTGTACCCAAAGCTTTGGTCTGCTGCACCAGCTCAGAGTGGAGCAGGGTTCAGGCTGGATACAGCAGAAAAGACCTTCACCTGCAAAAGAGAATGTTCACATAGTCCCCAGAATTCTCACTAGAGCTGAAAGGACTTTGAACTCCAAAATATATATTTTCTTGATTTGAATCCAGGCTAAAAGACTGTTATCCCTATGAAACAACATGGCCTGGAGCTGCAAAGATTTTCTAAAGAAGGTTAAGGGATGTGTTGTTGGACAAATTACTAATGAGCAGCATGTTTTGGTTAGGAAGGAATTGAGTATTTTCACATCCAAAGTGTCTCTAATTGACAAAAGGAACAGTTTTACTGTGATGAGGCTCTGTATTAGGTTACAAAAACTGAGTGTGAGAACCACTGGACATAATGACCTCTCTCCAATACTCTTCCTCCATGTGTTTTGTTTTTTTTTTTTTTTCTATGAAAACATGGACACAATCACGGCTCCCCACCCCGTTTCTCCTGAAGGTGTGGGGTTGTTTTCCTAGGGCTCTGCGCTCCCAGGGCAGCAGCCAAGCCATCTCACTGGCGGTAGGGCCGTGGGTCGGATGTTCCTCTCCGCTCTTCCCGTCCAGCACTGCGTACTTCACTCACGCACATCTAACGGGCACATCTGACCTGGCAGGCCCATGTCCAACTCCTGTTGGCTAGTTAAAGTCAGGGTGGTGGGAGGGATGAGATGTTTCACTGGTTCCCATCATTCCGAGGCCCCTTGTTTCGGCCCATCTTTGGGTCTCATCCCAAATCCGTGGAGACAGGTGGGAAGTGTCTCCTAGGGGTTTTTATCTGGGCTCCCAAAGAGGGAAGGCAGAGAAGACGGGGTACAGGAGAGGGGGAGATGTTGGCAATTTATGTTGTATTCTGCACTCCCCTCTTCCTTGACTTTTACTAACATGGTCCTTTCTGTTAATGCTGTCTTTGTCCTAACAACCTGTTCTTTATTCCCACTTACCCTTCCTTACTCTACCTTCCTAAGGACAGTCGGTACTAAGGTGAGCAAAGAAATCCTTTGTATTAAAATAGCTGTATAAAGCATGGTCTGCTGCAGACCTCCTGTCTCCAGTTAACCCCCACGGGGCGGAGGCGGAGGCATGCGGAGTGATGGGGAGGGACAGGGGATATTTGCTTGAGTGCAGAAAGGGGGAGGACATAGTGCCTGAGGATTCCCTTTGCCACCTTTCTCCCAGCATCACAACTTGCCATTAAATCCCGGGATTGCAATCTCTGTCATCCTGATTGAAGGGCAATGAGGCTATCAGAGCCAGGCAGCCCTGCCCAAGAGGACTGCTACGGAGCAAAGTAAAACACTGCATCCCCCTCCACTCCCACATTCCCCTGGGGCAAACTACAGTACGTTGCCTTTTCAGCACTCCCATTTTTTGCCGGAGCACGGGCCTCGAGCAGCAAAGCCGGGCATCCTGTCTGGTAGCAGCAACAGCTACCTCAGAGCAAGTTCAGACCATTTAGCGTCTGCTGCAAATAAACTACTCAATGTGAAATGCAATTCCTAATGTAAATAAAATAAATATTTATGGTGCTTATCTACCTTATCTGCAAGTGGGAGTTTGCAAACAGTGAACCGGGTTTTTATCTGGCTGGAAGTTTGTCAGCTAACCTAATTATATGTTAGGGTATTTTAAAGACAGAAATACGTCGTGTCTGAAATACTTAGGCCTTGATCCTATGTTAGATAAGCCAGTGCTTGCTGCAATATACCTTGCACAACCAGGTAACGTGCTGCTTTTCTTTGAGAAGCATCTGTTCTTAATCTTTTGGAGGAAGAGCATTTGGTTTCTCTCCATCTCCTGTTGAACCCACCCTAGTTTTTTCCAGCTGTGGGGTGCTGCCGTGCCCTCCTCCCCCAGGGAAGGTGCCCCTGCCCTCTGGTAGAGCTGAGATGCTTCAGCGGGGAAGGTTGAGAAGAGAGGGGAGAGCTGGGGATGGGGCAAACATGTGGAGCCTGCTGGGGATGTTGGGCTCCTGGTTTCTTTCCATCCGCGTTTCCACCTGCTCATCTCCTCCACTTTTCCTTCCCCAAGATGTGTCAGTCCAGTCCTGGTGGCCAGTCATCATGCAGCAGTGAGCCGTCACCCCTTGGCAGCACCAACAACAATGACAGTGGAGTAGAAATGAACATGCACAGCGGGGGAAGTCTGGGAGATCTGACGGCGTTGGATGACAACGCTCCTGTTGTGGACTCAACGGTCTCATCTGGTAATTCGACAGTCAGCCTGCAGCTAAGGAAACACATGACGACGATGCAACGACTTGAACAGCTCAAGAAAGAGAAGCTCAAGACAGTTAAGGATTCCTGCTCATGGGTGAGCCCAGCTCCACAAGCCAGAAACACCAAGCTGCCTCCCATCTCAGGAAATGGTAAGCCCTGGGCCTGGGCCGTGTCCTGTAGGAACCCTCCAGAGTTTGACTCTGGTTTCATAACCAAGAGTCTGCCCTGGAGGAGGATCATTTCTTATTGCCTCTGAGTCAGCCCTTGCGGGATAGAGATGTCAGGTAAAATGGAGAGCTTGGGTGTAAACACAGCTGTCTGGTGATGTGCAACAGAAACCCAGATGCTCAGTGCTACAGAGCTATGAAGGGAGGCAGAGGTGTTGGTGTCCTTGTATCAGGGCTTGCCCAAGGACCCAGCCGCAGGTGTCCTCACTGTCCCAGTGGCAACTGCAAGACTGCTTGGGTTTGTTCCAGCAGTAACAGTTCCCTAATGGCTAATGTGCCTCCTGGAAGACTGCAGGAGGACAGCAGCAATCCAGACAAGCCCTCCATCCCTGATCTTGCTCTGACAGGCCTTCTGTCACTTCGGGAGGTCCTGGCTATTGCCTACAGCTTCATCTGCTAGTTTCCCGCTGGCTGGGGATTCCTGATAAAGGCTTCTTTATGATCCTTTCAGTGCTCCTCCAACTTTGCCAAGAAGTGCCAAGGCATAGGGCCTGGGTTGTACTAAACCTCAGGGCTTAGTATATTGGAGCTTCTTGGTTTACTCTGGGAAGAGTCCTTGAGTGTCAACTTTTGAGCTCTCAGTCTCCTATCCCTGACTGCTGTGCCTCTGTCCCAGTGAGTGGCTGTGGTTGTAGCTATGTGCTGTTCCCGTGGCACTGTTCACACCAGTCCTACTTTTTTCCTAAGAGAAGCCCATGTGGAGGCATTTCCTCAGCAGCTGAGTATCAGCGGGGTACACGTTGCAAAGGCTCTGCAGCCCTCTTGTTCTTTGTGCGTGGACACAAAGCTGGAGATGAAGCTTTGAATTCACTGGTAGCAAATGAAGTTCAGTATCATTCCCATAAAATATTGGGGGTGGCTTTGTGTCTGTATTCTGGCACCAAGAACACTACCAAGTGGAATTTCTCAGGTGACTAAATCTTTTCCTTCCCTGCAACCTTTCTTTCAGGCTCTATTCTAGAAAATAGTGGTGGTTCTTCTGCTACGCTGCCTAATCCCAGAATAATGGAGCTGTCTGTCAATGAGGTTACGATGCTGAACCAACTAAGCGAGCGCCGTGACAGTACAACAAGCACCATCAGCTCCGCCTACACCGTCAGCCGCAGATCATCAGGGATCTCCCCATACTTCTCCAGCCGCCGTTCCAGCGAGGCTTCGCAGCTCGGGCACCGCCCCAATAACACGAGCTCTGCCGACTCCTACGACCCGATTTCCACAGACGCCTCCCGTCGGTCGAGCGAGGCGAGCCAGTGCAGCGGGATGCCGGGTCTGCTGAACCTCACACCAGCTCAGCACTACAGGCTGAAAGCCAAGTACGCTGCGGCCACGGGGGGCCCTCCTCCAACTCCCCTGCCGAACATGGAGAGGATGACCCTGAAGAACAGGATCTCACTTATGGATGGACCAGACCCCACCTTGCCCTCCATCCGCCTCCCTCCGGGCCCCAGGCGTTGCAGCGATGGCAACACCTACGGCTACCAGTCAGCTGCAGCGTTTCCCCACGAGGTGCCGGGCAACTGCACGAGACGGGCAAGCGACCCGGTGAGGAGACCTGCCGGAGACCCCCAGGCCCTCCCGCGAGTTCACCGCTTCAACAGCACCAACAGCATGAACCCCTTCCATCCTTCACACCCCACGGACAGGAGGAATTTCGGCCTCCAGAGCTACGGGCGCTCGGATGGGAGCCTCCCCCGGCACACCTACTCACCCCGGCCGCTGAGCATCAGCGAAAACATTGCCATGGAAGCCATGTCCGGGGAGGCGGAGGCGCCCGTCGGAGACGACGATATTATGCTGCCAGATGACGTGGTGCAGTACATCAAATCCCAGAGCAACGGGACGGCGGCCGAGAGCACTTCCATGGGGTACAGCAACGAGATGCAGGGCTTCCAGGGAAGCGGGAAGCTGCAGCCTCCAGCCTTGCCGGGCCAGCGCAGGATGGCGGTGGCCGAGGCAAGCATGAGCCACTTGGGACCCATGATGGCAGAGTGTCCCATGAGCTTCGATGCCTCCTCAGACATGAATAAAAATAACATGCCCGTCCAGTGGAACGAGGTCAGCTCGGGGACGGTCGATATCATGTCCAATCAGTCGAAGCAGCAGTTTTCACAAGGGAACTTAGCGGTGGTCCAGCAGAAGCAGAACTTTGGTCAGTACCAGAACTACAACCAGCAGCAGATGCAGCTGCCGGAGAACAGTATGAACATAACACAGCAGAGCTTTATGCAAAGAAACGTCAGCATGGATGGGCAGAGGCTAAACTGTATGCAGCTGCGGCAGCAGCCGATGAGCCTGGGCCCCGGTATGAACCCCGATCTGGGCTTGCACGCAGGGTATAACCAGCCTCATCAGATGCTGAGCCCCAGCGCAATCAGCGGCAACCCAAATCAGATGTCTCCTTCTTGTAGCAGCATGGCAGCAAAGTCTGGACCCCACCTTCACCCTCAGCAAATGGACATGGCGGCCGACCCTTCTTTAATGGTCAGCAGCAACAGCGAGCGCACGATGCTGGGCCAGGTCATGCACGAACCGAGTCAGCAGAACTACTCCTCTCAGCCGACCCGCCTGAACTTCCCCATGGCTCAGGAGCCCTTCCATCAGCCCATCATGACCAGCTCCAACCAGCCCAGCTTCGAGCCTCAGCAGAGCATGATGGGCTCAGCCGCGCAGGCGTATCCGCCCGCCATGGTCCAGCCTCGTCCTCCGCCCGAGCCGAGCCCAGCCAGCCGACCCCGAGGCCTCCGCACCGTCCAGCAGCTGGGCTACATGAGAACTCCCCACCCTACCAACACCATCAGCCCCGGCCAGGAGGCGGCGGAGGCCATGCATAAAAGAACCGGTGACGTGTTGCCGGCACCGGCCCAGCAGTGCGTGGACGGCACGAGGGAAAACAATTTGATGTACTATTACGGTCAAATCCACATGTACGAGCAGAACGGCAGCTTCGATAATCACGCGGACTGCCGGGTCAGACAACAGCAGTGCGCGCTGAACAGCAAGCCGGCCGCTCTGCCTTCCCCCGGCGCGAACCAGGTGTCCAGCACGGTGGACTCGCAAGGTCTTGAGCCGCCCCAGATAGATTTTGATGCCATCATGGACGATGGGGACCACTCGAGCCTGATGTCGGGAACTCTGAGCCCCAGCATCCTGCAGAACCTCTCCCAGAACTCCTCTCGCCTGACAACTCCACGAAACTCTCTGACACTGCCCACCATACCCGCGGGAATAAGCAATATGGCAATAGGCGATATGAGCTCCATGCTAACTACGCTGGCGGAAGAGAGTAAATTTCTAAACATGATGTCATAACAGTAAAGCACAAGGCCTTAGTGCTATCCAAGGGGCTCTGCGTGAAGCAGTTTTATGAATGTGCTTTTCAAAAATAATCCGTTTCAATAGAGTAGATTTTTTTTTTAATAAGTATTAAATACATTAAAGGGATTCAAAATGAAAATTTTAAAAAGTCTCTGTACAGAATTATGTAAACTATATCCAGGCAGTTTAGCACCGCAGTGGTGCACCTCTAGTATTATTTTTTGGCTTGGTTTCCCAGAGCACTGAACGGTATCACCACCAAGCTAGGAGACAGCATGAGCGTGGTTAGAGATGAAACCCTCCCTCCCTGGCAGCCCTGTAAATAGCACTCCCCATCATTTTCCGTTAGTTACGTCTGCAAAAAATTCCATTTTCAACCTGCCCCAGAACGAAATGGGAGGATGCGGTTTTGATCAGAATAAAAGCCATACTATGTATTCTGCTCTGATGACACTAGGGTTTAGTTACGTCTCCAAACAAGCCCTCTGCCAGCAGTATTGTTTTATACCGTAAATACCTTTATACCTTGCAAAGAGCGTTGATTCCAAACAGCTTCTCAGCAAAGTGCCTTACCATGCTTTCGTGTTAAGTAGCCAAGGCCTCTCTTCCTTTAAAAATCAAATATAGTGTATTGCCAGAAGCGTATATAAAATGTACATTTATAAAAACATAGTGGTGTTTCTGAGAAAACATTGGAAAGACACATTGATGAGACACATAAAAGGTGAATGCACACTTTGATCAGATGTGTTTACAACGTGGTTTATATCATGTGCAGAGTGGAGCAGAGGCCTGGGAACAGCAATCACTGGGAAATAATCCCCCGTGGCAGGAAGGCTTCGGTGTGCAGACTGACACACGTGCATAACTTTGTGCCCTCTGAGCACAGTGACTTTCTGCAGGGGCTCCGCATGCATCTTTAATGTCAGATCTCTGAAACGTGCATTACCATATCCCTGTGCAGCTTTGCAACGGCTTCGCTTTCTGTTGGGTTTTCCGTGCTGAGGTGCTCACGTACAAAAGTGATGGTGATGGAGAGCGTTTTGTGATCGCTGCAGCCCAGCCTGCACTGTGGCGGGGTTGTGGGAGCTGGTTTATCTGGCCGGGGTTGTCTGTGTAATATACTCCATGCAGGGCTCTGCCTGGGCTCCATGCACACAACAGGCGCGTGGCTGCACTGATGCGAGGCCAAGCATGAGCTAATACGCCCTGCCCGGCAAGCAGGCTTTTTTGGCATGCACCCAGTGCTACATTAACGTGTCCCACAGCTTTGGTCAGCATGAAAAGAGCTGCTGTATCCAAAAAATATACCATGGACAACCCGGGGTGTTAGTTTGGCTAGTGCTTTGTGCTACGGTACATAGCTACTCTTTGTACCCAGCCTGGTTCAATTCAGCACTGCACCTGCAGTCTATAGCGTAGGCAAACATCTGGATAGTCTCAAAACAGGTATTTGAGTCAAAATAGTAGCTCGGTCAGTGAGAATCTCTTGGAAACATCCTTGAGGAAGAGATGGGAGGAACAGGGCCTCCCAAAGCCAAATCCTCCACCAAAATACAAGTGCTGGTAATAATGATCAGCTGTTTCCAGGCTGGTCCCACCTGGCAGTGAAGTCAGTCTCAGTTGCATTATTTATTTTTGCTGTCGTTAGACAAAAAGGGTAGGTGCATGTACCTGGGCAGGAGGCCTTGCTTTAACTTCTGACTGCGTTGGACAAGGAAAACTCTCTTCCTGCTCTCGTAGCATCAGATACTTTGTACCCCGTATGTTGAAGGGCAGGGGACAAGTGTGACATCCCCCCCAGGTTCTCACAGTTTGACCAGACAAGCATCCGCAGAAGCTTCACTCTCTCCTTCTCGTCTCCCCTCTCCCCCTCATATCAATGTGATGTTCTCACTTGCATCTGACTCCATCCCCTGCGTGAGTCAGGGACAGCTCTATAAAGGTGCTTTCTGGCGTCCTTTCTGCTTTCCTTTTGCACAAACTGATGTCAGGCTCACTCTTCCCGGCATGACCAGGGGCTGGCATGAAAATGCCACGTGTTACCTCCAGGCAAACTTTGCGATATCAGATACGCCGGCAGCCCCGCTTGGCAGCGGTGGGTTGGGACAGTGCTGCTGCCAGGTAGCCCTGGGTATGGCTGGTGCAGGAAGGTGCTGCTCAGCATCCAGCCATCTCAGCCGTCCTCATCCTACATGCAGAGGGTGCGCACAGAACGCTCTCGCCCCCACCCTTCACCCCTCGAGGTCCCCTGACTCCTGCTGATGTCCAGGGTGCACGAGGACAGGAAAGCAAAGCAAGGTGCCTGGCTGTTTATTTGTGTCTACCATGAGAATTGTGTTTAAAGGGATTGTTTTATAGTCCGCTGTATATATTCTCCTGCAGTTACTGACCTTGCCCTTGCCTTTGCATTTATGAAAAGAGGGCAGTACGTATTTTAGGACATTGTATGTTGTCCTGGACGCTTGGAGTACAACTGGGCATCCCTTGTGCTGAGATGGATCAGGCTTTCGTGTGTCCTTCAACTGCTAATCTGATTTTTTTCAACAGCTGCGTAGGGCAACGATGGCTACTGAGTCCCTCTTCGCAGATATCTCATTAGTAAAAGATCAAATACAAAAGCAAAACCAAATCTCCAATGACTTGAGATTTCTCAGACTTTCCAGTGGTGGTCTTCCTTCATTTACTGAAAAAGTATTATAATAACCATTCCAGCACTGTATATATTATGTATAGAAGACATCATTACTAAAAGTACTGTAGGTGAATTGTTCTGTCAAATTTATATCTTAAGAACATTTTTAGCTGTTTTCTACATCATAAGAACGGAAGTAACATGCTGAACCTGTATATAAACCTTTTGTACATTAAAAAGTAATTTTTTTCATAATTCCTTGTGCCTGTCGTTATTGCTTTTTATTGGTAATGGTGGTTGGTCTTGATCTGTCGCTGCCACACCAACACAGTCGGTTGGACTCTGGTGGTGCTTAGGAAGAGCTGGTGAGGAGCTGGATGGGGCTGGTGTGTGAGTCACTGCACGGATGTGCAATGGTCTTGCCTTGAAGACCCTCCAGTCAACAATGGGATGGAGGTGGCAGAAAGAGAGGCAGCAAAGCCGGGGTGCTGCTGCAAGCACAGCCATGCTGCCCAGGTGTCCTTCATCGGCCTCTTGGCAGAGGTGATTTGATTTGCAGTGCAGCAGGGACAGCACAGGAGAAGGGCTCAAAGCATGGGCTGCAGAAATTTGGCAACCAGAAGATTCATGGCAAAATGGCTTGTTGACCATCTTGGTCAGTGTCCGAAAGGAGACAGAAATAGGACAGATCAGCAGAGCTGTGATGGGCCATCACAGGGACAAGTTGAATATTGGGTTTGGAGAAGGGAGAAATGAATCTATCCACTATGTATGCGATGGGAAGCAATGATATGGTGAGCAACAGATACATCGGTCGTGATCCAGTTAGAGCCTGGTCCAGCCCATGGATGAGAAAGATTTCATTTGACTGCAGCAAGAGTTAGCTCAGCCACACAAGAGACGGATTTTCAATTTGGTTTCGTAGAGTTGGGTTGGTGTGGCCAGGGCTAGCACTTTAAGGGAGGGTGGGGAAGCTGTTCAGGGGCGAGATCCTCGTGGGCACAGCAGTGAGTTTGGAATAAAGTCAGCTCTTGAGCAAAGCAGTTGGCCAGTGAATCAGCCATGACACTTGGTGCAAATGAGCCAGCAGTTTCATGCAGAAGCAGTAGAAGGGGATGTCCATATTTTCCTCAATGCAGAATCCCTACTGAGCTGATTGGTAGAATCAGGTAAGTTTGGGACAAATCCTCACCCTGATGATAGGTTCCTTCATAGTCCGTGGCAAGAGATTGGCATATCCCAAGACAGAATTAGTCTTTCCCATTTTAGACACATAGGATGGGGTGGATTTTCCTCTGGAAGACATCAGTCAGTCTCCTCATTGATGACAGAGATATCCCATGTAGCCAGCTTAGATTAGATACCTTCTCCAGTAGGGTGAGAAGAATCCCATGCTCCTGTGAATATCTTGCACTAATCTAGTCACCCTCAGCACAGTCAGACGTTGAGCCAGTGAACAAGATGTTGATTAATGTGTTAATGATCCTGTTAGTCTGCAAATCCATTGGATAAATATCACACCCCTCTGGACTGTCCAAGAACTACAGAAATCACATTTTAAAAAAATGCAGTAATATTATTAAAAGGAAATTGTTCAGAGCTTTTCTATTGACAAAAGGCTTTGGAGACTCAGATCAACTCCTACTGCTTTTCTACTTCAAACACTTAAAGTGGGTTTCTAATCTAGATCAAATGCTGCTTTTAGCTGGTATTTCACTTCAGAGTTCGATCGGGGCACACCTCTGCCTGTGTAAGAACATATTTATTACTTAAACTGGGTTAAGATTTCCTAGGAGCCCACCCGAGGTCATGTACCAGCTTGTGTATTTTTACTGCTTGGCCATCCTGGAATAAACAGGGATCGAAAGGCTCGTTGCTCCAATTGTAAGTGGGTAATAACCCTTCTGCAACAAATGTTGTTTATAAGCCAGAGTTTGGAGTTTATACTACTGTGGCAGCTGCATAATATTCAATTAACCTTCTTTTTAATCCATCATATCCCTTATGAAAACAAACCATCCTAGCAGAGCTGATTCTGACCCTCTTTGGTGAGTGTTAACCTCACTCCACTCCCAAAACCAGTGGGAGCATAGGAGGAGTAAGATCCCACTCTGGGTAAAACCGTCACAGCTCTTTAATATTGCACTAATATCTCAGGTTTTCCTGGAGGGGAGAAAAAGCCCATAAAAGCTACTGTTGCTGGATCTGATTGCACTTACTGAGTACAGAGTCATTCCAACAGCTCTTTATTGCAGTGGTCTCAGTAGGGATGACATAGGAGCTCTTGTTCTTTACGAGCTGTTGGATCTACTTGGAAGAGCATACGTGTTGTAAATAAATGGTGTGTTTTATATTATTGGAAGGACAATTTATGACCAACCAAGGCCTCTTGCAGACAGCTATTTAACTTGTAAGTAAAATGACCTAACACTTAAGAAATTTAGAAGCTACAAAACAACCTATGTTGTGGCCAATATACTTATTTCTCCTTGATTTATGCTTCATGTAAAACTTGAAATGGCTATATTAAATATGTTTGCTGTAAAAATAAAAATAAAATTAAAAAAAGAACAAAGTGATGCTTTCACACATGCTGAAGGTTTGTGACTACTGTAGCTTCATCCAATTGCACTAGCACCTCTGATTCATTACACAGGTCCCTTCCCCTCCCTATTTCCATTTTCCCCACACTGGCCTGTCAGGCAGATATGTAGGGGGCACGGTGGCCTGCCTGCTGTCAACTTTGAAAGAGCTGCTGCACTCAACTACAGTGCACTTGCTAGAAATGTCTCTCTAAGTATCAATGGCTTACTGAAAAGCAAACTCTGTGGCTGCTGCATCTGTCCGTCAGAGGCTATTTTGCCATCACACCTTTACCATCGTTTCTAGGGTGGTTAACGGCAAGGAGCAGCAGGCATGGTAACACACCCTGAAAGGCAGCTCCTGCACCAGGCAACAGGGCATGGGGCTACATAAATCTTCGGTCTAGGTTGCTCTGGCTAGTCTTAACTCTTATTAAGTACAGCCCAGGCTAGTCTCCATAGAGAAAGGATGTTTAAGGACTTCAAAGCAGAAGCTTAGTCTGATGTTCTGAATGCCTGCTAAAGGAGTGTCTCTTTTCCTTTCTCTCTCCATTCACTATACAGATAAAGGCAACCTTCACAAATACCCCCTCTCTCCCCTGTCGCTATGCCTTTTCTGTTCCTCTTTGGGAAGGACCCCAGAGTGCTCTGCCCATACAAACATCCTCTCTGCCAGGGTTTGACAGACAGACGGTTGCATTTTTTGACTCAGGAGCATGAGGAACAGCTTTCCTGACACCTGCAGAGGGAATCATGCAGAAGAGGAGCACACATTTCACAGCTGGATGGTGGCCAAAGCACCAAGGTTCATGCTACAGTGCAGTAGTAGCGGTTAAAATAGATCAAATGAAACGAGGGGAGCAGCAGGGAAGGAAGCAAAACTCTGGACAAAGCAGGACTAATTTTCTTCATGGCTTTGTGTCTCCCAGTGTGTCTCCCACCTGCAAAATTTCAGGGGCCGTGAGGAGTTACTGGCCGTAACAAAAGCAAAACAAAGAAGTGATGCTTATGGGGGTAAGAGAGATCTATTTTTGAAGAGTTTCGATCTGTAGAACTTCACTTCAAAGGCTTTTGGGAGCAAAAGCACCGGTTTTAGCTCTTTTACCTCTTTTGCCCACCCCTCGGTTGACCAGTCGTGCAAGCAGCCATCACCTGAAAAGGCAGCGTGACTGGTGGCACGACAGCAGCGGTACGGCGCTTGGAGGGCTTCAGCCACCTGCTCGGATGGAAACGACCGCGGCAGTGACGGCAACCAAGGAACACAGCTGGGACTGATCGGCGGCAAGCTTGGAAAGGCGAAGCAGCCCCAGGGCTGGAGTCTGTAGGTGGGCTGCCCCACCCTTTGGCAACGCCAGCATCCTGCCCTCGGCTGCAGACCTCCGAGCAAAGGCGCTCCCAGCCTCTGCGGCTCAGCCAAGCTGCAGGAAACAAACGTGCTTCTCCCTTTCTGGCCACTGTTATTGTATAGCAAGAACCTGGTAATCTCCAGGTGGCTTTATTGGCCCCATTTCCCAGCTGGCAAAGCAGCCCTCTGAGAAGCTACCCGCCTGCTGCACTTACCCATCTGACTGGCATCTGAGCAAAAAGTGTCTCAACTGACTGAAAAGTGATGTATTAATTTATTTTTTTTTTGAGCAAAATGTCTTGATGCAAATCGTTTAACCTCTGTGTCACTCATCAATAATGACGATAAGTGAAATTCGATAGCGCTACATGAAATGCACAGAGGATTAAACATCACTCCAGGCATACTGAAAGTGGGCGGTGTTACCGTATCTGGGAGATCTTAAGGAGGGGTGAGAAAATGGGTTTTGCTCTGCAGTCCAAGAGGCTGCACCCCCATAACACCAGTACCGACTAAGGAGGGTGCTCCAAATGGTGATCCTAATCGCTTCCTGCAGGCCAGTGAATTTCCCTTGTTAGCAGCCATCCAAGAACTGAACAGGTCTCACCTTGCTTGAGGAGCTCTCAGGAAATGATCGCTTGTCTTAGCAATGTCAGGAGGTTTGTCAGTGAATATGAAAAATGTTTTTAGGGAATAGAAACTGGGGCTGAGCCAGGTGAAGGTTTCTACTTAATTGGGGAAAAAAAAACCCACCCGCCACAATAGATCCCAGCATTTCCATCATTAACTGGAAGTAAGTGGGAGCTTTTTGAACAGATCAGCAGTGGCCTAAGCGTTGAAAGCACCAATGACACCAAAGTGGTTGAGCAGGCTTTTCTTAGAGATGAGAGCTAGCTTTGTGGCCATTGAACACTTCAAAAAAATGACAATTGCCCAAATTAGAAGGGAAATTTAAAATCAGATCCCATTCAAAAAGCCTTCCCAAAATTTAAGACATATTAATAGTGCATCAACAACTTTAACGTAAAACCCTTCCAAATCTAAACCTTGGATTCAGAAGCGCATGGGGCTGAGCCATGACTTCTCAAGTAGTCTTGTAAAAACGACATCAAAAAGATTTTCAGCTAAAATACTATCAGTACGTTTCTTCATTAATATTTTAACTGTCATTTACGTTTAAAAAAAAATAAATTAGTATGCAGAGACCTGGGCTGGCTTCATCATGGGTGAATCAGTACCAGAACAAATCAAGTCTCCAAGGAGCCCACGAGGAGCTGTTTTCCACCCCTGCTCTTCCTACAAAGTTGTTCCACTTGTAAGAAGTTTTGGGATCAAGCAGATCTCACAAAAGATGAAGGTGTAAAATAAAGTCAGGGGCTGAGGGCCTTTTAGATTAGCATCATCACTCCTTATAACAGGAAAAACCACATTGTTAGTGTTGTTTAAAATTGTCCTGGCTAACACACAAAGTATTGTACTGTGTTGCAATTAGATCAGCTAAGGTAAAACGTCTTTCCCAGCCCTTATTTCAGTGCTGACACAAGGTACTTCAGGCAAAGCGCTGGTCCACAGATGTTTCAGCAGATTCAGCAGGGCTCAGAAACTGTTGATTTGGGAGCACAACTGCTGAACAAAAGGGGTCTTTTCTCCCCTCAGAATAAACCCCATAGATGGAGGAGAGGAGGTTTATTTATTTTAAGATATCTCAAACACCTTTACTACTAGTAAAAAAAGACATTGCCGGTTTTGAATAAAAGTAACTGCAGAACCATCAGGGGGTTGCAATTCTAAACTTGGTCGTGTGTACATGCATCAGTGCTTTCTATTAGATTAAATGAAAACTACTCAAATTAGAAAAAAAAAATCCTCAAATGAACCAAACTGGGTATCATGCCGAAAACTGAAGAAGATTCTCCTCTAGCATAAACAGTGCAAGTGAGGAAGCGTAACTTGTCTCATTAGCTATGTTACCGCAGGGCCATGCTGCCACATGTGAGGACCCAAGGAGAGTGCTTTGCCTGGGTGAAGAATGGAAAAATAGGTGAAATGTGGAAAGACCGTATTTTAACAGCATTATGAAGGAGGAAGGTGAGTACAAGGATGGGGGGGGTAGAGGTCCGACCACTGAGATACTCTGCCAACAGGACTGTTACCCTGAGGTTCCCCACTCCCTTGGCAAACAGTCATCCCTTCCCATCTTCTCCAGGGTGGCCAGTGGCCCGTGGCAGGTCGAGCTCCTCCTGCATTTTGTAGCTACCTTTCCTCTGCAGAGAGCTGCTGCTCACTCTCCCTTCGCTTTTCGCCCTCTGCTCCTCACACTGCTGCATCCCTTTAACCTGACAAAACTTCTCCCGTCAGCAAAACCAGACCCCCTCCGGGGGTTTTGTCACCGCACTGTGTCAGCTAGGATCATTTCTCACACCTAGCCCATACAATTAAGCCAGAAAAAAAGCCTTGAGGCTGGGCCTGAGCTGTATGTTTCTTTTCGTGGTGGTGATTTGTTTTTTCTTAAGACACCAAATTTTAAGCCTACCATTTCTCACAGCTGAAGAAAGCACGGAGAGACAGCACTCACGGTCAAAACTAGCCCAAACACTGAAACCTTGGCCAAGAAATATCTGACTTCAAGAAAGGATTTAGCTAATTCTATCCTCAGAGGGATTTTTGCTGGAGGCAGATGAATGTAGCAGCCTAGCAGAGCTGCAAGATGAGGCCGTGTTGCTCTTTACCTAGGTGCGGCCAGCAGTGTAGGAACCAAAATGCTCCCGTAGACAAGCAGCAGGGATGAAGAAGGCGTGGAGGTGCAGATCTGGCATTGTGAGAGGAGACGAAAACACGGGTCCCCTCTGGTCACAATTGCCCCACGTTCCTGGGGCTTTGAGGTGTTTCCTCCGGGCAGGACATGCCACGTTTTAAAGAAAACTTGCCCTGGCCCAGTGCCACTGCCAGCAGCATGGGCTGCTTTCACTGGCCTAGCGGGGCAGCCACTGCCGAAATTTGCAACTCCCAGCTGCGAGTGCTCACCACTCGCCGACCGATGCCCAGTTAGTTCCCAAGCAGCGATCTGCCCCCCACCAGGCCAACTCCCCCCAGTTTATGTACTGGGCATGACGTCACATGGTCTGGAATACCCCTTTGTCCAGTTTGGGTCAGCTGTCCCGGCTATGTCCCCTCCCAACTTCTTGTGCCCCTCCAGCCTTCTTGTTGGCTGGGCATCAGAAGCTGAAAAATCCTTGACTTTAGACTAAACATTACTTAGCGACAACTGAAAACATCGGCATGTTATCAACATTCTTCACATACTAAACCCAAAACATAACGCTGTACCAGCTACTAGGAAGAAAGTTAACTCTATCCCAGCAGAAACCAGGACACCCAGGTAGAACGGACAACTGAAAGAGCACTAAGACATATGGCACAATATGTGACAGCAGACTCCAACCACCTGCAGCCTTCACAGTGTGCTCAAAGTCACATACAACAAAGGACAGCTCGCTATGTGCTTCACGTCAGGCAGCAGAAGATGGAGCAAGTCGGGGTCTAACCCAGTTATGTGGGACATCTGAAAGACTATATGAATATATTGGAGGCACAATGACTCTTTGGCTTGGGTTTTCTAGGACCCATGCGAGCTGCTGCTTTTTTTGTTTTGCAGTGTAGAGGATGAGACAATGCTGGTACCATCGAGGCTTCAACCAAGAGGCAAATATCTCATTTAAAAGTTTATTTTAATGAAGTCACAATAAGGCCTCCAGCTGGAAAGGTTATTTATTAACCTCTTATTTACAAATTGAGCCCTGATTTGAAAATTAAGGCATTCTAATTTAATATTAACCCACATGTCAGAAAATAATGACACAAACTACAGGGAAAATTGCATTCCATATTGCAAAAGACCCATTTTATTTATAATGACCAGGATTAAAAGTCATGCCAACATTGATGGATCATACTTTAAAAATCTTGATAGCTCATTCATTTCTATAATTATATTTATTACAAATTAAATAAGTTGCGGACACCCTTGATATACAAAGAGACAAAATTAATTTGTGAATCAGTATTAATCTGTCATCAAACTAAATGAACTCCCTTTCTGGCAGCCTACTGAATGTAATGTACTGTACCAGACTTTCCGTGATCCTCGGGACATGAAAGCAGTGGAAGTGCAAGTTCAAGCTGTTGAAGGACCGTCTCTTCACTTGCACGGATGGCATTTCTCAGTATGGCTTTTCAAATCAAGAGATGAGACCACAATAGAAAACTTTCTTGGCCGGTTTCTGGAAATCGAAACAAATTCTAACATTTCCATGAGCTTGCAAGGGCTCCGTAGCCAGGTGCCTCCATGCAGTCAATTGGTAGAGCTCCATGGCCCTCAGGGCAACTAACCCCCGTAGCCCAGCCAGCCCCCAGCCAGCAAACTAACCCAGCAGTTGCGGCTGCCGTATGCCACCACTTGGGTCAGCAGCAAAATGCAACGTGCAGCTTTTTAGTACTTTTCCTGTGACCCCTATACCCAGACCACACCGTGGAAGCTGAAAAGCCTTGTACTGTGGCGGCAGTGCAATATCTCATTCGTAAGCGACGTCAGCCCGAGCAGGGTGGGTGCTGTTCGCTCCCCTCGGCTGAGGGAGAAGCGAGGGCGGCTGTTCAGATGTTCCTGGATGAGATTACAGACCCTAATGCTCAACAACTGCCACTGTGGTTAGCCGAAATGTGTGCCCATCTGCTTTGGGGTTTTGTGCCTGTAGACAAGGAGTTCTGCCAGCTTCAGGAGGACTCAGGCTTTCCTCCAAAGTAGTAAATTTGGAAAGGGGAAAAAAAAAAGAAAAAGGCTCAATGCTGCAGGTTAGAGCACGTCGTCCCAGTAGATAGAAGCAAAGCGCAGTAAGTCAGGTCGGGGCTGCATGTCCCCTTGCCTCCAGCCTTCCCATCCCAGCATTAGCCCCAGCGTCAGTGCTGACAAGCTAACGGTCAGGCTGTTCCTCTCCTAAATAGGACACGACTCGTCTGAGGCAGCAGAAGTGCTTGCTTGTCTCTTTGCAGAGCAGGGAAACATACCCGTGTTTACTCATCTTATTTTTAATTTTTTCACCATATTTTCTTTTTTCTTCCTTTCCACCCCCCCACCCCTGAGCACTCCCAGAGGGAGGTGCACAAGCTCATCATCTCAGAGGCAAAATTTCAACTCCAGAATGTTGGACCCCATCCAAAATCGGCCAAAACACACTGAACTCCCCTGCCATAGTCTGCTGATCTCTCCATGTCATTTAGCAGCTAGGATCAACTAATAAAGTGCAAGATGCAGAAATGTCATTTAGAGTTACCTACCCATAACTAAATAACTTTGTAATGAATGAAAGGCCATTTTGAGCTGATGCCTTAAAGACTAACTTCATCTCCATAAAGAAAGAAATATGACTCGAACAGAGGCAGCCCGCATGTGGCATTAACAAACCCTCTTTGTGTTTCCGTAGGAAAGACTGACACCAAGTGAGTTGTGCACTTGCATCACCTTCACCTTATTTTGCTTTAATACTGATGACTCCACCTCAAAATATTGCTACAGCTTTAGGTCTACTTGCAGGGAGCTGGTGGGCCCCTTGTCTAGAAAATAGAGAGCTGGAAAGGTGTTTCTGAGCTAAAAATTTTGTATTAGGTTAACTTCAGCTATAGAACAAGAACAGTACCTGGTTTAGTAATATAACAGTAATTAATTCTGACTGTTCATAAAGGAAAACTCGGTATTGCCAGAAGAAATTATTTACACATCTTTATATGACAGTGTTTTTCCATTCACCTTTTTTGGAGCGTTTCCTTCAAAAGACATTAAGCCCATACATTACTATTTAAAGAGCCTAATTCAACCCAGGCAATAATGATCCATAAATATTCATGATTTTGTTTTAACATTAAAATAACATCTGTTTCAAAACATCTGCAATCTGTTTTCAATGCTTCGGTAACATTTAAATTAACTGTAACTAATACAATAAACCACTATTAGGGATAATGATAATGAAAGATGCCCTATTAAGAGACACGAACAACATGGAATTGAATGAAAAACAAAACGAGGGGTGGAGGGGACGAACCCAACAGTCAGATACCAAAGCTCCCTGGAACCTAAATCCACCATTATGGGAGAGTTTCCTGTGTGTAGGACTATTGTTTAACCGTCTCAGCTGCTGTGTCTCAGCTCCTCTTGGGTCTTGTTCAAATTTCCACTGCGAGAGCAGTAATTTATGGCGCAGGCAGTGTGACTACTTTTAACGCGGGAGGGGAGGCTCGCTCTCTCCAGCTGAAGGGGCCTGCAAAGTATTTCTGAGCTGGAAAAGCCAGCCGCAGCGCGGCCAGGGCTCTCCCAGCCAGATGCGGTTAACGAGCCCGTTAACCTCCCCGCCTGCCAGCGAGATGTCCCTGGCGAGCGGCGACGGCCCGGTGGCCGTGCTCACGGGCGCTGCCACGCTCCGGGGCGCGGAGTTAACCGAAACGGGTTAACTTCCCCCCCAAAACGGGCTGTTGTTTTCTGCTACGATTTCGCCTCTTTTTTCTCCCCAGGAAAGATGACATCATGCACATCTGCGCATCGTTGCAAGGGTGAAGGTGAAGGCCGGGTGCGTGACGGAGCCGGGGAGGAAGGTTCCCGTCCTCTGCCGGCGGCTGCCGGTGGGCTGACACTTGGCACCGGCCTCCGCGAGACCCACACGCACCTCGCGCCCGCGGCCCCCGGCTGGAAAGTTTTACTTTCATGGAAAGTCTTGGTGGGTTCATCAGTCATAAATCAATTTGTTTAAAGATGATATTTAGAGGTTTTGTGGTTTGTTGGGGGGTTTTTTTAAGCCAGCCCTCCCTCTTTGCTTCTCCCACTCCCCGACAAAAATCCAGGAGGTGTTTTTAATCTCCTGGACCAAACGCAAAATGCCGGAGCAGCAAAAGGCAAGGATTACAGCAGCTGGGTTTGCTCTTGTCTGATGACTTCTTAAAAAAAAAAATTCTATGTTAAAATACATTTTTTCAGTCAAAACAAAGCCAGGACTTGCCACAGTTCTGTGCAAACTCAGTGCAAGAAGACCAGCTGTTTACACTGCCAGAGTGACACCTCTTTACCCCAAATCCTCCGGCAATCTAGAGCAGCCATCGCATAGGTACAAATAGCTCCAGGAATAACCCCACGGCCGTTCATCCTTGTCGGCCCGAGCACTCCACCCCGGCACAAACCCTGTGCCCTGGCTGCGCTCCCGGCCCCTGGCACCGGGCTGGACCAGGTCCTGGCGGGCCACCACGGAGCCGTGCCTCCGCGTCTTTCCAGCAGTGACAGGAGCCCGTGGAAAGCAGAGCATAAATCCAAACCATTTAAAGTGTGATTAAGACTTCCCCTGATTACTGCTCTGCATGATATTGAATGCTTCGGCTGTCGGTGATTTATTGAAGTAATATATAATACGCTGCATTCAGTTAACGGTCCCCATCAAGCACAATCTAGCTGAATAAAAAAAAAGAGAGACACAGAGAGAGAGAGAGTGCTCTAAGAGGAAATCTCCCTGGATTTAAGGGAAATTGAAATATGCTCATGGAAATCTGTGTCCAAAGCTTTTAGCACTTCAAAAAGTGCCAGTTGCTAATACCACTGACTAAAATCAGCATTGCTTCGATGGCTAATGGTCCTACTGCCATCCTCACCCACTCCTTCCCTCCACCACTGACAACTGGCTCCTTCACCTGGGCTACTTTGAGGCAGACACTTGGCTTTTTCTTTTTTTTCAGCTTTTGGGGTTTTTTTCCCAGTTTTATTCCAGAGTGAAGTTTCAGTTTCAGGTTCTTTGGCAAAGGGGAGGTTGTGCCTCAGTGTTTTGTGCATCACCACCAGCACCAAATCAGAGCAGAGGAGGTGAAACTGATGGTAACTATAACCTGAAAGGGAATAAACTGGGGCTGACATTCAAAAATAAAAAAAAAGGAGAAAAATAGCAATATAAGCACTCAGTATCGTTCCAGTGCTTTTAATGCTTTAGTTTTAATAGCAGAAGTAGCTGTTAGTTATGCAGGGAAGAGGTTTATTTATTTTCATATATGATATTTGATGTATTATCACTCCTTTAGGCTCTGATTCAATGAGATACCTCCACAGTGGGCTAATTTTAAGGCGTCATCTTCAATTAACATTGATCTCAATTACAAGCCTTCCAAAATAAGGTGGCTGGCTTAGAAATGATAAGATTATAAATCAAACGTTTTATTTGACATTTGCTTTTGAGGATCCATGCCTCCAAGTTGTTAGGTGGTGTGGGGGGGTTTGGGGGGTTGGGGTTTTTTTTCCCCCTGAAGGCATAAGCATTGGAAATAAATAACTTTTTAAACAGCAACAATAAAAGCAGATAGATACTCTCACACAAGCACCCCTACTCCACAGCCTGGGGCTTTCACAAAACCCAGATGCAATGTCCAGAAATCACAAGCTTTTTCAGTGCAATACTCAAACTTTTCCAGCTCACCAAAAATGGCACCTGAAATGAATGGCACCTGAATGGGGGTTTCATTTCCTCAGTTTCTAAAACTGGTGAAACTAGACCCAATACCAAACCTGATACTGATGAGAAGGACTTTTCTTCAGCTCTGACGTTCTTGCATGAAAGGTGCAGGGTTGTTTTTCTGCACCACAGCCGGTAGCTGACTGACTTCTTGCAGTCAGTGTGTGATGGCCATCGGTGCCCGTGTGCATTTCTCTCCCAGCGAAGGCGCAGTCCAGCAAACAAGGGACCGTTCATGGCATTGCCCTGGCTCAACTGGCAAAGAGCAAGACTTCAGCTTGTGTCTTTAGTTATTCCTCATCCTTCTGGATGCTGGGCAGATGTCCTCCATGGGGACTGCGAGGACACGCAGCCCCTAGAACAGAGTCCCTGCTGTCAGCTGAGACCCCAAACACACTGCCACCAGCAGAATTGCAAGAAAAGTCCTATTTACCCTCCTCAGCCCAGGGATGCAGGCTTGGTCTGGCTGGGAAGGAGGAACATGACATTTGGGTGGGGGTTGGAGCACTCACTGAGCTCATGGAGGTGCAGAGTTTGGCTGCTGAGCTCTAACATCTCTAAAGTACACACTGACAAAACAGAATTCTTTTTTTTTTTTTTTCCCCCTGCAATTAACGTGAGTGCATTTTGGTGGGAGCGGCAAAAGTGCAGCCCTGACCTGAGGGTAGGCACATGCCAGCTGTTGAGGTCTTACTCCAAGGTCCAGGAGCCCTAGAGCTTCTCTGGAAAATGTCTGTAAGAATATTTTAGGCTGGGCATCACATTTTCCCTTAATCTCACTCTCAGAAATGACGTCATCATTTTAGCTGAAACTTTCCAAATCAAATTCAGCCTGAGGCACAGACCGTTAAAAGTCTGGCAAAGTTGTAGACTGCTGGGTCTTCAAACGAGAAGACTCAGGCAGCCTCGCAGAGAGGTAGAAGTCCAAGCTCTGCTGACGAGCTGGAACACTGCATGCCTCCTGAAACCCAGAGAAGCACCACCAGTCCGGAGCCTGGACATTATGAACCTCAGTATTGCAGCAGCAAAACTATTGCTATTTCTCAGCCCAATAAAGCAAAAAATGCATATGCAATAAATTGCCTTTTTTTGTTGTTTTTTCCACAGTTTGATTATCCGTCATGATAAGACATTACTTAAAGCAGTGGTGACACTGTCTAATCATTCTTGTGAAATATAGACTTCTCTCTCCACTTCAGACAGAGACGACATTAATACACATTTATGCAAAGCAGAGCTGGAGCTGTCAGGGGCTAATCTTTACAAGTATGATAAATGATGTTTATTTTCAGTGATGGAACGAAACACCCGGGCTGACAATAATTGTAATAAAAAGGACAGATCAACTTCTATAAAGTGATTGAATTACCAGTCTATTGCATTAATGCCTGATCTTGGCTCTGTCATAAACCTGCTTTAGGTTACCAACGACTGCGCATTAGGAAACATCCACCTTCAAATAGACACCCTGCCCTTGACCTGTGGGAATGCAGGGGAGTCACTGCTGGATGCAGGTTTTGGCCATTCTTACTTTCATTTGTTTACAGTAAAGTGATGTTTCCTCTTCTCAGGCCGACAAAGAAGCACCCCGTGTCTCCTGAGCCTTGCAGAAAAGTTGCAGAAGCTCAGCAGCTGCACGTGCCTCCTCCACGCACACACGATGCCTGAGCTCCCGTACACAGGGATGTCGGTCCTGAATTTACTGCTTGTGCCTGCAATGCAGATCGGATTCATCAACATCCACAAGGACCGGCACAAGGGCTGTGGATCACCAAAGCCCCCCTGAAGCAAAAAAATGGAAAGAGGTTAGCCTTCCCCACCTACCCAGCCAAATGGCAGCATCTTGCACTGGACAGGGCATGATGCAGCCCAGAGCTGTTGAGAAAAAGAGGAGACGTGTGTCAGACCACTGGATGGAATACCCACATCCTTCATGCAGCTTGACCAGCCTCCGGCCCAGGCTTTAGGCAGGAGACACCCCCCACATCTCCAGCAAAGACAAATGTCTAAGACATAGCCTTGGAGGACAGGCCTCACTTCGCCTTGGTCTTTAGTTTTGTGGAGAAGGACATTTCGATAAAATGTGGGCTCCAGAGAGTCCATAATATGTCTTAGCTTTATCTGTGGGTTTTGTCAAGTGGGTGCTACCACCAGATTTTCTGTGGTTGCCCTGTCTGTGACACGAAGGAAAAAAAAAAAAGAGCTCTTGAAGCCTTTGCCAGGCATCCCAGGGTGGGGTGGGGTGGGGGGGTCACAGGTGGCATGGGGACACACATGTCAAGAAACCCAGCTAAGAACGGGGCTTATGCAGCTTTTCCAGACTGCAGAGTGATTTACTCCAGATTCAGGACTCAGCCACAGCCCACTGAAAAATGGGTGAGGCTAGGAGGCATCATGCTGCCTGCCTGCCCTGCTCTACAGCTCACCTTAGCATCCATGGTATGACCAAAAAATCTCATAAATAACTGGGTCTATTGATTGCTTTGTAAGTAACTCTATCATAGAAAGTAAAAACATTTTCAGTTTTCAGAATGGGACAGATGTTGTGGGAAAAAGAAGGAAAGACAGAAAAACAGAACAAAAGAGCGTGCAATTATATCTGTGTATGTTTATACAAATGTTCATGCATCAATTGCCCTGTGTTTCCCTCCAGCTAGGATTTCTGACATAAGACTAAAAACTGAATAGGAAAGGTAAAAGTGGGGTTCATCAGCAATCCCTCACAAAAAAATATTCTGACCTTCGCTTCAGGTCAATTGAAATGTTTGCATTTGGGGATTATTTCTTTTATAGGTTTTCCATTCCATTATGTTTATAGTTAGTGTATATTTCATATTTTGAGTATTCCGTGTTTCTATTCCAGTCTAAATTTGTATAGTATTATTCTGTTTCATAATTCTTTTTGCATTATTTCATGTAAGAATTTGTACTATGGTATACATTAATGCACAGTGGTGCGAAAGAGAAGTCATTTCAGCCTGAAAACTTGGAATGTCCCATTCTGACAGCTGACTGCTGACTGCTGTGAGTTTATTGAAATGAGTTATTCTGATTTTTTCCCCTAAACTTAAGTTTGTCCAAATTGACACCCTCCCAAGGGATAGTTCAATTTTAGCAGAGCAGTGTTTTCTGACAGCAGACATTAAGCAGGAAATTTTCAACCTTTCTCAGTCGTGTGTTTTTGTCTGCATATGAGCGTGTGTGCAGTGCCACAGGGCAGGACCCCACAGGGACTGGGAGCTGATGACCACAGCTGGGCAGCTGGAGATCTGCTCACAGCCCGGATGATGGTTTCCAACAGCCCTGGCTCCTGCCCAGCTGATGCTGGAAGGGTGATGGTACTCTGGAAGGTCCTAACAGAGAAAAATCATGATTTTGAAGCAATATAAAGCAATTAAATACAGTTGATCTAGAGAGTTGGTTGACTTTATTGAAGACCATCTCCCACATCAGTTCATTTGTAAAATAAACCTTATTTCTGCTGGATCTGTCTGTTCCCAGCATTGCTGTTACAAGGTTTCAGCCTCTACAGACCTACCTGCAGTCAGAAATACAACAGACCAACCTGCAGCATGGCTCCTGTGTGCGGACCTGGGACCATCATCTGGCGTGAAGCCAACAGACGTGGCAGGTTCCTGGGAAGATCCTTCAGCCATGGGGAGAGAGGAGGAAAATGGGCAGCAGGACCTGCTCATTCAGCTGGGGCTGTGCAGGAGACTCAAGCTTGGGGACACTTCTGACCTGCTCAGGGAAGACAGATGCATGAGTGCAAATATCCCCTTCCTACTACCGCAAAGGGCAATGAAAGCTGCTACCTCCAAACCCCTTTCTCTACCCCATTTCCTACTCTGAGCACTGAGATTTTCTAAATACTCTGCTGTTTATTAAAAGGGGATATGTGCATAGGATGTGCATCTCATAAAGAGAGCAGAAACCTCTAAACTACATCATACCCCAATTTTACACGTCATGTAATGCTATATATGTTCTGCAGGGTGAACTATTGTCAGAGTGAAAATCAGCTCCATTGGCAGCTAAAGATTTTTTTCCCCAGACAGCAGTGAGAAAAGATCCAGCACAAACTCCTGATCATCCAGCATTGCCTGTGTCTACACTTTGATGGCAGAAGTGCTTGAGGGCTGAGTCAGAACAGCTATAGCTGCTTCTGTCATGTGCCACACATCAAAAAGACAAGCAGGGTCCAATCGTCCCATCATCCGATAATGTCAGCAAGACGCCAGCATCCTCAAAGTACTGCTGACCCCAAACGTGCTGGAACTGGTGGGCCAGCCATGCAAAGTGCACTTGTTTAGCTAAAAGAAAGAAAAGGCAAAGAAAAGAAAAAAAAAGATGCATTTCTAAAGTCATGTATTTGAGATTTTCCTCTATCTGGCTTTAGGTGAGTATTTCCAAGTGCTCTGAAGAGTGCAGAGAAAGCCCTTGATGGACAAGGAGGCAGCAGTGGCCAGGCATGGGCAGAGCTTTGCAAAAAAAAACAGCAACCTAGGTGGAGGCTGGGGCTAGAGAGCTGCCCTTCTCCCTGCCATTCCCAGGGTCTGGCACTGCCACCAGGCAATGCCAGCTGGGGGACCCTCTCCTACCCCTGTCTTCCCCATCCCTCCCCTTCCTCCAGGGCAGGAACAGCCCTGGGCCAGCTGTCACCAGCACGGCTGCATTTTCCTGCCCTGCTTATAGGCCGCCAGGATGCAAAACAAATGTGAAGTGGCAAGAAAACTTGTGGTATTTTCAGAGAAAATGCCTGGCTTGTTTTGTTTGGGCACCAAAGCAGCCACCCTGCATCCCTGTGCTGCTCTGGGCAAGGCAAGGGATGGGGCCAGCATTACAAGCCTCCCTGGTGCTTCCCAGGAGGAGGGCAGGGAAGCCTAAATACTTTTAATTTCTAAAATAACTTGTTTACTGCCATACCAGTAACCTTCTTGCTTTTGTCTATTGTGTTTATACCAACCAACTTATCATAAGGAAAACTAAAAACACCTCCTTGCTTGGCGAGAGCAAAGACAGCCCCCTTACCTCGATGTGTGCAGCGAGAAGAACAGCAAAAATCCAAGTAGAGCCCCTGGGTGGTGGGGGGTGATGGCAGCGGGGATAAGCTGGGGGCTGCGGCATGCACCCAACAGTGCCCAGCCTTGGTATGGGGCAGCAATTGCCACCGCCATCCTGGAGCACCGACCTCTGAAGTACATGTCTCTCAAGAGGTGGCAATCCCAAACAAAGCCTTTGCGGGATGTTGGGCTCCCTGCATGAGCACCATCGGGAGCTGCTCAGAGGGTGATGGGGAGCAGAAGGACATGTGGGAAGAGGTAATGCGATAGCAGGGGCCATCGCTCTGGTCCCCTTAAACCACAGGACTAGATCTCCAAACACAGAGGGGGACACATTTCAACACCAGGTGCTGATGAAACGGGTTGTGGTCCCCAGCTACCATTTTGACCCCTTCAGCAGAAGCTACTGCTCTCGCAGCTCTGCCCAAAACAGCCTGAGCCACGCATGCTCCATGTATTACTGGGCTGAACAGAGTTGGGGGGGTTTTGCGTGGGGGGGAAGGAAGGGACACTCACATGAGCTGCTCCCCCAGCAGCAATGCAACAACCCTGGAAAAGGGGGAGAGCAGGGCCAGGGTATCGGGGCATGGGTACACTTGCTCACAGGCATTGCACAGTGGAGGGGTCATGCGTGGGGCTTTTGCTGGGACTGCCAGAGAGGTGAAAGAGCTTCTTACACTTGAGAGCGTCAAAAGGCAGCACCATGATAAAAATTGTGCAAACAGCAGGAACATTTCTTTAATAAGTCTCCAGACAGATAAATCACAGCTTAAGGAGAGATTGCAGTGCTATTTATTAGTCATTTGTGCATGATTTGCTCACACCATTGGTAGCGGAATTTCTTTTTCGGGTATTTAATTTTCATCAGAAATGATTTGTGTGCTGCACAGCAGTTCGTACCGACACCTCCGCCCTGCAGTGCACAGGCACCTGTAACCAGCCACCTACAGACGGCTCCAGCCTCAAAGAAAAATGCTGCCAGTGACCTCCTAAAGGAGATGCCCTAGTGGTTAAATGCATCAACTTTCACATGTATCTTTCTTATTTTTCAGAGCTGTTAGGTTTCCCTGCATGGCTGAGCAATACCCACCAGGTAGCACGTGGTCCTTTAAGCTGGATTCGTTATTTGCAGCCATTTCCACATCCCAGCTTCACACAGGGAGACAAAGGGCTGGGTGGTAATGGTTGACAAGGCACAGAATAAGGGAGTTAAAAGGCTAGTGTAAAGGAAAACAAACTGAAATCATTAAACAGACACAAATTACTTTTTAGAAGACTGAGTTAAAAGCGACCCCGATTTGTACCTGCTGTTAATCCAAGGGGTTAAGTCAAAGCTGAATTTTGCCCCTGGATGTAACATCCAGCAATACAACAGTGCTAGGACTAAAGTGACATTGCAGAAGCTCCATAGCAATTACTGCTCTACAGGGGAGATCTTGCTATTTGATCCTTCTCAAAAGCAAATATTACCAGCTTTTGGAGAAGTAATTAGCTGTCTTTCAGAGATCTTCATTGGGGGACCTAATGGCTGGTTTGACTGCATATTCATTGCTGGGCAATTTTCATTTCCACTTGTAAGACGTAGCAAAGCAAGACCTTGCGGGGTAGCCAGAAGCTTTCAAGCTCTCCAGCACTAGCAACAGCAAAGGCTACCTACTTGGAATAGTTTAGCTTACTTACTTACAAATTAAAAATTATCCCCAACTCTTGTTCTTCTGATAGTTCAAGATACATTCACTTCTTCACTCAAAGCCCCACTTACCAGAAGAAGCTGTAAACCAAAGGGGCTGGACTTCGGAAGCCATTAATGCGAAGCATGAGGAATCCCAGCCGAAGGCTCTGCCGTCGTGTAAAATCCACTTTTTAGCTTATTCAGACACACAGAGAAATTCAGTCCCTAGTCTACTCCCTGCCCAAGTCCTTGAACTTGCAAGAACACCAGCAGATGTTCATTAGTGCATTGGTAACTAGAGAATTGGAGGCACTTGTCGAGTCTGTATGTGATGAATATATGTTAGAAAGTTTCTGCTAGGGAATAGCACTTTTGGTTTGGGGCCAACTGGATGCACTCAAAAAAAGTGTGTGAGGGGCAGGGGAGTTATGGCCAGCAGTTCCACCTTGTTGTTCCTATTATTATTAATTTTAACTGTAAGTGTGAGCTGCCAAAAACCCGAGGGTATCTACCCCCTACCTAAACATAATAAATAGCGAATATTTGGGTGAGATTAACCAGTTTTTTGAGGTTTAATAAAGATTTGTCTGCTCCTGGGTATGCGTACGATGCCCTCCTGCTCCCTGGCACCATAAGAGCCTGGACATCACAGTCATCTCATAGACCAACGGCCAAGAAGAGCAGAACTCGCACAGGAGCACTGCAAACATCAACATCCCTTGAGGTTGCAACACACCTCCTAAACTCATCTTCAGGCTTTTACTTACCTGGCAAGTTCAGGATGTTTTCCTTCCCTGCAAATACCCCTCCAGAGCCTGAGTCCACCACCAACCCCTCCAAAATCCAGCAAACATCTCCAACCCCATGGGTAGCTGTCACTTGCACCAACTAGTCTCTTTTAAAAGGAAGGAGGTACTTCCCTCAGCCTTAAACTACATCGTGTGTTTCTGAGGCTGGCCTGGGACTGCAAGCAGGGTAACACTGCAAAGAAAACTCCTGAACTGTGCAAGAGAACAAAGGCTTGGTGGTAGAGAAATTGTTTCACTTTGAAAAACTCAAACGTTTAAGCACTTCTTGTTGAAGTAATTCAAAAATGCAACACTGGCCCAACAGGAGAAAAGCCAATGCTTCTCCCAAGGCAGCTGTCTGGGCCAGAGCTCTCTCTGTATGTGGGATGAGGAGCTCCATTCAGTCTGTTAGCAGAAAAATAACTGAAAGTGATCTGTTGGAAGCTGTCTCCATATACTCAGGCATGCAGATACACAGACACAGACACACACAGCTTTGATACGTGGGTCTGACTTAATTATAGCTGGCGAATGCAAAGGTTAGATATGCTTGAGAATGATGCTTGACAAAACTATACTCTGCAAAGGAGAACTTGGTTTCCCAGAGGAAAATAAAGCAGATAGCGGCCACATCTGGATTTTTTCTCACTCTCACATCACTCTGCATTTCCTGGTTAGAGCTGGGATCTCCCCAAGAGAGGCTTTTCTTGTGGTATTTCTAGCTGGGACTGGACACACCACAAATCTCATGAGAAGGTCTTTCCTTCCAAGATTCATGAGCTGGAGGCTCATGAAGCACAGATAGCTCGGGAAAGTGACCGACTGCAGATTCTTTCCAAGATCTCAGCCTTTTGGGGGGTCCAGTAGCACTCACAATGATATAGGGACCCATTTCGCCCCCTTCCCACCAACATGGACACTTGATGTTACAACTGTCTGGAAAGCTCCTTACTTGAAAAAAAATTTAAAAGGGAAAAGAGAAGTCCCACCGTGTCAGAGCAGGCAGGGCTTAGAGGTCTGCCTGACTGTTTCAGGGTCATAAAGCAGCCATCTCAAAACTGCTGCTCTAGTTGGTAATACACCAAGAGGAGAGGGATACCCTGAAATCACCCAACTGCTGATTTCCGATTCCAGGGGACACCGGCTTTCCTCCATGCTGGGAGGTGAGCAATGTCCAGCAGGAGCCTTAGACCTTCTCTTGCAGGAAAAAAACCCTCAGGCCAACCCAAGCCTTTCACTCCAGTCAATTCTGGGTCTAATCCATCTCCATAGCACACAGCATAAAACCATCCAAGAAAAACAAATCTTCAGAGCCTTCTCTACCCTGGCTCACACCCCTCTGTGCTTGGTCTCTGGGTTTTCTGAAAAGGTGCAAAACAGGCACTTTGGAAGGCATTTAGCTGATTGTGGGACACCTAGGATCTCAGTCATCCCTTACCATGGGGTTTGCTGCCTGACCCTGGGTAATCCACTTAACTGATCCGTGCCTCAGTTCCCTATACATAAAAACAAGAGGGAGAGAGAAGTAACAGCATTTCCTGGCATCCCTGGGATGTTGTGCAAGATTCTCCAAAGGAAAAGCAAGTTAGAAGGTCAATATAGCACTGAGAAGAAGTGTGTTTTGACACAAGGTTTGTTTATTCCATGTTGTTCCTGTCCGAGGGAGATTTGAAGGTTAAAATTAAAGCAGAATAAATGCATGTCTTTCTGTGCTCCAGCGGGGACTGCTCAGTGTGGGGGCACATAGGAATGCTCTCAGGAACAGGAGGTTTGGAAACTATTGTGAAAACTGTGGTCAAGAAGAAGTGAAAGCTACTGAAGCCCCCAAGGAGCCTTTACCGCCAACCGCTCGGTGATCTCCTCATGGGCAGAGGCTGGTGGACGCAGACTTCCCTGCTCTTTGACCCAAATGCAAAGCCTGGAGCCACATAGGCTGAAGGCGGTCAGCCACCAGGTGCCGAAGCTGTGCCTCCGCTGCCTGGCTTTATTGTGGCTTCAGGGTAACTCACCTTGAGTCCCCAAAACCCACCAGGCACCGCTGAAAAACCTTGGCACAAACGTCCTCCAGGATTCGAGTTAGAGACCCCTTTGCAATATAATCCCACTCCTGAAGCACACAACCCTCCTTCCTTCCACTTCATTGTCGTTCAAACCTGAAGGCTTGTAGCTCTGCCTGTCCTGGAGGAAATCTCACTCTAACAGTGTGTTTTGGCACAGTATGCATTGGCCGGGGTCACATCACATGGGGACTGTGGTATCGTATTTTAGCACAGGACAATGGGGCTTCCAGGACTTTTCCTCTTCACAGGAGGCAGCCGCTGTTTAAGAAGCTTGGAGCCAGCTGGGAGCTGAACGCCCTCCAGTTCAGTCTGCAGTGTCATGCTGCAAGTTTGTTTTCCTTCTGGACCCATGAGACACATATTCCTGAGAGGGGACCTTTCTCTCCAGGGAAGTTAATGCTATGTATTCAGGCACCTTCAACTGACAAAAAAGGCCTAAAATTCAGGTCCACCATCTTATTAGGAAATGTCTACCGTTATCATAAGCCTATCTGAAGAAAACAGAGCTATTTCTATTTATTTAAGCACTCATCCTGGACATCTAAGCACAGGACACATTGCCTCTGAATCCACATGCCATGAAAACTACCACCTCAGAGCTGCACGGAACTTCCAAAGTAATTGCAGGTACCTTCAGATTCAAAGACACCACTGGTACTTCCACTCAGCTGAGTTAGACCTTTGTCACACCCTATCCCAATCAAGGCTGTCATGCTTAGGAAATTCACTGCATCGGAAACGTAGGCATCTGAGCCAGCATTATGCATCCCGGCACAGTGCTGGGATCATGAGCGCTCCAGGATGAGACCAGCCCTGACTGCTCAGCTGCACAGCTCCCATGCATCCAGTTTGCCCAGAGGAGCTTGAGACAGTCCCTGCTTTCGTGCCATCACATGTAGCTCATCCATTTAGACTTCAGATAATTCAAAGAAAAAGAGCCAGTGCTCTTCCACCCTCCTCTGAATTACAGAGGTGTACAAATATAAATCCAGGCATGATATCTGAGTGATGGGCTCCAGACATACCCCCAGTCCACAGCACCTGTCACCCTTCCTCCTTTGAACTCTTATTTTAGATGATAGTGCAAAAAATTCCTAAGGCGAAATGTGATATGCCAGAGACAAGGGAGTGTGCGGGGTGCTGAGGCTGGTGCCTCGCTCCCTGCCTGAGCCTCTCACTGGGGGTCCAGCTCTGAACTGCTGCAAAGGAGACTGGCAAGCACAAACTAAAGTGAGCGGGGGCTGAAAATTCAATCCAGTCTTTGGTCTAGCAGGAGTCAAGGGTCTGAGGTGCTGACCCATGATTTCATCTGCCACTTTGCCCAGTCCCACTGAGCCTGAACCTCAAGGAAGATTTGGATGATGGGGAAGGGCACATGGAGGATGAGTGCAAGGGATACAGGATAGATCAGGAAATACTGATTTCTGAGTGCAGGTGTGGAAGTGGGCTTCAGATATGCAATAAACTACAGTGAAAAGGAAAAACACTGTTTTCTTGCCCAGGCTGTATTGCACAAGAAGTCAGGGGCATCAAATGCAGCAAAAAAAGATTCAGGTTAGACAGCAAGAAAATCTCTCTAATGATAAGGGTAATGTGGGGAAGCTACAGAATTTCCCCATTAGAGACCTTTAAGAACTGGTCAGATGAATACATACGTGTCAGGCCAGGTATATTTGATCCTGCCTTCAGGTGTGACCTCTTCAGGCCTCTGCCACTCCTCTGATTTTCCAGGGTGCATTGAAGCAGCCCAGGCACACCAGTCGCCTGGGGCTGCTGTGAATCCCAGCCCTGGGCTGTCACTGGGAGCACTGGAGGTCTCAATGGGAAACGTCACCTTCTTGATGTGGCAGAGCTCCTCTTGTCAACCTGCTCGTCTCTTCATCCAGGCTGGGTATGAGTCCTACCTTGGAATAACTCACATGCACCTGGTTAAAACTGCTACCAATGCAATGCGTTTGACTTCTGGGAGGGGAAAAAAGGGGAGCTACAAGGAGTTAACATCAGTGGAAAACACTAAAGGTGCTGATGCACGGTAGCACGGACATTGGGCGAAGCTCACCAGCAACTCGATGGGCTGTGGCGACGCTAGGCTCCCTTGCAATCAGCATGAATGCTTTCTCCCCCCACCTCTCTTTCTTTTTTAATAGATACAGCCCATTTAAAACCATATTTCCTAAGACCGATGAGTAAAGGGTCATAAAACACCCACAGGTGTCAAAACAAACGTGCTGCCTGTGCCTGGCGCAGCAGGGATGGTGACTAGCGGTGAGTGGGACCCAGCGCTTGCTGGGCTGCTGGCACCCGCACCCCGCTCAGCACCCGGCCCGCTCCTGCCTCCACACGCCCTGCCTCTCCCCCAGCCCTCTGCAGCAGCACCCCTGGTTTATTTGGGTCTGCTGAAGTCTCGGCTAAAACAGAGGCCTTTGGCTTTGCAGGATCCCCCTTCCCTTGTGCTCAGCTGCGAGAAGCGGGAGGATTTTCAGCCAAGCTCTTCTCTACCACCTAGTGGGAAACCAGATTTTTGAGCGCGGTGCTGAGCACGATCGCTTGCGTGATGCCTGGACAAGCCCTTTGCAGCCCATCTGCCCATACCCACTGGGGACATCCCAACGGCCAGAGCGGCACTGGGACGATGGGTGTCTTCCTGCCTCTTAGCAGCACCCTGGCTTAGCGGCCAGCAAAACATGATTGGGAGAAGTTGTCCCCCCCAGTACTCACTATTTCTAGTGCAAATAGGGACTATCCAAGCCTATTTTCCGATCAATCACCAAGCAAAATGGCACCTAAATCTGCAGCACCTCAATGCCTCTCAATGCAGCAGTCCCCATCCAAAAAAGCTGAATTTCCCACTTGTGCATAAATTCTCCATATCTTCCTGCCTCCAATCACCCCAGCCAAGGTTTGGGCATGACCCAGGAGGCCCCGAGCTGCCCGCAGCCTCAGGAGCTGCGATGGCCCCGCAGCACCTGAGCGCCGGCCATCAGCGTCCGGCCCCGTGGCGGCTCTCGGAGGAAGGGGGCTCTGGCCAAACTCCAGCACAGGTAATTGCAGTCTGTGTACTTAAATTCCCCCTGCAGATACAGCCGCCTTAATTTCCTGTCCTAAACTGTAGGGTAGTGTTGCAGTGTGTTGTTAAACAGCTGCCATGCGCTACCCAGAGGGGCTTGTATTTCGGCGGTGGGTGGATTCGGCACGCTTCATCTATGGTGCAAAAGTAGGCAAGGAGGGTGCTGGGTTAGGCTGCCGCTTGCCTCCCCGCTTCCCCGGCACGGTTTAGGCATCGCCGACTCTCTACACTCTTTCTCACGTGGCCAAAATCTGGACACCCCCTTCCCCTTGCCTGGTAAGCAAGCACCAATGGGGAAAGCTGGTCTTTCCTCCAACTGCTGCTGGAATGGAGGATGCAAAGGGTTAATGGTGCAACTGCCAAGGGGGGGGGGTTCTCCTTGCAAACTGGAGACCCCTGTGAGTTTTATGGGGAAGGCTGGTGGGGGCGGAGGGATGGGGCGGGGGAAGAGAATTTGCTTTATGGCTTTGACAGGAACTCCCATCATGGTATAATTATGGAAGTGAGAAGTCTGCGTGTAATGAAGACCATATGCCGTGTTAAAACACACATGCACAAATATTAGGCCCCCGTGAGGCCTGCGGGGGAGCTGGGGGGGATCAGGAAGGGGTGGTGGACCCAGCCCTCCCCCCAAAGCTCCTCGCAGATTTTCCAGCTCGGCCACAGCCAGGGCAGCGGGGATGAGAGGCGGTTGGGGAGCCTGGCACAGCCAAACAGGGCCAGTTTAGGGTAAGAAACATCCGGTTTAAATAACATTGATTGGAAGGAAGGACCCCGATGCCAAAAAAAAGGGCTTTCACCCTGCATTGCTGCAGACAGCCCCCGAGAGCAGGGTCGCCTTCAGCAGCAGTTTTTCTCCAGGTTGCGCTCCAATTTTTCTCTTTCCTTTCAAACTACACCCTCGCTGCTCTTCCCTCGCTGGAAAACATCTGCACGCAGCTGGCTGTGGAGGCGACCAGCCCTCCTCCTCGCCCGATCCAGCTGCGCCGGCGGGAGCCGCAGGAGCCACGCGACATCCCCGAGCAGCTCCTGGGCTGGGGAAGATGACTTCAGCGAGCGCCAGGGCCACCCAGCTGGTGTTTGAAGTCCCCATGCCATCCTCTCCATCACCCCGCCCGCTCTTTATGATGTGAAGCTTTCTTGGCTACGGTATATTCATCTCTCCTCTCCAGATCTCGCATGTCTTCTGCTTCACATCTCCCACTCGCTTTCTTAATGGGTCCTTTTGGCTTCTTTGAGGCTGTTTCTTCCTTTGCAGGTCACACGCTTGCAGGACTGTCTTCTTCCCAGCTCCCTTTCTGGGTCTGTCACCCTGCGAGTCCTCGTGACACCCACGCCCCCTCGCCCTCACACCCATTCTGCCAGCCCACCAGCACGCACTCACCCTAGCACACTCAACTACCCACCGCATCTCTTAGGGACCCGTTCTCCATATCAACCTTCACAGGGATGGACACCAGCTGTCCTTCACCAGTCTTAAACGCGCTTACAATGTCCACCCCCCCAACTTTGTCTATCCTTTTCCCCTCTGACAAGACAGACTCTGACCTGGAGCAGATGCCCCTGTTTTTTCCCACTCTGGACAATTTTCTCCCCACTGGTGGTGCCTTAGCTTGGAGCCCCAGCTCGAGCTGCCTGGCACAGGCCCATTTTTTTCTTCCAACCATTTTGCCAGCAAAAAATGGAACTTCTGCTGTTGTGTACCAGGGCTGGATGCGAGAGCTGTGCAAGAGTCGCCGTGGGCAGCGATGCTGCTCTCCTTGCCAAGCAGCACCAAGGGCGTCCAGCTGCAGGTCTGGCTGGGGTCAGCAGGGGAATGCAAGGGTATAGGAAAGCAAAACTGATTAGCTCAACATAAGCTCTCCTTACATCTAAGGAGGGAAAAAGGCATCCCCGTGCCTCTGGTGGAAAAGAGAGGTGACAGAAAAAATCCCATTCCCTGGGGAAGAAATACCAAATGCAACAGCAGATTGTTCCAGCCAGTTTCACGGGGACTGGCAACATGCAGGAAAGGTGAGCCCATAAATTGTATTTGCCTTATCTTTTATACAGCCTCCATATAAAAAACTCTTTTTGTTCATTTATACATATAACATTTTGTGTCCTCCTAAACAAAGCCGCTGCTATACATTCATTACAGACACAGGGTTTGGGAGCACGACTCCCACAGCATTGCAGGGCAGTATTAGAAGAGGGTCACCCACTCTGGAGGGGGACAGTCTGCATTTCCCAGGCACGCAAAGGGGATCCACCAAGACTACGGGACAGAAAGTGCCTGGATGAATGCTGCTGCCAAACGCATGCTCATTTTAGGATTTATCTGTCCTCCTCACTTTATCAGTGTAAGTTCCTCCCGCACATTTCCCATCTGCATCTGCTCTCAGGCAAAGTAACAATAAGCATTCATGGTTGGGAGCAAAACTTTTAATTGTTGCTCCAATTAAACGTATTCCTCACCACAGGGGCTAAAAGATGCTAACACTCAGGGCTCATCCTCCCCAATACACACCACCCACACGCTGCAAACCCTCCCCTCTGCTGCCTCCACGCCCGATGAGAAACAGAGACATCCCCAGATGGGCCCATCCAGCCCAGCTGCAACGCAGTGAATTTTGCAGGGCTCCTGCAAACTTTTACAGCCGTTTTTACAGGGGGGAGCTGTCATGCGGAGGTGAATCACAGGTGCAGTGCAAGTGGCCTTCCTCCACCGGGGACAACGGGATGAGGAGCGACCTCTTCTTTTCCCAGTGTCTGCTGAAATCCGCGATTCCCGTCATGCACAGTGTGTCATTTCCCATGAGTACCTGCCTGTTTCTGCCATCTGCCATGATTTATAGAAAATGGGCAGTGATTAATAGCCCAGTCAATGCCGAGTGAAGCCATTTTCTTTCATTTACCTGCTCCCTGACCTCCCCGCGCAGTCCCAGACAGGGGCTGGGAAAGTGTATTAATCATGCACTTAAAATATACTTAAAAGGGGAGATTGGCCGGGAGCTCAGTGGTATTTATGGAGTCATTTTCTACAGAGGGTGCAAGCTAATTGCCAGATAAAACAAATGGGCTCTTTGAAATGGAAATGAGTCACTTGGAGGTACTCAATGTTTGGTCCTTAAGTGATGCTCCAAACCCAGCTCCTCCTGGGGCTCCCTGTCACCTACCTGGGACCGAGCCCAGTGGTGGCTGCGGCTCTCAGACACAAAAGATGGGGCACGTCGCGCCAGCTAGAAGTGCGGTCGCAGTGCTAAGAGGTCTCTGTCACTGAAGGGGTCTGTGCTCTCACCGTACCATGGTGGTGGCACCAGGGCAGGGTGCTGCAGGTGTACAGCAGGCTTGTGCTGGGCTGAAGTCCACTTGAAGAGATCCTGCAGCAGGGGAAGTAAATTTGGGGAAAAGACCTTAATTTCCTATGACTTGAGCTGTATTCTCAGAGCATGTGAAAGCATTTGGTCCCTGTCTGGAACCACAACATGAACAGTTAGTAGAAGGGCTCCAGCCCAGCTCCCCAGACACAAGGTGGGCTCTCCACATCATTTTTACCAGCTCCGAGTGGCAGGATTGGCCCTGGAGCTCCCCGTCCCCCAGGAGGACCAGATAACTTCATGGGGATAAGCATCAGTGTCTCTTGCTTCCCCAATCCCGGAACGGGAGCCCCTGTTCACGTCTGCCCTCTGTGGCACAGAGCCACGATGCCGTCACCTGGAGTGGCACCCCACTTTGCTTCACCTCAAATCTGATGTTTCCTTTCCTTGTGCTACAGCCCCAGGCCAGCACCACATGCACCGTGTACTGTACGGCTCCGCGTGGCCTCTTGGAAAATGCCGCTCTGCCGTGGGCCTCTAAGGACAGCCAGGGTTGATAGCAATAAAACAAAAATCCCCTGTCAAGCCAAACAAAATTATTGAGTTATTCTCACCCACCGGAGACCAAAGCTTTGTTGACAACTTAATTAACTGTGTTTGTAATGAATTTTTGGCCACATGCAACAGACTAATTATCAAAGCAAACCTTAATCTCTTTCTAGGCACATCAAAGTACTGAGAGCACAAGATATTTACATGAGTCTCAGATAAAATTCGTTGCACTAATTCTAACATAATTAAAATTATGTTGGGGCTAAGGTAATTATGCAAGGTGCTTATATGGCATAACAATGCAATACAAGCCTGTACTTTCTTTTCACCTGTAGTCAATCAGCAAAGTCCTCAAATGTGTGTAACTTCTATTAAGTGCACTTTCAAGTGAGAGAAAACAGCACCACTTTTAAGCTCAGTTAAGGCATTTAAAACTGCCCACTAAGGCCAGATTTGAGATAAGCACCTTTATTATTTGTATGATCTGAGTTTTTCCCAGCAGTAACTAGAAATGAGTAAAATCAGTGAGTTTTAAATGGCCACTGCAGCATTTCCAACTGCCTCTGTGCCACCAGTGATGATTTTCTTTTTCTTTCCTTCAAAGCACTGATGTGAATTTGATGACGGAGAGGTGGAGTGTCAACCCATCCTTTCCTAAAGGATGCCCCTCCCAAGAACAGGTCGCATGATAGGGAGAGAGGGAAGAGCAGGAAAGGGGAAAAGAGATCCCCTTTCTTCCCGGGGTGAGCTGTGGCAGGACACCTCTTGGTTCCAGAGGGGGGGACACTGTGACACAAGGCTGGCACCTCTGCCATATCCCAAAAGCCCCAGAGAGCAAAGGGGGTCACAGACCATCCCTGTTACTTCTGTATCCTCTGTCTCGCTCTGCACAAATGTCCGTCTCGGCCATCCCCATGGCTGTAGGGACTGCCTGGCCACAGCGAGCTCAGTCCTGGCTGCACATGCCACCGAAGAACTGCCTGCGGTGCAGAGCACCAGCTAAGCCAGGGCATGAGAAAATGACCAAAAACCAAGGTCATTCCCAGGTCCCACCTGCCATCTGTGCCAGGAGTCACTTCTGCTGTCACAGGAGGTGACCTAGTTTCAGGGAGCAGGTCCCGGAGATGTCACCCTGCATCCCCCACCACGTCCTCCTGTCCCCGGCACCAACACACCTGCACTGCTGTGACCCAGTGCCTTGTGGTGCGGGCCATGCGGAGAGTCTGTGATGACCCAGAAAATCCTTCAACTGATGAGCTGAGAAGGCAAGTTGCCTGGCTGGAAAAAAACAAACAAAGAAAAAAAAATAAAATGCTGCCTTAGATCTGCATCACCGAACTGCAGAGACATGGCTCCAGAGGTCCCTGGCTTGCTCCATCCCTAATGTAGGACCAAATGTGCTTGTACATGTCTGCCTGATGTCTGCCTGCCATCATGATGAACATCCAGCACTGGAGATGGACGCCTTGTCCCTCCGTGCTGGCACTTCCATTAGAAAGTTTTAAACTCTTCCTCACTGGTGTTCGAGCTTCAAGTCCTGCACACCAGCGATGGGCAGAGCTGGAAAATTCCATGGGTGCAGCAGCCTCATTCCTCCCAGATTACCCATCTGGTGCCTGACCTCCATCACGATTCACAGTGAGGAGGGTCCCCCTCCATGTGGGTTGTACTAGGCTGGAGCCTTCAGCAGCCGTTAAAACTGCCCTTTCTTGCCAAAACACGGAGCTCAGCTCCCTCCTCGCCCACCACACCAGCTAAACCAGTAGCAAGGCCATGGGGGCTCACGCTACCCCACCGTACGGTGGCTGCGGCGTTGAGGAGTGCCCAGTCCCAACACCATCCCTGCCGCAGATGTCAGGGCATATGTTCCTGTTTTCCCAGCTACTAAAATCAGCTCCTTTCCACAGCCTTTGGAGATATTTGCCAGCGGAAAGGATGGGTTTGAACAGATTTCTGCCTAGGTTTGACTTCATTAATCAAATCATCTCCTGACACAAAACACTGAGGACTTGCTGGAGGTGCGAGGCTGGAGAGTAGAGCCGTGACAAACAGCTCCAAGGGGCTGCCCGGAGATGTTCCCACAGACACACAGCTTCGAGGAAACTGTTGAGCTTCCAGTTTGATCTGCAGAGCTTAAAAAAATTAACAGGTAAGTTTGGAGCAACGACAACAACTCCTCCCAGCCTTGTTTTCCCCACTATCGCTGTCGTGCCGGTGGGGTTGCAGTGATGAACCCAGCCCTGACTGGTGGGTTTGCCCCCATCTCTGCAGACAGGGTCACCCCAGAAAAGCACAGCTCTGGGGCAGGACTTGGCAGAAACCCAGGCACATGCAAACACACCCCCCCCAGGCACCCCTCAGCTCCTCCCACCTGGGCTGAAACCACCTAAACTCACCCCAAATGACTTGTTCCCTGTGGCTCACAAAGGTTGGGGCACAACCAGGAGCTCTCTTACATTTCAGGCTTTTGCATCAACCACAAACCACTCTGGAGCCAGACCAGAGTTTCATTTTCTGACTGGATCAGACCTCCAATTTCATATTTTCCAGCTTTCCTGCCTCCACAAAGGACAGAACATCAGACTGAATGGAGACACAGACTAAGAGGCAGATGAATGAGCAGAGAAGAGGCTTTCAGGGGCTAAGAGCTTTGCTGCTTCTCAGTCTTGGCAGGTAGGTTGCTGAGAAGACTTTTTGCTCAGCTTCCCATCAAGAGAGATGAAGAACTCCTCATAGGTAGAAAGAGTTCTAGAAACAGCTCTCTTACTGGTACCAGTATCAGCTGGTGTTACTATCCACAAGACAACTAACTTTACACTGAGAAAAAAGAGCAACATCACATCTCAAGGTCCTCGAAAGGTGAATGAGCTATAGAGAGACTATACGGATTTCTTCCATGACAGTGGGGGTTAGCCTAGGGTTACCCAGGAGACAAGCCCTACTGTTTGGCCACAAGCAACCAACCAGCTAATTGCCCTGATGCCTCTGAGGGATGGGATGGAGGAAAGCCTGCTCATTAAATCTGTGTGCAGGGGAGGGCTGTAAGAGCCCTTCCTCCCCCTGCCTCTCTGGCCGAACAGTTCTGGCATTTGTTCAGCATTTAGGTAGATGAAGTAAAATCCGAACGCTCGGCAGGCTCCTGTGCAGTGCTGCTCCTTAACGCTTGATTACCTAAAAGGCAACTCCCATGTTCCTCAGTGAGAAGCTTGATTTTTTAATTATTTTTTTTTTTAAACCTTAAAGCTCCTGCAGGATTAGGGTTCAGTTTAACCTCTGGCAGAACTGACAGATGCTTCAGGAGCTGCAAAGATTTTAGGACTCTTTGTCCTTGGCCTCTCGGCAGAGGCCAGGACCTTTATATTGCTGCCACCTTCCAGCTGGAGGAGAATTGCTGGGGTGCTCTGTAGTGGCAGCCTGCAGAGAGAGGAGAGAAGTGTGCAGATGTTACTCACAACATCTGTAGCAGCTGAGATAAAACACAGCTGGGGAGGCAGGCAAGCTTTTGAGGTGTGGGAAAAAACAGAAAGTGTTAGCTAGGGGAATGGCAGGCTACAGACTGGTAGAAATATCCTCTGCCCAGGTTGCTCTTGACTAAAAGGCATAGCATTTTCCATTAGTTGTCAAAAGGAATTTGTGATATCTGTTCAATGCACTGGGTTTTTGCTGCTTGCAAAGGGAATGCTCTGGGTGCTCTTACTGCGGTACCTCAGCATCTTTACCTTTTTCTTTTTATCTTGACAAAACTCTTTTGAGTTTAGGGGATATTAGCCCCATTTTAGTGACAGGAAACAGAGACGGACAGGGCTAGCCTTAAAGGTGTTTTAGCACTAGCATAGAGGAAGATACTCAGCGTTAGTGGAAAAGGTGCATGGAGCACGCCTCCGCATTTTAAGAAGTTAAAATAACTCCAAAATCTGGATCAGAGCATGGAGAGAGTTAATTTTAAAAGGTATATTTGTAACCTTTTCATTATTACCTTTTCAAGTTCTGAATAATAAAGATTGGGAATTAGACAGACTATTGTAATTCTCCCACTACCTAGCAGGGTAGCAATATGAAAAGCTGGGTGGAGAAGGGCTTGTGAGAAAATGAAATTTAAAAAAAAAAAATAAAAAAAAATCCATGAACACTTTCCACTTCATAGCTATAAATACTTTTGGCCTTTTCTCAGAGGAAAATAATAATCCCACATTATTCCCAAATTATCACTCCCTTCACCCTGAAAACCATGGGATTTATTTATTTGACTAAAAACTACAAGACTGCACTTTGGGGAGGAAGGAGGTCCCATTCCAGCCTCTACACCAGCCCCTGCCAGCAGCTGCCCCCTTTTGAGGCCATGCATGAAGACAAGGGGTTAGGGTGGCCTTCCCTCCCAGATGAACCAGCCACTGCATCCCTGGGTGCCAGGCAAATTCCCAGAGCAGCGTCCAGCCATCTGAGGGTGCCCTGGACCTCCTTACCTCCAGCCTTCCTCAGATCCCCAGACTGCTGCGGGCATCAGAAGCTGCCGCAGGGCCGTAAGGGAACTTGGATGGGTGGGAGCAAGAGTTGGGCTTTTCCTTCCAGCTGAATCGAAGCCGAAACATTTTTTTCCCTGGCGCAGAACAAAAATGTGAATCTTTATTCACAATTCCTTAAACCCTTTGTGGTGAGCAAGCAAATCTAAGCCTAATCCTTGTTCCAGGGAGGAAAACAGCCACTCAGCGCCCTGCAGTCCCACTTTCGGATGTGCACAGCGACAGCAGATGGAGCTGCGAGATCAGGAGTGAGGACCGGCGGTGCCTGGTCCAGCTCCTGGCTGCGGGGGGGAGAAACGCTTGGGTTTGAAGGGGAGCTGGGAAGTCTCAGCTCAGTGTGGCCTTTAGAAGCTCCCCCTCAGTGCCACGAATTAAGAAAAGGAAATGTTTGTTTCAAATCCAGGAGGAAAGGCTGGGAGAGGGCAGAGCCTGCCGGGTATTTTGCAGAGAAGACGGATGCTCTGAAGTTGGGACGTGGTGTTCAGCTCCCGGCCCTGCTGCCACCGCAGGCTTCACATGCAGCCTTGCCTGCATCACTCGGGGAGATACCTGAAATGGCCTTTCACCATTTTCCAGGGAACTTAAGTAATTGCCAAGCAAATGGACTCTGGAGCATCCCTCAGTTCCCCTGTCCCGCCCTTCCCCTGGCAGCCCCCCAAGATAGCCTCCATCCTGATGCCTCCTCCAAAAGCTTTCAGAGGTAGCTAACATTGTCCTCTGCTCATAGCCAAAAGGTAGAGCCACAGTTTACCTAGGGGATTTTAGGACTCCTGCAGTTGCCCCCAGGGCAGCGCTGGTGTTTGCCAGCTCTGAACCTCCTGAACGCAGGGCTCTGTGCTGGCCCCAGCAGGCGCTCCAGCAGCCCCAGAGGTGGTTCTTTACATGTGTTGCTTTGGTAGGTTATAAAACTCCCTTGCAAAGTAAGGGATTACAATTAACTTAAGTTTTATGGATGTGGAGTGCTCTTTGATGGTGTTTGGGTCACGGGAGGGAGTGAGGAGAAAGAGACTGATGCAAGTGTGCCCGGGTCAGCAAGGCCAGGCTGACCTTGTGACAGATGGGGGGCTCAGCCATCCCCCCCGCCACACGCTCAACAGACCAGTGCCCCAGGTCAAGAGATTTTATAGGAGAAATAAAACAATAACTTCAGTATCATAAGCTTACACAGAGTCCTCCTTAGCTTAATTTTTAACTGTGAGGGTGACAATCAACCAGCAGAACAACTTCCATGGGGAGCGGGTGGATTTGTCATCCTCAATCTGTGTCCTCCTGGGGCATTTTTCAGGGGTGGCAAACTCACTTTCTGGGGCAGGCCTGGCTGACGCCACAGCATCTGACAGGGGCATACTCAGAAGATTTTTAAAAGAAACTCATTTAAAGATAAGCTGTATGCATGCCGTTAGATTTAACTTACTGCTTCTGCAATAACTGCAATGCAGTTACATGTACACTATGCTGAGCTACTATACCATCCTAAAAGTCTGCACCAGTGCTTAGCGCGGGGCTGGATCCCACCCTGAACTATCAGCAGCCCTACAGACCCTGAGAAGTTTGGATGAAACTGTTCTGCAGGCCAGGTCCAGGCTATCCCAATTATCATCTCATTTATGGGCTCGGGGCAGCTGAAACAGGAGGAGGTTTTGGCTCGGGGCACATACATGGGAGCCAACATACAACTGCAATGGCTCCTCCTCGCTTTCACATCTCTGGAGTGCTTCTGCCACATGGTAACAGTAGGGAACAAGCTATTTGCTCCACAAGCATAACCACAGCCTAACATTGCACGAAACACGTAGGAACAAAAATAAAAGCACGTTCTATCCATGTTGCAGCTATTGTTCTTCAGCAGGATTTTCATCTCACGGCAATTTCTGAGGGAGTTGAAGCCTTTGTGGTTTCTTGCATTTGGGGGGAAGAAAAGAAAAGATCAAAGCACTACACCCTCTGAGATCTGGCCTGGGTGACACTGTCCCCAGATCACTTGGTGGCATGTGACATCACAGCCTGCAAAACAGACTTCAACAAGGCAAGATGCATGAGCGGCTCGGGGCTGAGCAGCAAGACGAGGTGGGTAGTGGCTGCCGAGCCCCCCCATGCAGCATGGTGGATGAGACAGCTGTGTCGTGGGTAAAGCCAGCACGATGTCCTACAAAGCCCATCCTTTGAGACTTCTCCCCCGTTGCATGCCAATACCATCTGCCCTGGGACATGCAGTCCCTTCGCACGCCAGGTCAGCTCCCACTTGCCAAAAAAGAGAGATGAAAAAATGTCCTTGAAGGAAAACAACCTAGGAGCTCGTGGCCTGGCAGAGTGGATGTCCCGCGATGCCCTGCCCGCCTACACAGCCTACGCGAGCTGTAGGTATCCAGCACCCATACCTCCAGCACAGGGCAGCAGTGCACAGTGGCCAAGGAGCCTCTCAGCCTGGCGAGGGTCAGCAGAGGAGCTCCGTGCCGCAAGCTACCCCCAGCAAACCCACCTGCCTGCCCAGCTGCTCTGTGTCCACCTACAAGCCTTACAAACCCTGCACAGCCCTGAGCAACCTGCCTTAAGATCAAAGTGAGCCCTGATTAGAGCGGGGAGTTGGACCAGAGACCTCTTGAGGTCCTTCCAGCCTGATTTATTCCATGATGTGCACCATGGGAGGTCATTCCCCAGCCACCACCATCTCTTTCTATACACCTCCCGTAGAGGCTAAACCACCCAGTGCTCCAAGCCCTGACACAGAGGTTCTGCAGCCAGATTTCCCCTGGTATTCAGCTTATCCTTTCTGCCAGCCCAGCTGGTACAGATCATTGCCTGAGCTGGCACAGGACCTAGAAGAGCCCACGTATCACAGCTGACTCAAGCCCAGCCTTCCCAGGATTTCTTCTCCCATTTGCACCACACCAGCAGAACAAACCCACATCTCCCACCAGCATTTTGCTACAATTGACCAAGCTGATGCTGAAAGCCCAGGGCTTGACTCCTGAATCCCTGTTAAGTTTGCAAGGCTGGAGCCTGAGGGAATAGACATGGAAACCCTTCACACGGCAGCCTTGAGAGGCAAAGCAGAACTTTCAGCCTGGGAACTTTGATCGCTTTGGTAAATAACAAGGCAGGGACTGGGAGACTGGAGAAGGACTTCTGTAACATCCTGGTCTGCCCATAAGATGAAAGAATAGGCCGTACATTTAATAACTTTGCATGTTTTCTGACATTATTGTCTGTAAACCTTCTTAGTTTCCTTAGTAATCAGAAAACTGATTCCTCTAATAGAAAACACAGTGTACTCGCCACAAGAGCAGAGAATGAAAATTGGTCTCCTATGCAAATAGTTCAATTATAATCAAACACAAGCACTGAAAAAGGTCAGGTTCCCAAAAGGATGTATGTTTACATTATAAATAAGGAACTGGGAAACAGGAACAATATGACAGCTTTACTACTTGGGAGCCGTGACTCGCTAAGGTAAATGGCAGTTTCACAAGGGAGCTAGAGGTGAGGCAAATTCCCAATGGTGGCACTATGCCTCTTTTTTTTTGTGGAAAACTGTAAAAAGGCTTATTCTTTTTCACAAAACCATGAGGCTGACCCCCAGGTAAGTCAGCAGGGTTTCCTCTTTGGTGTTTGGCCTGTTTGCTTACTTGACCTGAAATCAGCACAAACAACTCTGAAGAAAGCAGAATTTGTCAGTTAAACACTTCACTGAAGATAAAATATTATCTAAGATGGGTCCAAATCCTCAGGGATGAGGAGAAATCAGTTCCTTGTAATTATTTTTAACTCCTTTTGTTTTCCAGTCATGGCTTGCTAGTACAGTCTAGCTTTAAGACATTGGAGGTTTTTTGGAGTAACAAAATCAAAACCACTAAATATTTTACTATTTATAAGTAATCTGTTACAGGCAAGTAATGGAGTCCTACTATAGCTTTGAATTAATGTATAACTTAAATAATGGCTAGCCTAGTGCTGTTGTGTTGGTTTACATCCGGGAAGGCTTTAGGCAAAAGCAAGGCCTGATGTGGATGGTTGAATAATACAATATAAAGAAAGAGATCCTAATACAAGAAGGAAAACAAGCCCAGTATAGGGAATTATAAATATAAGACAGGAAATATATAAGGAAATATAAATATAAGCAAGCTTACTATAAGCAAAGACAAAAATTTCCCTCTGTCACCTCCCAGGAGATGCCTCAAGTTTTTAGGGCTGCAGGCTGAGCCCACAACGCACCTCCCGACTCCCACCTGCGGGAACAGGTCAAGGCTGGAGATGATCTGCCACAAATACCATCTAGGTGTGAAACATTCAGCTTAGGAAACATTAAAATAAGGCCAAGAGTGCCCAGCAATGAGCCATAAGTGCTATACCACTCTGAATGCAAGAACGGCACTCTCCTGTAGCCATCTGTGCTTACTCTAATGCACCCACTTGGAGAGGATCTCCCAGACAGAAAGCAGTACCCATATTCCCCCAGCCCATCAGCTGTGCACAGGTCCTCAAAAAATACTGCTGGAGAGATCTTTCAGGAACATCTTGCCTTCTCCATTTTAAGCTGGAAAATTGGAAGCTCAAAACCTGAGAAGTTAGATCTTCTCAAGCCCTGTATTATCGTACCTTGAGACTTACAGTCAACAATCTCCAACGGAAAGGCATTCAGCGACACATTCAACAGGGTAAAAAGTCACATCCATGTAGTTGTGGTAGAGTTAATTTTGAGACGGCATATACCTACACTCCAGCCGTATACTGAGTGCTGAAGGTCAGGCAGCAATTTCCCCTCATTTTCAGAGGTACAGAACAGTTTCAGCTCCCACTGAGGTGCCAAGGATACTTGAGGGAAAGAAACCTACCTTTACAACAAGCCAAACCCAAAGACAGCAAACCAGATTCCCCAAATCTCTGTTGTTTGAGTGCTCCCAACTCCCCCCCTAGAGTTGCACTGAGCATCAGCAGAGTTTAGATTGGGTTTTCCCTAGTTATAAAATAAAATTTTGTATTTATCTCAACATAATGGATAAGTTTTCTATAAGACAGCCAAAGCTACTGAATTCAGGATTTCACCACTTTATTTGCTTTTCTACATCAGCCAAAATCTGGATTACTCTTGCATCTGCAGCTGAGGACCTCACTACTTCCCTAGCAAAGATAACTGTAAACCCCAAATAAACAAATTGTTGGACTTGTCAAAATTGATGAGATTTAATTGAAAAGCAAGGTAAAAACCTTGAGTATTGTTAACACCAACCACTCTTGATCATAGTTAGTGACCATTTCCACAGAAAGACCATCATGTCAGCAAAATCAGAACAAAGAGGAGATGCACCTTTGCTGTTTGAGAGAGATGTTAACAAGAGTTCATTACACACAAGTGGAGAAAACAGCCCTTTTGATCTGAATAGGACCTTCAACAGGCAAAGGTGGAATGAACTCCAGCTGCAAATGCTAACAGAATAATGCTAATCATTTCTTGGGCAGGGAAGAGGGCAGAAATTGTTCTGAAAATCGCTACAAACTTCTAAAAGGGATCGAGAAGTCTCTGAGCTTACAGTGCAAGAAGAGAATTGACCAACAATACCAGAGAGAAGTTGTACCTGTGCTGTCTTGTCCTGAGGAAGGCAGAGGGAGCTGCTGCTGCCCTCCTGCTGGCCCCCACCTCCATGGACACTGGGAACTGTGCAGCAAAACACCTCCCAGGGGACACTGAGATGACCTGCCCAGCCTGCCCCTGTCCACCAAGTGGTAGGTTGACAGCTCTTTATGGGTCAATATGCATTGCAAACACATAGGTATTACACCTGATTTATCAGTGTATTTTCAAAGCATATTATCAAAGTATTTTCCAAGCACCTTCGCAACCATTTTACAGATGGAAAAACTGAGAGACAGAGAAACCAAGAACCGTCACTTCACTTCTGATATACCAAGTAGGATATATTCAGTGATTTCAGAGTTTCTTTGGGAAAAATCCACATAGGGAAAAACTGCTGTACAAATGTATATAACCAGTATCAAGTGACAGAAGGAGACCACATAAGTCAGTACCTCTAACTCCTGAATCCACTCCCTTACCCCCAATTAATCAGGATAATCAGCAGATTTCCAGTTCATTAAAATCACGTTAACTATTGCAAACTTTCCTGAGCGCTCCCAAAGCTGAAAATAACTTCCACTTCCAGACAAGTGCAACAAGACATGCTGTGTCTCCTGCCTAAGGCCAAGCTACTGACAGTGTTAGTCTTTTACCTGCCCTAAATAGTCAGGGTATTTTAGGCTGGAGGAAGTTTGGCCCAGATCTGTCTCTGCTCCCAAATGCACGTTCAGCTTGTAGCTTGGAGTGACTGCAAAGGTAAAAGGACACAGAGCGCCATATGCCAGCGAGGCTCTGCGCCTGCCCCCATCCCCTGTTATCACATGCACCACTGAGATTTCGGCTCTCCCATCAGCTGCATCTGACACATCACATCAAACCGGTTCTTTGCCCAGATGCAAACGTCAGGAAGGGAGGGAGCACACATAGGCCAAAACTGATCTATTGGAAAGGGGGGAGGTGGGGGGCAGACCTGCAAATGCAGGAAAACCCAAGCCCTGAAAATACGCGGAGGAAGAAAAGGGATGGCCTGAGGGACTGAGTAATAATGTGCCTTTTCTTCTAAGACTCTAAAGGAGAACAAAGTCAGACAGAGACGAACAACCCTGCTCCAGCTGAAAGAGGGATTAGGGACTGCTTCCAAGAGGAAGGACCCACCAATAAATTCAAAGTGAGATTCAGCAAGAATCGCAGAGCAGGATCTAGGTGACAGCAGTTATTTACTATGTGCTCCTACAAACTTCAGCAGGACACTGTTTACTTCTCCTCTTCTACATGTTACCTAACATTGCTGCGCAGCATTTCACAGCTGCAATCCCAGATCCCTGGAGGTGACTGCACACCAGAGGGTGAATGTCTGCATAAAGCACATTAAATGCATATGTCTCCCAAAACAGTCTCTGTCCATACGTTAACCACTGATCCAGGCTGGCTGCAGAACGGCATCTGCGTAACACTCAGTGCCAGTGCTGCACAACCATTTTAGAAGCTTGAGTGAAGAGAAGCACAGATGTTTTCCAAAATCCTGCAGGACATTTTCACTGTTACCACAGCTGGGCAGGCTTTTGCATGGTAACATCACAGCAGACAATAATGCAGAAGAAAAGGAAGAGCTGGGGCCTTAGCTGAGCTGCCAGCATTTCAGCAAGAAATGTTATTTCAATAAGGACCACAAATGCAGATGCTATTTCTGAGCAGAGCAGAATCCTTCCCCACCAATTCTTCATACGCTGCTTGAATATTCTACCATCTCTCCATAATAAATGAAGTTACTTGTCCATGTGATTTTTGCTACTGTCATAATATTCTCAGACTTGGGGTTTCAGAAAAAAAAAAGAAGGAGTTGCAGGTGTCAGTGCCTCTCGCACCCAGGCTGCCCTGACTGCAGTCACTTGGCCTCCACATGTAGTGGGAGATCTGTAGCCCGTGGTGGGCCCTCTGCCACACAGAGCGGTGGAGGTGCTGGAGTCAGGACCCAACTGGGAACTCCAGGAAAGAGGAACCTCTTGCACATTCATTATAGTCACAGGCGCTCACGAGCAGCAAAGGTATTCTGCAAAGGCTAGTGTTTTCACACACTCTGCCTCTCTCCACCACAAAGACAAAGGCTTGCCAAGATCAGTGTGTTTGCTGAAATGAATCAAGGTCTGAAAAAACTTCCTTCCAGCCACGCAATATCAGCAGAACCAAAGTGACGCCTCTCGACCAGGTCTTCAACATTCAGAGGAATGTGCAATGTTTTGCCACAACATTTGAACAAGTTCGTTTCAAGAGGTGTGCAGAGGAGGGAGGGGCAGTTACTAATGTGCTTAGCTCATTCCGTGAAGAGGTGTAATTAAGGAGTGAAAACCAAAGTATATCTCATAGTGCCACATATTAACACAGTATTTTTAAAAACTCTGTGGTTGTACCCATGGAAAAAAATTACGAGAGGAAGAAATGTACTTTCGGCAGTGGAAACCTATATTGTCACATTACCACAGCCTCTTTCCACCTGAGAAAAAAACATCCTAGCAAGTCAGTGTGGAAGAAAGCCTTTTGTTTGTTTCTTTTTTGTAACTAAGTCCGTCTTGCAAACAGACAACAAAAACTGGATTTGTGGGAGAGTAACATAGGGAACCCGGAGCTACACAGTGCACCTGGAAGTCACTCTCTCTCTCTGTGCTTTTGTTTCCTCCTCTTCCTCAAGTGCCCTGTCAGGCCCTATACACAGCATCTTAATGCAAATATTCATGGGTTTAGACTATATATTGTGCTAGAACCTAGGAGTCCTCCATTACAGGCAGTGTCCTCACTGGGGTCAGTGCTGTCCAAATGTGGAAGCACAAACTAGTTCCTGACCACTTTTGAGGTAAAACTTATCCAACATGAAAAGTTCTGGAGGGCCACCCCAGTTCCTACAGAGCACAGTCGGACATAACCTGTATTCCTTATCTCTAATCCATGAGATCCACAGCCAGAGCACATAGGTCCGGCCAGCAGAGCTGCTTTTCTGGCCACGCCACATCTCTCAGATTTGGTCCACTGTCCAAAGTGCTTCTACTCTCTGTTTTAATTGAGGAAAATGCAGAGAGCGCCTCAGGCTCCATTTGTACTAACCAGCAAAGCAATTTAGTTATAGTTTAACTCCTGCTTGAAAACGAGGTCAAGAGGTGAAGCCTACAAGCCAAGGAGAAGTCCTCCAGCAGGCATGTGGTTATTGGGTGCACCACATAAAATCAGCTACGCCATCTCTAAGCATAACTTTATGATTCATCACGTGCAGAAGCCTTTGGAAACTGTTGAGGACAACTATTGTCCCTGGAAATACCAGCTAAATTGGGTAATAATGTGAAGACTTTTGTTGTATTCATTAGGTGCTTTCTCCCACCAGATGTGGTACTGGGCAGCCCAAATTTTGTACCAAAAGAAGCTGAACTGGCAAGTCAAAGCTTGCAAGAATCTGTATGCCCTCAGCTCAAAGACACCACATGATTTCACTCTGCCAGGGCTTCTGGGACTCTAAAAAGCTTCTCAGTCATCTGATAAAACATTACAGACTGTGACATCCCTCTCCCTGTTCTCTACAAGCAGGGAAAGCCCTGTTGCTTCACACAGGTCCCAGAATGTGCTATTCATCCTGAAATAAAATGAAGATACCAGACAAGTGAGAGCTTAAGCAGTGAGGTGCCTGCTGTGGTGAATCTTGTCTCATTAAAGGGCACCACAAATGACATTTCCTAAAGCAGGGGAATGTCCAGAGACAAGCACAGTACCCACTACAAGTGACCCGGGTAAAAGTGGGGCAAGCAGATGTGGTAGTACTTCTGCAGGACACCTTCCAGCAAGGGACATGTGCTGTCCTTGTTCGGCTATAGCTAACGATGGGACGCTGAAATTCCTAAAGTTTGAGGGTCCAGGCTTCATCTTTTATCTGATCTCACGCTCCTGTCACCTTGGTATCTTAGCACAATCTCAAGCTTCTCTAAGTAAACATTTCCACAGAGCAGCAATGGTATGTGCTAACTCTTTCCATTTGCCCTTTGTATTTCCCAGGGTTGCAGGCCATTTCCCATTCAACAAGGCTGAGGAGGCTTTGCCGCAGAGCTGAGGGGAGGCTCCTCAGCAGATATGACCAAGCATGTTTTTCTCTCTCTCCTTTTCCCTGTGGTGATGGTTCTGCCCTGCCCTTCCCTTCCCTCAGCCCAGTCAGACAAGTCAGACAGTCTCCAGTCTGACCTTGCTCTGCCTCCCTTCCCCCCGCCCCATATTGCCTTCCAGCACTTACCATGGCACAACAAAAATGCACGTCACCAGAAAAACTCTGTGCCTGACCCACACCTGCCCATGGATTGTTCTCAGACCCTTCTCCATTTTCAGCATTGCATGTAAGTATCTCGGAAAGCTCACAGCATTCATGTGGCCTTCACCCATGTCATTGCAGAATGAGTCTACAATCCTTTCTACTTCCTAGGATCCATGGAAGATAATGGGGATTTGACATTTTTATCTGGATGGCTTACAAGATACTTCTGCAGCTCTGAAGAACTATTGAGCTTGGGAAGTAATTGTCAATCTAAATTACACATAGCTGGAAGTTTTCTCCATCCACCCTTCTCCGAACATCTGGGCAAACCTTCAGCTGGTGTAAATCAGTGTAGCTGTACTCGGTTACTCTAGCTGAGAATCTGGCACATGTCTTATAGCTCTTCCAATATTAAAAACACACATTCTCTTATGTGAGCTCAAATATTTATATGATATTCTTTGGACAATTTTACTTTTTTTGGTGCAGATTAGTTTTCCCCAAAGAGATGGGTGTAAGTAAAATGTTGCAGCATTTAGGCTTTACTCAGTCCCTGGCTTCTATGTTTCTGATTGTTGTTTGCATCATTGTTTTAATGATGTGAAGTGTACATGAAAAAAATCAATGTATGGGAAAGGAACTGATGGAGGACCAAAAGCTGTTTACAGATGAAATGCAAAGTACTTAGTGGGGTTAACACCAGCAGAGCCAAATAAGGCCAGTTGAGTTACATGGGTGCCATTCTAGAGTTGAAAAGCAGACTTTGTACATTTCTAAATCTTAAGTACCAGGTCACTTCATTGGAATATATCCATTACCATTGAGATAAAGGGTCTATGCTCACTTACATCAGAGGACAAACTGGCCACTTATCTGTATACAGAAATGTATTCATCTCCCTGAGATTACCCCACCAATTTATCTTTAGTCTTAGGCCACATGAAATTGAATTTAAAAGCTCTGTGTCACCATGATACCCCAGTTCCTCTAAATATAAGATCCAAGCTGTAATGGTCTTCTGCAGCATCCCTGTCCCCATACCCGTGCGCGAGTCTGGGGAACCTTTTTTCCCCAGCTGTGAACTTCTGCATCAGAAGATTTTTCTCCTGACTTTCGCTGCTTTTTACATTATTTGATGACCATCCCTTGAGTACTAGGGCAGACTTGCTTGATGGCTTCTGAATCTTGACTGCAGTTCATCACTGGTTTTCACAATGGTTGCTGAAACAGCTCCGTGTTAACTAGTACATAAATCTTCTATTTCCCCAAACACAGACAGTTTGGAATCCTCTTCTGTGTGACTATAGAGTTTTTCCTTCCCATCAGTCACACTAGAAGTTATTAAAAACACTGTTTTTAATAAACCCCAGAAAGCTATGTATTTCCTGTACATGCCTGGCTAGCAAAAGAGGCTCCTTTTCAAAAGTGCCATATGCAAAGCTTATATCATCTGCCAAGGAAACTATACCTGTACTCAAAGCAGCAGAAGCGAGTGAACTAAAAGAAGAACCTGTGCGTATTTCCTTTACCAACCAACGTCCAGCTGGTTCAGAAAAATTACTAGGAATGAGATTTCTACGCATTTTTAAAGCCCACAGGATTCCTCTGTCAGCACTAGAAAAATCCTATTGCAAAAACCCTCTCCGTCTTGTCTTGTCTGCCTACAGAATGAGCTGGCTAAGAAACGCAGTTTACTTGGTCTGTCGCAACATCTGGAAGTCATATTGACACATCCAAGCAAATGAGAGCCGGAGACCAGCAAGTTATGTAAAGAACGAGCACGTCTGACCGACCCTCTCCCAGACACCACATTATCATGAGGGGAGATAAATGGACCCCAACAGGGAAACGCAGGTGCAAGAAAAGGATGACATTGGTACACTCACCTTCATCGCATCAAAGGTGTTGCCTTGAATTTGTTTTCAGAAGGACAGCTGAAAGTTCATACTAATCAATACATACATTTCCCTGCAGAAGGTTAAGGGAGATATATAGAAAGGATGTTATAAACAATTAGTGGGGTAATAAATCCTAAGCTTTATATTTAGCTCATCAGAAGAGATAAAGAATGATCCACTCTATAGGGAGACTTTACTACCCTAATAGTTGTGGCTGCACTGGAGTTGCTGGTGACAGCATCATGCCTTGCAAATAAAGCTCTGTTTGTAAATGGCATTTCTTCCATAGTGGCTACTGACTGGCAGAATTTCCATATTTTCATGCTGCCTCTTTTCCCAGCTCAGCATCACACTGCAAACACACTGACATGCTCCAACTTGAACTGTCCGGCACCAGCATGAACTGCTTGTTATCAGCAGTTCTCACTCGGTGTTGTCAATTTTACATCTTTTAGGTCACCCAAGAAGCGTTGCTGGGCCTGTCCTATTGTCTGCCTTTGGAGGCCACCAGAGCAGTGCTAATCACAGCTGCCAGGCCTGGGATGCTGGCATGCCCCAGAACATGTTATAAAGTCTGCCGTACCATCTGATGCGCAGTTCAATGCACAGATGGCATTGGTGAAATATCTTTTGAATGCACTAAATATTTGTCAGTAGCAAGTCCATGTCTCAGAGCCATCCAACAAATTGGAATACTCTACTGCTTTGTTGACCTTTAATTGGCGTGAAGTTTAATGCCACTTGGTTCCCAAACTCTGTCTGATAACCGCTGAAAGACATGCTGGGTCCGCTACTGCGGTTTTGCAGCTTTTCACCGTGTGCCATTTGCCACCGCCCTGTCACCTAGCTGTGTCTGAGTGACATCTCCAGGAGGTGGGCTGGCTGCTCCAGGCAAGGACAGTTGGCAGAGCAAAGGCAGGAAACACCGATCCGGTTACGTATGTCACATCCCCACTGGTGCGAGGGAAGTGGTGGAGACCTCAAGAGCTTCTGCAGCAGGTAGCAATGGTGCTTAGAGTACACTGCCAGGAAAGCGATCGCCTGTGGTTAGGTGGGTGCACAGAGTTATCACCTGGCAGAGGTCAAAACCTGCACCTACAACTGGAAGTCTCTGCCTGGCACCTTGACTCCAAATCAGCCCCTCCAACAGCTCTTACAGAAAATAGTGCAGAGACAAAACCTGAGGCAACAGCCAGGTTTAACATAGATTGCATCCACAGTGGTTCACCATGCCTATGCCCTGCTACCTGCCCTTCCTTGTTCCCAAGCAGTCTCCCGGGAACATAAACTGCTCTGGTGGCAGCAGACTGCTCCCAGCTACTTTTTTGCTGGGGCAAGATAGGAAGGGGCCAGGACCCACATGGGGAAGCCATGAATTTCCCCCCAGGAAGGATCAAGTCACTGGAGTGAGCACTGGGTTGATTGTAGGGCTTTTGTCTTCTGGCTAAACATAGTTTGGGGTTCAAGTTACTTATAAATGGCTTTTAGGGTATTGGAGACATAAATCTGATTGAAATGATGATATGCAAATTTGGAACTAGAGACCAGATCCTGCCCCTGAAATGCCATCTCTGAATCAGAACTGAGAGCAGCATTTGGACAGGGGAGCAGGCATCTCCTGTGCAGAATTTCCTTGGAAAATGCACTACTTTGCACTGTAAGTCAATCATTTTAATGTTATTTCTCCATACAGCTGCGGTCACAGAATGGGAAAGCACCTTGTCCCTGTAGGTCTTACAGAAAGCTTATTGTTGCTTATGAAGAGCCTATACACATCAGCTGCTAAGACAGGCAGCAGGCAGGGCAGCCTGGCTGCGGTGCAGACAAGTGGCATTGCCCCTCTGTACATCAGCTGATCCCACATTTGGCCAACACCACTACGTTCTGGTAGGGAATAATTTAAATTTTTCATACCTGGAGGAAGCAAGGAGTTACTTTAAAGGAAGATCTGGGCCCCCAGCACATGGTCTAAAATGCAAATTGCAGGAATTTTAAAGGAATCACTCCATGGCAGCTACCCATGTCTAGTTATCGCACTGGATTCAATTCAGGTCCCATTTCAGGAGCCCACCTGAAGGTGAATGAGGGCCAGAAATTCAACCTATACCCTGAAGATCAGAGATCAAAGAGCAAGCGCTACATAAAATACAATAAATTCCTTCGGTCAGATGGGGAACGGGCTGGTCTTGATTTGACACAAACAGTTGTAGGGCTTTGTTGCAAACGACAACCACGCAGGTATTTCATTTGTTTTTACCCTTGGCTGTTATCATCCCTCTGGAGCTGGCTCAGGCAGAACCAGGTCAGTTGGTTCCAGTCTAACCTTTGAGGGGAGGGGAAGAAGGAGGGACCACTTATTTGCACTGCTAAGCAAAGCCAATCTTTCTATCACCATCTGCCCTGCTCTTTTGCTAGACGGCTTTAAAAAAAAGCATAGCTAGGAAGAAAAAAAAAAAATACATACCCCACCCAGCCTGCCTCCACTACATAGCTGCCCTAATCAAAGGTTAAAAATGAACTCGGGCCAATGAGATGGAAATAGAGAATAAACATGCAGAAGCATCTGAGATTTACTACTCAGATAGGACTATTTTCCATAGGATTTGACTAAGAATTCCTGGCAGAGGAATGGAAGGCAAATCTATCTCTGTCCTTTGAATGGAATGGGGATTTTCAGGTCTTTCTCTGGCTGAGTAAGTGCAGGCATGTGCAGCTTTCTGTGGATGTGAGCAGATGTAAATACCATTTTCAGCAGTCAAAGGTTCAGCGCAAGCTTGCTGCTTTCACAGGATCTGAGGTTTAAACAAAGCCCGTAAAGACAGCAGGAGCCTTCCTTGAATCAAATGCCTGACCCAAAAGCCCAGTGAAGCAGCAGGTCATCCGAGTATGGATGATTTGTTCATTCTGAGTTTTCACTGAAATTTGTTAGGAAGTTTGCAAAGAACGTTGCAATAATTAAGGCCAAAACATGCAAATTTCCCTTCTTCCCCTTCATTTCAGCTAAACAGCTCCAGGCCTTAGCAAATTCCAGCTCTGCAGCCCAAACACACAGGAGATCTCTCTCAGCAGTCATAAATGTGTATATGCCAAACCTATTTTTATGCAGGAACTATTGTCATTAGAGCAATAAGCCTTTCCCAGTCTGGGAACACCACACATCCCTAACTGACATGTCACACAGACAGGACACCCTTAATTAAACCCCATACAATTAACTGCACTTCTCATGCCACTCCAGGCACCTGAGCTGGTATCTCTGCAAAATGCTGTTCTAAGAGACATGGATGTACCTGTCTGCTCCAGGCTAGCTTGGGTACCTCCAAAAACCCTGCAGAGCACAGGCTGACCTTGTTCCCACACACCTTCAAAGAGAAGAGATGTTCCATTGACTCAACCAGTCACATATGGTACAAAAGCCCTTATGTTTTCTGAGTTCACATTAATAGATTAGTCAATTTATTTAAAAGTTGAGCAGAGAGACAAGAGGAGGATGGCTTCAGACTCAACATAAATTCTGTGTTAGTGTAAGGTAGAAAAGTGCCTTTTTTCCGATATGATCCCCGTAGGGAAGAACGCATAACTGTCTGTGAGGACCTGTTGGCACTGTACTGACCTGTTTTATTGAAGTCAATCTTACAGGTTTACTTGCCATTTTATGCTTGTGTATGTGGACTCCCATTCGGGAAGTCCTGATCCCTAATTTCTGTCCGCTGAATGGTGTCTCCAAAATAACCACCCCAACTAGGCCCTGCAGCAGGCACGGCACAAATGCAGAGCAGGAGACAACCTCTGTCAATCTAAGCAGCCCCCACAACCTAAATAAACAGGGGAGTAGAGCCTGTGCATTGCTGGGCACTGCTCTGTCCCCAGCTGGCAAATCAATCACTGCTGGCCTTCATTTAACTTCATGTTCCAGCACTGACATCACTTGAGGAGTACTGGCAGGGGGACAGCTTTCAGTGTCCCTTCTTCCCCTAAAATACTGCTTCGAAAGCATCCCTTCTGCTTTCCCCCATGCCCTTCCACACTCTTATGGTGGTAGAACATGGCTCCTGTGGAGGATGGGGATGCAGGTATTGGGGGAGTGCTGCTGAGGGGACAATGTCCCTAGCTCACGGGCCAGGGATGGGTGCTGAGAATCCCCCGATTCCCTTGTTCCTCCTGGTTTTGCAGCTCTGCAAACAATACAGGTTACTGTGCTATGCTGGGGGGACTGAGGAGAATCACTCCCGCCGGTGAAACCTGGGGACAGAAGAGTCATGTTGCAGTGTAGAGCTGTTTACCCCATAGGGTATTACAAAAAGTATCCGGTGTTGGAGGAAAACCTGTAAAAAGCCAGGAAAGCACTAAATTGCCAAAGGAAGGCTCTGAATTCAAAGCTGACTACATTATCCTTGAAGTACAGAGACTCAGGTCCTCAACTGGTGTTAACTGGTGAGGTCCAGTTACATCATCCATTTATCTTACCAAATTCAGTATATTCCTTGGGACTGCATCGTGCTTGGCAATAGCCTCCTTGTTCTATATGTGCTCTCAGCTAGCACAACCCACATTCGAAGGATGAGATTTCCAGCCAGAGCATTGTTTGAAGTTTCGGATTTGGAGGTGGCTCAGCAAGTGAAACATCCCACATGACTTCAGATCACAGCGGTGGTCAGAAGCAGAGCTGTGCACACTGGCTGTGCCTGAGGAAATCCAGAGCAAACGGAGCAAGCAAGCCAGACCTTGCTGAGATCAGCAAAGGGAGGCTGTGGCTCAGGCTTTTACAGTGCACTTACTACGTGGCCATCTGGGTACATCAAGTAAAGAGAGGGTGGGAGGGAGACAGAGAGAGTGCTTGGATGCTTTTGCTTGAGCCATGAGAAATCTTCCACTGTGTTATCTCCTTCCCTCAATCTATTAAAATTCTTAATATGGTTGGTCCTATCAAATTGCCTAATGGGGTGAAGAAACTTCCTATTTGCAAGACACAGTTGCATCACAGATTCACAGTGTGATCTTGAAACTGTTCAAGGTCCTAATTCTTATCAGTACACCTAAATTCCTATTTAGGAACCTAAATATCATTGTGAAATTTAATCCAAATCAACTACTTTTTTTTTCAGACCTCCTGAGCCAAACATGGAACTAAATATCCTTTTGAGCCTACATGCAGATGGCTCATCCCCCATTTGCGAAGGATCCATCTAGCTTCTTCAGTGGGGCATGCAGGGAAATCCAAGCAGCGGGTCTCGTGTTCCCTACATCTGGGATTCCTGCACAAACAAAAGTCCTCACCTGCAGAAAGCTCAGTTTGGATTTCCCCTGAAAGCATAATGCCATCCGGGCGCCATGCAAACTGAGCTGAGGAACAAGCCTGCTGCGCCTCCCATGCCCATCTGCCAGCTTAAGCAGACAACAAACCCATCGCTTGCACCTGGCACTTTGCATTAAGCAAAGGTGGGGACGACGGCAGTAGTTTGCTTTTGCCCCACCTTTGCACATGTACTGCAAACCCAGCAAGTTTGCAGCACACACACACCGCTGCCTCCTCCCATCTCCACGAGGTGCTCAAGTTCACGGACTGAGTCCAAGCAGGGTTTGATCTGAGAGCAACTGGGATTCAACTCAGTGGAATGAGTTTCAGGACAACATTCACTTTCCATGACCCTTAGCAGGAACCATTCCTCAACTTTCATGTAAGAGACAGCTCGGACTCACTCCAGGGAGCTGACAGCCTAATTCTGCTCCCTCTCTTCCTGAACACTAGCAGGTCCAGCAGTTCACACCCTGGCTCGAACTAGTTCCATTCTGAACCATGGTCACCTCTTCCAGTTTAACTCAGGTTGATGTTGTGTCACCTACAGCTTTCCTTGGTAATCCAGTTTCCCCACCTTTAGCTCCAGCTGCCTGGAAATGTCCTGCCTTTTTCCCACCTTATTCCTAAATTACGATGAACCAAGAACATTTTCTTGGTTTTCTTGTAAATAAAAAGCTAACCCAGGTTCTGCACATCCTTCCCCAGAATTAGAAGTGTCAGCCAATGAAAAGCTGAACTTAGGAAGCAAGTACAAAATTCAGGAAGTAGTTCATTACAAAAATCTGCTAGAATATTTTGACAGAATTTTGGAAATTGTTTTAAACGCAAGACAACTAGATGAACTTAATATCAATGAGCAAACCCAAGAATTATTTAACACTAGCATGGACACGAGACAGCTACAACACAAGCACCAGCCCTTCATTGATCCTGCTGACATCCAGTTTCTGTTCAGGACTGTGTCCTCAGGGACACCTTTGTGTTGCTCTGTAGTGTGTTTACCCTGAAGTTAGGAGCTTTTGTCCTTATCAGTCTGCTGCGCCGATAATAATCTTCTTGCGGCACTGCTTTCTTTGCAATGTTTATACAGAAATTCAATATTAGTGGGTATTAATGGAAACAAATGTGAGTGAAAACAAAGATGCAAGAAGCACTAAGGCTACAGCTACTGTAAGGAAGCAATGACCTCAAGAATCTCTCTTTGGATTTTAATGTACAGTAAATCTTTAAATTTGCATGAACATGTAAGTCTTCATATACACCACTCAGCAATGTTTTTGGGTGACACTGGGGCAGGAAGAGTACGGACACACACTTCTAAGGTGTATCACCTTGTCTAAAACAGCTACCCCATGTTCACCCCAAAACATCTATCTATCTGTCCATAATGTCTGTCTCCTACTAAGATTGCAAGCTTTTGGATAGACAGAGATCATCCTTTTGCTCCCTGACAGTGTTTTCCTTGCCATCAGCCCAGCAGAAGAACTAAAGACATCTTTCTGCATGGCTAGGACTCCTGATGATAGAAGGAAAAAAGCTCTTCAATATATGTCAAAATATCTAATAAAGAAGGTCAGTATCACAGTTCCTGATTGACAGGTGGGAAAAGCTGAGAAAGAGAGGTCATGCCTACCCTGGTTTGAAAGAGCAGGTTTGAGCAGCACAGTCTCCCACTTGCTTGCCTGTGCTACCTGTAGAAACCTCAGCTGGCTTCGCCTGGGGGCACAACAAGCTGCTGTGTGTGCCTGGGTGGATGAGAACACGCATGTCCTGGATGATGCCTCAGGCATGGGTCACTGGCTGGTTGTACAGCAAGTAAGAACGGCCTCGAGGCACACATTGCCAAGCAGATAGCTCAAAGACATCTGACAGGCCAGTTTCCAAGCTGAGAGATGGACTTCAGACTCCTGGTCCTGTTCTGCCTGTATCCTTCCATCATCCAGTCCACAGGCAATTAAAATATCCCCCAGCTAAGCTAGAGAGATTTCGTTCTCAAGATATCAATATTCAATCTGTGGATAAAGGTTCTTTATCAGCAAAGAGGTGGATCAGAGTATCCAGTGCCTGGGATAGTGTCATTTTCATCAATATACTGAGTGACATATTGAGTGCAAAGCAGGGGATGGGTGCTAAGAGGGTAAGTATACCCTGCAGAGGGTCTTTCATTCTCTGTAAAACCAACCCTCAAGGTATGTGTACTGTGGAACAATGGGATTTAGAGGAACAACTAGGATTTACCAGAAAGCTCTTTTTTTTTTTTTCTTCTTGTTTTCTAATGATATCATACCTATCACCGTGGTATGTGCTATAATACGTGGTGGCAAAACTGGGCCATAGTATAAGATAATGTGCTCCAAGTGCTAAAAGGAGCAAGGACATCTGCAAAAGGTAAAGTCTGATGTTTAAACACCAGAAGTTATCATTTAGATATTCTGGTAGGAATTTTACTCATGGTGAAGACAGACAAATAAAGTACTTGTTTCAGCTCTAAGCAATGCTCTTTATATAAGTCCCTGCTGGATATGCTACAAGGAATTGCTCTAATCATAATGACTATGGGTTGGCTGTGGAGGCTTTGAAGGCACGTAAAAAATCAGACTTTACCAGACTTCAGTCCTACCTGTGCTGGTGCATGGAACACAGACACCAGTGCTATAAGAAACTAATGCTACTGTGAAACAGACATTTCATGCAAGTTGCCAGTCCTATTTCCTCGATATTAAGTGCTAGAAATGTGTGTATTACACAGCTGTCAAGTGTTCTACAGTGCTTGAAAGTTCATCGGGTGTGAACAACTCTCATTCCTTGGATGGGTTCTCTCCTTGTCTGAATCACTCTGGACAAAAAGTCCTAATCATCCACCCCAAATCAGATAATGTTCTTCACCTGGCTGCAACCACTTGCAAGCTCTTTCCCACACTGAATTCATCAAACTACCAGTGATACAACCACTACTGTAACTGGTACAATTCCAAGTGTAGAGGTTACTCTGAATCAATTCAATGTCCAAGTAAATTAAAGAAAATTATTCCTGAGTTAGAAGGACAGTTATGAGGACACTGTTTACTTAATTAGGACAAAACCATCTAAGTTTTACTGCAGGAAATTAGTCCTGTTGCTCCTTCACCAGTGTGCCCTTCACTATTTCATCCACAAAGATGCTAGCTTTTTATATAACTTTGGGTGAATCTCAAAGGGTTGGGTTAAAAAATCCCAAACTTGGAAAGCTTGTCCAAGCTATTTGACCTTCTTAAGTCTGCAAGGTCTGGTACCAAAGACTTAGTCATTTACTTTTCTAGCCAAAAGCAGAAGCACAAAGACCTACACAGATGAAAAACAAGGTGGAGAATGGCATGTGCTGGTCACTGGAATTGATTACCATGCTGACTGTATAGTACCACAGAAGTCAACAGCCACCATTACTTCTCATGTGACAGTCAAAGTGAGATTTGCACGCTAGAAGACATGGGTGTGACTGCTACCAAAGTCAAAGGGCTTTTCCAATTGGTTTCTGCCCCAGCTTTTTTTTCCAAGCCAACTCCATCTTTTTCGGAAATTGCTCACAACTTTCTTTAAGGATTCCTTTGGGAGATGAAGTTTTCTAGGCTAAGATTCAACCCAAAAGGTTTTAATTTTAGCCAAATTGATTTGACCATTTTTGAGTGGTGAAGGAATGGAAGAAAATACTTTCCCCATATGTTCCAGTCAGAGGAGTGTGTTTGCCGAGAAGAAAGAATCCTTGAGGAGACAGAGGGGGAGAGGGGGTAAATATCATTAAAGGATAAAAATATTCCCAGACACAACACCACCATGAGCTAAGCCCTAACCTTGCGTCAAAGAACACAGCAGCAATGGCATTTGCGTTTACACCAGCTGAGTATCTGGCCCATAGGAATAGAGAAGAAAGCTTTCTATTAAAATTTTGGATAGGATGCATCAGAATCTAAACAACATGGAAAAAGCCTCATATATTAACCCCCTTCTTGGTCTTTCTCAAGACTGAAAAACAGCATATTCTAATGCGTAGAGAAGACAATCTGTTGCAAGCCTGGACATGACGAGTCCCTGCAGTAAGACATCTCTGCCCAGACCTTCAGCAAGACTCAGGACCCCCCAGGGATCTCGGCTCATTAACCACTGTGCTCCTGGCAGCTCAGCTGCTCAACCTCTCTGGGTCAGACCAAACTTACTGTATCTCTACCTGTTGCCTCTTAGTTAAAGCAAGAGAATATGAAGTCCAGGAAGAAAATTAACAAAGCCAGTGGTGAACAGTACTGAAAATTAGCGTTGCCAAAATCTTAGCAGTTCCAGTACAAGGGAAAGACAAACCTCAAAACTTACAGCTTCCAGTCCTGACCGTGGAAGCCCATGGATCTATACTGCAAGACAACCCACGCTGCAGTGTTACTTTAGGCAGAATTCATAAGGCTTGAGGCATCCCATGTGAGATAAGAAAGCCAGGTCTCACAAGAACCCAGCTGCACCACATGAAGCTCAGAAATTAAAAAAAGTAGTTTATTTCTTAACTTACTCTCAATAGAGCCTCCAAGGTTTTCCAGATTCTTGGTGTCACACGCCAAGCCCAACACACTCCAGTTTCTTCAGCTTCCAAGGAGGTTTTCATCATGAAATTGCCAGGGACCTGTGGATAAAAGACACCCTGGAGTCATGAGCAGTACACTCATTTTTATTTAATGACATCATTATTAAATACCCATGTCATAGGTACCTCATCGAGATTGCTAGGTGTTATGCAAAAGTGTGAATTCTCTATCTCAGAGAGTTTGTGCTCTATAAAGATGAACAGCAAATAAAGGAAGAACTAGGTAAGAACATAAGCTGACATATAATTCAACATCAGTTTGCAGTGTGAAAATCTATAGGTATACTAACTAGTACCTGTGAATGAACTCTTTCAATACCTCCCCTCGGCTGTTGCTAGTCTATTGGTTCTTTACATCAGTATTTATTACAGATGCGGACCTTAGAGAGAAAATAACTGGGTTGGTGGTCTGTTTCTTACAGTCTCCTTTGAAGGCCTACCATCAATCTCTGCTGGACACAGGCTCCTTATAAGTGTATAAGCACAGCTGGAGGACACTGAGAATGCTTGTAAGTGTTTGATAGGACACAGGTGAGTAGGGGGTAGAGGTAATGAAGGAAAAAAAAAAAGAAAAAAAGGTCTGAAAGGCAAGCCTGAGACTCTCACACTTGGTATAGGTAGATAGAGAGAAGCAATAACGGAAAAGTGCAAATGGTTGTAATACCAACATCATAAATCAGCAGATCTTCCTAGTGATGATCCAGCTTCCCTACCTTTAGCAGTAGTAGTCTGTGGGAGGTTAGATGAGAAAAGAAAAGCTAGCAGGAGGCTGGGAAGGAAGAGAAAGATGAGAAAAGGAGGAGGGAAAGCACTTTGAACATAATAAAAATATTGATATAGGTTATATGTATGTAGCAGAAAAGACAAAAGAGTCACATAAGCTGAGCAGTAGGCATTTAGTAGCCAGGAAGATGGCAGAAAACCAATAGGTTGGTATTTTAATTCCCAGCAAAGTTTAACTGTTAGATGGTCAATGATGATTAATAACCCATTTATATTCCATGCCATGGACTCTTGGGGACATGAGTGTCTGTAGGAAGATAAGACTAGTCTATTCTAAAAATATCCCTGATGTAACTATATCAGCATGAAGAAACAAGTGCAGACTGCTTACAGAAAAGCCCCCTTGCTGAGACAGTTTAGCCTGGGTGATAGAACTCATCCAAACAAAAGGCTTTTTTACCATCTTGCTTTTTGCATAGGAACATTTGCCAGCACACCTCCACTGGATGTGAACACATCTAACTGTTGCTGGTCCATAGCAGAGGTAGGTTCTTGCAAAATACACCTATCTCAGGTCCCAACCCTGCAACAGGATCAGTGAAATTACATTCTAGGAAAGGTTTCCTGTATTGCAACCTGCTAATTTACCTGCTGTTATCAAATCTCAATAATTAAAGACATGAGTCACACCCCCTAAAAGCTGTACGTTTAGGTTAAACAAGATGGGGTTTAAAAAAAATGTTAGGTAATAAACACCAGGCTTCTTTTTAACTGCCTTTTGTTTAGTGTTGTCTGTTGTGCAGGTTAGAACTTTGATTACAAATAAAGCTGATTTTTTTCACCCTGGGATCTGCAGCTGGAGCCAGGTGTGTAGGATTAACTCAGTGTATCCCTAGAGCAGAGCAGCACTGCAATGTACACCCATGGCAGCACCTACAGCTTGCTTGACCAGCCAACCCCTCCAGGTCCAGCCACCAGTGGAGACAGTGGCATTGGCCACACAAGGGAGAGACCCTGAATCTGAATGTGGTACAGCCCTCTTTTCCAAACAAGCAGAGGATTCCCATGCCTCGGTCACAGGGTCATGACCCTAGAGAGGACCTGGAGTTCACTATGTGGCCTTGGCTCCTTATAGGACCCTATATGAACTTAGCGTTGTGTCCCTGTGTCCAAGTTCCCTGTCCATCAAAGGGGACAATAATCCTGTGCAGGTCCCCACTGGTCTCTTTCAACTATTCAGAGCAGCTGAATAGTATGTAAAACAGGTTAACATAAGAGCTTCACCTGCAAACACAGTTCAGTCATGGTTATGAATGCTTTTTCATTTAATTCAATGGTATGTTTAATTTTGGTCCAGAATAAGCACACTGACTTACAGACAAGCACCCATGTACTCAGGTGTGATGGGCAGTACTTTGCTGCTTCAAAAGTTCTTGACTCTTGTGAGACATAACCTGTCTCTATACCAAATTTGGCTACACTGTTGAAAAATAGGGCAGTTCCGTGCCCTTACTGAGAGGTGTGGGCTGTTGGGTTAGTGGGGAAGTCCCTGAGTTTAAACATTAGGAATAGAGTAACCAGGCAAAGGAAGTGGCATGAAAAGCAAGCCCCAAGCAGGGGAGAAGAAATCAGTAAGTTGTTGCAGCACTGCAATAACTGTGACACTTTAGCACATATCCTCTGAGGACCTCAAAAGTCTCTAGAAGATACTGGCTACCACGAAACTTTGTGGGTTCCCCCCTGAAAAGGAAAGAGAAATGGAACCTGTGAACGGTTCCACTTACTTGCTGATGGGGCACACTCACCCCCACCCTTCATTTCCTACACCACCATGCATCAAGGATTGTGTTGACCATAGAGTAATCCTGATATCAAACTGAGATGTGGAAAAAATCTCCTCTGGTTTGGATTTCAAGACTTCACCAGAAGGGAGCAGGAGAGACCTGCAGAAGAGCTCCAAGTAACGCAAGCACTGTGGACAGTGTTGTCCTGCGTAGAGCCTGGCTTTGCTGCAGGTGTGTCGCAGCCAGGCTCCCAACAGATAGGACAACTGCAAGATTAAGAAATCTCACCAACGTCATCTTGTAGCCTGGGAAATTGTAGCTTGCAGTTTTTTCTACATGTGCAAGTTGTATGCTTATAACCATGCCAGTCCAAGTAGACAGTAAAAGTTGTCTCTTTCCTTTCCCACTGCCAATATACTTCCAGTTTATAAATACAGGTACACCAGAAGAGTTCAATCCTATGTAAAAAGAACATAACTAAGTCCAGTTTCACATACTTTTCTAAAAATGTGACTATATCTATGCTTACTAGTAGGACAGGTTAAGACCAAAATAGAAATCTCCCCTTCCCTACTGACTTGGATATAGAATCATAGGATCATTTAGGTTGGAAAAGACCTTCAAGATCATTGAGTCCAACCCTCATCCATGCCCACTAAACCATGTTCTGAAGTGCCTTATCTACGTGCTTTTTGAATACCTCCAGGGATGGTGACTCAACCACTTCCCTGGGCAGCCTGTTCCAATGCCTGACAACCGTTTCAGTAAAGAAATTTTTCCTAATATCCAACCTAAACCTCCCCTACCGCAACTTGAGGCCATTTCCTCTCATCCTATCTCCAGCCACCTGACAGAAGAGACCAGCACCCACCTCACTACAACCCCCCTTCAGGTAGTTGTAGAGAGCAATAAGGTCTCCCCTCAGCCTCCTCTTCTCCAGACTAAACAGCCCCAGCTCCCTCAGCTGCTCCTCATAAGACTTGTGCTCCAGGCCCCTCACCAGCTTGGTTGCCCTTCTCTGGACACGCTCCAGCACCCCAATGTCTTTCCTGTAGTGAGGGGCCCAAAACTGAACACAAGACTCGAGGTGCGGCCTCACCAGTGCCCAGTACAGGGGAACAATCACCTCCCTGCTCCTGCTGGCCACACTATTTCTGTTACAGGCCAGGATGCCGTTGGCCTTCTTGGCCACCTGGGCACACTGCTGGCTCATATTCAGCCGGCTGTCGACCAGCACCCCCAGGTCTTTTTCTGCCGGGCAGCTTTCCAGCCACTCTTCCCCAGCCTGTAGCGCTGCCTGGGGTTGTTGTGACCCAAGTGCAGGACCCGGCACTTGGCCTTGTTGAACCTCATACAACTGGCCTCAGCCCATCGATCCAGCCTGTCCAGATCTCTCTGTAGAGCCTCCCTACCCTCAAGCAGATCAACTCTCCCTCCCGATACACATATTGGTCCCCATATCAACTTTGCAGTCAAGAATTGAGAAATCAAGCCTTAAACGAGCACCATGAAAAGAATAGCAAGAAGGAACCTAGTTTAAATCATGTCTGGCAAGGAACAATATTTCAGAACATGTTTCACAATAAAACAGAACAGTACGTATAGAAAACCAAGCTTTTGCCTGGTGCAGAAGAGTTTCCTAGACAGAAGTTCGTGAGCCTCTGTCCTGGACACAAGGCTTCAGCTGCTGTCTGGCACACAGTTGCAGAAGCAGCCCTGCAGCAAGTTTTACAACTGGTTTCTTGGAAGACCAACATTAGCAAAACATTCAATGTAAATATGCCAACCTTTAACTGCCTGGAGACCTGCTTTTACCTATCTCCATTTGACAGCAGCTCCCCTCAGAGCATGGGTCAGAGCCCTCTATACCACCACTGCAGAGTCAGTGCCTTGCACATGACCTTGACAAATTTGTATCACAGGAATGAAAGGTCTGGTATTTCACATCTGGCCCAAATTCAGGGTCATAGTCTTTGGGAAGACTTAGGACTATGGGCTTTCCTTAAAATTCTCATATCACCTATGCTAGTCACTAGTGGATGTAGTAGCTGAGAAACCTTGGACACCCAACACAAGCAGTTTGATTGCACAGAGTCCACCTGCAGCTGCAGGAAGCCTGACACAATGGACATGGGGAGTGCACTAAGCCCCTCATCTCCATGGGTGAGGGTTCAGATTTAGGAGCTATCATGAATGATTAGATTTAAGACCTGGGTTTGAATGACATTACCTGCAAGCTAATTAAAGAGTTAAGCAGAATAAGTGGCTAACCTGCGTGCAGGTCCCCTCTCATGTCCAAAAGCAACCATCCCTGTTGGGTCTAGCAGGAGCAGCCATGGACATTGTCCTGGTTTTGGCTGGGATAGAGTTAATTTTCTTCCTAGTAGCTGGTATAGTGTTATGTTTTGGGTTTAGTGTGAGAATAGTGTTGATAACACAATGATTTTTTTCAGTCGTTGCCAAGTAGTAGTTTAGACTAAGCCAAGGATTTTTCAGCTTCTCATGCCCAGCCAGCAAGAAGGCTAGAGGGACACAAAAAGTTGGGAGGGGACACAGCCAGGGCAGCTGACCCAAACTGGCCAAAGGGCTATTCCATACCTTGTGACTTCATGCCCAGAATATAAACTGGGGGGAGTTGGCCTGGTGGGGTGCAGATCACTGCTTGGGTACTAACTGGGCATCGGTCAGTCAGTGGTGAGCAATTGCATTGTGCATCACTTGTTTTGTATATTCCAATTCTATTATTGTTATCATTATTATTTTCTTCCTTTCTGTCCTATTAAATTGTCTTTATCTCAACCCACATGTTTCACTTCTTTTTTTTTCCCGATCCTCTCCCCCATCCCACTGGTGGCGGGGAAGTGAGCGAGCAGCTGCGTGGTGCCTACTTGCTGGCCGGGGTTAAACGACAACAGACCTTTACTGTCCACCTGCCTGTCTTCACTCCCCAGCTCAGTGTTAGTGCTGCCAGAGTTTACCTGGAGTACATGGGCACTCCCTAAGCTGTTCCAGGGCAAGACCAGCCAGCTCAGGGCACACCATTTCCACCAGATTAAACAGACAGATCCCTTCAGAGAGGAGCAGTTGACGCTTCCAGGTGCATGTTACTGTCCGCCTGCCAAAGAGCACTGTGACCACTCACTTGGATTAAACAGTTTCAGTGACGGCTCCGACTTAACCCAGCTGATTTTGCCCAGTGTGAAGGAGGGCAGAATCACGTTCGCTGCCAAGGTGGAAGAAAACAGTAACTCAACAGATGGTGGTAGGGCGGTGGTGACCGGAGGAGGCAGATATCTCTCCAAAACCAAGAACCAACCTTGCACCAAAGTGGCCAAGGAGCGCCCACAAGGTCCAGGGTCTGGTGGGGCAATGGAGTCCACCCCCAGCAGAGTTGCGGGTCAGCCAGGCACAGCTAATGCCCAAAACCTGCCTCGATGGCTTCAGGAGCATGGACAGGAACCCTGTGGGCTGAGTAATGGATCCTGTTTATCCCCTAAACTCAAAGCAGAGTTAAAACTCATCAAGCTTTCCTAGCAGCTGGGTTATATACACAGAAAACTGGGTGTTGATGTTTACAAGACCCAGAGCTCATTTCTGTTCGTTTCTATGCACAAAGAACAAAACATTTAGGTACTTTCCATCTAAAATAACATTGCTCTTGTTCTTTTGCCTCAACTGTCCAAGAATGAGGGCTGCGTATGACCAGGAGAAGGGAAATGCTTAGAATCCTTCTCATTCGACTGCTGCTGTTCCTTGCTGACATTTAGCGCAGACAATATGAGCACCACCCTCAGTTACACCCAGCTGGGCTCAGTGACTTCACTGGGAAGCCATGGTGTGGCACAGCTGTAAACGACAGCAGAAAAAGCCCAAATATTTCTGTGTGGAGCATGAGATTGTTTGCTAGACTGATTTTTTCTTCGCTCAGTATATTTTGGGTGCAACGTAAGTTGCTTTAAACTTGCTCCACCATTCCTGGTCCCAGGGTAACACTGCAGTGCAGAAGAGATGGGAACACAGATTGCCCCTCCAGGCTCTGCCCCAGGGACAGCTCTCACCTCTGCTCCTACGTTCTCGTTAGGGGGAAGGAGCAATCCCCACACTGCTTTGCAGGACCCTGCAAGCTAGAGATGAATGTGCAGGCTGAAAAGCTGTCTATTGTAGTTGCTATTACTCACACCTTCCAAAATACCCACTGCAAATTGTGATGGTGAGTCACAGAGGAGCGCTTAGGGGGGGGACATGGTAGACCCCATGCAAAGGGAGCAGGGACTCACACTGCCGCTCTGCTGATCAAGCCACATCGTTTCAGTGCTGCAAATCTGCAAGTCTCTGAAATTAATCTGTGTGGCTGAAATACCGACCCAAACCAAGACATGCCCCAGCTGAACAGCAAAATGCAGCCCCAGGTGGGGGATGAAGGCAGAAACGGTGGGCATCGACCCACCAGCCACCTCCAGCTAGGAGTGAGCTGGGACCAGCTCACCACTTGCTTAAAAGAGACCTCTGAGCCACAGTGCAAGAGCCACGAACCTTCATGCTGGAGGGAGAAAACCCCCTCCACACCTCTAGCCCTGTGACTGTACTCCTCCCCACACTGCCCCAGCCCTGGTGTTTCTCCAGGGATCCTCGCACTGTGACGGGGCTTTGGTTCTTGTTGTGACAACCTGACTCTCCACATGCAGATGCCCAAGTCCTGGCCCTGGCCCTGGGTGACCCCCGTTGCCTTCGCTTAGCCCATCGCAAGGGCGGCTCTTCGTGCCGATCCAGCACGCTGCCGCGTGGAGCAGCTCCCAGCCAGGACCTTCAGACAGCAAAGCCAGAGCTCCTTATGAGTAACAGCCAGTTTTGCTCGCTTGGTCACTGGAAATTCTGCTTTCAATTCTGGCTAGCCTTGCACCGCTCAGCTTCGCGTACACGGGGCGGCTCGCATCGCAAGCAGAAGGCAGGGATTAGCCTGCAGTGCACGCCTGAGCGCCAGATCTCTGCGTGTGTTTCAGCCCGCCCTGTCCAACGAGTGCCTCCCCTCGCAAAATCCAGAAATAAATAAAAAATTTAACAGCCAGAATGTCCCAGTTAATGATTAAGCAGGGACAGTTGCACAACTTCCCCTGGAATGTCTATGTTGATGGCTGCGGTACACTGACGGGCAGGAATGGCAAAAACAGTCCGACAGCGAGGAGAGGACGGGGCCCGGGTGTCGCAGCAGCTGCAGCAAAACTCAGCAGGAGACGGGCTGTCCTCCCGCAGCAGGAGGCTGGTCGCCCCGTTAGCGTGTCTCAGCCCGAAGCTTCAGAGGTTTGGGGCGCAGGGCTGGTGGCAGCTAGCCTCAGCAGGGTGTGAGGGTCCTACCATCATGGTGAGCAGGAAAATACAGCGTCACTCTGTGTTTTATACAACTGGTTCACTTGCAGGCATGGGTCAGAGCAAAGCAGATGTAAACCTCATGCCTCAATGTCCTTATATATGTGTTTAAAAGCACACAGTATGCTCATAAAAGGGCTGAGTCTCCAGGGCTAACTTATAAGTGCCAGACAAAAATCCATCAAGATTGATGAGGCTTTTTTTTTTACAGCGTTCGGCACGTCCGACATTATACTGGACTTTGAAAACCCCTGCAGGAGCAAGGGCCGTTAAATATCTAGTATAAATACAGCCAAATAGAAGTTCAGACACCCAACTGTTCGTTTGCATGGGCATGTCCTATATTTGGAAATGCAGTAAGCTTTCAAGTCAAATTCCTGGAAAGATTAGCCTAATGCACGACTCCCAGATCCCACAGCTCATTAGGAAGGGACTCTAATGCAACACCTTCCGAGCAGTCCATGTGCACACTGGCAAGGCAGCTTCTTGCACACAGCTGTTGGAGACAAAAAACTGTTTGGCTGGTCATTGGGTCACCTCGGCTTCAGAGACATCACCCAGCCACAGACAGCCTCCACCTGGCACTTCAGGGTGACAAGGAACAGGGAAACCTAACGCTGCCGCTCAAAAATGGGTTAGTGAATTGATTCATCTGTGGGAATAATGCGCTTCATGACACACCTTTTACTGGGTTCAACAGAGGGCATGAGGGCACACGTGTAACGGCCAACACAGCACATGGGCTATTTAATGACATGTCCCGCAAAGAAAACCCTCCATTGCCATCTTACTGCATTATTTAAAAAAAATAAATGAAATTCCCTGACCGCAGCCAGCGTGAAGGCATTTGGAGGTGAAGCAGGTCATTTCCAGTATTAACAATTTGTTCTTCTAATAAATTTCAGGAGGGGAATCTCTGTAAAGGCTGCTGAAAAGAAAGCTCACAGCTGTGGCAGAGTGAGGGACGGAGGTGGTCCCACTGGGAATGGTCAAGAAGGAGCATTTTCAGGCAGGCTCCAACCTGCGAGCTCAGAAACCACCCTGTTTCTCTCACGCTGAAGAAAAGATGGGTCTACAGATGGACATTTGTTGCAAATAACCCATCTGCACCACACAGATGCCTGACTCACCTTTCAATGAGCAAACTTCTCAGTCCTGAGACCGGTTCTGCCCCTCAGCCATGCCTTGGCCACCCACTGGTCCCAGCCTGGTTGAGACTGCAGAAATGCTTCATAACTAACAGCAATTACCATTCTGGTTTCATCATTGCTTTTCCAAGTGGGTTCTGCCTCTGCTGTTTGGAAACAATGCTCAAGGCTACCAGCACCAGATCAATAACTCATCTGGGAACAAACAACTGAGATGAAGGAAGATGGTCAAGGGAGGACCTTTTTGCCGAGGGAAGGTTTTCCACTCCATGATAAGAACCAGAAATGGTCGTGGGAACTTGGGCACAGAGAGCAGAGCATCAAGAAGGGAGGCCAGACATGGTGCAAAGGGAGAGTTTTGGAGAGCATTGCCACATTTTGCTGACACGAGTGCTCCTCATCAGCTTGGGCTGCAGTCAGCTGAGAACACAAGACCCTTGTAGCCATGGGGGCATCATATGTTAATCCCAAAGTGCCAGAAAGAAAGCTGATGCAATTTTTAAAAAGGAAGCCCTGCTCTAAAAGTTCATGGGCTGGGATCCCAGGGTTGTGTGAGACAATTTGGGGGGGTGGGGGTGGGTTAAGAAATGCATTTATTGGAGGCCACAGAAGAGCTGGGGTTCCCTTCAGCTTGTCACAGGGAGACAGGAGTTCTGTATGCATGCAGCAGTTGCCGAGAGGGAGGGAGGGGGCCAGACGCGACACTGTGTTCAGGCACAGATGGTATTAGGGGCGCGCATGTTGCTCGCTGTGTTTCCCAGCCCTGTGCTATCACTGCTTTTCCAGCAGCATGGCTATACTCGCCTGTGGTTGTGGCCTGCATGTGCAGCACTGGCAGTTGTTTGAGCACTCTCACTGCTCTGGGCGTGCCTGCCCTCTTTCCATGGAGTTTACCTACGAATATAAATTAGTTATTTACACCTCTGCTGAAAATGCTTCTCAAGATACTGTTCATAAAGTATTTAGTTTTCTGATTTTCTGAGCCTAATCCATTGATGCCAGTTTAAGTCTTCACATCAATTCCCTCTTACAGTGAAACCCTTTCTCCTACCCAACCGTCCAGTAAGGGGTTTCAGAAATCAGAGCAGAGGAGCAGGATCCTGGAAAAAAAACATCTTTGCAGATGCATCAGTTTTGCATGCACCACCTTCCTTCAAAACTCAGCAGAGCACCGCTTTTAATGCCAGCACAGCTATTCATGCTGGGAGCCCCAGCTATTAGCCACTTGTACAGGGCAGAGCCAGCCTGCAAAACTACACACCTCATCCATTTCTATGTGTATTCACAGGGATGAAGTCTGTGCTAATCTTGCAAGGGCTGGTAGGTGTTAATGTCCACTGAGAGCACTGGTAGCACATGTTCCCTATATTCCGCCTCAGGACTGAGCTCTTTCACTTCCTCACTTCAGTTACAGACAATCTTGCTCGGCACATCTGGGAAGGTAAGCAGTACGTGCCATTTGCATATAATAAAAAGTTACCTCTTCAACTCAGGAATACCTGAGAGTGATCAAAATTAGGATTTCATTTCCATTCTTGTGAGTTCAGGGTTTGCAGTACTTTGTAATAATGTACACTCACATGTTATCACAGATTAATTAATGTACACTCATACACCACTCATCCAAATGTTTCCAAAGTACTTTTCACATGTTCTCGTTTCTTTCCCATGTTCTGAGTATTAAGAAAAAGGTTTTCCCTTGTCATTTTTTCCTACCAGAACATATGTGGATCTTTTACCAAATGGAGGACTAATAAGTGTGTTTGCCAAGAGGTGGAGTACAAAATTCTGTACGTCTGTAACACTGTTACCCACAGACACAGCTTTTGACAAATATTCAGCCCAGTATTTGCACTGAGCTGATGGCTCATAGAAAGCTCAGGGTGGGTTTCTCTGTCACACACCGCCATCTCACTGCAAGGCACACCCCTCTTCAAAGCTTTAAAAAAGGGGGAAAACAAAGCAAAACACACATAGGTACCTCGCTCCCTAGAAAGGATCAAAGGGACCATCATGGAGAGAAATGTTCAGGTATTATGAAGAATATAACACATAAAACCTGCTGAATATAGCAGAAAGGGATAAACATCAAGCATCAAACGTCAAGCATCTGGTCCAGTACGTGCTTGGGTCTTTTTCCAGGACTGAACACTGAGGAAGGTGTATTGAATTTCATGAATGGCATGGGTAAAAAAACCTCTAATACCTTGATAATTCAGAGAAGTTAAAGCCAAAAGGAACCACCTTGTTTGTCAGTTCTCTTTCTATTTACTGAAATGGCTTTTTCTGCTTAAAACAGTACCTTGGTATGACTAAAACATACCTTTCAGCAGGGACCCCATTCAGTAGTTACCAAGAGGCAAATAATCAACCACATCCCATAGCAATTTGGTTAATCACCTTCCCATTAAAAGTTATGCTTTATTTTTAAGTGCCAGCATCTCTCTTCAGCTGTCTGCAAACACTTCATGTTACTGCTCTTTCCAGAAGAAATGGCATGCTGCTCTCTCTCCTGCTAGAACTTAGCGTGATAAAGCCAGCCTGCCCAGATGTAAGTTAGGAAGACAGAGGGAGTTTCTTACATCTCTTACTGTAAAAAGAGGCTTCTACAATCCCAGTGCCCTTTGGGGGGCACTTTTTCTGTGCACCATTCATTTTTTATTTCTTTAAAAATCTCTAGAGGTGAAGGTACTATGCCAGTATCAATCTCATCAATACCCAATGAAAGCAGCATAATCCAGCTGAACAGACAAATGAATGAAAGAATTAAAAGCTGCAAATCTACTGAAATTTTAGTCACATACTTGACACTTCACCACCACTGAAATGCAGCCAACTTCCAAAAGGACTACTGGCGCTTTAAAACTACACTTCAAGTACACACCAGTTGCTTTGGCCATGACGAAAAGGACACTACAAATAGTGTAGTAGAATATAATAACATAGAATAATACAATATAATTTCTAGAATTGCAGAGATTAGTATCCCCACATTTAGAAGTGCCTTTTTCAATCTTTGAGGGCCATATCTTAAATCCTTTAACAATCCCTTAACTTTATTGTAGTGCCACTATGTCTCTGCTGCTGCACGTGATTCAGTCTCTCATACAGCCATGTACAAGAGATTATGTTTTGGTTATATTTTAACTGAAGTAAAAATACAAGTCATGCGGCTGTTTCATACATGGTAGAATCTAATTTGTGTAATGTAATCAAAGTGCCCTCTGAGAGCTCATATGCCTGTTAAAGATGTCTTTGGTGAGTAGAATTGGACTACTGAAAATGAATTGTTTTTTAAAGTGATTGTGGATGTCTATAGCACAAGCCACATTAGATGACAAAACCCCCAAAACAATCTTTTGTAGGTCACAGACAAATATATTTGAAATGACTGTTGGTTCTACCCTCAAAAATCTTTGCAAATTCCTTAAGTATCTCATAAAATCTGCATTTCTCAGACTGCTCTAGCAGGGATTTCAAGTTTGCACTTCATATCATCACTGAGGAGTTCATAAAAAGCATGCTTCCAAACCAGGCATGCTTTTTCACTCTCAGCCACACAGTATATGATCCTAAATGCACTGCAGTTTTTCCATGAGTCTGCCGTAAGAACCAAATCAAATAACTCACAGCTTGTAGCTAGATTAGAAATTAAAGGTGAGCAGGAGCAACAACCAGACTGACAACACGCTAATCCAAATAAGATGATCTGATTATATTACGGGGAAGGTTCTTCTGAAAGCTCCTGCATGAACAAGGGAGTTCATCACTATTTCAGAAATTCTGCAGAAACACCAGCCTTTGGCTATGCTTGTAATTGTCCCTAAGTGTAAAAATTGCACACATAAGTGATGGGGCAAAGTTGAGAACTCAAACTGCAGACCACCTTTGTTAGGGGAACTGATGTTGTCTTATACAGCCCACGTAAGGAGGAGACTGTATGAGTGTGGGCACGTGTGTGCAAATCATGGAGCTGTCTGAAAACACAACTGGTCAGCTCTATAGCCCATTATTATTCATGGCTTCTTGGAAGAACAACTTAGAATCTCTTTAAATGTGGCACGTATGAAGTTCTGTTCATGGGTGCTTAAAAACTTAAAACTAGGACAGAGGAAATCTGTGCTTCATAGAGGAAGTCAGTGCTCTGATAGTAATTGTATATTGCTGAATATATTGATTTTCAAATATAGATACTCTGAAATTTTTAAAAAATGAGTGGTAGCCCATTGTAGAACAGGCACTGCGATAAAGGAAAGAAGACAATGTTTTTCAGACAGTGTCAGCATTAGCACACTGCATATCCTGACTCTAAAAATAAAACAAACAGAATTACAGCAATAAACTTCCAATTACCATATCTCTGTGTGAATAATTTCCATCTTGTCACTGAAAGAGTAAAAATGGATATAATACTGAACAAATGATCAAAACAGCAGTAAAATATGATATTTCTGTAGGTATTTGTTTGACTCTTGAAAAATGAGTCAAGATTATTTACAGAGTTATGTAAATGGAAGTATTACCTACATGTATGCACACACACATATGCATGCATTATGTTCATTATGCAAAAACATACCCAAAATTTCTTCAGCCACGTTGGTTTGAATGTGTGCCATTCCCTTCTCAACATCCTTTCTAAAGAGCATTCCTTGGTTTCAAAATAGTAATGTGTTTTATGGAAAACTGGCTACAACCAGTTCAAACAGGTTGAAATTTATGTCCTTTCTATCAGCAATCAGTCTCTTGCAAGGAAAGCTAAAGGGAAATGATCCTTGAAACACCACTCTGGGTGGCTATGGAAATCCTTTTAATTGTACACTACTCCCAACAGTGACAATAAGTAGATACTATTTGCCAATAACATCGATTGCCATCAGTCTGGGGTTACTATACTTTCACACATATAAACTGCATCTCAGATAACCCATATATAAAAGTATGAGCAGTTGTAACCATGTCCTCAGGTCACCTCGGCATCCACTACCTCCCACAAAGCCAGAGGTGGAGGCAAGCACAAGTCGAGGTGGGACAGGTAGGTGGGGTTTGGGCAGTGCAGCCATGCATCTTCCCCTCAGGTCACGCTTATGTGCATGTGGTCCCTCCTACCGCTAAATCACAGGGACTTTTCTACAGGTGACGTGTGGATTTATACGTTGCTACTTTAAAATACCGGTAGGAGAAGAATGAGGGTGCCCGATAGCATATCTCAAGCTGGGCACGCAAAATCACTTGTCACTTTAGACAGTTTCAGACAAGTAGACACACACCAGAGGAGAAAAGGAAGACGCAGGAGTGAAACCATACTGGTTTAGATGGTCACAGCAGTGCCCTCTTGTAGCCACCTGGCAGGGACGGCTGCACCATGCCGCAGGCAGGGAGCACAGCAAGCTGCAGTGACGTGCCAAAATGTCATGCCAGACATTTCCAGCAAACCCTCATTCCCCACAGAGTAGTCCAAAGCCTGATACCAGTGCTACCAGGACTTTTTCCAAAGGAAAATCTTATATGCATGCATGTGTACAAGAACATGAAGTTAGAAACTAGGGACCCACTAAGTCATTCAGCCCTGCCCCCACTGTTTCTGGCAACTCTAGGCAAGTCTCTTTCAGACATGAAACTAAGGGGACAGAGAAGTCATGTCCACTCCCATCCTTTGCCAATTTACTTTGTTTAATACAGCAACAACGTACAAACAAGCCATGCTCCTTCACCTTCCTTGTGCAATACAGCCCTTTTGTTATTCTGATTGTCCTGGGCGTGCTCCTCTGTCTCTCTTCTGGTTTTAGTTCATTTTCCTTGACTGGAAGTAAGAGATGTAAACCAGCACTGCAGAGGAATTGCTCCATGCTAGCTGAGCATAACAACAGCCAGGAGGTATGGGTATTCAGCATTTATGTCCCAGAAAAAGGAAAGGAAACCTAACTCTACCCTAGTTATGAAGCACAAGAATAAACTTTCCTCAGAGATGGTGTGTTCCCTGGGTCCTTCCCCACTACCACGAAGACCTCCTGCCTTCTGCAAATAACTGCTGCATTTGTCCAGAGGCCAGTGCCTGCACCCCTGCACAGCCGCTGCTGCTGATGCCACCAGCCATTTTCAGCAGCAAAGGGTCCTACAGCAATGTGACAAAATATGGAGGACCGGTCATAACACGCCACAGATGTAGCTCACAGCCAGCTGTCTCTTGAATTAAACCGATAGTAGATTTTGGATTCCATACAGTACTCTTCACAGATACTATATTTTTGTATAATGCCTCATTAATATGTTTTTGAATTGCCCAGCAGCAAAGAAGCCACATGTTTGCATGCAACCTGGACAAGTACCCGTGTCTTGAGACTAGTCTTTCTGGGCATGGCCAGCTGGGCAGCGTTCGGAGAGGGATGGGGTTATTCCTGTTTGAGACAGAGAGGACGACCAGCAGGTCCCGTGCCAGGGTGTAACGTTGTCTGCTAGCATGGACGTACACAGACACCAGTCTGCATGGGGCTGGAGGACCAGAAGGCAGTTTGTCATGGCTGAGGTGCTGCCCATAGACCTGCCAGCCCCTGCCCACACAGGCAGCCCACACTTGGTGCTCAAACACCATGGGAATTGAAGCTGCCCACGCGCTGGGCTGCAGCACATACTGAGGAGGCACCCGTGGTTCTCACTGGTGACTCAGCTGCCACCCAGGGACGGCTCCGCTGTGCAAGAGGCACCAAGCATGGAGGCACACTCTGTACCTGCATGTTAATCCTTGGCAGAAACCATCATGACTAACCAGAGGTTTTACTGCAGAACGCTTCTGTTTATGAGGCAATAACCATCTTCTGTCCCAAGTAAATTTGATAACTGCAGGCAGAGGAGACTAATGGAAAATGGTATTCCTGAGCAAACAGAGAGCACCTCAGGTCATCGTGGCTACAGCTGGCTACCAAAAATATCTTCTGTTCTGGCCTCAAACCATCCATGCACATGAGTTAGGGGCGGGTAAAGCTCCAATAAACATAAGAGCCACTGACACTTGCAGGTATCAGGAACCTGTAAGTGTTTTCTCTTCCCAATTGCTGGAGGATGGGGGAGGCATGCAGTACAAAGACACCTTCTGCTCAGCAGAGGCACTGCTCCAGGATCTGCCCTGACATCTGTGCAACCCCCTCAGGTGTTTCTCAGCCTCTGCTTCCCAGATGAGGATGAGTATGGACATGGCTCACTGAGGTGTGCCCCCACCTGCCACAGGCAGTTGCTTGGCTCATGCTCAACATTTGATGTGCTTCACCAGAAGCCACTGAAAAATGTTTATAGGCAGTTTATTTTGATTCTAGCTTGCTTTGAAGAAAAGCCATCAGAATTTGGAGGTTATGGGGAGTTTTGCAAAGAATACCCATGGCCAAAGCAAAGCTTGCAGAAAGAAATTACAGTGACATGATAATTTCAAGGTAAACCCCAGGGAGAGGGAAATTAGCGTGGGATGGGACACAGTTTGCTTGCAACCAGGATAATTTGCATGATATCGTCTGCATAACATGCCCACTGCAACAGGTAAAGGGGAATATGAGGACTCCTGAAGGTGACAAGTGATGCAGAGAAACTGTGTGCCCAGAAGGGAAACTGAAATCTATTTTGCAAGTGTCCAGCAGCCTGAGTAGACAAATCTTAAGAAAGATTTGGAGACAGTTCACTAACCACCAGCCCTGCAGTAGTACACAGGAACATAAAACTATGATGTTTCCAGACACATGAAAATGAGACAGTGGTTCAGTCCCCTTGGAGAAGCAGCAAAAGCGGAGAGACAAGTGGCTTGTGTATTCGCACTAATAACAGCGGTGCTAACGTGCCGAAACAGGGAAAGCAGCTTTGGCTTAGGGGTAAAAACTATTGCATCCTCATGTACCATACAATCCCCTATTGATGTATATTGCCAAATATTGCCCCCAGTTCAGAACTATAGAGATTATGCACTCTGCAAATTGAATACAAATGTGGGATAGAGTGAGGGACTGAAGAAAGGGTTTGACAAAAGCAGAGAGGAGCAGAGACCACAGAGACTATGCATATGACAGTTCTATCAAAAAAACCTGTCTGATCTCAGAACAAATGATGAACACAATTGCCAAAGTACCTGCTGAGAATTAGACACTAATTAAACACAGTTGCATCAGGATAGCGTCTTCCCATCAGTTCAAGGTGGAGGTTGCAGTAAACAGGCAAGATTTTGTTCAAAAGGACCGACAAGGTGCTCAATAACACATTAAAGAAAAAAATTGGTGAAAGAATCTAAAACAGTTATTTAAGAATTAGAAATTTCAGAGAAAGTCCCAAACCATTTTCACTGGCCTTAAATGAGCAGTGACATGGAAGACATTGGTCAAGTTAGCAGCATAGGCAAAGGTCTCATGCTGGTGGAATAAGAAAATGTGTCCTTCCTAGGGCAATCCACGTGCAGTTCTTTAAATTGAATGAGAAATTAATCTATAATTTTATTCTCACTTCCTTGAGCTGGAGATAACGCTGCCGAAGTGATGATTTTGTGTGTCAGGTGTATTTTCGCTGGACATGGTTCATCTGACACAGGGGTGGCAGTCACATAGGTTATAGTTCTGTTTTAAAGACCTTAAGGTGTTATTTAGGCAAATAACTGCTTGGCCTCACTGCTAGCAATCCAACAAGCCACTTGAAAACATTTTTTAAATAATAAAATAACTTCCTAAAAGGGTTTTGAAGTTTGCCTGATACATGTTTAGCACTGTTAAGGTGCACAGCAGTCCCATTAAAACCTGCAGACATTTTGTGTAACAGAAAACTGAAAATAAAAATGCCTGGAATGGCAGAAACCGAGATCAGAGGAAGTCAGGATTTGTAAGCATAATAAGAAACAGGTAACATCAGGCTAAACAAGAAGCCTGTTGGAAATGAGGCCGCAGGAATGCTCCCACTTCACCAACATCACACTGACCCATCTGTGCAATGAGCACAACCAGGTAGAGATGCCCATGGCCTTTGCACAGGGGGACCTTGAGAGAAGATCGACAGCAATTCTCCACCTTCCAGAAAAGAGACAGGTAGATACACTTAGGGAGGATTGGGCTCAACTAATGCAATCATCTCCAGCATTCAAAAGTTAGTCACCAGTGTAAGCTGGTCATCTAGGCTCCTTCTGCATATCAATGGGTGAAGAGGATTCGCCCCAAATTGATGCGGAGACCTGAAGCTGGCTGGAGGAGTTGCTCCACGCTAGCTGACCATAGTGGCATATGATACCACTAGCTTAGACAAGATACTTGACTTTTGGATGGCTAAAGATGACTCCTAAGCACGGTTTGCCATTTTACCTGGAAAGGCCTCGGTGCCAGGCAGCACGGAGCAGCCACAGGACCTAGCACGGCCTGATCTACTGAGTTTATTTCCTCCGAAGAGTGGCAGAACTGAAGAAGACCTTCAAATCCAAGCTGCCACAGAGAAAGCCGAGCATTGCCAGCACATGCTGTGTTACTGAATACAGAGGGTTTCTTTCAATCACATCTGCCCAGAGCAACTCCTGAGCCCCATTCAACTTAGCTAAAGTTATCATCAGACTACGTCCAAAATATCTTAAATTCACCCTCAAGGAAAGATTGGTTCTGACCACTGACAGTCTCTGTCTGATAAATGTCTTCTAGAAAAGGCAGAGTATAGCAAATAATATCATAAAAAATAGGAGTTATGAACATTTAACAAGCCTGGATCCTGAGAAAAATGCCCAGTTAAATCAGCATGCTTGGTAACCGCATTACACTGCTAAATCCCAGCAGATATCATTATCCAACAAAAACCATGCCTGTATTATTGAGTCAAACAACTGGCATGTATTTCTCTGAAGGCACGAGTCTAGTGTCTCATTCCTCCCATCAGCCACTAATGTCTTCCTTAATATTAGAAGGCATCTTATTCCCCTTGTGCACATCAAGCTATTCCCCCTTATTTTCCCCTCAGGGAGGCTTCACTCCTTCTGTCTGTTGAGCTACTTTCCCTCCTTGATTTTCATTAATGACAAAATCACATCACTAGATACTGTCATGCTAACAGCCCAGATCACTGTTACGCCTGGTTATACATTGCTACAACATCTAGTTTCAGTGCTCAGATCCTATGATCAGCTTCGCTGCTGGTAGACTTTCCTTCCCCATTCCTTGTGTGTTTATGACCTCTTCTAATTTCACTGCTCTCTGGAAGAAGTGGGATTTCTGGGTCAATAATTTTCCATCTTTGGAACCTCTCCAACTAATATTTTGCTATTTCTTGTGCTGTCCTTGTGACTATGTTGAGCTGTTATTCCTAAAACAGTTTTAGACTATTTTATTCTTCCCCTCCTGGGATGTGAACACACACTCCTAGTTCACATTGTCTTGAAATCAGTCTTCACAGCACTACACATATTTTCAGCAGTTTCCATCATTGTAGCTCATTTACATTGTCCAAGGATATATCCTATAACACTATGCATTTTTCTTGCCTTTGTCGGTGGCTGCAGTTAACCTGCAAGCCCAGAAGAGGCATGGTAACTCTTGCTTACCATACAGACAATTTATTACGCTAATGGATTTAAGATTCTGCAGCAGAAGATGTACATCTTCTGCTGTGCCTGGTGCACTGGGTTTGCAGCTCAGATGACATACCAGATCTGAATGGCACAGCACATTCTCAGATCTAAACAAAGACCTTCTCTAAGCCCCCCAAAAGGGACATGTCAGAGGACGTGAATTGTCATGACTTATGGAAGTCAGTGGTATAGTTTCACCAGCTGGCATTCAAGCTAACTTCAACAATTGATGAGGCAACTAATCCATGCAGTCATCTTTCTTTCTGAAGTAGTTCTATCAGTTTTGTTTTGTTGTTTTTTTAATTTCTGTCTACACTTCTGGTCCTAATGTCAGTCTTGAAGCTGTCAGCTGAACTGCTCTCACTTGTTTCAATATCACTGACAAACCATTTTTGGTAACACTAATGATTTTTGTCTGCTGGTCTAGGTACTTGACTTATGCCCTTTCACTATTACCAAATTTAGCTTTACTGTTATGTTGCAATTGGTGGCTAATGCCATATGTTAACATTCCTTTCTAATTAGCTTCTCCTTTAAACACATGTGACAAAGAGAAACCTTTTCTTTTCTAAGCACATACTGCCAGCAAAATTAACATACAGCATGGTCTTTGTGTCTTAAATGAGAGTGGTGTGTTCATGGCCAAAATGCCAACAAAGTTGTGACAACACAATCTAGAAGATTACAACATGAAAGCTGCTTGCTGATGCCACAGGTTGCAATTTTTTTTAGCTTAGAATTCACCCCCCTCCCCGAACACAGGCAAAACAAAACAAAAAACAGAGAGAAAAGCAAAGATAAATGCAAAGACAGGAGAAGAAGAGACAAAGGGAAGAAAGGTGTTCTGCTACAACCCAGCATTGGTAAAGCCACTGGTCCTGCCCATTCTCCTCCTTTGTTTAGAGATATAATGAGATTGAGGGTCAAGGATCTCCCTTCCAACAGTCAGACTTGATGAGCCAGCATCAGATGTGCCAGCGAGAGCCATACTGAAGATGGCTCATACATGTTGCTAAAGACCAGGTCGCACCCAGCTCCCCGGCCTCATCTGACTCCAACACAGCAGACCATGAGAAAAGACACAGCATCATAAAGAAAACTTCCTTCTCCACCCTCTTTTAAGCTCTGGAGCCCTGTAAATTTACTTTGACCATTTATAGTAGAAGAGCCTTAAAAAAAAAAGAAGAAGAAGAAAAAAAAGTCTTTCCTCTAGAACATCAGGGCTTTCATATAACTACAAAATGTTTACTTTTGCATGATTAATTTGTGCATCCTTGAATTGGATCCCCCTGTCCCAGAATAAGTCATGGCTGACCATAACTCTTTTCATGGATATAAGATCCTGTAAATGAGGAAATTGTTCAGAGACCTTCAGGATAAGTTATAACACACCCAAGTACTTTGCACATGTATGCTTCCCAAAACAAAGCACCATACATAAGAGTTGAGCACCACCATGACTGCTTTTAATCAAACTCAGTGTTCAAAAGAATTAGACACGGTTTGAGCATATACAGGAACCAGTGCACCTTTCAGATGCATGCCCCTTTTCTCCACCCCAAACAGCATGAGGAGGGAGAAAGTCATTCGAGCAGGTGACTCAGTCAGGTCTGAGCATTTTTGGCATCATGTAAAAGATTTTCCTCAGAGTTTGGGAGCTTAGAGCATCTCAAACGATTACAGAAATAAGATGAGACATTATGATTCACTATCGTGATAAACCTGACCAGCTAATTCCCACCCAAACCACATTTAAGACCCTTGAATGCTTTGTTGATTGCTTTCCTAATTCTCCTGTCCCCTAACACAATGACACTTCACAGAGATGAGAGTTGAGCTTTCAGACTGCAGAATTGGATTTTAGCAGCAGCCATACACGTAACCTGTGGAGCAACAGGTCAATGCAAATTTTTAGTTTGCCTTATGGAACCTCTTGTGTAAGTAGTTGTTCATGACAATAAGAATTTAAAATTTAAATCACCATAAAACTAAAGGAAGGGATTTGCACAATGAGTAAGAGTTCTCCCCCTTACAACTAAAGCAATGAGACATCTCGATTCTTTGTGAACAGTTACCAAATGTCAGAAGGCATTCAATACAAGGCTTGTTGTTTTGCTACATGATCCTGTAACTGTCAGTGAGAAAGAGGCAGCTGACCTTCTCTCTGAATTTCAGTGTTCAGCTTAACTTGAGCAACCTTACGGTCATCAGTATTATCTGGTGTGCTTTGTCCTATCTGTAAGACCTGTTAGCTAGGGACTCCCAGGAACCAGGCAGGATTCCGTCTGGGTGGAGATGGACTGGAGCCATGAAATCTGGATGCAATCCCATGCAGTAAATGTCTCTCATGGATATATATATGTCTTTTATTAAGAGTCACATAAGGTGGCTAGATGAGACAGCCTGATTCCCACCTTTTTCATGTCCTGCAATAACTTCTTTGAGGCCTCCTCACTGCTGCCTCTTGCACAACTCACCCTTTACTTGCTTCTTTTTCATGTGTAGGACCAGGCAGTCCTTAAACAGTGCCCTTCACATGGCTCTGGTCAGCAGCCTGCAGGTGGAGACTATGCAAGTGGTGGATGCCGGGCTCTGCCCACCACGTTAGCCCCAGCAGCGTGGCAGGGCCAGGGCGATGGAGCAGCCCCATCCGCCTCCAGCCCACCTCCAGGCTCCAAGCCCTGGCAGGCAGGAGAGGGTCTGGAGCGTGACAGCCATGGGAAGCCATCTCTCCCACAAGGGGAGCAGGCAGCACCCGGAGTCACTCCAAGTCTTCTCCGAAATGCTGCAGTGATGAGAACATGATGACCAGGTTAGACAGAAGGAAGAGAAAACAACTGGGCCGATGCATATGGCAAAAGTCTGCAACACCAGCACTGATGCATGAACCAGAGCCAGTTGGAAACATGAGCAAATGCTTGCAGGAAGGCAGACAAGCACTTTAACACCACTGCTAATAAAGGGTGAAGCAGAGGCAGGGAGGTTAAGTAGTTTACTTAAGCTATGGAGCAGAGCCTAGTTAGGCATCCTGGAGCTGGGCTCAAGCCACTGTTAGACCAGCAGATTTCAAATAATCATTCCCACAAACTTCTTCTGTGGTGATATTTCTGAACAATACCAGGGAACATTCCATCATAAATTGTGCTGTGTTCCAGTTTCCACATTATAGCTATGATGTAACTCAGTAACACTTTGTCCCATCAAGCCCAACAACAATAGATTTAATCAGAACATTTGTCTCAGAGAGACAATGGGGAGTTCTGATTAATCTGGCACCAAACTCTGGCAGTTGCCTACGAGGGATTTATTTTTTTTTATTTTTTTTTCTAAATGCTTGCCCTTGGCTGCTCTTCAGCATGCAATATGCCAAGCCTGTGGGCTGCCAGGAGAGCTGGGAAAACGTCCCGTGCCATTTGACATGCAAAGAACATACTTCATTTCAGAAATGTAGCATTTCTGCAGAAGTACAAGGAGGAAAACACTGTTCCCCAGACATCCCACCAGCCAACCACATGAGTATCGAGGACATCAGACCACAGTCAGATGCAAAGGGTCGGTCCTGCGAGACATGACTGGTAGAAACCAAACTGCAGCCACTGAGCACCCAAAAGAGGGGAGTGGACAAGGGTAGCACTGCACCACTTCTCTGCAATGGGTTGGTTGGTTCCTTTTGCACCTCTGCTACTTTTCAAGCAGCTCAGACCAAAAAAAACTCTACGGGTTGCTGCAGACTGGAGAGGCCCCTTCACATAGGGTAGGTGCAGATGGGAACCCAGGTGAGAAGTCAAAGTGCAGGTTTACTCAAATATGGTGATTGACAGACATCACAGTCAGTCATCAAAGAAAGGTACAGGAGCACAAGCTACAGCCCAGTGTGATCGTGAACACGATTCTGCTTCCCTGCATATTTCTGGGAAGACTGGGGTTGCGGTAGGACAGTGTAACCAAGATGACAAGCAGTCCTAACAACTTGCATGGCTCTTCTAACACTGGCAATAAGCCTCACTGCTGCATCTGAGCAGCAAGTAACACCAAGCAGTCCCCTCAGGCCTGCAGGGCAGGATTAAATATTTTTCGATTTGGCCTTAGGGGATATCCTGCATAGTCCCCTCCCGTAGCCCTCCCCGCTCACAGCCCATCCCAGACAGCTCCCTCCCCGGCTCGCAGGCGGAGAGCCTCCCCGCATCCCCCATCCATCCACCCGCCCCATGCACGGTGCAAGCCACCAGTCCTGCTCGCATCCCACAGCGAGGCTGGTTCCCTGCATGCAGCTGCCTGCCTCCCCAGCACTGCAGTCCCAAAAAACCTTTCCATAAAGGGCCAGGATATAGCAAGGCCAAGGCTCAGACTTGTTGAAGTGGATTGCTGCTGGGCAGTAATGCTTAGGAGTTGAAAATTTGATGGGAGTGTCTATCTCAAACTAGCCCTTGGCATTTGCAATCTAACAAAGTTTGACGTAGGTTGGGGGGATATAAAAAAAGAAAACAATGAATAAGAAAGAAGAAATGTAGTAAGCAAAGCCTACAACAAGGTCCCAAAGCAACTATCAGCCTCTGGCTCTTGCTCCATCCTTCTTCCTCCTGCTCAGCTTTGCTGTCCCTGCTTTCGCTGCAGTAGCATAAAGGAAAGGGGCCAGTTCTGCTAGAGGAGATTTGGGTCCAGAGAAAGGAAGGGGGCTTCCTCAGTGCTCCCCATCTCAGGAACTATAAATAGCACATTAGCATGACAACTTCCACAAATTCTTTTTCCACAAAAAAATATCAAGACAGCTTCTCCAATATTTGAGACCAGACAAAATTCCAGGTTGCCTTGTTTTCACCAACACCCTCTTCCACCCTCATCCTTTTGCCTTCTTCAGGCTTGGCACAAGAGGTTCTTCTGCAGTAAGAAAAGCTTTTCTGTGTGTTGATGATGGAGTTGAAGAAGCTTTCTCTGGATGGATCTAGTCAGCCTTGAGGACTGTTACAAGCATATTACTCATCTTGGCCAGCCCCCGCCTCCCATTCATTTCAATGAAATATGTTTGTTTTGTTATAAATCTTGATTTGATTTTGGGGAAGTGAAATGCCCACCCCTGCCAAGAAGTGGTACATGCTACATGTCACCACTAAGTCCTCTTCTTAAGAGCTTGATGTTGTAGAATAAAAAGATCAGTTTATATTAAGGCCAGATTTTTATCAGGTCAAGGCTTGTAACAGAAGGACTCTGTGTATGGAAAATATATTAAAAAATTACTTGAGAGTGACTAAAAAAACCAGTCACTGTTCAGAGCATGTAAGCCACTACCTTGTTTACTATATAATTTATCCAAAAAACCCTAACATTCTCATGACAGTTATATTATTGTTTCATCCACCACTGAAATACCATTTTGACTCTGAGAAACCATTTCAATAGCTCGCAAATTATACAGGCATATCGCTAAGTATACAGCCAGGAATGAAGAAAAAAGAGTGAAAAACACCTTCGCTTGAGCTTTCTTAGAGGGCCTTGAGATACCAAGTAGAAACCTCTCTGGTTTCTTAAAAGTCTGGTTCATTACAGGAATTATATTCCTGCCTTGCAGATGTACAAATATTTCCAGTCCAGAGTTTTTGGAGCAATGCAATAATTAGAGGTTTTCCTCCAAGTTCATGGGGCACCAGAAACTTGTGGAGATACCCAGGTAAAAAAAAAAAAAAAAAAAAAAAAAAATCTTGTCCACATGGTTGCAAAGAGTTTTGACAAGCAGATAGAGAAGACCCAGCTATGCAGACAATTATCTTCTGCTATTGTTTGGAAGCCATTCGGGAGCTAGTAATAGTGTGTATACACCTTGGTTTTGCTCCCCCAGCATCAGCAAACTAATTCATATGCAATTACGTTCCCAACAAGCATTACACACATTCCTAACTCATGGCATTTCAAGCAGACTAATGTCACACTTAGCCTCTACATTACTAACCATATGGATATTTTAAAACCATCCCTTCAGTTGCTCAGTATCTTCATTAGAGATGGTTTCAAATTGGATTTCTAATGCCCCAGCTTTGTGATCATTCACTATGTAGACCTTAGGTCTGTATCTTCTAATGAGCAAGACCTACAGAAATGGTGTTCAAGTTAGAGCAGCCTGTCATGCAGGGGCTCTTTACAGCTACAAGTTTGGTTCAGGCCTGAGCATAGTTTTTTCCATGTCATTGAGCAAGGGACATATACCACAAATAAACCATGAGATGAAAACGATGCCTGCAGCTGTGAGGAACCAAGCCCTTCCCAACGGATAGGGCAGAGACGTGGAAAGAGGAACAAATTGGCATGGTCTAAAACACAGTCCCATTGACCAGTCAAGAAGGGTTTACATGGTGCTTCTCTAAACAAATATTGCTCCCAGAAGCTGTTCACATCAGTAGCCATACCCACAGTTACCCAGTGCTCATCAGAGGCTTGCAAATAGCCATCAGCTACAGAAAACCAGGGTCCAAAGCCAGCGATCCCCAGGTTAGTTCATCTCGATATGTTATTTATTCACTCTCTTTAATATAAGATATTTGAAGTTCTACCTCCAGAATTTTCCTTCCCATATGCATTTCTTTTGGAGTCTAGTAGGTTTAATTATTTCCAGACCTTGCAGCAAAAAGCAGAATGCTGAAAGAAACCTAAAACATATTAGAACATTTTTTTTCTTAAAACACGATGAATAATCCATTACAATTATTTATGTCTTTGGATTGAGTCAAAGTAAGAAAACAAGTATGTCATAAATGACATCTTGATATATTTTGGTATACCACTGAACTGCGTCAATGAAATGACTTTTAACTTGTTCGGTTTAGGTTCCTGAGAAATCTTATCAGGATTATTGCTGAACACAAGCCAAAGTTGATATTGTTTGTATTTTGAGTTGCAGATTAAGGGAAGCACAAGAAGTGTTTTGGGTAACTCTTGAAGACAACTAAAAGAATGAATGTTTTGAGAAAACAGCAGTGGTTGTGACGGTCTAAGGGCACAGGCAAGGCATTGCCTATAAGGAGAAGATAGTATTTCTGAAAGTGTTCTTTTGTGCCTGAAAACCTACCCATTTCTTTCAACTATAATAGTCAGTTTAACGAAAGGTGTGGTCTCTACCTACAAACTTTGCCCAAACTGCTTCTACTCTACCCTTCCCTCTGCCTACAGACCTTGCCATGATTACCTCCACCCTACCCTCTACCCACAAATATTCCCATCCCTTCAGGGAATCCAATTGCTTTAGGTTAAGTGGGATATGAGCAAAAGTCAAGTGATGACCTATCGTGAATTAAGATGCATGGTCTAACAATAGTCACAGCATATACATACAACTTCAGATTTGTGGTGAAGAACATCACAAATCATAGCATGTGCCTGCATCCCTTTCATAGCCAGAAATCACTGAATTGACTTGTCTTGTCTTGCCTTCAACTTTGAGTTTGCCATCATAGGATAACTCAATCCACTCTTTCTTCTTTACTGGAAAGCTTGATGATATAGCACACTCTACTAGCAAAAACTGGTTCCTGATCAATTCTCATTTATCACTCCTACAGAAAAATACTCATTATGTTCAGCAAGCAATACTCATGCTTAAAACAAGATATGGGTAAATTTTTCAGCTCTGAAAGGCAATTTCCCAAATCTGGTGCAGTTTTCTCCTTCACTTCTGAAAATTTAGTTTCTCTATCACTGCCCTTATTTTGTTTAGAATTTACAAGGATGAGCTTCCTGCCCCCGCAATCAGCATTTGGGTTTAAAAAGGCCTGTGAGCAGGCTAAAGCAAGCTAGGGCATTCATTCATCAGAAATGGTCAGCACACTAAGGAAAACTTGCACCGCACTGAGTTCAAAGCAATGAAGTGAGTCTGTCTTCCCACACATCAGCCACCTCTCCTGAAGGAAGCAGCAGGCTGGTGGCTTCCCATTTTGCTGCACAAACAGACAGCAAGTGGGAATGCAGAAATCGGGACTAAATAAAAACGACAATCCATGCTGCCTTGCAGAATGACAGGCACTCTGGGTTTGGGGTTTTTCCAGCTAATACCTCCAAAAAATACTGCAGTGGAAGGATTTGGTCTATGAACCAATTTTTTTGCTTTTGCCAAGTCACCACATCTCCCAGTTTGTATTTGTGCACCGCCAAATCCCATGTGAAAGTAGTTTTGCCACAGCAGGGCTACCTGTGATGATTAACAAGCGCATGCACTGAGTCTCCTTTGCGGTCACGCCGTCTTGCTAGAACTTCATGCAGTTATAACTCATCTTGAAAGAGCAGTTCTGATTCAAACCTTATGGTAGAAGTCACACATAAGAAGTTAAGCAAAATTAGTGGTGCTGGCATTTATGTGTCATTGCAGGTAGATCTTAAGACTTCAATGCACTCTATGAACTTTACTAAAATAACACATCTTGAATTCTTTAACGTGTTGGTTTTGGTTAAAAGAAAAACCCACATCAAGCTGTTTCGCAGCTTTATTCTTAAAAACCAATGACACAATGTCTGTTGTTGCAGATAAAAATGAGAGCTCTTTGTGTGAGGTTTCCTGGTTTAAGCAATCCTAAAGCTTTACATAGGATGACGTTTCAAGGGCTCTCACAAAGTCATTGAGAGACACTGAGGGCTTTGGCTGTTTTCCAGCTTTCTCTCAAGGGAAAACAAAAGAAAAAGAGTGTGGATTTGCTTGTCTTTTAAGGAGCTGTACTTGGTGGAAGCATGAAAACAGGGAGAGCTCCACTGGGTGACTAAATAATAGTTCCTAGCAAGTAATAACACTGCTCACATTGCTTTTTTAAAGTAAGGGCAAGAGGTAAGGAGCTGGGGCTGTACCTCCCCACACCGTGTGCTGCACCATACTTGCAGCAGGAAGCCCCAAGCAGTTCTGGATCCACATTGCTGCCTGCTCCCTCAGTAGACATTTGTTCTGTTTCTCTACGGGCTTGTGTTTTTTTAAGCTACCCTTACTAGTTAATTGCTTCATCCCTAGCTGAAAACCTCAGTCGGATCCACAAGCAGCTCCCAGAGCCCATGTTCAAATTCCCTATAGAGAAGCAAAGAGTCGGGGTTAAGAAGGGAGCAGCAGACAGCACGGGCGGTCATGGCCTCTTGCCCCTCGGCCACGAATGCCTGCAACAGCACAGGAGAGTGCCAAAAGGAGCACCTCCACCCTTGCAGCTCTGCTGTTTGAGAGGTCAGGCACCTCAGGCCTGTGATCCTTTCGACACAGCCACCCTTGACACAGGCCGTCCCCATCCCCAGCACCACCCTGCCCCACTGGTGGCAGCTTCTGCCACAAGCAGCCTTGGCCATTGCAGGGCCATGGCCAAGCCATACACCCCAGCCCTTCCTGCTGATGGGCTTCAGCAGCCTGGGATGGAAGTATTAAGAATCAGATCAGGCAACTGACACTGCTTAAAAAAAAAAAATAAAGAGACATTTTTCTTTAAGTGCACAGTTCACCCACCCTTTTCACAAGGTAGCTTCACCACCACCTGTGCCAGAGACACCCTGGGCGATAAGAAGAGATGGGGGGACTCAGAGAGCAGTCACAGCCCTGTTGTTGCAATGCGGTGGGAGGGGGTGAAGTTAAACCATCAGAGGGGTTACTTCTGGAGGCTGAGGGAGATGCTGATACATGGAGATCTGGCCCCTCATTCAAACTCGACCGGAAAAAGAAGCCAGCTCTCCAGGGTGTTGCTGACCTCTCTGGTATTGTCTGCAGGAGGACAAGATACACACTTTTCATTCAAGGCTGCTACCGTTATACTTGAATATGCATTTCTTTCCCCAGCCACCTCAAACACCCTGTCTTGGGCCAATATAACCGTTGTTGTAGCTATGGGATGAATAAGATCAGGAAGTTCTCCCAGGTGAAAACCAGTCATTTATTTCTGACCTAGAGTAGTCATTGTGCACACGCTGGACACGGCGCAGGCAGCATACCCCAGCCCAGGCAGAAGTGGGATGTGGGGCAGGAATATACCATGGGTCAGTGTGGCAGCCAAACACCTCCTGTTGCAAGAGTCCATCCCCAGGCAACTCACAGACATCTCATCCTGAGACAAGCAGTGCAGCATTGACAGTAGGAGTAGGGCAAATTACATGTAGGAAAGCTGAATGGAGAAGAAAATGGGAGAAAAAATGCTGCGGAAGGGAAAGCCATGTGGCAAGCTTTCTCTGGTCTTACCTGTAAGTGTGTAGTGAGGTGTTACATCAATGGCAGATGTTGGACAATACAAAAGCTTGGTCATTAATATGCATATCAATCCCTGGGACTGTCTGGCCACACCACACCCTAACCCAGGCAGCGTGCAAGACTAGGGAGGAGGAAGTGTTTAGTTTGATGTGCTAAGCAGTGAAGAGCAGGCTCATTGTAAGGTCTACATGAGGATTTTACCTCTTGGTAGTTCACAAAGTCTCCGAAGACATGAGAGGCACGGGCTGGAAATGTCACCAGCAGGTGCTTTTGTTGCCCATGACTCCTGCCTTACCTGCACAGCAAGATGAAATACTGCTCCTGCCTGCACAGGGCAGGGAGTCCCACCTCTGAGCCCTAAATCTCCGGTGACGGTGGGAACTGGTGCAGCCGTGGCTCCCTGCCTTTTGTCCCAGGAACATCCCTGGCTATGTTTTCCCCAGGTGGAGGGCCTGGTCTGTACGGTGTGATACGCTGTAACTGCTTGGTGCTGATCCAGCACTTGTATGGCTTCTCTTAGAGGGCACTAATCTCCATGCATGACCGTCATCCAAATACACTCTGTTTCCACCACACTTTTATCTCCCCAGTTGATAATTGCACCAAAGGAGGCTCTTGGATAGACATCAGTAGTAACACTTTCTCCCTCACTTGTCATTGTTCTTCCATGATTCAAACAGCTTCAGATGACAGGTTTGAAAAATGGCCAGGACTTGTGAAGTGTGGGAATGGAAAGTTTCTGAATGCTGGCAAGTACTTATCAACCCCTGCATTGTAATATCGGCAACCAAGTGGCAACAGAGCTGTGCCAAATTAGGTGGAAAAGGAGCGCACACAAAGAAAGATCAATCGATTTAAAGGCAGAATTGCTATGAGCATGAGTACTCCTGAATAATTTCCACCCACTATTTGCTGAAGCAGGAGTTTCTCTTCAGTAATGTCTCTAAGTGTTGTTCCAGTGACCCTCAAGGAAGCTGAAAGAAACATCCAAGTCTCCCAGCTGCAGAACAACATATAACTCACCCAATTTTGGAGCTTTTAACCAAAACCAATCCAATAGCTCAGTCACAGTTACTTGGGGAAAATATTTTAACCCATGAACTCTTTGTATCTGCTGAAGAGCATCAGAGCACTCAGGCAGCCCTTCAAAGAGAAAAGTTACTGGGTATCGAGTGCTACATGATGCTACAGAAAGTTCCTTGCTCAAGAATATACAGTGAATGTGTTGTTCTGTGTGGTGGGATGCTCTCCCTGACCAGTTATGTAAAAGTGTTATTTCACTGACCACCATTGAAATGATGCTCTTGGTTACAGTACATAGGAACCTTAAACACCGAGCAATCATACACTGCACACCTTCTCCCTGTGGTAAAGAGAGCTTAGCCATGCTTCAGTGCATGATATGTCACAGTGCAGGTATGATAGTGCAGATATTGTCACAGGATTCTGCCAGAGCAAAGCTATTTTGACACTATAGATTGTCCTTTTTCAGAAAGCTTCTGTGGGAAAAAAGACCTTCACTCCCCCCAAAGTCCATTTAAATATTACCAAAGTGCAAAAAAATAATTTCTGCCCTTTCTCCAGCAACTTTTGCAAGAACTAGAGCATCTTCACCAAGCATGGCTGTCTCTCACACACTGAGAGAACCCAACCTTGACAATGTTAAATTCCCCCCCAAACCAGATACCATGTCCTCCTAAGCTCTCTCAAAGGCACTCAATTAAAAATATATAAAGAAATAGACTGGTTAGTAAAAGTTGGACTTAAACCTAATGCTAACTTCCTATTAACCCTACGGATCTCAACTGAGCTGCTCCCCTGGATGCTGCAACCATAGCCAGGAGGCATTCAGGTTTATCCAGAGTAATGCCTTCTTCCATGGGTCTTGTGGATGCCTCTGCCCAATGCCAGGCACAGCCACAGCAAAAGTCCAGGTTGTGCAAGGGCAGCCCTGCACACTTGTCTCATTCGTCCTGAAAGGAAAATTCTTAAAAACTTGATCCAAGACTGGGTTTTAAAAAGTCCTCTCTACTTATGCCATATCTGTAATACCCATATCTTATGCCACTGACTTCTGTTGTGTATTTAAAGCAGGAGTCAAGACTTGTGACTATTGCCATGGAAATCAGGAACCGCTGACCCTGGTAGACAGACCTACCCTGAAGTACAGGCAATCGCTGGGACTATGGACCAAATCTCTACTCTGCCACAGCCTTCAGCCCACAAGTAAGTAATTTCTCTGCAAGTCCACAATAGCATCCAAGCACCAAATGGTGTGGAGGTGGGTCAGGTGCCCAAGTAATTTAGAGGCTCTAAGTCTAAACCTCTTTGGTTTAGTTTCTCCTCACTGACCAAGGAGAAGAGCACCTCCTGGCCTCCCCAGGCTCTTGAGAAGAACCTGGGAGATTGGGAAAGATCACACAGCAGTCCATCAGTAGAGCAGCTAATAAGCCATTTAGCTATGAGGCACATGTGGGGATCCAAGGGACAAGAATGCTAGACAAGCCAGTTTGCCCAAAGTTCAAGTAATAAAATGAGTGATGCTCTTTAGGTTTTTTGTACTCTTTCTTAGCTGAAAGCACAAGGGACATCACACTCATGCTATCTAAAAACACATCCTTCCTAGGCCAGGACTTGCAACATGCACAACTGTAATATGCCAGGAGGTGCTTTGACCATGCCACTGGGTCAGGTACCTTTTCAGAAGACGGTTTGCATATTCAAAGCAGTGAGAACAATGCGTACAGGCTAAATAACTTAATAAACAAAAATGTACCTTAGGCAATTGGTGTTCTACCCTGCTCTGCTGCCCTTAATTTACTGAGGTGAACAATGAATTAAATTATGCTTTGCCAAGAAAAGAAAAAAAGTCTGTTGAATTGTGTCAGAAGATCCCATTTTGGAAATGAGGCAGGAGTATTTTTGAATGGTAAAACCTAAATTTACCATTTGTTGAATTACAGTTTTGAAGTGGTATTTTCACCCTAAATCTAGATTACTCAAAAAAAAAATTACCAGCTCTGAAACAGAAAGAAGTCTTCTCTTTCTGAAAAGCCATATCACACACAGGTGGACTGTTTGAAGTAAGTTTAAAATGAAATTCCACAAAACCATTTATTACTGAACAGACCGTGGTAACCACAGATCCTCAGTAATGTTGGCAGCGACTACTCGCTGCAGCAAATGTGTCAGGTAAAATTTGAAATGGGGGAAAGCTCAGAATATATAACTGTTTTTATTATTATTATCAGATTATGCTGTTATCCACATTTTAGGTCTTTCAAAGGTCAAGGCCTTCCTAGGGTGTGTCCCAGGTCCATCATGAGAGTATTGCACTTAGGACTGGGCTCTTCAGTGTGGAGCCCATGATCACGACTCAGATGATTAAGGAAATTGCCAAAGCTCTTCCAAGAATTCCCCCCTTTTTGAAGGAAAGCAAGGCAATCATGCTTTCCTTCAAAGGAAAGGCACAAAGGCACCACGTAATGCTTCTCATGTTTATAGCCTATGAGCCAGACTCAGCTTGTAAGACTTAGCCTGGTTTCATGGCAGAAAGTCCTGCCAATTGTAGCCTCTCCATTCAACTTAAAAAGCACTGAAAGGAAGACAACTTGCATCTTCATTTACTTTAACCCTGTAACTTAAGGATAAGCATCTCCTATCCACCACCTCCACAGCCATTTCTCCTCTTGATTATGTACTCTTCTACCATATAGAAAAAAAAGCTCAGTTAATGCACCCTCTCACACCTAGGTTACACAGGATACCAGAGCAAGCAAGCAGAGCCGGGAATTTGCAGCACACACAGCCAATTGCACAAGATCCTAGTTTGGAGATTTAATGCATTCACAGCACAGGTACCTGCTCAAAAGGCAGGGCCTGCTGCCTTGCACCACAGCACATGCAGAGCAAGAGGGCATCCCCACAGTATGGGGTAGCGCATCCAATGCGGTTTTGCCCCATCTTAAAGCCCACGAGACCCCTCGCACTGCTAATCTCACCTGTCACTGTGAAGCAATACTGTTAGCAAGTAAAACCTTAAATTTTCAGTTGCAATTAATACGTGTTCAGCTCCATCGTGACAAGTTATAAGGTTAGCTGGCAACCATATCTCCACAAGAACTGCCAGACAGTAGAAAGTGGTTGCCAAGTTATATTCTTTCTATTTGCTGGGAAAAATTATTAAGTAAACAAATATATCCCAATTTAATTTTTAAATAGTCATTCTTAAGGGATGAACTGAAAGATAATTATGACTTGGCACACCTGTGTTATTTTACTTTTCTCCCACCCAACACTGGAAAGATAAAAGCTTTTCTTAGTGAATGTATTCATAGATTATCTGATGCAAAAATGGGGCATCATGATCTCTAGTCAGATTCCCCGGCTAGCACTGGCCATGGGCTTCCCCGCTGTTGACCTCACACAACAAAAAGCAGCCTCTGGACTGGCCTTGCTTTAAGCAAGGTCTGGGCCAGCTGACTTTTGAAGTCTCCTTCCACACTAAATTATTTTATGAGCCTATGAGTTTACAGCCTTTGTCACAATCACAGGCTGACGTCAATCACACTTTCTGGCAAGATGGTGTAACCTGATATTAAGGCTGGGAGCAAGTTTCATCCATACTGCCAGTTTTCAAGAGTAATTATCTCATTGAGTGCAAAATCACCAGCCTGTAATTAGTTTAATTGCATCCTTCTGCAGCTCCCACCAATGCCAAGCACTACACAGCCAGCAATGGGCTGGTAATGGATTAAACACCCACAGGTGAGCCACACCAGAAGAGTTCAGCACAGTTTACGGTAGCAGGCAATATTGTTGGCTACCCCAAGACTTTGGCTGTATGGTTTGGGGTCTGAAAGCTACTTGCCTGTGTGCCCATTTTTACCCTTTAGACAGCTTAGGTGAATTTTGCTCTGAGTTTCTCAGGAGTTTTCATTTACATGACTGGATAGGCAAAACCTCAAGTCACACAGACCCTTAAGGAATAAGGCAGAAAGAGCAGATGGAGCATCACTCACTAGAAAAAGACCATCAGGATCACTAGAAGTTCCCATCACAAAACTTCGCCAAACTATGCCGTTAGCTTCACTCCTAAGGAAGTAGCACCCATTGCTATAATGACAAAGCCTTGTAGCACAGCTGGCAGGGACCAGGCACTGCCAGCCCCCAAGGAAATGAGGGAGAAGGACAGAGAGGTGGGGAAAACACTGCTAAGGGGGGCAAAGAGGAAAGCAACAGGGATTTTCACACCTGGGACAGACCTTTGAGGAGCATAATAAAGCCCAGCAAGAAGTGCAGTACACACTAGTGGTTAACAACACACAAGTTCAGCCTCTTCAGCCACTCACCTGGGATGGGTCCCCTCCTCCTGCCCCAGCACTGCATCCCCTGCAGGCACCTAGGAAGGGAAGCAGCTGGGTTTATAAAGCCAGGTCTCCTGACCTCATGCAGCGAGGGTTCCTTGTCTCTATGGTAGTAAGGCTGACCCCATCATGGACCAATCTGGGAACTCCCAGGAACACCTGCTGGCTTGTTTGCATCTCCCAGGAATATTCTCCCAGTTTTGGTGGAAAGGGGATTTCCAGTCCTGGCTTCTTTTCAAGACCACCCCAAAAAGTCAAATGTGTAGATAAGAAAGTGTCATTCTTAATTAAGGGCCATCATTTTCTTCCCCAGCCCTTACTATTAAGAAGCATCCTTACCCTCAACCCATCTGGCACCCTGCTGAAGGTGGCAGGCAAAACAGCTGAGAAAAGACCCCAGGGGTGCAACTGAGAGCCTTGGGGGGGTTCAGTGTTCTGCCGGGATGGGGTTTAGTGTCTTGTACACACAACTACCAAAATGGCCTGTTAATTTTTTACTTAATGGCTTATCCTGGCTTCAGCTATAAATCCCTACAGAAAGAATCAAGTTAAAGATTGCCTTATGCTTAGTGATACGCCCTAAACAGACACTACAGACAACACACATACTGTCACAACAGATCTCTATATTTAGGTCGATTATTAACTGAGTGATTCACATGACGTTTAAGTTCTTACTGTTCTTCCAATGCTTAGTGGGTGTTGTGTAAAATTTAATTTCTTTTTTTAATGTATGCATTTTATATTTATTACCTTATTCTACCTGAAATCACCTCCACACATATTCTTATATTCATTCAACCAGGATTGGTGGCAACTGCTCAGAACTTTATCAGGAGTCTGATGGTTTGGGGTTTTCTGAGTTCCACAGAGCTGTAATGTTACAAGGATTTCATTTTAAAAGCAAGTTTAAAGGGGCACCTGATGGCCCTTCTCTCCAGCAGATGGACCCTTCCCCTCCCAAAAGGCCTGGTGGACCTGGGCAGTTGGGCTAGTTCTTTTCCACAGCCAGCAAGCCCTGATGAACTTGTACATCTCTTTGGCCCAGGTTCTCAGCTTGGGCTCCTGGTCCTGCTCTTTGCACTGCTAAGGGCTCAGAGGCTTTGCACTTAACTGTGATTTTTAAGGACTTCCTCACCAAGAGAGACATCACCTGTGGATGTGAGAGCCTGAAAGGCAACAGATTAACACTACTTGATGACATTCAGGAGAGGAAAAATTGTTTCATTGTTTTAAAGTGGGAGTCTCCAAGAATCAAAAGGCTCATTTTCTCAATTGCTTTGCATGCGTAGCCGGCCAGTAGGTGACCGTAATTGTCACCACAATTAGATGGAAAATTCAACCGTTCGACAGAGAAATGAGAAGCGCAAAATAAACCCACCCAAAACTGAGTACAAAATTGCATCATTCACATGAAACAGCAGGACCCTCTTCGCCATGCAGACATGCTCAGCTCTGCATATCAGGCAGGACCATGGTGGTCCCCATCCTGCCGTAGTGAGCCGCCAATGCTCGGTCGAGGCCAGTGCATATCATGTCCAGCTCTTGGCACTTGTGCCAAACAGCTCTCTGTGCTTTCTGAGCTGCACAAAGGGCATGGTGCTACCTCAGAAATAACATGGGAGGGTGGATGCTCCTTTTCTCACAGGTTGCTTAGTAAGCCATTTGCCACCAGCCAGCTGAGTTTCAGAGTGAGTCAACAGTGTGTTGCCACTTTGTCCTCATGGTGTTAGAAGTGATTCATGCTAGATTTGAAGTGAAAGCCAAGTTGCTTCCTTGCCTTAGTCACCATCGGCTAACGGTGGTGGGTTTGCTTGAATTCCCCTTGGCAGATGGGCTGGAGACCATTTCTTTAGCTGGGATTCAGCTCCATTCCAAGCAGGGACACACAAAACAGGAATAAAACACCCCAGCCCTGTTCCAGCTGCTGCAGCAACACAGATGGGCTTCACCCTGCTTGTCCCCACTCTCCATCACAGACAGCTTTAAGGTCAAGTCAGACAATTATCCACCAAGAATGACATGGGTGGTGTTGATAGACAGCCCCCACACCCCCCGATTATTTTGGGACACAATGGCTACCATGATGAATCAGAATGGCTACTCTATCATGATTTCACATGAGCGAGGACATCCTTCCACCAGCAGTTGGCTTAACCCTCTCCCCAAACAATCCTGAAATAGCACGTGCGGTTATTAGTTACTCGGGGAAGATAGGAGTAAAAAAGCAGCAATCAAACGATTAACATAATTTCTGATTATAATCTTAACTACATGGCAGTGAACTAAATTTTCTGATGACAAACCAGAAACCCAACCATAAATAACCTACTTGAAATATGAAGAGCCACTATTCCTTACAAAGGTGCCCAAAGATGAGACTCTGGGGGACAATCCCACCACCCAGTTTCAGCTGTCGCTTAAGGCTGGTATCACAAAACACGCACTATCACGCATGGAGAGACATAGTGACCTGCAGAAATTGGTGAGAACAGCCTGACTAGAGGCTCAGGCTCCCTTTATCCAGGCACCCAAACCAAGTGGTGAAAGCTGGTAATGCAAAACCCTCCTCCCCGCCTTCATTACAAAATTTGCAGACTCACTTTGTTTAAACAACTATGTAGAGAGGTGTCAGCAGATTGCATTTCTGACCAATGTGTTCAGGAGGTGGATGCACGTTTAAACCAGCAAGAAGGTTGCATGCCTATTTGTTTGGGACCAGGCACTCCTCTTCTGCAGGCACGGTGGGGATGCTGCAAAGCCATCAGCAGGGACTGGCAGAGCCAGAAGAGAGCCAAAGCTTTTGAAAAAGCAAAGCAGAATGCCTCTCCTTTTTTTTCCCCACTAATTACTCCAGCGATGCCCAAATTTATCCCCACGTTCTCACTTGGACTTTATTTCTTTCAGGTCATGCATGTGACAGTAAATAACTATGGCTGCTCAAGAAACAAAAGTTGCGGCCTCATAGGCAGCACCGTGAAATGAGGTAAATCTGTCGGACGAGGGAAACTGTGGGCGGTTGTGGAATAATTTTGCCTGGGACAATGTTCTTTGTCCTGAGCACAGCTGTGCCGAAGCACGCACTTGGCTTAACGTATGTGGCCTCCATGCTTTTGCGCTGAGCTTTCCTTTCCTGGGCTGCTCCAGCCACGCAGCCTTAGCCACATTTTTCTTCCTGCATGAGGTCATGTTCTCTTTTTTTTACTCAACTCTTCCCTGATTTTACTACCACAGTTTAAACTGTTAGGTGATGTCATGGAGATCTTAATTCCCAAAGTGGTGCCAACCATCCAGGAATTCTTTCTTCTGGGAGATGCTAAGCTTTGAAAATGTTTTCATGAAGAAATTCCTCCTAGCATTGCATCTGTTTGAGTCTATTCAACATAGTATTTCTGGCACGTTTCCTCTCTAAAGCATAGTCTTAACTTCAGCATTTGAATTTTCACCCTCGGAAAATTATTTCTCAGTGCACTACTGTCCTCATCTAATTTTGGATTCCTGCTAGTCAATCTTTTTTCCAGCTATATCATACTTGCTTATAACTTAATATCAGTGAAATCAGAACTGAGGTTTTTCTAGGCTGCACTGTTTGCAGCAGTCAAAACCAGAAGATTTTAGGATTAAAAAAATATATAGCAAAAGAAAAACGTAAGTGTATGTGTTTATATAATGAGCAGTGCTTTTAACATATCTATCAGGCACCCTCAGAGGAAAAAGGACAAATTGGGGTCATGTGCCTCCACGTCCACAGTAGGGAGCAGGCAGATGCTGGTCTACAAGTCCCAGCATAAGGACATAGTTGATCTGGTACTCCAAGTTCACTCACTGCCTGGGTGGGGACTTTATCCAGGGTGGTGGTGTACCATCTTTTACTGCTTCATTTTGTTTTACTTAAAACATTCTTTTCTTCCAGCATTCTATTTGTTGTCCTTACTCAAAAGGCTCCAAAGTGGGTTTTATTTGTTGCTTTAACTTACCAGCATAGCACAATATTGTGTAGAGCCTGATTTGCATCACTACTCCCCAAGAAATGGAAAGAAGGATGTTTTTTTCTGTGATGAGCCAAGACAGGCACTACAGCCTGTTGTGATCTCCTAGGCAGACTCATAGCACTTGGCACCTTAGTTCCCTCCTGAAATGTGAGAGGCTGGTGCATCCCAAAACCCAGTGACTGCCCTGCCTCCCTAGGCCACGCATCTCTGGGGACCAGACAAGTCTACACTTGTCTGAAACTCCAGTTTGATTGGGACAACCACCCTCTGCTGTAACATACTAAAAAAAAAAAATCAAATTATTGCAGTGTCAAACCTTTCCTACCCAGGTAAGCCTGGAAGCATGTAGCTTTACAGAAAGAGTATGAGGAATGTTATTTCCCTGCCTGCTCCATAGTTGTGACTAATCCTTTTAACTGAAAGACTGCATTGTTTTGTAAATTGGAAAATTAATTTTAAAATGTTTGCTTGCTGTTGAGGATTTATATAAGACTAGGCCAACTCTTTGGCTAAGCAGCTCCAGCCTTAGGTCTTGGCTCTCCTCACTCATGAAAAGCCCTTTTCAGCTCCTGTCCAGTCTTAGTTACAGATGCTGCTGTCTTCCGATGTGTTCCCTAGGAGGTCTTTTCTTCATAAGCTTCTCTATTGGTGTGTTTCCCATAGAAATTAAATTGTGCAGCATTACCCCTTTCCCTGTCTTTGAACCCCTTTTACTAGGCAATTTTAGGTAAAATCCTTCCTGGTATTCCTTTTTGCATTTACCAACCCCTGCCAACACATGGGTCAGGCTTACAGAAGCGGGATCATTTTGCATGGAGCTTAGTGGGAACCACCCATGCATGCAATGCAATGCATCCCACACTTTGGGGGGCTCATGGAGGGATTCACCTCCATCCTCCTGAAAGCCCCAGGGATGGCCCCTGCAGCTGGCAGGGCTCATACAGCCACCAAGAACTTGCTGCCGGTGGTTTCACATACTCAGCACCCTCCAGCGAGTCCTGGAGAGCCCAAATGCCAGCCTTGGACCCTCAAGTGCTGACCAGCATCCTGCCGTCACGGCACGACCCAGCCAGCTCCCCTGCTGCTGCCTGCAAATGGATTTGAACCTATGCTGAAGCTGAAGAAGCTGTATTGAATCCCAGCAGCCCTGTGAGACATGATGCTGCCTAATCATGCACAGAGCAGTTAAACACTTCAACAATATCAGGTTTCAGATAGCCGGACTGCTACCTCTGGAGAAACTTTAAGCTAACAAATTAGGGTAGACAGTCCCTTTCCTATTCTCAAGGATGCCCAAGTCACTAGTAGGGAAAAATAGTCAATTCTGATCTACCTTCCTCTGGGAACATCATCTGTGCACTCATACTTTGCATATGAACTGATATATACAGAGACACATACTGCATTCTCTAGTTTTGTGATTCAAATACTTCTTCAGCAAAAGAAAGGAGCCAAAATTGCTCTTGATGTCAATTTAGACTAAGCAGCACCTTACACGGTGGTACATCCATTGCCTCTCCTTTGCCTTAACATGAAGTTTGGCTGCTGGAAGATACTATTTGCAAACTGGGCTCCATCATCTCCAACTGGAAAATGACACTGAACATCTGTCAATCTTCTGACATGCATGTTATTAGACCTATGGCTTGACCCTTAGAGGATACTGAAGTTCTTCCAGCCAAACCATTGTGAATGCTTCATGTCCAAACCTCACTGCCTCTTCCCCAGCATGTGTCCAGCAGCTGCTAAATGGGACAGAGCATTGCTACGAGGAAGGAGTTTTTGCTCATCTCTGATGTCACCAAAGACCAGGCTCTGAAATGCCTGTGTCCTCTGAGCACTCTAAGACCAAAGCCAGCTGTCATCTAACACAGCTTGTGCTCCCACTAAAGCATAGGCCCATTGTCATGGCTTCTGCAAGAATTAGGCATTTCTCCTCATGCTTTGACCTGGATTGAGTACAAACCGGTCGTTGCATTGTGCTGCGGAGAAATTAAGTCAGTCCCAACACGAAGAACACGCTGCAGGATGTTTGGCTACAGCCAACATTCTCTCACCTGCACTTTGCAAACTCCCCTGCCGCTGATTTTGAGAGGGTGCCCAGCACCTTACAGCTGCGTGCTGAGGAGGAGCCGATGCCAAGGCTCCCCTGCGCCCGTTCACGCCAAGCAAAGCAGAGACGAAACCCGTGCTTCTTACAAACAGGTTTATTTGCATTTTGACTGGAGCACAGATTCTAGATACAGATTTCTTCTGCACAACAGTACAAGAGCCAGTGCAAAATATGCTTTTTATTTATTTATTTATTCATGTACAAAAAAAACCAAAAACCAACAAATGAAAAGACAAAGAGTGTGGCAGTATTTACTCACAACTGGTACGCCTCAGCCTCCAATCGACCCACCTCCACTTGCCCTCGCCCATCACACCGACTTCGTAATCGGCATCACCTGTCTTGAATGGCTGCATTGTCAGTGAAGAGAGGTAACTCCCCTAGCCCTCTGAAAGATAAACACTCACCCCAAGCAAACTGGGACAACAGCAGGCTACTGAAAAAAGTTGGACACACCAGCTGATCACCAATGCGTCCCGCCCGCAGGGAGCAGAAGAATTTTGTGGGACTGGCAAAAAAAAAAAAGGTACAAATCAGAAATACACAAAGAATTGGGCACCAGCTTAACCCATTTGTTAAAGAAAGGCAAGGATGTTAAGATACACCTCCAGTCTGCCTTCTCATATTCACCCACAGCAGTGATGATCAAGGCCAAATACTCCCCGCTTTGAGTACCCTGTGCTGTCAAACAGATTATAATCTTAAGAAAATATTTCTATTAGTACCATAAAGTTAAACCATTTCATAACTGGAGGAGAAAGAGAAGCTACAGTCTGAATACAAGCATTTCTTTGAGAACAGTCAAAAACAAAACCAGAAACAGACAAAAAAAACACCTGTCCCAGTCATCCACCAGATGATTGTTAGAATTACAGCCAATGCTTAAGCAATACAACATTGAGCTAGGAAAGCCATCGTATGGTTGTTCTGCTTAGGGAGTAGCTCTTACTAGTTTACAAAGCGTTGGGCAATCTATTTCTCTTTAACTAATTTTCAGAAGCTGCAATACAGAACTGCAGTGGTAGTGCAAGAATATGCCCATCTTCACCAAGGTCTGGGATTTACATTGCAGAAATTAATCAAATTTACATCACTCCAAGTGTACCATGTCCAAATCACCTAGAGTCACTATTATGGACTTTTATATTTCTACCCAAGGAATAGCTGGGTTTCAAAGCTTGATCAACCAGAGTCTTTTACATTGAATTGCAATTCAACAAAGCAGAGTACCAGTTAAAGCCAAAGAACACAAGTACTCAGCACGTATATGTGTTGATACAGTACAGTATGTATGTGTGTATATATATATATACGCATAAATATGTATATGTTACATTATAAGGAGAGTGCCATTCAGGACTTCTGAACTGCAAGAATCCTTTTACCACATCCAAGTCTTGAAACTTCAGCCCATTAAATTTCACACCAAGACAATGAGAACTCCAATATTTTCCAGATTGAATTATTATTTCTATTTTAGCCAATTAACCAAGCAGGGCCAGCTGAAAGAATAGGGGCTTTAATTTTAATAACACCAGTCCTGCCACCTCAGGCAGATGGCACAAATTTCTATCACCAGATTATTTGCCCCTTCCCCGCCCTGCAGTTGTGTATCATGGGCACATGATGAGTTCTCAGACCATCACCAGAGTCGTACTATCTGATCTGTATCAACTTACTCAGTTGTCAGAGAAAATGCTGCAATTTATGAAATAATTTCAAACAGCCAGTACAGATCTGACAAGAACCCAGGTTTATACTTTGCAGTACTGGCTGGAGTCACGCTGGTTTTAATCATGTAGTGGTTCTGTCTTTTCATCCCCAGCGAGCCCACTTCTACTCATAGTGGCTGCCATCATACATACAACCTCAGAGCTGGACCGTTTGGGATACCATACTATTCACTGTAATCCTAAACCCCAGACCTTATAAAGGTCTGCTGTACAAATTTCACATATAGAGCTGAAAAATGTCTCATTTAAATCACTTTGAACAGGAGGTTTCATTTGTTACTTTTTAAAAAAGAAATAGGAGCAACAAAAAGTAAAAAAAAAAAAGCAAGAATAAATGTAACAGGCATTTAAGAGCAAAGCAAATGCAAAACCCTTTTGGATATCTAGATGAGGGGGAGCTACTCATCTCCCTTGCCTTTAGCCTACCTAGAATTAAGACATCTAGCCCAGACTAATCATTTGTGCTTCCTCCAGTCTTGAGGAAACCAAAGCTTCCTTCTGGAGGCTGTCACATCCTCAAACAGGGCAAATGAGTCTCTCCAGGGATGGCAGACCCCCTGTAACCACAGGGAGAGTCTAAGATTACCTGCCACTTACACAGGTGAGACAAGTCTCTCTCACTCACATAAGCCACTAACACAAATCCTGAAGGCTTTGCTTGGTTCCTGCGTGGACAAACTCACCAACTTCAACAGGGCAAGGGTTTGCTTTTATGTTTTTGGGAGGCAGAGGGGGAGGTTCATCAGCAGTCCAATCTCACACCAACGTTGCTCGACCACTTGTACTGGCCGCTCAGCCACGATCGTTCATGGCCAGTTTGCCCAGGTACAACAACCGGTTGGTTGCGCAGCATCATGCAGTAAGGGCAAAGGGTGCGACACGTTTTCCTAACACCCAGAGATGCATCGCAGCCTGCAACTTCCTCAAGGTGGGCAGTGGAGGGGGAGATGCTGATCTCCTCCCTCTGGTGACCAGCGACAGGACACGACGGAGTGGAATGAAGCTGCGTCAGGGCAAGTTCAGACTGGACGTTAGGAAAAGGTTCTTCACCGAGAGAGTGGTCAGTCACTGGAACAGGCTCCCCAGGGAAGTGGTCACAGCACCAACCTGTCAGAGTTCAAGGAGCGTCTGGATGACGCCCTTAGTCGTATGGTTTAGTTTTAGGTAGTCCTGCGAGGAGCAGGGATTTGGACTCAATAATCCTTATGAGTCCCTTCCCAGTCAAGATATTCTATGATTCTAAGCTGAAGTAACTTGACATTCTCTTAGACACCAAACTAGCTGTGCTGTGTCTTCATGGGTGTGTATGTTACTTGACCACAATCCTCCAAATTTCTGCTGGGACTACAGAGGCTCAACAAGGACTAGAACTACTCTGTCAGGTAAGAGTAGGCCTTACACACACATTGAAGTTATACAGCTTTACAAACAGGCTAACATAGATAAAACAGTAGAGCCCACCCAGTAGGACAATATTCATAATCTATGGGATGTTTACTCTGGTATACCTTCTTACAGCATGGAAAGGAGAACAAGATACATTGTCAAATTCAGTCTCATGTCAGTATAAAATTATTTTATTTTAAAAAAATCTAAATATAACAAGGCCCTAACGGAGAGTTATTTTTGTTCAAAATTAATCAAGCAAGTGCTACTGAAACACTATGAGGACTTTTGCATATAATTCCTTATGGGCAAGATTTCTTTTTTAAATAATCAAGAACAAGTTATATTTTTTTAAATAAGCAAACAGTTCTCAGTCCCTAACTCTGGGTGCAAAGCTACATCTATCCTTTCTTCACACTGCTATGTTTCAGTATTGCTGTGTCCCCTGAATTACAGGGCTATCACATATAAGTGGATACGGTACAGGCTACACTCCTGGCAGCTCCAAGGTCTTTTTTAAACCCTTCTCATCAGGTCAGATTCACCTCCCTGACTTGCATGCCAACAACAGCCATGCCATACATTGGGCCTGTATTACAAAACAGGAGGAAAAAGCACAACCAATGTACACCTTCCAAAGCGCTTTCCACAAAAGGAACCAAACAACTCCTGGTACACCGGGGCACATTGGTCCCACGTACTCATAAAAACAGCTGGAATTTATTCCCTGTTTTGGAAGGCAGTTGTAACTGCATGGCCACAATCTGGATGACTCAGTGCCGGGGGCTCCCCGGCTGCCCCCCTCCACGCGCGTGGCAGCACAGAGCTGGTTGCAAAGCCGGGGAGATGACACCGGCACCAAGGCAGGGTCAAGCTTGACATGGCGTCACCTTCCTCTCAAAAAAATGGCATTTCCCATCCTCCGCAAAGGCATTTCTTCCCCCAAAGCTCCCCCTGGCCTCTCTGTCTGACCTCCCCTCTCTGCCAGGAGACCCCTTACAACCTCCTCACCTACGCAACCTGGTCCTCAACCAAGAAGCCTCAAACTCCTTCACTCCGGGGGGAGGAATCGCCATGTCCCAAAGACTGGGCGTCCTCTTTGGAGAAACACTACAATTCATGGAGCATCCAGGACAGCCATTGAGCAAGATCGTGCCTAAGTAGGCAGAGTTACTCAATTAGCTGAGCTGGCTGAAGGTTTTCCCATTGTAACACGATTTTTCTATTCTAGTATTATTTTTGGTATAAAAAAATTCAGTGGGGATGGGTGGGTTTTTTTGCACAAAACTTGATGCTTTTAATGAAAAAAAGGTTGCTTTTCCCAATATTTTGCTGCTTGTTTCTGTTGGGAAAACTTGAAACACATCGGTTTTGTCAGAAAAATATCAGTCCGTGTCTGACCAAATTCCTCCGGTGTCAGCTGGGAGCTGTAATTCATGGGCTCCATGTCCCCCTCTTTCCCAGAAGGCTGGGCTCCTGGGCACCCCTCCAGCCTTCATGACGCATTCCCCCTTTGACTAACCCACAGTAAGAGCATCATGGGATCTGTAACCCAGCCAAAGAGCTCAGCCCCAAGGGAGACACGGCGCACAAGGCACTTGAATGGTAATTTCTGAGGTCTGCAACAGTAGCTCAAACTGATGCTGCTTTAAGGGCCAAATGGATTTAATTAAATGTTTCCATTTCAAAAGGCTAGAACATTTTATTCAGCATTTTCCAGCTGACAATTTCTCATTTTTTTGAAAAATTTCCATTCCAGGAAAATTTTTGGTATTTCAGCTTTCCATCTCAATTCAGGATGAAATTCTATGTTCAAGTATCAGAATTTGATGGTACATGGACACTCGGTTTGGGAAACAGCCTTATTAACTAGCTGCCAAAAGTGAAATGACTCCATCCATGCAAGAGGGGTGTGATCCAGTTTGCCTTTGACATCAGTGGAAGCCACTTTTTCAGCTCACTGGAGCCTGGATGGCGTCCCAAAAGACCAAGGGAGGGTGGAGTTGACCATAGTTTCAGATATTGGAAACAGGAGTCAAGAGTGAAATAGCAAGAACATAAGAACCAGCAACTAAGATGACCTGTTACCTGGACTCAATCAAAACTCAGTTTTACTTACTTTAGCAAGTAACAGGAAGAAAAATCATTAAGATTATAAAACCTAATTCCCAGTTACAGTAAAGATACCAGTTAATCAAACCTTTGTAGAGTAGAATAAATCCACACTATGAATTTGTCATGAGCTCTGTAACTTTCAATGTTCAAAACATTTCCTCAGAAAACCTTCATATACTCCAATCAGGGACACTACTCTGAAGCTAAAGGTACAATATGGTACTGAACTGCTTGCCTCAGGTTGTCTGTCCTCCCTTGAACCCACAAATTGTTCTATTGGATGGGTATTACAGAAGTTCTGTCAGGAGGGACTACGGTCTCTGGACTTTGAGACATCTACAGGTGGAGAACAGCTAAGAGTGGGCTTCCAGGGTTGACATTCTGGGTGAGGACTGGGCATCAAATCCATCCTCTGCATTGTCCAGTCTGTTTTTGGATGTAGCCCCAAGCCTTCCACCTCAAAGAGTAAAAAAGAAGCCCCAGGGAGCCTATGTCCACCAGCAACAGGGGATGTGTTGAAAGCAAGAGAGCACTTAGAACAGTAAATAAATCAATTCACCCAACCATGAGGGGTCTAGAGAATTGGTTTTTGTTTATCTTTCATTTCCCTTTAGTACAAGGCTGATGTTTCTAAGTAATAAGCAGAAACCTCGACAATTTTTAAGACTGAAGAGGAAGGGAGGGAGGAAGAAACATGTACAAGCTTTGAGGATGTTCTCAGCTCCAGCTTAAAAAAAAAAAAAAACAAACCCAAAACAAAACTACACACCACCAAAAACGTATATCTGTAAAAGCAAGTTTTTCCTTAAGCTGTTTGGTAATTCTTAGTTCATAGGAGCATTTTATCCAGAAGGTTCTTCATGTTTCCAGTCTAGGTTGTAGCAATCTCAGTGAGGCACTAAATTTTAGGCTGTTAAAGTCTTTCTGTGCAGCACGGTCATTTTAAAATGATGTGGTAGCCGTCATTGCTTTCAGCTGTAACAAAGAAATGCAAAGCATTTTTTCATTCCTTTTAGAAAACAGCACAGATACAGAACTCCAGATTTTCTCCCTAGGTAGTTTGCAATAGTTTGTACTCTTGTTCCACAACCCACTCATGAAAATCAATGTTGAACATGTAGGTTAAAGCATTTACATAAAAAAATAGGACATACTAACTGTCATCTTTTATCATTTTACTGGAAAGTTTTCTTCTCATTTATGTCAGTGGTATCAATGGATTTATGAAAGTTTTACAACAGTGTAACTGAGAGGAAAGCATAGATCAATCAGTCTACCATATGTAAGTTGATGCAACACCTTGACTTACACTATATTAAGTTACTTATCTTTTCAGGATAACAGCACTGAGTTTGTGATAACGTTTAGTGCAATTGAAAGGAGGAATTATCTTTAGAGCCACATGTAATAGCAGCAGCAATACATACCTTTTAATGTGCTGATAACAAAACAAGATTCATCTTGGAAGTTTTGCACCATCTGAAGGGCAGAAGGAAAAAAGCCAACACAAAATATTTTTAGCAATTAAATTCAAGTTTCTTTCAGTGCCAGTATAGAGTTTAGAAGAGAGGTATCAAACTGTCCTGAGTGCTGCCCTACACAGTCCTAAGTAACCCTGCCCGTAAGATTATTAAAGTACATGACTGATTAATTAAGCTCCTTGCAGCTGCTAATGTGCTTAAGAGAAGCTCATACTAAAGTGCTTGCCTGGAATTGATCTAGCTTATTCAGCATTTTACCATCCTCTTTGCAGCTCTTGATCCTGCAAGTTCTTATACCGCTCCAGTCAGTCTATTAAAGACTGTGCTCTTAATTGCCTTCAGTGAAGCTGTAGTTGTTCAGACTGGATGAAGGCAGTCCCTCTCCTAAAATCTAACAACGGTAATACACATTCAGCTGAACGAGGAGGCTCAGTTGAGTTACATTAGCACCTGAAATAATATCTAGAGGTGGTCAGCCCTGAAAAATGGACTCCTTGCTGAATAAAGGAATATTGCTACTGAAAAGCCATCTCAGCAGCATCCACCTGGTTATTTTGACCAGACATCAGTATAGATGTTGTGCTTGCAGGAATCATTTACCTGCTTGTATTTTGTTGAGGCACAGGAATCTTAATGAAACTGCTACGAGAGGCAAGGCAGACCATGGGAAGCAAGATTAGTATCTAAAGCTATTTGAGTTATTCATGAGATACAACTAGATTTTCAGAACACGTGCAGGTTCTAGCGAGGCCCCTAACTAAAGAGGCAAGTTAAGAGATTCACCTGACTTCAGATCCAATCTGAAATGCTCATTTAAGCTTCATCCTTAGTCAATGCTTCCTCCCATCTTAGAGTAGCTGTGTGGGACAGAGGAGGTGAATTACCCCCAGGAGGTGTCTCATACAGCTGAAGCAGATGCTGGACACCTAACTTCAGAAGGGAGCTGACCAGAACCTCTCCGATCAGCTCAGAAAATCCAGCTTTAAGCAAAAGCCTTCTCCTAGCTATTGAATATCATTCAAGTAGAGCACTTTCCAGCTGTAATTCCTCACACCAAATATCGTTTTCAACTTAGACTAATTTCCCTATTCTCTTCTGGGTTTAACATCCACCCCCTGCTCCCGCAAATCAAACTTCACTGGCCAGTCTGTGTGTCTGTGCCTAATGATGCATGAAGTACATTCATATAGTGCCTCACTCTTGCCACTATAGTACTAGAACAAGAAAAAAATTATTAAAAAAAGCAATAGACATTGTTAATAATTGACTTAAATAAATACTTAAAGCCTCATACCCAAGCTGGTTCAGGCAATTCCCCTACCAAGAGTTGCCTCCAAGCACTTTACATCTATAAAGCATCAAGGTTTCAGATTTAATCAGGCTGAAATAGCAAGGGGACTTTAGGAATAAGCATTTCAGCCTTCGATTTAGGCTCCAGTTGAGACCTATGCTCTGCTTCATTTGTTTTAACAATGTTTCTTAAAAATGAAGCTCCTTAAGTGATTCTGGTGCATGAATGAGTAAGTAATTTTGTGGGGGGAAAAGAGGAAGAAGGGCAACTCACTATTAACCTGCAAGTTAATGGAATGGACTAAATTAAGCCATCATATAATGGGACACAAACAGCTAGCAGAGGTCCATTAATTTACGGTGTGCACTTACACAGCACTGACTCTGACCCAGTGGTTGTAATCGCTAGCCAAGATGTAAGATTAATTGCCCTACAGATTTTCAAACTTGCCTTTTTTAGGAAACATTCCTACTTAATTTTAAAGATTCTCACTGTAGATCCTTACTTCAAAATTTGTTTAAGTAGCCAGCATAAAAAGGAAATGACCGATTTTGTTCTGTTTTGTTCTGTTTTCAAAAAAAGACTCTTTTACAAAGCAAAGATCTTAAAATCACACCAAAATCAATGGTATGCATGAATGATTTGCTTAAGTATTTGCTTTAACTTGTTGGGATTAGTAACCTTGCAAAGCTTCCTTGAAGATTCATTCCATAATTTAAAAGGTCATTCTAACCTCAAGCAGTCAGACAACTGTTACAGCTCTGACAGAGTTTGCACTAACCCCTTACCTCATTGCTCACTAATACATGGATTCCTGTGGGTCCCTGCCGATAGATTCGATTTATCTGCTGTGGAGAAATGCTGTACAAGTTTGCAATCTTCTCGATTAATTCCAGCGTGGTCAATTCTTCCAAGAAGATTGCATGATATACTGCAACAAGTTGAAAGTAATTACAGAATTATAGAGTAATTACAGAATAGCAACTACAGATTACACTAAGATGCCCAATATCAACAACCAAATGGGTTTAAGATCAAGGTTAAAATCTTGACAGTAGGTAAACAAGCTTAGTAGCTTTAATGCAGTACCCAAATATCCAGCTTGATGATTTCTAGAAAACCACCCAGTACTTGGATACAGTGGGCAAATAAAGCATACGTCACTTTTGCCCAGAGGAAAACACAGGGACTAATGACAACATGGGGCAATAAAAAAATCTTCTCATAAAGACGTTAACATTTTTGGATAATGTACTTTTACTGATTTTGACATTTTAAAGTAGATCCAATTAACAGTAAACCACATGATATTATGTTACACAAAAGTAGTATTTTATTAGATGTTATCCCACTGATCCCATAGGCACAAACTAAAGACTACAATGTATCAAATAACTGTAGATGACAGTATTATTTTTTAAATCCAGTCCAAATGGTAGAAACAACCAAGTAGACAAGCTGGGCCTGGTTAATACTATGTGCAAGAACTAAGGACAATTTCTATTCTCATTTGATCGTACATCATGTCATGAGGGATAGTTAAGAGCAGCGAGTCCCCAAAAGCTTCAAACTTCCAAGAATTAGAACCTCACTTTAAGACATACCAACCTTCCATTTCCCAGGATATTTTCAAACAAGCCATAATCTAAAGCAAATTGTGGATGGGAAGGTAGTTTTTAATGCTATGGTCCCTATTAAGAACTGAATAGAGAATTTGCTGCAGCCTTCTGCAGATAGCTTGTAAGTTGGGTCTGTTCCCCAGGCAGACAGTACCAGTTGGAATGTGTAGCCCTGAAACTAACCCAAGCGGCAGAAGTGGGATAAACAGGACGTCTTTAAATACTCAGGACACCAAGCTGTCCCACGCAGGAGCTCAGGCAGAAAGCAGCATTCTCACCAGATAAGTGTTTAACAAAATCCATACATAAAAACTTACCACAAAGACTGCCATCTCCATTTTCTCGTTTTTGGTGGAGATGGGACCTGTTTTGCTCTGGTTCTTGACAGACATAAATTGTCATCTTGGGCCTTACATTTCTAAGGATTATTGAAAAAACAGTAGTGAGTTATTTAGTAGATCTAAAACTGTTCCAGTCAGCTACCAAACAATGACAGATGGAATCATTCAGGCTGTGCATAAATAACGGACTAAGGGATAGTCTTGATGCTGGTGACTAGATGTCTTAGGAGGTCTATAAGAGCCCCCTGGGAGGTGGTGATACAGTGCAGAGCACCTTAACCTCTTCAGGATCAGATAAGAATAAACAGTTTACAGCATTTGCCAAGCAGCTCATCATACCTGCTTTTACTGATTTGAATCCTGCCCAGCTGTAAAATTTATGATGTTATTGCAATAAAAGTAAGTTTAAGAGTCATTTGAGGCTCCAGGGGTTGGTTGGTTGGTTTGTTGTTTGTTACCAGTGATGGAGATGCAAGACAGGGTATTGTAGGCCGTGTCTCACATGAAGTGGATGGAACCTATCAGCTGGTAGCAAATAAACTACTGGGGATCCACATTATGCTGCTTCATTTCGGCAACATTTCTGAGCTGTGCTTGGGTTTGAATACCTTTGTGATCTCCGGCCTCTGAGATGACCTCTCTGAAGTGTTAAAAGGAAGTCTAAACGCTACAGCTCCAGGATTAACTTCTAGTTAACACCGAAATTACCAAGGGATGCTGCCATAACAAAAAAAATAGGAAGGAAGAAGTACAAACCTTCCTTTGATTGCATTAAAGAGCCGAATTCCATCAGCAGGGCCACAGATTTGAACAAAATCTTCTTTGGACATCTTCAGTAAGTCAGCACCTACATATTTCAAATTGATTTTTTTTCAGAAGTTAAGCAAATCTTAGCTTCCAAATTGTGTGTATGGGCAGCAGGAAAGGGCAGGGGGAGAGAATCCACAAAGCTAAATCAGACAGATTTGCCTAGAAAAGTTGCAAATTCAGAGAGGTGTATGCTACAAATCAATCATCATGAAACAGAGCTAGAAGCTGCCAAAAGAGCAGTGCTGCACTGAAAGATACTCTAGCCAACTCAGAGACAAGCTAGATATTTAACATTGGCCATTAAATGACCCAATTTTCTCTAACTCCCACGTTCACCGGGTTATTTATCATGTTGCAAGTCAGAAAGAGGCTCCTCAAGGTTTCAATATCTTTAACGATTTCCCCTTCCACCAACCTACTGCCGTGTACAACTACCTAATGGGAGGGTACAGTGAAGATGGAGCTGCAGATGGAGCCAGACTCTTCTCAAAGGTGCACAGGGACAGGATGAGAGGCAGCAGATGGAAGATGGCAAGCACTGATTAGGTATAAGGAAAAACCTTTTCACTGTGAGAGTAGTGAAGTATTTGAAGAGGTTGCTTAGAGACACTGTGGAATTTCCAACCTTGGGGATACTCAAATGCAACTGCACAAGGCCCTGGACTTGCTTCAAGCAGGGGGTTGCACCTAATGAACTCAAGAAGTCCCTTCCATCTTAACTTACTCTCTTCCATCTTTACTTATTCTATATTTCTACAAACTGTTTTGGCAAATGCTGACTAATCTAAGAACAAAAGAACAACCACACTGGATCAGACCAGTGATCCCATCAACAGTGGCCAGCAGCAGATGCTATTGGTATGAAGCATGAGCTGCAATCACAAAAGAGAATAAAGACAAAATCATTAGACTGTTTAAACTCACCCGAAAAACTTGAGAAGAGTCTACAGAATGGAGAGAACCTATTACGATGAAGCCACTGCTGGGCATCTTGAATAGAAGCAGAAGGAAGGAGATGCTACATTGCAAAAAGAATAAGAAGGTCTTGAAATGAACTGTTCACCAGTGTCCTAAAAAAGAAAAGCACCACATTAACATGATCTCAAGTACTTACATCATTGCTGGGAGGCAGGAGCTCCACTTGGTGGGTTGGAGAACTGTTGCTAAAAAAAATTATGTAAAGTTGGAAGAGAAAAAAAACATTATTTTAAATTTTACATTGCAGTGTCCCTCCTCTTCCCCCTCCTCCATTTGACTCAACTGTCACAAGTTATATACCAACTTGGCTCTTCTCTCTATCATTTTAGAAAAGGTGTCCAAAATCTGGACCAAGAGAAGAAAAAAAAGAAAAAAAAGAAAAAAAGAAATCTCTATTTGAGCTTTTGTTGGTCAGTTGAGGTCCTACTCAACACTGAGAGAAAAACTCAGTCTACTGACCTCATTCAAGCTTTTCCATATGGGTGACTCACTAATGTGACACCATCTAAGCAAGGAAGTTGTGACCAACAGAGTGGCTGAACTCAAAATTTCTACAAGCCAGAAATCCCCTAACTAAATCCACTGTCTAATAACGATTCTTCACAAAAATTCGATAAAGGACCTTATAATTCAACCCTGGTGTTATCTTAAACATAGTAAATTGCAGTTTAACTCTTACTCAAAACTACATTTCTACCAAACCCTCCTAAAACAGACAGGACTTTAACATGTCAAGGATTTTCCCAAAGAGTTAATAATCTACCACTGGAAGAAAATGCTCAACAGATCTCTCTACTAACACCAATTTTTGTCATTTCAGTGTTTGTCCTTATTCATAGGTTGAGGTTGCTCATTGAAAATTTGTGATACAACATTGATTAATTAATAAGCTGTGTGGGAAGGTGACAAGGCTGCAGAGTCCTAGAGAAGGAAAAGAAAGACCTACGTCAAATTCCTAGGGGAAAGTATGTTGCAGGGAGGACTCAGAAGTACTGAGGGACCCTGCTGTATATTTCTGTCATCAGCTGTCATCTTGGGTGTTTCAAGACCACTAAAACTGTTTCTTTATGACAGCTATATTGATGAATTAAACATGCCTCCTGTTAGCCCTTTGTTCTGGAATGGCTTCTCAAAACCCAGGCTGTTTTGCCCCAGACAGGATTTCTTCCCATTCAACTGAGAATTCAGCACCCCAAACCACCTCAGGACAGAAAGGAAGGAAGAAATACCAACTCTGAAGAGGTGCTGAAGGCTGAAAGCCTCTAATGTTCCTGTCAGAAGATACTGGGAATTGCTGGTACAGGGCATGGTGTGTTCTCTGACCCCCACAGAAGAGTAAGATTGGAAATTCATGGCAGGAATTGCCCTGGTGGTCCTCTGATGTTCACCTCCCAGCCACCACATAAGCAGAGGACATACAAAGAGTAGTCTGCGTTACAGGGAATTCCTGGATGGAAGGTCTTAAAAGGCTTTGTGGGAAATATTCTCCCCATTCTAGGAAGGGTGGTCCTTGACCTCTTCTTCCAGGGTATGAAATGCATGGACGCACAAAACACATGCACACAAAGGCTACCGTATCAACAGGAAAGATAAAGCATTTATTTGTTACATACCCATCTCCAAGGTTGAAGCTGTTGGGTGAACTGTTGTAGCTTGGAGATGGAGCATTGTTCATTTGATAAGGCACATCTGGCCAGGGAGAGCACTGTTGGAAGAAAGGCAGCAGGGATACTTTCATAAGGATGGAAATAAAGGATTCGATTCTCCTCTCATACCACATTCATGCTGTTGCCACGCCACTAACTTCAGCTCATCACTCCTGCTGGGAGGAGGAGACAGGCCATGGATTTTCTACGCTGCTCTCCAAGCGGGCTGTCAGGGGGCCAGATTGATTCCAGTTGTGCATTCCACATTTCTCCCATTTCACAAAGCCTGTCCCCAAATAACACTGGGCCAAAGTGTGCACAGCTGTAAGTCAGAGCAACGCCAGTAAGTCAACTCAGACTGAAGGCAGCAACGATACAGAAATACCCCTGGTCTCAATTATAAATCCCTAATTAAATCCAGGCAAGAGTGACAAATACGCTCCAGTGGCATTGCTTCAGGTTTATACCAGTGAAAGAGCAGAATTTGAACCAGCCTGCTAAAACCTCTGGCTATTAGTGAAAGAGCTTGAGTTATAAATGGGCATTACATGGAGAAAATGTAAGATAGACAGACAGACACAAAGCTACTAAAAGCCTTCACAAATGTAGGTCAAACTCCATATTCCATTACAATAGTGTAAAACCAGACTAACCCAGCTAGAATTGGTGACTCTGTTCTGAATATAAGCCACCGTAATCTGCAGGAGAAGTCTAGCCCTGTGAAAACTCTCGCCACCAAGAGCTCAAGAAAATGCTCTGTAGTATCCTTGCTTGCAACAATAAAAAAAGAGACAAGTGTAGCTTTGGAGTTTTATCATCTTCACAAAGACTAGCAAATATTTTATCATCTCCACAAGCACTAGCAAATATTTAACTCTTTGGCAACCCACATTTCCCCATGCAATATGTCAAAGTGCATCAGAGCTCACAGGGAGAGTTTGGGATCTGCCAACTCAGTAGAATTAGGTCTGTGTACACAAAAGCCTCGCTAACAACCACCACGTTGAATTAGAAAACATGCTGGTCACTCCTGGCAATGTGAGGAAAATTGAGTGGGAGGGACTGGATCTCACAAACAGGAAGTTTATTTAAATTAAGAAAAAACCCTCATTTTTAGAAGTCCAGCAAGCCACTTCAGAAAAACAAGAACTAAATCAAACAACAAGACATCCCCATAGGGAGATGGAACAGCACTTTTAAACCAGTCTTGAGTCCTGTTGCTTAGTAATCCTGCAGCCTGGGGTAAGCTTATATGTACATGTTAGTAATGGCATGGAGGGGTAGAAACACATACATCTCTACACCAGATGCACCAGAATAGAAGACATACAAGATATTCCTAGAGTACAAGCCAGAATCTTCTGAGATCTTGTATGTAATAGTAGCTTCATAAGCACATTCACAGAAAACCAGATTAATAATTTAATCAGACAGCCTATTAATCTGTTCAAGTGCCCCATCTCTAACATGAGCTTTTGCCAGGCAGTTCTAAAGAAAATACTTCATACAGCTGGCATCTAAGTGTCATGACAAAAGTCTGGGAGCACAGCAGAAGGTGGAGAAAACATTTCTTTTAAATCTAGGCTGCTAAAGGTTGGTTTATACCCTGAAACATAAGAAACTTCGGCATCTTTTATAAACTTCAACAGTGAGAGACATTTTATAATTTCACTCTGCTCTCAATTTCAATCAGATCTGGGCATACATGTTTCCACAAGACAATCTCCAGGGCTCGGTTAGACTGAATTTTCTCTCAAATCTATCTCCCAACATGTTGAAGTAGTATGACGTGTCTAAAACGCTTTACCTCTGTGAGAATAGTTGTCTCATAGGAAGGCTGATACTTCTCCTTCTCTTGGGTGGTCTTCTTCTCCATTTTTTCCCTGTCAGTCTTCTGTTTTCTGTCTGCTCCTTTAGGCTATAAGCACAAGCACAAGCTTTCCCTTATGCAAAATATTACAAGTTTGGAGACAGAGGCCAACAGATTTTTTTTCTAATCTGTTCACAAAAGTCTCCTTAAGATTTATGGGAACTCTACATGTGGAACAAGATCAGATCTGCATTTTCTGGACAAAAAAAATCAGTCAAACATCTCTGCTGTTTCTATAACATCCCTCATTAATGCCTACTGCAATTCCAAAACAGGCTGACCACAGTCCTGAGAATTGATACCAACTATTTCAGACCATGAGCCCCATGAGTTATGCACCTCAACTAGTATTTGTACCATCTCTCCAGGAAAAGGAAAGACACTGCTCACAGGAGCAAAAGTGGAGCAGCAGATCATTTGAGAAAACAGACCAATTAAAAGCTTGTTTTTAAGTGGCTACAGGTCTGCCATGCCCAGATCAGGAGCTTCAGAGATGCTTTCTCTCTGAAGCTTTCTCTCCTCCAGGTAGCATGGAGAGGAACTCTGCTGCAACAAGCGAAGGGTATTTAAGATATCCAAGATATACTCTCATTGTACATGGAGGATTGAATCAAAGAAGCCATAATGTCTTGATTGCCTAAGAGTACCAAAACACAGCAGATACCCTAAATATCTCAAGTATTTGTATAGTGTTCAAGGCACAATGGACTAGCATAAGTCTTGGTGCAGCAATTGGATCATTTGAATTTAACTAGAAATGCTGTGTAGTTCAGTGTTTATGTCACTTTGTGTGTAAGACTCCTGTTTAAGAACTTAAGCATACCCAGTTAAAAGTCTGTTCTACTCCGTTATTTGCATCACTCCTGCACAATTTAAAAACTGTGCATGTTATTGTGTCTTAATCTATGTTGATGATAAAGCCAAAACTACCTCATACCTTGAACACTTTGATCTGGCAGCTTGCAGAATGCAAGTGTTCTGTGTATTCACCATTTTCATTCTGCTTAAAGGTGTCGATTTGCACCCGGAAGGGCACCCCTTTCTCTCCTCCATGTTTCCGTGGAGTAAATTCTGTGCTGATGCAATGTACCTGGCAAAACAAAAGCTGTGCTCATCTCTGGAGACAGTTGGAAGCTGTGCAAATCTGAATTTCAGATTTTGCCTGAACATGAGGTTTTGGCTCCTCCCAAGAAACTAAGAGAGATAGAAGAGTTCATATGTTTTCATTTCTGTTCCTCGGGACAAAACAATTAGAAGAACAAGCAGCCCGGAAAGAAGCAGGGCATCAGGAAAAGCATCCTTTGATTTAAGTAAATCCCACATACAGATTAAAAACAGATGGTTGGCGTTTGGGATGAGAAACACTCATGAAAGAGGAAAGCAAGCAAAACTAACAGGTTGTGAACGGTTTCCGCCAGACAAAACCCATGCTTAGAAAGCAACATCAATTTTTTTTTTTTAAAAGAAGATCCTAGATGTAGCAGGTAGCACTCCAAAGCTAGCAAGTAGCTAGCAAGTTGGTTTAGCAAGTATCCTACAAGTTAATTATACATGATTGTCACTTGAGTTTGTATATTATCATTAGTATTTCTCTCTCTCTCCTTCATGCCCTGGCTACCTTAACTCACCAGGTCTTTGTAAGATATCTCACCATTGTATTTACCACAGGAATATCACTTCTTTCTTACCTGAATGAATGCTGAGGCTCTCTTTGACGGATCCCACAGAAATTCAACAGTGTTCAACTGGGTTGGGCTGGCCCTGGGATCCAAGATACCAACTGACAGCGGAATATCTGTAGAAGAAAACCCCTAAAATTTTAAAAATATTAAATTGAAGAAGAGAAAGCATTTCCATACAATTACAAGATGCATGTGAAAAGCCAAGCCACCAATGATACATCTATTTGGGACCTATAGTGCTAGATCTCTTTCCCACCCAAAGACATATAGGATTCCTAAGAGAGTAGGATATAAAAAACCTAAACACGCATGCAGACACTCCATACATCATTCAACATCTCGCTTCCAAACACTGCAGAGGAACCATAATGAAATAGTCTCACCTATATCAAGGATGCGGTCCCCAGGCCGACTCCACCTCCAGCCCTCAAGCTGCTGATGCTCTGTGTACTGCAGGCGTCGGTCATGGAAAACTACACGAATTATGCTCTGTTAAGAAAAGATAGCAAGATGAACAACGTGATCCAGAGGCCCTTCTCTTGACATGACTTAGGTTTTCCAGCGTAGAAGCAAAAGCTGATCTGTTATGTTTCTCACCCCCATTCATGAGGAGAGTAGAGGGTCCACCTAAGAGACCCATCGCCGTGTTTATCAAATTCCTAATGGACCCCTGAGTGAGAGAGCAACACACTTCCCCCTTCGCAGGGCACGTCCACGCTGCATAACGCAGACCTGAACAGCTTTCTGGGATTCGGTCTGGAAGCACTATAGCAATGTCCACCTAATCTTAGGTGTCATGCCATGTAAGCATCACTATACTGCCTCCACAACCAAAATGGCTCACATGGGGATAATATTTAATGTGTCTGTACCATGCCCCAACCGCAGTATATCCCACTCTGATTAGCAAACGTGAAAGCCAGCTCACCTGTCCCTGCACCGGTGGAGCTGACATGCCCAGACACCTTGTCAGTGGGAATTAAACTTGATTCCAGCCATTAAGAGCCAGCCATTGGATTTGCCCCAGTGTAGTTAAACAAGTGTAGAATAGGAAGGCTTCTGTAACAGGAGAATTTTCATCTCTGGTCTGCAATGGTGCAGCCATATCAATAACTGGAGAAAAAAGGCTGGAATAAGGGCAATCCCCAGGGCAAACAAGTCCGAAGTACTCCTAACTAATATATCCTTTTGTATATTCAGAGTGCTACACTTGCATGAGTTAATGACCCCTTATATCCCAGTTTCTCAAGTCCATGCTCCTGCTGGGGACTGCCATATCAAACGAGCAAGCAATTTTTGCCAATGAACCTGAGAAACGCCCAAATCAAACCCTAGCTCCAAGAAGCAAGCAAGCCACAGTGGGAACGCCTGCAAAATTGGGATCCCAATGACATTGAAAATCCCAATCACATGCTTCCTGAAATGGGCCAAAAGACAAATAGGGAACTGCCTAAACTTGGACAACATTTGAAATCCAGATTGGAATCCAAATTTTGCAACTAGTCCCCATTTCTCAAAAGAAATGCTGAGGCAAAACAGCCAAGAATTGGGGAGAGGAAGGCTTGAAGGTTGGATTCAGAACCAAGGTCCGAACCAAAGTTTTTGAATTTGAACTGTTTTGGGAGGGGGGAAACAACAAAAAAAATCCCCCAAATGAAAAATCAAGTTCTGTAAGTTCGTGATTATGCCCATTACCAAAGTAAACTGGAGCTATGCAGAATCTGCATGGCAGAACGATGTAAACACCAGGGTCCTCCATTTGAGATGTAACAACCCAGGCGTGTTGCTGGGGTTAAGAAGGGAGACAAGTCTGCCTCTCAGCAGTTTTGACCATGTTCACCTCTGAACTTTGGGATTCCCCTGAACCCAATATTCACAGTGAAACTCTGGGATCATGATCACAAAGAGAATAAAGCTTCCCCTGAAGCCCTGTAAAGCCAAGCTGCATAGTCCCGTGAAACTAGCACTCAACAACTCCATCAGCCCTGCTCCCATTAAAAACAATGGCAAAGTATTTTCCATTGTCTCAGTGTGAGCAAGGTCAGGCCCTTCATTAGAGGCTGTACGTAGTAGCAGGAAGAAAAGAAATCTATATTTCTCCTTACCTTTACATATTTTGTGTTTAAATCTTGAAACTCTCCCAATTTCCTATTCTCAAGTAGACGGATTTCATAAGACTGACCTAGAGTTTAAGGAAACATTTCCAAGGTGTTTAATATGTTGTAGCAATGAGAGAGTCATGCTGGCATTTACGTGGCTAATAAAGCATACGTTTGATCAGGGAAAGCTCATTTTTGGTAATATAATGCATTTGCCCCAGTAATCAAGTAGGCACTAAAGCACAGCAGAAATCCGAGGGAAAAGTTTTTCTTTTGGCAGCTAAAAGCTCTCACTTAGGGCATCGATCATAGTCTGTGTCCTGGGGCTGCTACAGTTTTCTGGTCACCCTTGAGAAAGTCACCAAGGTGTTGGAGGCAGTTGTACCCCCCGTGTCACGTGGCTGTAACAGCACTGTCTTTGTCTGTCCCTTCTGCTGAAGCAATGGTTGTGTGAAGAGCTGCTGGCACAACAGGTCTAGGCACTATTCTGCAGAGGACAGCAACTTGGGCAAAATCTTGCCTTCTTCAGAGAGCAAGTCAGGCCTGTAAGGTGTTTTGGTGAACCAGAAATATAAGATTTTTTCCACAAGGCCTTGAACGTGGCTGCCCAGGGCATAAATACTCCTTCAGATATGTGTGTGGAAGCAGCAATAGGTATTACAGCATATGGAAGGACCAATTCTGGGAAGAGAATTCATACTCCAGCACCCCACTGCCACTGCCGCTACCGCCGCCACCCCACCCACGCCACCCCAGCATAATGAATTTAGCCACTTTAGTAGAATTTAGCTAACTGGTTTTTGAAATAATATCTCCCTCCAAGGCTGACAGCAGACAAAGGAGACTGATGTCTTGATACCTTATGCACAAATGGCTAAGACAGCACAAAAGCTCATTGTATAGGAACAACTCTTTACAATAAACCTACAGCTGCTACAGAGGCAGGACAGGATCATTAGGATTAATGGAGCATACGTATAATACTTTATAGCTACTTTTTCTTGTTCATCTTGCCATCCTCCCTTTTACTGAAAAATGTACAGGGTATGACAAGGCAGGCACCAAGGAGATCAGTTTGGGTTTTCTGGCTCAGCCAGTATCTCTGCAGAACTGGCCCTGCAGAAAACTGCAAAGCAGATATATCTCCCTCTAAGCAGCTGCAACCAGCAGAGACAAAAAATGCTACATGTCTGGATCTGGATCTAGAAACAGAAGACTTATGACAGCATATGTGTCAGAAAGGCACCATGTTTCAGGCAGATTCCCTTTTGGGAATCCCAGTTCTTCTGGTTGCCCATGTGAGTACAGACCATATCGCTAGAGCACAGGGATCATTGTGCTTATTCAGCTGGCTGGCAGAAAAAAAAAAAAAAAGAAAAAAAAAAGAAAGGACAAGAGAGGCCATATTAAAGCCCCAAATGTTTGCACAACACTCCTACTGATGTCAACAGGAGTTCCGCAAACAGGAAACGACCCTTGAATCCAGCAAGTGGCTGAGGGCGGGGTGGGGGGGGAGAATAAAACATCTGAAGTACCAAATTAAGCACTGGAAATGTGCATAGGTGTTAACCCATCTCTGCGCATAAGTAAACCAAAATGACAACAGTGACCTTCCTTTGAAGATTGCCGGACAACAACAGTGGATTTTGTAAACCAATTTTGAGGTCTTCCACACTTTAACTCAAGAGACTTTCTAATGTTCCCACTGATATGCGTTAATATTGTTCACTTGGCAATTTTTAGAGACGTACATATCTCCCCACGTAATCAATACTGTTGCATTAGCATACAAAGAACAGGCTCAGGTTCACAAAACTGGTTTTCTCTTGTAGAATCACAGAATCATTTAGGTCAGAAAAGACCCTTAAGATCATCGAGTCCAACGGTTAACCTAGCACTACCACGTACACCACTAAACCACTTCCCCAAGAGCCACGTCTGTTGTACTATGTACTTCTGTATATGTTGTACAAGTGTATGTCCTTTGTATGAAGTACTCCACTGCTCAGTGGCTCAGTTCGGGGATACATTTCACGAGCTATACAGTTCATTGCCTCAAACAAATTTACACAGCCAAGCATCTCTTGCACTTACAGTTCATTTCCATACAAATATGAGGCTAATTAATCATTACAGAAAATTAATTTAGGATTTGAGACCATGAGCATCCAAGAGACAGTAAAATATATCTAAGACTGTACTCAGATGGGGTAACAGGGACAGAGAAATTAAGTGGCATGAGCTGTGCTATAGAGGAAGGCAATGGTAGAACCAGAAGCACTGCGAGCCACTCAGCAAGTATCTCAGGAATGAGCAGGTTTTTGGGACACCTCTGTGCACTGAAACCCTCCTACTTTTTGGTGAGCCCGATTTGCTTATTTGAAATTCCAATGAGAAAAGAAAATAATGGGCATAAAAACATTGGCCATGTTCCTTTCAAACTAGCATCAAGCACTCAAAAAACTCTGCAGCATGCATTTTCCAACCACTTGCATGGGATAGGAACAATAATGCAACCTTGCACCCAGCAGGCACTGCACATGTCCTCCTGACAAGGGTGATTCACCTTGGATGAAGTTAGAAACAGATTCTGCCCACTGGTAAAAAAAGAGACTATAGTGGAGACAGAGTTAATATTAAATGGAAAGCCAAAGAGGAAATAAAATGCTTTGATGAAAGATATATGGGTCATCTGATGTAAGCCCTGGAACTCGGTTTACGCCATGAAAAACCTCAGTCAAAATGGTATTTTATGCTAACTGCTTTCCCCTTGACCTCTGAATGTTTCACTCCAGTTACTACACAGGATTGTTATCAAAACAAGACTGCTCCCAGCCAAGCTTCAGAAAACATGAAGTTTATTTCCCTCTCTGTGGAGCCCTGTCAGTGAGAATTTGGTTCTAATTCTTCACAAATCCTTTATATATAAATGTTTTGGTATTGATTTTGGAAAAAAAAAAAAATCAATCATTCTCCCTACAACTTATTCCAGCAAATTCATTGCTTTGTGGCTAATGGTACCCATAATTCATTGGTATAGCACGGACAGCATTCAGATACTTGTACTTTTATAGCATCAAACTGCTTGGATTACATTTTTTCCTTGAAAAATACCTTCCAAACCTTGTTTACCCTACGCTTTCCACCATCACTACCAGCAAAACTCCTGAAATGGTGAATTACAATCTCAGCCCTGCAATTGTAACAATTGCAGGGAAAAAAAGCCCTAAAGAATCAGTACTTGGATATTAAAACAAGATCCCTTTGTAAAATAAAGTGAATAATAGTGACCTAATCAGAAGAAAGCTGAACTTCCTCTGGCGACAAAGAGGGCAAAGAAGTCACTCAAGGCTCTGGTACACATATACGAATATATGATTCATATACGAATCCTGCATCACTGACTCACCAGCACTAGCAGTCATAGACTGACAATTTTCTGCTAAAACTAAATCAGTAACAGATCATTCTTACTCAGGTATCTAAATCTGTAAAGAAATGTGGGTACAAGTGTGACTAAACCAAACCGTATTCCCAGCTCCCAACACAGGCTGCAACTAGCTAAGCCCAAAACATACAGCTGAAATACAGAGTTCCCCTACACTGAATTTGTCCATCTGCCCCAAATGAAAATACAGATGAATATAGGTTAGACTACATCTTTCCAAGACAATGCTTGGTGGTAAAGCTGGAGACAGGGGCAAAGGGTACCGATGCTGAGACTCTCCAACGATTTGACCGAATGGTCTGACCTTGACCAGGGCAGTATCTGGTCCTCAGCTGACAAGGGTTTAACATCCACTGGGCTCAGATGGAAGGAAGAGCCTGAAGAAAACACCTGTAGCTAGGAGAGCAGTGGTAGCAGTTTTAGAGCAGTCCCCCTTTGCCAGGATGATGTTCAACATTACTCAACCTTAGACTTAAACCCAGTGCTAAGGCCAGCAGCTTGCCAAAACCCTCTTCCTTCCACGCTCTCAACACTGGCCATAGCTGCACCACCACAGGCAACACGGGTTCAAGATAACGTCAAAGTCGGTGACCAGCCTGGTCTCTGGTCACGTTGTAATATCGGACGCAAGCACACTAGGGCACCTGAAGCATCTCTGTCGCTACCTGAAATGAAGAGGACATTTTGCAAGCAAATCCCCAGCACAGCTGAGGCCAAAGCAGGCTCCCGCCTGCGCGACCCGGTGCTCCCCTCGCACAGAGCTTGCCACGACCCTTCTTCCCTACCTCGGGCAGAGAACAGAACAGTAATAAATATTTAGAAAACCACAGTAAATTCCTGAGATGCAATTTGTCTCCCAGCTTCACTGAAAGCTTCAGGGGCACCAATAAAAACCTGGGTGGGTGATGATACGCTGTAATTTGTATTTTGAACAGACATTCCCTGAGCAACAGCAAATTTATGCAATCTCCTCCTAGGCTAGAGTTTGAGCAACTCTGCTTTACAAACAAGAGTAGTATCCAGCAAAGTAGTAACCACCCAGGTCCAGACAGTTCCTGCTTGGTGATTCATAAAGCAATTGCATCTATCTTAAAGAGGATTTATAGACTGTTTACTTTTTTTAAGTTTTATTGTCTTTGGTAATTAATGCACATTAAGTGCAGGCATGACCACTTAGTTTGGGGACAAAAGAACTGAAAGTCACCAATTTGCTATGGATAAAAAATAATTTAGTTCAACACAGGAACGCTTTCACTCACTCAGAAGGTACAAACCATAACAGCTTAACTGATTTCCATTGTTGGAATTTAGTCAGCCATCAGGAATTTTAGGCAATTTCTGATTACAGAAGATTATCATTATTTCAAGCTCAAAGTTACATTTTGTTCAAAGATTATTTGCTACACAACCACAATATCCTGTTTGCTTTTTTTTGTTTTGGTATTATGTTTCAAGGGCCACTTGCACTATGCATTTTGTGGTTTTCTGCACGATACACCGATACAATACACTAATTTCCAATTAGGATGCTGATGTTCCAGACCAATATGACTCAGGCCTTACTTAATCTAGCCAAGTAGTCTGCTTGCCTTTCCAGCAATTAATTAAACCCTAACCTGAGACTAAACCATATCCCCAACAGTCTGCGGAAAGAAAAAAAACCACTGTGAGTCCTCTTTCTCAGAATGGATCCACACAGCACTAGACAGAACCAGCCTGGAAACTGTTTGATTATTAAGCCAAGCTGGCCAATAAAAATTCCATTTAGCAACTTTATATGGACATCCTAAATAGTGCACAGATAAAGGCAAAGGAATGCTGACAGTCAAACGCAGCACGCAGAAGGAGGGGGAGGAAAAAAAAAGAAAGCATTTATCTTCCCAAACCAAAGCACATCCAGCAGGCAGGAGGATCACCTTTGAAACAGCCAAATGCAACTATTCAGGGCATCAGGCACACACAAAGATTTTTTCTGACAAGAAAGATTAATGAACCCCCAGGGTAAACAGGCAAGAGTGACAGAGCTGGCATCTGAACTTGCATGCTTGATTGCCCACACCTTTTTAGCCAGACAAAAGCAAAAATAAAACTTAGCATAAGACTTGCTGAAATGTCCTGTGCGCAGACACTCTGCAGGACAAGGAGCAAGGGCAGAATCCTCCCTCCCTGGGCCACATATGGCAGTGGATATTCTGCAGTTGCTTGCTGCAGCCTCATTTGACAAGATGCTGTAGGAGATGTTTATCCAGTAGATATTATGAATTCACCAGCGACACAATAGGCCACCCTGAAAGCTCCCACTATGCTAGGAACATGGAAATCCTGCAAAGGAGGACCAACTGTGGGCCGGGAAATGCAAAAGGAACACAAGAGTCATCCTGACACTGCAGGCCTGTCTTGCCCCACATCTCATCTTCAACACAGCACCCAGTTATAAGCACCCAGAGATGGAGCAGGATGAGTACAGCCAGCCCTCTCCTGGCTGCATCTTCCCAGTTTCTGGTATTCAGTGTCCACATTGTATCTGTATCAAACTGCCCGGTCATGACCAATGCTCACACACTCCTCTTTTGTGTGGTCCCCTTCTGAACTTGCTTATACTGTGGCGATAAGAACCAAAATTTACACATGCCTTGCTTTAGCATTCACAGTCTTGCCCTTCACCTGCCTCCTGCCTGTTTCCCTTTGTAGCAAAGCTACCCATCTAAGTCCAACACTGAGGATACCTACCCTACTTGCCACTACCGCCAGGGTAGCAAGACTTACAAGAACGCAGCAGACCAATTCATAACTACTAATTCTACTACTACACCATAGAGCTTCACTGTCATCATGTCTCTTCCTATGTTTTCCCTCCTTTTACAATCTGCTCCCAACTCGAGGGGGTTTCTTTGTCCCCTTCTTTCTCTTTCCCTACTTCTTTCTTGTGGGAAAGCCAAACACATGCCTCGGAGCCAAGTTTGCTCGAGGAAAATTTTAGTGCTTATTCACTATATGAACATTTGGCTGAGCCTTACTCTTCCCAGACTTTTGAAGATGGCCTGTTTTACAGTGGTGACACTTCATAGCTAACAGGCACTAACAGAAACACTCACTTACAGTGGTTTCCACTCAAAAGAGAGGGATGTACATTTAATTCCTCTAAGAATACAGTCTAACTTTGAATCAAGGACACGAAAGCAGCCAGTAGACACAGTTGCTAAATTCACTGTGTGTACTTGGGCTTCTCTTGCATAGACCTCATCCACTTTGTTGGACTCCACATAATCTAAGCCATGGTATAAACGTTGATTTTTTAATACAAATTAATCAGTGAAGAAATTATGGACTTCTGATGGAAAGCTGAAAAAATATCTGCCCTGTGAAAATAATTTCTTCCTGTATTTCCACTTCTCTAGCATGTACTTGAAACACCCAGGACTATCTTAGTCACATCTGTCCAGCTCAGAAAACCTCAGCCCCCTCTGTGTAAGTAAAAAATACAGGCTTTTTCTGGTTTCAACCTGTTCTAAGTCAATTTGGACAACAGATTTTATAGCTCTGTAAGAGTAGCTTTGTGTGTAATATTTACTTGAGTTTCAGATAAGTAAGAAGAATGGTCCCAGGTAAGGGTGCTGGAGAGGGATGCAGAAGACCTGAGTACGACTCCTGACACCACCCAGCAGCTCCCTCAGGTGCCCTCAGGTAAGTCGCTTCCTCCACCACATTTCTGCAGTAAAAAACGGGGAGAAAGAAAGTCCCACTACCACACGAGGCTACTCAGCCAGTGCCTACCACAAAGCAGGGGAGACGATGTGATTGGCAACCACCCCATCAAAGCAGACTGTACCTTTGACACCGGTCACAAACGTGGCACGGAGCTAGGACAAGAGGAATCTCACTGCTCAAGTACTTGCTGTCTAGTTTCCAGAACACACAATAAATGGCTGGTAGGAAGCAAAGGGGAAAAAAAAGGTGGGTTTTTCCAGCCTCTTTAGAAACAAAGTATCATCTATTACTCCTATAAAAACAGTTAATCATATCAAAACTACAGTATTTCTCAAGCTTCTTATTGCTACCGAAAATGTGGTCTTTTAGGACACTGCAAATTAGAGAAAGCTAATTGGGAAATCTCCACGTCTCAGATTGATAGGTACATTGATACAAACATCCAATGCTGTAAGATGACAGGCAAAAATTTCACTGTCATAATTACAGGAATCTCAAAGTAGATATGGATAATGGGGGAAAGTAAAAACATGACATGGAATATAAGGAAAAAATCTTACAGATATTCTCTTACTTCTCACTACACTCAGAGGAACATCTAAGCACTTCCTTCGTTCACAGATATTGAAGATTTATGGAAGTGGGAGAACGAAATGCAGTCTAGGGGCTTTCAGTAGGAGTTGTGCACAGGCTACAATCCAGCAAGTTCACAATCCCATTTGAATTTCATCCAGATGTTAGCAACAGAAGAAAGGATTACAGAAAGAATAGAAAACAGCCTCTTGGTTAAAAGACAACTGAGATTCTAGCTTCCTAGGGACAACAGAAGTCAGATGCTCTACTTATGCAGAGGTGCCCTGTCATCTGAAGCAAGATTCATAGTGAGCTTAGGGATGGTGTGGTTTGGAGACAGGGTTGTTTATCCTGGGCTGCCAAGCAAAGACAGAGCTGCCAAACATATGGGGAAATTGCTGCTAGCACAATTAATGGCTTCAACTGAGACACCAGAACCTACTCAGAGCTGTCTTCAAAGTCAGGCAGGAGACAAATTCCTTCTCCAAAGACGAAGAGGTGCACCACAAGAACCAAAACCACCAAGCAGCCGGTCTCAGAAATACAAAAAACAAACCAGCTTCGTTAGCCATTTTTTAAGGCATCCAAACCCAGGAACAGCGCGGAAAGGGATCAAGGAGCAGTACAGCACCCCACAACGATCAGGGATCGAGGACGCACAGGCGGGCAGCCACCAGGGAGCACCTGATATTCACAGTCTCAATGACGCAAAGTCATTGCTGTGCCTGTGATCTCAAGCAAGGGTGGAGAGCATGTTCACACAGGAGAGGCCACCAGCAGCGGAGCTCCTTGAAATACCCGGGGCCTGGTCGGTAATGGCAGTGATTGTTAGGAAAAGAGGCAGTTCTTAGCATGGGACAAAGCAAAAATATCCCCACAAACAGAGCTATAATTAAACCAGAAGCACACCCAGGCAGAGCTGGTCACTCAGCCTTCTCTACACTTCATTTAGGCAAATAAAGAATTGTTCCAGGAAAACTACAAATATTCAGACAGTTGTAACCCCATAAAAACTCAATTACGTAGGAGTTAACGTCAATACAAAACAGCTTTTTTCATTTACTGTAAATCTCAGTGTTTAAAACTGGGTTCTCTGGCTGTGGAAGATTAGACAACTGAATTTGAACTTTAGACCTTAAGGAGGCAAAGGTTCTCTTTTGCCTTCTGTTGTAAGCGATTTCATCTCCTACCCAAGCAATCACTTCAAGGTGTCTTCTTCAGCTGCTCCTCGGTCAGTGCTTTCTGCACCTTTCTTTGGAGGAGAAACCAGAACACATCTGCAGTGAGCTGAGGCAGGACAATACCCAGCAGATTTTAAACAGAGCACAGTTTAAAGTGTACCAGTTTATGCACACGTGTCTGGAACCTGGATATATGCCTTTGCACCTGAGCACTGAAATTTGGGGATTTCATGTAGGCGTGACCCAGACTCAAACTAAGTCCATCTTTAGCTTCACGAGGCATCTGTTGCTTATGCACCTCTACAGCAATGTTCCCAATATCATCACAGGTCTTCTCAGATGTTAGTGGTTTTCCCTCATGGTTTGGGTTCTTGGCTTGCTTGTTTTCTGAACTGTCTAGGACTGGCAATAAAGATGACTCCTGGAAGACACTGTAAAGCAGAGATGGCCAGCCTTCCTAACCCTAACCAGCTGTATACTAAAATCCTCACGTGGCCAAGAACCACAAGTAACATACCACAGATCTGGAGAGCCGAATAAACCTCAGGATAACTTCACAGGCAGGTGACAGCCAGTTACTCTGAAGTACCACTGGGGGATAGGACTGGATTTGTCACACAGCTTGCTCTCAGCGACCCTCTGCCATCAACCTTAGCCACCTTCTATTTGGAGTAATTTAGATCTGAGGCTCTGAGCCAACCCAATGCTGGTCATGAAACAAAATCATGACTTGAATAGCTCACAGTCTACATGTGGTTCTGGCACTACAAGCCGATTCCCTCGGGCAATGACTTTCAGGTTTTTGTGTTCTTTGGCTTCTTGTTTTGTTTTTTAAAAGGAATGATTTTATTTCCTCACATTTATTAGCATTCAGATCTACTGTACAGTGCTTGCTTCCTCCGCATTCCTCCTGGTGCAATTTCTGGAACCACCTTCATTGCTCCCATTTCTGTCCATGTTTAAAACTGGTTTCAACCAGCCATGGTCAAACCACACCCCATATGACTGCAGACCATGGAATATGCAACTGCATCAAGCCCTCTTGCTAAAGCAGTGGTTTGTAATATGGTTGCTGGTTGATTGTTTGTCTGAAAATCCCTATCCACAAGAGACACTGAAATAGTGCTAAAAGGCGGGCTAGTTCCAGAAACATTAGGCGATGTTTGTGCTGCAGACTTCTGGACAGTGTTGCTCTGTTGACAGATGCGATCCCTGACCAAAGGAGCGATGCCAGCAGCAGCTCCTAATGTGAGGACAGCACCTTTACCACTTTTGTGGACTGAAGGTGGAGTGGTGTTAAGACACCATACGAATGACTCTATACTTTGTCCCATCAAATGAGTAATCCTCCTGAGGTCCAGTAAAGATCTCTTAATGTAGGAACTGCCCTAAGGATTAGCAAACTAAGATCATGTTCAATTTGGGCTAGCAGGACTCTGGCTCCAGTTTCCCAAGGAATGTGGGAAGGCAGGGGGGGAAGAGATCAGGAAAGACAAGTGTAATGAGTCAGTCTTTGGAAACCAAGCTTAGGATTTGACTCTAGTTACTTCATTTACAGGCTGGTTCTAGAGCTGCAGCCAGCAAGCACTCACAGTTTCAAACTGGAGCAGACAAGCTTGGGAGCCTGCCACTGCTGAATGTCCCCAAGTCAACTTAGCACAACAGCTAAGCTCACTCCCCTATGATCCCTCACAAATGCTTCCCCTGCCCTTGCTGCAAACGCTGGTCTCCAGCTCAGGAGTCTTCTCAGCTTCCTCCTTCACGCTTGTGGAGAGCCCAGGCCAAAGTCCTCTTCCTCCTCAATGCCACTGACCACCTCCATGGGTCTATCCAGCAAGCAGCAAGGCTCACGAGAAGTCATTATGCTCCACAAGCCTGGAGCCCTCTCCCATCCCTCTCCTCTTTGTACACAAACACAGCCACTGGACAGCCCTTCTTCCTAACCCATATGAAACCCCTTCAGATCTCACCTGAATGTCTCCACCAGTTCCTCTTTTACCTCTGCTATACAACTTGGCCTTCAATGTACTACCCGGTTCTTCCAGCTTTCTCCACTCCATAGCTCTGTCAGACCTGACCTTTCTTCTATCCAGTCCTGCACATGGACTGTCTCCTGAGCTGGTCCACTCACCGACCACCATTGAACCAGTCACACGTGGAGTAAGTGTTTCAGGGCAGGGAGCAGAACTGCTTCGCAGTGACAAAAGGTCAGTTACTGAGTGGTGAAGAGCTCGAGTCAGGAAGGAACATTTGGGCAGCAAGTGGCAAGAGTCACCCAGCAAGCAGAAAACCCCAAACCCAGTCCTCACAATTTGGGTAAGTAACCACACTGGATGTGAATTGCTTTGTTGGAGCTGGGACAGCCACTGTATCTTTGTATCTGCCTTACTAGGAGCCAGCTATGACTGATGCTTTCACCAGTGCAGACAGGGTGAGGGACATCCATTAGTGAAGTTACCCATTTGCTAAAGTAATCCATCACAAAACCCAAGCATACAAGGAAGAAGGGAAGTTTTATGTAAGTGTTTGGCCAGATCACGATAAGCACAGAAAGAGGGTAAGGTGCAAGAGGTGTCCCTTTGCTTACAGTCAGTGTAAGGTGATAAGGTGTAGGGAATGGTCTAAATTGCTTCATGAGATGGCTACAGCACCGCAGCTGGGTCACAGTGCTCTGGAGTCAGTCAGCTCTTCTGCCATGCCATGAATATTGGCTCCAGAGACCTGGGCTGCCTCGAGGTCCCCTTCACATACCTTCTCAGGCTTATACAACATAATTCTATTAATGGGATTAATTTTCTGTCAGAGCCTTTAACTTGCACTTGGCTCTACCTCAGGCAGGACAATTGAGATCAATGTGGCAGCACCTGGGTGGGATTCCCTGGCTTGTGTTGAGCAGGTCAAAGTAAAGAGTTGCAGCACCCTCCTCTGGTTTTGGAGAAAGGATGGGAAAATACCTACACAACAGGTACCTGCTGGGAAACTATATAGCTCAAGAATCAAAAGTGGTTCCCCCAGAGAAGTGTGGCTGCAAGGAGAAGAAAATTTGACTCATGCACTTTAATTTTTGTTTTTAAAAAGACACACCTCCTATTTTTTATTCTAGAAGGTCATTGCATGAGGAACGTACTTTTGACACAGATGTCATGAAAAAGACCAAATACCCTTTTATGTAGATATTCCTAAACAGAAAACTCTAAGTGACATGGGAGGTTACCTGCCAATTGATTCTTTGTCCTGGAATTGTAAGACAAATCCTCATCTTTTTAACCCCAGGCAGTGTCCTCACTGACATCCCACCAACAGAAATCAGACTCTCCACCTCTGACCACAGCTGCTTGAAAGGTGTGTCCAGCATCATCTTCTTCCCATATGTGTAGTTACCTTCCATGAACCCAGAAGCATCTCACAGCAGCTCATATCCACATGGGAGCAGACCCCAGTCCCTTTTTGCTAACCAGCACAGGCAAGGGATTTTGGTCTAAGGGCCTTAGTATCAAGGTAGACTACGCATCAGATGGATTTACAGTCAAGGCCTGCCCTTGCTACTGGAAAGGGTCAGTGCCAGGCGCAAAAGTGCAGCCAATGGTGTGGAGTCTGAAACAACCTGGAGTGGAGCAGAATGGCTTTTAAAATAGGTACACTGCAAGATCTCAAGAAAAAAAAATCCATCTACATACAGAGAGCCTTGAATTACAAGAGGTTTTTCAAGAAACCCAGAGCATCTTAGTGTAAGGAGGAAGACGAATTGCTTGGGAGCTTAAATAAATGAGGTGAGGATGCTCCCAAGAAGGTGTCAGGCAGATGCAAAGCTCCTGCCAGGAAGAACAGAAAGCAGTGAGCCATTCAGCTGTCAGGAGATGCATCACCTTTTACCACTAATCATCCCAAAGACTCTCTAGGAAAAGGTGCTGTTTCCATCCACTGTGGCAAGCCAACAGCACTAAAGAGTGCCCACTTCTTCTCTCAGCCCCTTCCCAACTCTGCCCCACTGCACAGCTCCTGCCAGCCTCATCCCTGCTTTGTTCCTCCAGGCCTGTCCAGCCTCACGCTCTCCAGGGTGTATTCTGCAAGGACATATCCCACCTTCCCCCATGAGGGATAAAGGGCAGATGCAGAAGATTTCCGAGAACTGGTGGTCTGCCAAGGAAACAGGTCAGTACTGTGTCGAGATGGAGCAGGAGACAACTCCTTGCAATAGTAAGCAAGGGAAAGCCTAACACACATGGTCTATCTACAAAGGCAGTAACAGTCTTACTTTTTGCATAGGAAAACATAGACTGCTCTAGTCACACAGGTTTTTAAAACTCATGGTATTGTGTAAAGAGTTGTCTAACTTTTGCCCTACCAAGGTAAAAAAAAAATAGACACTGCCTCATGTGTGCTAAATATTTGGCTATCAACTGCTTTTCACAACAGAAAATCTTTTACTCTGAAACAGGAAAGAATTGTGTTTCACGGGAAGATTCATCTCCATCTCACCCTTGATATGCCCCATATCGCCTCCTGGGGTCTGCTGTATTTGGATGGATAAACTGGGAAGACGGTCACAAAGTCTCAAGCATCCTTTGATACTGGAGACAGCACAATGCCAGCTTACGTGACAGGAAAGATCTGGCTCCTTGGGTAGAGCCTGCAGCACTCGGCTGACTTTTCTATGGGGGCTCCATGGGTCTAGCAGCTAGCAACACAGACCCAGCAGCCAGCCGCACCTGAGGTCAGAGCTCCACGTCATACAAGCATTGAGAAACCTAGCTAGAGAGGCACCTGAGTGAGCTTCAGGCTCAGTACACATTGCTTAGAGCCAGGGCAGCATCCTGAAACAGGAGAGGAACCTCAGTAACAGCGCAGACAGCCTTCAGCTTGTTGCTAGGCTAATGCCCTTGTTTACAACCTGGCAGAAAATACGTCTAGTAAGTTTTAGCATAATCTGTGCCTGAAGAGGTCTGATCCTGCCAGGACCCATGCACAGGAGGTGCTGCAAAGTGACAGCCAAACTCCAACCACAGATGTGTCTGCACAAATTCTGCCAAAGGAGGAAAAAAAAAAAGAGCCTGGAGAAACACACAGCGCTTGTTTATCCAGGAGTAAAAATTAGCCTATGAGGTCAGTGACAGAGGACCTTGCTACACTGAACCCCAGCAACCTGTCAAGTTAGGGACTGCGCAGAGCCACATCGCCCAGCCAGTGGGAGGGATGTCACACTCTGCCCAGAGCACCGAGGAGCCCTCGGATACCTGCTAACTCATCCTCTGGCAATGCCCTCCAGCACTTGGGGACTTGCAATAGTAAGAGCCCTCCCCAACCCAAAGGTTGCCAATCTGCTTAATTAGTCTGCCCTTTTAAGATAAGGGTAGGAGACTGCAGTGTAAGTCATCTGAGATCAAGCCAGTACCTGGCCACAGGGATGCTATAATGCTGCTTTAAGTCAACAGTTAAATCAGTGGTACTTCATTATTTTATATCAGTTGACAATCTGGTATTTAAATATGAAAAATTAAATATTCCTCCTTTCCTCCATCCCCCTCCCCATCTCTATCCCTCTTTTTCCCATCCCACTGCCCTCCCAGTAAAGGCACAAGTATGGGATTAAATCTCTTTCTCATGAATTGTTCCCAGGAAATACGCCCTCGTTCAGTGTAGTACAAACCCTACCTTGGTTGAGGTAGGTCAGGGTTTCCTCGTGGAGTTTCACAGCAGGTGACGTGGCTGTGCAGAGGACGTACTGAAAGGGTGGCAGTTTGGCATCGTTCTCAGGAGACAGCTGCGGTTCTTCCTGCTTGAAGATCGGCAGCGCAAGGACATCTCTGCAACATACAATTCACACACATTTAGTTACAAAAACTGTACAGAATACTCTAGCCTCATTCTTCACTTGATTCTCATGCTCTGAGATAATGGAGATGGTCTCTGGAGAAACACCAAGTTATGATGGCTAAAAAAGAAAGAATTTGGCCTGTATAATGCAGCAAGGCAACTTCTGCCTGTAGGATGTCAGCACTGGACAAAAGAACACAGCATTAACAAACCAGAATATTTTTGAGAATTAATTATGTTTTTAAAACATAAAATCAGGTTTACTTTTCAGTTAAGCAGTCTGCCTCATGCGGAAAAAAAATATCAAAGATAGACTCTTCATCCTTGTGGAAGGACATTTGTTTAAGAGTTCTTAGGTTCTCAGACAAAAGCCTTTCAGAAATAAAAAAGTAAGAAAGGGTACTTTATTTTGACAGCTGAATGTCAGATTAGTAAAATGTCTACAAGTAGCAGCCAAGGGTGAGGAACAGACAGCTCTGGTATAAAAAGGAGACATTCAGGTAAGTGACAGCAAGAACTGCGGATTAATTGACTCATAACATCCCCTTGCACTCAAATAAACCTGGTCACAAGGAATCGCGTAGCTCTTAAGTCAGCATTGGGCTACCTTTATAAATGGACACACAGGTGCTCAGGAGCAGCTTCACTAGGACCTGCATGCAGTCCCAGTTCTCACTGCTTTACAAGATGTTCATGCTGACCTGCCTGCTGATTTAGTGTCAGACTGATCCCAACCCACACTAATCCCCAAGCAGAATAGGTATTAGCAAGGCTGAGAGCACAACAGAATAATTAGTACAAAATGAGACGTCAGGAATAAGCATCCTTATCTCAGCATGTCTGATACCGAAGAACCACATTAGCCTTTCCCATGTCACTAACATTTCTGATCATTGTGTCCGCCTATTTAAGACATTAATACCCTTCCAAATTAGGAGGATTACGTTGAACATGGAGACCAGTTCAGAGTAAGTTATTCTTTTTTTTCTCCTCCATTTCCTCCAGATGTGTGAAGACTTGAGATTCCCATTACAGAGGCTGCAGTTCTGCTCCCTTCAGTAATCCCATACACAAAAAGCTTTAAGAAAAACTGTTCAGGAACATGGCAGCATGTACAGGCAGGCTCCCTATGGAAAGAGCATTAAGAATTTTTTCCTTGCCTGTTCAGTTAATGATCCACCCTGCTTTCACTCATAGCACCCACAACCTTGAAGGCTACCCAGGTCATGAGTGAAACGGTGCAGCAGTTTATAGCAAACTGCTGAAGTGCCTGGTTCAAACACAGGTACTTCTATTTATGGTAAAATAAAGCCAGAGAGCAAACTGTGCCATTTCAGATACAGACAGGAGAAAAGAAACACCCATCTCTGTTTCCATTCTCTCTTCCAACCCCACCCCCTCCATATTATCACCAACTCGAAGGCATCCAGCCCCATTTGCTTACCGGCATTACTGACAGAATCACAGCTCTTGCCTAACTACAGCCATAGAGAGGGGTTGGGTTTTTTTTCCTTAGTGATGATTTACTACAGTAATGAAGTGACAGAAATGCTTGCAGTAGATTTCTGAAATAGATAGCATTGCTCCACACATACACAGGATCTGATACTGCTCCACAGAGTCATCTCACTCACCCCAGATGCCAACATTTGCTCTTAACACACTCATCTGCAAAATGCTATTGGAATGCATGTTGCTTTACAGATGAGAACAGGTCAAAAACTCTGAAGCCTGAAAGCCTCTGCAGTAAACAGCACACAAAATCTGGCCCAGGTTTAACAGTTAAGGGTGAGGATTTCATACACCTATTCAGCTGAAACAGTTGGGAAATTTAGGCAAGGGGAAGTCAAAATTCAAATATCATATTTCACATTAGGCTCTTAACACCCCTACACTTGCTGGAACAGCTGTCTGATTGCTGAAGACTATAAGCGTGGAGGAATCCATGATTTGGTTTCTGAAAAGGTTCGCAATATTTAAGCGCTCATGAAGCCACACAAGTTAATCACATTTTTATTCCTATAGCATTTGAATTAATGGCCAGTGGTATCCATGGCTTTGCATCAAGCCCTTCTAAAACATTTCACCTTATTAGAAGTGTTTGGAACTTAGAAGGATGTAAGCAACAGATCAAGGCTTAAAAGAATTTCTAAGCTCTAGGTATACAAGTCATCACAATATTTCTTCAACTCTTTTCACTAAAGAGTTGCAAATCAAGTTTTGGAAAAAGCAGGATTTTACAACAGTTCCCATCCTTAAAAAAAGGGGGGGGAAACCCTTAAAACTCTCCCAAGTCTCACCTTTATGCTAAAGCTTTACAGTTTTGGTCTTAACCAACAGTTAGTCTGCTTACCTGGGAAGGGGAAAAGTTTTCTGAGACTTCAGTCAGCTGGCAGAACAGAGAGTAAAACACATACTGGGTTTCCATAAAAATGCATGAAGATTTAAGAGGATTTTTCTGTAGTATTGTCTTGCTATAATTACAAATACCACTGAGGTACAGCAGAATTTACACAGATGTCTCAGACACCCACAAAGCCTTTGATCTCTGCAAATTATAATCAATACAAACTTTTCCTACAGCTACTTCAAGGATTGTACTATTTCAGCTTCCTCTGCGAAGTTGCTACAAGTGGGTACAGAGAGCCTTCAGAAAGGCACAGCTCAGCAGAAAAATGCCCCTCTAGAAATGCATGTCTTGCCACATTCCCATGGAGAGTGAAGTGGCCAGAATTAGAGGTCCCTACAAAAAAAGAAGGGTTTTATTCAGCTGACCTTCTGTGAAACACCTGAGGCCATTGCTGCCATAAAACTTGTTTTAGGGCTTTTAGTCCCAGATCAAAACCACCACGGTCACAGCAGCAGATACTCCCTAAAGCTGAAGTTTGTTCCTCAAACACTGACAGATTACCTTCATACTAGCAGCCTTCCTGCCAGATCAGGTATCCTTTATCCCCCCAGCTAGCATCAAGCCAGCAAAAATAATCTAATGTGTTTTCTGGCCAATTAAAAGGCATTTGAAATGTGGGCTCAAGCCTGACCCAGACTTGATGATCTTGTAGCACTCGTGCTACAAATCCATGGAGTTAACAAAGCAGCCTGAGCACCATAAATGCTCTCTAGTGCAAAGAGAGTATGCACAAGTACCAATGCTGATGCTCCTCTCCTACTACCGTTCTCACTGTCCTAAACTAATCAGGTTTGCAAACACGAAGCAAGGCTTTTGCCACACACATGTTGTTAAAACAGACTTACTGGCATAGAGGGATGAGGTGAAGAACCTGGTGCGGAAAAGTGGAGAAGCTGCCAGAAAGGAAGAATCTCACAGTATTGTATCATTTGATAATGGGAAATTATTATTTAGTTAAAAAAAAATTCCTTTGCAAATGCGCTGACAGGGAGCAGGAATAGTTAAGATGGAGTGTCTCCTTGAAAGGGAAGCATTATCTGTGTTCGAAGTGCTTCACCAGACAAACTCGATGTTCTCTCAAAGGTGGTTATTTGGGGGGTACGTTTTGAAAGCAAGGCTCTTGGGCCACAACCAGGTTCTCCACTGCTAAATTCAACAAAAATCACACTTCAGCAGAGCAGCAGCAATTGACACCAGCTGAGACCTCAGCTTTACATATTCAGAAAAAAAAAATAATTCACAAGCACCCAGCAGAAAGGAAACTCCCAAAGTTGTCTTTGTTGTCTTTTGGAGGGAGGAAATACGGGTTTGTGCTACACATGTTACAGGCTATTGTTTCGCAGCCCTTGTGCTTAAATTAGGCACATTTAATTAAACGCAACTGTTTGGAGACAGGAAAAAGCTGGTTTAGGCAAGTTCAGAAAGTGAAATTCTAAGCTTTTTACCCATCGTCCCAAAAAGGAGAAAGAAATCCCACCCTGCGAAAAAACTGGACGCCCTCTTAGCTGGCCAACAGAGGTTTTCCGCAGACTTTTGACAGCCCTTTGCAACTGTCGCACCTTCTCCCTTTGAACTGCGCTACCCAAGCCCCGGAGAGGAGGGAAGCCGGCAAAAGCAATCAAGCAAAAACTGCAGGTAGTTGTCTAACCACGCGCTAACAAACAAAACAAAAAAAAACCCCCACCAAAACCAACCAAACAAAAAACAACCACGAAGAAAAAAAAAAAAAAAGAAAAAAGAGCCCACATGTCTCAGAAGGAGCTGGCAGCGCTAACCCCGGGCGATGGCCGGGTACGGAGGATCTCAAACCGGGGGGACCTCTCCCACCCCACCCCCGTGCCCAGGGCGCCGGGGACCCCCCCGGGGGTTTCGGGCTGCCCGGGGTGGGCAGGGGGGACGGACGGGGAACTCACCGCAGGTAGCTGCCGGTCGAGTGCTGGTTGTAGTGCTCCGGCTGCGTGTGCCAAAACAGCATCTTGCGGGCGGGCAGAGAGAAAAAAAGAAGGGGGACGGGGGAGGGGTCCGGCGCGGTGCCTGGGGGAGGCCGGGGGGCCAGCCGGGCTGCCCACCCCGAGGCGCGCCGGGGACGGCTGCGGCCAACTGGAGCCGCGGCCCCGGCGGCTCCCGGCGCTTTTATGGCTCAGCCCCGGCGGGCGCGGGTTGGCCGGGCCGGGACGCCGGAGCCGGCCGAGCCCTCCCCCGGCCCGCCTCGCCCCGCCTCTCCCCGGGCACGCCGGGGCCGCAGGGACGGACACCCGCACCCCCCCCACGCACCCCCCCCCCAGCCCCGCCGAGGGAAGGGGGGAGCCGGCGGCGGAGGGGAGAGCAGGGACGGGCACGGCAAAGCCGGCAGCCCCGGGGTACTGGGGGGGGGGACGCGACCCCCAGGTCCGGAGCGGTTCTGCTGGGACCGGCCGGCCGGCCCCCGAACTGCCCGTGTCTGTCTTTTAAAAGCCAGCCGGCTCGGGGCCGGCCGGGGGGTGTCCTGGCAGCGCCCGCTGAGGTCGGCGAGGCTGAGCGTGAAATCGCTGCTCGGGTTCCTCCAAAATCCGTACTTCTTTAAGTGAAGGACGGCCGGTGGTTCGAACTCCGTCCTGTCTGACTCTTACGCCGGCCTGTGCTTCGTGTTAATGTGAACTTTATGTCGGGGGAGGGGGGGGGGGATTTTCCAGGTGGGAGAGGGAGACACAAAGTAATTTGCCGGAGGACATGCAGGAGCAAGAGGACAGTGTCAGGGACTAAACTCACCCCTAACCCGCCCAAACCCCTTCTGTCTTTCCGAATGCAACTCCCTGCTCGGTAAGGAGTAATCTGTTTGTCTTTACCATTTCGAATTGCGGATCCTGATCCTCACCTGCAAGGCTGTCCATACCCACCATCTTCCTAATTCCCCCCCCCACACACACCCCCCCCCCGCTCTCAGGGCACCTTCCTACCCCATCAATCCTTCTCATGTTTGATAGTTTGGGGAGGGGGAACAAAAGGGTAGAGGGGGGTTCCCCGTTTGGTCATGTCCTATTGTCTATCCACCAGCAGAAATGGAAACAGACCCTTCATTACTCTGAGTCATTAAAAATCTTCCCATCGGTTTTGCGGGAGAAGGCTTCCTACCCGCAAGCTTCCTGGTCAAATTTCAGCCAAGAGAAAGGCAGTTTACTCAGGGTAGCTGTCGGCATATATTATCATGTACTGCCATATTTTATAGCCAAGATAGCAGCATTTCCCTGTCACATGAAATTTTTATTATCCTACTATGATTATAGAATATCAATACTGTCATAGCATCATCACTAGGTCGAGCCCGGGAGAGTGAGGTGGAGTAAAACTATAGGCATTGGCAGTTCATATCCCGATGTGTCATGAGGTGAAGAACAAGGTAACCTGAAGGGAACTAAGTAGCTTCGCAGAGGTGCTATGAGTCTTACAGTTTTTAAGATGCATTATTTATGTCTGCTTGTCTCTGTTAGTTTCAGACTAAGAAATAGCACAAATAAATGTGCCTTTAAGGTAGTTTCTCTTTCCTCTGTTACTACACGGCTGGACAAACACCTGGTTCTTTCAAAGCAAAATGGCTGGAGTTATCTTGTCACATTTTTATACTCTTAAAAATATTTAGCTCTGCTCACACAACATCTGAGCAGCAGCAGCTGCTCAGACCTTGATTGAGCAAAGTCTATATATAGCTCTTGGACAGAGAAACAAGATGAAGTTTGCTGAAGTGTCCAAGGACTTCTCTAAACAGTAAATATCCTTCCACAGTTTAAGTAGTTTGCTGCACCGACTGGAGAAATATGAAGTCCGATGTAAGAGTAAATGACCACACCATAGGAAACAAAGGATCCCATCAAGTCTGGCATGTCAATGTTTTCTTTACTATCTTTCTAGAAAGTAAACATGTTGGAGGTAAAATTGCTTTAAAATAATCCCATTCATTTCCTTTCTGGCCTGTTGCTGAATGTAGAAAATAAAGGCAAGATCTGCTAATTAATTTTACAGAGACTCTGCTAGCAGATCTGTCTCCTAAATCTTCCTGTCCCTCCCATCTCTTTCTTAGCCAAATCTGATTAGAAAGAAGACATCTTTGTTCTTTGTCTACTTCTCCTGAAAGAAATCTCAGACCTCTTCTAGTCCAAGTCCTGCTCTTCCCCCAGCACAGAAGTTTGCATCACAGCGTCAGATACCCTCTCCTGATCTTTAAAATCCACCACACCATACAGACCAAGTCCTCTTCTGCCCCGCTCTGGGGCTCCCTTGATCACCCAGCGTCTGCTCTTCCTCTTTCCCTAACACAGCCCCTCAGTGAAAAAATCTCCACCGCAGCTTTCCTACCCAAGCCTCCCTCTGCCATCCTGCTCCCTCCCACATGAAAGTAATTTCTTTCCCTCTGCTGTGCTGACTGCTCTTCATCTCTCTTTTTAGAGGCTTGTCCAATTGGCCACGGTAAAATGCTTTGCTCATATGATCAAAAGGGATTGAGTGACTATTTTGTTTGATGGATTTTTCTACTTGAGGTAATGCTATGAGTGGACCTCGGCATACGTTTTGTGTGAGAAAGTATTTTAAAAATAAGTATCTTTTCCTGCAGACATTTGCACCTGGGCACAGAAGTACCGTGCCGACAAGTTCAAGCTGGCACAAAGAGGACCAATATTTTTAAGTATGTAAGTCCTCCTGATTAAAAAACAAACAAACAAACAAAAAAAACCCCAAACAAAAAACCAAAACCCACCACGCACAAAAAAAAACCCAAACACAAAACCTTCAAGCATTAATATCTGTACTTTCAGTTTAAGTTGTTATTGCCCCAAAAGTTCGTTCTGCTGCTTCACTGGTCGTTACAGTCCCTTTAGCTAAGCACTGGGTGGAAAACATGTATGCCCTTCATCTGCTTTGTTGGAGAGTCAAGAGGTTTAGGTCAGCTTCTCGGCACTTAGAGCCAAGCCAGTAGACTTTGCACAGAAGTGACTGAGATATAGTCACATATTCTATTCCCTGTCCCTGAAAAAAAGGTGTTTCCATTAGCCAAGGGGCATGGGAGCATTATAACACTGCAGAGATGGCTAAGTAAAAGCTCGGATCAGTAAAAGTAATTAAGCACTTAACTCCCACCAAATTCAAAGGAAACAAAGCATCTCCATACCGTTATGAATTACACCACAAACATCTGAATTGCTTCTGAAAAGTCTAACAGGAGCTTCTACGTCAGATAAGCGATTTTGTGTTCATGAGGCCCAAAATAAATTTAAAGGATCAAGGTTAAACTTTATACCGTATTGAAGAGCTTCCAAAAGCTGCTGTTAGCTCATTATGGCATTAGTCAAGGTTATCCAGGGATTATTCCAACTCTCTCCTGATACATGGGCCATAGAGTTACAGCCTGTCGGGATGAGCTGCAGGGATCTGGAATGAGCTGCAGAGGCTTGGGAAGACTTACTGGGTTGGTCACCCAAGCACTGAATATGCTTTAAGAAAAAAAAAAATCAGCACGGTGCCTTTTGTGTTGCCTCTGTGTGTATTTTAGATCACAGGTTTCCAGCCTCTGACTTGGGGATCTGTGGAGTCGCTATATTTAAGTAGGGTCTGCAAGATAACCAAGAAAAGTGGCTGTACTGTGACTGGTTAGTTTGCTCTACCTTCCCTGGAAAACACTGAAGGCACCAGAAACTAGAAAGGACTGAAACCCCAAGGTTTTAATCAACTGCGATGTTCTGAATGAAGAAAGGAACAGCTTTTATACAGCCCTTATTGTTCTAAAAGCTGGAAAATCCTTGCTTTGCCTTTGACAGGGTTTGGGACAGCTTCCAGTGGCAAGTGCAGGCTCTCCCGGGTAGCCCACTGACCCTTGGGGTGTCCTCACCCATCCTGTGCAGGTCCACTTCTCAGACAGAAACCAGCCTAGATGGGTTCCCATTGCCCTCTACCGAACAGCACCTCGGGGCACAGCTGGTGGCCAGCAGTTTGGGGCAATGGCTACCACCGGCAGTATGAAGGTAGTCTTGGTGTTACAAGCGAGAAGGAGGCCACCGAACTGGAAAAACTGAGAATGAGCAATGTCTTGAAAATATGCCTTGTAGTGAAAGAAACAAGGAGCTTAGTTTGGTTTTATCCAGAGGAAGATTAACAGGTGACTCAAACATAGTCTATAAATACTCACATGGGAAATCAAGATTTCATAACAAATGCTCCTAAACCTCACAGCAAAGATACAAGAGCCAGGGAATAAACACTGCAAATTAATAAACCAAGGCTGAGAACAGAATGCACAATTTAGCAAGGAAAGTAATCGACCATGAGTGCAACTTTCCCAAAGTTTGTGGTTAAAGCCCCCTTTTCCCATCCCCATTTTCTAGATGTAAATCAAGACTAAATTTTTCTCCTAAAAAAAAAAAAAAAAGTTGAACAGAAAGGAATTCATTTAGGTCCTGTGGCCAGTTTGACAGAGGAGAACAAAGATGCTCACCGGGATCCTTTCTATCTTCATGATCTCTGACGTTGCCTCGCCAGAGGCTTCCAAATGCCTTCCTATTACAGTCACCTCCCTGTTTTACTTTGTGTGTCTAAGGCGATGTATCCCCTTCCCCGACAGCCAAACTGCCAGCAGTGCTCATATGTCGTGATGTGCTGTCAACACAATCATCATGACACAATGAGAACCGCGTTAACTGAACATAATAGCAAAACAAATATCAGGAAGAATACCACACAGACTGGCTTATTTATTTTCTTATTCAAGTCATTCATTAAAACCCTCACCATTTTCTCATTTATCAGGGGTCACCATCAAATTTCCAGCTGCCACTGAATTTCCAGGCACAACCAAACACCGATGAATCCATGAGGTCTTTTTGCCACAGAAATTAAGCCTCGTTTGCGAGCTTTCCCCAATGTCACATTAATCATTTTGACTGTCCTGATTTTATCAGCAGAATCAGAAGGTTTTTTCTTCCTGGTGCACATTTCTTTTAAAGTCATTTTGTTGTGGAAACAAAAAATATTTACACAGTGAGGATGATCGATGATTGGATGACAAAATAAGTGCTTTTTAAATGCTCGTTATACATCTATTGGCATTGGCTGTCTCATTGTGAGCTACAGGGCTGCAGTTACGGGGACCGGCGCTCTCTCCAATGGAGCACACACGGTAGCCGTGTTTACACTGCTGCGAGAGAAGCCTCCAGAGCCAGCAGCGCTAGTAGGAAAGCAGCACATGACTTCTGAAAAAAGAAAAAAAAAAAAAAAAAGAACAACAACAACAACAACAAAAAAAAAAGCATGTCCTTTTTGGCCAGCAGCAGACACTGACTCTGCAAACAGCTGTGCCCGGTACGTGTCTCGGGGGTTAGTTACGGCCCCTCGGCGAGGTCACCGCGTGCTGCCTGCTCCTAGCAGCCTCGGCTGGAGCGGCGTAAATACATCGCATCCTCGCACACCCGAGCGAGGGGGACCGTCACCTCCCGGGGCTTTGCGGGGAGCAGCGGCCGGAGGCGAAGCTTCGTCACCCAGGGCCGAAAACAGAGCAGCTCTGCTCACAGCTCCGCTGTCTGAGGAAGCTTCGCTTCACAGCAAAAATAATTGTAGCCGGGACAAAAATATCTGTGATGGGATGTGTATCCCACATCCGCCCACCAGTCTGGTTTGCCACACTGCCCCAAACACTGGTGTCAGCGCAACCAGGGATGGAAAGGGAGGGATGGAGCAGGCGGGGGCCAGGCTGCAGCAGGGACTGCTTAAACCCGCTTTGCCGGAGAGGGAGGGGGTGTGAAAGCGCAGGAAAAGGTGCCAGGAGATGTCTAGTCCATAGATCCCACAGACCAAGGCTGTGTCCTCTCTCCTCATGGAAAGGGAGTCTGAAAAGCCTGAACAAGCAGGCACCCTCTGCAGATTTGCAGACAACACCAAGTTAGGTGAGGCGGTTGGCGTGCCGAGCACCCGTGCTTCCATCCAGCAGGACCTTGGGAAACTTGAGGCCAACAACCTCATGAAGATTAGCAGAGACATGTGAAGTACTGCACTGAGCTGGAATAACCCCAAGCACCAGTTCAGGCTGGGAATCAACCAGCTGAAGAGCAGCCCCACTGAGAAGGACCCATGGGTTATCTTGAAAGCCAGCTTAAATGGGAGACACAAATGAGGCAAACCACTCCTCGTAAGGCAGGAGATCAGGGGAAGCTGTCGTCCCTTCTGCTTGGTGCTGGTGAGACCGCTCCTGTTTGAGCCTCCCGTTCAAGAGGGAGGTGGAGATGCTGGACAGGATCCAGCAGGTGAACTGCTAAAACACTCAGGGCCTAGAGCACTTCTCCTGTGAGGAGAACTTGAGGGCATCAAGCTTGCTGAGCCTGTTGATGATGAAGTTAAGACTGGATGTAATAGCAGCCCACAGGCTACCCAAAGGCAGTTAAAAAGATGATGGAGCCAAACCCTTCTCAGTAGCAGCAGCGATCGAGGCAATGGCCACAAGCTGTGACTTGGGGGTTAGATTGAATGCTAGAAAAAACTTCTTCACCAGATGATTGGAACACTGGAACAGGATACCAGACATCTCCATCCTTGGAGGTATTCAAGAATCAAGCAGACAGAGCCGTGCTTGTTGATTCAGTCCAGTGTAGGCTCCAGCCCTATTTTGGTGTGGAGGTTAGATTAGAGACATGCAGAGGTCCCTTCCCATCAACACTCAACAAGTCTATGAAATCCAGCTGCAAGGGATACTACGGTCCTGACACAGGTTTTACCGTGACCCGCAGTCCCGTTCCTGCTCAAGACAATGTCCAGGTCTCACTGCACAGGTAATGCCCAAGCACAGGTGGGATGTTCACAGCTTCCCAGCTTCTGAAGAGACTCATGATAAAAGGTCTACATGCTGCTCTACTGCATGTGCTCTCCTGCCCTGTTGAGATTTCTGAGCAAGAAACATTGGAAAACTGGTTATTTTTAACTCTGGAGGAAAGGCATTATTATAATTTGGACCTGGCAAAGCAACAGTGACAAGCAGACACATCCTCTCCGATGTAAACTCCTCAAACATGAAATGATTCCAGGATAATAATTAGACACAGTTGAGCATGAAGAAAGATCTGAAATGCTCCACCCCAGGGCATTTATCTGTTGTAGGACAGCACGAAGCATTAAGCAGTACGTTACAGAGCCTTTCATCTCCCTTTAAACATCTTAGAGACAGTTTAAATTCCTTGAAAGGAAAACATTTTAAGACCCTTCATGTACTCAAAATGCCTTTCAAGAGTCCCTCAGAGAACCCTTTGTACCTTAGCTGAATCACAATTTACAGCTCACAAGACCACTAGGCCTTCACAAATACTGTGACTTGTAAAAACTCAAAATATGAGAAAACAATGAGCATCATTATTACAATATTTGGTCTTTGCTTCAAAGTGCTCTTCCATCAAATGAGGTTTTTCTTATAGAAATGCTCTAACTAGATGATTCACACAACAAATTCATAACCAAGAAGAAGATAAACTGGAAAAGGGAGTGTGGTTTTCTTCTATTAGCTACATATAGTCTGACTGTACTTATTCCCAACTGGAATATCCATACATAAAAGCAGTCTTGCAAAGACAGTAATTTATACAATTATTCTAATAACATGTTATTCCCTTAATTTTTATAAACCAAATTTAAGACTCTTTTTTATTGTGTTTGCACAGCAATTCTAATAAGGAAGCCTCCCAAGTCCCCTGCAAGGTACGGTAAGGTGAGGTGAGTAGATACTCATTTCTACTGACTAGTTACAAATGCATTTATTTCCTCAATATTCCTCTCTGTCCTCCACTATCCCAGATTTCCTGCTTGTACAAGGTGTCACTTCTCATCTCTGCAGGTCCAGGGGGGCAAGTTAATACATTTGTATTAACTTCATATGATGGATATGATCCACAGCGTGGATGCACCCTACACGTGTAAATATCCTATCTCCATTAGGTAACAAGCAAGTAGTCTTACCTTACAGGTGAGGAAACTAAAGGGCAAACTGACTTCCCATCATCGAGACAGTGACAGATCCGTGGATAAATCCCAGGGTCGTGAGTCCCAGTCCATACAGTCTGGCTCTCCTTAACAGCCATACGGTTACACCAGGGAGAGGCCGTCTCTTTCAAGGTGGGATGTGCGGTACAGAAGTCTGCAACTTTGTTTTCTTCTTATGCATACAGGGATAAAGTGATGAATTGTTTGACAAAAATTAGTGGAGTTACACAAATGTAGAAGCCATGTAGGTGGAAGAAGGATCAGACCCTTTACCTTTCCACAGCAGCAGTGGAGTACATTGACTTGTCTTTACAATAACCTTAGTGAGATCCATAGAAATTTGACACTTTTGCTCATTCTCACATGACCCAGAGCAGTTGTACTTGCAGGGGTTTAAGACACTGCTGTTGCCAAATTTTTGAGACAGATCAGCACCAATTTCAAATCTCTTTAATACGCAAACCACCTGACCGCTAAGGTACCCCTGTGGTGTTCATAAAGACTTCCCGGAGAGGGATGGGATGGCAGCCCGAGGGCACGAACTGTAATGAATATCCTCAGATAAAGACCATCCAAGTGACCAAAGTGCAGAACTGCTACGACCTCACTCCCAAACCAAGGCTTGTCAGTTTGTTTTCATAGTGAAATAACTAACCTCACTGCAAAACCCTCCTGGGGACCATTGCTTTAACTTTTCCCATGATGTTGTTAGGCAAGGTCAGCGGCAGTTCAGACGCATATTCTGTAACACTAGCTATACCATGGCAAAACCTGCCTATCCCTTGTCTCCTTTAGGTTTGATTGCAGAATAGCTGTTGGACCAGAGAGACAACAGACACTGAGCGTATAGTCAAAGCTCACTGTACGGAGCAGAAACCATTGTCTTCAGTAGGATTTTACCTCAGGCTAGAAGCACTTCCATATTTCATAGTAAAGACAAGCCTCAGACTTTCAGAGGATGTTTTCCTTTGTTCTACTTTAATCAATCAGTGCCAATTAACCAACATTTAGTTTCAGCTCGAGGAAGGAAAGACAGAAATAATTATGTCCTGAGACAGACATCCCATCAGCTTCTCCAAACCTATTAACCACCTCAGATAAATTAGCAATCAATTAACTGAGATTAAAAAGTCTAACATACAAACCATCTTCTTTACGACCCTCTTTAGTCCCATCTCTAGAGCCAGGATGACACAAAATTACTACCTTACCTCTGCATATGTTCAAATAAATGGAACATTACTCTGTCCACAAAACAATTTTTCTGGTTCATCCCAGGACATGGGTTCCTCTAACACTGAAATACAATGTGGACTTGTTCCAGCCTGCCCCTGACCGGGGAACAGAATAAGCCGCTCCTGATATGTCTGTTTATAAGGCATCAGCTAAACAACTGTATTATCACAGAATACTTAAATCAAGAGTTACGTGCTATAGGTTCAAGCTGCCCATTGTAAAAGAAATTTGCAGTCTTGAATACAGATTATTCTAGATGGATTGAAGATCTGAAAAATACACATACTAGTGTGAAATAGGAGGATAAGGTTGTTGTAGTTTTAGGTGCTTACAAGGGGTAGGTCTGCCTTTCTTATTGACCTAATGTAAAGATCTGTTTAGGATAGGATGCACAGTGTCCTAGACTCCCTCGACTGTGCCAGCGAGATCCCACTTTCTATAAACACTGGCGATGAATCAGATGAATCCTGCCAAACATCTGCTTTCATTTATCAAAACAAGGTTAAGAAACTTGATCGTAGTTTATAAACATCTCTTGGGAAGGGACTTTTCGTAACACAGACAGAAGGGAGGCAGTAACACTGAGCGGGAAGCTGACCCCGTCCAGCAGTGTCCAGCTTATAACACCTGGTGCAAGCTGTAGCATTCACTGAGATTATCATGTGAGACAGCACCGTTATTTTTATTGTGAATAAATACATATAATGACATATTCTACTTGGTAGTGTCAAGCAGTCAGATTTATATCTAATCTTCACAGCTGCTTTTCAATAGTCTCCATTTATTTGGAGTGCCAAGCATTTTGATTTTTTTCATTATACACACCACCTGTGCTTTTTTTTCTTCAAATACATAAAAGAAATGATTCTTGAGTTCTTTTGCCTGCAGGCTTCTTGTTTGGATTTTTCTAACCCTAGCAGTGAGTAAAATTACATGGTTTTAATCCAGCAAATCCAAGCATAAACTGCATTGAAGAACAGTCTGTACCATTTGTGCCAGTTTTCAGCATGACCTGGAATCCATGGGTAATTCCAGAAGAAAACACATATTGTGATAATATTTACAGAATGGGGTGGATGGACTCCTTAAGTAGCTTGCTAACTGCCCAAATCTAAGGAATCAAACAGTAAATAACATAACGATATGGGGAGACAGCTCTTGGTGGATGCCATCAGAGTGGCACACGGGGTGTTATCCCAGCTCAGCAGCAGGGAGTTGGGAACAACCACAGACTGTCACCTTTTAGTGGAAAGAAATGTGCTTTTAGCAAAGGTAGCTTCTTAGCCAGACGTCTCAATCTTAAATATTAATAATTTTACCACCACAGCTCTCTATAGTAGCACTTAGAAAAGTCTAAAATCCAATTAACTATACAGAAGATAAAAGATTGCCCAGGTGACACATACTGAGGAAGTCACGTAACAGATGCCAAATCTCCTAGCTGAGAGGCAAAAAAAAAAAAAAAAAATTAAAAAAAGTGTGTTTTAATACAGCCAAGCAGGAGTACAGAACATGGGTAGGGACAGAGAGCATCAGCCTTACTCACAGGGGCAGTCTGCCGAGGACATCATAGGAAATACTCACCTGTTGGTTAATTATGAGAGAACAAGTCTCAAGATGAGACTTTGGAGGAGGGGAAGGGGATTTTATTTTAAAAACAAACCCACTTTCACTCACACCCTCGTACACACATACTCACAACCAGACAAAAAAGTGCCTGTCCATCATCCAGGCATCAAGACATGGGTGTCCAGGATCTGCTCCGGATCCCTCACAGTGACCCGAGTGCAAGGGACACAGCTCTGCTGTCCTCATCCTGGCTCCTTCCATGGCTGGTGACCACTCTCTGCTTTGGGATGTGCTTTTGAACCCCAGAGCTGACAGCAACTGCCGCTTTTTGTCTCTCCAACCCACCCCACCTCTGTGGGTCATCAGGGCTGACTCACTGCCCTTTCTCTCCTCCCTGAGGGCCTCAAGGCTCCAGTCCCAATCTTTATCCTCCTAATATCACCCCTTTGACGGTCTGAGGCTTTGTTTCAGCCTGGGTGGAGGTTGTCCTTTGCTGTAGGCCATCCCTTCTTTGCCTGATGCAGCCTGGAGGTGTTTTGTTGCCAGCTCCAGCTCAGCCTACCTCTGCATGGATAAATGCGCCCAGAGGTGTTCTTCTGCAGCGTCACCTACCGTGATTTAGATGCCAGCAATTGCAGGTGCAATCCTATGGCTTCTCTTAGATGGGAGGTCAAACTACAGCAGACTTCAGCCAGTGACCCAGAGACCCTGTAAGGGCCCAGGTTGCTCCTAAGGGGTCTGTGGAAAGTGATTGCACCGAGCTGGCCAGCTGGCTATAGATGTGACTTTTGGGGGGATTCCTATCTCTACTGGAAATCAAAACCAAAAGGAGGTTGAAAACCATTGAACTAGGTAATGCAAGAGCCTTCCAGTGGCCTTGACTATGCTATTCATCGAGGTCGGAAGTTGTGATGGAATTTTTCACCATACAATTTAATCTGGGCAGCCTGAGCTCCAGAAGCAGAGGGAGGAAACCCCACGACCCTGGACCCAGGGCCCTTCGGGCAAGGAAAGGGAACATTTTCAATGGCTTTTAGAGGACACGTTGGCCAAGTCACACATGTTTGTTACAGCAGTTCTCCGGCAGCATTCTAAAGCTAGAAAAGCAGTGTCAGGTGAGCTGCCTAAAAGGGCAAAAATTGCTCCCTACTCTGCAGGGTGCTAATATCTGGGCATTTGTGGGTTTTAACTGCCTCACATTCAGAAGGCAACCTCTTAAGCGTAGGGTTTTAGAGGCCATCCTAGACATCCTGAGTTAGCAGCAGCTCCTCAGCAGGCAGAAACCTGCTGTGGCACTGACTTCTCAGCAACTGAGGTGTCCCGCAGCGGTGGGTTCTGGGGTGGGACAGTCCTGCCCAGGTAGCAGCACTGCCTCCCCCCGCACCTCCAGGACACACTGCACCTCTGCCCTCGCCTGCGCCAACAGCACCGGCAGGCGAGCGGCTCCCTCTGGGAACTGTTATTTCTCCACGAGAAAAAAAAAACCAGCTTTTTTTTTGGTCTTCAGTTTGCTTCTCAGCTGGATCAGTCCCTGGATCTGAGTCCCAGTGTGGCCATCCAACTGGTGGTGCCAGTGCAGCGGGGGGAGCAGGGAGGGAAGAAGCCGAGGGAGGGCTGGGGACAGATCCTGCCCTCAGCCCAGTGAGGTATGACTACCACTGAGGCTATAACATAGTCTCAACTCCAAAGAGACCAGTGGCAAAAGAGCTTTCCATGAATCATTTCAACATCTATCTGCCTCGATGATGTTCTTTCCCTCCTTGTGCCTGGAAAAGTTTGCTGAAGTTTTCAGCAGACGGCGTCTTCTTTTCTATTCCAGAAAATTTGGAACTTCATTAATAAAGCAAACAAACTCATGAGTCCTAACCTTCACTGCTTTGTTTCATTCACTCCCAGGGGACAATAAAACAAAACATCCACTGACCAGTTCCTGCAGGGTGCGGGAGCAGCTCGCAGCAGGGAGAGGTGGCCCGGAGCCAGGGATCACCCAGGGGACACCGCGACTGTCCCTCCTCACCCTGCACCGCACAGCTCTTCCCAGGCCCTCTGATAAATGTATGTTGTGACAGATCTTCAAGGGTAATGTCCTCCCGTCAAGGGAGCGACACTGCTGTGTCCCCACCAAAGAGGAGCCCATTAAACTTTCTGTCCCTCAAATGCCAGTAGTCTTTTGGGGGGTGTCTTTGATTTTAGAGACTGATAGAGCCCAGGTATTTATACTTCACACTCAAATACATCCAACTGTTTTTAGAGCAGATGGCATTGCCAGCCCAAGAAATATAATCTTATCCCAAGGCCTTGAGAAATTAGGTGGCTGCTGTGCAAGTGTCTTCCTCCGTCAAAAGCAGCTCCTGGTCAAGGGCACCCGACACTAACTGATGTTGATAAGAGGACCGCGTCCCCCGCTGCTGCAAATGGTCCTGCTGCTCTAAGTGGATCAGGCCATATATTTTGTTAAATAAAAAAAAAAAAAAGCACAGCCTGGTGAAAGGCATCATGCAGGCGGTGCCTGAGGCAGAGCTCCCTGCCCATCTCCAGGTACCCTCAGCACCGAGGGATGATGGAGACCTCAGTTCAGGCTGTAAAGTCTGCCTGCTGGCTTTAGTCCCAAGGGCAGCTGCATCGCTCCACACAGGCAGGAATCAGCAGTTGCACTAGTCATCTTGGGGGCAATTAACCTTGGAGAGCCGAGGGAAGGACAGCAAAGCTACCCCCGGCAAGGGTGCCTTCTGCAGCATCCGTCAGATGGGGCAAATCTGGAGCGTAAGCGAGGTTAGAAAACAAACAATAGTACAAACATAGCTGAAGGGATGGTTGGATATCATTTAAACATGTTTTAACAGTAGAGGAAGCTCATGTCTGAACAAGTGTTTTATCTCTGTGCAGATATGTAACAGCTGTGAAGGGATCCTGGAAGTGCAGGGAAACAGCAGTGGCTCGCCATCCCCTTGATAACAGGGGTCTTGAAGGAAGATGCTCTCTGTGACCATGAAAGACCTCCCAGTGGCCATAAATGCTTTGCTAATTTTGGGATTTTGGGTGCAAAGTTTGCGTGGCCTTCTCCAGAAAGGGAGCCTGCTAGCACACCATCCTGTGCCTCAGTTTACCCACCTGCACAGCCAGGGTAACTGGGCTGTCCCCACAGGAGCACTGGGGAAATGGTTTGGTTAATATTTGCTTAGTGCTCTGGAGATAGCACTATGTAAGTCTAATTACATTTTATGCCCTCATGTGATAAGGATGTCATCTTGGATTAGAGAGGATTAGTTGTTAATGCCATTCCTGTACATACTGGTCCCTTCCAGGGCTTTGATTTCTGTTGAGAAGGTTTTTCACTCTGCTTTCAAATCAGCAAGGTCCTCCTAGTTATGTTAATCAAGGAAATCAAAGATTTTTGGTGGATGAAAACAACACTTGGTGGATATGCCCTCAGCCAAGCCGAGGTGTGTGCTCAGTGAATGCTGGTGCGCACCCAGTGAAACTCTCTTGCTTTGGCATCCCTAAACCTTTGACAGGGCCAGGGGAAGGGGGTTGAGTGCATCTCCTCCCTGTGCACTGGGCTCCAAACACACCGCCGGGTTATTAAGTACAAATCTAAGTTAATGTTTAGCGCTCGCCTAAAACACGGAGATTGGCAAATGCCAAAGGAAATGTAGTGAGAAGCCACGTGCCGGCAACGGTTGCAGGGCAAAATGCTACTGAGAGGACATCCCCACATGCCAGCAGTGCCGCTGTCAAGGGAGTGCTCCGGTCTGCACCAATGTCCTGGAGCAAGCAGGAGGGGAATCTGGCTCCCACGCTGCAGGGTGAGAGCCAAGCGACTCACGGGGATTTTGCTTTTCTAAACCTATTGCTGTGAAGTTTCCATCCCTTCACTGCAGTGACCCTGCTCGGCCTCAGAAGACCGCCTGAAGAGCCAAAGCACTCTCCCCTGGTTGCAGAGCTCTCAGGGATTGAGCTGAGATCCCTTCCAGCGATCCCATTCCAGCGCTCCCACTTGCTCCGAGCACCGGCTCACCCCTGGCATGGGCTGGATTTCAGTTGCTGACTCGGAAGGAAACGGGCTGTCCTGTCCCCACCTCCCGCTAGCGTGGGTTTGTCCCAGAGGAAACCCTGGATCCGTCACCTAGTGCTGAACACCCAGGATTAGCCAGGAGAAGGACCCAGGCTCCTCTCAGCAGCAGGAGGGGAAGAATACCACCTCGGGCTCTCAGCCTCCAGCTGACAGAAGCAGCTTTGGCTCACCAGCATCGTGAAGAAGCTCAGTGGAAAGGAAAACCTCCAGGGACTTCTCAAGCTGCATTAAACTTCCAGAGACAGATCTCACTATGATCCTTTAGTGGAAACCGTCTGCAGCCAGGTATAAACCAGGGAGCTGCAACGAGAAGTGGTGTGAACTGGTGAACAACAGCAAAAGTCTTGCAAATGTCCCTAAACTGTGAAACTGATATTCACCCAGGCTGCATGGCGATGGCCAGGGATGCACGTCAGCACGGGTTGGCAGAGGCATGTACCAAAATCCTGGGAGGAGATGGTCTTCAGTGCAGCTAAATCTGGGAGCAGAGGCTGACAGCCTGAACTGGGTGCAGCAGCAGCAGCACCCACCTGAGTGGAGATGTGCGCCCACAGTGAAAGGGACCCCCGTTACTGCAGATGCTGAAGGTGTCGGAAGGGGTCTTGGAGAATGCCGAAATCTCAGCAGCGGTGGAGCTGGGCATTGCCCTGGCTCTAGCCATGATTGAACAGCTTGCTCCGTGGCACAGTGTCCCGGGCAAGGACAGTCTGAAGCCTCAGACCACCCTTCACCACAGCTCCTGCCGTCCCAGCCGTGGGGTGATGCTTCCCTCCAAGCCTGTGGGAGCAGGCAGAGGCTTGCTGGCTGCAGGAAATCAGCTGGACATGCTAAGGAAGCACGGACATGGTTTTTGCAGTTTATATTTCAATGGGAATAGGCAGCTGCAAGGCTAAACCGTGCATGGAGAGAACCAGGTATCCTTGCAGTTATACACTGGGGAAAGTCCACGTTCTCCAAGCAGGGCAGCCTGTCATTCACGCGTGGCATTTTGGGGAGGGGTTGCTCCATATTGTTCACATTCAATAATAAATGAGAATATTTTTTCACTTTTTAACACAAATAAAATGACCCCAGAGAAAGGAGGAATCGCTGCTTTCAGAAGAGGTTTGGGGTGCAAAGGGCAAGTGGCTGCAGGGCTGGGGCCTTCAGGGGCCACGTGGCTCTTGGCTCGTGGAGGAGCTGCTCCACGCCAGGGAGCTGAGGGTACAACAGGTCAGGTGCGCGGAGATGGAGAAACTGAGTTTGAGGGTCCTCTGTGGTGCGACAAGATGCCTGGCCCAGCTGGTTAGAGAGCATCAGGCGCTGTACCGCGCAGAAGAGCCCAGTTGCCCTGTTTGAGGTTTTCACAGGAGTGTTGGAGGCAGCACTGGAGAATTAGATGCCTAATGAGGTTTTTTTTCACTGGGGCTGAGCAAAGGCTGACCAGAGACATAGGGAGAGGTACCAGGAGCCCTTTACGGACCCAGGAGCTCCCATGACAGTGCTGAGAGGGCACAGCCGAGCGAGGAAGAGGGTGGACAAACCTTCAGCCCCATCTCTGGGGTGCCCACGACAAGCACAGCGCAGGCTGAGCCTGCCAGGAATCAAGCTGTGTTGGGCTGGTGCTGCTTCTCCAGGGTCAATGGGATGTAAAAGCAGCTGGGGCTTTCTGCTTACCTGGGTTAGCTCTACGAGGCAAATAGCTACCTCCATTTATTTCTTATTGTTGGCCAGAAGAGCTGGCCTGCTGCAAGACAGGGACTAAATTGCTGCCACTGTCACTCTGGGTAGGTGCTCCCTGTCCTCCCAGGGCCAGGGGGGCTGGAGGGCAGATGGGGACATCCTATTTAATGTGTGTCTCCAGCACAGCATCCTTAGCTCAGGCCAGTCCTGCAAGGCAGAGCTGAAGCTGGCCAGGAGGCTGAAATTGTCACTCCTAAAGAAAAAAAAATAAAGTCAAGATTTTGAGGAAAAAAGGTTAGTTCAGTGTCTGAAACAAGACATGTTCCCTGGAAACCAACTCATGGCACAACAAGCACTAGGGGCAGCTGCAAGGCCGGGTGCTGGGGGACGCGGAGCTGCAGATGCCACCAGGGTGCCCTGACTTGGCGCGGCCCATCCAGAGCCTCAGCGGAGCCATCGCCCTGGGGGTCCTGAGCATCACGCTCCTTCGGCTGCGAAGACCAACCTCCCTCCCAGCAGCTACTCCAAATGCAGGGCGCGGAGCCAAGCTGTCAGGGAAGCCAGCAGGATCCCATCAGCAATTTTATCAAACTCTACGGTTTTTGGCAGAACATTTCCATTTCAGTGAGTCAGCAGCCTTGGAAAGTGTCCGCTGACAGCAGTGAAGCTCGAGGCGGGCGCGCGGGGAAAGGCCCCTGGGACACGCACCTGACCCGGCTGCATGGACACCATGCTCGGAAGGAGCCATGCAACGAACCACCCCGCTTTTTGGCCAATTCCCCACCAGTCTATTCCCTGTCCATCAACAGACGACCTTGTTCAAGCTGAGTTTTCAGGTTAAGTGGACTGACGTGCATCAGGTTGAGACAACAGAAGGATTCGCCCACTGGCTTAGTCACTCAGAGTTACTTTCCCCTTCGCACGCTTGATCAAATCATCGGTGTGTCAAAACTAGGCCTGGAAACAAGTCAACTTTAATACTCCGACTATTAATAAGTTTTTAATATAACAATTTTTCTTGCTAAGCCCAAGATTTCTTGCCTCATCCGCAGAGAAGAGATCATTCCCCGTCTCTGCATTCATCTCTCACATGTTTGAGGGCTGCTCTCATGTCTCCCTGGGCCCCTTCTGTTGCCCGTTACCCAACCCAGGTCAAGCTTGCTGGGAGCCATCATGCCCTTGCGGATGTCTGGCCACCCTCCCGCCTGCCCACATCATCCCCCTCCCAGCGTGGAGCCGGCTGTTCTTCCCAGCCCTCCTCTGCAAACCCCCAGCGCCTCCTTCCAGCAGGTCCTCACGCCCTTCACACGGATTTACGGCCCGACCGTCGCTCAGGAGGGACGGAGTTCTTACCACTGTTGAAGAGATGGAGGAGAGAGGGCAGGGGATGCAGGTATGGGGGGAGCCAGCAGATGGGAGACTTGCTGGGAGCCCAAAAATGCTGCCAGCCCCCACTCCCTCTCCAGCTGCCGGGTGGGCAGAAAGCAGAGCCGGGTCTTCAACATCAGCTCCCAGCGCTTGGACTGGGGTTTCACTTGTCCCAAAAGAGGGGACAGCTCTGACATGGTTCTGGAGGAGCAAGGCAGGGCTGGGGACTTGCAGCATAGACCAGGATGTGGAGGCCCTGCCTGGGGAGGGCTTTGTTTCTCTCCCCTATTTTTTTTCCTTTTTTTTTTTTTTTTGTTTTTAATCAGGATGGGTTACAGGACTGACAGACAGCGAGTCTCGCCGGGCGGGACTCGACTGCTCGCCTCCCTCTCCCAGCAGCATCTGCAGGGCTGCAGACCATCGCGGCTGCAGGTACCTCCTTGCAGGAAAAAGCAGGAAAAAACTGGCAGGGAGTGGAAACGAGTGGCAAGCAGATTAGAAACCCAGCTCCTATTTATAGACCGCAGTTGAAAAACTGCCCCTGTGACAGGGCCATCCGTTTAACCCTTTCAGCCCCGAGCACCAACCTGCCCAGAGATGCTTAGCCAGCCCCAGCCTGTACCTTGAGGGAGCATTTTGGCACAGGGGAAGCAAGAGAGACCCCGCGCCAGGGCACCCACAGAGGGGGCAGGAGGCAGGTCCAGGCACGATGGACCTTACAGGGGCTATTCCTCAGCAAGGACGATGGGGAGGGAGATGAGGTTATGGGTGTAAAGAAGTTGGGTCACCGGGACAAGGAAGAGAATATCCCGGTGTCCTGCTGCACAGCAGCCAGAGGGAGCCAAAAATATTTCCTCTAATGGGAAGGTAACCAACAGGTTTTAGGGCCAACTCCAATGTTTCCTGCCTCTTTTGTGACCTCTGAGCTTTGGCAGGGTTGAAGGTAATGGGGGCTGTTGCTTTGAGGGCCACTCCATATCCATTGCCCACAAGTGGCTGCCGATGCTCGTGGAGGGCTGCCCCATCCCACAGGAGCGGACCGTGGCCCCCAGCCCCTGCTGCTCCCCACCATGGTCACCCCAGAGCTCATCAGCAAGAAGACAGCCAGATGTCATCACCAGCTCCCTGCTAAATCCCCAGTGATTTGTTAAATCTATTAGTGTTTCCAAGGAGAGGTTGTGCAAACACCAAAAACCAGAGTTCACATTGCAAGTGCCCTGGTGTGCCCAACGGCTGGGACCAGGAGCCGAGCAGAGAGCAGGATGAGTCCCGGCAAGAGGCAGTCAGCTCATCCCCAGGTCCAGAGGCACACTGGTGCTATCTTCGTGAAGCTCCCCTTTGACTACTACTCTACCTACTGTCACTTACGAGTGCCTTTATGCTATACACACTCGTTAAATACAGAAATTGGGTACTGCCGGTTTGCTCAGCTGCCTGCTTTCCCAGGTCTGGATTTCACCAAAAGTGGTGGCAAGTAGAGACACATCTGGGGAGGGTGAACTTTGTTATGAAAAAACCAAACCCCCGTGTTAGCCCTTGAGGCACCCTAAACAGAATAAAAGAAGTACTTGTCTGTGCCACACTATGTTAGATTTCAGTATAACCCAGTTTATCTGCAGAAGAGAAAGTGCTGCAACACTGAAAGAGGATAGATTTACACTGGACATAAGGAAGAAATTTTTTATGATAAGAGTAGGGAGGCACTGGAACAGGTTGCCCAGAAGGATTGTGGATGTCCCATCATTGGAAGTGTTCAAGGTGAGGTTGGATGGGGCTTTGAGCAACCTGACCTAGCGAAAGATGCCCCTGCCCACAGCAGGGGGAATGGACTAGATGATCTCTAACCGCCCCTTCCAACCCAAACCATCCTGTGATTCTGCCAAAAAAAGGTGTCATAGCTGTGAGTTTGGTACCTGGCCAGCAACTGCTGCCCATAATGGAGATCACCGAGAGAGAAGCCGCAGCGGGGAGTGTTTTTCGCACCATTTCACCCCTGCAGCTCCAGAGGCTGAGTGGGTCCCCGAGGCCAGCTGGTCCGGCATCGCCCCTACTCCCTGCACGGGGACGGCTGCACAAACTTGAGGCTGGGTCTGGGCAGGTTTCATTGCAATTCTCCATCATTTAAGAACCAAACCTTTTGCCCCCAAACACCCCGAGCTATAGGCCTCAGCCGTTTGCTGCCTCTGCACGGAGAGACTTTCCAGCTGTTCTCCCACTTGCTTGTGTCAACAGCTATTTTTACAAAATTGCTTTTCTTTACTTCTTAATTGATCTAAATCCTTTCCCTTAGCTTTCTTGTTAAAGGTGGATTTAAAGAGAAGGAGTTCATTATCTCAGCCATTTTTGAGTCATTATGAATTTCATCCCTCTCTTCATTAATTACTCATTACCCCTCAGCTCTGGAGGGCTGCTTTGTCCCTGACGTGTTTGCGAGCAGCTTCCCCGGCACCCTGTAATCCCCCCGGCTCCGCGTTAGCTTGGTCTGGTTTACGCTGCCTTCACTTTCCCCTCTGCTGCCCGCTCGGCTGCTCCCCGTCTCCTCCGCTCCCAAGCAAGCTCTTGCCTTTAATGACGCCCGAGCGGCTGTTTCTTGCTGAGCCCTCCGGCCTCAGCCCCAGGTCCCTCGGTGGGTCGAAGCCCCACGAGCATCGTCTCCAGGCGTCGTGTCTGCCCCAAGGGACGAGCGCCCGTTCCCACTGGCCCCCGTGCCTGACAGCAAGGAGAGTCACTGGCTCCTGGGGAATGGCTTGGCACTGGAGTTTGGATATAAATAGCTCTTTTTTTGGAAAGCAATGGCTTTGCTTGGTCTGTTTCAATACCTGCCAAGTCATGACGAAGCAGCATGGAGAGCGGAGTAATGTTGCGTAAGGGCCTCGGGTTTAATGGGCTAATATTTCCCGAGCCCTTGGCTGCAGTCAGATCCCCAGGGAGAACCTGAAACATTTAAGCGTCTCCTGCGCTACAGCTGCAGCGGTCCAGGGGGGCTCAGCAGCTACGAAGCTGTAATCCTCCTCCCATCCACACACGGGCCCTGCCCCAGCAGGGGAGAGCCATGCGCAGTGCAGGCACTCAGACGCTGACCCTGCTACTGGAACAACCTTCTCCGGCCCATTCTACATGCACATATTAGCTATAACTCCATATTACCTCCGAATGGATATGTGACTGCGGATCATGGTGAGTGATGGTCTTTGTTCCTAAATAAACGTACCTACCCAGTGTCTGTCAGCAAGAGACCCCCTCCATCCCAGCCTAATGCTTGGGTTGACTTCCAAGCCTGTGTTGCCCCAGCAGCTTCCAAAAAAACCTTGCAGGACTTTTTTTTTCCCCCCTTGTAGCAGAGGATGGAGATTTATGGCCTGTCCTCTCTTCCCCGAGGTCAGTATTACATGCATTTCTGTGCTGAGCCCCCTCCTAGCAGGCTCTTGCCGGGGCTGGGGCACACTCGCCAGGGAGGGCCCTCTCCCTACTTCATGGATGTGTATGGAAAGGCAAAGCAGGAAAAATGTGTTGGGTTGGTAAAGGGAAGAGAGGGGTGTGCGATATTTGCTTGGGGAGGGTAAACACAGGTTGCACAAGCAAGCGATTGGGTTGCACAATCAGAAGCAGTGGAATTATTTAAGTCACCACTGATCAGCTGAGCTGCACTTTCTCAGGGGTGTTAAGCCAAAACATCTTATTCTTTAACTGGAGCAAATTAAAATAAGTCACCTGGTCCAGGAGTGCAACTCTGCTGACATGCACCGAGCTGCTCTTTGGCGCATCCCTCAGTGGGAGGGAAGGGGTCGCAAAATAATTTGAGGGGGATTGCGAAATGTTGGGCTGAGAAGAAACCAGCAGCAGTTCAGACCCTCCAGGACAGAGACATGAATTGAGAACGGGCTGCAAGTGCTTAGAGCAAGCCTTCACGCTTGCCAGGAATCTGCTAACTACCTTTAATTGCTGGCAGCAATTCTGGTCCTCCACCATAGGGGAGAGCCCAGCAAAACTGTCTAAACTAGCAATTACAGCCATTCCTCATTCTTCATCTGTGAAGCAATCATGAGGCTTAGGACAACAGGGAACTTCGTGACAAAGGAGCTACAAGGGACAGATACATTGAGATGGTTCAATAAACAAACACCCCCTTCTCAACACGCTGCAGTCTCAGCCCTAAAGGACACGCCAAGATCCAGCACAGGAGGCAGAAGCCTGAGCGACAGCATTATTTTCTTCTGCTCCTGTATTTCATTTGGAGTAACTGCTCTGCAATGCTCCTGTCGAGCTTTCCACTTGCTGCAGTTGCATCCTGCAAAACTGTTGTCTTCTGCCACGCTGCTCCTGCAGCAGAGGGGCAGCCTGTGCTGGCACCCCCCAAGGTGCAAGTCTTGGCACCAAGGCCCATATTTGTGTATTTTCCAAGGAGATCAGCAGGTCAAACCTGTGCAGTGAGTGCCTGGAGGCACAAGCTGTTGCTGGGAGAGGACAACTTCTCTGAGAGGAGCTCTGTGCATCTGGCAATAGTTGCAGCTGCAGGTTCATCACCATCTTGGCCTTCTTCCTTATAACGTGAGCAACAGCACGAGGGTTTGGTAAAACCCAGGCACAGGGTACAGAGAGGTACTCTCTGGAGATGGAGTAAGCGAACACCCAGCCCCTTCTGGTCCAACCCTTGCTGCCTGGTGCTCCAGAGGGAAAGGAGACCTCCAGCCATGCAGGCATCCCTCTGCATGAGTCTTGCACAAACTGCCAGAATGACCTATTTCTGCATCTGTGAGATGTCCCTCTCCTCGGCCCCCACAAAAGGTTTTGCTAGGACTGACCATTTTAAGCACATGTCAGTGAAATCCAGCTCCCCAGCTCGGGCTGTCTAATACCACATTTGCAATGCCTCAGACTTCAGAGCTCTTCCAAATCCCTCAGGGCTGTAAGGCTAATTTAGGCCAGTATCTGGAGTTTTACAAGGCACAGATTAGATAGTGCTCTATTCATTCTCTCTTCTCTTTCTTATAACCACAGGTACCTGGCACTGCTCAAGAAAAAACACATGGGAAGCACTCTGGGAAGAAGCCAGGGTCACTGGGCAAGTGTGGACCTTCCCTCGTACTGCTCTGACACACAGCAAAGTCAAAAAAGACCCTGCCACTACAGAGCTGAGATGGTCCATCTGCAGCAGGGAGAGCGATCATTGCTCCTCACTCCCAGTTGCGCACCCGAATCTTGATGCAGAAGGGTCCTTGGGCTGGCACGGGCAGTGCTTGGTGGCAGCCGGGAGCACCAGGGCAAAGGAGACACCAGCACGGCCAGAACCACCCTGTCCTGAATGCTGGTGCTCACACACCATTAACCGTCTTCACGTACCCCCCTGTCTGGGAATATTCACACCAGAAGCCCCCCATAAGAAATCTCAACCTCCTGTGCTTTCCTGACTCCCTTGCACCCACCACAAGGTATCTGAGGACCTTTTATCTTGATGCCAAAGGAACAGCAGCAAGGTACAAGTCACACCTTAGGGGATCCCTAGTGTAGAGCACAGCTTCACTACAGGTTTTAAACTGTGGTGAGCTATTATTCCCTCAGGATAACACACAAGCACTTCAGCACTCAGACTCCCCGGCCACTTCAAATTCAAGTTCTTTGTCTTTTGGTACCAGGCACAGAGACCTGTGCAGTTCCCAGCACCCTTTCACCTCCCCAAACACTTCATCACCCAAATTTTTGCTGCCACGTATTTTAAAACCTCTGCAATTCTCTTAACAAGCCTTAACAACACTTACAAAGTCAGTTAAAGTGACTTTGCACGAGACCATCAGCTTTCAAACAGCATATGGCTCTCCAGTTTGTAACATCACAAGAATCCCCTAAAATCATGACTTCCCAAAAACTTTTAAAAGCTGACAGCAAGAGACCAGCACCCTAGAAGATCTGCTGCCCGCTAGTCCCGCTGCAACTCACAGACTGGTGCCTGTAGGAAACAGCCAGCCCACAATGCACCCGCCAATTAATACGTGAAAACACAGCAGCCAGGGCAGGAATAAGAGCAAATCCTTTACAAGCAAAGGCTGCTGGAGTGAGGAGCTGTGTTGGATAATGAATCTACTTTAATATTTCTCCCTCAAAAAGAAACCCAAGTTCCACTTATTCTAGGGCAAACTCAAAAGGTTTTATTTTAATTTTTTTTTTTAGCAAATTCTATCACATAAATGTTAACAAAAAACATCTGTACAATTGCCATGATACACTCAAAAGTGAAACAAATAAGATATAAATACAGATATGGATGTAACATGACAAAAGCGGAAAAAATAGAAAAAAAATACATGCGCATGAACACGGTGCCAAAGTAATTTCTCATGGCTGGCATTTTTTAGAGCAGTTTTTACTTCCCATTTAAAACATTGTTAGCAACGTCCTGCTGTATACTACAAAGGTCTATTTTTCTGTCCCTTAATATGTAATATTATGCTTGATAAATAAAGGGGTGGGGAGAAAAGGTTTTGATGACAAAGATGCAAGTTACATTACTTATACAGGTTATTGTTAAGCTAGTAATAAGCAATAAAAAAAGACAGTCTCATATTGTATTGTAATCCAGGCAAGCACACATAGTGTACCTTAAGAAAGCCACATGCCTCGATATTTCTGCACTACATGAGAACTACAGTACGTAGACCTGTGGGGCGGATGGATCTGGTATTTGCCCATGCCCACGGAGCACTGGTGCAGCCAATGGCAGAAAAAACATCCACATCTGAGATTTCGGCAACCTTGCAGCCAGGAGCCGCTGTCTGCTGAGAGTTTTCTCCCATTCAGACTGTTAAAGCGTGGTGGGCAAAGAAAATACACTTTTTTTTTCTTTTTTTCTTTTTTCTTTTTTTTTTTTTTTTTAAGGTACGAAAAATTGAAGCCCTGCATAATGGGCAGCAAGAAAAAAAAAGGCAGCTGCAGTAGGTGGCTACTGCCAGGAGAACGTGAACACAAGCTTCACCGGTGCGGTGAGGCACTGCCAGCATGCAGATCTTTCTCTGCAAGCGTGCATGGACACTGTGATTTGTAGCCAGAGAGACCTTTATGCTTGCTGAAGAGAAAACAAAATGATTGTACAGCTTGTTGAAGTCAGAACACTGGAGATCAGAGAGGTGACATTCAGAGCTAGCCCTTTGAGTACTTCAAAGGAAACACCAAAAAAAAAACATCAGGTCATTTTCAACATACTAAACAACCTTACTATGTACATTATACGCAATGATTTATAAATACCTAAGCAGAATGCTCTCTACTGTATACAGGTATAACATACTTCTAGAGTACTCAAAGGATGAACAGTCCTCAACTGACTCACGTAACGAAATTAAGTAGCACGCTAATGAGCATCTGTTGACAAACAGAACTGAATCTGATTCAGAAAGTAAGGCCTGGTTCTACCATTTGCAGCCCCAAGTGTGCCAATAGCATCAGAAAACACAGGCTTGTCGCTGGAGTCGCAGCAGGTTGCAGGCGTCTTTTCAAGGATGAGCTGTTAACTCCTACTGTAGTGTCAGCACACGCGCCAGGGTCAGTTCAGGGACGTTACAGTGCGTTCACTCTCAGTGCATACTAACAGGATTTTATAAAACATATAAAATCATTTGAGAAGGAATTCAATTCCTGGAGATTTGCTACAGTGTGCCATTCAGAAAAAAAAAAAAAAAAGAAAAAACCCAAAACCAAACAGAAAACAGTGATGGATCAAGCTCCATCACAGCTGGGAGGGACTAATCACCATCTGGTCAGCTATGCTGACCTTCTGAACACCAGAACTGGAACAGAAGATGCTGAACTGAGATGGGGAGAAAGAGAGGCATAAATACTAAGCAGTTAGAGTACAAATTAAAAAAAAACCAACAAAAAACCAAACCCACTACTAAAAATTCAAACAAGACAGCTAACTGCTGCCAACAAGTCAGCTGAATATTTCCTCAAAAGGGAAAATAAATTTGCGTTAAGCTAAAAAAATTTGAATCATTCAAAAAATTAAAAAATGAATATTCTAACAAGCATACTGAAAGATGTTGAAGAGAAATGGTCCACAGAAAGGGAGATGCTAACCATGGAGCAGCCAATCCTCTCTTAGTGAGGATGGCTTTTCTGAGCCTGCGGAAAGACCCTGGGGGAATCCTACCCAGCAGGATTGCATGGTTTCTCCTGCCATGGCATTACTCACCGGGAAAGATGAGGGAACTAGCCCTGCAGCCAGCAAAAGCCTGGACACATCCTGACAAACTCAGGAGCAGGTCACCTCCTCTGCTCTCACATCAGCAGCGAAAGGGACCAACAGGCTTTGCAGCCCAATCCCGCATAGTCCGCACCAGCCCCAGTCCCTCCTGAGCTGGGGACTGGGAGGGGAGCTGGCATCAAGCATCGCCTCCCAGCATAGCTCCTCAGGGCTGGGGCTGAGACACGCAGGGATGAACTGATGGAAAGGGAGGACGATGGGGCTCTACCCCCCCAGCTGCACTCCTCTGCTGCGGTGCTGGAAACTCATGTTCTCAGCACGCTACCAAGGTGTCCCTTCAGCTCCCCCAAAGGGGAAACGGGGGGGGCTGGAGAGAGACCGAGGCACTGAGAGCAGCCAGGGAGCACACATCCATCAATACAGCTGCAGCTCCACCATCCTTCTCTCATCACTAGCACTGGGGGCAAAACCCCAGTTCTGATCCATTGCAGGTTTGGGGTGGGCATGCCCGTCAGCCAGGATCCAGCCCAGGGCCAGACACAGCACTAACATCCTCCTGCTGCCCCTGGTTACAGGGAGAGGCAGGGGGAGCTCACCCTTTGCAAACAGAAGGGTCTCCCTTTGGGAAAGGGTGGTGCCGTGGGGTATTTGACTGCTGCTGGTTTGGCTCTGACTTGGTCCGTGTCATCAGGCTGCAAAAGGATTTGCCCCGCTGAACCCTCACTCAGAGCACCCCTGCTGACAGCAGCGCCCAGCAAGGGCTCTCCGCACCCCTCCGAAATGCAGAGCACCCAGCAGGGCTGTGCATGGGGCTGGCCAGGAAGAAGGAGGTTTCTAAAGGCAGCTAACAGCACTGCAGGCTCTTCAGGCACAGGAGGGGAGCTGTGGCAGGCAACCAGCACTGTCCCAGCTGGCTCAGCAGGTGCTTCCACGGGGTCTTTTTGTTCAGTTTCAGATGCCCTTTCTGTTCTCTGGGATGAACGTTTTGCCCAAAGCACAAAGGACTTGTGGGGACAAAGCCATTCACCACCCAACACCAGTGGGTCAGGTCAGAGCAGCAGATCAGCCCTTTGATGCTACAGACTTTAGGAAAAAAGCAGCTAGCCTCACAAGGCAGCACTGAGATACAGCTCTGCCAGCTCCCACTGCCCACCCACGGACACACTCAGAGCCTAATCCAACACCCACCCACCTAACTCCAGTGTCCCATTCACAGGCATCAGTCCCAGAATTGGCTCTCAGGTTCCCTTTGGGGAGTAGCAAGTAACCTGGAGAGTCATTTGAGTATATGAAAGAGCCAACTGGGTTGGGAGGGGAGAAATATTTACACAGTCAATGAAAGGAGCAAGAGCCCAGCTGTGCTGTTCTACACAGCACAGCTGGCTGGAGAGCAGTTACAGAGAAATCAGCCCATCAGAGGTCTGTCAGAACTATGTACAAAAACTCAGATGTTTAAAAAGAACCTACTTTTTCGTTACTCACTTGATATCTCTCAGTATTAAAGCATCCAAGGCTGGAATCACAGCCACATCTCCAAAGATCTCTCCACGGAGAGCCCTGCACATTAGGCAAGCTGCAACAGGGAGTACAAAACAGGACCACAAGACTTGTAAGAAGAGGAGAACCTAGCCAGAACGGCTGCAGCTGCAGGGAGAGAGCAGTTAACTAGCACACAGAAACCAAAACTGGGTATGAACTAAACCAACAAGATTTGTTTTACCTTTATGCATGTCCAGGTTCTTGGACTCAGTTTTGGAATGCTAACCTAAACATATTTCTGAGATTTCAGCAGGCTATACAAATATGTTTAAGTATGGCTTTCTGTTGTTCACTTTTAATGAAGACTGCAACACAGACCTTGCTTCCTTTACATTCAATACCAGTAAGATTCTACATAAAAGCTTTTAAGGGACTAAAATACTGATTGCAATAAATATCTGCATGGCCTCCTTGAGCTGATGGAGCGCGCCAGTGAAGATTAGCAGAAAGGTCTCTGAGAGGCACCGTTGATTGCTTCTAAGTCTACACATATGTCCACATATCTCCATTAACTGTGCGTTGAAACATCTGAAGAGGAACTGCTGTTGCTGTTGGTGGTCTGGGCCCTCTTTATGTACAAGTTTAGTAGCTTCATCTGAAAGAAACAAACATAGTAGAAGATGCCAGGAAAAACAGGTGGACAAAAGTCGACTGCAAATCTTAAAACTTGCATTCTGCTGTGAACTCAGTTTTGAGTGAACTGACACTGGGAGCTCTGGAGGAAAAGCACAAGCAAAGCTGAGTGTGTTTCAGAACAGAGGCAGGAGGGCACGCGTAGTCCCACTGAAGCTACAGACAGATTTAATGGAATTTAGAAAAACCTCTTGCATTTCACTTCAACAGCCATCAGTTCACAGACTTCAATCCTGCAGCCTGCTCTGAGCAAGCAGGATTCCCACGGAGGTCAGTGGGGCTGCAGGCACACTGGCAATCTGAGAGCCACAGTCCCTCCTAGGAAACACCCTGAACTCTCCATGCTTTATAAAATGTTCATTTTCAATGACATTTAAATATCTTCCCTAACTTGGTACATCTAGTGAAACTGCAGCTGTTATGACTATATACTTCCTTTGCATGGGTTTGTTTTTTCTGCCTTACCACCTTAGCTCCAGATCCTGCAATGACTCACGCACACATTTAACTTCAAACATGCAGGCAGTCTACATAAACCCAGAAGAATTACTCACATGTTTATAGTTAGTTATGTGGTGGAGTAAGTCCGTGGCACCTAGGTTACTGGGATAGTAAAGTCTCTACAATATTTTATAGGGGGATTTCCTAACTGCCCAAATGTAATGAGGTAAACCTCAGCACCCATAGCTGTCTCTTTCCAGAGCAATTTGGAGGCACAAGTAATTTGTTTAAGGACAAGGCAACTCAATTCAGAAATAAAATTCAAGTGTCCTCAGTCTCAGGTTGTTTTGGTCTACGCCACACTTCCTATCCATGAAAGAAATTACTGCTTCAAAATAACAGAATGAAGCCCTCTGAACTAAGTAGCTAGTCACATGCAGAGATCTATTTCAGAAAAAAATGCAGAATTCATCTTAAAATTTCAGAGAAATCTTGGGTATGATGACTTCAAACAGGAGAAGAAATCTTGCGACGGCTTCCTAAGCAGCTCTGAAAAGCAGTCAACCACCACCTGCCTCAACACAAAATGCCAGCTCTTGTCTGAAGACCAGAGCTGAATTAGGACTTGCTTTCACATGCAGCATCAGGTCAGAATTTGAGTTTTGCTGCTAACCTGACTCCAGGGCACAAAGTCCTTTGAAGGGTCACTTGAGCTCACTCGTGTCCCAGGAGGAAAGAGACACATCTGCCATGCTATTAAGAGTGAAGCTTTACCTGCATTTCTACCAGCCCTAATCACAATCTGCTGCTGAGAGGACCTGCTCTCCCACCCACCCCAGCCACGCGTTCGCACCACTCTTTGCGCTAGATTACCTGCACAGCCGCAGAGTGGACTGAAGGCTAATTAATTTGGATAGCAGATGTGGTTTTCGGCCAGAGCAGCCAGCTGATTCAACTCACTGCATGGTCACCCCTGGATGCAATACCAAAGGGGCAAGATAAAGTGGGAAGGACCCACTCAGTGGTATCCTGCAGTTACACAGGACCAAACGTGTCATGAAACTAAATCCCCGAACCCCATCAAAACTTGCTTAGTGGGATTTCAAATGCTCAGACTTCTGAGCAAGTGCTGTGCTGTTCTAGTGGTGTTTGGCAGGGTGAGATAGGATTTAACAGAGTGCAGGGAACTTGACCCAGAGCTACTACGAAGCCAATAGTCTTGCTGCTAGTAATGCAAGCTATTCAGCTGGCTATTATGAAAACAGCAGAGACGCATTACTCTTGTACCTTGCTTCCTGTGAGTTGTGCGAGATGAGGTTTCAGTTCTTCTCCAATTACTGAATAAATTGCCACTAGGCAAAATACGCTAGCTTTACGGACGCTGCTCTCCGTATTATCATAACCCTAGGAAATAAGAAGAAAAAAAAAAGGTCAGAAGTCAAACAGCACTCACTAACATCCTTCCAGAGCAAAATACTAAAGAGCTGCTGAACATTTTGAAAATGTGGCTGACCTAACAGATCAATAGAAAGGCCTGCTTAACGTAACAGTTTGCAACCTTAACACTCAAAGAGCGAGAGAATACAATCACTCAGTACACCCTATTTGTTCCTTACATTGTTAATTATTACTAGAATGTTTTAAGTTATTAATATCTTGTTATTTATTTATAGCATTAAGCAACAACACACAGTTTCCCAGCGTGAGCTTAGGACTCTATCAAATATACACACTCCTGTGTCCAGTTCAGGTGACTGTATGTTGTCCTGGATGGTCAGGACTTCTGGGAGGGGAGCCCTCATGCTCCCAGCTTGCCTTCAGAAAGGTCTTAAACACTGTGATACGCACTGAGCTGCCTCTGTAACCTGGAGCTTTTTGATTACCTATCAGGTCAGAAATACCGCAGAAAAGAACATGTTGAAAGACCCCTGTAGGTGTGCCGGATCTCTGGCAGCTGCAGGAGAGCTCAAGCTAGCCACCAGGTCACTCAGCAGCTGGTGACATCAGTCCCGTGCTCAGGCAGTGATTCATCACTAAGCAGCCATTCCATGAGAATCGCAGACATGGCTTCAGCATGCGGGATGCTGGCTCCTCCGGATGCAGGGTGACCTCTGCCGGGAGAGCCAGGAGGAGGGATGCAGCACAGCTGGGGCTGTTCTAGCTGCGGGGCTAAAATACAGTCTGAAATGACAGTCTGCAATCCCAAAGAGCGCTGAACTAGAAAAGCAGGAGACCTAGGTGAGCTCAGAGAAACACCGAGGTATTGAGGACTGAGGCGGAAAAAAGGCTGAGCCCAAGCCCACAGCAGAGGAACACCCAGAGACACAACCCGCTGCTGGAAGGACAGCTGGGATGCAGGTCCCTCTCTGGGGGTCCCAACCCAGATGCCTCTGCGTGACCTCACATTTCCCTATGGGCTTGGCTTTTTGCTTATATGTGCATCCCAAATTGCTCCTGTGGGGGCAGGCAGATCCGTGCAGTGTTGAGGCCCGCGTCCCGGCAGGTGCTGGGTTGGTAGAGCCTGCCTGGCATGCACCAGCAGGACCGTCGCCCCACCTCTCCATCTGCCAACTTCCTTGCAAGGCAGCGGTGCTTCTTCTCCCTGCTTTTAATAACACAGCCCAATGGTTAGAGCATTTGCACAGGAGATGATATGGGCTCAAAGCTCTCTTCAGCCTGAGGGTATCGAGACGCAGCGCATGGGAGAGTGCCTTGCAGCCCAGCTCTATCCCCCAGCTCCAAGGGAGCCAGGGCTCTGCATCGGGACCAGGGCAAGCACCGTGACTCTCCCCACCCAAGCCCCGTTCTCGCATGGGGATCCCGCTCCAGGCTGCTGAGCTGCACGCTTGTGCTCATACTGCTGCTGTCCGACGCTCCTCGCCTCTTCACTCTGCCAATACCCTCCGCATGGTAAACAAGCACACAGGTGATTCCCTCTACACACAGTCCTTCAGCCAGAAGGATCCCAAAATACTTCCCAAACGTGAAGAGTAGATTCCTTTGATCACTATGAATTTCTAAGGTGAGGAAATATCACTGGCTAACTAGGCTCCGAAACAAGATCCGTTTTAAGACATGGAAGCAATTTCATCAAATATAACTGTGTTGTTAAAGGCATGCTGCTCCCAAACTTTTCTGGTGCATTGAAGCTCCACTGTTCAGATTGTTGTCTCCAACAATTACGGCTAAAAACTTTTTACAACAGAAACTTAGAACAATACAGAATTGCCTGATTCCCAGAAGTTGAGATTTAAGAAAAGAATTGCAAGAGCTGACACTAAAAAGTTGGGACAAATGCTAGGATGCACAAGGGGAATTTCCGACTTTGCTCTTGTCCTTCCAACTTTTTGTGCTCACAATGAGGAAGCTTCTTTATCCCAGTCTCTCTCTGAAGTCTTACCCACCCAAACATGTCTCCCTTTTCACATTGACTGATTTGTTTCTGTCACAGTCTCTCCCCAGTGAACACACACACACACAGTCTCTCTCCTCCCTTGCTGCTACCTCCCCTTATTTCCTTCTTGCTTGCAGCCTCATCCCAGCCACTGGCACTGCCAGCTGCTTGTGCAGGGGAACAGAAGAAAACACCACTACAGCCAGCACTGAAAGCTAAATTCACAACGTAAGTCTGAGCCCTAACCCTGGCAAAAACACTGCTCCCCACCCAACCTGAGAGGGTTATGAAAAAAGGCTGAATGAAGTCTGCAAGTAGTTTGGTCCTGATTTTGGAGAGGAAACAGGAAAGAGGAAAGGACTATCCTGCCTGCTGGGATTCAAATTCAAGTGCAAAGTACAAAGTGCAAAACAGCTCAGCAGAATTAAAAGATACTACAAGATGTATTGCTTGGGATGTACTGAGATAGCATAAGATGTGGCTAACTCCTACTCTCAAATTTATTACATGGCTGCTACTGGCTTATTTAGGAGTCGGGCCGAGGCATCTAATTGTGGAACATACACATAAGAACCAGAGTTTTCTTTTCCTTAACATTAAAAATGTCAAAAACTCAAATCTAAAAAACTTAGAGGGATTAAAACTTTACCAAAATCTGGCCCCAGAGGGTCCATCATTCTCTCCTAGGTCACAGACCTCACTGACTAGTGGCTTGTGCTCAGGAGCATTTGTGACATGGGGTTCTGTACCTGTAACAACCCAGGAATGATATCGGGAAGAAGCTGATGCAACGATTCCTTGGAAATCCTCTCGATGACTTTCGTCTGCATTTTGATGGCAGCTAAGTTAATTGGATAATCTGCAGTCTGAATGATGGGGCAAAGCACCTTGATGCATTGCTCAGGGTGGATCGAACTCGCCAAGGTGGAAGCAGCTTCTTCAGCAGCTCTGACAACCTGGAATGAAAGTAGAGCAAAACCTTACATTAATGAGGTCACACATCACAGCCAAAACCACCAGTGTGTATTAGGAATGACTGCCAGGAAATGCTTGGGGATGTTCATTAGGAAGCTCTTTCGAGAGGCAACTGACTCTGAGAATTCACATCCTTCACCTCCAGTGACATCTTTGTTCCAGCCAGCGGCAAGAATTCCATACTGCCTAATGTAACTGTGTCAAAGTTGTGGCTAGTTTGAAAGAGTCATCTGTCACCCAAGACAGATAGGTACTCCCATCCTAGGAGAAGCAAGAGAACAATATTTCTCCAGCCACTGTCAGAGAACCTAAACCCACCAGCTTAGACTTAATACAGAATTTACCTCCTTAAACATTATAATCATAGAATCATAGAATCTCAAATTGGAAGGGACCTCAAGGATCATCTGGTCCAACCTTTCTTGGCAAAAGCACGGTCTAGACAAGATGGCCCAACACGCTGCCCAGACAAATCTTGAAGTGTCCAATGTTGGGGAAAATGAATGGCACCGTTGCACCTTTTAGTATGCACCTCGCCTGCTGAGTGCTTGGGTGCCCAAGCAGAGCCACCCATGCCTACACAGATGTATCCTGCCATTTCCCAGCTAACCTATGCTGTAATCAAACCCAGGCTACAGACACGAACAGGCTTTAGGGTGTCCCTGACCAGGCAGCTGTGCGCTCAGCACATCTAACCCATTAAGACAGCACTAGGATCACTATAAAACACGAGAGGAAAAACAAACGGAAACAGTGTTAGCATGCACCTTTTGCGACTAGCCCACACTGTAAAGCAGTCACGCAAAACAAGGGAGATCCCAAATTCAATTCCACTCTTAGCCTGAGGGAAGGCAAATCTACAACTTTCACACTCTTCCCCAGCAGACAGGACAGCTAACTGAAAGAGGAAAGACCCAATTGTGGTCACTCCTCCCATGAGAGTGTATTTACTTTACATTCTGCAGTAATTGGATAAAGAAACAGGATGGGAAGGCAGGTTTTCTTTTTTCAAGTGTCTGTGCTAATTGCCAGGCAACAAAATGAAGCTTCCCCATGGTTGCACTCTTCCTGGCCACAAATCACACACTCTTTGCCTTTATGTTCTTGTTTCAGTACAAAAAATGCAGCGTGCTTTTGCTCCTCTTTTCTCATTCCCCTCTTCTCAGGGCTTACTTTTAAGGGAAGGTAAATCCTGAGTGGACAGAGATGCCCCAGCAGACAGACTTAAAGCCAACACCTCAGCTCTAAGAAGAAAGAAGCATTCACAAATCCCTGCGTTTAGGATCTCCCAGCTAGCCCCACGCAGTCCCTAACTGTGAGCCCAGCAGCACTAACACAGCCTTCGAAGGCACACCCTCTTCCCCGATTGTGCAGGAAGCTCAGACGCCTAGCACCAGTTCTCTAACTTATCCTAAGCTGAGCTACCCGAGGTTGTCTCAAGTCGATACTCTGCAACCAGCACTAGGAAATCTGTCCCAGGCAATCTGCAAAAAAGCACATAAATCAAACCACAGGTCTCTCATCACTTAGACTGAAGCCATAGCTGCTGGATTTTTCTCATTGCCCTCTTCCACACACTGTCATGGTGTTTCAAACTATGGGATTTCTATTTGACTAAGGCAACCCATGGACAGATGTAGCTCTATCAAAGCCTCAAAAGAAGGTGAGCTTTCATTATTTTTAATTAAGTACTGTGGATAATGCATGAACCAGGAGTATTTAGAATTCTATCTCAGTCATTACTAGGACAAGAATGTCTCCCTGGCTGGACTACAAAACATTTTCCAGAAAGGTTTAATTGATTTTTAAAGATAGCAGCAGCAAACAGTGACCAGAAGAGATCATCTCCATATACAAAGCCTGCTTCACCCAGTCTTAGCATCACAGCCACACCACTATCATTAATCTTCCACGCATGCTGACAGCTACTTCCCTGAAACAGGAATGGCCACAAGATACTTGTACACCCAGGAAATAACAAGACTCATCCACTTGGCTCTTAGCATCCTCTAAAGCACACCCAACAGCAAGAGCGATCTCAGATACTTCACACTGTACAAATACTGTATGCAGGCAAGGTACAGGCAAGATGGTGAAGCAGACCTGAGAACTTGATTGCTCCTGTATCAGCTGTCAAGCTGCTCCATCTACCTCAGGTGTTTCTCAACAATTATAATGTTAAAATATATTCCAAAAAGAATGGCAATCCACAATGTGCTCAGTGTTAAGAAAATTTCATCCTGAAAGATCTGTGAATAAGTAACCAAGCACAACTGAATGCTTGTTTTCCCTCTTCCAGCAAGTTTTCCCTCTTCCAGCTATTTCTTTGCAAATTCCTCTTCAATTTCACACATGAGAAGCATGAAAGTTAATATTTTTCCATGTAAGCCAGTACTAGCTTAGAAGGAAGCACTATGTAATTTTGTTGGGAAAGGAGAGAAACACCCGGGTACTTAAGGGAAACCTAATGCCATGCTTTGGCACCACGGCGTTGAATTGCTGGAGCGGATGAAGTCAGGAGCTCCGAGGAGGTCTCCTTTAAAGGAATTCACTTCTTGGCACTGCAGCTTTTGACGTTGGCTTTCCCAGTGCAGAAATACTGCTACCATCAAGCTTTCCACAAACAATGCAGTGGACTTAGAGAGCCCAGATATCTTGTAATCAACAACATTCACAAGCAAGGCACTAGCTAAAAAAACCCTAACTCTTTGGACACAGGCTGCTTGGGATTTTGCTTTGCAACAACTCCAAATACTGTTAGTAAATGTTTTCACAGACACTCTGAGAAAGAACAGCTTGAATATATCACAACTTACTAAAAAAAAAAATTAATATTATTTTTTTTAAGATTAAATCCTCCTGGTATCCTACTTAGTAAGAAAGTAACAAAATTTTAGTAGGCACCTATGGTCATACTCTGATCTCAAACACACTACTGTAAACTTTAAACAGTACTTGAGTAGGTAAAAAAACTCAATGAGTAATGCTACCTGCATTTCAGCAGGATGTGGATCCTGTATGCATAAAGTTTACCATGCACATTAAGTTGTAGGTATGAGGCAAGTGTATGAGACAAAAAACTTTTCTCAAAAGCCTGTTACCAATTCCAAGCACTATGGGTTAAAATACAGCTGAAATTTTCATAAAACAAGCCAGGGTTCAAACAGCAACAAAGGTCACATCTATTTTGCGCATCATAAGGTCAGCAAGAAAAGTTGTAAAGGTGCAGGATTTATTTATGCCCCTGCAAGTCCTCCTTTCAAGAAAGCTGCTCTTTTCTAGCAAGGATCTGGCCATGTTTGCACAGCAGTTGGGTATTTCACATCACTTCTCCCTGAAGTGCCTTCCCTCTGAATACAGAAGGACATACTACACGTGTCCAGTAGGCTTCCTGCTGATATTAGCTTGTAAATGTGACAACACCAGGGAGACTTCCAAGTCTTCCGAGAGCACATCTGGCAGACAGCGTCTGCATCTAAGCCACACTTCAGCAAACCCCTTAAGCGTATGTTTAACTTTAATAACATGCTGAAGTCTCACTGACGTCAATGGGATTCAAGCATGTGCTTACATGCTTGCTTGAATCAGTGCCTCTGCAGGTAAATAGCTCCTGGCTCCCTTGGAAAGGGCTGGCAGGGGACAGGGTGTAAGAAGGGGTAGGGCAATACCAGCTGAGAGAGAGCCAAAAGGACAAGCTCACCCCGGCCGGCAAAGAAAGCTGAATGCCACCACTCTGCAATGCAAGTACCAGCCCTGTCCAAAAGGTCTTCCCTTCTGGCTTTGGCAGACTAAAACATTCAGCTACCCAGACCGACTCTGCATCCCATGAGGGAAAGCACATCTCTGAATACTTACACAGTGGGCTCAGGGTCCCACTTACCTGGTAGTGCCAGAGAAATCAGCAGCGTTCCCACATAGAGGGAAGTGCATTATCAAAAGATACAAACTGCCAGGTCATTTGGCAACAAGAACACGCAATTATAGCAGAGTTTAACAAAGATATTTTGCCGTGAGGCACAACACTTGTGTCTTGCAAATTATACATACCATACAATATCAAAAAATCAAACATCTTTTTTAATCAGGGCTTTAACCTGACTAGCAGAGTGAAACAACCTTAAAAGGAGTGGGAGAAATGAGCAAACAGCATCAAGCAACAGGTCTTCCTTCCATCTCTGGAGGCAAGATCAACAGATACATGCCAGGAAGTGACAGGAAGGGCTCATACTAACAGCAGACACCACAAGAAGTGGCTATGAAATACATCCTTTAAATTCAAGAAAAAGAAAGGGTGCTGTTCGCTACGTGCTCAGACTGGGTAGCTCATTGTCACAAGAGTATTAAAAATTAGACAAGTTTACTGAAGAAAAAACAAAGGCCAAAATACACAGAGAGGCAGGCAGAACCATTAGCATGGGAAGGCTGTAAGCTTCAGACCACTGGAAGGAGGGAGGATAATCTCAGGGAAGCATCATTGTATGCTTGCTTCTTGCTAGTCACTGTCAGGTAAGGTATCAAGTGAAGCAAACTATTTTTCTGACCTAATATAATTATCCTCAGTGATCTCAGAAATATGAAAGAAAAGTAGCAAAGTTATCAAATGATGATTGTATGTGGAAGAAGCGAGTTCAAAAGGGTGGCTATGAAGCAAGATGAGCAAGACTAGATAGAGCCTCCAGTGTTTTATTAAAACAGACACTAAGCTGTGTGTAAGGTATGTCACAAACACGATTTTACCTCCCAGTAAAACCTTAGAGCAAACCATGGCTTGAACTGGATAGTTTGATATCACTCAACACAGGGCAGGTAGCCCAGGAATGTAGATCTAAAAGATAGCACTTTGCCTTAAAGAAGCAGGTTTTTCTCCTTCCCTAATGCTTAGCTTATGCTCTACACGCTAGAGATTAGACTCAGCCTGAGTTCTGCTGGCATAACATAAGCTGTATTTGACTGGTGGGTTCCTTGAGAGACATCTGCAGTACATTAAGACCTTTCCAGTGAGTCTCCCAAAAGACATAAATGGTTATACTTCCACCCAGTTTGCTTTAGGAAAGGAACCATATTCTCATGCACAAAGCTGGAGAGGTGTAGCACACAGACAGGCTGTTCACCTCTAACAATGTCTGCCTTAAAGACAACTATAGTATAGTTGTCCATACTATACTATAAAGGAGTAAGCTTCAAAGCAAAAGGTTTGATGGTCCTAGGAACATGCACATGAAATGCTCTCTGGTTTCAGTGGGAGGGGATATGCTGACATGCAGTATTAGGAACAGTCTATTCAAGATAGCCACCTGTCACAGATACCTTTCTTTTAATAAAAGAGCACATTGGCATCACTGATGTTCTACAGAATTTGCTGGACAAACTTTGGATGACAATTCCCACTGGTTTACCTGGTTCACAGTGCACTGCAGCCATGGGATCCTGTTCGCTTAAGACAGCCAGAACCAAGACTCCATCTCTTTGTATAGTTTCTTCTGCTCAGCTGTTACTCTCAGTGCATTATAGATGTTGCTTGCTGCCTGATGGCTGCAGCAAGCAGTTTGTCTATGGTAATCTGCTCCTGGTCAATATACAGCAGCTTTCTAAAGGGTTTTGACGGTTTCATTTCTGCTTTGAAGTGACACAAGCTACTGGCAAATAAGGAAAGAAAAATCTATGTCCTGACTCACCTAAGGCAGAACATGTCGGCTTCATAGGCTACATAGGGCATGCATCAGTGTAACATGCTGGGATTCCAGCAGAGCAGCACCTGTACACCTAGACGACAGCTGCACGTAGGACCATAAGCTGGAGTACTTCACCACGATTGCTAGTTGCACCACCTCTGCACAAAATTGTAGAGGATGAGGCAGCGTAGGTAAAAGCCCACTGAAAACTTACAGGCTTTGTACGCTGCTGCGAAACACGCAGAGCACCAGAGTTTATTAAGCAGAAGAACAAGGTTTTGCTTTTAGGCTTACAAGGCATGCAGCTATGTTTTTGAGCCAATTTTTGCCATCTAGAGGTGGTTAATTAAAGCCTGCATAATCTAAGCTGGAGGGGATGGAGGTTTACCAATACCTAGCCAGGCAAACTCCCATCCCTGAAGGCTTTACAGTCTGATCCAGACAGGAACAAACAATTAAGAACTTGGTTTCAAAGCAGGAAGTGGACTCGGCAACGGGGAGTGCTAAGCAGATGAAAAAACAATGTGATTTTTATACGGGATTCAGAGGAGATGAAGTAGATTAGACTGCTTCGCCTGTGCACTAAATATTTGAAGCGTGTTGGGAATTAGAAAAAGCACATAAGCATATGCTATGAAACATCAACAACTGCCAAGCTGCAGCACTTGGCAGCTTCCAGCATGGACTACATATCAATTAACCTTAAAGACTGTGATCATTTAGTACTTTTCTTCTTTAGTAAGGTACATTTTGCAGAGACCTACATAGATCATACCATCATCAGAGGACAGTTGCAAATCATCTTATAAATATCAGAGGCCAGACTAAAAGCACCTCAGCAAGATAGTAACAATTACCTACAGTTAATGGGTAGCTGTGATTTCTTCTTTTTCACACTCTTTTTATAGGGTTAAAACCAAGAGTGTTACATCCCAATTATGCTTATGGACCTTCTGGATAATAAAAGACAAAATTAAATATCTAAGACATGGCACAATAACCTTTCCTTACACAGAAAATAGGCATCAGCTAGGTCTACAGGCTTAGTTGCAGAGAATAAACAGAGTAGCAGAGACAGAAGCAGGGAATTAACTATCCTATGATTTTCACTTTGTAACCGTTTCCCAAGCTAATGAACTATTTCTGTTTTAATATACTGAATAATAAGAACTTATACTCATTTTGCTGGTATGAATCTGAAGCAATGTCATATCAATGGTATTGGGTCAGCAGGCAACATCTCTCCTTAGTTATGGGTGAGTAACTGCACTGGAACAAATGAGTTAATATTAACTAATTGGCAACAGAAAGATGGTTCTCTTCCAAATAACTCCAAACAAAGAGTGATAAAAATCAACAAGATTTAATACCATCCACAACTTCAATTACATTCTAATGCTCCAAAAGTAAGTGAAAGGCATTTACATGTCAACCCCCATAAATATTTACAGTTATGACTGAAGCAGGCTGAAGTCTTCACATCACCCCATTAAATCAAACAGCATTGAATAGACTGCTATAGTACAAACAGTATAAAAACAGGCTGAAGTTAAAAAATGCAAACTAAACATGGATCCCAATCCAGAGTCTTCTAGTCTGTAGCGTAAGATTACATTAATTTTGAACCCCCATTGAGGTCTGTGCTTTGCCAATCTCCTGCATTTGCACTTGCAACAAGACACGACTCAGCATCCAACTCCACATACCAAGTTTCCCTCTCCTGTGTCCCTGGGAAGAGAAGTGGTGCTCTTAGCTGTGCTGCTCTGCTGATGCTAGACCTTGCCTTCAGCAACAAAAGGCAGAAGCGTTCTAGCCATGGCAAAGATCCAACTCTCTAAAGACTTCTGCTTGGACTTGGAAAAACAGCCAATTATCCAGGCATCCCAAAATATCAAAGTATGCTAATACTGCTTTGATATTTCCAATTACATAATCTGGAATAAAACCACAGACCCTTTTTGTTTCAGTCTTTAACTAAATATCGGCACTCAACTGGAGGAGGGGGTGGTATTTGCTGGTTGGTGAATGTGTTGGTTATAATTTGTTATTTGATCCCTCCTGGCCATGCTGAACAGCAGCATTATTGGAATTTGGGGAGACAAATTAACGTTCTTGATTTCCAAAGAACTGCCTCTCAGTACGATGACTTCTTGGAGACAGTACCCGAGGTTAACAGTTCTGTACCGTGCCCCTCTTAAAACTCTCTTTGCTTGGTCACTTTAGATTGATTCTCCATGTGTCATACGTAACAGAAAACGTGAGCAATAACTTGGGGCAACTAGCAGTAAGAGGAAACTCGGGTAAGAAAGACTGAAACGGATACAGCTCTCAGAACTGTCATTTTTCTGCTAATTTACATAGCCTGTTGCACACCAAAGGATCTCAAACCATAAACCAGGATCACTCCCGTCATCTTCTACAAGGCAGAAGCAGCCCAGAAACACAGCAAACCCTGGAGTAACATCCTATCAGGGCATCACTGGCACAAGGATTAACACTTTCCTAACCAAATTATATAGCAGCTTTCCTTGAAATAGTTTTCACAGTCTACAGGAAGATTTTATGTAGTCTAAGGACGATACACCACTGCCTTTAATATTGATCTGATTTAGTGAAAAAATAAAACAGTAGAACAAACCACCCAGATCTTCCCTTTCCTTCTTCAGCTATTCTATGAAAGTGCCTTTCAATCACAAACTGGTGAATCTTCACTTAATCTCCTGCTCAGTGGGATCAAGTCAAAGGGCAGCTCCTCCACCCCTCCTGGGGAGAGCAGCGCTGCAAAGTCAGCAGTGAGAGCAAGCTGGAGGGCCACCACAGGATGGGAATTTGTGACCTTCTGGCTCAGGGCTATAAGTTTGACTAACTGAGCCATGCCCAAATCGACTCTCAGTTAATTTTTCACAGACTTAACTGAATCAGCAAGCCCCAGCTACAGGTAAAAATACCTAAAGCATATTCACAGGTATATCTTTAGCCTAGCTTATGTAGATTCTCAAGTGTAGCAGGTTGGGGAATGCTATTATTTTCAAACTACTGACAGACAGATGATGCCTTTCATGGGCTGCATCATGGTTCTGAGAGCCCCATTTATACAGGGATCAGAAAAAGCAGATACACAGAATGAAAAATTCAGCACCAGTGCCACCACTTAATACAGCTGTGCACACACAACTGTTTGGCAACAGATCGTGAAATGGGAATATACCTGCAGCGTCCTGCTATGACAGCTGTCACCCAAAGGTCTCACTGCAGCAGTTACAAATACAATCTTTTTTAATTATGAAGATGTTATGCAAAACCATTGTAAATCAAAGGTGTGCTACGTACAGCACAGCAGCTACTCGCTGATAGCAATACAGCTCAATTATTCTTCTTTATAGAAGAACCAGAACTCACATGTCTCCGTTCCTGGCTTGAGCTTTGCTTTCTCTGTAACAGACTTATTTTTCTCTGCTTTTCCTCAGGAGGTACCTCATGCAAATCCCAAAGAACCTTTCCATATCACAAACATGAAGAACACAGTGTGGGGAGTACAGAGGCATGAAGTGTCATGTTTTCAACATTGTTCCTGATTTCTATAAAACCCACCAGTCCCATGAGGACAGTGAATTCTGACGGGCATTAAAAACAATGCCAGAGACAATCTGGAAATGGCAGTTTTGGAGACCTCTCAAAAAAATACAAAGGGCACTGAGTCAAGGTGAGCTGAGAAGTATGCAACCAGGAAAACTTGCCAATAAAAGGCACTCCTTCAGAACATAATGTTTTGTCTGACTGCTTTATCAGGAAATCAATTTACAACTGCTTCTTATTACTCTGAGCTGAAAATGACAGGAGTGCAAAGGCTCTAAATCAAGGAGAAGAAGGTAGGCAGACTATGGCAGTCCTCATTCACTAAAGGATTAAACAGTTCCTACTTCTGCATTTTAGTGAAATCCAGCCTGTTAGTTTCTTTCCCTGAGAGTGTTTTTTGTATTGTTGTTTTGATTTTTAAACAGCAAAGTTTCTGCTACGCACAGCTAACATAACCTTGTGCCAGTTACGCAATGCTCTGGAGCAGTCTGATCTATACAATGATCTTTTTCATGGCCAAAGCTCTCCACACAGAGATGCCTAAAATTGCTAGCTTAGGACAAGCTTGTCACAGAGAAGAATAAGTGTCTTAGATTTCAAAGCAAGGACTTCGGTAACGAAGCCATCACAGACATATAGAGAAATTCATGTGGCACTTTCTAAGGTTTAGTTCAAACTTGCAACATGCACAAGGTAGATTAAAAGATTCAGCTTGGAAGTCAATCTACAAAGACTGACTTTAAATGGAATTTGAATTGATTTCAAATTGATTCAACCTTCAAATGTTATCATCATGTCCCTTTATTTTTATTTTACTCCCAAAGAATATTTTCAGTTTTACATACAAGCCCTCTCACAAAAAGAAAATGCAATTCACCCTTCCCTTTGCTTCTTCCTCTGCCCCAACTTCTTTTTAGCAGTATGGTCTCCTTGTCCATTTTCTCCTGTTACTCACCAGTTCCCAGTTCTCCAGCATGGCCCAATTTCACCACTCAGTTTTCACACACAATTCTGCTTGAACATGGGCTTTGTGGTCTCCAGTAGATTTCCTACCCTTACCTGTACAGATGGAGGGAGCATAGTGCCCCCAGCGTGCTCTGAAAAATTATTAAACGTGCACTTTTCTACTACAGGGTCTCAGGCTCTCCCAGAAAGAGTAAGGAAATCCTGGAAGTCGATAAACAGTGGCCTACACTTCCAGATAGCTCCAAGTCCACTTGAACAGCTCTGTCGGTCTCAACTTTTTTCCTCCCTGCTTCAGCACATAAAAATCCTGTCTCTTCATACTTGGGAAACTTAATATCAGTTTCTTCTACTGATAACATGTTTGCCTGTTAAGTCTCACAGGTCCTGTATTTCTTCAGCAGGTCCATATTGCTTTCCCAGTAGCAACACTGAAAGGCTCACTCACCTCCTTGTGAGAATCTTTATGTGCTTCCAGTGTTTTCATGATAGTCAACTCCGCATAGTTCTTAAACCTCGCTGGCTGGTTCCGTAAGATCTCTCTCAGGACTCGTAGCGCCAGGGCTCTTATTGAATGCTGTGTCAAGAGAAATCCACATTAGAAAAAGTCACTTCTCAAAATTGTAATTTGAAGTAAATTCTCATGGCTCCCTATGCCACCAGAAATCTTACACTGCTCTACAAGCTCCAGTGGAGTGAGCAGTGTAATCAATATAACTAAAATTCAGAATTGGTCTTCTTGCTTGCTTTTGCAAAAAATTCACATATAATAACTGTTGTCACAGATAGAAGAATTAGAATGACTCTACTTTTTTAAAATCCATACTCTTTTGGCAACGAAGTACAAATTTGTACGTAAAGCAGCATACCTGCATTACATGAATCTACAAAGAAGCTCAGATCATATTTGTTTTACCCTTCCTCTTTTGCTTAGCTTTGTGGATATCAAACTGGGCTCCATCCATGCAACAAAGCTGTTTCTCATGTACTAATGCAGTAAAATTGACTGTCTTCCTGTAACTCCTATGGAAATTATTTTCAAGAACAGTTAAGTCATTGTAGTCAACACTGACCTGTGTTAATCCTTTATATCAAAAGATCATTAGCAGAAGGGATTTATAACACCTGCTTCAATTTCGTAACTGTTACATTAAGTTTTTGGCCTGTGGCCACTCCAAATAGATTCTATCATTTCAGCAGAAGAAAACTCTATACTCAGCCTTTAAAGCACGTCCTTTGCTATTCATCTGCAAAATTCATGCAGTAGCACAAGTCACATATACTTAAAGCCACTATATCTTCTGATACCTTCGTAATGATGTTATGATTAAAGACATAGGACTAGAGCAGCTCATGCTTATACTATGAACAACAACTTAGAAAATGTCAGCCACCTACACTGCTTCAGAATTAAAATTTCTGAGTGTGTGTGTGCCATACACTTCACAAGGAGTATAAGAAATACAATGGATTTTAAACCAGATAAAACAAAAAAAAGAGCTGTGAGTGCTTTGAAGCCTAAATATTGTAACATTCAGATGGAGCATGGCTCTGATGTGAAGGTGCAGCAGGGTGCTGAGCCTTTATCAAATATCATTGTGCTGCAAGCTGAACAAATAGCCCCAAGGGGAAAAAGTATAAGTCTAGCCTGTAAATTACCACTTTGATCAACTATCAAATATAAAGCTGTGATAATAGCACAGCTTTTTTTTAATACTTCAAAAAAAGATCCTCTATAAAAGCAGTTTGTTCTTGATGATATTTTTTGCAAGAGACAGAGACCTACCCCATAAAATCTAATAGGCCAGATCTTTAAACCACATAGAAAAAAAAAATTAATCTATTCTAGGGTGCCTTTATTCTCCTTTTTTGGGGAATGGGTATGATATAGTTAAGAGCTTGTAACTTCACCCTAACTCAGAAGCGAAAAACTTTTGAAATCTTGATAGTTTTTGTACTAGATCAGAAGATAACCTCTTTTCTGATTCTAGCTCAATTTCCTAGTTATTCATTACTAACACTCCAGAGGGAGAGTAAAAAACTGGGACACTTCAGAGTGTAAGCTTAAAACTCATCATTGAACACACTGAAAACAAAAGCAGAGTTGTCAAGCTTCAGAAGAAAAAATAAGCAGTGCAGCATCACTGATGAGATGCTGTACAATTGCAGCAGATTTCATTTAAACTAGTGTGGAGGAACTATCATCCTAGATGAAGCAATGTACAGGAGAGTTAAGACAAAAATCTACATCTCACATCTTTGTCTCCAAGCGTTTCCAGCAGCAAGAGCAGAATGGTTTTGAAATGTTCCTCCCAAACTCCGAGATTATCTTCCCTTGTGATCTTAAGCAACTCCAGGAGAGCTCCTTTCCGCTCCTCCACCCGCTCGTTGTGGTTGGAGAGCTCTTTCAGAAGATCAGCCACCAAATCTGAATGGTCAATGGGTACTTCTAGGACAAATGGCAGCAAATAATTTGGGGAAATAGGGAAAAAGATCAAAGGTGTCAAGATTACTAACCCTCTACAGAACAAATTGCATGTATAAGGGCCCCCTCCCAAATGCATCAAATTCCAGGTGGCCTCAGTCAATCTGAGAATCTGACTAGCCCACAATTTCACCTGAGTTCATAACACAGCTCCTGAAGCTGCACATGGCTTCTAACGAACCAGGAAGAGATGACGATTGAATTTCATCCAGTTCCAATAATTACTTCTACAGGATAAGAACTGCTGCAGTTTTTCCCAGACACACACACCCAAACCCAGTGATCACATGTATGACCTTTAGATCAAAGTACAGTGACTCATCAGTGTACTGCAAAAGAATAAAGCTAGGTGTAGCATCACTTAAATGAAGTGAAAGTCTCAGTAACGACGAGCTATTGAGTGAGGTGTTTCAGTCAAAGAGCAGAAGGTCCCCAAAGCAGCGTCCATACAGATGCATTTAGATGCTTAAGGGACTAGTTTGCAGGAAACTTTAGGCAAACAAAACTGCAGTGTAAAATTTTCTCAATAACCACAGATCAGGTTCTGCTGGTACATGAGAACAGAGTATTTCATACCAAGCTTCAACTCAGATGCAAAGTAATACGCAACATACGCATGGGCATACATGTATCTGAGAGCACTACCCTCACACAAATATACCAGAAACAGAACAAGCTGCCTGCAGTTTTATGAGATACACTGATACAAACCATCCCGAAGCTGATCCATGTCATCATCGAACACTGCTTCCTTCAGGGCAGTTTTGTCGTAAGTGTTAATTGTGTCAGCGTAAGGATAGGGGTTATACTCTCGAGCACGTGGCCCTGAAAACGCACGGGGAGGCTGGGTGTTCAGTAGGGATGTTTTGTTATCTAGAGCCATCCTTCCGCCTTCCACAATGTCACTGCTTCCACGGACATCACTGGTAGGCACAGCGAGGCCACCATCTCGAGATACCTGGGGGATCAAACAGAAAGAAAAGACATAAGACTACTCAAATTCTGTGGAAGCCATAGCTTTTCTGGAGTTCACCCACCAACAAGAAGAGGCATAGAATTGTTTACACATAGAGTAAAACTTAAGATTACCACCTCTTTCCCTTATACAACAGTTCCAAAAATATCTCGTGACCACAGGGTAAAAAGCTATGCTAACGTTCCTAAACCTAAGTTAATATTGCTAAAACCGCACAAGCTGGCAAAGATCGCAAGCTCTGGAACAGGACCAATTTGCTAAGAATGGGAAAGGAAGCAAAAGCAGTATCTTCCTCATGAAACTTCACAACCCACTGATAGAGGAGACTGGATGATGCTTAGCAGGCTAACGTGAAATGCACAATAGAAGAGTCCCAAAGAAAAATCTTGGACCAAGAATTTTTAGCTTTGAAGGCTAACTTAATCTACTAATGTGAACTTGTTTATCCAGATAGGAATCAAAACTGTCATAGAGTCATAGAACATCTCAAGTTGGAAGGGACCCATAAGGATCATAATTGAAGATTCCCATGAATTTTGAATTCCATGTATTTAATTAAAACAAATGGCATCTCACTTGGTAGATAATTCTGTAACCATTCATGCAGCATAAGGTATCCTACGAGTTGTGCACTCAGAGTGATTATGGGTCCTTCCTATATATGAAGTAGTAACTTGTAAGGGAAACCACCCATGTATTCCCATTGCAGACCTGACTACACACACTCCATGAAAAAGCCACTGCTGAGCCAAGCTGAGCCTGAGGAACACTAGCACTGCTTCCTTTGTACATGAGACTCCCACAGAAGCCCAGTGAGCACATTTCACAGCAGGCTAGAGTTCAAAGGGAGCAACAGACTACGTTAGCGGGACCCCATAATTTAGGCATAAGAAGTTAGCAACCAATAAACCAAAGACACTTGCAAGCGTACAGTAGGAATAACTGGATTTTGTACACTAACAATCCAAAGCCAGGTTTGAACACAATATTTTAAAATTTTGCCTATCTGGAGACACTAATCAATCAAATACTTACAATGTCACAGTCTTTCTTTCCATCACGTTTGATTGGCTCATTCAGGTCCTCTTGACTACGGAAACTAAATTTTTCAATTGCTTCTGTGACTCCACGAAGAGAGCTGTAGATTTCATCAGAATTTAGGTTCTCCGTGTCATAATCCAGCATACTAAAGACCAAACGCATATGAAATGTTACATATGAAATTGGAATCCACTTCTGACTGCTAACAAAAACAATGCTAAGTCAGAGACAGATGATTTAGTGTACCCTTTCTAACAGTGACTTGTAACAAAACATGGATGGAATCAAAGCAGACTTCAGGTCTGAGTCTCCCCTCAAACGGGGCTAAACCTAAGAGAACCTCCACTGAAATCAGTGGCATTACCTCACTGTAAGTGAGGGGAAATCAGGTCCACTGTTTGTTACATTCCACAGCAGTGAGTGTGCTAGCTTCTGTAAACCAAAAAAAACCCCTATCCCCAGCACGGTAATGGTGTTATTTTAAAAGGAAAATAAAGAAAATCAATCACTATGGGAACTCAAAGGGTTGTGACAGCTGGTGGGAATGAAATCAATGAAATTTAAGTTTCATAATATATCAAATATATTCCATCAATGGATCCAAATGTGACAGATTTAAATGGAAAGGAAAATGTATCTTGATGTAAACCTTAGTCTAACATGTCCCATTTTCATTTATAGAATAGTAAAACCAAAACCACTTGCACGATGCCTTGAAAAAAGATGCATTTCAGTAGTGAGCTTAAGTTTGGGAATTCTCTCACTCAAATCTGATGCTTTCTTGCAGTCTGCCTGTTCCTCAGAAATTCCTCAGCAGCACAAAGCCACACAAGTTTTGGGATTCCTTGAGGAGTTATCCAAAATTAAGTTCCATGAAAAAACGCCTAGCATGCAAGGGCAGATGATATGAAAAGATGTGGCTAAGAAGAGAAGCTTGGAGAAAATGAAAAGGCATTATTGGCAGGGCTTTGCTCTATCTAGGAGAAGTTGAGTTTGCATGACAATCAGTTTTCCAAGAGAGATTTAATGAAGAGACCCAGTAACTGAGAACAATTTCTCTGGGGGAGTCTCGGATCTTAGTAGAGCCAGAAGCAAATAAACCAAAAGAATTTGAGACATTTACATCAAGTTGTTTGTCAATAAACAGCAAGAAGTGGCTCCCTACAGGGGTGAATTACTATTTCTTAACAGTTTGGGAAGGATGACAGGATGGGCTTGGAGGAGGATGGCTGAACAAAGAGCTGTGCTCCTTTTCCACAAAAGAAAGACTCCCCATGAGGTGGGTGGGGAAAAAAAAAAACCTAACAGAAAACCCCTTCTGAATCTTGAGTACACAGCTATTATTTTCAGGAACTAAAAAGTAGGATGTTAAATATCTAGAACTACTGCTTTTTTTTCTGGAAGAAACTCAGGAACTTCAGACAGAGGATAAGATTGGTGCTGCCCAATTCCTTCGGGATTAACACACTGAAAATAGCCATAATCCCTGGCTCCCAAGCAACGCGCTCGCACTACACAAGCATTAGCACCATGTATTCTGGCAAAGAAACCAAAGAACAACTCCCCAACTTTAAACAGTGTCTATCAGCCCAGGAGGAAAGAGAAGCCACTTAAAGAACAGACCAAGATCAGGAAGCAAAAGCTGCTTATAAACCTACAGAAGTCAAAGTATTTAGGGCTTTTCAGACAGCTGAATAACACTAATGCGCTGTGATGGCTTTCCAGACAAAAGTGAAGGCAGTTTTTAGATTCTTTATAAGTATCAAGCAGGGATAGGAAAACCTTTGTTTCATACAATCTCTAAAATATTAATTTTGAGCTCAAGCACATTTAATTAGATCTTAAGTGTTCTTCAAACAATATTTAAGCAAGTAATGAAACTGCCCTTAAGAAGGTATACATGTGACTGTACCCAAGTATCCCCACCAAGAGATGACATGACTTACGAAAGGTCACACAATGAAATCCATGGCAAAACCCAAGAAATAACCACAGATACACTGACACTAAATCTTCTGCTAAAAATCATCGCTTCTTTCCTCAGGGATGAATTTTGGCCTACACTGCTACCAAAGAATAGATCAAAGTACAGACTCTGCAATGCTAAAGGACTAAGGCAATTTCTCAACAAAGAGCCACCAATCTGATGCATTTTTCAAAGCAAAAAACCACATTTTAATAAAGATCTAAAGAACCCAGTGATTTCATGTGTCAGGAGTAAGCCTGTGTAGGAGATAACATTATGGCTGTGTTCTACATGAACAAAAACTCTACATGTGAACACACATGTCTATTGACAGTATGTCTGCTGGAATACTTCACAGACAACACGATGGGGGGGGAATAAAAAATAAAATGGAACTACACCGACGTTTCAGGGCAGAGGATGGGAAAGGCATAAAACGAAAAAAAAATTATGACCCATGCAGAAAACTAGAGGAAAGTCACAGGATGGATAAGAAGTGAGCAGAGATGAGCAGTGTTTAGGGATGTCACAACATTATTTTCCATCTTCTGCTGCACTAAAACAATGCAGCTCTCTACAAGTTTATCAAGATACAATTTGGTAGTTTTCCAGTCTGACATGAAATACATTTTACTTCCATAAACTATTATTCAGTTTCCAATCCGAACTATTTTTAAGTGATCAACAGTTTAGCATCCTCAAGCAGTACACAGTAACCCACTTCCTTGCACTTTCGGGCTCTGGGCTAGAATATATGTCAAATTATTGCAAACCTTGGTGTCAGCTAATGAAAGGAGGAAAAAAATTCTCAACTAGTTTAACTCCAAAGATCAACATGGATCTCTTCCATAGGTATCTTACTGTCCTAGAAGAGTCAGAACATTGATTTAAAGTTTTAACTCTGCAGGTATTCACAGAGGTATGGACTATGGGATTCTATTTTCTCTCTCAGATGTCACAGATACCCAGATTTTGAGCCCTCAAAGAACATTTTGTTTGGTTTTCTTTCAGCAGTTTTTCATTAGGAACTTCTTGCTTCAAGGAAAGACTGCACATAGTCCTTCCTCAGGTAAAAGGTATATTTAAGTCAGGAGAAACCAAATCTACAGAAAGCCTGTTGTCAGGGTATAAACTTAAAATCCAAGGAATGTAACATAGAGGTCTGACAAATTAAATTTGTATTCAGAAGGTTTTCTTGATTAAAACCACTGTACAGCTTTAGTCCAGTATACTGATTAAGATCTGTATGCAGATTGGAACAAAATGTGAGGGCACATGAGGAGGAAGAGATGTCAAAATTAGCAATTGATAACCTCCAAATCTTGTGGAAAATTTTAATTTCAATACTACAAATTTCCAAGATGTTCCACAGTCACACTGTGCAAGCAGCTGGCAAAGTCATATATGCAAGCTTCATCCTCATTGTCCTGCGGATACTCACTACTGCAGATCTGAAATCACTACTGAGCTGTATTTGTCTGTTTGAAAGTACTCGTGTGCTGCTTGCACAGTGAAGCCAGGTTGTAAGACCTTGCTCGTGCTATTGTAACGCAACCAGTACCTGCCAAAAGTGCTCAGCAACTGTGTTCTGCATTGGAAACCAACCGTGAAACATAAAACCCCATTCAAGAACCTGACAGGTAGGAAGAGTCTGGAAAAATCCACTTTTTTTTTTCTCCACTTGCGTGCTGCATCTTCCCCAAGCAGCAAGCAAGTGGCTGCCTGTCACCTCTGCTCTCTGAAACCTATCGTCATCTCTTTTCCTTTTCCAACGAAAGCCTCTGCAAATCGTTTCCCACATTTGAACAAATCCCACAGTGTGAAAGGTAAATAATACTGTGACACCTCAGACAAGTTGGTTTAACAGGTAGCTTGTTACCTGGGAGAGTAAGAGCGTCTGAAAGTCTTGTGGGAAGGAGCAGTGGGGATGGAGTTAGGCTGAGAAAGGGGAGGGGGGTGCTTCGACAGCCCATCTGCACTCCAACCCCAGAACCGACTGCCGTGATCAGAGGAGAAAAGAAAGAGAGAAAAAACAGAGAAAGGAGAGGGAGGGAAAAAAAAAAAGAAACTATAATCTGAGTGGCTTAGTGCTGTCATGCTGCCTTGGAGAGAGAGAAAAAAAATTAATAGAAACAAAATTAAACAAGAATACTCCACTGAGCCTCACAAGTAATTGTTTTGGCCTTTATTATTCATTTCCACTTTTATGCCTAACAAAATGATAGGGTGCACACAAAAATAGTCCCTGCTTGTACTAACCAGTAAATTTTACAAATGGATATAGCCTCTAAAAAAACAACTCTTGAAACGCTCTAATTAAACAATCCGTGACCACGCATCTGTATTCAAACTCTAAGCAGCTTTGCAAGCAACAGGATTTCCCTGGAAGAAAGGAAAGTTGGAGTTGATTTTTTTTTTAACAGACACCCAAAGGCAGCTTGTAAAGTTTGGCTCCTGGTGTCTCTATAAGAGCCTGCAATCAGGCCCCACACAATCAGCAAACCTTTGCAGGGCTTAAGATCTGATCCTGTTTCACCAGATTCAAACTGATCTCAAATATGCAGCAAGTGACAATCAGTCTAGAGTGTAAACATACCATGTAAATTGGGGACATGGCCCAGGTCTCAGCAGACAAACCTGGAAAGACTGGATGAAACCAGCCTCTAAGTCGATTCAGATCTCTCATCAAACTTCCACAAGCCCCTTCTGGTTACTGTTTGATCCTGCGCCTTTGGGTCAAGGCATCCAACCCTGTGCCAATTTGTCCAACCTTTGCTTTTGTCCTGTTCCCTTTATGGTACACAGATTTTCAAAATCATGTTCTAAATGAGAATATAGATGCTTGAGCTGGTGGAGTATTCAGGACACTGCTTTGTTTCTATTAAGTTTAAGCACACTGTCTTGGAAAGTCATTTGTACATATGATATATGTATATATAGATATTGCAAGATTAGAAGCGGCAAACAAGTCAAGAATTGCTCCAGTACAAACAGCGGCAAAGCCAGTTGAAAACTCCTCTGAAGAGTGGTGTCAAGAAAATCACTCGTTAACCAGCAATCAAAAACATAGCTATTACATGCAACTACTACGGAAATACACCAGACACCCAGACTGCTGATCAGAAGTCTCACAGCTCAGGTCTCACCTACCTGCAAACGGGCCACCAAACAATGTAGGCTTGTCCTTATTGTATAATGTGGGTGGCTTATTTTAATTCTTTTTCCATGTCTTGCTCAACTTAATACTGAAACTGTCAAATTTTATTTTTAATGGTATTTTCTATTGTCAGTGAAAAACAAGCACGTAAACTTACATAGCCAAATAAAATTGTTAGCCTTTCATTTTGATGCATTTCCTCTAGAGATCTTTGAAGGATTAAACGGGGTTTTTTAATAATTGGAACTATACACAGGTTTCTGGGCTACTAATAAAGGTAGAAACAGTAGGGCAAACCTATTCAATTCCTTCAAATATTCCTACAGAATTCTAGATGAAAATTCACAACCTGAACATAACATTTGAGTTTACAGAAGTTCCTTTGCCATTTAGAACGGTATTCTTACGATGGAGGACTTCACAACTTAGTATCTTCCTTTTTGTCATACTACATCATTTAGTAAATCTCAGAAGATTTTCTGTGTCCAGCACAAACTCAAGCCATTCATCTGAGCATTGCCTGGAAACATTCTTTCCTCTCAGTCAGAAGTCTGGGTTTTTTCCTATTATTTTCAGTCTTCCCAAGTGCCCTCCCCTGCTTTTCTTCTTCAGAAAACACCTCTTTCCTCCATAGCTCCTCTCCCCAATAACTAAAACTGTCAAGACAAAAAAAGCAGGTACAAATGCAGAAGTAACTCGCAGATGCAGTGGATATGTTCTAGTGATCATGAAGCAGAACTGGATGGAGCAAATGAAAGCAGGAGAAAGAAGGATGCTGACCAAGGCCCTGAAAGCATGTTAACCTTCTGAAGACACTAACATCAGGGGATACTTAAGAGGATGTTATCATCTGGATAGGCAAATTAGCTGTCTGCAAAGTCCAGTTCAACCAAAACATTCAAAATCTATCCAGAGAGCTCAAATACATGTACACACACACAAAAAGAACAAACCCAAAAACCACATCTGGAATTCAGTTGTGATGGCAACAATATGGGAGAAGTAACATGACCTAAGGGCAATGGCATGCATACATACATACTATAGAAAGTCTGTATCAGTGAAGCCTTTGCTGATTACTATTGAAGATATTGTCCACAAACCATTAGTAATATGGGAGAGCAACTATGCTTAGCAGCATGTTTATATTCCTAAAGGACCCAAACTATCCTTTCTACACATATCCCAACCACAAAGATATATATGTCTCTAGATACTACTCCTCCAATCTGTGCATCAAGAAAAAATTCAAAGGAAAGTATAATCTTCAAAACCAAAGCTGACATTAAGAACTGGAGATAATCTTTCAACTCACTGCACTCAGGCTGTCTGTACAAGACATAGGCATAGACAAGGTAAGCAGGGCCCACACATAAAGCATCCCAGAAAGAATGGGCATACACAACCTCAGTACAGCCCTTTGGCAACAGGTCCCATAAAAACATAAAGCCAAGCCTAGTTTCAGAGGAGAGCTACGCAGAGAAACCCTGGGAATCTTTATCCTTTTACACTGCTATCAGAATGACTCACGTGTGCTCATTTTCCAAGTTTGTCGAGAGAAGTGACATTTTACATCACTGATGAGTAACAAAACCCAAGCATTTGTAATGGAAACATGACACAGAAGTATGTACACCAACTGCAATACTGCAGTGTACCGTACTTCACGTAACCTGTTAGAACATCTTCCAAAGCCTTTTTTCTGAAGGGAGAATGACTACACATACTCTTCAGAAACAGAGCTAAATCATCCCTTGTTCTCTAAGTCAGAACCATGCTCAAACTGTGCTACATGAGACATTTTCAAGAAGGATGCCGTCCAGCAGAGCAGAGCATCAGAAGCTACTGCCACTGATTTGCAGTACTTGCCACCACCTTTTCTACAAATGGTAAAAATCTGCAGCTACTGTTAGTGCTCAGAGGTCACTTACCAAAAAAAGGTTGAACTTCTCCCCAAATATTTTAAAGGGCTTTTACAGCAGCTTCCACCTTCACCTGTCATTGAAGAGTAACTTATACGTCACTCTTGAATAACTAAATCCAGCAAGGAAGCAGGACATGCTTCTTGAAAAGACACCTAAATTTTTGGATCAACATCTCCAAGAACTCCATAGAAAATTGAAGGAATGATTGTTTTCTGAAGAAAATTCCTGGCCCACTGCATCAGTGGCAGTTTTGATCTTGACAACTTAATGGCAGAATGCTCTGGAATTACATGCCCTCTCTAACTGTTCCTTAAGAACATATCACATGGGAAGAAAACTCCAGTTCCTCAACCCAAAATGCTAGAAAACAATAGCAACAACAAAAGTATTAAGTGTACGCTGAATGCTTTAACAAATATTTTCATATGTGCATCCTGGCATCAAGAGGTGAGAAGAATGCAAAGACAAATTGAAAAGCAGTGAGTGAAGTGGCAAAACCCAAAAAGCATGGTAAAAGGTCATGGATTTATAAAATAAGTGTCATATGCAAACGTGACCAGCAAAGCCACAACATAACCACAGGGAGACATATCTCAGTTTATAATTTCCCACAACAGAAATCAACAGGGCAACAATGCTCAAACTAGTCAAAAAGGAAGCAACATAGTTGGAACCATTCCCCTGAAACTCTACCACTTAATTTCTTAATGAAACCTTTATTGAAAAAACTCGTAATAGGCAACTTGAACTTGGCTTGCAACCTCTCAGTCTAGTTTTGGATGATAGCAGATTTAGGTGTCACAAAGATCTATTTAGATACCCAAAATTTTCTCAGGAGACCCCATGCTGCTGGAATTAGTATAACTACTCATTAAAGGCTGAAAGCCTGTGTTTTTCCTGACACATGGGAACTCACATGTCTAAGCATCCTTCCCGACAGGGTTTTAGCAAGTCATGACAGGACTGATCAACAGATTTCAGTGTAAATTACTACATTGTACTACGAACTGCAATCCTCACTCAACATGTTTTCTTCTGTCTCTTCCATGACAAAGGGAAGTGATCTCCCATGGAGAGAGCAGGCAGACAAGAGCAGCAGCTTTTAAGCTTTCCCAGCATGAATCAAAGCTTGTCCAGGTAACAACCTAATACTTTCCTCCAATATCTCTATGGTCCCAGAGCATACTGTTTAAATTCCTATCTCCTCTGCTGCAAGTTTTTATGGTGCGAACCACGTACATTCCCAATATTCAAGAGTCCATGTTTGCTCAATAAAAGGTTTTGGAGTGGACCAATGTATTCTAGGGTAGCACCTGCAGCTTCAGCAGTACACTTAGTTGCAATAGACCTGCTGACCAAAGGATCAGGCCACTATTCTGGTGGTGAACAGCCGTGAGGGTGATTTGAGAGGTATTCAGCATTGAAACACAAGTTACCACCTCTGCTTGTTCTGCATCCTCACAAAGCATAAGAGGTGAACAGGAGATTCAGTACTTCTCTCAGTAGCACAAGCACTGTAACTACAGTCAGATGAATTACTGATCACAAGGGCACACCTAAAAAATAGACACAATCTGAAACCCTTGACCTGAAAGTCATCATATGCTTTGTGGTATTTGCAACCCCTACAAGACCTCATTTCTAACACTGCCATTTAATATTATCTTTATTGAACCAACAAATGTGATTCTGAAGAATGCCTGGTTATGAAAGAAAATTAATATTATAAGAAAAGACATTAAGATTACACAGATAACATGAGGACTGGAACACTGAAGTCAATCACCAACCATGTATTATCATGTTCAAACCCTGTTTCTTTGGAGCAATCTACTGTAAACTTTTGGTCTTGTTTTTGCTTTCAAAGTGAGTCATATTCTGCAAATGCACACTCAGTGTTGAAATCCTTTAATATTTTGCAAGTGGTTTAATTAGCCTGCTGCATTACCTTGGCGACAGTCCACCATGGGAACAGTTGGTAGGTGAAGTTAAGGGGCTGGTTCTGCTGCTGGAGTGCCGGGAAGGAGTCCGACCAAGGGTATTGCTGGGGGAGCCCTGGCACAGAAGCAGGAAGACAGGGATTAGAAATGTGTTGCAATGCACAGGCAGGAGTACACAACAACAGGTCCAAATATTGCCTTTGTTTGCACTAGACAAGCTTAGTGCAGTTTTGGTTCTGGCTCTTGACCTAGAAATCTGCAGCCATGGTTCACATAGTCATTAATACGTTCTTGAAGGTACTGCTCTGAGGATAAAGAAAGCACATATGCACTTTTCTACAATCCACAGTACCTGCAATTTTAACTACGCAACACATACGGCTTGCAAATATTGCCAGAGAAACGGTTTATCAATCCATGAGGCTACCCAGCTTCTCAGACACTATTTGCCAGGCAACAAAGTATGCAGACCATTACCCTGGCAATTTAGCAATTTAATTATTCAGCTATTTTCTGCATTGTCTAAAGCATTCTGATTGTGCTTGTTACAAGCATAAGTAAGCAATCTAACTTATCGTTTTTCCACTGGCCTGCACAATCATTTATACCACAGCAAAATGAGTAGAAATTGCTCCCAATTCTGACTCTCTTCACATAAAGTCAAAGGTACTAGAGAACTCAGTCCATTTGCGTGGACACCTAATGCTGCAGTTCTAGCTTACACAAAGGTCTACTTGTCCCTGTGGAAGTGCAAATATAGGAGGGCTCAAATTCCAGCAAGTTTCACAAAATTTCCACATTAAAAAAAGGCAAAAAATACCCTAATCCTCGCTGCTCTGTGGGGAAAAGACATTTAGAAGCACACTTAAATCCTCTACTAACATCTTCCTTCAGAGAAAAAAAAAATCGTAAGAGCCACATGTAAAAACATAACATAAGGTAATAGGTGTAGACTGAGGAGACCTTGTAGGTCTCAAAGATCCTGCAAGCTTCTTAGTAGACAATATATCTGGTACTAAACTGATTTCAATAGTAGTGGTAAGCCCAGAAAATCTGTGGTATCAGGATCTCTGTTTTAGCCAAAATGTCGTTACTGGCAAGATTTTCAAAAGCACCACCGACTTGAAAGCACAAACCCCACCAACTTTTATGCGCCTCTCAGTAATTTTTTTTTTTTTTAATCTGTACTGGTTATGACTATATTAAATTTAAAAATAACTGAGTTTTTTATTTTAATGGTCCCTATAAAAGCAACATCAAACAGAAGCCTCTGTTGCCATATTGCTTCAAGATAACAGTTACAGATAATTCATGCTACTGAACATCTGCAACAGCTTATCAATGAGCTGCTGTCTTTGGGGCTCTGCTGTTTGCAAGGACAAGGGCCTCTCACCACACTGGTGTTACTGGAGTTCTTGAGGTGGTTGTGCAGGAGCTTGGTAGCACCATCCTGGAATGTTTTTGGCAAGGCACCAAGTAACATGGTAAACTCAGGAGTGTTCAGTTCAAAGAGAGAAATCAGGACTATTTGTGCTGCCTGAAAAGAAGAAAAAAGAAAAGACGATCAGTTTTTATTCTTTGAAAAGAGTATGCATTCTGTTAGTAATGAGCCTTACTGTAAATGATGTGTGTTCCATTCAAAAAGACTCCCATACTAGGCAAATTTTTGACATGCTCCTTGTAATGTGTCATAAGGAATTGCTAACTGCTATAGTTAACTTTTTAGTTCACAGAGCTTACCATATACTTTTGCATCTATATTATTAACTTCTCAGATGTAAAGCGTACAGCTATTCACAGCTAATGAGAAAATCTTACCATCGTCCTGTCCAGCACATATTTCAATTGAACAAGTTACTGCAAAAATTTACAGGAAACAAAATCAGAAGCTCAGATAAGTATGAAGAATCTAGGACTGCAATTTGTCATTCCCATGCTTTCTATTTTAAGTGCAAATGGGACTAGTTCTTTTCCCATCCAACCTCTCCTCCTCCTATGGATCTGACAAGTTTGTTTCATCAGACAGACAATCCCCACTTCTATTTTCCCACCTCTCCTTGCAAGTCTCACCACTGAGGCTGTTTCGGCAACAGAAGACTCCATCTCAAGCGGAAGATCTACTGGGATGGTAAGAACCACCTTCCTCTGGTCCATGGCCAGGCTAAACCCCACCAGATTCCCTAAATTTAATTAGTGAAACCAAGGTACCACTTAAACAATTAAGAATTTTACCATTAATGTCACTGGACAGTGTTTGCCTGGAAGAATAGCTGCCAGAACAGGATCTCTACTAACTCCATTAGCAAACATACAGCTCTGCGTATCCTGAACTAAGACAATGGAATCAAATGGGAATGGAAGCAGAATAAATCACAGAGTGGAGATCTGCAAGAGTAATTAACATCACATGTTCCTAACTAGACTTCCCCAGCAGCATACAACCCATGTGGCTTGCACCCATTCTGTTTTTTTCCCCCTGCCTTTGCCTTGAAAATACACAAAAAAGTAAAAATTTATTAAAAGAACAATAAAAATGAAGCAATGATGAAGGATCTTTGATGGTCTGCAGCACTACCTTCTCCAGTGTACTCCAGTGGGTATAGCCATTGATATAATCAACCTCCAGAATACATATCTGGATACAAAGCAGTGGCTTAGGCTCACAAAGTAAGCAGCAGAGCTACACATGCTCTTATTTTGGAACAGCATACATACAGCCTTAGGAAGAGACGACACTTGTGCCTGACTCTTTCAGGAACTTTCTAAAACTTCCTAAAAATGAAAAAGAACTTTAAAGAAGGTAAAAATATAATTCACTGCCGTGGCAATAACTGTACATTCATTGTCCTCATCAAGTCAAAGAAGGAGTTTCTAGTAAGTAATGTGTTTGCAAAGTTGCAATAATTAAGTGGATCTGCAGTTCCCTGTGAAGTGGAATCCTTTAGCAGATGATGAACTTGGATACACAAAACCCCTTTCATAGTGGAGGGGAATCAAAGTACCTCATTGTTTCAGTGTGCAAACTGCAATTCAAGCTGTACTATTACTTCTGCTATCAGGCCCAATTTGCAGTAACACAGCTTTGTATATAAAAACATTTTCCATCCATGAAAGTTTGGTAAGTAACATCCTTTTCATATGGTCAACAAAGAAACTGAGGCACACAACACTCAACAGGCTTCCAAGGACTGCAGCAAACAACAGGTCTTCAGACTCTTCATTCCAGATGGATCATGCTGCCTCTTGCCAAAACTCTCACTGACTTGAACAGAAACACAGTATGTCATTATTCACTTCACATTAAAGATCCAAGGATGAAAGAAGTGGGGAGATAATTTTCCCCATGGCTTTCTTAACTCCATACTCTACCCTCCTCTGACCTGAAGTTTTGGGCAACTCTGCCATGAAGCCTGCCTGGTATCCAACAAGGACGTGTATTTCTGTCCATTTTGATCCAAGAACTTTTAAGTTTTCACCAGCATAGTATTTTCTGTAATAAAAATATTACTGCAAACAAGAGATCTCAGAACAACAATCAGCATGTTGAACTGAACGCAAAGTGACAAGTCATGCCAAAGTACATTCCCGTTTGTGAATGGCATGCATATCCTGGATGGTTAGGAAGTGGACATGCAGATCTTCCATGTCAGAACAAGCAGATCTCTTATTCATTGAGATAAAGAAGCTAGGAAAATCAATCAACAAAGTTCCCAGGTTGAGAGATTGCTCAGAGACTAGAATATCTGGAGATACCAACTAGTTAAGTCAGGAGCTGCCCAAGGTACAGTGAGGTGGGTAAGGATTTCAGGTGCCTTTGTCCCACATATCTCCCATTGATGGGTTAGAAATATGGTCACCCTTGGAGACCTCCTAAGTAAACAGAGCAAAACAGGCACAAGAGCACATGCACTCTACGATGTGACATTCTGGAGGTACCTTTCTTGTGTGCCAGAGAGGTCTAAGATGCATCTCACAGATCTGAGCAAAATCTTCACCAAAGCTCCACCAGGAACTTTACAATCCTGTGGCTTCACTTTGAAGCATAGCGTTATCTAATTGGTACAGTTTAACCCTAACACACAAACACTAATAGCACAGTGATGTGATACAGGAGTATCTGAGGGAAGTTTCAACTCCCAGAAGTCACTTCAGTTTTGTTCCACTCTTTTGTTTTGACTTTGATGAAAACAGGACTGTGTCCACCCTCCCTCTTTGCACAAAATACAGCTTGTCCTTAGGAGTGTCTGCCAGTATTCTGTATACTTGGTGCTCTTCAGTAGCTTTACTGTTGCCTGCAAATAGGTCATTGGGCTTTGAATGAAGTGCTGAACAGTCACTCACAATGCTTACAATCTTACTTGGCCTGAAAGAAAGCAGACCTATAGTCTATGCTTTTTGAAATAAAGCCAAGTACTACTACAGCCTGGGAGCAGTGCTCCAGTAAAGCCCTCAAAAGCAACACTGGAGTTACATGGGTTAACCTTGGCTATGTTCTTTTTAAATAGTCCTCAGCCATCCAACTGCACTTCCACGTTTATTTCAGGCAAAAGCCATTATCTGAAAGTTCAGCCATGATTTCCCACTTAAGATTGAACACACAAAGGTCTTGGTCCCTACTACCATAAAATCAAGAACACTGTTAACACTGACCTCAAAAGCTGGAAGGTCCATGCTAGCCTGAAATCACATTTATGACATGCTCCAAGTTTCACTTTTGCAATATTTCCCAGTTTTAATACAGTTAATTTCATTTCAGTAATGAAGAGCATCAGGAGCAGCATTTTTACACCTGTCTTAATAGTTAGATCTGGACACATTTGATAATCCTCTAAATTTCATTTAACTAGAATATATTTATCTAGTCAAAAGACATCTTTTACAGATAACATTTCTAAGAGTTTTAAATCTGTGGGTTTTCAGCTTGTGACAAACATTTTCATTATCTCAGAATCACTGGTCATTTCTGAAAATCTTGGCCCTTGTTTCATTAGATTACTCAAGGAGTAGATAAATTTAAAGCAAGCAATAAAAAACTTATTTCTGTACACAATGTACAAACATTCTCCATGCAACACTCGTGCTTGATGATGTATAGTTTGAAGAAAGAGTAATATCTGAATTTTCCCTTGCCTTTGTGTCCCTGTACCATTAGTGTGGAACACTAATCCATCTCCTTTCAGTGACACATAGCATAGACCCTACAGATTATCTAATCTTAATGAAGCAGTCCTCTGCTGGCTTGAGCTGGAGAAACTCTAGTGATTTCAGAGCCTGACTATGCTAGTGAGGGGAACTGGCTCCACGTCAGGCTCTTGAATCATTTGCAAAGGATCGCTTATGTAACTTCATTATTTTCCTTATAACAATGCAGTGAGAGATCAGGTTCCACAAGACGGTAGCAGCTCCCAGAGTTTCACACTTAGGTCAGTGCAATTCATGCTGCCCAACAGAGTCAGCTGCTAAAGGGACACAAATGGTTTAGCAACTTTTGTTTTTTGTTTTCACCTAGACAGTGGGTGTTGGCCAGATTTATTAAAATCTGTAACCTCTGCAACTTGGTTGAATTATAAAAAAGTCTCTTTGAAATGGTTTGGGTCCATTAAGCAAAAAGATCAAGGCTAACTGGAAAAATCCATTGATTTTAGAAAGGAAATGTGGTCAGTGACCTAAGCTTAACACAAGTGCCTTATGATTGCTGCTGTCACTGGTGGAATAGACCAAGCAGAATAAGCAGCTAGTGGCCTGAGCTATACAAAAGCAGTTTTCAAGTTACTCAAACTTCTACTGGTGATGGGCTCGCAACATGGGCAGCCCCATAAAAAGAGAAGGCCTCATACCCTGATTGTTTACAAGGGACTACAACAAGAGAGTTAACACAAAAAGCACACCAAAGCCAAAAATTACTTCACAGACAGACACACTTTTTTCAGGCTCTCAGTCAAGGTCTCTCTACACAGCTAGACAGTTGAGTTGAGACTGCAAACACGATTAGTGTGATTAGTGCACACGGCTTTTAGTCTACCTGTTTACATTTCTCTTCCAAGTTTCCTTCACCGGGCCCTGACGAAGCTGTAGTTGTCCTAGCTGGCAAATCCTCACCCACCCAACTATGCATGGTCTGGGTTTGACAAACAGGAAAGTTGATATTTAGAGAAAGCATAGATTTCAACTAAATCATCTAAACAGTACACATGGTATCTTTTTGCAGAAGAGTTTTAATCAGTTGCTTAATTTCAAGTAACAAAAAGCATTAATATTTGATTTAACCAGAAGAGCATTCCTCTCAGCAGAGGGCAGCACTGGCTCAAAATTAAGTTCGGCCACAACTCTCAGGCTTACAGATCACCCCTTAGTTCTCCTACAAGGCTTTGCTTTGGCAGCTTCCTGAGGGGCTCCATAACCACTTGAAAACCTCTGCTGAGGTGCAGAGCCTAGGCAGTGCCGCGCCGAGATGGCACTTGTGTCTGGCCAGCCAGGAGCAGGGGAACAGGCACTTGTAGCTGCCCACACCTATCCTCACCGGCGTCTAAGTTCAGAGGAAGAAGCCGTTAAGAACTTGCAAACTCCTGACTCCCGTCTGGGTATCAGTCTGCTAGACCAACGCTGTCTACGCTGCCTTTTAGCATGTGATCGGTCTGGGGAAGATCCACACTAACATCTACTCACTTTTGAGAAATGTAATCTTACTCTGTACGCGTCATTCATTTCACCATCAAGTCTAAGGCAAATGTGGTTTTAATAACTTAAGGCACACTGGAACAGAGAAGCACTCTCTCTCTCGCATGTCGCTCTGAATTATACTAAACTGCACATGAAATATAGATCCACTGAGATCGAAAGGCAGCAGTGACACATTAGGCAGCTTGTATTAGCGCACATTGGCATAGAGCAACGCTTTGATTCTCTGATGAGCATAGCTGATGTTAAGTGAGTTAATTCACATCTACTGAGAGTGTTTGCCGGCTCTAAACAAGTATTATTTAAGTACACTTTCCAGCAGACAATTAAGTGTTAGCTGGCACTCAGCTAACAGACTATCTACCAAACCAAAGCTCCTGCTTGTTCCTTTTTCAGGTCTAGAATCAGATGAGTATGGGCATCCACGTTACTGATATAGTAATATGAAGCAGAATAGCTTCATTAGTTCATACATAATCCAAGCATGTTAGCTTGAGCACAAGTTTTTAAACATACAGTTTCCCCGAAAGACTTCTATTAGAATATGCTGTTTACATCCCCATCCTGAAAAGGAAGAATTTGTTTAACAGATTTAAATACAGAATTCACATACAAATTAAATCCACATTGCTATTGTGTTTTATATAGCACACACTTAATATATCATGAAAGGCTTTTACAAGTCATAGATGGTTGCATTACATGTGTCGAAAGCATCTCAAACAAGTGCCAGCAAAAACTATGCAGCATTGAATCATCACATATTCAGATTACTCTTCTATAATGGATTATGACTCCTTATGTGTGCTGCTGTTTTGTGACCTGGGCACAGCAAAGACCGTGTCAAAAATGTTCATTATTTCTGGAAAGCCAGATGTTACCCCAGAAGTCAAGCTGATGAAGGCTACTCCAAGTAACTTTGCTCCTTACAAAATGCCATTTGTTGCAAAAACAGGTTTCAGGGCTAGAAACAAAGGTTATATTTCATTAACAACTGAGAAACTTTCATTATAAACCTGACATGTTGTAAGTCAATTCTGAGGGGGAGGCTCCCACATATAAGCTAAGAAAGAAGAAAAGCTACTGAAATAAGATGGTTTGTAATGAAAAAATGCACTTCAATCTGCATGGAGTTTCAAAATGCTAGAATAAGCATGGCAGACTTAAACATCGCAGTGCAGAGAAAACAGCCTATGGTCTATTTATTGAATGGCTCTACAATGTGTCATATAAATATCACCTCTAATCTCAATTTTCAAAAGACATACATCACCTATACCTATGTAGGTGTATGTGTACTTCTATAAATGGCATGCACACACAAACATACTATGCACAGACACATAATAGAAGCATGAGTATACACATTCTGTGAAGCAATTTCTTCTTATATTGTATTATCATGCACTAGCTCTTAACTGTTTCAAGCAAATTGAGAAAATGTGCTTATATTACAAACTGCTATCATCTCAAAGGATACTAGAAGGCTGTATAAAGCAAAGAGATTCATTTTCAGGAAATCTACCCCAGCACCATGTTTCCAACAAGCACGTGATGATTTTCTGGCCACTAACATCGGGAAAATCCATTTTCCTTACACTGCGTACACTAAAAATATTTGGGCTCTCATAGCTCTCTAGCATCAAATTCAAAACAAACAGAAAATGACGGCTACTATTTTGGAAACACAGCTAGGACACAGAGATCCTTTTTGTTCTAATAGCATTAAATCAAGTAAACACTGAAGTCCACCAGGTGCCATTTTTGATATATTACACTATTTTTCCTAACACTGACTATGTTTAAATGCCTGAAAGGAGTTCCCCTGCGCATTTAGGCTGAGTTTGACTTCTTTAGGAACATCCTTTGGCTAAAAGGCTGACCTCAGCAGTATGGACATAGTCCTGTTTAAGACTCCATAAGCCTGAAATGAAATCCTAAGGCCTGGTTCTGTGGTAACTTGGCTCTTCATGGAGTCCATGAGACGCACAAATCTGGTGTAGGAATATTGCAAGAGTGCTCAAGAAGCCTCTGACCCAAAAAGGCAAGGGTCTGCAACTGGGGAATATTAAAACAAATTGCCATTCAAAAGCATTTCTGCAAACCTCCTCTTTGCCACTGCTACTGTAACAGGCCGTGACCAACAGCGTTTATTGCCCAACACCAGTAAAGACAAACAACGCCATTTCAGCTCACTAAGAGTCTTTGGGTGTGCTTTTACGGCGGAGCTTCTGTCACAGACTTACTCAAATCAGCCTGATGCTAGATGGAAAATTAAAGCTTCAGGAGAGATTTTAGAGGTCTCATGGCATCACATTGCAAAGGACCCCAATTTCATTTCCTTAGCAGTGTTTGCTTTCCTGTCTATCACTGGTCCTCCTACAGACATCACAGCAATATTTTAAACAAACTTGCCCTGGACTTTATTGATAGATATTATTTCCTTATCAAAGTGACAGCATCAATATTTCTCAAGAAAATCTAGGACTACTAGTTAAAGATGTAAATACATCTTCTTTGGCTGTTTGAGCATATGAAGAATTTGTTGACCTGTTGCTTTCTCTCTGAAATCTTCCTTATTTTCCCATATAATTCAGAAACAGTTTCTCAATTAATCAGTTTTAGGAAAAAATCTGATCCCAAACTTGTTTTCTTTGGAGACCTCTAGACTTCAGCTGCAAACCAGTGGTGCCAATCCAAGGAGAGCCCTACCCCTAGGTAGTCTGAGGGGGACTTCACACAAACAACAGTAACACATACACTCTCCTGGGCTTTTGGATTCATTGCAACGATTCTGGTTTCTTACCAAGTCCCATCCACTGTCTGTACTCAAGGGCAGCTTGGCCAAACTCAGTAACGAGCAGGACAGTTGAAAGAAAAAGTTTTCCCAGTTACATAAGTGGAAGGCAGAACATGATGTACACGTGACACAAGGCTGCCCATAACGTGTAAAATGGCATTCAGGCTTGTAAAATAGAACTGCTGTAGGAATGTTTCATCAACAGAGAAGCCAGTCAGGGTATCTGGCACAAAGGAAAAATTTCTTCCTCCCTAAGATTACTAGTCCAAATGGCGATCAGGCAATACAGATCTTGTTATTTATTAAGACCAGAGCTTGGCTGATTAACAAGACGGTAGGCAATGTCACTGGCCCTTCACCTCAGAAGGCCTTGCTCCCCTTCAGCCTGTACAAGCTCCTCCTAAACGCTGAGATCTTGTGTGCCCTCACTGATGACTCCACCCCTCAAGTGCCGAGCACTCATGTTTAATAAAAGTTTCCATTCCCTCGAGCCTTGGACAGGAGGCTTCTTTAGGCTTTGGCCAGACTCAAAGCAAAAGCCTCGTTCTCATTTCCATTCTCAAACTGATGGCTCTTTTCCAAGATCAATGTTCCCACACAGAGCCCGAGCCTGTCATCCAAATTCAATAAGCACTTCACCTACGTAAGGATTGCACAGTAACTTTGCTGGCAGTATTAGTGATAACATGGTAAAGTTACTGACTTAACGTCCTCAGACCAGTCATCACAGTATTTCTGTTGCCACTGTATTACTTCTCTGTGTGGTAATTGACTGGCTTATATAAAATGATTTCATCAAGGCTTAACCATTTTCCAGAGGAAAAAATCAGACTTAATGCCCTGTTACAGAGAGGAATAAACCAAGGCAGAGGAAAGTCAGGTGCATGACACAAGGTTAGACACTACTGCAATCAAAATTAGAGCTCAGTTATCTGAAATCCTGATCTGTGCCCCACCCGTTGATATGTTCTGCTTGGGGAAAAAGCAGCAAGGTGGCTGTATGTGTGGAAATTACCAACATGTGCTCTCCTTGCACTGGAACCTCATCCCATCCAGGTCTCCACAGAGTGCTGCGTGACCTGTTCCTGCCCAATGGCTTTTGTTCAGCACGGAGGACAAACGTCTTTCACCTTTCTCCTAGCACTGCTTGCAGGAACTAAATCTTAACTTGAATGCAGGGCAAACACCCAGAAGTATTAACAAACTTTAAAACAAGACAAATATTTACCCATAATACACTGCTGATCACCTTATTTTAAACATAAAGCTTAACAACAATTTTGACCATACATAGTTCATAGCTACTATCAGCAGCTCAAATGGCTTCTACCCTGAGAGGGAATCACGACATTTTGTCAATGACACTCTGTAGTATCAACCATATGTTCCTCAAAGTACATCATGTTTTTCTTGTGATAACAGAGCTTGTTTTGCTATAGATATCATTCCATGCGAGAACATAACCTGTTTTATGCACAACAGCATTTCTTTTGACTAAGTTTCTCTCTGATTTCACTAGCTATAAAACATTATCTGTAGTTCAAAGTCAGGTGTCAGACAGGTTAAGTGTGCTCATTAAATGTGCTTAAGTAGTCATCGTAAGACTATGCAAAGTTTATTAATAAAGCTGTATCATTCAGTTTAAAAAAGGTTTTTGGACTAAATGCCACTTTTTGTTCTATTTTTCTCCAGTGCCTTAACACTACAGGGCTGGGACCTCCATGACCATCACACATAATGACTAGTAGTAATGGACTGATGATCATTAATGAAAGGATAATCTCACTATTGACCAAAAATATAATCCATTTCTTGAAAGACCCCTTGATTGCTACCATAGGATCAGATCTGTATGACTAAAGCAGCCACATGCTTTCTCCACTGACGGAGGTCATTTTTATACTTCACCACCAGCATAAGCAAGCTTGTTTTACCTTCATCTGCTCAAAGGTAAAATCCAGACAGAACAGCATGGCCATCGTGCACACAGATGCTACTTGCATTAAGGTAACATTCAGTAACTCAAATCTGGGTGAGAACCACATTGGCTGCGGGACTGCATTTCCCGGGAGAACGAGTCCCTGCCTCCAGGAGTAGTTGAGCACTGGCATCTCTGTTCCACCATGTCAACCACAGTACTATACGTGGACTGGACTACACCAGCCAAGACTCCTCACTACCAAAACCGAAGTGTGCTCTTGTCAGCTTGCAGGAGCTGAGTTGATTGCACTGGTGGTTTCAAATCCAGATTCTACTGAAAAATTACCTTATTTTATACTTTTTACAGGCCTCTTGTAGTACTTTGATCATTTGAAGACTGAACTGGTTCTTCTCCATCTCCCCCATAAACTCAACTGCTGTGTCCATTTTTAGGTTGTGACAATGTTTATGTTTACAATGCACGGTCTGCTCTGCACTTAGAAAACCTCAGATCTTGAAGGCCACTGTAATACCTTCCATGAGGGCAGCCTCTTCTGATGCTTAAATGAATCATCTCGATATAAAAAAGGTACTTTTTTCCAAGTTATAGTCTCATAAAAAAAGGACAACAATTTTTTAATTGTGTTCTTCAGAACATTTTATTGGTCTGGGTTGGCCCTTGATAATCCAGTTCGTTACTGCATAATGAATTTATTAGCCTGTTAACTACAGTCCTGACAGAGAATGGCCAATGATTGCTTGTAAATCTTTTGCTGCAGTGTTTCTTTTAAAGCCTGTGGTTTGTACTGTGTTTTTAATAAAATCATAGTACAGCAACGGTATGATGAAATAAAGATCACCTGGGTGTTCATTTTTACTAGCCTAAGTTAGCTTAACTGTGTAATAATTTATTTGAAAGCTACAAGCATCAGAGGCAAATCCAAGTCACATGCAGGTTTAATAAAAAGCACTTAGATTCTGTAATCTCTTGTCAGCCCCAAGGGACTTGCCCAGGTATTGCTCAGGTGGAGTTTGCTGGAAGTTTTGCCAGAGCTCTGCAAGTCTTTGAAACAGGATGGACACCACACTGCGAACACCCACTCCCCACATCCCACAGCTTCACAGCAAACAGCCAATTTTTTCAGCTGCTGCAGATACTCTTCACTCAATTTTGCATGCAGCAATGATGACCCCTAATGGTGAAATATTTCTTCTGCCAAGCACTATGCAGAGATTTTGCTTTTTGATGTATATTTCTACTTAAATTAATCACAACTCCCTCTCACAGGCCACCAGGGTACACTGCTTGAGGTTTACTTGAACTGTAACAGAGAAGCAGCTTCTTTGCCTGTTTAATTCTTTCTGACTTTGTACATGGAAGCATCAAAATGGAAACGCATTATTCCAGATCTAAGTTCAGCATTTAAAGTCATCCTTTTTTTCTGAGGCAGACTATCTTGCAGAAGCAAATTTCAGTCACACTGGTGCGAACAACCTCTGCAGAAAGTCTTCAGAAAAGAGGATAAGACATTTTTCTCTAGATCCAATCAGCTGTATGTCAGAAAGCAAACAGCATAGACTCAAAAAGCTTCTTTGAAGCCTTGTGTCAGCTATCAGATAATACTGCAGTTGCAGCACCTTTGATACCCAGTGATTTTTCAAGCAGAACCAAATAATCACTAATAGCAAAAATAATTTTCTTATTTCCAAAGTTATAAAATAATACATTATTCTAGTATTATTTCAACATTTTAAGTGTATGTAGAATGTAAAAATATACAATTTTTACATTCTGAAATGCTTAAAGTGTTTTGGTTTTTTAAATCCAAGTACATCTCAAAGCCTTCAACTCCTACTGGAATCTATTTCTACACCTGGGCTGGGAAGAGAAGGTAGTTTTAAACTGTGTTACAGGTACCAGGTACATAAAGCTAAGGCTCACTTTTCTCTTGGGAGAGATGAGTATCACTATCTGGCCCATTTTAGCTTGCCTGACACTTGCATCTAGAGCAAGATAAAGAACAAGGTAACTGTATTACCCAGGCCTGACCTAAATGTGTCAATTTTTTCCAGGTTGAGATAAACACACAGCTCTTAAGAGAACTGAGAGCCCCTGGCAGCTGATTCTTTTACTTACTTTTAACAATATTATAAGACAGAAGTTGTGCTGGATTTCATTTGAGTCTACAAAGCAAAGAGCCTTCACCTAAATAAACAAAAACCTAGTGATATTTCCAGACTGCTCAAGAAAAAGCACATTTTCAAACTATGATCTCATTTTGCACAGTACTAGTAAAGTCACACAGCTAAGTACCTACTAGGAAAAAAACACCTATATGAAGACATGCTTCAGAAATGTGTCTTCACTAAATTAGCAATTTGGTTTGGACAGTGAAGTATGTAAAATACACTTTTTTACATTAGAATCTAATCACTGTATTTTTCATTGCCTTTATGACTGGTTTTTGTTGGGTTTGGGGGGTTTTGGGGAAGAACAATAATTACTGCAAATACTTCATCATCCTGGCTTATTACCTTTCTCACGTCTGAGCTCTTTGGTTCTGTTGTCCAAGTTATAATTCTAGATACAGCAAGTCTTGTCTCACTGGAGTTCACAAAGTCTGTTGGATCCATCTGTCTTGCCAAGGACTCAATATATTTCAGGATAGCAACTTTTACCTGAGAAGTGAAAAGGGATTTGTTAAGCTCACATGCTAGCAAAGATGGATTTATCCTATAATAAACAGATACCTTTACAGATTGACAAGACACGTCACATGGGGGAAAAATAAATCTCCCCGTGACATGTCTCTATATCATGTTTCAAAAAATCAAGAGCCACTTTCTACCCAGGATAAATTTTGTGTCGTAAAAGTCCGCAATGGAGTATCAGAAATAGCTTGAAATACATGTGTCTGCTTGTGTGTTTGCATAAGCAAATCAGTACACCATCACGCTGTTTCCACCAGCAGTTATTGTTCTGGATGCCAAACCATAGCTTTTGGTCTCAAACCAAATGCTTGATGCTGGAGTCTCCAAAGACACAAAATTTGGGAGACTGAAGAAAGAACACTTGAGTCATTTGGCATCCTGTATATTCCTGTCTCTGGAAGATAAATGTGTATTACTTCCAGAGTTTACAGTGTTTCTATAGCCTTGAAACAGCAACCTCCTGAAAAACAGTCTGCACAACAGTATCCCTTTGGGAGGATTCAGTAACAGAAAGCTCTGATTATTTTTTATTGTTGTTTTTTTTTCCTTTCTCCAAACCCTACACATGCTATGTCTGATCTGTGCAACAAGTACTTGTTAAGGTGTGCCTAGAATCCCAACTTCCCAGCCATTCAGACAGGGTCTGATCCCTTCTGTCCTGCACAATCAGGTTTTCTTCCCACCAAGACCAGGGTGAAAAGAAATTTTCCATGTCTAAACTTTAATACATTCCAGTGTGCTTCAAGCCCAACTCTTACTGACTTGTGATGAGTTATAGGGCCCTATTTTAAAGATATTTAGATTTATTAAAATGGAGAACAAGAGAGTTAATCAAAGTTACCGATACAATTTCTATATCGTGCAGTACTTACAGTAAGTTATCTTATCATGAGTCTATGCTTTATAGTATGCCTCACATGGCAAGCTAAAACAATCACGTTGATGCTTTAGTGAAAAGGCTTTTGATACTGACCTTCAGGTTTGGTGTTTGGGTCTGATCTACAATAAACCTCATCAAAATGTTAAATTGCTGATCAAATGGAAAAGAATCCCTGTCCAAAGAAAACAAAGGCAAAAATATGATACAACAAATTTTCAGGACTAAATTAACTCGATACATTGAAGCTTACACAACAGATTTCAACACCTATCATGCTTTTCTTCTTAACTTTACCATCAACCAGAGAAACTCCAAGTCTAAGAATTAGGTAGTTACTAATTTAATACTGGAGAAAAGGGCTAAATCAATACCCTTTACATGCTGTTACTCTGCTTTCTGTACACTTATCCAGCTTTTGGCACACCCATCCACTCCTCCATTTCAGGCTGTGCTTTATTCCCTTATCTCTAGTAGGAGCCTGGTTTATCTTGTCCTCAGAGTTCATACCTGGCTTTGATTTCTCTCTTCTTTTTCCCTACTCTATCCTATTTTCTCCTGTTACTACAATTTATTTATTTTTTTTTTTAAATTATCCTATTTCCAGGATGAACCAATCTTTATTCTAACAGTGTCCTGTGTTGGACTTCCTTAGAAAAGAACATGGACTACAGAGTTGGTGTGCACATCGCAGTAGCATTCAAGGTCTTATCCTGACATCACCATTATTTGCTGTTTGAACAACATGAAAGATGCTCTGAACTTTGTGGTAAAGCACCATTCATATTCTGAACACTGCAAGTATTTTTTTTTCCATCAATCAAAAAGAAAATCAATATCTAAGCACATGCGCACCAAAAAAACAAATAAACAAAATTAATCATTTACACATTTTAAATGTTATGCTTTAAAGTGATCTATTTAGAAGAGACAGGCCTTTTTAATTCAATACTTGAAACAGTGACATAACTTTGTTCTCCTTTATTCTGGTATTCATCAAGACTGAGCCCTCAAAACATATGGCACTGCTGGGTTTCTAAAACGTTCATCAGATGCCTTCCTGTAATCCTGCAAAAACCTCCATAACATTTGCCATCAGAGTACTCTACCTGGTGACATCCAGAGCTTTTTGAACTTTTGCCTGCACAGACCCCAGCAAATCTGCTCCCATTTTCTTTAGCAACTGGGTCAGGAGAACAAAAAGCCAATCCTGCAAGTCATCTTTATGAATGATGATGAAATCAACCAGGGTTTCCAGAAACATGCTGAAGACCTATAAACAAAACAAGCATCACAAAAAGGAATACAGTGCTTTAAATAAAAAATAATCAAAGGGGAGGGGGTTACAATCTGAGTTTCAGGATGATTTTGTTATAGACAGTTTCATGAATGAATTATTTTAGTGACTACATTGCTCTAAGAAAAAAAAAATCAGACATCTAAAATGTGTCGTATTAAAATATCACATAAAACGAATGAAGGAAGGGGGTAGAATACACTTACTCTCTGTTGTGAATTCCACAGCAAAGCAGGCCATGCAACAAAACAAACCACTCGTTAGCACACATAGTGATCTAGGCTGGTTGTTCAGATGCAGTTTGTCAACAGATAAAAGATGCATTCTTTGAAAGTTTACATTTTCTTAAAACACAATGTCTTCTCAGCCAAGTTACTTAAACATTATATACCTTGGATCAGATCCAGTCTCCTCAGTCATAAGAGTAACATATGTTTATATATGTTTATAGGTAACAAAGTTTACATATGTTTAACACCACAGCTAATGAGTTTGTAGCAGTAATTCTATAAAAGCAGTGCAGATGACAGGTCACCACTGCCACAGAGGACATACTTGAGTCCAGTGTGCAATCAACCCTCACCTTACTCAGAAATCGGAAATATTTTGTAAACAAATAGCCACACCTTCACCCTTTCCATGACACATACTGAACCCTTGAGAACCAAAACATTAAGACCTTACAGGTAGGAACTCCCACACTTGGCGAGTCCTGTGGGACAGCTGGTCCAGACTATAATTACAGCCAAAAATGCACACTTCGACCAAGACCTGTGACAGGCGACTACGCCAGCCCAGGGATTTCCACGTGATAACCATTTATTAAACCTCATTTACCAAGTGGTCTGAAGTACAAACATTTATACAACTTATTCTTTCTCAAACTGTTATTTAACCCAACGGCAAATGTTTCTACCCAGCCATTACTGGTTGCCCTCAACCAGCAAACCGCCTCAGGAAAGGGCACAAAACTCCCTTTTCCCCTCTCCCTGCTCCCACTTACCTGTCCACAGAAGACCACTGGGTCTGAACATGCCTATGAGCCCAACCTCCCCATTAACTAGCCTATTTCATTTTAAGAGATGTCTGTAAATTAATGCCACAACCTTTAACTTTAACCTTTAACTTAAGGTCAGTGTTATAAAGAAGGCAAAGTGGCTATACTAGAGACTTTAGTTATGAGATCCAGAACAGTGAGACCTGTACTGCTCCCAGGTGTATATGTAAATACACAAACCCCAGTGACCGTGATGCTGAACTATGATGTATTACCCTTCACAGACCCCACTCTACTGTGTATCACCAAGACACTCCCTAGAGAAGTACAGGTAAAACTGAACTTCTCGCTCCGGGAGCTGACATCTGAAAGGCATGAGGCTGCTTCTTGGAAAGATCGCAGTAACCAGTTCCTAGCAAGATAAGAGAGACTGAGACACAACCCTTCATTGTAGAACAGATAAAAATCAAGGAGATTTATAAATGCCAGTTTTCCCCCAGCAGATGGCAGGTGTAGAAATACAAAGCATTCATCTTGGAACAGTGTCAAATGTGCACACATGGTAACGTAAGAGAGCGAGACAAGTCTTTGTGATCTTACCTTGCTGTGAGGGTCAGCAAACATGCGAGTAAATATTTCACATAGCCTTTTTAACTCGACTCGGCTAAAATACATAAATAAAACATTATATTAATGCTAAAGCTTTAGTTGCAGCAAAAAAGCTACTAAATATTAACAGCTGAAAGATTTAACCTTCTTTATTTTAGTGTTACTTAGGTCACACTTCTGAAAACTCTGTACCTGGGTAAAGTCTTAACTGACATTCCAGTTTAACTGCTGGGAACACCAGTCTTACATCAAGAAATCTAATAAACATTTTTTTAAAAAATCATAAGCCAGACACTTGTATTTTCTGCTGCTTCTATTTTCTTCTATATTCTGGATTGCAGAAAACAACTTGAAATGTGCACATTTGGGAGGTATTCGCTTTCTGCCTGTGCAAGCTTGCTGACTCACTGAAACACGGGGTCTTCTGCAGCCTAGGCATAGGTTTCTCAAGTGTCCTTTGTGTCAGGGAACTCAAACTTCCAAGTAAAATCAGAACTTTCATGCTGTTTGAGTATATACTAATCATAAATATTTTGGTCTAAACTCTCAGTTGCCTCAGTGAAATCAGTCTAGAATCACACAGTATTAACAGATACCAGAACTGACTCCAAAGGCTGACAGCAGGCACATTGAGGAGACAAATATAGAGAAATGGAAACCAGATTATCAAGTGGGCAACCTAGTAAGTCAGAAGATAATTAAGTTAAGGCACAATCTAAGTTCCTATTAGTAAGAAATTATTAGGTGCTCAGTAATGTTCTTTTTATGCCAGGAGAAGAAAGAATGATGTATGGGTCTGTCCTGGTTTCAGGAGGGAGAGTTAACTTTCTTCCTAGTAGCTGGTACAGTGTTATGTTTTGGATTCAGTATGAGAAGAATGTTGATAACACGCTGATGTTTTCAGTTGTTGCTAAGCAGTGTTTAGAGTAAGTCACGGATTTTTCAGCTTCTCATGCCCAGCCAGCAAGAAGGCTGGAGGGGCACAAGAAGTTGGGAGGGGACACAACCAGGGCAGCTGACCCAAACTGGCCAAAGGGGTATTCCAGACCATGTGACGTCATGCCCAGTATATAAACTGGGGGGAGTTGGCCTGTGGGGGGCGGTGTGAATCACTGCTCGGGAACTAACTGGGCATCGGTTGGCGGGTGAACAATTGCACTGTGCATCACTCGTTTTGTATATTCCAATCCTTTTATTATTATTATTGTCATTTTTTTATTGTTATCATCATTATTAGTTTCTTCCTTTCTGTCCTATTAAACTGTTCTTATCTCAACCCACAAGTTTTACATTTTTTCCAATTCTCTCCCCTATCCCACTGGGTTGGGGGGAAGCAAGTGAGCGGCTGGGTGGTTTTTAGTTGCTGGCTGGGGTTAAACCACGACATGGTCCCTTTCATATGATACTGAGTTTGAGTCAAATGCAGAACTGTTTGGTGCCAAAGCTCTTATCTGCAATGTCTTGAAAATACAAGTCTTAGTTTTCCTGCAAGGCAAACTGCAAAAGAATGCAGAAGTTTTGCTTGTTTACTGTGCAAAGAAAAACAGAGCAAGACAGCCAAGATGCAATTAGATATTTTTCAGTTACTATGAAACCAGAGCAACTAGTGAAATGCACATGGATTGCTCAGAGAACAGCCGTTCAGGTCTTGACTACAGGTACCCTCTTTCCAGAAAGACATTAATTCTATAGTCCACCAACATATCTCTCTCTCAAAATAAGCTTCAAAGAACAGGGCAGAATATGCTACTAGTCTACAGGTATTTTATATTAGTTTGTTTCTAAGTAGTACGGGACATTTTTTCAAATAAATCTATGCAGGAAAGGCTGACCAAATTTTAGAAGGGCACAAAACCAATGGTCTTAAGAGTTTGATGTAGAGGAAAAAGTCTTTGTAACAACACCACAGCAAGCTGTCAGCTTCATTCAAGATAAGACTGCACAGTCTCAAAATGATTACTCTACAACGCTCTCCTGACTTTATGCAGATTGCAGCTCTTTGAATGAACCCTTATTTATTACTCTAATGCATTTTCTTTCTGGACAAAGGTTACATGAAGGCAGCAAGTATAAGCATGTCTCTTTCTAAAAGCTCATGGACCCGAGGTAACAATGCAAGTACTAAACTGAAACAGGCAGTGGAAGAACATTTCCTTAAGGGACTTGTTGGCCTTGTTTTATTTAGAAGACCTTATGGGGAACCCTTAGAGAACTAGGCCACATGAAGCTGTACGAAACAAAGAGGATAGGTAAGCACCATACCACTTTGCATGCACATCTTTCTGGATATGCAAATCCCATCTAACATAGGATCAGCCATCTTTCAGTTCAGAGTACTAAAGAAAACCTAGCCACATCACTGCCTTTTATTAAACTTGTTACACCACAACAGAAGATATCAGGTTTAATTAGAAGACAGGACAGACTTGCCCCTTGGACTAATGACCTTGATGATGTTCTGCAAGATGCCGTGGGAACAAACAAGATGATAAAATCTAATCATTAGAACGGGCACCAGATCAACCCTGAATCAAGGAGGAAGCAGACTAAAAGCAAAACAAAATGAAATATAATCTAGAAAACTAAACCCAGTATCAAATTAAAAAAAATAACTCTGCAGGGGTGTAGTTTCTGGGACAAGTTTATAAATTATTCAGGACCAAAGCTAAGAACTTGCTAGCTTGAGGGACTAGTGACAGCAGTACAGTTCGAACACTGCAACCAACAGGGTTGGAAACAGTAGTTTAATTCTACCGGCATTTCTACTAAGAGCTACTGATCTGGATAATAGCCCATCACCCAACCTTCTCAGCCTTTCCTCCCTTGGAACTATCCCCAACAGCACTCAAAGCGTTGTTTATAATCCTCACACACCTTTGTGGCAAAATCAAAGTCTCACCCAGGTTTTTCATACAAGTATATGAGGTGTCACAGTTTCTCCAGACAGTTCATTAAAATAAAGAAAAAAGACAGCATACAAGTGGGAATTATCTTTTAAAAGACTTGTAAATAGACCACATCAAAAAGCATCTCTGATCTAGAGACTCTAACTACCCATATTAAAAACCTGTAGCACTTCCCACTTAAGGACTGTACCACATCATGTTAAGTGGCAGAATATTTTTATGATGGCAAGAGAATAACCTTCCCAGGCCTGCTCTCAGTACATTTTCATTCAGTCTGTTAACATGAACCATCAAATACTTTCAGCCAGTATGAAGGCCTTTTAAAATGGAAACAATTGTGCAAATCCAAGTAGGTAGGCTATAAACCATACAACAACCACTTATAAACTTGGTCATAATTTAAGTGCATAGTATTCACAACAGAAAAATAAAAACATCACAGCTATTCATGAATGTTATCTTCAAAGGAACCAAGAGATAAACAGCTTGTTTCCAAATACTTTCACCATAAACTAAGGGTGAAAAGTCTATGGCCCGAGAGCCAGTTGACTTTAGTTAACATGACCTGTGGCCATATGAAGCTTCCACATGACTACTGGGTAATTTTAAGATGTGTTTTAACATGTGACATGCCAAAGGTGTTTGAAGGGTTTATTGTGCCTTTCAACAAGGGAAGAAGGTCTGCCTCTCCTACCATAAGCAAAGTTTCAGAGTTGGTACACCTACTTCATTGCCCTAAGAAACTTCCCTCTACATTATAAACTACACCATTTATAGGAGACTCAAGCTTCTGATAGAAGATTTTTTTAAGAGTTACAAATAATATCTATAATTATACCTAACACAGCCTTTATAAAGAGTCAAAGTATACCCAACATACTGAGAGCATAGTCTGATCTCATCTTTGAAACACACACACCCTGAATCATTTTAGAGTAAGTGCAGTGAGTGTTTGTTTCACCTACCAAGTTGCTGGGGAAGAAAATACTGAAGGTTCAAACAGACTAATGTAAAAACGGTACCACCCTTTGGGTGGATTTACAATACCATCGTTGTGGGAAATCTCACTGTGCTGCAACAAGCACCTACCATTGGAGGTCTTCATGAGACAAAGGAAGGCTAAGAGAAGACAGCATGCTTACCTCAGTCCTTTCTACATTACTGCTACAAATTTAACACAAATTACACTGATGACAGCAGAAATTTTTCCAAAAGTAATTAAAGTCCCACATTGTGGAGACAAAGCCTTCAGAGCTGTGAAAGATACTATCTGTCTCCATAAGGCAGGTACGTATTACTGACTCCAGACTTTAGGCATCTCTCATGAATTACTAACACTATAAAACCATCAAGGTCACCTCAGGGTCCGCTGGCTTTTCAGTAAGTTCTGAAGACCTATGAGCCCCTCTTTCCTTTCAGACCAGTTGGAGCTGGCACAATGGTTCAGGACCTCTGCCACATCTTCAGTCTGCCGCAGGTAGTGTGGAATGCCCCCGTTCCTGGAACCATAGGAGCGCTCCGAACAAGCACTTGATGCATCGCTGTTAGCATCATCATCAGAGTACATCCCATAGGGTTCATATCTTCTTCTCACTGGCTTTTTCTGGAAAAGGGGAAATTCAGACTTAGTAAGTTATATATAGTTTTATCAATGCCAAAAGAAAAACATTCTATCCGTAATGACTAAAAGGAAGACTAATGCTATTGTTATAGTGACATAAGTGTTTTAAAGATGTCACCAAGCACTGCCTGCTTACCTCTCACAGTAGAGCAAGACAGATCCTATTGATTTCAATGAGACTATTTGAGTGACTAAGGGGAGCAGGGCCTGCCTTCCCCAGCATGAAAGTGAGATATTTATGTGTAGTGAAATTAACTACTGGTAATGAAATCATATGCTGTTTTATCATCAATAATGGTCAGTTCCATTGTTACAGATTCTATGATGATACAACCTCTACTTCAAGAAAAAAAAAAGATAAGGAAGAAAGAGCTGAAGGAATCTGTGCTGGCATGCACAGTCACTTTGATATTGATAATGAAGTGACTCTAGAAATGCACTGGGATATAGGAGATGACAATTTCTGTTAGTTTGGGCTAGGGTTTTTCTAGAGGCTAAGGGAGCTGAGTACTCAAATCCCACTCATTTCCATAGCATGGCATTAGAGGACCTGATTCCCTTAGGTACATCTCTGACAAGTTTGATCCTTAGAGAAGGGATATTAGAATTATGGTAGCAAAACAAATTGTATGCTATACTACAAAACAAACTCCTAAATGAACCTTAACAGAACAGCACTGATAAGACAACGTATCGGAAACAGATTGGCTATATTCTAAAGTGTTTGCTACAGAATTCCTTCCAGTGTCCAGTCCTGCAGTTCTTGGACTTGTGAATCTAGCAGAGTTTTGCTTCCACTAGGACTGCAGGATTGAAGCGTAGAAATTAACTCAAGTGCAGTATCATGGGCGTTAGCAACAGGGTGGGGAAAGTTGGAAAGTAGAAATAAAAAGTCAAGAAAGCACTAGTACCTTGCTCCTGGAGTCTCCTAAGAGCTGTAGGCAGGAAAATATTGAAGGGTGGGAAAAAGCATAGAGAATTATGTCAGAAGCTTATGTAGGGTTTGTTTTTGCAACAAAAACGTATAGCAAATGTGTCTTAGCAAATTAAAAAAAAAAAAAAAACAGTTTATGCAAAATAAAAGTGGGTATTATGACATCTGACACTATCTCCTAACTGTTGCTCTACTCATATAGCCTGCAATTTCCATTAGGGAGCTTGGAAGTGAGATTATCTGTTAATAAGTTTTTTTTATGACAGATCTATATACAGGACCTCTTTGCTTACTTTTCAGAACCGCTGCTCTGGAAGATATAGGAGTTTTTGGTAATGATTTATTTCCCCACATATTATTAGTAGCTTTTTAGATAGTAGATTTTAGAGTCTTGGAAAGAAATTCTGATGTCAGGAAACCACTATCTACAGTACAGCACATTTAATCAGCTTCACTTAACCAAGTTCTCTTTCAACCCACAGTTCTTACACCACACTTTTTTGAAGCTTAGCTTCTTTTAAGACCCCCTGGCTGGCACCCCTGGCTTAAAGGCCTTACTTAATGCCAAAGTTTCCATCACCCTTTGAGCTCTTCTGACAGATCTTGAGCACTGATTCCCAGTACAGACACTGTGGGTTTAGGCCAAGTCCAGCTCTTGAACAGAAGCAGTGGATCCAACGCGAATTGTACACAGGGAGTACAGGTCATAAAATGACCCACTGTATTTTGTTTAAACTGAGTATTTGGCTGAATCCATCTTTGGAGAAGTTCTTTTCATTCCTACTACAGGGAAAAGAATACTCCTCCGAAAACAAGGCTGCTGGGTAAAAACTGGCATCACATTACTCTCTCAAAAGGAGCCTGAACCGAGTTTGTAAATTGCCTGTTGTAAGACGACAACCAAGAAAAAGAGCAAATTGGGGTGGTGGGAAAGAAGGGGACAACAAGATCACGTTGCATCCCCTAAAGTCATACAAATTCAGATTGATCAACCAAGTCAGCAGCACTGCTTAGTTTCCAGTTAGACTTAAGGATTTCCCTTTTAAGTCTTCAATCCTTTAAGATTTTAACATTCCAGTATAATGTTATTTAGTTTAAAGGACTGGAATATTTAGAAGGGAACTCTGTAAGTCTAGCTGAAGATTAAGTCACATTGAAAAATATCTCAGTGATCAGCAGTGAATTGAAACACCGATTCTCTCCTCCCTCAAGAAACCTGTATTCAGCAACTGCTCACATTCAGGGATACAGCCTGATTTCATTTATGCAGGCAAACCATCACCTATACTTATGCCCTGAACTGCTCTGGTGGCAAATTTGAAGTGCTGAGAACAGCAATTGACTCACAAGCTATTGTATTTGGTAATGAAAAATGCCCACTAATGCTTCAGCCCACTAAATGCAACAGTGCCATCTATTATATACTATCCTACCTTTATATTATTCACAAATACTTTTTTTTTTATGGAAAGGTAGATTTTGTAAAGAGTGATATTTGTCTAGGAGTACTCTAATAAACATCTAGAAATGGAGGTGACATGAGCTGGGTGATAATCAAATATAAAAAGGAAAATGTTAGACATCCCCAGGAAAAGTGAACTAGGAAATGGAAAAAGGACATCTGTCACAAACTCTGAGGACACTGTTCATTCTCCATAAAGAGAGATCTGAAATATCTATTCTCAAGCTACATCAGGAAATCCTCCTCTCAGCTCAGGTCTAGAGCTGGAGAAGACCCAAGGTACACTGGTACCCAGCTAATGCTGTACAATAACTTCTCCTGCCTCTACACATCCTCTCCCACAAACACTCCAGGTAAATCTTAATCCAGGCTTATCTCAACACTTGTCTTCTGAAGAGCAGAAAACACTTTCTGGTTTCTAGCCGAGAGATATTATAGTACAGTAAGATTATACAGGAAAACACAATTTAAAAAAATGACAATAAATTTACTTGGAAATGCACTGAATGTTTGAAAGTACTAGCGGCAAACTAGACAAATACACTTCAATTTAACTGCATGAGATGGTATGGAATACATGCAAGGCAAGTTATGAGCTGACCCAAGTATCTAGCCAGGTGCAAATAACACAGGGCAGGAACTTGTGAAATTCTCAGTTCTTGTTGAAACCTGATCAGGAACTGACACTAACAGAGAACACTGTGTTTTTCTGACAAAGTCTTCATGCAGGTAATGGGATTGATGGATCCCAAGCACCCCCACAGTGCTGTGTATATCCTCTAGCAGCCAAGTGAAAGACAATCAGCTCATTCAACCTGTCCTGCACTCTAGCACTGAGCCACAGCGGTCTGTTTGATAACAACTGTGGAGAACCAACATGGAATAAGGAAACAAATATTGCTGTCGATATACCCAAAGACAAAACTGCAAAAGGTAGCTAACTCTACAGCATCAGACACTGGCACAAACAGAACAAAGCTATTAAGAAAGAGGAGAACGTACGTACAGGTAACTTTAAGCCACTTTCCGGTGTCGGAAGCATTTTGTATTTTTCCTCTTACCAGTGCATCGGCCACAGCAGCCTCCAGATCTGTGCTTGTGCTCAGGACTCGCATGGCATTCACAGAAGCAGGCATCCTGCCTGGCTGTCCAAGTCCAAACCGGTCTGCACAAAAGACAACATTGAAAGGGATTGTTAAATGAATTCACATTCACTTGGAATCCTAATCAGGTGCCCGAGCAGCTATCCCCACAGGCTCTGGGAACTCACAGTGCTTTTCCACTAAACGCTCTTTTATCCACAGCTCTAGAGAGTTTGCCATTAGAGTAAGAAATGAACTATTGTATGTTGGGCCCCAGAGACAATTTTGGATGCTCAGGGCAACTTTTTTTTTTTTTTTAGCTGGGAAGCAGGGTATCTATTTAATGTTTCTTTTTACACAGAAGTTGTTTCAAAGTTTTATTTTAATGTCAGAGGCAGACATGCTGGTCCCAATCTGGCACTCTCAGAAATCAAGAGAAAGCGTCTCATTAACTTCAGAGAGACAGCATCATGCCCAGTGTCAGAACATGTTAATACCTGAGCACTTATCCATCCTGCAGCTTTTTCTCAGGCAAGGATGCGAGACTAGCAGCACCGGACTAACCTATTTTATATCTCAAGGCTTGATTAACCAGTAGAACATCCCCCTGTGCCCCACAGTATAAAAATAAGGCTTATTATTTGCTTGTGAATTGACTCCAATTTTTGTTTTATTACTGTTCTTGAGAAGCAGTTTAAATACCATTTAAAAGTTCTATGATATATCAAAATTTATATTTTTTTTTTTGATCAAACAGTATCATCTTTCTCCCTTTGAATTTGATGGCAAAGCTCTTAATGACATCCAAAGCAACAGGGTTGAGTCTAAAATGCCATTTACACTCCTAATACTAATTAGTTTACTTTACCATTTGCCCAGTCTACCAAAAAAGTTACTGAAATTAGTTTCTTTGGGCGAAGGCCTGATTCAAAAAGGCATGCTAGCAGCGATATGACAGAATCAGTGACTTGAGTATCACAAGCCAGCCTCTGGCAGCACAGCCGTTCTAGATGTGGGTAGATCAGATACCATATTACTGGGACCCTGACTTTGGTCTATAAGCAGAAAGAGATTGGTTTTGGCATTCCAAGTTTTTATTTCCATGTGGGCTTGTCTTTGCTCAAGAAGGACTGGGAACATCCCTCCCGGGACATACCTTACACCTCTGTCCCCTGCACCCACACGTGCCAATTAGAGTTTTGCCCCCAAATTCAATGGTGCACAAATTGAGCTGCATGAACCCATTTAATAGACCTTCAGCTGGTCCACACTGGAGGTAGTCATCAAGCAGCAAGAGAGAGGGATCAAGTCACACAGGTCTTTTACTAGTTCACCTATATTTAATTTAACAAAAGGAAAAATACTATTTATCAAAATGCGTAACTATTATCGTGGATTTCCACAAAACTGTGGTCAAACACGATATTCAGCAGCTTACTGTATTTTTCGGGAAAAACAGTGCGCTTACCACAAAATTTCATTGCTCTCTTCTTTAAAAACCTACTGCACTGAAATATCTTTTAAGGAATTAGCTCACACTGACATGTATAATTTAAATCAGAGACTGAAGTTTGCCAGTCTGCTGTCCTAATTCCAAAGCTTTACATAAGTATGTCAGAGATTAAGCTACTATGGGGAAATAGGGAAGATTTTTTAAATCTGAAGTATTTTGAGGAAAAACAAAAACCTGAATAATAGTATTTATTTCAAATAGAAGTGTTATCTATCAAAATTTACTGTTTCTCAGTGATGTACCCAGACAAGACATTTCTGATTTACAACAAAAGCACGTTTTCTACAAAACACATTACAAGGGAAAAAAAAAAAATAAACAAACTTCTTAGAACTACTGCCAAAAAGTAATCAAATTATGACATTTCACAAAGAAATAAAAGTTGTATGTGTTATTACTATCCCCTTTTTTAATGCACTTGGGTTGAAGAATCATTTCAAATATTTAGGTGAAACAGTGCTTCATCCCTAAAATGGAAAGATCTGTACACTCTTAATAGAAGCGCAGAGAAGATGATAACGCATTAGGTCTGATTGAAACTAAAGTCACTACTACAGAGCTATACGCTAGAAAGATGTACAGAAGACAAGTATTTACCTAAGTGTAAATGATATCTGATGCAGTACAAGAGCTGTAAATGTTGAGACAAGTTCTGGATTCAGTTTTATATTTAAACCCAACTCAATGACATTACTCAAGTGTTACTGAGATCAGAATTTGGCTTTAACTTTTGAAATAACATAGCAGCAAAAAATACCAGTCATTTATTTCCACGTAAATTTAGTATTACATTAGAAAAGGGAAGATAGTTTGGGTTTTGTTTTTTAAAATGAAGAACAGAATGACAAAGTAATTCAATTATAGATCAGTTTAAATACCCAGCATTAAGAAACAAAAATTGAGCTTTTTTAACAAATTAAGTACAGTGTGGCATGCTGGCTTTTATCTGTCTCCATGGCTATCAGGAATTTTCTGAAATACTTCTTTCAGTGATCTTTAAATTCACAACACCCAAGTCACTCTGGGCTTCTCCCCAAGACACTGTTGCCATACCTGAGTGCAGAAGTTAGACCTTAGGAGAGACCTCAGCATATCTCTAATGTGGGGGTGCGAACACATTTGGCTCCAGGAATAACCAGTACAGGCAAGCCCAATGTTACTGGGCAAGAAATAAGTAGAGTATGCTCTGGCCACATTCCTTTGTCTCCCTGGCTAGATTCATTACATTGTTACAAACGTGGTGAAAATTCCCAAGCACCATTTTCAGGCCGATTTTGCCATTTTTAGGGAGATTTGGGCCTTCTTTAGGACACAGGTAACCATATAGAATTTGATTATGCTTTGTACCAAACCACAGGAACCAAGCATGAAGTGACTACCGCAGGAAATTGAATGCAAACAAGGCTTAAATCTGAATTACAATCAAGGTACTTTAAATCATTTCATTATTTTTATTAAATACAAACTCAAATTGTTACTTTGGAAAATGCCAGTCAAATCAGGTTGCAACATTTCTGCTGAGTAACCCGATAAGGGAAGTGTTTTGAGAGTTTTAGTTAAGTGACAGCTATTTAACTAGACTTATGAGAAACAGAATATTTTTCACTCCCTACCTGAAGAGGGTTAATTAAATAACTTTCAGTGTCACTAATTCCTTATACAATTTTAGCCTCCAGGAAAACACTGAAGCCCTCATCTTCTACATCATCTTTGTCCCCACAGTTAATTCTCTATTGTCCCAAAGCTCGGAGCCCTCATTCATTTCTTTTTAAGGCTCCCAGTGAAATACCCTGATTTCAGAGGGAGTTACAGGTTCTCCACAACTGCAAATCCAGCACAGGGGTGGGGAAGAAGCCACTGGAATCTGCATATTTTTCTCATTATATATAAGCATTAGTCTCCTGATGCAAAGCCCAGTGAAATTAAGGGAATGATTTTTTTCAACAACTTCCACGTACAAGGCCTTCAGAATTATATGAAGGATGGAACAGCATGTGTTATGCTCCAAAGTTCGTTTTGAAAGCTCATCAGGTGCTTAATTCTTGCTGTTCTTGTGTATTTTGGAGAGGATCCCACAAAGAACTTTCATTAACAGAGACAGGACTCCAGAATATTTAGTAATAAATGGGATGAAACCCACTAAGGTCTGGTCCTAGGCATTGGGAACTGCTACACTGCTAAAGAGGAAGCATAAACAGAAGTTGCAAGTACTCTGCATCAGTCAGGATTTAGCCCATGCTGCACAACTGATCCAATTTACAGGAGAATTGAGAAAGCCCTGGATCACCCTTTGTTTAAACACTGTTCACAATGTTCCTAAAATACATAAAATTAAAAACATCCAAGAAATGAAATTCAAAACAAAAAGCCACACTGAACAAAAACAGAACAGAAAGCCCCACAGCAGTGAGAAGCACATGCCAAGTGCTGGCTGATGCACATGACAGCAAATGTTAAGATGGTGTAAAACAAGACTACGTATAAGAAGCGGATTCATGCAGTTAGCGCTTGTTCACCTGACTGCCCAACAGAATCAGCAGTGGAGAGAGCACTAGTGGACCTGGAATGACGTCGAGAAGCTGCAAGTAGAAGGAATGGCAACACCCACAGGATTAACACACATTTAACCCGAGACAGAAAATGCCACAATCCAAAGGCGATGCGTGTGACCGCTACCAGTAAAGGTGTTTCTTAGTGACAGGGAAATGACGCTGTATATGAATGCATAACAGATACAGTGCAAGCCCCAACAGCGACGTCTCCGTCTGTAGCTCCCCCCCCTCACCCCCACGACCGTAAACACGATGCATGACAAAACTCATTTGTAACAGTCCCAAACCAAGTGCAGTTCAGCAAAAAAACCCCAGTGCACATCAGTCACATTCCAGACCCACAGATCTGGAAGACGGCCATCATGAGAACGTGGAGCACATCACTACAGAGCAGGATTTAGATGTGTCTGATCTAAACCCCAAAGTGAAGCCATGATGAATGGTTAGGAATTGTGCTTGTAGGTATTTTTCCACAACATTCTAGCCTATGCATAAAAAAAACCAACGTTAACAAAGAGAATGAGTAACCACGTAAGTAGAAAGAGTCATACAGGGAGGTCAGCCAACCACTGCATTATAGGTCTTTGGGTTGGGTTTCTTTTCCAAGTAAACACACACACACACATCATAGCTGTTTCTACTACCAACAGTCCCTTGCTTTTAACAAATTTTGCATACATGTTTCTTGAATCTAAGTATGTACATGCACAGATAATCTGAATATGCACATCATACACCCATCTAGAATTACACCACATGTATACAAATTGTTAATAGCAACAGAGCACATACAGTAGCAGAAGAGCTCAAGCCAAATATAGCTCCCACTTCAATTCCCAGTTGTCAGCAGCACATTGATCACAAAATGCTTTTGGAGAGGTTTTCCATTCTTGGATTCAGCATAAAGGTGAGTTCTTTACGAAAGCAAATGGAAAGCTGGTGAGCTATTTCCAAATTACAGAAATTTAGTTTCTCTAAAGAGATTTTCCCTCATTGTCTAGAAATGACAACCTTACCTAGCTCAAACCAACTGACTCAAGAAACTGATTGCTCATTTGAGCAATTAATCACCACAGACTCACTGAAGGCCTTGTTGCTTTAACATCATTACTAGTACTGTCAAGAAACTGAAAAAATAAAGTAGAATCACCTTCTAATACAATAGGCTTTATCAATTATGCATATTCATGTGCAGTAGAAAAATTTTAAATCTTCTGTTTAAAGCAAAGCATCCATAAACACAAATACTAATAATATAAAATAGAAATCAGCCATGTGAGAAAAATAAAATTTAAGTTTTTCCCCAGCTGTGAGAGCTTGACTAAAAGCTGGCCAGAATAGTCAATGTGGTCTTTAACTATGGAGAACACATGCATTTATTCAAGAGAACCATCCCACTGACACCATAAGTAACTCATGAAAGATTTTCAGGATCAGTGCAGGATTATGGACTGAACCTCACAATTGCTTTCTCCCAAGCCATCCACTATGCCCCTGTGGACATCACTTCAAGATCAAGACCCATGAAGAAACAGGAACAACAACAACAAAAAAACAAAACCCCAAACCAAAAAAACATAAAACCAAACCAAACCAAAAATCACATCTCTGCAAGGAGGCTGCGTGTAGAGTGACTCTTCACTGGTGTTGCCTAACTTAGGAAGCAAGATGCTTGGTGCACAGACATGCATACCTACACAGCAGCCCCAAAACAGAGCAGAGCAATTTGCAAGGTCAGGATGTCAGTGTTGACATTGGCCATAATACCATTAAATGCAAGAATCCTATCGCTTACATATAGCTAGTTTAAGTATAATTCACTGATATACAAGTTAATCCTTATGAGCAACAATAGACCATGCACAGTAGGATTATATTATCTTCGCATTAATGTAAGATTAATTGGGTTCTAGAAATACTGTAATAGAATCATATTGTTTTGGCTTAATTGATATATAAATTTATAATTATATAAATTTCTTTCAGATGAATTAAAAACTACATAATTAACAAGTTCATGAACATGTTCAAGCTTAAAGCATTTCAATGAAAAAACAAGAAAAAAGACAACAGGAAAACAACTATATTGTGTTACTATTATATTGATACTTCCTCCCCACATTACCTTATTGACATAGTAACAATGTATTTCTAGAAATGCATTAATCTTCAGGTAATTAAATATCATGAACTAAAATGAAATGACCCTCTCTTCACAATAAGTTTGTTACAAACAGTGTAATAGACATCTGTAACTGAGAATTTATAGTCAGTGTATGAGTCAGACTCAGTAGTGGTGGTAGTGTACGAAACTCACACCAACTGTGATTCTGGTACACTGCATTTATTTTTTAGAACAAAGGCTCAAGACAGTATTTCAATTAATGTATTTTCAATAAAATAAACCACAGCACAATGACATAGAAAACTGATGACTTAACCCTGAAATCCAGCCTGCTTATATACTTTGGCTGGAGAAAAAAGTTTCATCCAAAATTGAAGCTAGGCAGGTAACAACAAGTGATAGTTGCATATCTACTATCCCTTTATGGCTCTGGTATCAAATCAGCTTCATTTAATCAATAAAAAGTTAATCTATTTATCTTAAAGAGCTATGAACCAAGTTCTGAATGCCAAGTTGAACTCCTCCCATTTTTCATCAAAAACTGAGATATTACAGATAATGCAAATAGATTATTTTCTAGCTCAATATGCTCAAAATAATGACATTTTGAAGCCCAAAGCCTCTCTAATATTAACTTGAAGATTCCATTCTACACCATTGAAATCAATGGGATTTTTGCCTCTGCACTGACAGCCAAATCAGTAATGACAACATCTAAGTTTAAAAGATTATTTTAGGTACAGTACGTTAATCAAGTATGAGAACCAAACAGGAAAATTTTACCCATCTGTCTGTATTTTTAATAACCTTTTCTCACTATTGGATGAAAGTTGCAGAATTAAGCCCAAAATGCAATGTTCCACTTACACACTACATCATATACCTGTACTTTGTCACTATGTGCAAAATAGAACATGGAAACCCATTCTTCAGCCTTGGTGAAATTTGTAAGACCTTCTTTCTCACTTTTAATACCACATGCACAGCTCTGAAATTTCTACATAAATGAGGAGGGCCTGGAGATCAACTATATTTCATGTCCAAGATGACAAACAAGTCTTTCATACAACAAGTAATGTATTTGGTTGAATATATGATATGGTATTTGATCAGAAACATTAACTATCCCGCTGTTTTCAGCAATGTGCAGAAAAACTTCTGCATGTGGTAAGTGTAATGAGATTTTCTATTTGTACTGTACACTTAAGCTGCACCTTAATGATGCTCCTTTAAAACCTCAACCTTTCCATCAGGCTGCTTGAAAAGGTTTTCTACAAAATTGCATGTGCAACTTGTTAATCAATGGTTGACAATGTCATGTAAAACCTCTACAAAAAAGAGCTTCTATGTCTATTGGAGGATTTAGTATAAAAATTATATACTGTTACTATACCTAGCTGTAAGAAAATCGGATCATGAACAGAGTCACTCAACAACAGGCTACAATGCTACCGACTACTTCACTGGGACCTAGAAAATAGAGGCTTGCTCTCCCATAGATTTCCATCAGTGCTGTAAACTGAAGCACAGCAGCCCCATACAAGCTGATTCAATGAAACTAAAAATTACGAAAGTTCAAACTAAACTATTTTCCTGCTAACAGTGAAATGCTGAGAACCGGAATTGAAGCATGCAGAAGAAAACAGAAGGGAAACAGGGTTGGAAACGGGGAGTGTGTCAGGAATCCAACAGAGGACAGGAAACGAGCTCATTCCACCTGCAGTGTCTTGAAGGGGCAATCAGAACAAGGGAAAAAGGAAAAAAATATTGACCCTTAAAGCTCCAATGCCTACATGTACTCACCAAGTGGAGGAAAGCCCCGAGCAGGGCTTGTATCTCGACTGCTCTCACGGCTGGTATCACGGCTGCACCCCTGACTCATGCTGGGTCGGGGGATACGACTGCTCCGTGCTAGCATGCAGCATGGAGAGTTTCAGAGAAGGTGAACAAGTTTAATGAGGACAGAAAGCTCAAAGTCAAGTCACATTTCTGTTAGTTACGGTAATTATTACATTAGTAATTATAATTTGCAGCAGCCTGCTCAGGCTCTTTACAAACCAACTACCTTACATGCTGAGCTGCATTTGTGACGTGAAATTTCAGCAGTATTAAATGTCTGGTTGACAGTCTGCTTTTTCTTAAGCAATTGAAGTTTTGTTATTCAAGTAGAGCAGGAATCTTCAATCATTTAGAAGAGCTCTACTGTTACAAAACATGCAAACCAGATGAGGCTGAAAGATACCCTTCTGGAATATTTTTTCCTTAATTAAAAGATAAACATCCTTCTGGAACAAAACAGCAGGTCAAAAATTTTTTAAAGTAGTCACAATACCAATATGCTATTTTTACATAGACTTGCCTTTCACAAGGATAGTTTTGCCATGAACAAATATCCTAAGGAAAAAAGGTATGTTGTACAGACTTGCAGAGATATTTTTCTCCAATGAAGGATACTGGGAAAAAGCATTTAGAGCCTAAATACCTGAAAGACTGGTTAAAAAGTGGTTTGAATTTTAAGACAGCAGCAGCTTCAGATTTTTACCAGAAGCTATCAAACTTTTGCTCCTCAAACATTTCTAAAACCTTATATTTATGGGTTTATATGCACACAGATTGAGACACATGCACAATTAAAGGGAGCTTTAAACTATATTCTTTACTTTGACAAAACCCTACATCAACAAGACTCTTATCTTTTGTCTGGCAGCTATCAAGTGCTCAATTTCCCACAGCCTAATAAGGCTCCTGCCTATCAGCTGTGCCACAGGAACTCATCGTGCACACACTCTTCATTTGGCCAAATGCAAAGCAGAAGATAGAAGATTAAGCTGCTTTCATAGTAAAAAGCTATCCCACTGACTTTAGCTGAAGTTTTGTCCAAGTAGGAAAAACAGAGCTAGGCCCTTTGAAGGTTGCTTAACATCAAGGATTTTAATTTTATGATTTTATAAAAATGAGTATTTTAGGTATTTAAAACTGAATTATTCCTCTGCAAATTCTGTGTCATTTTGATATGCATTATGTTTGCAGAACCTTATTAGCTTTATGCCCGGTAGAGAATACAATGTTTTCTTAGGTAAAGGAATAGCAGTTAATTATCATGAGTTTACCTTGAAAATTTTAATGACTAAAGAGGGTTTTCCTTTGCTGTTTTGAAAAGGCAGTAACATATTTTAAGTGTTCAGGAAAAGCCTTTAAAGAATTTTCTCACGCATTGAGTAAAATCTAATCTACCACCTTTGATGACAGTGTAGCAGAGGCACATATGCATAACATGAACCTGCTTTATACTAATACTCTAGCAGTATCCTCACATTTCTAAAAATGGTGCCATTTGCATGCTTCAGAACATATATATTCTTATAAATCTCCATTGGTTTGTATACAGAACTTAAATGCCTAGACTCAAGCTAATGAAGTTTCCCTACAGTGCTTCTGTGGGCTCATATACACTGGGTGTATTAGTATCCTTTCAAGCAAAACAGTACAGAACAAAATAGAAACCTTCATATTTAGGCTTTAAAATTCAAATATAGACTACTGCCAGATTCTTGGTTTGTCAAATCCTTCCCAGTTTTGCAAAACCCAGCTCATATCGCTCAGATGAATTAATGGTTCTGATGGTTCACCTTTGATGTCAGACAATACAAGATGAGCTCTTGACCAAGTTGATCAGATCACCATAATGTCTAAAACTTCTGAGTGAGTTAGATGGTCTTATAATAAAGACAACAGACTAACTTGTATGAACTGCATGAAATTAGGGTCCATGAATACAATAATCCCACCTCAGATGTACAAAGAAAAAAGCTGACAGGTGAACTACAGGTGAAAGTAACACTCTAAAGTCTTCCACACAAATACTTGCTTGAAATTAAGGATTCACTAGAAGCAAACTTCTCATTCTTGGGTCTCATGCTTATACGTAAATAATGGCAGCCTTCACATCAGGTTTGCACCAGCAATTATTTCTCTTAAGTAGAGAAGATCTGTCAATCTTTTCTGTAATACAACTCTACTAAAACCAGCAAAGGCTCTTTAGAGAGGGAGAGATGTGAATGATTAAAAAAAAATTCATGGATGCACACAGTACATTCTCTTTCCATAACAGCTAACAGCAGCAGCAAGAAGTATGAAGAAAATGCACTTTAACTGCATGAAAATAGACTAGTAGGGCAATGCCACAGATGAAGCATGATGCTGCCTTCACAAACAGAGCACCTAAACACACATACACTGGGTACTTTGCGAGTAATGGTCAAACAAAAGGTTTGCATGTTACTGGATACAACTACAAAAGCAAGGAAAAGAATGGATTGAAAAAAGTGAATGATGAGTCTGTTGTTGACTCCCAGGCACCTGCCTCACATTTTAACTGCTGTGTTGTATAGGGAAGATTGGGTATCAGCTGCTCAAACGATTTTCTTGGGGCACTGCCAGCAGTAATGGCCAGCAGTATTGTCATTTAGACAAGTCTCTCATACTGTCACAGCCTGTCTTTGCAGTGAAGGCAGAGAAGACAGACGTAAGTCTCAATTTCATAATTCCCAACCCCCCAAAGTTGGACAGAAATTAAATGAGTAGCAAAATTGATTAAAAGGAATAGGCAGGATGAAATCAGACAGTGTGCCCACAGCCAGCTCTGGACTGAGAGCCTACGACAGGACAAGGGTGGGTTGTTTTCAATAAAATCCCAAGTTTCTAGGTGTGTCCAGTACATTTAAGTTTTACCAATTTCATCTGAAAAGTCAGATTAGTTGGATATGGTTCACACCGTTATTAAAACACCCTATTAGGCTGTCTTACACCAGTGGAACCCAACGGATGCAAATACGATCAGCAGAACTCAACAGCGCCCCTTATTTACCAATCTACCACTTGGAAGACACCTGTATTTCATTAAGGTGTGATTTTTAATGATTCATAAGTGGAGACTAAAAATCAGCAGACACTTCTTTAACATCAATACAAGCATTTTAAAGAGCCTGCAAATGCTGCCAAAACAGCCAAGGGAAAGCTCTGCAGTGGGGTACACCCAGTAGAGGCAAGTCAAGAATTGCCTTCAGCTTTCCAACACACACAGCATAACCCCAACAGAAAGAGTGCTGCTGCATGAAACTGATAGCCAGCTGTGCTTCCTCTGCTTTTTGGAGAATGACAATCACAAATTTCTCACTCCTTTCAGATCCAACTGTGTCACACGATCTGCTGAGCATCCAACAGAATTAACTTCAAGCAGATAAACTTTCAGTCTCTGGGAAATAGACATCACCTTTTTTGAAGAGATCTCCTTCAAGGGGCCCAAAGAAAAGCTCAAGATTAAGGGGACTATATTCTTCTTTCCCCAACAGGGTATCACCGCTAGTAAATCTCCACTGAGCAGAGAGCAAAGTCAAGCTTAAAACTGAAAAGTGCAACAGAGCAGGGCCATATAGGTGACCACACAGGACCTCAGCATGCCAAATGTGCCTTGTGCTGCCTCTTGGAAAACAATGTACTTCAAGGTTTCCAGCATACAGAAGGAACATACTTCACATATACTCGTGGTCATTGTGGAAATCTTAAGCTAGCAGCAAGGTACTGATGCTAACAGGCATCCACGTGCAGAGACTATCAGCTTCCTACTGCCCCAGAAGGGCCTGAAAAACTCCAGTGAATGGTTCCTGTATGAAGCCCAACTGCTTAATCTTGCGCACACAGCATTGGTCCAGCTGCAACTCCCAGTCACCCCTGCAAAAACTATACAAGTCAATGGATGACTTATGAACATGATCCAGGAATTACCCATCTCTAACAGTCTGATCTGCACGATGGCTCAACACCCACTGCACTGCAATGTGACCACAGACTTAAGAGATGTTTCACCCCATGGGATAAGCACATACGTATCAAATACATAAATAATCCCACAAAGCCTCAAGTATTGCATGTACTTTTGATGTCATATGTGTGCCCAAGCACCTTCTTGAATCAGACTCTGAAAATGACTACCAACATATTTAGGACCAAGGTGAATGGGAGTCTATTTAATGAAATGAACAAATGAAAAAAAGGTCAAGGAAAGATAGGGACTGAAGCAACACAATAAGCAAGCATAAAGTACTGTTAGCTACTATGTTATAAAGTAATAAATACAATGGAATAATGATATAAAGATGACAGCTCAAAAGCTATCTCCATCCAAGCCAATATTACGATGTTCATGATCCAATCAAGAGACAAGAATTTCTGCAACCTAGTAGTAAAGGCAACACAAGTGTCAGGTTCTCCTGTTCCCGTAACAGCCCAAAAAAAGACAGGCTTTGGCCATCAACTCAGAGGGGCGAGTAGAAGCCACACATCTGATAGATCTGTCACAGCTCTCTCCCAATCCCAAAGAACAAGCACTGACTGTGTTCACAGGGAGCACATCAGAGCAGTGAGATAGAAATTACACTTTCAAAAGAAGTCAAGGCTCCCGTAATATACC